>NC_080860.1:23791949-25002287 GCF_030435755.1 Ochotona princeps | reverse complement strand
ATATTGAAGAAGAATCAGTTGAGTGGTTGATGTGGGAGAACAACTCCATTTGGCTCACTAACTTCACACACCATCAGGACTCCAAGCAGCTCTCAAGGAAACTCAGGTTTCACACTCTATGCTTAGTGCCCTTTGAGTGCATTATCTAGCAATGAACCTGGTAGAGCATCCCACACAAACGAATGCTCCACATGCGGGTTTCACATGCCACCAACTCCACATTCACAGGCAACTTCAGCGCCACAGCCGTTGTCAGATAGCCCTCAATGCAAAGGCTCTAGACGCAAATATTGGTGTGAGAGCTAATTCAATCAAGGAAACACTGCATGTTGGTGAAGGGCATATTGAAGAAGAATCAGCCGAGTGGTTCTTGTGGGAGAACAACTCCATTTGGCTCACTAACTTCACACAGCATCAGGCTTCCAAGCAACTCTCAAGGAAACTCAGGTTTCCAACTCTATGCTTACTGCCCTTTGAGTGTCTAGGACTGAAATGAAGCTTGGTGAGCATCCCACACAAACGAATGCTCCACATGCGGGTTTCACATGCCACCAACTCCACATTCACAGGCAACTTCAGCGCCACAGCCGTTTTCAGATAGCCCTCAATGCAAAGGCTCTAGACGCAAATATTGGTGTGAGAGCTAATTCAATCAAGGAAACACTGCGTTTTGGTGAAGTGCATATTGAAGAAGAATCAGCCGAGTGGTTCTTGTGGGAGAACAACTCCATTTGGCTCACTATCTTCACACACCATCAGGCTTCCAAGCAGCTCTCAAGGAAACTCAGTTTTCACACTCTATGCTTAGTGCCCTTTGAGTGCATTATCTAGGAATGAACCTGCTAGAGCATCCCACACAAACGAATGCTCCACATGCGGGTTTCACATGCCACCAACTCAACATTCACAGGCAATTTCAGCGCCACAGTCGTTTTCAGATAGCCCTCAATGTAAAGGCTCTAGACGCAAATATTGGTGTGAGAGCTAATTCAATCAAGGAAACACTACATGTTGGTGAAGGGCATATTGAAGAAGAATCAGCCGAGTGGTTCTTGTGGGAGAACAACTCCATTTGGCTCACTAACTTCACACACCATCAAGCTTCCAAGCAGCTCTCAAGGAAACTCAGTTTTCACACTCTATGCTTAGTGCCCTTTGAGTGCCTAGGACTGAAATGAAGCTTGGTGAGCATCCCACACAAACGAATGCTCCACATGCGGGTTTCACATGCCACCAACTCCACATTCACAGGCAAATTCAGCGCCACAGCTGTTTTCAGATAGCCCTCAAGCAAAGGCTCTAGACGCAAATATTGGTGTGAGAGCTAATTCGATCAAGGAAGCACTGCATGTTGGTGAAGGTCACATTGAAGAAGAATCAGCCGAGTGGTTCTTGTGGGAGAACAACTCCATTTGGCTCACTAACTTCACACACCATCAGGCTTCCAAGCAGCTCTCAAGGAAACTCAGTTTTCACACTCTATGCTTAGTGCCCTTTGAGTGCATTATCTAGGAATGAAACTGGTAGAGCATCCCACACAAACGAATGCTCCACATGCGGGTTTCACATGCCACCAACTCAACATTCACAGGCAACTTCAGCGCCACAGCCGTTTTCAGATAGCCCTCAATGCAAAGGCTCTAGACGCAAATATTGGTGTGAGAGCTCATTCAATCAAGGAAACACTGCATGTTGGTGAAGGGCATATTGAAGAAGAATCAGCCGAGTGGTTCTTGCGGGAGAACAACTCCATTTGGCTCACTAACTTCACACACCATCAGGCTTCCAAGCAGCTCTAAGGAAACTCAGTTTTCATACTCTATGCTTAGTGCCCTTTGAGTGCCTAGGACTGAAATGAAGCTTGGTGAGCATCCCACACAAACGAATGCTCCACATGCGGGTTTCACATGCCACCAACTCCACATTCACAGGCAACTTCAGCGCCACAGCCGTGTTCAGATAGCCATCAATGCAAAGGCTCTAGACGCAAATATTGGTGTGAGAGCTAATTCAATCAAGGAAACACTGCATGTTGGTGAAGGGCATATTGAAGAAGAATCAGCCGAGTGGTTCTTGTGGCAGAACAACTCCATTTGGCTCACTAACTTCACACACCATCAGGCTTCCAAGCAGCTCTCAAGGAAACTCAGTTTTCACACTCTATGCTTAGTGCCCTTTGAGTGCATTATCTAGGAATGAACCTGGTAGAGCATCCCACACAAACGAATGCTCCACATGCGGGTTTCACATGCCACCAACTCCACATTCACAGGCAACTTCAGCGCCACAGCCGTTTTCAGATAGCCCTCAATGCAAAGGCTCTAGACGCAAATATTGGTGTGAGAGCTAATTCAATCAAGGAAACACTGCATGTTGGTGAAGAGCATATTGAAGAAGAATCAGCCGAGTGGTTCTTGTGGGAGAACAACTCAATTTGGCTCACTAACTTCACACACCATCAGGCTTCCAAGCAGCTCTCAAGGAAACTCAGTTTTCACACTCTATGCTTAGTGCCCTTTGAGTGCCTAGGACTGAAATGAAGCTTGGTGAGCATCCCACACAAACGAATGCTCCACATGCGGGTTTCACATGCCCCCAACTCAACATTCACAGGCAACTTCAGCGCCACAGCTGTTTTCAGATAGCCCTCAATGCAAAGGCTCTAGACGCAAATATTGGTGTGAGAGCTAATTCAATCAAGGAAACACTGCATGTTGGTGAAGTGCATATTGAGGAAGAATCAGCCGAGTGGTTCTTGTGGGAGAACAACTCCATTTGGCTCACTATCTTCACACACCATCAGGATTCCAAGCAGCTCTCAAGGAAACTCAGTTTTCACACTCTATGCTTAGTGCCCTTTGAGTGCATTATCTAGCAATGAACCTGGTAGAGCATCCCACACAAACGAATGCTCCACATGCGGGTTTCACATGCCACCAACTCCACATTCACAGGCAACTTCAGCTCCACAGCCGTTTTCAGATAGCCCACAATGCAAAGACTCTAGACGCAAATATTGGTGTGAGCGCTAATTCAATCAAGAAAAACACTGCATGTTGGTGAAGGACACATTGAAGAAGAATCAACCGAATGGATCTTGTGGGAGAACAACTACATTTGGCTCACTAACTTCACACACCATCAGGCTTCCAAGCAGCTCTCAAGGAAACTCAGGTTTCACACTCTATGCTTAGTGCCCTTTGAGTGCATTATCTAGGAATGAACCTGGTAGAACATCCCACACAAACGAATGCTCCACATGCGGGTTTCACATGCCTCCAACTCCACATTCACAGGCAACTTCAGCGCCACAGCCGTTTTCAGATAGCCCACATTGCAAAGACTCTAGACGCAAATATTGGTGTGAGAGCTAATTCAATCAAGGAAACACTGCATGTTGGTGAAGGGTATATTGAAGAAGAATCAGCCGAGTGGATCTTGTGGGAGAACAACTCCATTTGGCTCACTAACTTCACACACCATCAGGCTTCCAAGCAGCTCTCAAGGAAACTCAGTTTTCACACTCTATGCTTAGTGCCCTTTGAGTGCATTATCTAGGAATGAAATGGGTAGAGCATCCCACACAAACGAATGCTCCACATGCGGGTTTCACATGCCACCAACTCAACATTCACAGGCAATTTCAGCGCCACAGTCGTTTTCAGATAGCCCTCAATGTAAAGGCTCTAGACGCAAATATTGGTGTGAGAGCTAATTCAATCAAGGAAACACTACATGTTGGTGAAGGGCATATTGAAGAAGAATCAGCCGAGTGGTTCTTGTGGGAGAACAACTCCATTTGGCTCACTAACTTCACACACCATCAAGCTTCCAAGCAGCTCTCAAGGAAACTCAGTTTTCACACTCTATGCTTAGTGCCCTTTGAGTGCCTAGGACTGAAATGAAGCTTGGTGAGCATCCCACACAAACGAATGCTCCACATGCGGGTTTCACATGCCACCAACTCCACATTCACAGGCAAATTCAGCGCCACAGCTGTTTTCAGATAGCCCTCAAGCAAAGGCTCTAGACGCAAATATTGGTGTGAGAGCTAATTCGATCAAGGAAGCACTGCATGTTGGTGAAGGTCACATTGAAGAAGAATCAGCCGAGTGGTTCTTGTGGGAGAACAACTCCATTTGGCTCACTAACTTCACACACCATCAGGCTTCCAAGCAGCTCTCAAGGAAACTCAGTTTTCACACTCTATGCTTAGTGCCCTTTGAGTGCATTATCTAGGAATGAAACTGGTAGAGCATCCCACACAAACGAATGCTCCACATGCGGGTTTCACATGCCACCAACTCAACATTCACAGGCAACTTCAGCGCCACAGCCGTTTTCAGATAGCCCTCAATGCAAAGGCTCTAGACGCAAATATTGGTGTGAGAGCTCATTCAATCAAGGAAACACTGCATGTTGGTGAAGGGCATATTGAAGAAGAATCAGCCGAGTGGTTCTTGCGGGAGAACAACTCCATTTGGCTCACTAACTTCACACACCATCAGGCTTCCAAGCAGCTCTAAGGAAACTCAGTTTTCATACTCTATGCTTAGTGCCCTTTGAGTGCCTAGGACTGAAATGAAGCTTGGTGAGCATCCCACACAAACGAATGCTCCACATGCGGGTTTCACATGCCACCAACTCCACATTCACAGGCAACTTCAGCGCCACAGCCGTGTTCAGATAGCCATCAATGCAAAGGCTCTAGACGCAAATATTGGTGTGAGAGCTAATTCAATCAAGGAAACACTGCATGTTGGTGAAGGGCATATTGAAGAAGAATCAGCCGAGTGGTTCTTGTGGCAGAACAACTCCATTTGGCTCACTAACTTCACACACCATCAGGCTTCCAAGCAGCTCTCAAGGAAACTCAGTTTTCACACTCTATGCTTAGTGCCCTTTGAGTGCATTATCTAGGAATGAACCTGGTAGAGCATCCCACACAAACGAATGCTCCACATGCGGGTTTCACATGCCACCAACTCCACATTCACAGGCAACTTCAGCGCCACAGCCGTTTTCAGATAGCCCTCAATGCAAAGGCTCTAGACGCAAATATTGGTGTGAGAGCTAATTCAATCAAGGAAACACTGCATGTTGGTGAAGAGCATATTGAAGAAGAATCAGCCGAGTGGTTCTTGTGGGAGAACAACTCAATTTGGCTCACTAACTTCACACACCATCAGGCTTCCAAGCAGCTCTCAAGGAAACTCAGTTTTCACACTCTATGCTTAGTGCCCTTTGAGTGCCTAGGACTGAAATGAAGCTTGGTGAGCATCCCACACAAACGAATGCTCCACATGCGGGTTTCACATGCCCCCAACTCAACATTCACAGGCAACTTCAGCGCCACAGCTGTTTTCAGATAGCCCTCAATGCAAAGGCTCTAGACGCAAATATTGGTGTGAGAGCTAATTCAATCAAGGAAACACTGCATGTTGGTGAAGTGCATATTGAGGAAGAATCAGCCGAGTGGTTCTTGTGGGAGAACAACTCCATTTGGCTCACTATCTTCACACACCATCAGGATTCCAAGCAGCTCTCAAGGAAACTCAGTTTTCACACTCTATGCTTAGTGCCCTTTGAGTGCATTATCTAGCAATGAACCTGGTAGAGCATCCCACACAAACGAATGCTCCACATGCGGGTTTCACATGCCACCAACTCCACATTCACAGGCAACTTCAGCTCCACAGCCGTTTTCAGATAGCCCACAATGCAAAGACTCTAGACGCAAATATTGGTGTGAGCGCTAATTCAATCAAGGAAACACTGCATGTTGGTGAAGGGCACATTGAAGAAGAATCAACCGAATGGATCTTGTGGGAGAACAACTCCATTTGGCTCACTAACTTCACACACCATCAGGCTTCCAAGCAGCTCTCAAGGAAACTCAGGTTTCACACTCTATGCTTAGTGCCCTTTGAGTGCATTATCTAGGAATGAACCTGGTAGAACATCCCACACAAACGAATGCTCCACATGCGGGTTTCACATGCCTTCAACTCCACATTCACAGGCAACTTCAGCGCCACAGCCGTTTTCAGATAGCCCACATTGCAAAGACTCTAGACGCAAATATTGGTGTGAGAGCTAATTCAATCAAGGAAACACTGCATGTTGGTGAAGGGTATATTGAAGAAGAATCAGCCGAGTGGATCTTGTGGGAGAACAACTCCATTTGGCTCACTAACTTCACACACCATCAGGCTTCCAAGCAGCTCTCAAGGAAACTCAGGTTTCACACTCTATGCTTAGTGCCCTTTGAGTGCATTATCTAGGAATGAACCTGGTAGAGCATCCCACAAAAACGAATGCTCCAATGTGGGTTTCCCATGCCACCAACTACACCTTCACAGCAACTACAGCGCCACAGCCGTTTTCATATAGCACACAATAAAAAGGCTCTAGACGCAAATATTGGTGTGAGAGCTAATTCAATCAAGGAAACACTGCATGTTGGTGAAGGGCATATTGAAGAAGAATCAGCCGAGTGGTTCTTGTGGGAGAACACCTCCATTTGGCTCACTAACTTCACACACCATCAGGCTTCCAAGCAGCTCTCAAGGAAACTCAGTATTCACACTCTATGCTTAGTGCCCTTTGAGTGCCTAGGACTGAAATGAAGCTTGGTGAGCATCCCACACAAATGAATGCTCCACATGCGCGTTTCACATGCCACCAACTCCACATTCACAGGCAACTTCAGCGCCAAAGTCACTTTCAGATAGCCCTCAATGAAAAGGCTCTAGACGCAAATATTGGTGTGAGAGCTAATTCAATCAAGGAAACACTGCATGTTGGTGAAGGGCAGATTGAAGAAGAATCAGCCGAGTGGTTCTTGTTGGAGAACAACTCCATTTGGCTCACTAACTTCACACACCATCAGGCTTCCAAGCAGCTCTCAAGGAAACTCAGTTTTCACACTCTATGCTTAGTGCCCTTTGAGTGCATTATCTAGGAATGAACCTGCTAGAGCATCCCAGACAAACGAATGCTCCACATGCGGGTTTCACATGCCACCAACTCAACATTCACAGGCAATTTCAGCGCCACAGTCGTTTTCAGATAGCCCTCAATGTAAAGGCTCTAGACGCAAATATTGGTGTGAGAGCTAATTCAATCAAGGAAACACTACATGTTGGTGAAGGGCATATTGAAGAAGAATCAGCCGAGTGGTTCTTGTGGGAGAACAACTCCATTTGGCTCACTAACTTCACACACCATCAAGCTTCCAAGCAGCTCTCAAGGAAACTCAGTTTTCACACTCTATGCTTAGTGCCCTTTGAGTGCCTAGGACTGAAATGAAGCTTGGTGAGCATCCCACACAAACGAATGCTCCACATGCGGGTTTCACATGCCACCAACTCCACATTCACAGGCAACTTCAGCGCCACAGCCGTTTTCAGATAGCCCTCAATGCAAAGGCTCTAGACGCAAATATTGGTGTGAGAGCTAATTCAATCAAGGAAACACTGCATGTTGGTGAAGAGCATATTGAAGAAGAATCAGCCCAGTGGTTCTTGTGGGAGAACAACTCAATTTGGCTCACTAACTTCACACACCATCAGGCTTCCAAGCAGCTCTCAAGGAAACTCAGTTTTCACACTCTATGCTTAGTGCCCTTTGAGTGCATTATCTAGCAATGAACCTGGTAGAGCATCCCACACAAACGAATGCTCCACATGCGGGTTTCACATGCCACCAACTCCACATTCACAGGCAACTTCAGCTCCACAGCCGTTTTCAGATAGCCCACAATGCAAAGACTCTAGACGCAAATATTGGTGTGAGCGCTAATTCAATCAAGGAAACACTGCATGTTGGTGAAGGGCACATTGAAGAAGAATCAACCGAATGGATCTTGTGGGAGAACAACTCCATTTGGCTCACTAACTTCACACACCATCAGGCTTCCAAGCAGCTCTCAAGGAAACTCAGGTTTCACACTCTATGCTTAGTGCCCTTTGAGTGCATTATCTAGGAATGAACCTGGTAGAACATCCCACACAAACGAATGCTCCACATGCGGGTTTCACATGCCTCCAACTCCACATTCACAGGCAACTTCAGCGCCACAGCCGTTTTCAGATAGCCCACATTGCAAAGACTCTAGACGCAAATATTGGTGTGAGAGCTAATTCAATCAAGGAAACACTGCATGTTGGTGAAGGGTATATTGAAGAAGAATCAGCCGAGTGGATCTTGTGGGAGAACAACTCCATTTGGCTCACTAACTTCACACACCATCAGGCTTCCAAGCAGCTCTCAAGGAAACTCAGGTTTCACACTCTATGCTTAGTGCCCTTTGAGTGCATTATCTAGGAATGAAACTGGTAGAGCATCCCACACAAACGAATGCTCCACATGCGGGTTTCACATGCCACCAACTCAACATTCACAGGCAACTTCAGCGCCACAGCCGTTTTCAGATAGCCCTCAATGCAAAGGCTCTAGACGCAAATATTGGTGTGAGAGCTCATTCAATCAAGGAAACACTGCATGTTGGTGAAGGGCATATTGAAGAAGAATCAGCCGAGTGGTTCTTGTGGGAGAACAAGTCCATTTGGCTCACTAACTTCACACACCATCAGGCTTCCAAGCAGCTCTAAGGAAACTCAGTTTTCATACTCTATGCTTAGTGCCCTTTGAGTGCCTAGGACTGAAATGAAGCTTGGTGAGCATCCCACACAAACGAATGCTCCACATGCGGGTTTCACATGCCACCAACTCCACATTCACAGGCAACTTCAGCGCCACAGCCGTGTTCAGATAGCCATCAATGCAAAGGCTCTAGACGCAAATATTGGTGTGAGAGCTAATTCAATCAAGGAAACACTGCATGTTGGTGAAGGGCATATTGAAGAAGAATCAGCCGAGTGGTTCTTGTGGCAGAACAACTCCATTTGGCTCACTAACTTCACACACCATCAGGCTTCCAAGCAGCTCTCAAGGAAACTCAGTTTTCACACTCTATGCTTAGTGCCCTTTGAGTGCATTATCTAGGAATGAACCTGGTAGAGCATCCCACACAAACGAATGCTCCACATGCGGGTTTCACATGCCACCAACTCCACATTCACAGGCAACTTCAGCGCCACAGCCGTTTTCAGATAGCCCTCAATGCAAAGGCTCTAGACGCAAATATTGGTGTGAGAGCTAATTCAATCAAGGAAACACTGCATGTTGGTGAAGAGCATATTGAAGAAGAATCAGCCCAGTGGTTCTTGTGGGAGAACAACTCAATTTGGCTCACTAACTTCACACACCATCAGGCTTCCAAGCAGCTCTCAAGGAAACTCAGTTTTCACACTCTATGCTTAGTGCCCTTTGAGTGCCTAGGACTGAAATGAAGCTTGGTGAGCATCCCACACAAACGAATGCTCCACATGCGGGTTTCACATGCCCCCAACTCAACATTCACAGGCAACTTCAGCGCCACAGCTGTTTTCAGATAGCCCTCAATGCAAAGGCTCTAGACGCAAATATTGGTGTGAGAGCTAATTCAGTCAAGGAAACACTGCATGTTGGTGAAGTGCATATTGAAGAAGAATCAGCCGAGTGGTTCTTGTGGGAGAACAACTCCATTTGGCTCACTATCTTCACACACCATCAGGATTCCAAGCAGCTCTCAAGGAAACTCAGTTTTCACACTCTATGCTTAGTGCCCTTTGAGTGCATTATCTAGCAATGAACCTGGTAGAGCATCCCACACAAACGAATGCTCCACATGCGGGTTTCACATGCCACCAACTCCACATTCACAGGCAACTTCAGCTCCACAGCCGTTTTCAGATAGCCCACAATGCAAAGACTCTAGACGCAAATATTGGTGTGAGCGCTAATTCAATCAAGGAAACACTGCATGTTGGTGAAGGGCACATTGAAGAAGAATCAACCGAATGGATCTTGTGGGAGAACAACTCCATTTGGCTCACTAACTTCACACACCATCAGGCTTCCAAGCAGCTCTCAAGGAAACTCAGGTTTCACACTCTATGCTTAGTGCCCTTTGAGTGCATTATCTAGGAATGAACCTGGTAGAACATCCCACACAAACGAATGCTCCACATGCGGGTTTCACATGCCACCAACTCCACATTCACAGGCAACTTCAGCGCCACAGCCGTTTTCAGATAGCCCACATTGCAAAGACTCTAGACGCAAATATTGGTGTGAGAGCTAATTCAATCAAGGAAACACTGCATGTTGGTGAAGGGTATATTGAAGAAGAATCAGCCGAGTGGATCTTGTGGGAGAACAACTCCATTTGGCTCACTAACTTCACACACCATCAGGCTTCCAAGCAGCTCTCAAGGAAACTCAGGTTTCACACTCTATGCTTAGTGCCCTTTGAGTGCATTATCTAGGAATGAACCTGGTAGAGCATCCCACAAAAACGAATGCTCCAATGTGGGTTTCCCATGCCACCAACTACACATTCACAGCAACTACAGCGCCACAGCCGTTTTCATATAGCACACAATAAAAAGGCTCTAGACGCAAATATTGGTGTGAGAGCTAATTCAATCAAGGAAACACTGCATGTTGGTGAAGGGCATATTGAAGAAGAATCAGCCGAGTGGTTCTTGTGGGAGAACACCTCCATTTGGCTCACTAACTTCACACACCATCAGGCTTCCAAGCAGCTCTCAAGGAAACTCAGTATTCACACTCTATGCTTAGTGCCCTTTGAGTGCCTAGGACTGAAATGAAGCTTGGTGAGCATCCCACACAAATGAATGCTCCACATGCGCGTTTCACATGCCACCAACTCCACATTCACAGGCAACTTCAGCGCCAAAGTCACTTTCAGATAGCCCTCAATGAAAAGGCTCTAGACGCAAATATTGGTGTGAGAGCTAATTCAATCAAGGAAACACTGCATGTTGGTGAAGGGCAGATTGAAGAAGAATCAGCCGAGTGGTTCTTGTTGGAGAACAACTCCATTTGGCTCACTAACTTCACACACCATCAGGCTTCCAAGCAGCTCTCAAGGAAACTCAGTTTTCACACTCTATGCTTACTGCCCTTTGAGTGCCTAGGACTGAAATGAAGCTTGGTGAGCATCCCACACAAACGAATGTTCCACATGCGGGTTGCACATGCCACCAACTCCACATTCACAGGCAACTTCAGCGCCACAGCCGTGTTTAAAAAGCCCTCAATGCAAAGCCTCTAGACGCAAATATTGGTGTGAGAGCTAATTCAATCAAGGAAACACTGCATGTTGGGGAAGGGCATATTGTAGAAGAATCAGCCGAGTGGTTCATGTGGGAGAACAACTCCATTTGGCTCACTAACTTCACACACCATCAGGCTTCCAAGCAGCTCTCAAGGAAACTCAGATTTCACACTCTATGCTTAGTGCCCTTTGAGTGCATTATCTAGGAATGAACCTGGTAGAGCATCCCACACAAACGAATGCTCCATATGCGGGTTTCACATGCCACCAACTCCACATTCACAGGCAACTTCAGCGCCACAGCCGTTTTCAGATAGCCCTCAATGCAATGCCTCTAGACGCAAATATTGGTGTGAGAGCTAATTCAATCAAAGAAACACTGCATGTTGGTGAAGTGCATATTAAAGAAAAATCAGCCGAGTGGTTCTTGTGGGAGAACAACTCCATTTGGCTCACTAACTTCACACACCATCAGGCTTCCAAGCAGCTCTCAAGGAAACTCAGGTTTCACACTCTATGCTTAGTGCCCTTTCAGTGCATTATCTAGGAATGAACCTGGTAGAGCATCCCACACAAATGAAGGCTCCACATGCGGGTTTCACATGCCACCAACTCCACTTTCACAGGCAACTTCAGTGCCACAGCCGTTTTTAAAAAACCCTCAATGCAAAGGCTCTAGACGAAAATATTGGTGTGAGAGCTAATTCAATCAAGGAAACACTGCATGTTGGTGAAGGGCATATTGATGAAGAATCAGCCGAGTGGTTCTTGTGGGAGAACAACTCCATTTGGCTCACTAACTTCACACACCATCAGGCTTCCAAGCAGCTCTCAAGGAAACTCAGTTTTCACACTCTATGCTTAGTGCCCTTTGAGTGCCTAGGACTGAAATGAAGCTTGGTGAGCATCCCACACAAACGAATGCTCCACATGCGGGTTTCACATGCCACCAACTCCACATTCACAGGCAACTTCAGCACCACAGCCGTTTTCAGATACCCCTCAATGCAAAAGCTCTAGACGCAAATATTGGTGTGAGAGCTAATTCAATCAAGGAAACACTGCATGTTGCTGAAGGGCATATTGAAGAAGAATCAACCTAATGGTTCTTGTGGGAGAACAACTCCATTTGGCTCACTAACTTCACACACCATCAGGCTTCCAAGCCGCTCTCAAGGAAACTGAGTTTTCACACTCTATGCTTAGTGGCCTTTGAGTGCCTAGGACTGAAATGAAGCTTGGTGAGCATCCCACACAAACGAATGCTCCACATGCGGGTTTCACATGCCACCAACTCCACATTCACAGGCAACCTCAGCGCCACAGCCGTTTTCCGATAGCCCTCAATGCAAAAGCTCTAGACGCAAATATTGGTGTGAGAGCTAATTCAATCAAGGAAACACTGCATGTTGGTGAAGGGCATATTGAAGAAGAATCAGCCGAGTGGTTCTTGTGGGAGAACAACTCCATTTGGCTCACTAACTTTACACACCATCAGGCTTCCAAGCAGCTCTCAAGGAAACTCAGGTTTCACACTCTACGCTTAGTGCCCTTTGAGTGCATTATCTAGGAATGAACCTGGTAGAGCATCCCACACAAACGAATGCTCCACATGCGGGTTTCACATGCCACCAACTCCACATTCACAGGCAACTTCAGCGCCACAGCCGTTTTCAGATAGCCCTCAATGCAAAGGCTCTAGACGCAAATATTGGTGTGAGAGCTAATTCAATCAAGGAAACACTGCATGTTGGTGAAGGGCATATTGAAGAAGGATCAGCCGAGTGGTTCTTGTGGGAGAACAACTCCATTTGGCTCACTAACTTCACACACCATCAGGCTTCCAAGCAGCTCTCAAGGAAACTCAGGTTTCACACTCTATGCTTAGTGCCCTTTGAGTGCCTAGGACTGAAATGAAGCTTGGTGAGCATCCCACACAAACAAATACTGCACATTAGGGTTGCACATGCCACCAACTCCACATTCACAGGCAACTTCAGCGCCACAGCCGTTTTCAGATAGCCCTCAATGCAAAAGCTCTAGACGCAAATCTTGGTGTGAGAGCTAATTCAATCAAGGAAACACTGCATGCTGGGGAAGGGCATATTGAAGAAGAATCAGTTGAGTGGTTGATGTGGGAGAACAACTCCATTTGGCTCACTAACTTCACACACCATCAGGACTCCAAGCAGCTCTCAAGGAAACTCAGGTTTCACACTCTATGCTTAGTGCCCTTTGAGTGCATTATCTAGCAATGAACCTGGTAGAGCATCCCACACAAACGAATGCTCCACATGCGGGTTTCACATGCCACCAACTCCACATTCACAGGCAACTTCAGCGCCACAGCCGTTGTCAGATAGCCCTCAATGCAAAGGCTCTAGACGCAAATATTGGTGTGAGAGCTAATTCAATCAAGGAAACACTGCATGTTGGTGAAGGGCATATTGAAGAAGAATCAGCCGAGTGGTTCTTGTGGGAGAACAACTCCATTTGGCTCACTAACTTCACACAGCATCAGGCTTCCAAGCAACTCTCAAGGAAACTCAGGTTTCCAACTCTATGCTTACTGCCCTTTGAGTGTCTAGGACTGAAATGAAGCTTGGTGAGCATCCCACACAAACGAATGCTCCACATGCGGGTTTCACATGCCACCAACTCCACATTCACAGGCAACTTCAGCGCCACAGCCGTTTTCAGATAGCCCTCAATGCAAAGGCTCTAGACGCAAATATTGGTGTGAGAGCTAATTCAATCAAGGAAACACTGCATGTTGGTGAAGGGCATATTGAAGAAGAATCAGCCGAGTGGTTCTTGTGGGAGAACAACTCCATTTGGCTCACTATCTTCACACCACCATCAGGCTTCCAAGCAGCTCTCAAGGAAACTCAGTTTTCACACTCTATGCTTAGTTCCCTTTGAGTGCATTATCTAGGAATGAACCTGCTAGAGCATCCCACACAAACGAATGCTCCACATGCGGGTTTCACATGCCACCAACTCAACATTCACAGGCAATTTCAGCGCCACAGTCGTTTTCAGATAGCCCTCAATGTAAAGGCTCTAGACGCAAATATTGGTGTGAGAGCTAATTCAATCAAGGAAACACTACATGTTGGTGAAGGGCATATTGAAGAAGAATCAGCCGAGTGGTTCTTGTGGGAGAACAACTCCATTTGGCTCACTAACTTCACACACCATCAAGCTTCCAAGCAGCTCTCAAGGAAACTCAGTTTTCACACTCTATGCTTAGTGCCCTTTGAGTGCCTAGGACTGAAATGAAGCTTGGTGAGCATCCCACACAAACGAATGCTCCACATGCGGGTTTCACATGCCACCAACTCCACATTCACAGGCAAATTCAGCGCCACAGCTGTTTTCAGATAGCCCTCAAGCAAAGGCTCTAGACGCAAATATTGGTGTGAGAGCTAATTCGATCAAGGAAGCACTGCATGTTGGTGAAGGTCACATTGAAGAAGAATCAGCCGAGTGGTTCTTGTGGGAGAACAACTCCATTTGGCTCACTAACTTCACACACCATCAGGCTTCCAAGCAGCTCTCAAGGAAACTCAGTTTTCACACTCTATGCTTAGTGCCCTTTGAGTGCATTATCTAGGAATGAAACTGGTAGAGCATCCCACACAAACGAATGCTCCACATGCGGGTTTCACATGCCACCAACTCAACATTCACAGGCAACTTCAGCGCCACAGCCGTTTTCAGATAGCCCTCAATGCAAAGGCTCTAGACGCAAATATTGGTGTGAGAGCTCATTCAATCAAGGAAACACTGCATGTTGGTGAAGGGCATATTGAAGAAGAATCAGCCGAGTGGTTCTTGCGGGAGAACAACTCCATTTGGCTCACTAACTTCACACACCATCAGGCTTCCAAGCAGCTCTAAGGAAACTCAGTTTTCATACTCTATGCTTAGTGCCCTTTGAGTGCCTAGGACTGAAATGAAGCTTGGTGAGCATCCCACACAAACGAATGCTCCACATGCGGGTTTCACATGCCACCAACTCCACATTCACAGGCAACTTCAGCGCCACAGCCGTGTTCAGATAGCCCTCAATGCAAAGGCTCTAGACGCAAATATTGGTGTGAGAGCTAATTCAATCAAGGAAACACTGCATGTTGGTGAAGGGCATATTGAAGAAGAATCAGCCGAGTGGTTCTTGTGGCAGAACAACTCCATTTGGCTCACTAACTTCACACACCATCAGGCTTCCAAGCAGCTCTGAAGGAAACTCAGTTTTCACACTCTATGCTTAGTGCCCTTTGAGTGCATTATCTAGGAATGAACCTGGTAGAGCATCCCACACAAACGAATGCTCCACATGCGGGTTTCACATGCCACCAACTCCACATTCACAGGCAACTTCAGCGCCACAGCCGTTTTCAGATAGCCCTCAATGCAAAGGCTCTAGACGCAAATATTGGTGTGAGAGCTAATTCAATCAAGGAAACACTGCATGTTGGTGAAGAGCATATTGAAGAAGAATCAGCCGAGTGGTTCTTGTGGGAGAACAACTCAATTTGGCTCACTAACTTCACACACCATCAGGCTTCCAAGCAGCTCTCAAGGAAACTCAGTTTTCACACTCTATGCTTAGTGCCCTTTGAGTGCCTAGGACTGAAATGAAGCTTGGTGAGCATCCCACACAAACGAATGCTCCACATGCGGGTTTCACATGCCCCCAACTCAACATTCACAGGCAACTTCAGCGCCACAGCTGTTTTCAGATAGCCCTCAATGCAAAGGCTCTAGACGCAAATATTGGTGTGAGAGCTAATTCAATCAAGGAAACACTGCATGTTGGTGAAGTGCATATTGAAGAAGAATCAGCCGAGTGGTTCTTGTGGGAGAACAACTCCATTTGGCTCACTATCTTCACACACCATCAGGATTCCAAGCAGCTCTCAAGGAAACTCAGTTTTCACACTCTATGCTTAGTGCCCTTTGAGTGCATTATCTAGGAATGAACCTGCTAGAGCATCCCACACAAACGAATGCTCCATATGCGGGTTTCACATGCCACCAACTCCACATTCACAGGCAACTTCAGCGCCACAGCCGTTTTCAGATAGCCCTCAATGCAAAGCCTCTAGACGCAAATATTGGTGTGAGAGCTAATTCAATCAAAGAAACACTGCATGTTGGTGAAGTGCATATTAAAGAAAAATCAGCCGAGTGGTTCTTGTGGGAGAACAACTCCATTTGGCTCACTAACTTCACACACCATCAGGCTTCCAAGCAGCTCTCAAGGAAACTCAGGTTTCACACTCTATGCTTAGTGCCCTTTCAGTGCATTATCTAGGAATGAACCTGGTAGAGCATCCCACACAAATGAAGGCTCCACATGCGGGTTTCACATGCCACCAACTCCACTTTCACAGGCAACTTCAGTGCCACAGCCGTTTTTAAAAAACCCTCAATGCAAAGGCTCTAGACGAAAATATTGGTGTGAGAGCTAATTCAATCAAGGAAACACTGCATGTTGGTGAAGGGCATATTGATGAAGAATCAGCCGAGTGGTTCTTGTGGGAGAACAACTCCATTTGGCTCACTAACTTCACACACCATCAGGCTTCCAAGCAGCTCTCAAGGAAACTCAGTTTTCACACTCTATGCTTAGTGCCCTTTGAGTGCCTAGGACTGAAATGAAGCTTGGTGAGCATCCCACACAAACGAATGCTCCACATGCGGGTTTCACATGCCACCAACTCCACATTCACAGGCAACTTCAGCACCACAGCCGTTTTCAGATACCCCTCAATGCAAAAGCTCTAGACGCAAATATTGGTGTGAGAGCTAATTCAATCAAGGAAACACTGCATGTTGCTGAAGGGCATATTGAAGAAGAATCAACCTAATGGTTCTTGTGGGAGAACAACTCCATTTGGCTCACTAACTTCACACACCATCAGGCTTCCAAGCCGCTCTCAAGGAAACTGAGTTTTCACACTCTATGCTTAGTGGCCTTTGAGTGCCTAGGACTGAAATGAAGCTTGGTGAGCATCCCACACAAACGAATGCTCCACATGCGGGTTTCACATGCCACCAACTCCACATTCACAGGCAACCTCAGCGCCACAGCCGTTTTCCGATAGCCCTCAATGCAAAAGCTCTAGACGCAAATATTGGTGTGAGAGCTAATTCAATCAAGGAAACACTGCATGTTGGTGAAGGGCATATTGAAGAAGAATCAGCCGAGTGGTTCTTGTGGGAGAACAACTCCATTTGGCTCACTAACTTTACACACCATCAGGCTTCCAAGCAGCTCTCAAGGAAACTCAGGTTTCACACTCTACGCTTAGTGCCCTTTGAGTGCATTATCTAGGAATGAACCTGGTAGAGCATCCCACACAAACGAATGCTCCACATGCGGGTTTCACATGCCACCAACTCCACATTCACAGGCAACTTCAGCGCCACAGCCGTTTTCAGATAGCCCTCAATGCAAAGGCTCTAGACGCAAATATTGGTGTGAGAGCTAATTCAATCAAGGAAACACTGCATGTTGGTGAAGGGCATATTGAAGAAGAATCAGCCGAGTGGTTCTTGTGGGAGAACAACTCCATTTGGCTCACTAACTTCACACACCATCAGGCTTCCAAGCAGCTCTCAAGGAAACTCAGGTTTCACACTCTATGCTTAGTGCCCTTTGAGTGCCTAGGACTGAAATGAAGCTTGGTGAGCATCCCACACAAACAAATACTGCACATTAGGGTTTCACATGCCACCAACTCCACATTCACAGGCAACTTCAGCGCCACAGCCGTTTTCAGATAGCCCTCAATGCAAAAGCTCTAGACGCAAATCTTGGTGTGAGAGCTAATTCAATCAAGGAAACACTGCATGCTGGGGAAGGGCATATTGAAGAAGAATCAGTTGAGTGGTTGATGTGGGAGAACAACTCCATTTGGCTCACTAACTTCACACACCATCAGGACTCCAAGCAGCTCTCAAGGAAACTCAGGTTTCACACTCTATGCTTAGTGCCCTTTGAGTGCATTATCTAGCAATGAACCTGGTAGAGCATCCCACACAAACGAATGCTCCACATGCGGGTTTCACATGCCACCAACTCCACATTCACAGGCAACTTCAGCGCCACAGCCGTTGTCAGATAGCCCTCAATGCAAAGGCTCTAGACGCAAATATTGGTGTGAGAGCTAATTCAATCAAGGAAACACTGCATGTTGGTGAAGGGCATATTGAAGAAGAATCAGCCGAGTGGTTCTTGTGGGAGAACAACTCCATTTGGCTCACTAACTTCACACAGCATCAGGCTTCCAAGCAACTCTCAAGGAAACTCAGGTTTCCAACTCTATGCTTACTGCCCTTTGAGTGTCTAGGACTGAAATGAAGCTTGGTGAGCATCCCACACAAACGAATGCTCCACATGCGGGTTTCACATGCCACCAACTCCACATTCACAGGCAACTTCAGCGCCACAGCCGTTTTCAGATAGCCCTCAATGCAAAGGCTCTAGACGCAAATATTGGTGTGAGAGCTAATTCAATCAAGGAAACACTGCATGTTGGTGAAGTGCATATTGAAGAAGAATCAGCCGAGTGGTTCTTGTGGGAGAACAACTCCATTTGGCTCACTATCTTCACACACCATCAGGCTTCCAAGCAGCTCTCAAGGAAACTCAGTTTTCACACTCTATGCTTAGTGCCCTTTGAGTGCATTATCTAGGAATGAACCTGCTAGAGCATCCCACACAAACGAATGCTCCACATGCGGGTTTCACATGCCACCAACTCAACATTCACAGGCAATTTCAGCGCCACAGTCGTTTTCAGATAGCCCTCAATGTAAAGGCTCTAGACGCAAATATTGGTGTGAGAGCTAATTCAATCAAGGAAACACTACATGTTGGTGAAGGGCATATTGAAGAAGAATCAGCCGAGTGGTTCTTGTGGGAGAACAACTCCATTTGGCTCACTAACTTCACACACCATCAAGCTTCCAAGCAGCTCTCAAGGAAACTCAGTTTTCACACTCTATGCTTAGTGCCCTTTGAGTGCCTAGGACTGAAATGAAGCTTGGTGAGCATCCCACACAAACGAATGCTCCACATGCGGGTTTCACATGCCACCAACTCCACATTCACAGGCAAATTCAGCGCCACAGCTGTTTTCAGATAGCCCTCAAGCAAAGGCTCTAGACGCAAATATTGGTGTGAGAGCTAATTCGATCAAGGAAGCACTGCATGTTGGTGAAGGTCACATTGAAGAAGAATCAGCCGAGTGGTTCTTGTGGGAGAACAACTCCATTTGGCTCACTAACTTCACACACCATCAGGCTTCCAAGCAGCTCTCAAGGAAACTCAGTTTTCACACTCTATGCTTAGTGCCCTTTGAGTGCATTATCTAGGAATGAAACTGGTAGAGCATCCCACACAAACGAATGCTCCACATGCGGGTTTCACATGCCACCAACTCAACATTCACAGGCAACTTCAGCGCCACAGCCGTTTTCAGATACCCCTCAATGCAAAGGCTCTAGACGCAAATATTGGTGTGAGAGCTCATTCAATCAAGGAAACACTGCATGTTGGTGAAGGGCATATTGAAGAAGAATCAGCCGAGTGGTTCTTGCGGGAGAACAACTCCATTTGGCTCACTAACTTCACACACCATCAGGCTTCCAAGCAGCTCTAAGGAAACTCAGTTTTCATACTCTATGCTTAGTGCCCTTTGAGTGCCTAGGACTGAAATGAAGCTTGGTGAGCATCCCACACAAACGAATGCTCCACATGCGGGTTTCACATGCCACCAACTCCACATTCACAGGCAACTTCAGCGCCACAGCCGTGTTCAGATAGCCATCAATGCAAAGGCTCTAGACGCAAATATTGGTGTGAGAGCTAATTCAATCAAGGAAACACTGCATGTTGGTGAAGGGCATATTGAAGAAGAATCAGCCGAGTGGTTCTTGTGGCAGAACAACTCCATTTGGCTCACTAACTTCACACACCATCAGGCTTCCAAGCAGCTCTCTAGGAAACTCAGTTTTCACACTCTATGCTTAGTGCCCTTTGAGTGCATTATCTAGGAATGAACCTGGTAGAGCATCCCACACAAACGAATGCTCCACATGCGGGTTTCACATGCCACCAACTCCACATTCACAGGCAACTTCAGCGCCACAGCCGTTTTCAGATAGCCCTCAATGCAAAGGCTCTAGACGCAAATATTGGTGTGAGAGCTAATTCAATCAAGGAAACACTGCATGTTGGTGAAGAGCATATTGAAGAAGAATCAGCCGAGTGGTTCTTGTGGGAGAACAACTCAATTTGGCTCACTAACTTCACACACCATCAGGCTTCCAAGCAGCTCTCAAGGAAACTCAGTTTTCACACTCTATGCTTAGTGCCCTTTGAGTGCCTAGGACTGAAATGAAGCTTGGTGAGCATCCCACACAAACGAATGCTCCACATGCGGGTTTCACATGCCCCCAACTCAACATTCACAGGCAACTTCAGCGCCACAGCTGTTTTCAGATAGCCCTCAATGCAAAGGCTCTAGACGCAAATATTGGTGTGAGAGCTAATTCAATCAAGGAAACACTGCATGTTGGTGAAGTGCATATTGAAGAAGAATCAGCCGAGTGGTTCTTGTGGGAGAACAACTCCATTTGGCTCACTATCTTCACACACCATCAGGATTCCAAGCAGCTCTCAAGGAAACTCAGTTTTCACACTCTATGCTTTGTGCCCTTTGAGTGCATTATCTAGGAATGAACCTGCTAGAGCATCCCACACAAACGAATGCTCCACATGCGGGTTTCACATGCCACCAACTCCACATTCACAGGCAACTTCAGAGCCACAGCCGTTTTCAGATAGCCCTCAATGCAAAGGCTATAGACGCAAATATTGGTGTGAGAGCTAATTCAATCAAGGAAACACTGCATGTTGGTGAAGGGCATATTGAAGAAGAAACAGCCGGGTGGTTCTTGTGGGAGAACAACTCCATTTGGCTCACTAACTTCACACACCATCAGGCTTCCAAGCAGGTCTCTAGGAAACTCAGTTTTCACACTCTTTGCTTAATGCCCTTTGAGTGCCTAGGACTGAAATGAAGCTTGGTGAGCATCCCACACAAACGAATGCTCCACATGCGGGTTTCACATGCCACCAACTCCACATTCACAGGCAACTTCAGCGCCACAGCCGTTTTCAGATAGCCCTCAATGCAAAGGCTCTAGACGCAAATATTGGTGTGAGAGCTAATTCAATCAAGGAAACACTGCATGTTGGTGAAGGGCATATTGAAGAAGAATCAGCTGAGTGGTTCCTGTGGGAGAACAACTCCATTTGGCTCACTAACTTCACACACCATCAAGCTTCCAAGCAGCTCTCAAGGAAACTCAGTTTTCACACTCTATGCTTAGTGCCCTTTGAGTGCATTGTCTAGGAATGAACCTGGTAGAGTATCCCACACAAACGAATACTCCACATGCGGGATTCACATGCCACCAGCTCCACATTCACAGGCAACTTCAGCGCCACAGCCGTTTTCAGATAGCCCTCAATGCAAAGGCTCTAGACGCAAATATTGGTGTGAGAGCTAATTCAATCAAGGAAACACTGCATGTTGGTGAAGTGCATATTGAAGAAGAATCAGCCGAGTGGTTCTTGTGGGAGAACAACTCCATTTGGCTCACTATCTTCACACACCATCAGGCTTCCAAGCAGCTCTCAAGGAAACTCAGTTTTCACACTCTATGCTTAGTGCCCTTTGAGTGCATTATCTAGGAATGAACCTGCTAGAGCATCCCACACAAACGAATGCTCCACATGCGGGTTTCACATGCCACCAACTCAACATTCACAGGCAATTTCAGCGCCACAGTCGTTTTCAGATAGCCCTCAATGTAAAGGCTCTAGACGCAAATATTGGTGTGAGAGCTAATTCAATCAAGGAAACACTACATGTTGGTGAAGGGCATATTGAAGAAGAATCAGCCGAGTGGTTCTTGTGGGAGAACAACTCCATTTGGCTCACTAACTTCACACACCATCAAGCTTCCAAGCAGCTCTCAAGGAAACTCAGTTTTCACACTCTATGCTTAGTGCCCTTTGAGTGCCTAGGACTGAAATGAAGCTTGGTGAGCATCCCACACAAACGAATGCTCCACATGCGGGTTTCACATGCCACCAACTCCACATTCACAGGCAAATTCAGCGCCACAGCTGTTTTCAGATAGCCCTCAAGCAAAGGCTCTAGACGCAAATATTGGTGTGAGAGCTAATTCGATCAAGGAAGCACTGCATGTTGGTGAAGGTCACATTGAAGAAGAATCAGCCGAGTGGTTCTTGTGGGAGAACAACTCCATTTGGCTCACTAACTTCACACACCATCAGGCTTCCAAGCAGCTCTCAAGGAAACTCAGTTTTCACACTCTATGCTTAGTGCCCTTTGAGTGCATTATCTAGGAATGAAACTGGTAGAGCATCCCACACAAACGAATGCTCCACATGCGGGTTTCACATGCCACCAACTGAACATTCACAGGCAAATTCAGCGCCACAGCCGTTTTCAGATAGCCCTCAATGCAAAGGCTCTAGACGCAAATATTGGTGTGAGAGCTCATTCAATCAAGGAAACACTGCATGTTGGTGAAGGGCATATTGAAGAAGAATCAGCCGAGTGGTTCTTGCGGGAGAACAACTCCATTTGGCTCACTAACTTCACACACCATCAGGCTTCCAAGCAGCTCTAAGGAAACTCAGTTTTCATACTCTATGCTTAGTGCCCTTTGAGTGCCTAGGACTGAAATGAAGCTTGGTGAGCATCCCACACAAACGAATGCTCCACATGCGGGTTTCACATGCCACCAACTCCACATTCACAGGCAACTTCAGCGCCACAGCCGTGTTCAGATAGCCATCAATGCAAAGGCTCTAGACGCAAATATTGGTGTGAGAGCTAATTCAATCAAGGAAACACTGCATGTTGGTGAAGGGCATATTGAAGAAGAATCAGCCGAGTGGTTCTTGTGGCAGAACAACTCCATTTGGCTCACTAACTTCACACACCATCAGGCTTCCAAGCAGCTCTCAAGGAAACTCAGTTTTCACACTCTATGCTTAGTGCCCTTTGAGTGCATTATCTAGGAATGAACCTGGTAGAGCATCCCACACAAACGAATGCTCCACATGCGGGTTTCACATGCCACCAACTCAACATTCACAGGCAACTTCAGCGCCACAGCCGTTTTCAGATAGCCCTCAATGCAAAGGCTCTAGACGCAAATATTGGTGTGAGAGCTAATTCAATCAAGGAAACACTGCATGTTGGTGAAGAGCATATTGAAGAAGAATCAGCCGAGTGGTTCTTGTGGGAGAACAACTCAATTTGGCTCACTAACTTCACACACCATCAGGCTTCCAAGCAGCTCTCAAGGAAACTCAGTTTTCACACTCTATGCTTAGTGCCCTTTGAGTGCCTAGGACTGAAATGAAGCTTGGTGAGCATCCCACACAAACGAATGCTCCACATGCGGGTTTCACATGCCCCCAACTCAACATTCACAGGCAACTTCAGCGCCACAGCTGTTTTCAGATAGCCCTCAATGCAAAGGCTCTAGACGCAAATATTGGTGTGAGAGCTAATTCAATCAAGGAAACACTGCATGTTGGTGAAGTGCATATTGAAGAAGAATCAGCCGAGTGGTTCTTGTGGGAGAACAACTCCATTTGGCTCACTATCTTCACACACCATCAGGATTCCAAGCAGCTCTCAAGGAAACTCAGTTTTCACACTCTATGCTTTGTGCCCTTTGAGTGCATTATCTAGGAATGAACCTGCTAGAGCATCCCACACAAACGAATGCTCCACATGCGGGTTTCACATGCCACCAACTCCACATTCACAGGCAACTTCAGAGCCACAGCCGTTTTCAGATAGCCCTCAATGCAAAGGCTATAGACGCAAATATTGGTGTGAGAGCTAATTCAATCAAGGAAACACTGCATGTTGGTGAAGGGCATATTGAAGAAGAAACAGCCGGGTGGTTCTTGTGGGAGAACAACTCCATTTGGCTCACTAACTTCACACACCATCAGGCTTCCAAGCAGGTCTCTAGGAAACTCAGTTTTCACACTCTTTGCTTAATGCCCTTTGAGTGCCTAGGACTGAAATGAAGCTTGGTGAGCATCCCACACAAACGAATGCTCCACATGCGGGTTTCACATGCCACCAACTCCACATTCACAGGCAACTTCAGCGCCACAGCCGTTTTCAGATAGCCCTCAATGCAAAGGCTCTAGACGCAAATATTGGTGTGAGAGCTAATTCAATCAAGGAAACACTGCATGTTGGTGAAGGGCATATTGAAGAAGAATCAGCTGAGTGGTTCCTGTGGGAGAACAACTCCATTTGGCTCACTAACTTCACACACCATCAAGCTTCCAAGCAGCTCTCAAGGAAACTCAGTTTTCACACTCTATGCTTAGTGCCCTTTGAGTGCATTGTCTAGGAATGAACCTGGTAGAGTATCCCACACAAACGAATACTCCACATGCGGGATTCACATGCCACCAGCTCCACATTCACAGGCAACTTCAGCGCCACAGCCGTTTTCAGATAGCCCTCAATGCAAAGGCTCTAGACGCAAATATTGGTGTGAGAGCTAATTCAATCAAGGAAACACTGCATGTTGGTGAAGTGCATATTGAAGAAGAATCAGCCGAGTGGTTCTTGTGGGAGAACAACTCCATTTGGCTCACTATCTTCACACACCATCAGGCTTCCAAGCAGCTCTCAAGGAAACTCAGTTTTCACACTCTATGCTTAGTGCCCTTTGAGTGCATTATCTAGGAATGAACCTGCTAGAGCATCCCACACAAACGAATGCTCCACATGCGGGTTTCACATGCCACCAACTCAACATTCACAGGCAATTTCAGCGCCACAGTCGTTTTCAGATAGCCCTCAATGTAAAGGCTCTAGACGCAAATATTGGTGTGAGAGCTAATTCAATCAAGGAAACACTACATGTTGGTGAAGGGCATATTGAAGAAGAATCAGCCGAGTGGTTCTTGTGGGAGAACAACTCCATTTGGCTCACTAACTTCACACACCATCAAGCTTCCAAGCAGCTCTCAAGGAAACTCAGTTTTCACACTCTATGCTTAGTGCCCTTTGAGTGCCTAGGACTGAAATGAAGCTTGGTGAGCATCCCACACAAACGAATGCTCCACATGCGGGTTTCACATGCCACCAACTCCACATTCACAGGCAAATTCAGCGCCACAGCTGTTTTCAGATAGCCCTCAAGCAAAGGCTCTAGACGCAAATATTGGTGTGAGAGCTAATTCGATCAAGGAAGCACTGCATGTTGGTGAAGGTCACATTGAAGAAGAATCAGCCGAGTGGTTCTTGTGGGAGAACAACTCCATTTGGCTCACTAACTTCACACACCATCAGGCTTCCAAGCAGCTCTCAAGGAAACTCAGTTTTCACACTCTATGCTTAGTGCCCTTTGAGTGCATTATCTAGGAATGAAACTGGTAGAGCATCCCACACAAACGAATGCTCCACATGCGGGTTTCACATGCCACCAACTGAACATTCACAGGCAAATTCAGCGCCACAGCCGTTTTCAGATAGCCCTCAATGCAAAGGCTCTAGACGCAAATATTGGTGTGAGAGCTCATTCAATCAAGGAAACACTGCATGTTGGTGAAGGGCATATTGAAGAAGAATCAGCCGAGTGGTTCTTGCGGGAGAACAACTCCATTTGGCTCACTAACTTCACACACCATCAGGCTTCCAAGCAGCTCTAAGGAAACTCAGTTTTCATACTCTATGCTTAGTGCCCTTTGAGTGCCTAGGACTGAAATGAAGCTTGGTGAGCATCCCACACAAACGAATGCTCCACATGCGGGTTTCACATGCCACCAACTCCACATTCACAGGCAACTTCAGCGCCACAGCCGTGTTCAGATAGCCATCAATGCAAAGGCTCTAGACGCAAATATTGGTGTGAGAGCTAATTCAATCAAGGAAACACTGCATGTTGGTGAAGGGCATATTGAAGAAGAATCAGCCGAGTGGTTCTTGTGGCAGAACAACTCCATTTGGCTCACTAACTTCACACACCATCAGGCTTCCAAGCAGCTCTCAAGGAAACTCAGTTTTCACACTCTATGCTTAGTGCCCTTTGAGTGCATTATCTAGGAATGAACCTGGTAGAGCATCCCACACAAACGAATGCTCCACATGCGGGTTTCACATGCCACCAACTCAACATTCACAGGCAACTTCAGCGCCACAGCCGTTTTCAGATAGCCCTCAATGCAAAGGCTCTAGACGCAAATATTGGTGTGAGAGCTAATTCAATCAAGGAAACACTGCATGTTGGTGAAGAGCATATTGAAGAAGAATCAGCCGAGTGGTTCTTGTGGGAGAACAACTCAATTTGGCTCACTAACTTCACACACCATCAGGCTTCCAAGCAGCTCTCAAGGAAACTCAGTTTTCACACTCTATGCTTAGTGCCCTTTGAGTGCCTAGGACTGAAATGAAGCTTGGTGAGCATCCCACACAAACGAATGCTCCACATGCGGGTTTCACATGCCCCCAACTCAACATTCACAGGCAACTTCAGCGCCACAGCTGTTTTCAGATAGCCCTCAATGCAAAGGCTCTAGACGCAAATATTGGTGTGAGAGCTAATTCAATCAAGGAAACACTGCATGTTGGTGAAGTGCATATTGAAGAAGAATCAGCCGAGTGGTTCTTGTGGGAGAACAACTCCATTTGGCTCACTATCTTCACACACCATCAGGATTCCAAGCAGCTCTCAAGGAAACTCAGTTTTCACACTCTATGCTTAGTGCCCTTTGAGTGCATTATCTAGGAATGAACCTGCTAGAGCATCCCACACAAACGAATGCTCCACATGCGGGTTTCACATGCCACCAACTCCACATTCACAGGCAATTTCAGCGCCACAGTCGTTTTCAGATAGCCCTCAATGTAAAGGCTCTAGACGCAAATATTGGTGTGAGAGCTAATTCAATCAAGGAAACACTACATGTTGGTGAAGGGCATATTGAAGAAGAATCAGCCGAGTGGTTCTTGTGGGAGAACAACTCCATTTGGCTCACTAACTTCACACAGCATCAGGCTTCCAAGCAACTCTCAAGGAAACTCAGGTTTCCAACTCTATGCTTACTGCCCTTTGAGTGTCTAGGACTGAAATGAAGCTTGGTGAGCATCCCACACAAACGAATGCTCCACATGCGGGTTTCACATGCCACCAACTCCACATTCACAGACAAATTCAGCGCCACAGCCGTTTTCAGATAGCCCTCAAGCAAAGGCTCTAGACGCAAATATTGGTGTGAGAGCTAATTCAATTAAGGAATCACGGCATGTTGGGGAAGGGCATATTGAAGAAGAATCAGCCGAGGGGTTCTTGTGGGAGAACAACTCCATTTGGCTCACTAACTTCACACACCATCAGGCTTCCAAGCAGCTCTCAAGGAAACTCAGTTTTCACACTCTATGCTTTGTGCCCTTTGAGTGCATTATCTAGGAATGAACCTGCTAGAGCATCCCACACAAACGAATGCTCCACATGCGGGTTTCACATGCCACCAACTCAACATTCACAGGCAACTTCAGAGCCACAGCCGTTTTCAGATAGCCCTCAATGCAAAGGCTATAGACGCAAATATTGGTGTGAGAGCTAATTCAATCAAGGAAACACTGCATGTTGGTGAAGGGCATATTGAAGAAGAAACAGCCGGGTGGTTCTTGTGGGAGAACAACTCCATTTGGCTCACTAACTTCACACACCATCAGGCTTCCACGCAGGTCTCTAGGAAACTCAGTTTTCACACTCTTTGCTTAATGCCCTTTGAGTGCCTAGGACTGAAATGAAGCTTGGTGAGCATCCCACACAAACGAATGCTCCACATGCGGGTTTCACATGCCACCAACTCCACATTCACAGGCAACTTCAGCGCCACAGCCGTTTTCAGATAGCCCTCAATGCAAAGGCTCTAGACGCAAATATTGGTGTGAGAGCTAATTCAATCAAGGAAACACTGCATGTTGGTGAAGGGCATATTGAAGAAGAATCAGCTGAGTGGTTCCTGTGGGAGAACAACTCCATTTGGCTCACTAACTTCACACACCATCAAGCTTCCAAGCAGCTCTCAAGGAAACTCAGTTTTCACACTCTATGCTTAGTGCCCTTTGAGTGCATTGTCTAGGAATGAACCTGGTAGAGTATCCCACACAAACGAATACTCCACATGCGGGATTCACATGCCACCAGCTCCACATTCACAGGCAACTTCAGCGCCACAGCCGTTTTCAGATAGCCCTCAATGCAAAGGCTCTAGACGCAAATATTGGTGTGAGAGCTAATTCAATCAAGGAAACACTGCATGTTGGTGAAGGGCATATTGAAGAAGAATCAGCCGAGTGGTTCTTGTGGGAGAACAACTCCATTTGGCTCACTAACTTCACACACCATCAGGCTTCCAAGCAGCTCTCAAGGAAACTCAGTTTTCACACTCTATGCTTAGTGCCCTTTGAGTGCCTAGGACTGAAATGAAGCTTGGTGAGTATCCCACACAAACGAATGCTCCACATGCGGGTTTCACATGCCACCAACTCCACATTCACAGGCAACTTCAGCGCCACAGCCGTTTTCAGATAGCCCTCAATGCAAAGGCTCTAGACGCAAATATTGGTGTGAGAGCTAATTCAATCAAGGAAACACTGCATGTTGGTGGAGGGCATATTGAAGAAGAATCAGCCGAGTGGTTCTTGTGGGAGAACAACTCCATTTGGCTCACTAACTTCACACACCATCAGGATCCCAAGCAGCTCTCAAGGAAACTCAGTTTTCACACTCTATGCTTAGTGTCCTTTGAGTGCCTAGGACTGAAATGAAGCTTGGTGAGCATCCCACACAAAAACGAATGCTCCACATGCGGGTTTCACATGCCACCAACTCCACATTCACAGGCAACTTCAGCGCCACAGCCGTTTTCAGATAGCCCTCAATGCAAAGGCTCTAGACTCAAATATTGGTGTGAGAGCTAATTCAATCAAGGAAACACTGCATGTTGGTGAAGGGCATATTGTAGAAGAATCAGCCGAGTGGTTCTTGTGGGAGAACAACTCCATTTGGCTCACTAACTTCACACACCATCAGGCTTCCAAGCAGCTCTCAAGGAAACTCAGTTTTCACACTCTATGCTTAGTGCCCTTTGAGTGCATTATCTAGGAATGAACCTGGTAGAGCATCCCAAACAAACGAATGCTCCACATGCGGGTTTCACATGCCACCAACTCCACATTCACAGGCAGCTTCAGCGATACAGCCGTTTTCAGATAGCCCTCAATATAAAGGCTCTAGATGCAAATATTGGTGTGAGAGCTAATTCAATCAAGGAAACACTGCATGTTGGTGAAGGGCATATTGAAGAAGAATCAGCCGAGTGGTTCTTGTGGGAGAACAACTCCATTTGGCTCACTAATTTCACACATCATCAGGCTTCCAAGCAGCTCTCACGGAAACTCAGTTTTCACACTCTATGCTTAGTGCCCTTTGAGTGCATTATTTAGGAATGAACCTGGTAGAGCATCCCACACAAACGAATGCTCCACATGCGGGTTTCACATGCCACCAACTCCACATTCACAGGCAACTTCAGCACCACAGCCGTTTTCAGATAGCCCTCAATACAAAGGCTCTAGACGCAAATATTGGTGTCAGAGCTAATTCAATCAAGGAAACACTGCATGTTGGTGGAGGGCATATTGAAGAAGAATCAGCCGAGTGGTTCTTGTGGGAGAACAACTCCATTTGGCTCACTAACTTCACACACCATCAGGCTTCCAAGCAACTCTCAAGGAAACTCAGGTTTCCCACACTATGCTTAGTGCCCTTTGAGTGCATTATCTAGGAATGAACCTGGTAGAGCATCCCACACAAACGAATGCTCCACATGCGGGTTTCACATGCCACCAACTCCACATTCACAGGCAACTTCAGCGCCACAGCCATTTTCAGATAGCCCTCAATGCAAAGGCTCTAGACGCGAATATTGGTGTGAGAGCTAATTCAATCAAGGAAACACTGCATGTTGGCGAAGGGCATATTGAAGAAGAATCAGCCGAGTGGTTCTTGTGGGAGAACAACTCCATTTGGCTCACTAACTTCACACACCATCAGGCTTCCAAGCAGCTCTCAAGGAAACTCAGTTTTCACACTCTATGCTTAGTGCCCTTTGAGTGCATTATCTAGGAATGAACCTGGTAGAGCATCCCACACAAACGAATGCTCCACATGCGGGTTTCACATGCCACCAACTCCACATTCACAGGCAACTTCAGCGCCACAGCCGTTTTCAGATAGCCCTCAATGCAAAGGCTCTAGACGCAAATATTGGTGTGAGAGCTAATTCAATCAAGGAAACACTGCATGTTGGTGAAGGGCATATTGAAGAAGAATCAGCCGAGTGGTTCTTGTGGGAGAACAACTCCATTTGGCTCACTAACTTCACACACCATCAGGCTTCCAAGCAGCTCTCAAGGAAACTCAGTATTCACACTCTATGCTTAGTGCCCTTTGAGTGCCTAGGACTGAAATGAAGCTTGGTGAGTATCCCACACAAACGAATGCTCCACATGCGGGTTTCACATGCCACCAACTCCACATTCACAGGCAACTTCAGCGCCACAGCCGTTTTCAGATAGCCCTCAATGCAAAGGCTCTAGACTCAAATCTTGGTGTGAGAGCTAATTCAATCAAGGAAACACTGCATGTTGGTGAAGGGCATATTGAAGAAGAATCAGCCGAGTGGTTCTTGTGGGAGAACAACTCCATTTGGCTCACTAACTTCACACACCATCAGGCTTCCAAGCAGCTCTCAAGGAAACTCAGTTTTCACACTCTATGCTTAGTGCCCTTTGAGTGCATTGTCTAGGAATGAACCTGGTAGAGTATCCCACACAAACGAATGCTCCACATGCGGGATTCACATGCCACCAGCTCCACATTCACAGGCAACTTCAGCGCCACAGCCGTTTTCAGATAGCCATCAATGATAAGGCTCTAGACGCAAATATTGGTGTGAGAGCTAATTCAATCAAGGAAACACTGCATGTTGGTGAAGGGCATATTGAAGAAGAATCAGCCGAGTGGTTCTTGTGGGAGAACAACTCCATTTGGCTCACTAACTTCACACACCATCAGGCTTCCAAGCAGCTCTCAAGGAAACTCAGTTTTCACACTCTATGCTTAGTGTCCTTTGAGTGCCTAGGACTGAAATGAAGCTTGGTGAGCATCCCACACAAAAACGAATGCTCCACATGCGGGTTTCACATGCCACCAACTCCACATTCACAGGCAACTTCAGCGCCACAGCCGCTTTCAGATAGCCCTCAATGCAAAGGCTCTAGATGCAAATATCGGTGTGAGAGCTAATTCAATCAAGGAAACACTGCATGTTGGGGAAGGGCATATTGAAGAAGAATCAGCCGAGTGGTTCTTTTGGGAGAACAACTGTATTTGGCTCACTAACTTCACAAACCACCAGCCTTACAAGCAGCTCTCAAGGAAACTCAGTTTTCACACTCTATGCTTAGTGCCCTTTGAGTGCATTAACTAGGAATGAACCTGGTAGAGCCTCCCACACAAACGAATGCTCCACATGCGGGTTTCACATGCCTTCAACTCCACATTCACAGGCAACTTCAGCTCCACAGCCGTTTTCAGATAGCCCTCAATGCAAAGGCTCTAGACGCAAATATTGGTGTGAGAGCTAATTCAATCAAGGAAACACTGCATGTTGGTGAAGGGCATATTGAAGAAGAAACAGCCGGGTGGTTCTTGTTGGAGAACAACTCCATTTGGCTCACTAACTTCACAAACCATCAGGCTTCCAAGCAGGTCTCAAGGAAACTCAGTTTTCACACTCTATGCTTAATGCCCTTTGAGTGCCTAGGACTGAAATGAAGCTTGGTGAGCATCCCACACAAACGAATGCTCCACATGCGGGTTTCACATGCCACCAACTCCACATTCACAGGCAACTTCAGCGCCACAGCCGTTTTCAGATAGCCCTCAATGCAAAGGCTCTAGACGCAAATATTGGTGTGAGAGCTAATTCAATCAAGGAAACACTGCATGTTGGTGAAGGGCATATTGAAGAAGAATCAGCTGAGTGGTTCCTGTGGGAGAACAACTCCATTTGGCTCACTAACTTCACACACCATCAAGCTTCCAAGCAGCTCTCAAGGAAACTCAGTTTTCACACTCTATGCTTAGTGCCCTTTGAGTGAATTGTCTAGGAATGAACCTGGTAGAGTATCCCACACAAACGAATACTCCACATGCGGGATTCACATGCCACCAGCTCCACATTCACAGGCAACTTCAGCGCCACAGCCGTTTTCAGATAGCCCTCAATGCAAAGGCTCTAGACGCAAATATTGGTGTGAGAGCTAATTCAATCAAGGAAACACTGCATGTTGGTGAAGGGCATATTGAAGAAGAATCAGCCGAGTGGTTCTTGTGGGAGAACAACTCCATTTGGCTCACTAACTTCACACACCATCAGGCTTCCAAGCAGCTCTCAAGGAAACTCAGTTTTCACACTCTATGCTTAGTGCCCTTTGAGTGCCTAGGACTGAAATGAAGCTTGGTGAGTATCCCACACAAACGAATGCTCCACATGCGGGTTTCACATGCCACCAACTCCACATTCACAGGCAACTTCAGCGCCACAGCCGTTTTCAGATAGCCCTCAATGCAAAGGCTCTAGACGCAAATATTGGTGTGAGAGCTAATTCAATCAAGGAAACACTGCATGTTGGTGGAGGGCATATTGAAGAAGAATCAGCCGAGTGGTTCTTGTGGGAGAACAACTCCATTTGGCTCACTAACTTCACACACCATCAGGCTTCCAAGCAGCTCTCAAGGAAACTCAGTTTTCACACTCTATGCTTAGTGTCCTTTGAGTGCCTAGGACTGAAATGAAGCTTGGTGAGCATCCCACACAAAAACGAATGCTCCACATGCGGGTTTCACATGCCACCAACTCCACATTCACAGGCAACTTCAGCGCCACAGCCGTTTTCAGATAGCCCTCAATGCAAAGGCTCTAGACGCAAATATTTGTGTGAGAGCTAATTCAATCAAGGAAACACTGCATGTTGGTGAAGGGCATATTGTAGAAGAATCAGCCGAGTGGTTCTTGTGGGAGAACAACTCCATTTGGCTCACTAACTTTACACAACATCAGGCTTCCAAGCAGCTCTCAAGGAAACTCAGTTTTCACACTCTATGCTTAGTGCCCTTTGAGTGCATTATTTAGGAATGAACCTGGTAGAGCATCCCACACAAACGAATGCTCCACATGCGGGTTTCACATGCCACCAACTCCACATTCACAGGCAACTTCAGCACCACAGCCGTTTTCAGATAGCCCTCAATATAAAGGCTCTAGATGCAAATATTGGTGTGAGAGCTAATTCAATCAAGGAAACACTGCATGTTGGTGAAGGGCATATTGAAGAAGAATCAGCCGAGTGGTTCTTGTGGGAGAACAACTCCATTTGGCTCACTAATTTCACACATCATCAGGCTTCCAAGCAGCTCTCAAGGAAACTCAGTTTTCACACTCTATGCTTAGTGCCCTTTGAGTGCATTATTTAGGAATGAACCTGGTAGAGCATCCCACACAAACGAATGCTCCACATGCAGGTTTCACATGCCACCAACTCCACATTCACAGGCAACTTCAGCGCCACAGCCGCTTTCAGATAGCCCTCAATGCAAAGGCTCTAGATGCAAATATCAGTGTGAGAGCTAATTCAATCAAGGAAACACTGCATGTTGGTGAAGGGCATATTGAAGAAGAATCAGCCGAGTGGTTCTTTTGGGAGAACAACTGTATTTGGCTCACTAACTTCACAAACCACCAGCCTTACAAGCAGCTCTCAAGGAAACTCAGTTTTCACACTCTATGCTTAGTGCCCTTTGAGTGCATTAACTAGGAATGAACCTGGTAGAGCCTCCCACACAAACGAATGCTCCACATGCGGGTTTCACATGCCTTCAACTCCACATTCACAGGCAACCTCAGCGCCACAGCCGTTTTCAGATAGCCCTCAATGCAAAGGCTCTAGACGCAAATATTGGTGTGAGAGCTAATTCAATCAAGGAAACACTGCATGTTGGTGAAGGGCATATTGAAGAAGAATCAGCTGAGTGGTTCCTGTGGGAGAACAACTCCATTTGGCTCACTAACTTCACACACCATCAAGCTTCCAAGCAGCTCTCAAGGAAACTCAGTTTTCACACTCTATGCTTAGTGCCCTTTGAGTGCATTGTCTAGGAATGAACCTGGTAGAGTATCCCACACAAACGAATACTCCACATGCGGGATTCACATGCCACCAGCTCCACATTCACAGGCAACTTCAGCGCCACAGCCGTTTTCAGATAGCCCTCAATGCAAAGGCTCTAGACGCAAATATTGGTGTGAGAGCTAATTCAATCAAGGAAACACTGCATGTTGGTGAAGGGCATATTGAAGAAGAATCAGCCGAGTGGTTCTTGTGGGAGAACAACTCCATTTGGCTCACTAACTTCACACACCATCAGGCTTCCAAGCAGCTCTCAAGGAAACTCAGTTTTCACACTCTATGCTTAGTGCCCTTTGAGTGCCTAGGACTGAAATGAAGCTTGGTGAGTATCCCACACAAACGAATGCTCCACATGCGGGTTTCACATGCCACCAACTCCACATTCACAGGCAACTTCAGCGCCACAGCCGTTTTCAGATAGCCCTCAATGCAAAGGCTCTAGACGCAAATATTGGTGTGAGAGCTAATTCAATCAAGGAAACACTGCATGTTGGTGGAGGGCATATTGAAGAAGAATCAGCCGAGTGGTTCTTGTGGGAGAACAACTCCATTTGGCTCACTAACTTCACACACCATCAGGCTTCCAAGCAGCTCTCAAGGAAACTCAGTTTTCACACTCTATGCTTAGTGTCCTTTGAGTGCCTAGGACTGAAATGAAGCTTGGTGAGCATCCCACACAAAAACGAATGCTCCACATGCGGGTTTCACATGCCACCAACTCCACATTCACAGGCAACTTCAGCGCCACAGCCGTTTTCAGATAGCCCTCAATGCAAAGGCTCTAGACGCAAATATTGGTGTGAGAGCTAATTCAATCAAGGAAACACTGCATGTTGGTGAAGGGCATATTGTAGAAGAATCAGCCGAGTGGTTCTTGTGGGAGAACAACTCCATTTGGCTCACTAACTTTACACAACATCAGGCTTCCAAGCAGCTCTCAAGGAAACTCAGTTTTCACACTCTATGCTTAGTGCCCTTTGAGTGCATTATTTAGGAATGAACCTGGTAGAGCATCCCACACAAACGAATGCTCCACATGCGGGTTTCACATGCCACCAACTCCACATTCACAGGCAACTTCAGCACCACAGCCGTTTTCAGATAGCCCTCAATATAAAGGCTCTAGATGCAAATATTGGTGTGAGAGCTAATTCAATCAAGGAAACACTGCATGTTGGTGAAGGGCATATTGAAGAAGAATCAGCCGAGTGGTTCTTGTGGGAGAACAACTCCATTTGGCTCACTAATTTCACACATCATCAGGCTTCCAAGCAGCTCTCAAGGAAACTCAGTTTTCACACTCTATGCTTAGTGCCCTTTGAGTGCATTATTTAGGAATGAACCTGGTAGAGCATCCCACACAAACGAATGCTCCACATGCAGGTTTCACATGCCACCAACTCCACATTCACAGGCAACTTCAGCGCCACAGCCGCTTTCAGATAGCCCTCAATGCAAAGGCTCTAGATGCAAATATCGGTGTGAGAGCTAATTCAATCAAGGAAACACTGCATGTTGGTGAAGGGCATATTGAAGAAGAATCAGCCGAGTGGTTCTTTTGGGAGAACAACTGTATTTGGCTCACTAACTTCACAAACCATCAGGCTTCCAAGCAGGTCTCAAGGAAACTCAGTTTTCACACTCTATGCTTAATGCCCTTTGAGTGCCTAGGACTGAAATGAAGCTTGGTGAGCATCCCACACAAACGAATGCTCCACATGCGGGTTTCACATGCCACCAACTCCACATTCACAGGCAACTTCAGCGCCACAGCCGTTTTCAGATAGCCCTCAATGCAAAGGCTCTAGACGCAAATATTGGTGTGAGAGCTAATTCAATCAAGGAAACACTGCATGTTGGTGAAGGGCATATTGAAGAAGAATCAGCTGAGTGGTTCCTGTGGGAGAACAACTCCATTTGGCTCACTAACTTCACACACCATCAAGCTTCCAAGCAGCTCTCAAGGAAACTCAGTTTTCACACTCTATGCTTAGTGCCCTTTGAGTGAATTGTCTAGGAATGAACCTGGTAGAGTATCCCACACAAACGAATACTCCACATGCGGGATTCACATGCCACCAGCTCCACATTCACAGGCAACTTCAGCGCCACAGCCGTTTTCAGATAGCCCTCAATGCAAAGGCTCTAGACGCAAATATTGGTGTGAGAGCTAATTCAATCAAGGAAACACTGCATGTTGGTGAAGGGCATATTGAAGAAGAATCAGCCGAGTGGTTCTTGTGGGAGAACAACTCCATTTGGCTCACTAACTTCACACACCATCAGGCTTCCAAGCAGCTCTCAAGGAAACTCAGTTTTCACACTCTATGCTTAGTGCCCTTTGAGTGCCTAGGACTGAAATGAAGCTTGGTGAGTATCCCACACAAACGAATGCTCCACATGCGGGTTTCACATGCCACCAACTCCACATTCACAGGCAACTTCAGCGCCACAGCCGTTTTCAGATAGCCCTCAATGCAAAGGCTCTAGACGCAAATATTGGTGTGAGAGCTAATTCAATCAAGGAAACACTGCATGTTGGTGGAGGGCATATTGAAGAAGAATCAGCCGAGTGGTTCTTGTGGGAGAACAACTCCATTTGGCTCACTAACTTCACACACCATCAGGCTTCCAAGCAGCTCTCAAGGAAACTCAGTTTTCACACTCTATGCTTAGTGTCCTTTGAGTGCCTAGGACTGAAATGAAGCTTGGTGAGCATCCCACACAAAAACGAATGCTCCACATGCGGGTTTCACATGCCACCAACTCCACATTCACAGGCAACTTCAGCGCCACAGCCGTTTTCAGATAGCCCTCAATGCAAAGGCTCTAGACGCAAATATTTGTGTGAGAGCTAATTCAATCAAGGAAACACTGCATGTTGGTGAAGGGCATATTGTAGAAGAATCAGCCGAGTGGTTCTTGTGGGAGAACAACTCCATTTGGCTCACTAACTTTACACAACATCAGGCTTCCAAGCAGCTCTCAAGGAAACTCAGTTTTCACACTCTATGCTTAGTGCCCTTTGAGTGCATTATTTAGGAATGAACCTGGTAGAGCATCCCACACAAACGAATGCTCCACATGCGGGTTTCACATGCCACCAACTCCACATTCACAGGCAACTTCAGCACCACAGCCGTTTTCAGATAGCCCTCAATATAAAGGCTCTAGATGCAAATATTGGTGTGAGAGCTAATTCAATCAAGGAAACACTGCATGTTGGTGAAGGGCATATTGAAGAAGAATCAGCCGAGTGGTTCTTGTGGGAGAACAACTCCATTTGGCTCACTAATTTCACACATCATCAGGCTTCCAAGCAGCTCTCAAGGAAACTCAGTTTTCACACTCTATGCTTAGTGCCCTTTGAGTGCATTATTTAGGAATGAACCTGGTAGAGCATCCCACACAAACGAATGCTCCACATGCAGGTTTCACATGCCACCAACTCCACATTCACAGGCAACTTCAGCGCCACAGCCGCTTTCAGATAGCCCTCAATGCAAAGGCTCTAGATGCAAATATCGGTGTGAGAGCTAATTCAATCAAGGAAACACTGCATGTTGGTGAAGGGCATATTGAAGAAGAATCAGCCGAGTGGTTCTTTTGGGAGAACAACTGTATTTGGCTCACTAACTTCACAAACCACCAGCCTTACAAGCAGCTCTCAAGGAAACTCAGTTTTCACACTCTATGCTTAGTGCCCTTTGAGTGCATTAACTAGGAATGAACCTGGTAGAGCCTCCCACACAAACGAATGCTCCACATGCGGGTTTCACATGCCTTCAACTCCACATTCACAGGCAACCTCAGCGCCACAGCCGTTTTCAGATAGCCCTCAATGCAAAGGCTCTAGACGCAAATATTGGTGTGAGAGCTAATTCAATCAAGGAAACACTGCATGTTGGTGAAGGGCATATTGAAGAAGAATCAGCTGAGTGGTTCCTGTGGGAGAACAACTCCATTTGGCTCACTAACTTCACACACCATCAAGCTTCCAAGCAGCTCTCAAGGAAACTCAGTTTTCACACTCTATGCTTAGTGCCCTTTGAGTGCATTGTCTAGGAATGAACCTGGTAGAGTATCCCACACAAACGAATACTCCACATGCGGGATTCACATGCCACCAGCTCCACATTCACAGGCAACTTCAGCGCCACAGCCGTTTTCAGATAGCCCTCAATGCAAAGGCTCTAGACGCAAATATTGGTGTGAGAGCTAATTCAATCAAGGAAACACTGCATGTTGGTGAAGGGCATATTGAAGAAGAATCAGCCGAGTGGTTCTTGTGGGAGAACAACTCCATTTGGCTCACTAACTTCACACACCATCAGGCTTCCAAGCAGCTCTCAAGGAAACTCAGTTTTCACACTCTATGCTTAGTGCCCTTTGAGTGCCTAGGACTGAAATGAAGCTTGGTGAGTATCCCACACAAACGAATGCTCCACATGCGGGTTTCACATGCCACCAACTCCACATTCACAGGCAACTTCAGCGCCACAGCCGTTTTCAGATAGCCCTCAATGCAAAGGCTCTAGACGCAAATATTGGTGTGAGAGCTAATTCAATCAAGGAAACACTGCATGTTGGTGGAGGGCATATTGAAGAAGAATCAGCCGAGTGGTTCTTGTGGGAGAACAACTCCATTTGGCTCACTAACTTCACACACCATCAGGCTTCCAAGCAGCTCTCAAGGAAACTCAGTTTTCACACTCTATGCTTAGTGTCCTTTGAGTGCCTAGGACTGAAATGAAGCTTGGTGAGCATCCCACACAAAAACGAATGCTCCACATGCGGGTTTCACATGCCACCAACTCCACATTCACAGGCAACTTCAGCGCCACAGCCGTTTTCAGATAGCCCTCAATGCAAAGGCTCTAGACGCAAATATTGGTGTGAGAGCTAATTCAATCAAGGAAACACTGCATGTTGGTGAAGGGCATATTGTAGAAGAATCAGCCGAGTGGTTCTTGTGGGAGAACAACTCCATTTGGCTCACTAACTTTACACAACATCAGGCTTCCAAGCAGCTCTCAAGGAAACTCAGTTTTCACACTCTATGCTTAGTGCCCTTTGAGTGCATTATTTAGGAATGAACCTGGTAGAGCATCCCACACAAACGAATGCTCCACATGCGGGTTTCACATGCCACCAACTCCACATTCACAGGCAACTTCAGCACCACAGCCGTTTTCAGATAGCCCTCAATATAAAGGCTCTAGATGCAAATATTGGTGTGAGAGCTAATTCAATCAAGGAAACACTGCATGTTGGTGAAGGGCATATTGAAGAAGAATCAGCCGAGTGGTTCTTGTGGGAGAACAACTCCATTTGGCTCACTAATTTCACACATCATCAGGCTTCCAAGCAGCTCTCAAGGAAACTCAGTTTTCACACTCTATGCTTAGTGCCCTTTGAGTGCATTATTTAGGAATGAACCTGGTAGAGCATCCCACACAAACGAATGCTCCACATGCAGGTTTCACATGCCACCAACTCCACATTCACAGGCAACTTCAGCGCCACAGCCGCTTTCAGATAGCCCTCAATGCAAAGGCTCTAGATGCAAATATCGGTGTGAGAGCTAATTCAATCAAGGAAACACTGCATGTTGGTGAAGGGCATATTGAAGAAGAATCAGCCGAGTGGTTCTTTTGGGAGAACAACTGTATTTGGCTCACTAACTTCACAAACCACCAGCCTTACAAGCAGCTCTCAAGGAAACTCAGTTTTCACACTCTATGCTTAGTGCCCTTTGAGTGCATTAACTAGGAATGAACCTGGTAGAGCCTCCCACACAAACGAATGCTCCACATGCGGGTTTCACATGCCTTCAACTCCACATTCACAGGCAACCTCAGCGCCACAGCCGTTTTCAGATAGCCCTCAATGCAAAGGCTCTAGACGCAAATATTGGTGTGAGAGCTAATTCAATCAAGGAAACACTGCATGTTGGTGAAGGGCATATTGAAGAAGAATCAGCTGAGTGGTTCCTGTGGGAGAACAACTCCATTTGGCTCACTAACTTCACACACCATCAGGCTTCCAAGCAGCTCTCAAGGAAACTCAGGTTTCCCACACTATGCTTAGTGCCCTTTGAGTGCATTATCTAGGAATGAACCTGGTAGAGCATCCCACACAAACGAATGCTCCACATGCGGGTTTCACATGCCACCAACTCCACATTCACAGGCAACTTCAGCGCAACAGCCATTTTCAGTTAGCCCTCAATGCAAAGGCTCTAGACGCGAATATTGGTGTGAGAGCTAATTCAATCAAGGAAACACTGCATGTTGGTGAAGGGCATATTGAAGAAGAATCAGCCGAGTGGTTCTTGTGGGAGAACAACTCCATTTGGCTCACTAACTTCACACACCATCAGGCTTCCAAGCAGCTCTCAAGGAAACTCAGGTTTCACACTCTATGCTTAGTGCCCTTTGAGTGCATTATCTAGGAATGAACCTGGTAGAGCATCCCACACAAACGAATGCTCCACATGCGGGTTTCACATGCCACCAACTCCACATTCACAGGCAACTTCAGCGCCACAGCCGCTTTCAGATAGCCCTCAATGAAAAGGCTCTAGACGCGAATATTGGTGTGAGAGCTCATTCAATCAAGGAAACACTGCATGTTGGTGAAGGGCATATTGAAGAAGAATCAGCCGAGTGGTTCTTGTGGGAGAACAACTCCATTTGGCTCACTAACTTCACACACCATCAGGATCCCAAGCAGCTCTTAAGGAAACTCAGTTTTCACACTCTATGCTTAGAGCCCTTTCAGTGCCTATGACTGAAATGAAGCTTGGTGAGCATCCCACAGAAACGAATGCTCCACATGCGGGTTTCACATGTCACCAACTCCACATTCACAGGCAACTTCATCGCCACAGCCATTTTCAGATAGCCCTCAATGCAAAGGCTCTAGACGCAAATATTGGTGTGGAAGCTAATTCAATCATGGAAGCACTGCATGTTGGTGAAGGGCATATTGAAGAAGAATCAGCCGAGTGGTTCTTGTGGGAGAACAACTCCATTTGGCTCACTAACTTCACACAGCATCAGGCTTCCAAGCAACTCTCAAGGAAACTCAGTTTTCACACTCTATGCTTAGTGCCCTTTGAGTGCCTAGGACTGAAATGAAGCTTGGTGAGCATCCCACACAAACGAATGCTCCACATGCGGGTTTCACATGCCACCAACTCCACATTCACATGCAACCTCAGCTCCACAGCCGTTTTCAGATAGCCCTCAATGCAAAGGCTCTAGACGCATATATTGGTGTGAGAGCTAATTCAATCAAGGAAACACTGCATGTTGGTGAAGGGCATATTGAAGAAGAATCAGCCGAGTGGTTCTTGTGGGAGAACAACTCCATTTGGCTCACTAACTTCACACACCATCAGGCTTCCAAGCAGCTCTCAAGGAAACTCAGGTTTCACACTCTATGCTTAGTGCCCTTTGAGTGCATTTTCTAGGAATGAACCTGGTAGAGCATCCCACACAAACGAATGCTCCACATGCGGGTTTCACATGCCACCAACTCCACATTCACAGGCAACTTCAGCGCCACAGCCATTTTCAGATAGCCCTCAATGCAAAGGCTCTAGACGCGAATATTGGTGTGAGAGCTAATTCAATCAAGGAAACACTGCATGTTGGTGAAGGGCATATTGAAGAAGAATCAGCCGAGTGGTTCTTGTGGGAGAACAACTCCATTTGGCTCACTAACTTCACACAGCATCAGGCTTCCGAGCAACTCTCAAGGAAACTCAGTTTTCACACTCTATGCTTAGTGCCCTTTGAGTGCATTATCTAGGAATGAACATGGTAGAGCATCCCACACAAACGAATACTCCACATGCGGGATTCACATGCCACCAGCTCCACATTCACAGGCAACTTCAGCGCCACAGCCGTTTTCAGATAGCCCTCAATGCAAAGGCTCTAGACGCAAATATTGGTGTGAGAGCTAATTCAATCAAGGAAACACTGCATGTTGGTGAAGGGCATATTGAAGAAGAATCAGCCGAGTGGTTCTTGTGGGAGAACAACTCCATTTGGCTCACTAACTTCACACACCATCAGGCTTCCAAGCAGCTCTCAAGGAAACTCAGTTTTCACACTCTATGCTTAGTGCCCTTTGAGTGCCTAGGACTGAAATGAAGCTTGGTGAGTATCCCACACAAACGAATGCTCCACATGCGGGTTTCACATGCCACCAACTCCACATTCACAAGCAACTTCAGCGCCACAGCCGTTTTCAGATAGCCCTCAATGCAAAGGCTCTAGACGCAAATATTGGTGTGAGAGCTAATTCAATCAAGGAAACACTGCATGTTGGTGGAGGGCATATTGAAGAAGAATCAGCCGAGTGGTTCTTGTGGGAGAACAACTCCATTTGGCTCACTAACTTCACACACCATCAGGCTTCCAAGCAGCTCTCAAGGAAACTCAGTTTTCACACTCTATGCTTAGTGTCCTTTGAGTGCCTAGGACTGAAATGAAGCTTGGTGAGCATCCCACACAAAAACGAATGCTCCACATGCGGGTTTCACATGCCACCAACTCCACATTCACAGGCAACTTCAGCGCCACAGCCGTTTTCAGATAGCCCTCAATGCAAAGGCTCTAGACGCAAATATTGGTGTGAGAGCTAATTCAATCAAGGAAACACTGCATGTTGGTGAAGGGCATATTGTAGAAGAATCAGCCGAGTGGTTCTTGTGGGAGAACAACTCCATTTGGCTCACTAACTTTACACAACATCAGGCTTCCAAGCAGCTCTCAAGGAAACTCAGTTTTCACACTCTATGCTTAGTGCCCTTTGAGTGCATTATTTAGGAATGAACCTGGTAGAGCATCCCACACAAACGAATGCTCCACATGCGGGTTTCACATGCCACCAACTCCACATTCACAGGCAACTTCAGCACCACAGCCGTTTTCAGATAGCCCTCAATATAAAGGCTCTAGATGCAAATATTGGTGTGAGAGCTAATTCAATCAAGGAAACACTGCATGTTGGTGAAGGGCATATTGAAGAAGAGTCAGCCGAGTGGTTCTTGTGGGAGAACAACTCCATTTGGCTCACTAATTTCACACATCATCAGGCTTCCAAGCAGCTCTCAAGGAAACTCAGTTTTCACACTCTATGCTTAGTGCCCTTTGAGTGCATTATTTAGGAATGAACCTGGTAGAGCATCCCACACAAACGAATGCTCCACATGCAGGTTTCACATGCCACCAACTCCACATTCACAGGCAACTTCAGCGCCACAGCCGCTTTCAGATAGCCCTCAATGCAAAGGCTCTAGATGCAAATATCGGTGTGAGAGCTAATTCAATCAAGGAAACACTGCATGTTGGTGAAGGGCATATTGAAGAAGAATCAGCCGAGTGGTTCTTTTGGGAGAACAACTGTATTTGGCTCACTAACTTCACAAACCACCAGCCTTACAAGCAGCTCTCAAGGAAACTCAGTTTTCACACTCTATGCTTAGTGCCCTTTGAGTGCATTAACTAGGAATGAACCTGGTAGAGCCTCCCACACAAACGAATGCTCCACATGCGGGTTTCACATGCCTTCAACTCCACATTCACAGGCAACCTCAGCGCCACAGCCGTTTTCAGATAGCCCTCAATGCAAAGGCTCTAGACGCAAATATTGGTGTGAGAGCTAATTCAATCAAGGAAACACTGCATGTTGGTGAAGGGCATATTGAAGAAGAATCAGCTGAGTGGTTCCTGTGGGAGAACAACTCCATTTGGCTCACTAACTTCACACACCATCAGGCTTCCAAGCAGCTCTCAAGGAAACTCAGGTTTCCCACACTATGCTTAGTGCCCTTTGAGTGCATTATCTAGGAATGAACCTGGTAGAGCATCCCACACAAACGAATGCTCCACATGCGGGTTTCACATGCCACCAACTCCACATTCACAGGCAACTTCAGCGCAACAGCCATTTTCAGTTAGCCCTCAATGCAAAGGCTCTAGACGCGAATATTGGTGTGAGAGCTAATTCAATCAAGGAAACACTGCATGTTGGTGAAGGGCATATTGAAGAAGAATCAGCCGAGTGGTTCTTGTGGGAGAACAACTCCATTTGGCTCACTAACTTCACACACCATCAGGCTTCCAAGCAGCTCTCAAGGAAACTCAGGTTTCACACTCTATGCTTAGTGCCCTTTGAGTGCATTATCTAGGAATGAACCTGGTAGAGCATCCCACACAAACGAATGCTCCACATGCGGGTTTCACATGCCACCAACTCCACATTCACAGGCAACTTCAGCGCCACAGCCGCTTTCAGATAGCCCTCAATGAAAAGGCTCTAGACGCGAATATTGGTGTGAGAGCTCATTCAATCAAGGAAACACTGCATGTTGGTGAAGGGCATATTGAAGAAGAATCAGCCGAGTGGTTCTTGTGGGAGAACAACTCCATTTGGCTCACTAACTTCACACACCATCAGGATCCCAAGCAGCTCTTAAGGAAACTCAGTTTTCACACTCTATGCTTAGAGCCCTTTCAGTGCCTATGACTGAAATGAAGCTTGGTGAGCATCCCACAGAAACGAATGCTCCACATGCGGGTTTCACATGTCACCAACTCCACATTCACAGGCAACTTCAGCGCCACAGCCATTTTCAGATAGCCCTCAATGCAAAGGCTCTAGACGCAAATATTGGTGTGGAAGCTAATTCAATCATGGAAGCACTGCATGTTGGTGAAGGGCATATTGAAGAAGAATCAGCCGAGTGGTTCTTGTGGGAGAACAACTCCATTTGGCTCACTAACTTCACAAACCATCAGGCTTCCAAGCAGCTCTCAAGGAAACTCAGTTTTCACACTCTATGCTTAGTGCCCTTTGAGTGCCTAGGACTGAAATGAAGCTTGGTGAGCATCCCACACAAACGAATGCTCCACATGCGGGTTTCACATGCCACCAACTCCACATTCACATGCAACCTCAGCTCCACAGCCGTTTTCAGATAGCCCTCAATGCAAAGGCTCTAGACGCATATATTGGTGTGAGAGCTAATTCAATCAAGGAAACACTGCATGTTGGTGAAGGGCATATTGAAGAAGAATCAGCCGAGTGGTTCTTGTGGGAGAACAACTCCATTTGGCTCACTAACTTCACACACCATCAGGCTTCCAAGCAGCTCTCAAGGAAACTCAGGTTTCACACTCTATGCTTAGTGCCCTTTGAGTGCATTTTCTAGGAATGAACCTGGTAGAGCATCCCACACAAACGAATGCTCCACATGCGGGTTTCACATGCCACCAACTCCACATTCACAGGCAACTTCAGCGCCACAGCCATTTTCAGATAGCCCTCAATGCAAAGGCTCTAGACGCGAATATTGGTGTGAGAGCTAATTCAATCAAGGAAACACTGCATGTTGGTGAAGGGCATATTGAAGAAGAATCAGCCGAGTGGTTCTTGTGGGAGAACAACTCCATTTGGCTCACTAACTTCACAAACCATCAGGCTTCCGAGCAACTCTCAAGGAAACTCAGTTTTCACACTCTATGCTTAGTGCCCTTTGAGTGCATTATCTAGGAATGAACATGGTAGAGCATCCCACACAAACGAATGCTCCACATGCGGGTTTCACATGCCACCAACTCCACATTCACAGGCAACTTCAGCGACACAGCCGTTTTCAGATAGCCCTCAATGCAAAGGCTCTAGACGCAAATATTGGTGTGAGAGCTAATTCAATCAAGGAAACACTGCATGTTGGTGAAGGGCATATTGAAGAAGAATCAGCCGAGTGGTTCTTGTGGGAGAACAACTCCATTTGGCTCACTAACTTCACACACCATCAGGCTTGCAAGCAGCTCTCAAGGAAACTCAGTATTCACACTCTATGCTTAGTGCCCTTTGAGTGCCTAGGACTGAAATGAAGCTTGGTGAGTATCCCACACAAACGAATGCTCCACATGCGGGTTTCACATGCCACCAACTCCACATTCACAGGCAACTTCAGCGCCACAGCCGTTTTCAGATAGCCCTCAATGCAAAGGCTATAGACGCAAATATTGGTGTGAGAGCTAATTCAATCAAGGAAACACTGCATGTTGGTGAAGGGCATATTGAAGAAGAATCAGCCGAGTGGTTCTTGTGGGAGAACAACTCCATTTGGCTCACTAACTTCACACACCATCAGGCTTCCAAGCAGCTCTCAAGGAAACTCAGTTTTCACACTCTATGCTTACTGCCCTTTGAGTGCCTAGGACTGAAATGAAGCTTGGTGAGTATCGCACACAAACGAATGCTCCACATGCGGGTTTCACATGCCACCAACTCCACATTCACAGGCAACTTCAGCGCCACAGCCGTTTTCAGATAGCCCTCAATGCAAAGGCTTGAGACGCAAATATTGGTGTGAGAGCTAATTCAATCAAGGAAACACTGCATGTTGGTGAAGGGCATATTGAAGAAGAATCAGCCGAGTGGTTCTTGTGGGAGAACAACTCCATTTGGCTCACTAACTTCACACACCATCAGGCTTCCAAGCAGCTCTCAAGGAAACTCAGTTTTCACACTCTATGCTTAGTGCTCTTTGAGTGCATTATCTAGGAATGAACCTGGTAGAGCATCCCACACAAACGAATGCTCCACATGAGGGTTTCACATGCCACCAACTCCACATTCACAGGCAGCTTCAGCGCCACAGCCGTTTTCAGATAGCCCTCAATATAAAGGCTCTAGATGCAAATATTGGTGTGAGAGCTAATTCAATCAAGGAAACACTGCATGTTGGTGAAGGGCATATTGAAGAAGAATCAGCCGAGTGGTTCTTGTGGGAGAACAACTCCATTTGGCTCACTAATTTCACACACCATCAGGCTTCCAAGCAGCTCTCAAGGAAACTCAGTTTTCACGATCTATGCTTAGTGCCCTTTGAGTGCATTATTTAGGAATGAACCTGGTAGAGCATCCCACACAAACGAATGCTCCACATGCGGGTTTCACATGCCACCAACTCCACATTCACAGGCAACTTCAGCACCACAGCCGTTTTCAGATAGCCCTCAATACAAAGGCTCTAGACGCAAATATTGGTGTCAGAGCTAATTCAATCAAGGAAACACTGCATGTTGGTGAAGGGCATATTGAAGAAGAATCAGCCGAGTGGTTCTTGTGGGAGAACAACTCCATTTGGCTCACTAACTTCACACACCATCAGGCTTCCAAGCAGCTCTCAAGGAAACTCAGTTTTCACACTCTATGCTTAGTGCTATTTGAGTGCATTATCTAGGAATGAACCTGGTAGAGCATCCCACACAAACGAATGCTCCACATGAGGGTTTCACATGCCACCAACTCCACATTCACAGGCAACTTCAGCGCCACAGCCATTTTCAGATAGCCCTCAATGCAAAGGCTCTAGACGCGAATATTGGTGTGAGAGCTAATTCAATCAAGGAAACACTGCATGTTGGTGAAGGGCATATTGAAGAAGAATCAGCCGAGTGGTTCTTGTGGGAGAACAACTCCATTTGGCTCACTAACTTCACACACCATTAGGATCCCAAGCAGCTCTCAAGGAAACTCAGTTTTCACACTCTATGCTTAGAGCCCTTTGAGTGCCTAGGACTGAAATGAAGCTTGGTGAGCATCCCACACAAACGAATGCTCCACATGCGGGTTTCACATGTCACCAACTCCACATTCACATGCAACATCAGCGCCACAGCCGTTTTCAGATAGCCCTCAATGCAAAGGCTCTAGACGCAAATATTGGTGTGAGAGCTAATTCAATCATGGAAGCACTGCATTTTGGTGAAGGGCATATTGAAGAAGAATCAGCCGAGTGGTTCTTGTGGGAGAACAACTCCATTTGGCTCACTATCTTCACACACCATCAGGCTTCCAAGCAGCTCTCAAGGAAACTCAGTTTTCACACTCTATGCTTAGTGCCCTTTGAGTGCCTAGGACTGAAATGAAGCTTGGTGAGCATCCCACACAAACGAATGCTCCACATGCGGGTTTCACATGCCACCAACTCCACATTCACATGCAACCTCAGCGCCACAGCCGTTTTCAGATAGCCCTCAATGCAAAGGCTCTAGACGCATATATTGGTGTGAGAGCTAATTCAATCAAGGAAACACTGCATGTTGGTGAAGGGCATATTGAAGAAGAATCAGCCGAGTGGTTCTTGTGGGAGAACAACTCCATTTGGCTTAGTAACTTCACACACCATCAGGCTTCCAAGCAGCTCTCAAGGAAACTCAGTTTTCACACTCTATGCTTAGTGCCCTTTGAGTGCATTATCTAGGAATGAACCTGTAGAGCATCCCACACAAACGAATGCTCCACATGCGGGTTTCACATGCCACCAACTCCACATTCACAGGCAACTTCAGCGCCACAGCCGTTTTCAGATAGCCCTCAATGCAAAGGCTCTAGACGCAAATATTGGTGTGAGAGCTAATTCAATCAAGGAAACACTGCATGTTGGTGAAGGGCATATTGAAGAATAGTCAGCCGAGTGGTTCTTGTGTTAGAACAACTCCATTTGGCTCACTAACTTCACACACCATCAGGCTTCCAAGCAGCTCTCAAGGAAACTCAGTTTTCACACTCTATGCTTAGTGCCCTTTGAGTGCACTATCTAGGAATGAACCTGGTAGAGCATCCCACACAAACGAATGCTCCACATGCGGGTTTCACATGCCACCAACTCCACATTCACAGGCAAATTCAGCGCCACAGCCGTTTTCAGATAGCCCTCAATGCAAAGGCTCTAGACGCGAATATTGGTGTGAGAGCTAATTCAATCAAGGAAACACTGCATGTTGGTGAAGGGCATATTGAAGAAGAATCAGCCGAGTGGTTCTTGTGGGAGAACAACTCCATTTGGCTCACTAACTTCACACACCATCAGGCTTCCAAGCAGCTCTCAAGGAAACTCAGTTTTCACACTCTATGCTTAGTGCCCTTTGAGTGCATTATCTAGGAATGATCCTGGTAGAGCATCCCACACAAACGAATGCTCCACATGCGGGTTTCACATGCCACCAACTCCACATTCACAGGCAACTTCAGCGCCACAGCCGTTTTCAGATAGCCCTCAATGCAAAGGCTCTAGACGCAAATATTGGTGTGAGAGCTAATTCAATCAAGGAAACACTGCATGTTGGTGAAGGGCATATTGAAGAAGAATCAGCCGAGTGGTTCTTGTGGGAGAACAACTCCATTTGGCTCACTAACTTCACACACCATCAGGCTTCCAAGCAGCTCTCAAGGAAACTCAGGTTTCACACTCTATGCTTAGTGCCCTTTGAGTGCATTATCTAGGAATGAACCTGGTAGAGCATCCCACACAAACGAATGCTCCACATGCGGGTTTAACATGCCACCAACTCCACATTCACAGGCAACTTCAGCGCCACAGCCGCTTTCAGATAGCCCTCAATGAAAAGGCTCTAGACGCGAATATTGGTGTGAGAGCTAATTCAATCAAGGAAACACTGCATGTTGGTGAAGGGCATATTGAAGAAGAATCAGCCGAGTGGTTCTTGTGGGAGAACAACTCCATTTGGCTCACTAACTTCACACACCATCAGGATCCCAAGCAGCTCTTAAGGAAACTCAGTATTCACACTCTATGCTTAGAGCCCTTTGAGTGCCTAGGACTGAAATGAAGCTTGTTGAGCATCCCACAGAAACGAATGCTCCACATGCGGGTTTCACATGTCACCAACTCCACATTCACAGGCAACTTCAGCGCCACAGCCATTTTCAGATAGCCCTCAATGCAAAGGCTCTAGACGCAAATATTGGTGTGGAAGCTAATTCAATCATGGAAGCACTGCATGTTGGTGAAGGGCATATTGAAGAAGAATCAGCCGAGTGGTTCTTGTGGGAGAACAACTCCATTTGGCTCACTAACTTCACAAACCATCAGGCTTCCAAGCAGCTCTCAAGGAAACTCAGTTTTCACACTCTATGCTTAGTGCCCTTTGAGTGCCTAGGACTGAAATGAAGCTTGGTGAGCATCCCACACAAACGAATGCTCCACATGCGGGTTTCACATGCCACCAACTCCACATTCACATGCAACCTCAGCTCCACAGCCGTTTTCAGATAGCCCTCAATGCAAAGGCTCTAGACGCATATATTGGTGTGAGAGCTAATTCAATCAAGGAAACACTGCATGTTGGTGAAGGGCATATTGAAGAAGAATCAGCCGAGTGGTTCTTGTGGGAGAACAACTCCATTTGGCTCACTAACTTCACACACCATCAGGCTTCCAAGCAGCTCTCAAGGAAACTCAGGTTTCACACTCTATGCTTAGTGCCCTTTGAGTGCATTTTCTAGGAATGAACCTGGTAGAGCATCCCACACAAACGAATGCTCCACATGCGGGTTTCACATGCCACCAACTCCACATTCACAGGCAACTTCAGCTCCACAGCCATTTTCAGATAGCCCTCAATGCAAAGGTTCTAGACGCGAATATTGGTGTGAGAGCTAATTCAATCAAGGAAACACTGCATGTTGGTGAAGGGCATATTGAAGAAGAATCAGCCGAGTGGTTCTTGTGGGAGAACAACTCCATTTGGCTCACTAACTTCACACACCATCAGGCTTCCAAGCAGCTCTCAAGGAAACTCAGTTTTCACACTCTATGCTTAGTGCCCTTTGAGTGCATTATCTAGGAATGAACATGGTAGAGCATCCCACACAAACGAATGCTCCACATGAGGGTTTCACATGCCACCAACTCCACATTCACAGGCAACTTCAGCGACACAGCCGTTTTCATATAGCCCTCAATGCAAAGGCTCTAGACGCAAATATTGGTGTGAGAGCTAATTCAATCAAGGAAACACTGCATGTTGGTGAAGGGCATATTGAAGAAGAATCAGCCGAGTGGTTCTTGTGGGAGAACAACTCCATTTGGCTCACTAACTTCACACACCATCAGGCTTGCAAGCAGCTCTCAAGGAAACTCAGTATTCACACTCTATGCTTAGTGCCCTTTGCGTGCCTAGGACTGAAATGAAGCTTGGTGAGTATCCCACACAAACGAATGCTCCACATGCGGGTTTCACATGCCACCAACTCCACATTCACAGGCAACTTCAGCGCCACAGCCGTTTTCAGATAGCCCTCAATGCAAAGGCTATAGACGCAAATATTGGTGTGAGAGCTAATTCAATCAAGGAAACACTGCATGTTGGTGAAGGGCATATTGAAGAAGAATCAGCCGAGTGGTTCTTGTGGGAGAACAACTCCATTTGGCTCACTAACTTCACACACCATCAGGCTTCCAAGCAGCTCTCAAGGAAACTCAGTTTTCACACTCTATGCTTACTGCCCTTTGAGTGCCTAGGACTGAAATGAAGCTTGGTGAGTATCCCACACAAACGAATGCTCCACATGCGGGTTTCACATGCCACCAACTCCACATTCACAGGCAACTTCAGCGCCACAGCCGTTTTCAGATAGCCCTCAATGCAAAGGCTTGAGACGCAAATATTGGTGTGAGAGCTAATTCAATCAAGGAAACACTGCATGTTGGTGAAGGGCATATTGAAGAAGAATCAGCCGAGTGGTTCTTGTGGGAGAACAACTCCATTTGGCTCACTAACTTCACACACCATCAGGCTTCCAAGCAGCTCTCAAGGAAACTCAGTTTTCACACTCTATGCTTACTGCCCTTTGAGTGCCTAGGACTGAAATGAAGCTTGGTGAGTATCCCACACAAACGAATGCTCCACATGCGGGTTTCACATGCCACCAACTCCACATTCACAGGCAACTTCAGCGCCACAGCCGTTTTCAGATAGCCCTCAATGCAAAGGCTTGAGACGCAAATATTGGTGTGAGAGCTAATTCAATCAAGGAAACACTGCATGTTGGTGAAGGGCATATTGAAGAAGAATCAGCCGAGTGGTTCTTGTGGGAGAACAACTCCATTTGGCTCACTAACTTCACACACCATCAGGCTTCCAAGCAGCTCTCAAGGAAACTCAGTTTTCACACTCTATGCTTAGTGCTCTTTGAGTGCCTTATCTAGAAATGAACCTGGTAGAGCATCCCACACAAACGAATGCTCCACATGAGGGTTTCACATGCCACCAACTCCACATTCACAGGCAGCTTCAGCGCCACAGCCGTTTTCAGATAGCCCTCAATATAAAGGCTCTAGATGCAAATATTGGTGTGAGAGCTAATTCAATCAAGGAAACACTGCATGTTGGTGAAGGGCATATTGAAGAAGAATCAGCCGAGTGGTTCTTGTGGGAGAACAACTCCATTTGGCTCACTAATTTCACACACCATCAGGCTTCCAAGCAGCTCTCAAGGAAACTCAGTTTTCACACTCTATGCTTAGTGCCCTTTGAGTGCATTATTTAGGAATGAACCTGGTAGAGCATCCCACACAAACGAATGCTCCACATGCGGGTTTCACATGCCACCAACTCCACATTCACAGGCAACTTCAGCACCACAGCCGTTTTCAGATAGCCCTCAATACAAAGGCTCTAGACGCAAATATTGGTGTCAGAGCTAATTCAATCAAGGAAACACTGCATGTTGGTGAAGGGCATATTGAAGAAGAATCAGCCGAGTGGTTCTTGTGGGAGAACAACTCCATTTGGCTCACTAACTTCACACACCATCAGGCTTCCAAGCAGCTCTCAAGGAAACTCAGTTTTCACACTCTATGCTTAGTGCCCTTTGAGTGCATTATCTAGGAATGAACCTGGTAGAGCATCCCACACAAACGAATGCTCCACATGAGGGTTTCACATGCCACCAACTCCACATTCACAGGCAACTTCAGCGCCACAGCCATTTCAGATAGCCCTCAATGCAAAGGCTCTAGACGCGAATATTGGTGTGAGAGCTAATTCAATCAAGAAAACACTGCATGTTGGTGAAGGGCATATTGAAGAAGAATCAGCCGAGTGGTTCTTGTGGGAGAACAACTCCATTTGGCTCACTAACTTCACACACCATCAGGATCCCAAGCAGCTCTTAAGGAAACTCAGTTTTCACACTCTATGCTTAGAGCCCTTTGAGTGCCTAGGACTGAAATGAAGCTTGGTGAGCATCCCACACAAACGAATGCTCCACATGCGGGTTTCACATGTCACCAACTCCACATTCACATGCAACCTCAGCGCCACAGCCGTTTTCAGATAGCCCTCAATGCAAAGGCTCTAGACGCAAATATTGGTGTGAGAGCTAATTCAATCATGGAAGCACTGCATTTTGGTGAAGGGCATATTGAAGAAGAATCAGCCGAGTGGTTCTTGTGGGAGAACAACTCCATTTGGCTCACTAACTTCACACACCATCAGGCTTCCAAGCAGCTCTCAAGGAAACTCAGTTTTCACACTCTATGCTTAGTGCCCTTTGAGTGCCTAGGACTGAAATGAAGCTTGGTGAGCATCCCACACAAACGAATGCTCCACATGCGGGTTTCACATGCCACCAACTCCACATTCACATGCAACCTCAGCGCCACAGCCGTTTTCAGATAGCCCTCAATGCAAAGGCTCTAGACGCATATATTGGTGTGAGAGCTAATTCAATCAAGGAAACACTGCATGTTGGTGAAGGGCATATTGAAGAAGAATCAGCCGAGTGGTTCTTGTGGGAGAACAACTCCATTTGGCTTACTAACTTCACACACCATCAGGCTTCCAAGCAGCTCTCAAGGAAACTCAGTTTTCACACTCTATGCTTAGTGCCCTTTGAGTGCATTATCTAGGAATGAACCTGGTAGAGCATCCCACACAAACGAATGCTCCACATGCGGGTTTCACATGCCACCAACTCCACATTCACAGGCAACTTCAGCGCCACAGCCGTTTTCAGATAGCCCTCAATGCAAAGGCTCTAGACGCAAATATTGGTGTGAGAGCTAATTCAATCAAGGAAACACTGCATATTGGTGAAGGGCATATTGAAGAATAGTCAGCCGAGTGGTTCTTGTGTTAGAACAACTCCATTTGGCTCACTAACTTCACACACCATCAGGCTTCCAAGCAGCTCTCAAGGAAACTCAGTTTTCACACTCTATGCTTAGTGCCCTTTGAGTGCATTATTTAGGAATGAACCTGGTAGAGCATCCCACAAAAACGAATGCTCCACATGCGGGTTTCACATGCCACCAACTCCGCATTCACAGGCAACTTCAGCGCCACAGCCGTTTTCAGATAGCCCTCAATGCAAAGGCTCTAGGCGCAAATATTGGTGTGAGAGCTAATTCAATCAAGGAAACACTGCATTTTGGTGAAGGGCATATTGAAGAAGAATCAGCCGAGTGGTTCTTGTGGGAGAACAACTCCATTTGGCTCACTAACTTCACACACCATCAGGCTTCCAAGCAGCTCTCAAGGAAACTCAGTTTTCACACTCTATGCTTAGTGCCCTATGAGTGCATTATTTAGGAATGAACCTGGTAGAGCATCCCACACAAACGAATGCTCCACATGCGGGTTTCACATGCCACCAACTCCACATTCACAGGCAACTTCAGCGCCACAGCCGTTTTCAGATAGCCCTCAATGCAAAGGCTCTAGACGCAAATATTGGTGTGAGAGCTAATTCAATCAAGGAAGCACTACATGTTGGTGAAGGGCATATTGAAGAAGAAACAGCCGAGTGGTTCTTGTGGGAGAACAACTCCATTTGGCTCACTAACTTCACACACCATCAGGCTTCCAAGCAGCTCTCAAGGAAACTCAGTTTTCACACTCTATGCTTAGTGCCCTTTGAGTGCTTTATCTAGGAATGAACCTGGTAGAGCATCCCACACAAACGAATGCTCCACATGCGGGTTTCACATGCCACCAACTCCACATTCACAGGCAAATTCAGCGCCACAGCCGTTTTCAGATAGCCCTCAATGCAAAGGCTCTAGACGCGAATATTGGTGTGGAAGCTAATTCAATCAAGGAAACACTGCATGTTGGTGAACGGCATATTGAAGAAGAATCAGCCAAGTGGTTCTTGTGGGAGAACAACTCCATTTGGCTCACTAACTTCACACACCACCAGGCTTCCAAGCAGCTCTCAAGGAAACTCAGTTTTCACACTCTATGCTTAGTGCCCTTTGAGTGCCTAGGACTGAAATGAAGCTTGGTGAGCATCCCACACAAACGAATGCTCCACATGCGGGTTTCACATGCCACCAACTCCACATTCACAGGCAACTTCAGCGCCACAGCCGTTTTCAGATAGCCCTCAATGCAAAGGCTCTAGACGCGAATATTGGTGTGAGAGCTAATTCAATCAAGGAAACACTGCATGTTGGTGAAGGGCATATTGAAGAAGAATCAGCCGAGTGGTTCTTGTGGGAGAACAACTCCATTTGGCTCACTAAATTCACACACCATCAGGCTTCCAAGCAGCTCTCAAGGAAACTCAGTTTTCGCACTCTATGCTTAGTGCTCTTTGAGAGGCTTATCTAGGAATGAAACTTGTAGAGCATCCCACACAAACGAATGCTCCACATGCGGGTTGCACATGCCACCAACTCCACATTCACAGGCAACTTCAGCACCACAGCCGTTTTCAGATAGCCCTCAATACAAAGGCTCTAGACGCAAATATTGGTGTCAGAGCTAATTCAATCAAGGAAGCACTGCATGTTGGGGAAGGGCATATTGAAGAAGAATCAGCCGAGTGGTTCTTGTGGGAGAACAACTCCATTTGGCTCACTAACTTCACACACCATCAGGCTTCCAAGCAGCTCTCAAGGAAACTCAATTTTAACACTCTATGCTTAGTGCCCTTTGAGTGCGTTATCTAGGAATGAACCTGGTAGAGGATCCCACACAAACGAATGCTCCACATGAGGGTTTCACATGCCACCAACTCCACATTCACATGCAACCTCAGCGCCACAGCCGTTTTCAGATAGCCCTCAATGCAAAGGCTCTAGATGCAAATATTGGTGTGAGAGCTAATTCAATCAAGGAAGCACTGCATGTTGGTGAAGGGCATATTGAAGAAGAATCAGCCGAGTGGTTCTTGTGGGAGAACAACTCCATTTGGCTCACTAACTTCACACACCATCAGGCTTCCTAGCAGCTCTCAAGGAAACTCAGTTTTCACACTCTATGCTTAGTGCCCTTTGAGTGCCTAGGACTGAAATGAAGCTTGGTGAGCATCCCACACAAACGAATGCTCCACATGCGGGTTTCACATGCCACCAACTCCACATTCACAGGCAACTTCAGCGCCACAGACGTTTTCAGATAACCCTCAACGCAAAGGCGCTAGACACAAATATAGGTGTGAGAGCTAATTCAATCAAGGAAACACTGCATTTTGGTGAAGGGCATATTGAAGAAGAATCAGCCGAGTGGTTCTTGTGGGAGAACAACTCCATTTGGCTCAGTAACTTCACACACCATCAGGCTTCCAAGCAGCTCTCAAGGAAACTCAGTTTTCACACTCTATGCTTAGGGCCCTTTGAGTGCCTTATCTAGGAATGAACCTGATAGAGCATCCCACACAAACGAATGCTCCACATGCGGGTTTCACATGCCACCAACTCCACATTCACAAGCAACTTCAGCGCCACAGCTGTTTTCAGATAGCCCTCAATGCAAAGGCTCTAGACGTGAGTATTGGTGTGAGAGCTAATTCAATCAAGGAAACACTGCATGTTGGGGAAGGGCATATTGAACAAGAATCAGCCGAGTGGTTCTTGTGGGAGAACAACTCCATTTGGCTCACTAACTTCACACACCATCAGGATTCCAAGCAGCTCTCAAGGAAACTCAGTTTTCACACTCTATGCTTACTGCCCTTTGAGTGCCTAGGACTGAAATGAAGCTTGGTGAGCATCCCACACAAACGAATGCTCCACATGCGGGTTTCACATGCCACCAACTCCACATTCACAGGCAACTTCAGCGCCACAGCCGTTTTCAGATAGCCCTCAATGCAAAGGCTCTAGACGCGAATATTGGTGTGAGAGCTAATTCAAACAAGGAAACACTGCATGTTGGTGAAGGGCATATTGAAGAAGAATCAGCCGAGTGGTTCTTGTGGGAGAACAACTCCATTTGGCTCACTAACTTCACACACCATCAGGCTTGCAAGCAGCTCTCAAGGAAACTCAGTTTTCACACTCTATGCTTAGTGCCCTTTGAGTGCATTATTTAGGAATGAACCTGGTAGAGCATCCCACACAAACAAACGCTCCACATGCGGGTTTCACATGCCACCAACTCCACATTCACAGGCAACTTCAGCGCCACAGCCGTTTTCAGATACCACTCAACGCAAAGGCTATAGAAGCAAATATTGGTGTGAGAGCTAATTCAATCAAAGAAACACTGCATGTTGCTGAAGGGCATATTGAAGAAGAATCAGCCGAGTGGTTCTTGTGGGAGAACAACTCCATTTGGCTCACTAACTTCACACACCATCAGGCTTCCAAGCAGCTCTCAAGGAAACTCAGTTTTCACACTCTATGCTTAGTGCCCTTTGAGTGCATTATTTAGGAATGAACCTGGTAGAGCATCCCACACAAACAAATGCTCCACATGCGGGTTTCACATGCCACCAACTCCACATTCACAGGCAACTTCAGCGCCACAGCCGTTTTCAGATACCACTCAACGCAAAGGCGCTAGATGAAAATATTGGTGTGAATGAGTTGGAGCTAAGATGGCCGACCTGGGAGGACGGGCATAGAAAGGGAGGCGCTGAAGGAGAGACAGGGCGCGGCTGGAGAGAGATCTGCGGACTGAGGAACCACAGGAAGGAGTGCCAGAAGCTCCCTGGACATCGAGCATCCAAGAAGAAACACATGGTTCGGAAGAAATCCAGAGAAGGAACGCAGGAAACACAAAGACCCTGTTAAAACGTGGTGAGTCATCCCGGGAAGGGGGCGCAACAACGGGAAGCCTAGAGGACCCTGGGCAGCTGGAGACAGCAACACGGGCCCCTGGAGGCACCTAGCTTGGCGACTTTGTGGCGCTGGGACGCACAGGAACCCAGAGAGGTGGAGTGCGCCAGAGGTGAAAAAAAAAAAAAAAAGATTTTCGGGCTTTTCGCTCCCTGAGAGAACTATACTGAGACTCTCCCTGCTCAGTGCCCCCTGTCCCCCAGAATTCTCCCAGTCTGAGGCTGTGCGAGAATTGAACATTCCAACTTGTGTGGGAGCCAGGGCGGAGAGCTCAAACAGGTCCCCCAGTGGTAAGGTGCAGGAGACTTGCGCAGCTTAACTCTCTCTACTGGACATAGTTGGGCAGACCACATAGTACAACAACTTCTGGGGTGCGCCAGCACAGCCTCTCACTGCTGAAAGCCCGTGGCCTCACAAAGGCGGGTACCAGCGGCGGGCGCCAGCAGCGAGCGCCTGCAACGGGGAGTGCTGCTTCAGTTCCTCTGAGGGATCTGCCTCGGTAAAACCCCTCAGGGCAGCAGCAACTTCTGGTGTGCGAGCCTGCAGCTTCTCATTGCTGAATGCCTGAGGCCCCACAGAGGAGGCCGCCAGCAGTGCGCGCCTGCAGCAGGGAGTGCTGCTTCGGTTCCTCTGAGGGATCCCCCTAGGAAAACTACCCCAGCACAACAACAGCAACTGGGGTGCAAGCCAGCACAGCTTCTCACTGCTGAATGCCTGTGGCCCCACAGAGGTGGACACCGGCGGCGGGCGCCAGCAGCGAGCACTTGCGGCAGGGAGTGCTGCTTCAGTTCCTCTGAGGGATCTGCCTCGGTAAAACCCCTCAGTGCAGCAACAACTTCTGGGGTGCGCCAGCACAGCTTCTCACTGCTGAATGCCTGTGGCCTCACAAAGGCGGGCACCAGCGGTGGGCGCCAGCAGCGAGCGCCTGCAACGGGGAGTGCTGCTTCAGTTCCTCTGAGGGAGCTGCCTCAGTAAAACCACTTGGTGCAACAGCAACTTCTGGTGTGCGCGCCTGCAGCTTCTCACTGCTGAACGCCTGAGGCCCCACAGAGGAGGTCACCAGCAGTGCGCGCCTGCGGCGGGAGTGCTGCTTCGGTTCCTCTGAGGGATCCCCCTAGGAAAACTGCCCCAGCACAACAACAGCAGTCCTCTGAGGAATCCCTCTGGGCAAACCCCTCAGCACACCAGCATCTGAGTTTCACATCAGGCCAGGGTTGGGCAGCTCCACAACTGCAGGCCCTGAAACAGTGGCCCAGATACACATAGCTAGAGCTACCGACGGCCTGACACATACTCCCCCACAGGCCTGAGGGGCGCTAGGGGTCTTCCAAATCCACCCCAAAACTACAGACAAGGAGCCCTGAAGCTACAAAATACTGCTACTAAGCCCTACCCCTGAAAACGCACACAGGACGAAAGGTCTAACCAACAGACCTTACAGAAACCAAGCTGCAGAGGGTTATAGACATTCAGGGGTTGATATAGCTATCCCCCCGCACCAAACATCTCCAATAGAACTCAAAGAAATTCTCCTTCAAAAGTAAACCTAAAGGAAGCAGCAAACTCACACCTACTCCAAACTACTGCACAAAGACCAGAAACTGTAGATAAACAAATCAGAGAATACATCCCTGAAATCAACAAGAAACAATAACGCAATGAGAAGAAACTTCAGAAAAGGCAATGATCCAGACGAGAGAGCCAGTACCTCACCAAAAAAAGACCAAAAGCCAATATCTATTTCGGAGACACGAGAAGAAGACATGGAAGCTCTACCAGACAAGGAATTTAAAAAAATAATGTTAAAAGCTGTCAGAGACAATGAGAAGAACTGGGAAGACTTCAAGGAATTCAAGAACCACATAGTCACAGAAATTCAGCAAGTCAAAAACAAAATCCTTGACTTAGAGCACAAACTTGAGAGCCTAACTAACAGAATAAATACAGCAGAAGAGAGGATCTCTGAAACCGAAGACACACAAAATGAACACTCCCAGCTCATTAAACAGCTAGAAACAAGCCTGAACAAAGCCAATAAGACCATTCAGGAGATGAAAGACAACCTAAGAAAATCTAATATCAGAATTATGGGACTGCCCGAAGGAGCAGAAAGAGAATCAGGAATGCAAACGGTGCTCAACGAAATTATACAGGAAAACTTCCAAAACACTTGGAACATGAACCCAGCCCAAATCCAGGATGGTCAGAGGACTCCCAGCAGATATGACCCAAAGCGATCTTCACCCAGACATATGGTGCTCAAGTTCCACTCCAACGAAGACAAAGAAAGAATCCTAAGACAAGTACGAAGCAGAGAAAAGATCACATTCCGGGGAAAACCAATCAGGATCACTGCTGACTTCTCTGAAGAGACCCTACAAGCAAGGAGAGAATGGACAAAGATCTTCCAAATCCTGAAACAGAACAACTGTCAACCAAGATTAATGTACCCAGCAAAGATCTCATTTATATTCGAGAACGAAATCAGATACTTCCATAGCAAAGAGAAACTTGAAGAATATGCCAGCACAAAACCAACTCTTCAAAATCTCCTTAGAAATGTGCTAAAGACAGAAAAAACAGGGACAAACCACAAGCAAAGATGGCAAACAGGAAGATCTCCCCACTAAAGCCCACACAAGGAGGGGGAATTACACAGTTACCAACACCCACAAAGACACATATGTATGGCAGGGCAAAATCGCAGCATCTCAATATTGACTCTTAACACAAATGGCCTGAACTCACCAATCAAAAGGCACAGATTAACGGAATGGATCATCAAACAAGATCCAACTATCTGTTGCCTACAAGAGACACATCTAACCAGAAAAGCCTCTAAGAAATTTAAAGTGAAGGGATGGAAACAGATATTTCACGCCAATGGACGAGAAAAAAGGGCTGGGGTAGCTGTCCTAATTTCAGATGATATAGACTTCAAGCTTACAGACATCAAAAAGGACAGAGAAGGACATTATATATTGGTGAAAGGATTGATCCATCAGGAAGCAATTACCATCGTGAACATATATGCACCAAATCCCAATGCGCCTACCTACGTGAAGCAATTACTTACAGACTTAAGGGGAGACATAGATATGCACACAATAGTAGTGGGTGACCTTAACACCCCACTAACAACAATAGACAGATCAACAAAACAAAAACTCAACAAAGAAACAACAGAGCTAATACAAACAATAGAACAACTGGACTTGGTTGACATTTATAGAACTTTTTATCCTAAGGCCACAGATTATACATTTTTTTCAGCAGTACATGGCACCTTCTCCAGGATCGACCACATGATAGGACACAAAGCAAATCTAAGTAACTTCAAAAAGATAGGAATCATACAATGTACCCTCTCAGACCACCACGGAATGAAACTGGAAATCAGCAATTCAAAATGCCCAAGGAAATACAGAAATTCTTGGAGGTTGAACAATATGCTATTGAACGAACAATGGGTCAGAGAAGAAATTAAAGATGAGATAAAAAAATTTATGGAAACCAATGAAAACTCTGACACAACATTCCAAAACTTGTGGGACACCGCCAAAGCAGTGCTACGGGGTAAATTCATCGCAATTGGAGCTCATGTCAAGGCCCAAGCGAGGCGCCAAATACAGGAACTAAACACACACCTCCAGGAATTGGAGAAGCAACAGCAGATGAGCCCCACACACAACAAGAAACAAGAAATCATCAAAACAAGGGAGGAAATCAACCATATAGAAATTAAAAAAACCATACACAAAATCAATGAATCAAAAAGCTGGTTTTTTGAAAAGATAAACAAAATAGACACCCCGTTGGCCCGACTGACAAAGAAAAAACAAGAGAAAGCAAGAATTAACAGCATCAAAGATGACAAAGGCAACATAACAACAGACATTGCAACCATTAAGAACATAATTAGAAATTACTACAAAGCACTGTACTCCAACAAATCAGATGACCATCAAGAAATGGAAAAGTTCTTAGATTTATACAACCTGCCAAAACTTACCCCAGAGGCAACAAACGACCTGAACAAGCCCATAACTGAAGCAGAGATTGAATCAGTGATTAAAGAACTCCCAACAAAGAAAAGCCCAGGTCCAGATGGCTTCACTACAGAATTCTACAAAACATTCCGAACAGAACTAACCCCAATCCTCTACAAACTCTTCAATATAATAGAAAAGGAAGCGACCCTTCCAAACTCATTCTATGAAGCCAACATTACCTTAATCCCAAAACCAGACAGAGATCCTACAGAGAAAGAAAACTACAGACCTATCTCTCTGATGAACATTGATGCTAAGATACTCAACAAAATCCTAGCCAATAGAATTCAAAAAATCATCCGACAGATCATTCATCCGGATCAAGTAGGATTCATCCCTGGAATGCAGGGATGGTTCAACATTCGCAAATCCATAAATGTGATACACCACATCCAAAAACTGAAAAACAAGAATCACATGATAGTATCAATAGACGCTGAAAAAGCTTTTGACAAAATCCAACACCACTTCCTGCTAAAAACCCTAACCAAAGTAGGCATAGATGGAAAAATCCACAACATAATCAAAGCAATATATGAAAAACCCAACGCCAGCATCATACTGAATGGAGAAAAACTGGAACCCTTCCCACTAAGAACTGGAACAAGACAGGGATGTCCACTTTCTCCACTGCTATTCAACATAGTCCTAGAGGTACTTGCTGAGGCCATAAGACAAGAAAAAGAAATCAAAGGAATCCAAATTGGAAATGAAGAAGTCAAACTTTCACTATACGCAGATGACATGATTCTTTACATAGAAGAGCCAAGAGGCTCAACACAGAGACTCCTAGAACTTATACGAAAGTTTGGTAGTGTGGCAGGGTACAAAATTAATGAACAGAAATCAACAGCCATAGTGTATGCAAACAACCCCAAGTTGGAAAAAGATCTAAGCAGCAAAATACCATTCAAAATAACAGAGAAAAGTATGAAGTATCTGGGAATTAACCTAACCAAAAATGTAGGAGACCTATTTGAGGAAAACTACAAACCACTTAAAAAAGAAATTGAAGAAGACCTCAAAAGATGGAGTAACATCCCATGCTCCTGGATAGGTAAAATCAATATCATTAAAATGTCTATATTGCCAAAGGCGATATATACATTCAACGCAATTCCAATCAAACTGCCCAAAACATTCTTCATGGAACTGGAAACAATGATCCAAAAGTTCATCTGGAAGCACAAAAAACCACGAATAGCCAGAACCATCCTGAAGAACAGGAAGTTAGCAGGGGGAATCACAGTTCCAGACCTCTGGACATACTATAGGGCAGTGGTTATCAAAACAGCGTGGTACTGGCACAAAGATAGAGAGGAAGATCAATGGAGCAGAATAGAATCACCAGACAGTAATCCACATAGATACAGTCAATTAATCTTTGACAAAAAGACAGACAACAATCCAAGCAAATGGGAAGGTCTGTTCAATAAATGCTGTTGGGACAACTGGTTGATAGCCTGCAGAAACAAAAAGATAGACCCACATCTCTCACCATACACTAAGATCAAATCTAAATGGATAAAAGACCTAAACCTACATCCAGAAACCTTGAAACTGTTGGAAGAAAATGTTGGAAACACACTGCAACACTTAGGAGTAGGCCCTCACTTCCTAAAAAAGACTCCAAATGCAGTAGAAATCGAGTCCAAAATAAACAATTGGGACCTCATCAAACTAAGAAGCTTCTGTACAGCTAGAGAAACAATCAACAAAGTAAAAAAGCAACCCACAGAATGGGAGAAGATCTTTGCGCACGACATAGGTGACAGAGGGCTAATTTCCAGAATATACAAAGAACTACAAAACAACCAAAATGTCAAAACAAACAAGCCACTCAAGAAATGGGCACAGGAAATGGGCAGACATTTCACAAAGGAACAAACCCAAATGGCAAACAAGCATATGAAAAAATGCTCAAGCTCCCTGGCAATAAGGGAAATCCAAATGAAGACAACCTTGAGGTACCACCTAACTCCAGTAAGGATGGCACACATACGTAATACCACCAACACTTGTTGGCGAGGATGTGGGGAAAAGGGAACACTTCTCCACTGCTGGTGGGACTGCAGATTGGTACAGCCTCTATGGGAATCAGTTTGGCGAATACTCAAACAACTGAAAATCAACATGCCATATGATCCAGCAATAGCACTCCTAGGGATTTATCCAAAACATCTCCTACTCAAGAAACCAACATGCACGTCAATGTTCATAGCAGCACAATCTACAATCGCAAAAACCTGGAAGCAGCCAAAATGCCCATCAATAGAGGACTGGATAAGGAAGCTATGGTTCATCTACTCTATGGAATACTACTCAGCTATTAAAAAAAACGAAATGCAGTTCTTTGTGGACAAATGGGCCCGACTGGAATCCATCATGCTAAGAGAAATGAACCAATCCCAAAAGGTTAAATACCACATGTTTGCCTTAATCTGAGATGAAAAGATGACAACCTGATAGTACCTGTATATTGTAATATTATTGCAATCTCTAACAACCTGTATCCAATACAATAAGATAATGCGATATAATCTATAAACCAACAATTAATGTCAGAATACTTAAGATATACATCGAAAAACTGTAAAACCTACTGTACCCTCAATACGTTATGTTAATCCGTAATGGGGGGGAGTGCAGGGAAGCCTTTCAGGACCATAAAAAGAGTGAGGAAAAAGTATAATATAGCCTATCATGATCAAATCTGGTAATTCATAGACAACAGACTCAAAGCAGCACTAAACAATAGTAAAACTACTATACCAATGCATGAGGGGGGAATCGGGTGCGATCCTGACAACCTCTTAACAGGAGGTCATGTGCGTGGAGCAGGGGGGCACTCCAGGGTAGAGCAGATGGCAAGGAGAAAGCCTGGATCCCAACCATGAAGACTCCCAGACCTTCACCACAAACTGTTAATACGAGCAACAAGTACTATATCCCAACTGCCAAGGAGGCCACAGGGAATTGGATGCCCTCGGAGGCCGAGTACTCTGAGGTCACCCACCCCTAACCGGAGCTCCCGCAGGGGATGGAAGAAGTCCAAACACTACCGCGCAGAAACCAACGTCATCGGAAAGACAACCAGAAGCCCTGAGCGGTCCGCAGAAACAGAAGAACAATAAACGTCCTTCTGGACCAGGGAGGAGAGCTTTCTCTGGACCGAGCCTGGCTCCACCTCTGGAACCCCACCCTCCCTTGCAATGACCATCAGGATCGCTCCGAAAACCCCTCACAGCAAACAAACAATCATACAAACTAAAAAAAAAAACCTAAAATAAATAGACAAACAACAAAAAGTAGAGCTTGAAATCTGACAGGAAAGAGCTGGCATGGATTGGCTAATGCCTCGTTGGGTAGGACACAAAGATTAGTCACTCCTTACCGTGGTGTTGGGGACTTTCCTGCACACCCCCCCCCCAAAAAAATGTTCTGCACCTTAACTGCTGACAAATGTCTTGTTAGAGTTACAAGCCAGTCTAGATTATCCTAAAATCTGCCAAGATCAGTAAAATTATACTTCAACACAACAAATGGCTAAATACTAAAATGAAATAGACACGAGACAGCTGAATGGTACCTTATAGCCATTTTAAGGTATATAGCAGCTGGTCCTGTGTATGAACTAAAATTGAAATGTCAATGAGCTAATCATAGGTTGTGGTTAAGAACTTGCTTCTTTTTTTTTTTTGTTTTGTTTTGTTTTGTTTTATTTTGTTTTTTTTTAACATACTGGTTACGCAAAACCTTGTCAATTCCATAATGTTACAAATTGCTGTTAATGTTATATTGAGACTCTTAATTGACTGGGATGATATGCTACCAGCTCTGACTTTGGACCAGAAATGGTCTCCCCAACAAAATGTTCAACCCATCTGGACAATGGGTAGCTGGACTCTTTGCTGGGTATATGTTTGCAAGGAAAGAATCTTGATGGAATTTGAACTGTAATACTGCATCAAGGTGGAGGAATCCACCAGGGGGGAGGGGTGTGGGGAGGGGTGGGGGGATTCCCAGAGCATATGAAACTGTCACATAATGCATAATAATTAATAAAAAAAATTAAAAAAAAATAAATGGACAGAAAATAAACCAAAAAAAAAAAAAAAGAAAATATTGGTGTGAGAGCTAATTCAAGCAAGGAAGCACTGCATTTTGGTGAAGGGCATATTGAAGAAGAATCAGACGAGTGATTCTTGTGGGAGAACAACTCCATTTGGCTCTCTAACTTCACACACCATCAGGCTTCCAAGCAGCTCTCAAGGAATCTCAGTTTTCACACTCTATGCCTTGTGCCCTTTGAGTGCCTAGGACTGAAATGAAGCTTGGTGAGCATCCCACACAAACGAATGCTCCACATGCGGGTTTCACATGCCACCAACTCCACATTCACAAGCAACTTCACCGGCACAGCCGTTTTCAGATAGCACTCAATGCAAAGGCTCTAGACGTGAATATTGGTGTGAGAGCTAATTCAATCAAGGAAACACTGCATGTTGGGGAAGGGCATATTGAAGAAGAATCAGCCGAGTGGTTCTTGTGGGAGAACAACTCCATTTGGCTCACTAACTTCACACACCATCAGGCTTCCAAGCAGCTCTCAAGGAAACTCAGTTTTCACACTCTATGCTTAGTGCTCCTTGTTTGCCTAGGACTGAAATGAAGCTTGGTGAGCATCCCACACAAACGAATGCTCCACATGCGGGTTTCACATGCCACCAAGTCCACATTCAGAGGCAACTTCAGCACCACAGCCGTTTTCAGATAGCCCTCAATGCAAAGGCTCTAGACGCAAATATTGGTGTGAGAGCTAATTCAATCAAGGAAACACTGCATGTTGGTGGAGGGCAATTTGAAGAAGAATCAGCCGAGTGGTTCTTGTGGGAGAACAACTCCATTTGGCTCACTAACTTCACACACCATCAGGCTTCCAAGCAGCTCTCAAGGAAACTCAGTTTTCACACTCTATGCTTAGTGCCCTTTGAGTGCCTAGGACTGAAATGAAGCTTGGTGAGCATCCCACACAAACGAATGCTCCACATGCGGGTTTCACATGCTAACAACTCCACATTCACAGGAAACTTCATCGCCACAGCCGTTTTCAGATAGCCCTCAATGCAAAGGCTCTAGACGCGAATATTGGTGTGAGAGCTAATTCAATCAAGGAAACACTGCATGTTGTTGAAGGGCATATTGAAGAAGAATCAGCCGAGTGGTTGTTGTGGGAGAACAACTCCATTTGGCTCACTAACTTCACACACCATCAGGCTTCCAAGCAGCTCTCAAGGAAACTCAGTTTTCACACTCTATGCTTAGTGCCCTTTGAGTGCATTATTTAGGAATGAACCTGATAGAGCATCCCACACAAACGAATGCTCCACATGCGGGTTTCACATGCCACCAACTCCACATTCACAAGCAACTTCAGCGCCACAGCCGTTTTCAGATAGCCCTCAATACAAAGGCTCTAGACGTGTATATTCGTGTGACAGCTAATTCAATCAAGGAAACACTGCATGTTGGTGAAGGGCATATTGAAGAAGAATCAGCCGAGTGGTTCTTGTGGGAGAACAACTCCATTTGGCTCACTAACTTCACACACCATCAGGCTTCCAAGCAGCTCTCAAGGAAACTCAGTTTTCACACTCTATGCTTAGTGCCCTTTGTGCATTATTTAGGAATGAACCTGGTAGAGCATCCCACACAAACGAATGCTCCACATGCGGGTTTCACATGCCACCAACTCCACATTCACAGGTAACTTCAGTGCCACAGCCGTTTTCAGATAACACTCAATGCAAAATCTCTAGACGCGAATATTGGTGTGAGAGCTAATTCAATCAAGGAAACACTGCATGTTGGTGGAGGGCATATTGAAGAAGAATCAGCCGAGTGGTTCTTGTGGGAGAACAACTCCATTTGGCTCACTAACTTCACACACCATCAGGCTTCCAAGCAGCTCTCAAGGAAACTCAGTTTTCACATTTTATGCTTAGTGCCCTTTGAGTGCCTCGGACTGAAATGAACCTTGGTGAGCATCCTACACAAACGAATGCTCCACATGCGGGTTTCACATGCCACCAACTCCACATTCACAGGCAACTTCAGCGCCGCAGCCGTTTTCAGATAGCCATGAATGCAAAGGCTCTAGACGCAAATATTGGTGTGAGAGAGAATTCAATCAAGGAAACACTGCATGTTGGTGGAGGGCAATTTGAAGAAGAATCAGCCGAGTGGTTCTTGTGGGAGAACAACTCCATTTGGCTCACTAACTTCACACACCATCAGGCTTCCAAGCAGCTCTCAAGGAAACTCAGTTTTCACACTCTATGCTTAGTGCTCTTTGTTTGCCTAGGACTGAAAAGAAGCTTGGTGAGCATCCCACACAAACGAATGCTCCACATGCGGGTTTCACATGCCACCAACTCCACATTCACAGGCAACTTCAGCCCCACAGCCGTTTTCAGATAGACATGAATGCAAAGGCTCTAGACGCAAATATTGGTGTGAGAGCTAATTCAAGCAAGGAAACACTGCATGTTGGTGAAGGGCATATTGAAGAAGAATCAGCCGAGTGGTTCTTGTGGGAGAACAACGCCATTTGGCTCACTAACTTCACACACCATCAGGCTTCCAAGCAGCTCTCAAGGAAACTCAGTTTTCACACTCTATGCTTAGTGCCCTTTGAGTGCATTATCTATGAATGAACCTGGTAGAGCATCCCACACAAACGAATGCTCCACATGCGGGTTTCACATGCCACCAACTCCACATTCACAGGCAACTTCAGCGCCACAGCCATTTTCAGATAGCCCTCAATGCAAAGGCTCTAGACGCGAATATTGGTGTGAGAGCTAATTCAATCAAGGAAACACTGCATGTTGGTGGAGGGCATATTGAAGAAGAATCAGCCGAGTGGTTGTTGTGGGAGAACAACTCCATTTGGCTCACTAACTTCACACACCATCAGGCTTCCAAGCAGCTCTCAAGGAAACTCAGTTTTCACACTCTATGCTTAGTGCTCTTTGTTTGCCCAGGACTGAAATGAACCTTGGTGAGCATCCCACACAAACAAATGCTCCACATGCGGGTTTCACATGCCACCAACTCCACATTCACAGGCAACTTCAGCGCCACAGCCGTTTTCAGATAGCCCTCAATGCAAAGGCTCTAGACGCAAATATTGGTGTGAGAGCAAATTCAATCAAGGAAATACTGCATGTTGGTGGAGGGCAATTTGAAGAAGAATCAGCCGAGTGGTTCTTGTGGGAGAACAACTCCATTTGGCTCACTGACTTCACACACCATCAGGCTTCCAAGCAGCTCTCAAGGAAACTCAGTTTTCACACTCTATGCTTAGTGCCCTTTGAGTGCCTAGGACTGAAATGAAGCTGGTAGAGCATCCCACACAAACGAATGCTCCACATGCGGGTTTCACATGCCACCAACTCCACATTCACAGGCAACTTCAGCGCCACAGCCATTTTCAGATAGCCCTCAATGCAAAGGCTCTAGACGCAAATATTGGTGTGAGAGCTAATTCAATCAAGGAAGCACTGCATGTTGGTGGAGGGCATATTGAAGAAGAATCAGCCGTGTGGTTCTTGTGGGAGAACAACTCCATTTGGCTCACTAACTTCACACACCATCAGGCTTCCAAGCAGCTCTCAAGGAAACTCAGTTTTCACACTCTATGCTTAGTGCTCTTTGTTTGCCTAGGACTGAAATGAAGCTTGCTGAGCATCCCACACAAACAAATGCTCCACATGCGGGTTTCACATGCCACCAACTCCACATTCACAGGCAACTTCAGCGCCGCAGCCGTTTTCAGATAGCCATGAATGCAAAGGATCTAGACGCAAATATTGGTGTGAGAGAGAATTCAATCAAGGAAACACTGCATGTTGGTGGAGGGCAATTTGAATAAGAATCACGCGAGTGGTTGTTGTGGGAGAACAACTCCATTTGGCTCACTAACTTCACACACCATCTGGCTTCCAAGCAGCTCTCAAGGAAACTCAGGTTTCACACTCTATGCTTAGTGTTCTTTGTTTGCCTAGGACTGAAATAAAGCTTGGTGAGCATCCCACACAAACGAATGCTCCACATGCGGGTTTCACATGCCACCAACTCCACATTCACAGGCAACTTCAGCGCCACAGCTGTTTTCAGATAGCCATGAATGCAAAGGCTCTAGACGCAAATATTGGTGTGAGAGCTAATTCAATCAGGGAAACATGGCATGTTTCTGAAGGGCATATTGAAGAAGAATCAGCCGAGTGGTTCTTGTGGGAGAACAACTCCATTTGGCTCACTAACTTCACACACCATCAGGCTTCCAAGCAGCTCTCAAGGAAACTCAGTTTTCACACTCTATGCTTAGTGCCCTTTGAGTGCCTAGGACTGAAATGAAGCCTGGTAGAGCATCCCACACAAACGAGTGTTCCACATGCGGGTTTCACATGCCACCAACTCCACATTCACAGGCAACTTCAGCGCCACAGCCGTTTTCAGATAGCTCTCAATGCAAAGGCTCTAGACGCAAATATTGGTGTGAGAGCTAATTCAATCAAGGAAGCACTGCATGTTGGTGGAGGGCATATTGAAGAAGAATCAGCCGAGTGGTTCTTGTGGGAGAACAACTCCATTTGGCTCACTAACTTCACACACCATCAGGCTTCCAAGCACCTCTTAAGGAAACTCAGTTTTCACACTCTATGCTTAGTGCTCTTTGTTTCCCTAGGACTGAAATGAAGCTTGGTTGGCATCCTACACAAACGAATGCTCCACATGCGGGTTTCACATGCCACCAACTCCACATTCACAGGCAACTTCAGCGCCACAGCCGTTTTCAGATAGCCCTCAATGCAAAGGCTCTAGACGCAAATATTGGTGTGAGAGCTAATTCAATCAAGGAAACACTGCATGTTGTTGAAGGGCATATTGAAGAAGAATCAGCCGAGTGGTTCTTGTGGGAGAACAACTCCATTTGGCTCACTAACTTCACACACCATCAGGCTTCCAAGCAGCTCTCAAGGAAACTCAGTTTTCACACTCTATGCTTAGTGCCCTTTGAGTGCATTATCTAGGAATGAACCTGATAGAGCATCCCACACAAACGAATGCTCCACATGCGGGTTTCACATGCCACCAACTCCACATTCACAGGCAACTTCAGCGCCACAGCCATTTTCAGATAGCCCTCAATGCAAAGGCTCTAGACGCGAATATTGGTGTGAGAGCTAATTCAATCAAGGAAACACTGCATGTTGGTGGAGGGCATATTGAAGAAGAATCAGTCGAGTGGTTGTTGTGGGAGAACAACTCCATTTGGCTGCCTAACTTCACACACCATCAGGCTTCCAAGCAGCTCTCAAGGAAACTCAGTTTTCACACTCTATGCTTAGTGCTCTTTGTTTCCCTAGGACTGAAATGAAGCTTGGTGAGCATCCCACACAAACGAATGCTCCACATGCGGGTTTCACATGCCACCAGCTCCACATTCACAGGCAACTTCAGCGCCGCAGCCATTTTCAGATAGCACTCAATGCAAAGGCTCTAGACGCAAATATTGGTGTGAGAGCTAATTCAATCAAGGAAACACTGCATGTTGGTGGAGGGCATATTGTTGAAGATTCAGCCGAGTGGTTGTTGTGGGAGAACAACTCCATTTGGCTCACTAACTTCACACACCATCAGGCTTCCAAGCAGCTCTCAAGGAAACTCAGGTTTCACACTCTATGCTTAGTGTTCTTTGTTTGCCTAGGACTGAAATGAAGCTTGGTGAGCATCCCACACAAACGAATGCTCCACATGCGGGTTTCACATGCCACCAACTCGACATTCACAGGCAACTTCAGCGCCACAGCTGTTTTCAGATAGCCATGAATGCAAAGGCTCTAGACGCAAATATTGGTGTGAGAGCTAATTCAATCAGGGAAACATGGCATGTTTCTGAAGGGCATATTGAAGAAGAATCAGCCGAGTGGTTCTTGTGGGAGAACAACTCCATTTGGCTCACTAACTTCACACACCATCAGGCTTCCAAGCAGCTCTCAAGGAAACTCAGTTTTCACACTCTATGCTTAGTGCCCTTTGAGTGCCTAGGACTGAAATGAACCTGGTAGAGCATCCCACACAAACGAGTGCTCCACATGCGGGTTTCACATGCCACCAACTCCACATTCACAGGCAACTTCAGCGCCACAGCCGTTTTCAGATAGCTCTCAATGCAAAGGCTCTAGACGCAAATATTGGTGTGAGAGCTAATTCAATCAAGGAAACACTGCATGTTGTTGAAGGGCATATTGAAGAAGAATCAGCCGAGTGGTTCTTGTGGGAGAACAACTCCATTTGGCTCACTAACTTCACACACCATCAGGCTTCCAAGCAGCTCTCAAGGAAACTCAGTTTTCACACTCTAGGCTTAGTGCCCTTTGAGTGCATTATCTATGAATGAACCTGGTAGAGCATCCCACACAAACGAATGCTCCACATGCGGGTTTCACATGCCACCAACTCCACATTCACAGGCAACTTCAGCACCACAGCTGTTTTCAGATAGCCATGAATGCAAAGGCTCTAGACGCAAATATTGGTGTGAGAGCTAATTCAATCAAGGAAACACTGCATGTTGGTGAAGGGCATATTGAAGAAGAATCAGCCGAGTGGTTCTTGTGGGAGAACAACGCCATTTGGCTCACTAACTTCACACACCATCAGGCTTCCAAGCAGCTCTCAAGGAAACTCAGTTTTCACACTCTAGGCTTAGTGCCCTTTGAGTGCATTATCTAGGAATGAACCTGGTAGAGCATCCACACAAACGAATGCTCCACATGCGGGTTTCACATGCCACCAACTCCACATTCACAAGCAACTTCAGCGCCAAAGCCATTTTCAGATAGCCCTCAATGCAAAGGCTCTAGACCCGAATATTGGTGTGAGAGCTAATTCAATCAAGGAAACACTGCATGTTGGTGGAGGGCATATTGAAGAAGAATCAGCCGAGTGGTTCTTGTGGGAGAACAACTCCATTTGGCTCACTAACTTCACACACCATCTGGCTTCCAAGCAGCTCTCAAGGAAACTCAGTTTTCACACTCTATGCTTAGTGCTCTTTGTTTCCCTAGGACTGAAATGAAGCTTGGTGAGCATCCTACACAAACGAATGCTCCACATGCGGGTTTCACATGCCACCAACTCCACATTCACAGGCAACTTCAGCGCCGCAGCCGTTTTCAGATAACCATGAATGCAAAGGATCTAGACGCAAATATTGGTGTGAGAGCTAATTCAATCATGGAAACACTGCATATTGGTGGAGGGCAATTTGAAGAAGAATCAGCCGAGTGGTTCTTGTGGGAGAACAACTCCATTTGGCTCAGTAACTTCACACACCATCAGGCTTCCAAGCAGCTCTCAAGGAAACTCAGTTTTCACACTCTATGCTTAGTGCTATTTGAGTGCCTAGGACTGAAATGAATCTTGGTGAGCATCCCACACAAACGAATGCTCCACATGCGGGTTTCACATGCCACCAACTCCACATTCACAGGCAACTTCAGCGCCACAGCCGTTTTCAGATAGCCATAAATGCCAAGGATCTAGACGCGAATATTGGTGTGAGAGCTAATTCAATCAAGGAAACACTGCATGTAGGTGGAGGGCATATTGAAGAAGAATCAGCCGAGTGGTTCTTGTGGGAGAACAACTCCATTTGGCTCACTAACTTCACACACCATCAGGCTTCCAAGCAGCTCTCAAGGAAACTCAGTTTTCACACTCTATGCTTAGTGCTCTTTGTTTGCCTAGGACTGAAATGAAGCTTGGTGAGCATCCCACACAAACGAATGCTCCACATCCGGGTTTCACATGCCACCAACTCCACATTCACAGGCAACTTCAGCGCCGCAGCCATTTTCAGATAGCACTCAATGCAAAGGCTCTAGACGCAAATATTGGTGTGAGAGCTAATTCAATCAAGGAAGCACTGCATCTTGGGGAAGGGCATATTGAAGAAGAATCAGCCTAGTGGTTCTTGTGGGAGAACAACTCCATTTGGCTCACTAACTTCACACACCATCAGGCTTCCAAGCAGCTCTCAAGGAAACTCAGTTTTCACACTCTATGCTTAGTGCCCTTTGAGTGCATTATTTAGGAATGAACCTGGCAGAGCATCCCACACAAACGAATGCTCCACATGCGGGTTTCACATGCCACCAACTCCACATTCACAGGCAACTTCAGCGCCACAGCCGTTTTCAGATAGCCCTCAATGCAAAGGCTCTAGACACAAATATTGGTGTGAGAGCTAATTCAATCAAGGAAACACTGCATGTTGTTGAAGGGCATATTGAAGAAGAATCAGCCGAGTGATTCTTGTGGGAGAACAACTCCATTTGGCTCACTAACTTCACACACCATCAGGCTTCCAAGCAGCTCTCAAGGAAACTCAGTTTTCACACTCTATGCTTAGTGCTCTCTGTTTCCCTAGGACTGAAATGAAGCTTGTGAGCATCCCACACAAACGAATGCTCCACATGCGGGTTTCACATGCCACCAACTCCACATTCACAGGCAACTTCAGCGCCACAACCGTTTTCAAATAGCCATAAATGCAAAGGCCCTAGACGCAAATATTGGTGTGAGAGCAAATTCAATCAAGGAAACACTGCATGATGGTGGAGGGCATATTGAAGAAGAATCAGCCGAGTGGTTCTTGTGGGAGAACAACTCTATTTGGCTCACTAACTTCACACACCATCAGGCTTCCAAGCAGCTCTCAAGGAAACTCAGTTTTCACACTCTATGCTTAGTGCTCTTTGTTTGCCTAGGACTGAAAAGAAGCTTGGTGAGCATCCCACACAAACGAATGCTCCACATGCGGGTTTCACATGCCACCAACTCCACATTCACAGGCAACTTCAGCGCCGCAGCCATTTTCAGATAGCACTCAATGCAAAGGCTCTAGACGCAAATATTGGTGTGAGAGCTAATTCAATCAAGGAAACACTGCATGTTGGTGGAGGGCATATTGTTGAAGATTCAGCCGAGTGGTTCTTGTGGGAGAACAACTCCATTTGGCTCACTAACTTCACACACCATCAGGCTTCCAAGCAGCTCTCAAGGAAACTCAGGTTTCACACTCTATGCTTAGTGTTCTTTGTTTGCCTAGGACTGAAATGAAGCTTGGTGAGCATCCCACACAAACGAATGCTCCACATGCGGGTTTCACATGCCACCAACTCGACATTCACAGGCAACTTCAGCGCCACAGCTGTTTTCAGATAGCCATGAATGCAAAGGCTCTAGACGCAAATATTGGTGTGAGAGCTAATTCAATCAGGGAAACATGGCATGTTGCTGAAGGGCATATTGAAGAAGAATCAGCCGAGTGGTTCTTGTGGGAGAACAACTCCATTTGGCTCACTAACTTCACACACCATCAGGCTTCCAAGCAGCTCTCAAGGAAACTCAGTTTTCACACTCTATGCTTAGTGCCCTTTGAGTGCCTAGGACTGAAATGAACCTGGTAGAGCATCCCACACAAACGAATGCTCCACATGCGGGTTTCACATGCCACCAACTCCACATTCACAGGCAACTTCAGCGCCACAGCCGTTTTCAGATAGCTCTCAATGCAAAGGCTCTAGACGCAAATATTGGTGTGAGAGCTAATTCAATCAAGGAAACACTGCATGTAGGTGGAGGGCATATTGAAGAAGAATCAGCCGAGTGGTTCTTGTGGGAGAACAACTCCATTTGGCTCACTAACTTCACACACCATCAGGCTTCCAAGCAGCTCTCAAGGAAACTCAGTTTTCACACTCTATGCTTAGTGCCCTTTGAGTGCATTATCTATGAATGAACCTGGTAGAGCATCCCACACAAACGAATGCTCCACATGCGGGTTTCACATGCCACCAACTCCACATTCACAGGCAACTTCAGCACCACAGCTGTTTTCAGATAGCCATGAATGCAAAGGCTCTAGACGCAAATATTGGTGTGAGAGCTAATTCAATCAAGGAAACACTGCATGTTGGTGAAGGGCATATTGAAGAAGAATCAGCCGAGTGGTTCTTGTGGGAGAACAACGCCATTTGGCTCACTAACTTCACACACCATCAGGCTTCCAAGCAGCTCTCAAGGAAACTCAGTTTTCACACTCTAGGCTTAGTGCCCTTTGAGTGCATTATCTAGGAATGAACCTGGTAGAGCATCCACACAAACGAATGCTCCACATGCGGGTTTCACATGCCACCAACTCCACATTCACAAGCAACTTCAGCGCCACAGCCATTTTCAGATAGCCCTCAATGCAAAGGCTCTAGACCCGAATATTGGTGTGAGAGCTAATTCAATCAAGGAAACACTGCATGTTGGTGGAGGGCATATTGAAGAAGAATCAGCCGAGTGGTTCTTGTGGGAGAACAACTCCATTTGGCTCACTAACTTCACACACCATCTGGCTTCCAAGCAGCTCTCAAGGAAACTCAGTTTTCACACTCTATGCTTAGTGCTCTTTGTTTCCCTAGGACTGAAATGAACCTTGGTGAGCATCCTACACAAACGAATGCTCCACATGCGGGTTTCACATGCCACCAACTCCACATTCACAGGCAACTTCAGCGCCGCAGCCGTTTTCAGATAACCATGAATGCAAAGGATCTAGACGCAAATATTGGTGTGAGAGCTAATTCAATCATGGAAACACTGCATGTTGGTGGAGGGCAATTTGAAGAAGAATCAGCCGAGTGGTTCTTGTGGGAGAACAACTCCATTTGGCTCACTAACTTCACACACCATCAGGCTTCCAAGCAGCTCTCAAGGAAACTCAGTTTTCACACTCTATGCTTAGTGCTATTTGAGTGCCTAGGACTGAAATGAATCTTGGTGAGCATCCCACACAAACGAATGCTCCACATGCGGGTTTCACATGCCACCAACTCCACATTCACAGGCAACTTCAGCGCCACAGCCGTTTTCAGATAGCCATAAATGCCAAGGATCTAGACGCGAATATTGGTGTGAGAGCTAATTCAATCAAGGAAACACTGCATGTAGGTGGAGGGCATATTGAAGAAGAATCAGCCGAGTGGTTCTTGTGGGAGAACAACTCCATTTGGCTCACTAACTTCACACACCATCAGGCTTCCAAGCAGCTCTCAAGGAAACTCAGTTTTCACACTCTATGCTTAGTGCTCTTTGTTTGCCTAGGACTGAAATGAAGCTTGGTGAGCATCCCACACAAACGAATGCTCCACATCCGGGTTTCACATGCCACCAACTCCACATTCACAGGCAACTTCAGCGCCGCAGCCATTTTCAGATAGCACTCAATGCAAAGGCTCTAGACGCAAATATTGGTGTGAGAGCTAATTCAATCAAGGAAGCACTGCATCTTGGGGAAGGGCATATTGAAGAAGAATCAGCCTAGTGGTTCTTGTGGGAGAACAACTCCATTTGGCTCACTAACTTCACACACCATCAGGCTTCCAAGCAGCTCTAAAGGAAACTCAGTTTTCACACTCTATGCTTAGTGCCCTTTGAGTGCATTATTTAGGAATGAACCTGGCAGAGCATCCCACACAAACGAATGCTCCACATGCGGGTTTCACATGCCACCAACTCCACATTCACAGGCAACTTCAGCGCCACAGCCGTTTTCAGATAGCCCTCAATGCAAAGGCTCTAGACACAAATATTGGTGTGAGAGCTAATTCAATCAAGGAAACACTGCATGTTGTTGAAGGGCATATTGAAGAAGAATCAGCCGAGTGATTCTTGTGGGAGAACAACTCCATTTGGCTCACTAACTTCACACACCATCAGGCTTCCAAGCAGCTCTCAAGGAAACTCAGTTTTCACACTCTATGCTTAGTGCTCTCTGTTTCCCTAGGACTGAAATGAAGCTTGTGAGCATCCCACACAAACGAATGCTCCACATGCGGGTTTCACATGCCACCAACTCCACATTCACAGGCAACTTCAGCGCCACAACCGTTTTCAAATAGCCATAAATGCAAAGGCCCTAGACGCAAATATTGGTGTGAGAGCAAATTCAATCAAGGAAACACTGCATGATGGTGGAGGGCATATTGAAGAAGAATCAGCCGAGTGGTTCTTGTGGGAGAACAACTCTATTTGGCTCACTAACTTCACACACCATCAGGCTTCCAAGCAGCTCTCAAGGAAACTCAGTTTTCACACTCTATGCTTAGTGCTCTTTGTTTGCCTAGGACTGAAAAGAAGCTTGGTGAGCATCCCACACAAACGAATGCTCCACATGCGGGTTTCACATGCCACCAACTCCACATTCACAGGCAACTTCAGCGCCACAGCAGTTTTCAGATAGCCATGAATGCAAAGGCTCTAGACGCAAATATTGGTGTGAGAGCTAATTCAATCAAGGAAACACTGCATGTTGGTGAAGGGCATATTGAAGAAGAATCAGCCGAGTGGTTCTTGTGGGAGAACAACGCCATTTGGCTCACTAACTTCACACACCATCAGGCTTCCAAGCAGCTCTCAAGGAAACTCAGTTTTCACACTCTAGGCTTAGTGCCCTTTGAGTGCATTATCTATGAATGAACCTGGTAGAGCATCCCACACAAACGAATGCTCCACATGCGGGTTTCACATGCCACCAACTCCACATTCACAGGCAACTTCAGCGCCACAGTCATTTTCAGATAGCCCTCAATGCAAAGGCTCTAGACCCGAATATTGGTGTGAGAGCTAATTCAATCAAGGAAACACTGCATGTTGGTGGAGGGCATATTGTTGAAGATTCAGCCGAGTGGTTGTTGTGGGAGAACAACTCCATTTGGCTCACTAACTTCACACACCATCAGGCTTCCAAGCAGCTCTCAAGGAAACTCAGTTTTCACACTCTATGCTTAGTGCTCTTTGTTTCCCTAGGACTGAAATGAACCTTGGTGAGCATCCTACACAAACGAATGCTCCACATGCGGGTTTCACATGCCACCAACTCGACATTCACAGGCAACTTCAGCGCCACAGCTGTTTTCAGATAGCCATGAATGCAAAGGCTCTAGACGCAAATATTGGTGTGAGAGCTAATTCAATCAGGGAAACATGGCATGTTGCTGAAGGGCATATTGAAGAAGAATCAGCCGAGTGGTTCTTGTGGGAGAACAACTCCATTTGGCTCACTAACTTCACACACCATCAGGCTTCCAAGCAGCTCTCAAGGAAACTCAGTTTTCACACTCTATGCTTAGTGCCCTTTGAGTGCCTAGGACTGAAATGAACCTGGTAGAGCATCCCACACAAACGAGTGCTCCACATGCGGGTTTCACATGCCACCAACTCCACATTCACAGGCAACTTCAGCGCCACAGCCGTTTTCAGATAGCTCTCAATGCAAAGGCTCTAGACGCAAATATTGGTGTGAGAGCTAATTCAATCAAGGAAACACTGCATGTAGGTGGAGGGCATATTGAAGAAGAATCAGCCGAGTGGTTCTTGTGGGAGAACAACTCCATTTGGCTCACTAACTTCACACACCATCAGGCTTCCAAGCAGCTCTCAAGGAAACTCAGTTTTCACACTCTATGCTTAGTGCCCTTTGAGTGCATTATCTATGAATGAACCTGGTAGAGCATCCCACACAAACGAATGCTCCACATGCGGGTTTCACATGCCACCAACTCCACATTCACAGGCAACTTCAGCACCACAGCTGTTTTCAGATAGCCATGAATGCAAAGGCTCTAGACGCAAATATTGGTGTGAGAGCTAATTCAATCAAGGAAACACTGCATGTTGGTGAAGGGCATATTGAAGAAGAATCAGCCGAGTGGTTCTTGTGGGAGAACAACGCCATTTGGCTCACTAACTTCACACACCATCAGGCTTCCAAGCAGCTCTCAAGGAAACTCAGTTTTCACACTCTAGGCTTAGTGCCCTTTGAGTGCATTATCTAGGAATGAACCTGGTAGAGCATCCACACAAACGAATGCTCCACATGCGGGTTTCACATGCCACCAACTCCACATTCACAAGCAACTTCAGCGCCACAGCCATTTTCAGATAGCCCTCAATGCAAAGGCTCTAGACCCGAATATTGGTGTGAGAGCTAATTCAATCAAGGAAACACTGCATGTTGGTGGAGGGCATATTGAAGAAGAATCAGCCGAGTGGTTCTTGTGGGAGAACAACTCCATTTGGCTCACTAACTTCACACACCATCTGGCTTCCAAGCAGCTCTCAAGGAAACTCAGTTTTCACACTCTATGCTTAGTGCTCTTTGTTTCCCTAGGACTGAAATGAACCTTGGTGAGCATCCTACACAAACGAATGCTCCACATGCGGGTTTCACATGCCACCAACTCCACATTCACAGGCAACTTCAGCGCCGCAGCCGTTTTCAGATAACCATGAATGCAAAGGATCTAGACGCAAATATTGGTGTGAGAGCTAATTCAATCATGGAAACACTGCATGTTGGTGGAGGGCAATTTGAAGAAGAATCAGCCGAGTGGTTCTTGTGGGAGAACAACTCCATTTGGCTCACTAACTTCACACACCATCATGCTTCCAAGCAGCTCTCAAGGAAACTCAGTTTTCACACTCTATGCTTAGTGCTATTTGAGTGCCTAGGACTGAAATGAATCTTGGTGAGCATCCCACACAAACGAATGCTCCACATGCGGGTTTCACATGCCACCAACTCCACATTCACAGGCAACTTCAGCGCCACAGCCGTTTTCAGATAGCCATAAATGCCAAGGATCTAGACGCGAATATTGGTGTGAGAGCTAATTCAATCAAGGAAACACTGCATGTAGGTGGAGGGCATATTGAAGAAGAATCAGCCGAGTGGTTCTTGTGGGAGAACAACTCCATTTGGCTCACTAACTTCACACACCATCAGGCTTCCAAGCAGCTCTCAAGGAAACTCAGTTTTCACACTCTATGCTTAGTGCTCTTTGTTTGCCTAGGACTGAAATGAAGCTTGGTGAGCATCCCACACAAACGAATGCTCCACATCCGGGTTTCACATGCCACCAACTCCACATTCACAGGCAACTTCAGCGCCGCAGCCATTTTCAGATAGCACTCAATGCAAAGGCTCTAGACGCAAATATTGGTGTGAGAGCTAATTCAATCAAGGAAGCACTGCATCTTGGGGAAGGGCATATTGAAGAAGAATCAGCCTAGTGGTTGTTGTGGGAGAACAACTCCATTTGGCTCACTAACTTCACACACCATCAGGCTTCCAAGCAGCTCTAAAGGAAACTCAGTTTTCACACTCTATGCTTAGTGCCCTTTGAGTGCATTATTTAGGAATGAACCTGGCAGAGCATCCCACACAAACGAATGCTCCACATGCGGGTTTCACATGCCACCAACTCCACATTCACAGGCAACTTCAGCGCCACAGCCGTTTTCAGATAGCCCTCAATGCAAAGGCTCTAGACACAAATATTGGTGTGAGAGCTAATTCAATCAAGGAAACACTGCATGTTGTTGAAGGGCATATTGAAGAAGAATCAGCTGAGTGATTCTTGTGGGAGAACAACTCCATTTGGCTCACTAACTTCACACACCATCAGGCTTCCAAGCAGCTCTCAAGGAAACTCAGTTTTCACACTCTATGCTTAGTGCTCTCTGTTTCCCTAGGACTGAAATGAAGCTTGTGAGCATCCCACACAAACGAATGCTCCACATGCGGGTTTCACATGCCACCAACTCCACATTCACAGGCAACTTCAGCGCCACAACCGTTTTCAAATAGCCATAAATGCAAAGGCCCTAGACGCAAATATTGGTGTGAGAGCAAATTCAATCAAGGAAACACTGCATGATGGTGGAGGGCATATTGAAGAAGAATCAGCCGAGTGGTTCTTGTGGGAGAACAACTCTATTTGGCTCACTAACTTCACACACCATCAGGCTTCCAAGCAGCTCTCAAGGAAACTCAGTTTTCACACTCTATGCTTAGTGCTCTTTGTTTGCCTAGGACTGAAAAGAAGCTTGGTGAGCATCCCACACAAACGAATGCTCCACATGCGGGTTTCACATGCCACCAACTCCACATTCACAGGCAACTTCAGCGCCACAGCAGTTTTCAGATAGCCATGAATGCAAAGGCTCTAGACGCAAATATTGGTGTGAGAGCTAATTCAATCAAGGAAACACTGCATGTTGGTGAAGGGCATATTGAAGAAGAATCAGCCGAGTGGTTCTTGTGGGAGAACAACGCCATTTGGCTCACTAACTTCACACACCATCAGGCTTCCAAGCAGCTCTCAAGGAAACTCAGTTTTCACACTCTAGGCTTAGTGCCCTTTGAGTGCATTATCTATGAATGAACCTGGTAGAGCATCCCACACAAACGAATGCTCCACATGCGGGTTTCACATGCCACCAACTCCACATTCACAGGCAACTTCAGCGCCACAGTCATTTTCAGATAGCCCTCAATGCAAAGGCTCTAGACCCGAATATTGGTGTGAGAGCTAATTCAATCAAGGAAACACTGCATGTTGGTGGAGGGCATATTGAAGAATAATCAGCCGAGTGGTTCTTGTGGGAGAACAACTCCATTTGGCTCACTAACTTCACACACCATCAGGCTTCCAAGCAGCTCTCAAGGAAACTCAGTTTTCACACTCTATGCTTAGTGCTCTTTGTTTCCCTAGGACTGAAATGAACCTTGGTGAGCATCCTACACAAACGAATGCTCCACATGCGGGTTTCACATGCCACCAACTCCACATTCACAGGCAACTTCAGCGCCGCAGCCGTTTTCAGATAGCCATGAATGCAAAGGATCTAGACGCAAATATTGGTGTGAGAGCTAATTCAATCATGGAAACACAGCATGTTGGTGGAGGGCAATTTGAAGAAGAATCAGCCGAGTGGTTCTTGTGGGAGAACAACTCCATTTGGCTCAGTAACTTCACACACCATCAGGCTTCCAAGCAGCTCTCAAGGAAACTCAGTTTTCACACTCTATGCTTAGTGCTATTTGAGTGCCTAGGACTGAAATGAATCTTGGTGAGCATCCCACACAAACGAATGCTCCACATGCGGGTTTCACATGCCACCAACTCCACATTCACAGGCAACTTCAGCGCCACAGCCGTTTTCAGATAGCCATCAATGCCATGGATCTAGATGCAAATATTGGTGTGAGAGCGAATTCAATCAAGGAAACACTGCATGTTGTTGAAGGGCATATTGAAGAAGAATCAGCCGAGTGGTTCTTGTGGGAGAACAACTCCATTTGGCTCACTAACTTCACACACCATCAGGCTTCCAAGCAGCTCTCAAGGAAACTCAGTTTTCACACTCTAGGCTTAGTGCCCTTTGAGTGCATTTTCTAAGAATGCACCTGGTAGAGCATCCCACACAAACGAATGCTCCACATGCGGGTTTCACATGCCACCAACTCCACATTCACAGGCAACTTCAGCGCCACAGCCGTTTTCAGATAGCCCTCAATGCAAAGGCTTTAGACGCGAATATTGGTGTGAGAGCTAATTCAATCAAGGAAACACTGCATGTAGGTGGAGGGCATATTGAAGAAGAATCAGCCGAGTGGTTATTGTGGGAGAACAACTCCATTTGGCTCACTAACTTCACACACCATCAGGCTTCCAAGCAGCTCTCAAGGAAACTCAGTTTTCACACTCTATGCTTAGTGCCCTTTGAGTGCCTAGGACTGAAATGAAGCTTGGTGAGCATCCCACACAAACGAATGCTCCACATCCGGGTTTCACATGCCACCAACTCCACATTCACAGGCAACTTCAGCGCCACAACCATTTTCAGATAGCACTCAATGCAAAGGCTCTAGACGCAAATATTGGTGTGAGAGCTAATTCAATCAAGGAAGCACTGCATCTTGGGGAAGGGCATATTGAAGAAGAATCAGCCTAGTGGTTCTTGTGGGAGAACAACTCCATTTGGCTCACTAACTTCACACACCATCAGGCTTCCAAGCAGCTCTCAAGGAAACTCAGTTTTCACACTCTAGGCTTAGTGCCCTTTGAGTGCATTATTTAGGAATGAACCTGGTAGAGCATCCCACACAAACGAATGCTCCACATGCGGGTTTCACATGCCACCAACTCCACATTCACAGGCAACTTCAGCGCCACAGCCGTTTTCAAATAGCCATCAATGCAAAGGCGCTAGACGCGAACATTGGTGTGAGAGCGAATTCAATCAAGGAAACACTGCATGTTGGGGAAGGGCATATAGAAGAAGAATCAGCCGAGTGGTTCTTGTGGGAGAACAACTCCATTTGGCTCACTAACTTCACACACCATCAGGCTTCCAAGCAGCTCTCAAGGAAACTCAGTTTTCACACTCTATGCCTAGTGCCCTTTGAGTGCCTAGGACTGAAATGAACCTGGTAGAGCATCCCACACAAACGAATGCTCCACATGCGGGTTTCACATGCCAACAACTCCACATTCACAGGCAAATTCAGTGCCACAGCCGTTTTCAGAGAGCCATGAATGCAAAGGCTCTAGACGCAAATATTGGTGTGAGAGCTAATTCAATCAAGGAAGCACTGCATTTTGGTGAAGGGCATATTGAAGAAGAATCAGCCGAGTGGTTCTTGTGGGAGAACAACTCCATTTGGCTCACTAAATTCACACACCATCAGGCTTCCAAGCAGCTCTCAAGGAAACTCAGTTTTCACACTCTATGCTTAGTGCCCTTTGAGTGCATTATTTAGGAATGAACCTGGTAGAGCATCCCACACAAACGAATGCTCCACATGCGGGTTTCACATGCCACCAACTCCACATTCACAGGCAAATTCAGCGCCACAGCCGTTTTCAGATAGCCATCAATGCAAAGGCTCTAGACGTGAATATTGGTGTGAGAGCTAATTCAATCAAGGAAACACTGCATGTTGCTGAAGGGCATATTGAAGAAGAATCAGCCGAGTGGTTCTTGTGGGAGAACAACTCCATTTGGCTCACTAACTTAACACACGATCAGGCTTCCAAGCAGCTCTCAAGGAAACTCAATTTTCACACTCTATGCTTAGTGCCCTTTGAGTGCATTATTTAGGAATGAACCTGGTAGAGCATCCCACACAAACGAATGCTCCACATGCGGGTTTCACATGCCACCAACTCCACATTCACAGGCAACTTCAGCGCCACAGCCGTTTTCAGATACCACTCAACGCAAAGGCTCTAGACGTGAATATTGGTGTGAGAGCTAATTCAATCAAGGAAGCACTGCATGTTGGGGAAAGGCATATTGAAGAAGAATCAGCCGAGTGGTTCTTGTGGGAGAACAACTCCATTTGGCTCACTAACTTCACACACCATCAGGCTTCCAAGCAGCTCTCAAGGAAACTCAGTTTTCACACTCTATGCTTAGTGCCCTTTGAGTGCCAAGGACTGAAATGAAGCTTGGTGAGCATCCTACACAAACGAATGCTCCACATGCGGGTTTCACATGCCACGAACTCCACATTCACAGCCAACTTCAGCGCCGCAGCTGTTTTCAGATAGCCATGAATGCAAAGGATCTAGAAGCAAATATTGGTGTGAGAGCTAATTCAATCAAGGAAACACTGCATGTTGGTGGAGGGCATATTGAAGAAGAATCAGCCGAGTGGTTCTTGTGGGAGAACAACTCCATTTGGCTCACTAACTTCACACACCATCAGGCTTCCAAGCAGCTCTCAAGGAAACTCAGTTTTCACACTCTATGCTTAGTGCCCTTTGAGTGCATTATCTAGGAATGAACCTGGTAGAGCATCCCACACAAACGAATGCTCCACATGCGGGTTTCACATGCCACCAACTCCACATTCACAGGCAACTTCAGCGCCACAGCCGTTTTCAGATACCACTCAATGCAAACGATCTAGAGGCAAATATTGGTGTGAGAGCTAATTCAATCAAGGAAGCACTGCATTTTGGTGAAGGGCATATTGAAGAAGAATCAGCCGAGTGGTTCTTGTGGGAGAACAACTCCATTTGGCTCACTAACTTCACACACCATCAGGCTTCCAAGCAGCTCTCAAGGAAACTCAGTTTTCACACTCTATGCTTAGTGCTCTTTGTTTGCCTAGGACTGAATTGAAGCTTGGTGAGCATCCCACACAAACAAATGCTCCACATGCGGGTTTCACATGCCACCAACTCCACATTCACAGGCAACTTCAGCGCCACAGCCGTTTTCAGATAGCCATCAATGCAAAGGCTCTAGACGCGAATATTGGTGTGAGAGCTAATTCAATCAAGGAAACACTGCATGTTGGTGAAGGGCATATTGAAGAAGAATCAGCCGAGTGGTTCTTGTGGGAGAACAACTCCATTTGGCTCACTAACTTAACACACCATCAGGCTTCCAAGCAGCTCTCAAGGAAACTCAGTTTTCACACTCTATGCTTATTGCCGTTTGAGTGCATTATTTAGGAATGAACCTGGTAGAGCATCCCACAGAAACGAATGCTCCACATGCGGGTTTCACATGCCACGAATTCCACATTGACAGGCACCTTCAGCGCCACAGCCGTTTTCAGATAGCCATGAATGCAAAGGATCTAGACGCAAATATTGGTGTGAGAGCTAATTCAATCATGGAAACACTGCATGTTGGTGGAGGGCAATTTGAAGAAGAATCAGCCGAGTGGTTCTTGTGGGAGAACAACTCCATTTGGCTCACTAACTTCACACACCATCAGGCTTCCAAGCAGCTCTCAAGGAAACTCAGTTTTCACACTCTATGCTTAGTGCCCTTTGAGTGCCTAGGACTGAAATGAAGCTTGGTGAGCATCCCACACAAACGAATGCTCCACATGCGGGTTTCACATGCCACCAACTCCACATTCACAGGCAACTTCAGCGCCACAGCCATTTTCAGATAGCCCTCAATGCAAAGGCTCTAGACCCGAATATTGGTGTGAGAGCTAATTCAATCAAGGAAACACTGCATGTTGGTGGAGGGCATATTGAAGAATAATCAGCCGAGTGGTTCTTGTGGGAGAACAACTCCATTTGGCTCACTAACTTCACACACCATCAGGCTTCCAAGCAGCTCTCAAGGAAACTCAGTTTTCACACTCTATGCTTAGTGCTCTTTGTTTCCCTAGGACTGAAATGAACCTTGGTGAGCATCCTACACAAACGAATGCTCCACATGCGGGTTTCACATGCCACCAACTCCACATTCACAGGCAACTTCAGCGCCGCAGCCGTTTTCAGATAGCCATGAATGCAAAGGATCTAGACGCAAATATTGGTGTGAGAGCTAATTCAATCATGGAAACACTGCATGTTGGTGGAGGGCAATTTGAAGAAGAATCAGCCGAGTGGTTCTTGTGGGAGAACAACTCCATTTGGCTCACTAACTTCACACACCATCAGGCTTCCAAGCAGCTCTCAAGGAAACTCAGTTTTCACACTCTATGCTTAGTGCCCTTTGAGTGCCTAGGACTGAAATGAAGCTTGGTGAGCATCCCACACAAACGAATGCTCCACATGCGGGTTTCACATGCCACCAACTCCACATTCACAGGCAACTTCAGCGCCACAGCCATTTTCAGATAGCCCTCAATGCAAAGGCTCTAGACCCGAATATTGGTGTGAGAGCTAATTCAATCAAGGAAACACTGCATGTTGGTGGAGGGCATATTGAAGAATAATCAGCCGAGTGGTTCTTGTGGGAGAACAACTCCATTTGGCTCACTAACTTCACACACCATCAGGCTTCCAAGCAGCTCTCAAGGAAACTCAGTTTTCACACTCTATGCTTAGTGCTCTTTGTTTCCCTAGGACTGAAATGAACCTTGGTGAGCATCCTACACAAACGAATGCTCCACATGCGGGTTTCACATGCCACCAACTCCACATTCACAGGCAACTTCAGCGCCGCAGCCGTTTTCAGATAGCCATTAATGCAAAGGATCTAGACGCAAATATTGGTGTGAGAGCTAATTCAATCATGGAAACACTGCATGTTGGTGGAGGGCAATTTGAAGAAGAATCAGCCGAGTGGTTCTTGTGGGAGAACAACTCCATTTGGCTCACTAACTTCACACACCATCAGGCTTCCAAGCAGCTCTCAAGGAAACTCAGTTTTCACACTCTATGCTTAGTGCTATTTGAGTGCCTAGGACTGAAATGAATCTTGGTGAGCATCCCACACAAACGAATGCTCCACATGCGGGTTTCACATGCCACCAACTCCACATTCACAGGCAACTTCAGCGCCACAGCCGTTTTCAGATAGCCATCAATGCCAAGGATCTAGATGCAAATATTGGTGTGAGAGCGAATTCAATCAAGGAAACACTGCATGTTGTTGAAGGGCATATTGAAGAAGAATCAGCCGAGTGGTTCTTGTGGGAGAACAACTCCATTTGGCTCACTAACTTCACACACCATCAGGCTTCCAAGCAGCTCTCAAGGAAACTCAGTTTTCACACTCTAGGCTTAGTGCCCTTTGAGTGCATTTTCTAAGAATGCACCTGGTAGAGCATCCCACACAAACGAATGCTCCACATGCGGGTTTCACATGCCACCAACTCCACATTCACAGGCAACTTCAGCGCCACAGCCGTTTTCAGATAGCCCTCAATGCAAAGGCTCTAGACGCGAATATTGGTGTGAGAGCTAATTCAATCAAGGAAACACTGCATGTAGGTGGAGGGCATATTGAAGAAGAATCAGCCGAGTGGTTATTGTGGGAGAACAACTCCATTTGGCTCACTAACTTCACACACCATCAGGCTTCCAAGCAGCTCTCAAGGAAACTCAGTTTTCACACTCTATGCTTAGTGCCCTTTGAGTGCCTAGGACTGAAATGAAGCTTGGTGAGCATCCCACACAAACGAATGCTCCACATCCGGGTTTCACATGCCACCAACTCCACATTCACAGGCAACTTCAGCGCCACAGCAGTTTTCAGATAGCACTCAATGCAAAGGCTCTAGACGCAAATATTGGTGTGAGAGCTAATTCAATCAAGGAAGCACTGCATCTTGGGGAAGGGCATATTGAAGAAGAATCAGCCTAGTGGTTCTTGTGGGAGAACAACTCCATTTGGCTCACTAACTTCACACACCATCAGGCTTCCAAGCAGCTCTCAAGGAAACTCAGTTTTCACACTCTAGGCTTAGTGCCCTTTGAGTGCATTATTTAGGAATGAACCTGGTAGAGCATCCCACACAAACGAATGCTCCACATGCGGGTTTCACATGCCACCAACTCCACATTCACAGGCAACTTCAGCGCCACAGCCGTTTTCAAATAGCCATCAATGCAAAGGCTCTAGACGCGAACATTGGTGTGAGAGCGAATTCAATCAAGGAAACACTGCATGTTGGGGAAGGGCATATAGAAGAAGAATCAGCCGAGTGGTTCTTGTGGGAGAACAACTCCATTTGGCTCACTAACTTCACACACCATCAGGCTTCCAAGCAGCTCTCAAGGAAACTCAGTTTTCACACTCTATGCCTAGTGCCCTTTGAGTGCCTAGGACTGAAATGAACCTGGTAGAGCATCCCACACAAACGAATGCTCCACATGCGGGTTTCACATGCCAACAACTCCACATTCACAGGCAAATTCAGTGCCACAGCCGTTTTCAGAGAGCCATGAATGCAAAGGCTGTAGAGGCAAATATTGGTGTGAGAGCTAATTCAATCAAGGAAGCACTGCATGTTGGTGAAGGGCATATTGAAGAAGAATCAGCCGAGTGGTTCTTGTGGGAGAACAACTCCATTTGGCTCACTAACTTCACACACCATCAGGCTTCCAAGCAGCTCTCAAGGAAACTCAGTTTTCACACTCTATGCTTAGTGCTCTTTGTTTGCCTAGGACTGAATTGAAGCTTGGTGAGCATCCCACACAAACAAATGCTCCACATGCGGGTTTCACATGCCACCAACTCCACATTCACAGGCAACTTCAGCGCCACAGCCGTTTTCAGATAGCCATCAATGCAAAGGCTCTAGACGCGAATATTGGTGTGAGAGCTAATTCAATCAAGGAAACACTGCATGTTGGTGGAGGGCATATTGAAGAAGAATCAGCCGAGTGGTTCTTGTGGGAGAACAACTCCATTTGGCTCACTAACTTCACACACCATCAGGCTTCCAAGCAGCTCTCAAGGAAACTCAGTTTTCACACTCTATGCTTAGTGCCCTTTGAGTGCATTATCTAGGAATGAACCTGGTAGAGCATCCCACACAAACGAATGCTCCACATGCGGGTTTCACATGCCACCAACTCCACATTCACAGGCAACTTCAGCGCCACAGCCGTTTTCAGATACCACTCAACGCAAAGGCTCTAGACGTGAATATTGGTGTGAGAGCTAATTCAATCAAGGAAGCACTGCATGTTGGGGAAGGGCATATTGAAGAAGAATCAGCCGAGTGGTTCTTGTGGGAGAACAACTCCATTTGGCTCACTAACTTCACACACCATCAGGCTTCCAAGCAGCTCTCAAGGAAACTCAGTTTTCACACTCTATGCTTAGTGCCCTTTGAGTGCCTAGGACTGAAATGAAGCTTGGTGAGCATCCCACACAAACGAATGCTCCACATGCGGGTTTCACATGCCACCAACTCCACATTCACAGGCAACTTCAGCGCCACAGCCGTTTTCAGATAGCCCTCAATGCAAAGGCTCTAGATGCAAATATTGGTGTGAGAGCTAATTCAATCAAGGAAACACTGCATGCTGGGGAAGGGCATATTGAAGAAGAATCAGCCGAGTGGTTCTTGTGGGAGAACAACTTCATTTGGCTCACTAACTTCACACACCATCAGGCTTCCAAGCAGCTCTCAAGGAAACTCAGTTTTCACACTCTATGCTTAGTGCCCTTTGCGTGCCTAGGACTGAAATGAAGCTTGGTGAGCATCCTACACAAACGAATGCTCCACATGCGGGTTTCACATGCCACGAACTCCACATTCACAGGCAACTTCAGCGCCACAGCCGTTTTCAGATACCACTCAACGCAAACGATCTAGAGGCAAATATTGGTGTGAGAGCTAATTCAATCAAGGAAGCACTGCATTTTGGTGAAGGGCATATTGAAGAAGAATCAGCCGAGTGGTTCTTGTGGGAGAACAACTCCATTTGGCTCACTAACTTCACACACCATCAGGCTTCCAAGCAGCTCTCAAGGAAACTCAGTTTTCACACTCTATGCTTAGTGCCCTTTGAGTGCATTATCTAGGAATGAACCTGGTAGAGCATCCCACACAAACGAATGCTCCACATGCGGGTTTCACATGCCACCAACTCCACATTCACAGGCAACTTCAGCGCCACAGCCGTTTTCAGATACCACTCAACGCAAACGATCTAGAGGCAAATATTGGTGTGAGAGCTAATTCAATCAAGGAAGCACTGCATTTTGGTGAAGGGCATATTGAAGAAGAATCAGCCGAGTGGTTCTTGTGGGAGAACAACTCCATTTGGCTCACTAACTTCACACACCATCAGGCTTCCAAGCAGCTCTCAAGGAAACTCAGTTTTCACACTCTATGCTTAGTGCTCTTTGTTTGCCTAGGACTGAATTGAAGCTTGGTGAGCATCCCACACAAACAAATGCTCCACATGCGGGTTTCACATGCCACCAACTCCACATTCACAGGCAACTTCAGCGCCACAGCCGTTTTCAGATAGCCCTCAATGCAAAGGCTCTAGACGCGAATATTGGTGTGAGAGCTAATTCAATCAAGGAAACACTGCATGTTGGTGAAGGGCATATTGAAGAAGAATCAGCCGAGTGGTTCTTGTGGGAGAACAACTCCATTTGGCTCACTAACTTAACACACCATCAGGCTTCCAAGCAGCTCTCAAGGAAACTCAGTTTTCACACTCTATGCTTATTGCCGTTTGAGTGCATTATTTAGGAATGAACCTGGTAGAGCATCCCACACAAACGAATGCTCCACATGCGGGTTTCACATGCCACGAACTCCACATTCACAGGCAACTTCAGCGCCACAGCAGTTTTCAGATACCACTCAACGCAAAGGCTCTAGACGTGAATATTGGTGTGAGAGCTAATTCAATCAAGGAAGCATTGCATGTTGGTGAAGGGCATATTGAAGAAGAATCAGCCGAGTGGTTCTTGTGGGAGAACAACTCCATTTGGCTCACTAACTTCACACACCATCAGGCTTCCAAGCAGCTCTCAAGGAAACTCAGTTTTCACACTCTATGCTTAGTGCCCTTTGAGTGCCTAGGACTGAAATGAAGCTTGGTGAGCATCCCACACAAACGAATGCTCCACATCCGGGTTTCACATGCCACCAACTCCACATTCACAGGCAACTTCAGCGCCACAGCCGTTTTCAGATAGCCCTCAATGCAAAGGCTCTAGATGCAAATATTGGTGTGAGAGCTAATTCAATCAAGGAAACACTGCATATTGGTGAAGGGCATATTGAAGAAGAATCAGCCGAGTGGTTCTTGTGGGAGAACAACTCCATTTGGCTCACTAACTTTACACACCATCAGGCTTCCAAGCAGCTCTCAAGGAAACTCAGTATTCACACTCTATGCTTAGTGCCCTTTGAGTGCCTAGGACTGAAATGAAGCTTGGTGAGCATCCTACACAAACGAATGCTCCACATGCGGGTTTCACATGCCACCCCGCATTCACAGGCAACTTCAGCGCCGCAGCTGTTTTCAGATAGCCATGAATGCAAAGGCTCTAGACGCAAATATTGGTGTGAGAGAGAATTCAATCAAGGAAACACTGCATGTTGGTGAAGGGCATATTGAAGAAGAATCAGCCGAGTGGTTCTTGTGGGAGAACAACTCCATTTGGCTCACTAACTTCACACACCATCAGGCTTCCAAGCAGCTCTCAAGGAAACTCAGTTTTCACACTCTATGCTTAGTGCCCTTTCAGTGCCTAGGACTGAATTGAAGCTTGGTGAGCATCCCACACAAAAGAGTGCTCCACATGCGGGTTTCACATGCAACCAACTCCACATTCACAGGCAACTTCAGCGCCACAGCCGTTTTCAGATAGCCCTCAATGCAAAGGCTCTAGACGCGAATATTGCTGTGAGAGCTAATTCAATCAAGGAAACACTGCATGTTGCTGAAGGGCATATTGAAGAAGAATCAGCCGAGTGGTTCTTGTGGGAGAACAACTCCATTTGGCTCACTAACTTCACACACCATCAGGCTTCCAAGCAGCTCTCAAGGAAACTCGTTTTCACACTCTATGGTTAGTGCTATTTGAGTGCCTAGGACTGAAATGAAGCTTGGTGAGCATCCCACACAAACGAATGCTCCACATGCGGGTTTCACATGCCACCAACTCCACATTCACAGGCAACTTCAGCGCCACAGCCGTTTTCAGATAGCCCTCAATGCAAAGGCTCTAGACGCAAATATTGCTGTGAGAGCTAATTCAATCAAGGAAACACTGCATGTTGGGGAAGGGCATATTGAAGAAGAATCAGCCGAGTGGTTCTTGTGGGAGAACAACTTCATTTGGCTCACTAACTTCACACACCATCAGGCTTCCAAGCAGCTCTCAAGGAAACTCAGTTTTCACACTCTATGCTTAGTGCCCTTTGTTTGCCTAGGACTGAAATGAAGCTTGGTGAGCATCCTACACAAACGAATGCTCCACATGCGGGTTTCACATGCCACCAACTCCACATTCACAGGCAACTTCAGCGCCACAGCCGTTTTCAGATAGCCCTCAATGCAAAGGCTCTAGACGCAAATATTGGTGTGAGAGCTAATTCAATCAAGGAAACACTGCATGTTGGTGGAGGGCATATTGAAGAAGAATCAGCCGAGTGGTTCTTGTGGGAGAACAACTCCATTTGGCTCACTAACTTAACACACTATCAGGCTTCCAAGCAGCTCTCAAGAAACTCAGTTTTCACACTCTATGCTTAGTGTCCTTTGAGTGCATTATTTAGGAATGAACCTGGTAGAGCATCCCACACAAACGAATGCTCCACATGCGGGTTTAACATGCCACCAACTCCACATTCACAGGCAACTTCAGCGCCACAGCCGTTTTCAGATACCACTCAACGCAAAGGCTCTAGAGGTGAATATTCGTGTGAGAGCTAATTCAATCAAGGAAGCACTGCATGTTGGGGAAGGGCATATTGAAGAAGAATCAGCCGAGTGGTTCTTGTGGGAGAACAACTCCATTTGGCTCACTAACTTCACACACCATCAGGCTTCCAAGCAGCTCTCAAGGAAACTCAGTTTTCACACTCTATGCTTAGTGCCCTTTGAGTGCATTATCTAGGAATGAACCTGGTAGAGCATCCCACACAAACGAATGCTACACATGCGGGTTTCACATGCGAACAACTCCACATTCACAGGCAACTTCAGCGCCACAGCCGTTTTCAGATACCACTCAACGCAAAGGATCTAGAGGCAAATATTGGTGTGAGAGCTAATTCAATCAAGGAAACACTGCGTTTTGGTGAAGGGCATATTGAAGAAGAATCAGCCGAGTGGTTCTTGTGGGAGAACAACTCCATTTGGCTCACTAACTTCACACACCATCAGGCTTCCAAGCAGCTCTCAAGGAAACTCAGTTTTCACACTCTATGCTTAGTGCTCTTTGTTTCCCTAGGACTGAAATGAAGCTTGGTGAGCATCCCACACAAACGAATGCTCCACATGCGGGTTTCACATGCCACCAACTCCACATTCACAGGCAACTTCAGCGCCACAGCCGTTTTCAGATAGCCCTCAATGCAAAGGCTCTAGACATGAATATTGATGTGAAAGCTAATTCAATCAAGGAAACACTGCATGTTGGTGGAGGGCATATTGAAGAAGAATCAGCCGAGTGGTTCTTGTGGGAGAACAACTCCATTTGGCTCACTAACGTCACACACCATCAGGCTTCCAAGCAGCTCTCAAGGAAACTCAGTTTTCACACTCTATGCTTAGTGCTATTTGAGTGCCTAGTACTGAAATGAAGCTTGGTGAGCATCCCACACAAACGAATGCTCCACATGCGGGTTTCACATGCCACCAACTCCACATTCACAGGCAACTTCAGCCCCGCAGCTGTTTTCAGATAGCCATGAATGCAAACGCTCTAGACGCGAATATTGGTGTGAGAGCTAATTCAATCAAGGAAACACTGCATGTTGGTGAAGGGCATATTGAAGAAGAATCAGCCGAGTGGTTCTTGTGGGAGAACAACTCCATTTGGCTCACTAACTTCACACACCATCAGGCTTCCAAGCAGCTCTCAAGGAAACTCAGTTTTCACACTCTATGCTTAGTGCCCTTTGAGTGCATTATTTAGGAATGAACCTGGTAGAGCATCCCACACAAACGAATGCTCCACATGCGGGTTTCACATGCCACCAACTCCACATTCACAGGCAACTTCAGCGCCACAGCCGTTTTCAGATAACACTCAATGCAAAGGCTCTAGACGCAAATATTGGTGTGAGAGCTAATTCAATCAAGGAAACACTGCATGCTGGTGAAGGGCATATTGAAGAAGAATCAGCCGAGTGGTTCTTGTGGGAGAACAACTCCATTTGGCTCACTAACTTCACACACCATCAGGCTTCCAAGCAGCTCTCAAGGAAATTCAGTATTCACACTCTATGCTTAGTGCTCTTTGTTCCCCTAGGACTGAAATGAAGCTTGGTGAGCATCCCACACAAACGAATGCTCCACATGCGGGTTTCACATGCCACCAACTCCACATTCACAGGCAACTTCAGCGCCGCAGCCATTTTCAGATAGCACTCAATGCAAAGGCTCTAGACGCAAATATTGGTGTGAGAGCTAATTCAATGAAGGAAGCACTGCATGTTGGTGAAGGGCATATTGAAGAAGAATCAGCCGAGTGGTTCTGGTGGGAGAACAACTCCATTTGGCTCACTAACTTCACACACCATCAGGCTTCCAAGCAGCTCTCAAGGAAACTCAGTTTTAACACTCTATGCTTAGTGCTCTTTGTTTGCCTAGGACTGAAAAGAAGCTTGGTGAGCATGCCACACAAACGAATGCTCCACATGCGGGTTTCACATGCCACCAACTCCACATTCACAGGCAACTTCAGCGCCACAGCCGTTTTCAGATAGCACTCAATGCAAAGGATCTAGACGCGAATATTGCTGTGGGAGCTAATTCAATCAAGGAAACACTGCATGTTGGTGAAGGGCATATTGAAGAAGAATCAGCCGAGTGGTTCTTGTGGGAGAACAACTCCATTTGGCTCACTAACTTCACACACCATCAGGCTTCCAAGCAGCTCTCAAGGAAACTCAGTTTTCACACTCTATGCTTAGTGCTATTTGAGTGCATTATTTAGGAATGAACATGGTAGAGCATCCCACACAAACGAATGCTCCACATGCGGGTTTCACATGCCACCAACTCCACATTCACAGGCAACTTCAGCGCCACAGCCGTTTTCAGATAGCCCTCAATGCAAAGGCTCTAGACGCGAATATTGGTGTGAGAGCTAATTCAATCAAGGAAACACTGCATGTTGGTGGAGGGCATATTGAAGAAGAATCAGCCGAGTGGTTCTTGTGGGAGAACAACTCCATTTGGCTCACTAACTTCACACACCATCAGGCTTCCAAGCAGCTCTAAAGGAAACTCAGTTTTCACACTCTATGCTTAGTGCTATTTCAGTGCCTAGGACTGAAATGAAGCTTGGTGAGCATCCCACACAAACGAATGCTCCACATGCGGGTTTCACATGCCACCAACTCCACATTCACAGGCAACTTCAGCGCCACAGCCGTTTTCAGATAGCCATGAATGCAAAGGCTCAATAAGTGAATATTGGTGTGAGAGTGAATTCAATCAAGGAAACACTGCATGTTGGTGAAGGGCATATTGAAGAAGAATCAGCCAAGTGGTTCTTGTGGGAGAACAACTCCATTTGGCTCACTAACTTCACACACCATCAGGCTTCCAAGCAGCTCTCAAGGAAACTCAGTTTTCACACTCTATGCTTAGTGCCCTTTGAGTGCCTAGGACTGAAATGAAGCTTGGTCAGCATCCCACACAAACGAATGCTCCACATGCAGGTTTCACATGCCACCAACTCCACATTCACAGGCAACTTCAGCGCCACAGCCATTTTCAGATAGCACTCAATGCAAAGGCTCTAGACGCAAATATTGGTGTGAGAGCTAATTCAATCAAGGAAGCACTGCATGTTGGGGAAGGGCCTATTGAAGAAGAATCAGCCTAGTGGTTCTTGTGGGAGAACAACTCCATTCGACTCACTAACTTCACACAGCATCAGGCTTCCAAGCAGCTCTCAAGGAAACTCAGTTTTCACACTCTATGCTTAGTGCCCTTTGAGTGCATTATCTAGGAATGAACCTGGTAGAGCATCCCACACATACGAATGCTGCACATGCGGGTTTCACATGCCACCAACTCCACATTCAAAGGCAACTTCAGCGCCACAGCCGTTTTCAGATAGCCCTCAATGCAAAGGCTCTAGGCGAGAATATTGGTGTGAGAGCTAATTCAATCAAGGAAACACTGCATGTTGGTGGAGGGCATATTGAAGAAGAATCAGCCGAGTGGTTCTTGTGGGAGAACAACTCCATTTGGCTCACTAACTTCACACACCATCAGGCTTCCAAGCAGCTCTCAAGGAAACTCAGTTTTCACACTCTATGCTTAGTGCCCTTTGAGTGCATTATTTAGGAATGAACCTGGTAGAGCATCCCACACAAACGAATGCTGCACATGCGGGTTTCACATGCCACCAACTCCACATTCACAGGCAACTTCAGCGCCACAGCCATTTTCAGATAACACTCAATGCAAAGGCTCTAGACGCGAATATTGGTGTGAGAGCTAATTCAATCAAGGAAACACTGCATGTTGGTGGAGGGCATATTGAAGAAGAATCAGCCGAGTGGTTGTTGTGGGAGAACAAATCCATTTGGCTCACTAACTTCACACACCATCAGGCTTCCAAGCAGCTCTCAAGGAAACTCAGTTTTCACACTCTATGCTTAGTGCTATTTGAGTGCCTAGGACTGAAATGAAACTTGGTGAGCATCCCACACAAACGAATGCTCCACATGCGGGTTTCACATGCCACCAACTCCACATTCACAGGCAACTTCAGCGCCACAGCCGTTTTCAGATAGCCCTCAATGCAAAGGCTCTAGACGCAAATATTGATGTGAGAGTGAATTCAATCAAGGAAACACTGCATGTTGGTGAAGGGCATATTGAAGAAGAATCAGCCGAGTGGTTCTTGTGGGAGAACAACTCCATTTGGCTCACTAATTTCACACACCATCAGGCTTCCAAGCAGCTCTCAAGGAAACTCAGTTTTCACACTATGCTTAGTGCTCTTTGTTTCCCTAGGACTGAAATGAAGCTTGGTGAGCATCCCACACAAACGAATGCTCCACATGCAGGTTTCACATGCCACCAACTCCACATTCACAGGCAACTTCAGCGCCACAGCCGTTTTCAGATAGCCCTCAACGCAAAGGCTCTAGAGGCAAATATTGGTGTGAGAGCTAATTCAATCAAGGAAGCACTGCATGTTGGGGAAGGGCATATTGAAGAAGAATCAGCCTAGTGGTTCTTGTGGGAGAACAACTCCATTTGGCTCACTAACTTCACACACCATCAGGCTTCCAAGCAGCTCTCAAGGAAACTCAGTTTTCACGCTCTAGGCTTAGTGCCCTTTGAGTGCCTAGGACTGAAATGAAGCTTGGTGAGCATCCCACACAAACGAATGCTCCACATGCAGGTTTCACATCCCACCAACTCCACATTCACAGGCAACTTCAGCGCCACAGCCGTTTTCAGATAGCCATCAATGCAAAGGCTCTAGACGCAAATATTGGTGTGAGAGCTAATTCAATCAAGGAAACACTGCATGTTGGTGGAGGGCATATTGAAGAAGAATCAGCCGAGTGGTTCTTGTGGGAGAACAACTCCATTTGGCTCACTAACTTCACACACCATCAGGCTTCCAAGCAGCTCTCAAGGAAACTCAGTTTTCACACTCTATGCTTAGTGCCCTTTGAGTGCATTATTTAGGAATGAACCTGGTAGAGCATCCCACACAAACGAATGCTCCACATGCGGGTTTCACATGCCACCAACTCCACATTCACAGGCAACTTCAGCGCCACAGCAGTTTTCAGATAACACTCAATGCAAAGGCTCTAGACGCGAATATTGGTGTTAGAGCTAATTCAATCAAGGAAACACTGCATGTTGGGGAAGGGCATATTGAAGAAGAATCAGCCGAGTGGTTCTTGTGGGAGAACAACTCCATTTGGCTCACTAACTTCACACACCATCAGGCTTCCAAGCAGCTCTCAAGGAAACTCAGTTTTCACACTATGTCTAGAGCACTTTGAGTGCCTAGGACTGAAATGAAGCTTGGTGAGCATCCCACACAAACGAATGCTCCACATGCGGGTTTCACATGCCACCAACTCCACATTCACAGGCAACTTCAGCGCCACAGCCATTTTCAGATAGCACTCAATGCAAAGGCTCTAGACGCAAATATTGGTGTGAGAGCTAATTCAATCAAGGAAGCACTGCATGTTGGGGAAGGGCATATTGAAGAAGAATCAGCCTAGTGGTTCTTGTGGGAGAACAACTCCATTTGGCTCACTAACTTCACACAGCATCTGGCTTCCAAGCAGCTCTCAAGGAAACTCAGTTTTCACACTCTATGCTTAGTGCCCTTTGAGTGCATTATCTAGGAATGAACCTGGTAGAGCATCCCACACAAACGAATGCTGCACATGCGGGTTTCACATGCCACCAACTCCACATTCAAAGGCAACTTCAGCGCCACAGCCGTTTTCAGATACCACTCAATGCAAAGGCTCTAGGCGCGAATATTGGTGTGAGAGCTGATTCAATCAAGGAAACACTGCATGTTGGTGGAGGGCATATTGAAGAAGAATCAGCCGAGTGGTTCTTGTGGGAGAACAACTCCATTTGGCTCACTAACTTCACACACCATCAGGCTTCCAAGCAGCTCTCAAGGAAACTCAGTTTTCACACTCTATGCTTAGTGCTACTTGAGTGCCTAGGACTGAAATGAAACTTGGTGAGCATCCCACACAAACGAATGCTCCACATGCGGGTTTCACATGCCACCAACTCCACATTCACAGGCAACTTCAACGCCACAGCCGTTTTCAGATAGCCCTCAATGCAAAGGCTCTAGACGCAAATATTGGTGTGAGAGTGAATTCAATCAAGGAAACACTGCATGTTGGTGAAGAGCATATTGAAGAAGAATCAGCCTAGTGGTTCTTGTGGGAGAACAACTCCATTTGGCTCACTAACTTCACACACCATCAGGCTTCCAAGCAGCTCTCAAGGAAACTCAGTTTTCACACTCTATGCTTAGTGCTATTTGAGTGCATTATTTAGGAATGAACCTGGTAGAGCATCCCACACAAACGAATGCTCCACATGCGGCTTTCACATGCCACCAACTCCACATTCACAGGCAACTTCAGCGCCACAACCGTTTTCAGATAGCCCTCAATGCAAAGGCTCTAGACGCGAATATTGGTGTGAGAGCTAATTCAATCAAGGAAACACTGCATGTTGGTGGAGGGCATATTGAAGAAGAATCAGCCGAGTGGTTCTTGTGGGAGAACAACTCCATTTGGCTCACTAACTTCACACACCATCAGGCTTCCAAGCAGCTCTCAAGGAAACTCAGTTTTCACACTCTATGCTTAGTGCTCTTTGTTTCCCTAGGACTGAAATGAAGCTTGGTGAGCATCCCACACAAACGAATGCTCCACATGCGGGTTTCACATGCCACCAACTCCACATTCACAGGCAACTTCAGCGCCACAGCCGTTTTCAGATAGCCATCAATGCAAAGGCTCTAGACGCAAATATTGGTGTGAGAGTGAATTGAATCAAGGAAACACTGCATTTTGGTGAAGGGCATATTGAAGAAGAATCAGCCGAGTGGTTCTTGTGGGAGAACAACTCCATTTGGCTCACTAACTTCACACACCATCAGTCTTCCAAGCAGCTCTCAAGGAAACTCAGTTTTCACACTCTATGCTTAGTGCCCTTTGAGTGCCTAGGACTGAAATGAAGCTTGGTGAGCATCCCACACAAACGAATGCTCCACATGCAGGTTTCACATGCCACCAACTCCACATTCACAGGCAACTTCAGTGCCATAGCCATTTTCAGATAGCACTCAATGCAAAGGCTCTAGACGCAAATATTGGTGTGAGAGCTAATTCAATCAAGGAAGCACTGCATGTTGGTGAAGGGCATATTGAAGAAGAATCAGCCGAGTGGTTCTTGTGGGAGAACAACTCCATTTGGCTCACTAACTTCACACACCATCAGGCTTCCAAGCAGCTCTCAAGGAAACTCAGTTTTCACACTCTATGCTTAGTGCCCTTTGAGTGCATTATTTAGGAATGAACCTGGTAGAGCATCCCACACAAACGAATGCTCCACATGCGGGTTTCACATGCCACCAACTCCACATTCACAGGCAACTTCAGCGCCACAGCCGTTTTCAGATAGCACTCAACGCAAAGGCTCTAGACGCAAATATTGCTGTGAGAGCTAATTCAATCAAGGAAACATTGCATGTTGGTGGAGGGCAATTTGAACAAGAATCAGCCGAGTGGTTCTTGTGGGAGAACAACTCCATTTGGCTCACTAACTTCACACACCATCAGGCCTCCAAGCCGCTCTCAAGGAAACTCAGTTTTCACACTCTATGCTTAGTGCCCTTTGAGTGCATTATCTAGGAATGAACCTGGTAGAGCATCCCACACAAACGAATGCTCCACATGCGGGTTTCACATGCCACCAACTCCACATTCACAAGCAACTTCAGCGCCACAGCTGTTTTCAGATAGCCATCAATGCAAAGGCTCCAGACGTGAATATTGGTGTGAGAGATAATTCAATCAAGGAAACACTGCATGTTGGTGGAGGGCATATTGAAGAAGAATCAGCCGAGTGGTTGTTGTGGGAGAACAACTCCATTTGGCTCACTAACTTCACACACCATCATGCTTCCAAGCAGCTCTCAAGGAAACTCAGTTTTCACACTCTATGCTTAGTGCCCTTTGAGTGCATTATCTAGGAATGAACCTGGTAGAGCATCCCACACAAACGAATGCTCCACATGCGTGTTTCACATGCCACCAACTCCACATTCACAGGCAACTTCAGCGTCACAGCCGTTTTCTGATAGCCATTAATGCAAAGGATCTAGACGCGAATATTGGTGTCAGAGCTAATTCAATCAAGGAAACACTGCATGTTGGTGGAGGGCATATTGAAGAAGAATCAGCCGAGTGGTTATTGTGGGAGAACAACTCCATTTGGCTCACTAACTTCATACACCATCAGGCTTCCAAGCAGCTCTCAAGGAAACTCAGTTTTCACACTCTATGCCTAGTGCCCTTTGAGTGCCTAGGACTGAAATGAAGCTTGGTGAGCATCCCACACAAACGAATGCTCCACATGCGGGTTTCACATGCCACCAACTCCACATTCACAGGCAACTTCAGCGCCACAGCCGTTTTCAGATAGCACTCAATGCAAAGGCTCTAGACGCGAATATTGCTTTGGGAGCTAATTCAATCAAGCAAACACTGCATGTTGGTGGAGGGCATATTGAAGAAGAATCAGCCGAGTGGTTCTTGTGGGAGAACAACTCCATTTGGCTCACTAACTTCACACACCATCAGGCTTCCAAGCAGCTCTCAAGGAAACTCAGTTTTCACACTCTATGCCTAGTGCCCTTTGAGTGCATTATCTAGGAATGAACCTGGTACAGCATCCCACACAAACGAATGCTCCACATGCGGGTTTCACATGCCACCAACTCCACATTCACAGGCAACTTCAGCACAACAGCCGTTTTCAGATACCACTCAACGGAAAGGCTCTAGACGCGGATATTGGTGTGAGAGCTAATTCAATCAAGGAAACACTGCATTTTGGTGAAGGGCATATTGAAGAAGAATCAGCCGAGTGGTTTTTGTGGGAGAACAAATCCATTTGGCTCACTAACTTCACACACCATCAGGCTTCCAAGCAGCTCTCAAGGAAATTCAGTTTTCACACTCTATGCTTAGTGCCCTTTGAGTGCATTATCTAGGAATGAACCTGGTAGAGCATCCCACACAAACGATTGCTCCACATGCGGGTTTCACATGCCACCAACTCCACATTCACAGGCAACTTCAGCGCCACAGCCGTTTTCAGTAAGCCCTCAATGCAAAGGCTCCAGACGTGAATATTGGTGTGAGAGCTAATTCAATCAAGGAAACACTGCATGTTGGTGAAGAGCATACTGAAGAAGAATTAGCCGAGTGGTTCTTGTGGGAGAAAAACTCCATTTGGCTCACGAACTTCACACACCATCAGGCTTCCAAGCAGCTCTCAAGGAAACTCAGTTTTCACACTCTAGGCTTAGTGCCCTTTGAGTGCATTTTCTAGGAAAGAACCTGGTAGAGCATCCCACACAAACGAATGCTCCACATGCGGGTTTCACATGCCACCAACTCCACATTCACAGGCAACTTCAGCGATGCAACCGTTTTCTGATAGCCATTAATGCAAAGGATCTAGACGCGAATATTGCTGTGGGAGCTAATTCAATCAAGCAAACACTGCATGTTGGTGGAGGGCATATTGAAGAAGAATCAGCCGAGTGGTTCTTGTGGGAGAACAACTCCATTTGGCTCACTAACTTCACACACCATCAGGCTTCCAAGCAGCTCTCAAGGAAACTTAGATTTCACACTTTATGCTTAGTGCCCTTTGAGTGCCTAGGACTGAAATGAACCTGGTAGAGCATCCCACAAAAACGAATGCTCCACATGCGGGTTTCACATGCCACCAACTCCACATTCACAAGCAACTTCAGCGCCACAGCCGTTTTCAGATAGCCATCAATGCAAAGGCTCCAGACGTGAATATTGGTGTGAGAGATAATTCAATCAAGGAAACACTGCATGTTGGTGGAGGGCATATTGAAGAAGAATCAGCCGAGTGGTTCTTGTGGGAGAACAACTCCATTTGGCTCACTAACTTCACACACCATCATGCTTCCAAGCAGCTCTCAAGGAAACTCAGTTTTCACACTCTATGCTTAGTGCCCTTTGAGTGCATTATCTAGGAATGAACCTGGTAGAGCATCCCACACAAACGAATGCTCCACATGCGGGTTTCACATGCCACCAACTCCACATTCACAGGCAACTTCAGGGCCACAGCCGTTTTCAGATAGCCCTCAATGCAACGGCTCTAGACCCGAATATTCGTGTGAGAGCTATTTCAAAAAAGGAAGCACTGCATGTTGGTGGGGGGCATTTTGAAGAAGAATCAGCCGAGTGGTTCTTGTGGGAGAACAACTCCATTTGGCTCACTAACTTCACACACCATCAGGCTTCCAAGCAGCTCTCAAGGAAACTTAGTTTTCACACTCTATGCTAGTGCCCTTTGAGTGCATTATTTTAGAATGAACCTGGTAGAGCATTCCACACAAACGAATGCTCCACATGCGGTTTTCACATGCCACCAACTCCACATTCACAGGCAACTTCAGGGCCACAACCGTTTTCAGATAGCCATCAATGCAAAGGCTCTAGACGCAAATATTGGTGTGAGAGCTAATTCAATAAAGGAAGCACTGAATGTTGGTGGGGGGCATATTGAAGAAGAATCAGCCGAGTGGTTCTTCTGGGAGAACAACTCCATTTGCCTCACTAACTTTGCACACCATCGGGCTTACAAGCAGCTCTCAAGGAAAGTCAGTTTTCACACTCTATGCTTAGTGCCCTTTGAGTGCCTAGGACTGAAATGAAGCTTGGTGAGCATCCCACACAAACGAATGCTCCACATGCGGGTTTCACATGCCACCAACTCCACATTCACAGGCAACTTCAGCGCCACAGCCGTTTTCAGATACCCTCAATGCAAAGGCTCTAGACGCAAATATTGGTGTGAGAGCTAATTCAATCAAGGAAACACTGCAGGTTGGTGAAGGGCATATTGAAGAAGAATCAGCCGAGCGTTTGTTGTGGGAGAACAACTCCATTTTGCTCACTAACTTCACACACCATCAGGCTTCTAAGCAGCTCTCAAGGAAACTTAGTTTTCCCACTTTATGCTAAGTGGCCTTTGAGTGCCTAGGACTGAAATGAACCTGGTAGAGCATCCCACACAAACGAATGCTCCACATGCGGGTTTCACATGCCACCAACTCCACATTCACAGGCAACTTCAGGGCCACAGCCGTTTTCAGATAGCCATCAATGCAAAGGCTCTAGATGCAAATATTGGTGTGAGAGCTAATTCAATCAAGGAAACACTGCATGTTGGTGAAAGGCATATTGAAGAAGAATCAGCCGAGTGGTTCTTGTGGGAGAACAACTCCATTTGGCTCATTAACTTCACACACCATCAGGCTTCCAAGCAGCTCTCAAGGAAACTCAGTTTTCACACTCTATGCTTAGTGTCCTTTGAGTGCATTATCTAGGAATGAACCTGGTAGAACATCCCACACAAACGAATGCTCCACATGCGGGTTTCACATGCCACCAACTCCACATTCACAGGCAACTTCAGCGCCACAGCCGTTTTCAGATAGCACTCAATGCAAAGGCTCTAGATGCGAATATTGGTGTGAGAGCTAATTCAATCAAGGAAGCACTGCATGTTGGTGGAGGGCATATTGAAGAAGAATCAGCCGAGTGGTTTTTGTGGGAGAACAACTCCATTTGGCTCACTAACTTCACACACCATCAGGCTTCCAAGCAGCTCTCAAGGAAACTCAGTTTTCACACTCTATGCTTAGTGCCCTTTGAGTGCCTAGGACTGAAATGAAGCTTGGTGAGCATCCCACACAAACGAATGCTCCACATGCGGGTTTCACATGCCACCAACTCCACATTCACAGGCAACTTCAGCGCCACAGCCGTTTTCAGATACCACTCAACGCAAAGGCTCTACACGCGAATATTGGTGTGAGAGCTAATTCAATCAAGCAAACACTGCATGTTGGTGGAGGGCATATTGAAGAAGAATCAGCCGAGTGGTTCTTGTGGGAGAACAACTCCATTTGGCTCACTAACTTCACACACCATCAGGCTTCCAAGCAGCTCTCAAGGAAACTCAGTTTTCACACTCTATGCTTAGTGCCCTTTGAGTGCCTAGGACTGAAATGAACCTGGTAGAGCATCCCACACAAACGAATGCTCCACATGCGGGTTTCACATGCCACCAACTCCACATTCACAGGCAACTTCAGCGCCACAGCCGTTGTCAGATAGATCTCAATGCAAAGGCTCTAGACGCAAATATTGGTGTGAGAGCTAATTCAATCAAGGAAACACTGCATGTTGGGGAAGGGCATATTGAAGAAGAATCAGCCGAGTGGTTCTTGTGGGAGAACAACTCCATTTGGCTCACTAACTCATACACCATCAGGCTTCCAAGCAGCTCTCAAGGAAACTCAGTTTTCACACTCTATGCTTAGTGCCCTTGGAGTGCCTAGGACTGAAATGAAGCTTGGTGAGCATCCCACACAAACGAATGCTCCACATGCGGGTTTCACATGCCACCAACTCCACATTCACAGGCAACTTCAGCGCCACAGCCGTTTTCAGATAGCACTCAATGCAAAGGCTCTAGACGCGAATATTGCTTTGGGAGCTAATTCAATCAAGCAAACACTGCATGTTGGTGGAGGGCATATTGAAGAAGAATCAGCCTAGTGGTTCTTGTGGGAGAACAACTCCATTTGGCTCACTAACTTCACACACCATCAGGCTTCCAAGCAGCTCTCAAGGAAACTCAGTTTTCACACTCTATGCCTAGTGCCCTTTGAGTGCATTATCTAGGAATGAACCTGGTAGATCATCCCACACAAACGAATGCTCCACATGCGGGTTTCACATGCCACCAACTCCACATTCACAGGCAACTTCAGCGCCACAGCCGTTTTCAGATACCACTCAACGGAAAGGCTCTAGACGCGGATATTGGTGTGAGAGCTAATTCAATCAAGGAAACACTGCATGTTGGTGGAGGGCATATTGAAGAAGAATCAGCCGAGTGGTTTTTGTGGGAGAACAAATCCATTTGGCTCACTAACTTCACACACCATCAGGCTTCCAAGCAGCTCTCAAGGAAATTCAGTTTTCACACTCTATGCTTAGTGCCCTTTGAGTGCATTATCTAGGAATGAACCTGGTAGAGCATCCCACACAAACGAATGCTCCACATGCGGGTTTCACATGCCACCAACTCCACATTCACAGGCAACTTCAGCGCCACAGCCGTTTTCAGTAAGCCCTCAATGCAAAGGCTCCAGACGTGAATATTGGTGTGAGAGCTAATTCAATCAAGGAAACACTGCATGTTGGTGAAGAGCATATTGAAGAAGAATCAGCCGAGTGGTTCTTGTGGGAGAAAAACTCCATTTGGCTCACTAACTTCACACACCATCAGGCTTCCAAGCAGCTCTCAAGGAAACTCAGTTTTCACACTCTATGCTTAGTGCCCTTTGAGTGCATTATCTAGGAATGAACCTGGTAGAGCATCCCACACAAACGAATGCTCCACATGCGGGTTTCACATGCCACCAACTCCACATTCACAGGCAACTTCAGCGATGCAACCGTTTTCTGATAGCCATTAATGCAAAGGATCTAGACGCGAATATTGGTGTGAGAGCTAATTCAATCAAGGAAACACTGCATGTTGGTGGAGGGCATATTGAAAAAGAATCAGCCGAGTGGTTATTGTGGGAGAACAACTCCATTTGGCTCACTACCTTCACACACCATCAGGCTTCCAAGCAGCTCTCAAGGAAAGTCAGCTTTCACACTCTATGCCTAGTGCCATTTGAGTGCCTAGGACTGAAATGAAGCTTGGTGAGCATCCCACACAAACGAATGCTCCACATGCGGGTTTCACATGCCACCAACTCCACATTCACAGGCAACTTCAGCGCCACAGCCGTTTTCAGATAGCCCTCAATGCAACGGCTCTAGACCCGAATATTCGTGTGAGAGCTATTTCAAAAAAGGAAGCACTGCATGTTGGTGGGGGGCATTTTGAAGAAGAATCAGCCGAGTGGTTCTTGTGGGAGAACAACTCCATTTGGCTCACTAACTTCACACACCATCAGGCTTCCAAGCAGCTCTCAAGGAAACTTAGTTTTCACACTCTATGCTTAGTGCCCTTTGAGTGCATTATTTTAGAATGAACCTGGTAGAGCATTCCACACAAACGAATGCTCCACATGCGGTTTTCACATGCCACCAACTCCACATTCACAGGCAACTTCAGCGCTGCAACCGTTTTCAGATAGCCCTCAATGCAAAGGCTCTAGACGCAAATATTGGTGTGAGAGCTAATTCAATCAAGGAAGCACTGAATGTTGGTGGGGGGCATATTGAAGAAGAATCAGCCGAGTGGTTCTTCTGGGAGAACAACTCCATTTGGCTCACTAACTTTGCACACCATCAGGCTTACAAGCAGCTCTCAAGGAAAGTCAGTTTTCACACTCTATGCTTAGTGCCCTTTGAGTGCCTAGGACTGAAATGAACCTGGTAGAGCATCCCACACAAACGAATGCTCCACATGCGGGTTTCACATGCCACCAACTCCACATTCACAGGCAACTTCAGGGCCACAGCCGTTTTCAGATAGCCATCAATGCAAAGGCTCTAGACGCAAATATTGGTGTGAGAGCTAATTCAATCAAGGAAACACTGCATGTTGGTGGAGGGCATATTGAAGAAGAATTAGCCGAGTGGTTCTTGTGGGAGAACAACTCCATTTGGCTCATTAACTTCACACACCATCAGACTTCCAAGCAGCTCTCAAGGAAACTCAGTTTTCACACTCTATGCTTAGTGTCCTTTGAGTGCATTATCTAGGAATGAACCTGGTAGAACATCCCACACAAACGAATGCTCCACATGCGGGTTTCACATGCCACCAACTCCACATTCACAGGCAACTTCAGCGCCACAGCCGTTTTCAGATACCACTCAACGCAAAGGCTCTAGATGCGAATATTGGTGTGAGAGCTAATTCAATCAAGGAAGCACTGCATGTTGGTGGAGGGCATATTGAAGAAGAATCAGCCGAGTGGTTTTTGTGGGAGAACAACTCAATTTGGCTCACTAACTTCACACACCATCAGGCTTCCAAGCAGCTCTCAAGGAAACTCAGTTTTCACACTCTATGCTTAGTGCCCTTTGAGTGCCTAGGACTGAAATGAAGCTTGGTGAGCATCCCACAAAAACGAATGCTCCACATGCGGGTTTCACATGCCACCAACTCCACATTCACAGGCAACTTCAGCGCCACAGCCGTTTTCAGGTAGCCATCAATGCAAAGGCTCTAGACGCAAATATTGGTGTGAGAGCTAATTCAATCAAGGAAACACTGCATGTTGGTGAAGGGCATATTGAAGAAGAATCAGCCGAGTGGTTGTTGTGGGAGAACAACTCCATTAGGCTCACTAACGTCACACACCATCAGGCTTCCAAGCAGCTCTCAAGGAAACTCAGTTTTCACACTCTATGCTTAGTGCCCTTTGAGTGCCTAGGACTGAAATGAAGCTTGGTGAGCATCCCAAACAAACGAATGCTCCACATGCGGGTATCACATGCCACCAACTCCACATTCACAGGCAACTTCAGCGCCACAGCCGTTTTCAGATAGCCATCAATGCAAAGGCTCTAGACGCAAATATTGGTGTGAGAGCTAATTCAATCAAGGAAACACTGCATGTTGGTGGAGGGCATATTGAAGAAGAATCAGCCGAGTGGTTCTTGTGGGAGAACAACTCCATTTGGCTCACTAACTTCACACACCATCAGGCTTCCAAGCAGCTCTCAAGGAAACTCTGTTTTCACACTCTATGCTTAGTGCCCTTTGAGTGCATTATCTAGGAATGAACCTGGTAGAGCATCCCACACAAACGAATGCTCCACATGCGGGTTTCACATTCCACCAACTCCATATTCACAGGCAACTTCAGCGCCAAGCCGTTTTCAGATACCACTCAACGCAAAGGCTCTAGACGCGAATATTGGTGTGAGAACTAATTCAATCAAGGAAACACTGCATGTTGGTGGAGGGCATATTGAAGAAGAATCAGCCGAGTGGTTCTTGTGGGAGAACAACTCCATTTGGCTCACTAACTTCACACACCATCTGGCTTTCAAGCAGCTCTCACGGAAACTCAGTTTTCACCGTCTGTGCTTAGTGCCCTTTGAGTGCCTAGGACTGAAATGAATCTTGGTGAGCATCCCACACAAACGAATGCTCCACATGCGGGTTTCACATGCCACCAACTCCACATTCACAGGCAACTTCAGTGCCACAGCCGTTTTCAGATTCCACTCAACGCAAAGGCTCTAGACGCAAATATTGGTGTGAGAGCTAATTCAATCAAGGACACACTGCATGTTGGTGAAGGGCATATTGAAGAAGAATCAGCCAAGTGGTTCTTGTGGGAGAACAACTCCATTTGGATCACTAACTTCATACACCATCAGGCTTCCAAGCAGCTCTCAAGGAAACTCAGTTTTCACACTCTATGCTTAGTGCTCTTTGTTTGCCTAGGACTGAAATGGAGCTTGGTGAGCATCCCACACAAACGAATGCTCCACATGCGGGTTTCACATGCCTCCAACTCCACATTCACAGGCAACTTCAGCGTCACAGCCGTTTTCAGATAGCCCTCAATGCAAAGGCTCTAGACGCGGATATTGGTGTGAGAGCTAATTCAATCAAGGAAACACTGCATGTTGCTGAAGGGCATATTGAAGAAGAATCAGCCTAGTGGTTCTTGTGGGAGAACAACTCCATTTGGCTCACTAACTTCACACACCATCAGGCTTCCAAGCAGCTCTCAAGGAAACTCAGTTTTCACACTCTATGCTTAGTGCACTTTGAGTGCATTATCTAGGAATGAACCTGGGAGAGCATCCCACACAAACGAATGCTCCACATGCGGGTTTCACATGCCACCAACTCCACATTCACAGGCAACTTCAGCGCCACAGCCATTTTCAGATAGCCCTCATTTCAAAGGCTCCAGACATGAATATTGGTGTGAGAGCCAATTCAATCAAGGAAGCACTGCATGTTGGTGGGGGGCATTTTGAAGAAGAATCAGCCGAGTGGTTCTTGTGGGAGAACAACTCCATTTGGCTCACTAACTTCACACTCCATCAGGCTTCCAAGCAGCTCTCAAGGAAACTCAGTTTTCACACTCTATGCTTAGTGCCCTTTGAGTGCATTATTTAGGAATGAACCTGGTAGAGCATCCCACACAAACGAATGCTCCACATGCGGGTTTCACATGCCACCAACTCCACATTCACAGGCAACTTCAGCGCCACAGCCGTTTTCAGATAGCCATAAATGCCAAGGCTCTAGACTCGAATATTGGTGTGAGAGCTAATTCAATCAAGGAAACACTGCATGTTGGTGAAGGGCATATTGAAGAAGAATCAGCCGAGTGGTTCTTGTGGGAGAACAACTCCAGTTGGCTCACTAACTTCACACACCATCAGGCTTCCAAGCAGCTCTCAAGGAAACTCAGTTTTCACACTTTATGCTTAGTGCCCTTTGAGTGCCTAGGACTGAAATGAACCTGGTAGAGCATCCCACACAAACGAATGCTCCACATGCGGGTTTCACATGCCACCAACTCCACATTCACAGGCAACTTCAGCCTCACAGCCGTTTTCAGATACCACTCAAGAGAAAGGCTCTAGACGCGAATATTGGTGTGAGAGCTAATTCAATCAAGGAAACACTGCATGTTGGTGGAGGGCATATTGAAGAAGAATCAGCCGAGTGGTTTTTGTGGGAGAACAACTCCATTTGGCTCACTAACTTCACACACCATCAGGCTTCCAAGCAGCTCTCAAGGAAACTCAGTTTTCACACTCTATGCTTAGTGCCCTTTGAGTGCCTTATCTAGGAATGAACCTGGTAGAGCATCCCACACAAATGATTGCTCCACATGCGGGTTTCACATGCCACCAACTCCACATTCACAAGCAACTTCAGCGCCACAACCGTTTTCAGTAAGCCCTCAATGCAAAGGCTCCAGACGTGAATATTGGTGTGAGAGCTAATTCAATCAAGGAAACACTGCATGTTGCTGAAGGGCATATTGAAGAAGAATCAGCCGAGTGGTTCTTGTGGGAGAACAACTCCATTTGGCTCACTAACTTCACACACCATCAGGCTTCCAAGCAGCTCTCAAGGAAACTCAGTTTTCACACTCTATGCTTAGTGCCCTTTGAGTGCATTATCTAGGAATGAACCTGGTAGAGCATCCCACACAAACGAATGCTCCACATGCGGGTTTCACATGCCACCAACTCCACATTCACAGGCAATTTCAGCGCCACAGCCGTTTTCAGATAGCCCTCAATGCAAAGGCTCCAGACGCAAATATTGGTGTGAGAGCTAATTCAATCAAGGAAGCACTGCATGTTGGTGGGGGGCATATTGAAGAAGAATCAGCCGAGTGGTTCTTGTGGGAGAACAACTCCATTTGGCTCACTAACTTCACACACCATCAGGCTTCCAAGCAGCTCTCAAGGAAACTCAGTTTTCACACTCTATGCTTAGTGCCCTTTGAGTGCATTATTTTAGAATGAACCTGGTAGAGCATTCCACACAAACGAATGCTCCACATGCGGGTTTCACATGCCACCAACTCCACATTCACAGGCAACTTCAGCGCTGCAACCGTTTTCAGATAGCCATTAATGCAAAGGATCTAGACGCGAATATTGGTGTGAGAGCTAATTCAATCAAGGAAACACTGCATGTTGGTGGAGGGCATATTGAAAAAGAATCAGCCGAGTGGTTCTTGTGGGAGAACAACTCCATTTTGCTCACTAACTTCACACACCATCAGGCTTCCAAGCAGCTCTCAAGGAAACTCAGTTTTCACACTCTATGCTTAGTGCCCTTTGAGTGCCTAGGACTGAAATGAAGCTTGGTGAGCATCCCACACAAACGAATGCTCCACATGCGGGTTTCACATGCCACCAACTCTACATTCACAAGCAACTTCAGCGCCACAGCCGTTTTCAGATAGCTATCAATGCAAAGGCTCTAGACGCAAATATTGTTGTGAGAGCTAATTCAATCAAGCAACACTGCATGTTGGTGGAGGGCATATTGAAGAAGAATCAGCCGAGTGGTTTTTGTGGGAGAACAACTCAATTTGGCTCACTAACTTCACACACCATCAGGCTTCCAAGCAGCTCTCAAGGAAACTCAGTTTTCACACTCTATGCTTAGTGCACTTTGAGTGCATTATCTAGGAATGAACCTGGTAGAGCATCCCACACAAACGAATGCTCCACATGCGGGTTTCACATGCCACCAACTCCACATTCACAGGCAACTTCAGCGCCAAGCCGTTTTCAGATACCACTCAACGCAAAGGCTCTAGACGCGAATATTGGTGTGAGAACTAATTCAATCAAGGAAACACTGCATGTTGGTGGAGGGCATATTGAAGAAGAATCAGCCGAGTGGTTCTTGTGGGAGAACAACTCCATTTGGCTCACTAACTTCACACACCATCAGGCTTCCAAGCAGCTCTCAAGGAAACTCAGTTTTCACACTCTATGCTTAGTGCCTTTGAGTGCCTAGGACTGAAATGAAGCTTGGTGAGCATCCCACACAAACGAATGCTCCACATGCGGGTTTCACATGCCACCAAATCCACATTCACAGGCAACTTCAGCGCCACAGCCGTTTTCAGATTCCACTCAACGCAAAGGCTCTAGACTCAAATATTGGTGTGAGAGCTAATTCAATCAAGGAAGCACTGCATTTTGGTGAAGGGCATATTTAAGAAGTCACAGCCGAGTGGTTATTGTGGGAGAACAACTCCATTTGGCTCACTAACTTCATACACCATCAGGCTTCCAAGCAGCTCTCAAGGAAACTCAGTTTTCACACTCTATGCTTAGTGCTCTTTGTTTGCCTAGGACTGAAATGAACCTTGGTGAGCATCCCACACAAACGAATGCTCCACATGCGGGTTTCACATGCCACCAACTCCAGATTCACAGGCAACTTCAGCGCCACAGCCGTTTTCAGATAGCCCTCAATGCAAAGGCTCTAGACGCAAATATTGGTGTGAGAGCTAATTCAATCAAGGAAACACTGCATGTTGGTGGAGGGCATATTGAAGAAGAATCAGCCGAGTGGTTCTTGTGGGAGAACAACTCCATTTGGCTCACTAACTTCACACATCATCAGGCTTCCAAGCAGCTCTCAAGGAAACTCAGTTTTCACACTCTATGCTTAGTGCCCTTTGAGTGCATTATCTAGGAATGAACCTGGTAGAGCATCGCACACAAACGAATGCTCCACATGCGGGTTTCACATGCCACCAACTCCACATTCACAGGCAACTTCAGCGCCAAGCCGTTTTCAGATAGCCCTCAATGCAAAGGCTGTAGACGCGAATATTGGTGTGAGAACTAATTCAATCAAGGAAACACTGCATGTTGGTGGAGGGCATATTGAAGAAGAATCAGCCGAGTGGTTCTTGTGGGAGAACAACTCCATTTGGCTCACTAACTTCACACACCATCAGGCTTCCAAGCAGCTCTCAAGGAAACTCAGTTTTCACACTCTATGCTTAGTGCCTTTGAGTGCCTAGGACTGAAATGAAGCTTGGTGAGCATCCCACACAAACGAATGCTCCACATGCGGGTTTCACATGCCACCAACTCCACATTCACAGGCAACTTCAGCGCCACAGCCGTTTTCAGATAGCACTCAATGCAAAGGCTCTAGACGCAAATATTGGTGTGAGAGCTAATTCAATCAAGCAAACACTGCATGTTGGTGGAGGGCATATTGAAGAAGAATCAGCCGAGTGGTTCTTGTGGGAGAACAACTCCATTTGGCTCACTAACTTCACACACCATCATGAGTCCAAGCAGCTCTCAAGGAAACTCAGTTTTCAAACTCTATGCTTAGTGCCCTTTGAGTGCATTATCTAGGAATGAACCTGCTAGAGCATCCCACACAAACGAATGCTGCACATGCGGGTTTCACATGCCACCAACTCCACATTCACAGGCAACTTCAGCGCCACAGCCGTTTTCAGATAGCCCTCAATGCAAAGGCTCCAGACGTGAATATTGGTGTTAGAGCTAATTCAATCAAGGAAGCACTGCATGTTGGTGGGGGGCATATTGAAGAAGAATCAGCCGAGTGGTTCTTGTGGGAAAACAACTCCATTTGGCTCACTAACTTCACACACCATCAGGCTTCCAAGCAGCTCTCAAGGAAACTCAGTTTTCACACTCTATGCTTAGTGCCCTTTGAGTGCATTATTTTAGAATGAACCTGGTAGAGCATTCCACACAAACGAATGCTCCACATGCGGTTTTCACATGCCACCAACTCCACATTCACAGGCAACTTCAGCGCTGCAACCGTTTTCAGATAGCCATCAATGTAAAGGATCTAGACGCAAATATTGGTGTGAGAGCTAATTCAATAAAGGAAGCACTGCATGTTGGTGGGGGGCATATTGAAGAAGAATCAGCCGATTGGTTCTTGTGGGAGAACAACTCCATTTGGCTCACTAACTTTGCACACCATCAGGCTTACAAGCAGCTCTCAAGGAAACTCAGTTTTCACACTCTATGCTTAGTGCCCTTTGAGTGCCTAGGACTGAAATGAAGCTTGGTGAGCATCCCACACAAACGAATGCTCCACATGCGGGTTTCACATGCCACCAACTCCACATTCACAGGTAACTTCAGCGCCACAACCGTTTTCAGATAGCCCTCAATGCAAAGGCTCTAGACGTGAATATTGGTGTGAGAGCTAATTCAATACAGGAAACACTGCATGTTGGTGGAGGGTATATTGAAGAAGAATCAGCCGAGTGGTTCTTGTGGGAGAACAACTCCATTCGACTCACTAACTTCACACACCATCAGGCTTCCAAGCAGCTCTCAAGGAAACTCAGTTTTCACACTCTATGCTTAGTGCCCTTTGAGTGCATTATCTAGGAATGAACCTGGTGAGCATCCCACACAAACGAATGCTCCACATGCGGGTTTCACATGCCACCAACTCCACATTCACAGGCAACTTCAGTGCCACAGCCGTTTTCAGATAGCCATCAATGCAAAGGCTCTAGACGCAAATATTGGTGTGAGAGCTAATTCAATCAAGGAAACACTGCATGTTGGTGGAGGGCATATTGAAGAAGAATCAGCCGAGTGGTTGTTGTGGGAGAACAACTCCATTTGGCTCACTAACTTCACACACCATCAGGCTTCCAAGCAGCTCTCAAGGAAACTCAGTTTTCACACTCTATGCTTAGTGCCCTTTGAGTGCATTATCTAGAAATGAACCTGGTAGAGCATCCCACACAAACGAATGCTCTACATGTGGGTTTCACATGCCACCAACTCCACATTCACAGGCAACTTCAGCGCCACAGCCGTTTTCAGATACCACTCAAGAGAAAGGCTCTAGACGCGAATATTGGTGTGAGAGCTAATTCAATCAAGGAAACACTGCATGTTGGTGGAGGGCATATTGAAGAAGAATCAGCCGAGTGGTTGTTGTGGGAGAACAACTCCATTTGGCTCACTAACTTCACACACCATCAGGCTTCCAAGCAGCTCTCAAGGAAACTCAGTTTTCACACTCTATGCTTAGTGCCCTTTGAGTGCCTTATCTAGGAATGAACCTGGTAGAGCATCCCACACAAATGATTGCTCCACATGCGGGTTTCACATGCCACCAACTCCACATTCACAAGCAACTTCAGCGCCACAACCGTTTTCAGTAAGCCCTCAATGCAAAGGCTCCAGACGTGAATATTGGTGTGAGAGCTAATTCAATCAAGGAAGCACTGCATGTTGGTGGGGGGCATATTGAAGAAGAATCAGCCGAGTGGTTCTTGTGGGAGAACAACTCCATTTGGCTCACTAACTTCACACACCATCAGGCTTCCAAGCAGCTCTCAAGGAAACTCAGTTTTCACACTCTATGCTTAGTGCCCTTTGAGTGCATTATTTTAGAATGAACCTGGTAGAGCATTCCACACAAACGAATGCTCCACATGCGGGTTTCACATGCCACCAACTCCACATTCACAGGCAACTTCAGCGCTGCAACCGTTTTCAGATAGCCATTAATGCAAAGGATCTAGACGCGAATATTGGTGTGAGAGCTAATTCAATCAAGCAAACACTGCATGTTGGTGGAGGGCATATTGAAGAAGAATCAGCCGAGTGGTTGTTGTCTGAGAACAACTCCATTTGGCTCACTAACTTCACACACCATCAGGCTTCCAAGCAGCTCTCAAGGAAACTCAGTTTTCACACTCTATGCTTAGTGCCCTTTGAGTGCATTATCTAGGAATGAACCTGGTAGAGCATCCCACACAAACGAATGCTCCACATGCGGGTTTCACATGCCACCAACTCCACATTCACAGGCAACTTCAGCGCCAAGCCGTTTTCAGATACCACTCAACGCAAAGGCTCTAGACGCGAATATTGGTGTGAGAACTAATTCAATCAAGGAAACACTGCATGTTGGTGGAGGGCATATTGAAGAAGAATCAGCCGAGTGGTTCTTGTGGGAGAACAACTCCATTTGGCTCACTAACTTCACACACCATCAGGCTTCCAAGCAGCTCTCAAGGAAACTCAGTTTTCACACTCTATGCTTAGTGCCTTTGAGTGCCTAGGACTGAAATGAAGCTTGGTGAGCATCCCACACAAACGAATGCTCCACATGCGGGTTTCACATGCCACCAAATCCACATTCACAGGCAACTTCAGCGCCACAGCCGTTTTCAGATTCCACTCAACGCAAAGGCTCTAGACTCAAGTATTGGTGTGAGAGCTAATTCAATCAAGGAAGCACTGCATTTTGGTGAAGGGCATATTTAAGAAGTCACACCCGAGTGGTTCTTGTGGGAGAACAACTCCATTTGGCTCACTAACTTCATACACCATCAGGCTTCCAAGCAGCTCTCAAGGAAACTCAGTTTTCACACTCTATGCTTAGTGCTCTTTGTTTGCCTAGGACTGAAATGAACCTTGGTGAGCATCCCACACAAACGAATGCTCCACATGCGGGTTTCACATGCCACCAACTCCACATTCACAGGCAACTTCAGCGCCACAGCCGTTTTCAGATAGCCCTCAATGCAAAGGCTCTAGACGCAAATATTGGTGTGAGAGCTAATTCAATCAAGGAAACACTGCATGTTGGTGGAGGGCATATTGAAGAAGAATCAGCCGAGTGGTTCTTGTGGGAGAACAACTCCATTTGGCTCACTAACTTCACACATCATCAGGCTTCCAAGCAGCTCTCAAGGAAACTCAGTTTTCACACTCTATGCTTAGTGCCCTTTGAGTGCATTATCTAGGAATGAACCTGGTAGAGCATCGCACACAAACGAATGCTCCACATGCGGGTTTCACATGCCACCAACTCCACATTCACAGGCAACTTCAGCGCCAAGCCGTTTTCAGATAGCCCTCAATGCAAAGGCTGTAGACGCGAATATTGGTGTGAGAACTAATTCAATCAAGGAAACACTGCATGTTGGTGGAGGGCATATTGAAGAAGAATCAGCCGAGTGGTTCTTGTGGGAGAACAACTCCATTTGGCTCACTAACTTCACACACCATCAGGCTTCCAAGCAGCTCTCAAGGAAACTCAGTTTTCACACTCTATGCTTAGTGCCTTTGAGTGCCTAGGACTGAAATGAAGCTTGGTGAGCATCCCACACAAACGAATGCTCCACATGCGGGTTTCACATGCCACCAACTCCACATTCACAGGCAACTTCAGCGCCACAGCCGTTTTCAGATAGCCCTCAATGCAAAGGCTCTAGACGCAAATATTGGTGTGAGAGCTAATTCAATCAAGGAAACACTGCATGTTGGTGGAGGGCATATTGAAGAAGAATCAGCCGAGTTGTTCTTGTGGGAGAACAACTCCATTTGGCTCACTAACTTCACACACCATCAGGCTTCCAAGCAGCTCTCAAGCAAACTTAGATTTCACACTTTATGCTTAGTGCCCTTTGAGTGCCTAGGACTGAAATGAACCTGGTAGAGCATCCCACACAAACGAATGCTCCACATGCGGGTTTCACATGCCACCAACTCCACATTCACAAGCAACTTCAGCGCCACAGCCGTTTTCAGATAGCCATAAATGCAAAGGATCTAGACGCAAATATTGGTGTGAGAGCGAATTCCATCAAGGAAACACTGCATGTTGCTGAAGGGCATATTGAAGAAGAATCAGCCGAGTGGTTCTTGTGGGAGAACAACTCCATTTGGCTCACTAACTTCACACACCATCATGAGTCCAAGCAGCTCTCAAGGAAACTCAGTTTTCAAACTCTATGCTTAGTGCCCTTTGAGTGGATTATCTAGGAATGAACCTGGTAGAGCATCCCACACAAACGAATGCTGCACATGCGGGTTTCACATGCCACCAACTCCACATTCACAGGCAACTTCAGCGCCACAGCCGTTTTCAGATAGCCCTCAATGCAAAGGCTCCAGACGTGAATATTGGTGTTAGAGCTAATTCAATCAAGGAAGCACTGCATGTTGGTGGGGGGCATATTGAAGAAGAATCAGCCGAGTGGTTCTTGTGGGAGAACAACTCCATTTGGCTCACTAACTTCACACACCATCAGGCTTCCAAGCAGCTCTCAAGGAAACTCAGTTTTCACACTCTATGCTTAGTGCCCTTTGAGTGCATTATTTTAGAATGAACCTGGTAGAGCATTCCACACAAACGAATGCTCCACATGCGGTTTTCACATGCCACCAACTCCACATTCACAGGCAACTTCAGCGCTGCAACCGTTTTCAGATAGCCATCAATGTAAAGGATCTAGACGCAAATATTGGTGTGAGAGCTAATTCAATAAAGGAAGCACTGCATGTTGGTGGGGGGCATATTGAAGAAGAATCAGCCGATTGGTTCTTGTGGGAGAACAACTCCATTTGGCTCACTAACTTTGCACACCATCAGGCTTACAAGCAGCTCTCAAGGAAAGTCAGTTTTCACACTCTATGCTTAGTGCCCTTTGAGTGCCTAGGACTGAAATGAAGCTTGGTGAGCATCCCACACAAACGAATGCTCCACATGCGGGTTTCACATGCCACCAACTCCACATTCACAGGCAACTTCAGCGCCACAACCGTTTTCAGATAGCCCTCAATTCAAAGGCTCTAGACGTGAATATTGGTGTGAGAGCTAATTCAATACAGGAAACACTGCATGTTGGTGGAGGGTATATTGAAGAAGAATCAGCCGAGTGGTTCTTGTGGGAGAACAACTCCATTCGACTCACTAACTTCACACACCATCAGGCTTCCAAGCAGCTCTCAAGGAAACTCAGTTTTCACACTCTATGCTTAGTGCCCTTTGAGTGCATTATCTAGGAATGAACCTGGTGAGCATCCCACACAAACGAATGCTCCACATGCGGGTTTCACATGCCACCAACTCCACATTCACAGGCAACTTCAGTGCCACAGCCGTTTTCAGATAGCCATCAATGCAAAGGCTCTAGACGCAAATATTGGAGTGAGAGCTAATTCAATCAAGGAAACACTGCATGTTGGTGGAGGGCATATTGAAGAAGAATCAGCCGAGTGGTTGTTGTCTGAGAACAACTCCATTTGGCTCACTAACTTCACACACCATCAGGCTTCCAAGCAGCTCTCAAGGAAACTCAGTTTTCACACTCTATGCTTAGTGCCCTTTGAGTGCATTATCTAGAAATGAACCTGGTAGAGCATCCCACACAAACGAATGCTCTACATGTGGGTTTCACATGCCACCAACTCCACATTCACAGGCAACTTCAGCGCCACAGCCGTTTTCAGATACCCTCAATGCAAAGGCTCTAGACGCAAATATTGGTGTGAGAGCTAATTCAATCAAGGAAACACTGCATGTTGGTGAAGGGCATATTGAAGAAGAATCAGCCGAGTGGTTGTTGTGGGAGAACAACTCCATTTTGCTCACTAACTTCACACACCATCAGGCTTCCAAGCAGCTCTCAAGGAAACTCAGTTTTCACATTTTATGCTTAGTGCCCTTTGAGTGCCTAGGACTGAAATGAACCTGGTAGAGCATCCCACACAAACGAATGCTACACATGCTGGTTTCACATGCCACCAACTCCACATTCACAGGCAACTTCATCGCCACAGCCGTTTTCAGATAGCCCTCAATGCAAAGGCTCTAGACGCAAATATTGGTGTGAGAGATAATTCAATCAAGGAAACACTGCATGTTGGTGGAGGGCATATTGAAGAAGAATCAGCCGAGTGGTTCTTGTGGGAGAACAACTCCATTTGGCTCACTAACTTCACACACCATCAGGCTTCCAAGCAGCTCTCAAGGAAACTCAGTTTTCACACTCTAGGCTTAGTGCCCTTTGAGTGCATTATCGAGGAATGAACCTGGTAGAGCATCCCACACAAACGAATGTTCCACATGCGGGTTTCACATGCCACCAACTCCATATTCACAGGCAACTTCAGCGCCACAGCTGTTTTCAGATAGCCATCAATGCAAATTCTCTAGACGCAAATATTGGTGTGAGAGCTAATTCAATCAAGGAAACACTGCATGTTGGTGGAGGGCATATTGAAGAAGAATCAGTCGAGTGGTTCTTGTGGGAGAACAACTCCATTTGGCTCACTAACTTCACACACCATCAGGCTTCCAAGCAGCTCTCAAGGAAACTCAGTTTTCACACTCTATGCTTAGTGCCCTTTGAGTGCCTTATCTAGGAATGAACCTTGTAGATCATCCCACACAAACGAATGCTCCACATGCGGGTTTCACATGCCACCAACTCCACATTCACAGGCAACTTCAGCGCCACAGCCGTTTTCAGATAGCCATCAATGCAAAGGCTCTAGACGCAAATATTGGTGTGAGAGCTAATTCAATCAAGGAAACACTGCATGTTGGTGGAGGGCATATTGAAGAAGAATCAGCCGAGTGGTTCTTGTGGGAGAACAACTCCATTTGGCTCACTAACTTCACACACCATCAGGCTTCCAAGCAGCTCTCAAGGAAACTCAGTTTTCACACTCTATGCATAGTGCCCTTTGAGTGCATTATTTAGAAATGAACCTGGTAGAGCTTCTCACACAAACGAATGCTCCACATGCGGGTTTCACATGCCACCAACTCCACATTCACAGGCAACTTCAGCGCCACAGCCGCTTTCAGTTACCACTCAACGCAAAGGCTCTAGACGCAAATATTGGTGTGAGAGCTAATTCAATCAAGGAAACACTGCATGTTGCTGAAGGGCATATTGAAGAAGAATCAGTCGAGTGGTTTGTGTGGGAGAACAACTCCATTTGGCTCACTAACTTCACACACCATCAGGCTTCCAAGAGTCTCTCAAGGAAAGTCAGCTTTCACAGTCTGTGCTTAGTGCCCTTTGAGTGCCTAGGACTGAAATGAAGCTTGGTGAGCATCCCACACAAACGAATGCTCCACATGCGGGTTTCACATGCCACCAACTCCACATTCACAGGCAACTTCAGCGCCACAGCCGTTTTCAGATAGCCCTCAACGCAAAGGCTCTAGACGCGAATATTGCTGTGGGAGCTAATTCAATCAAGCAAATACTGCATGTTGGTGGAGGGCATATTGAAGAAGAATCAGCCGAGTGGTTCTTGTGGGAGAACAACTCCATTTGGCTCACTAACTTCACACACCATCAGGCTTCCAAGCAGCTCTCAAGGAAACTCAGTTTTCACACTCTATGCTTAGTGCCCTTTGAGTGCCTAGGACTGAAATGAAGCTTGGTGAGCATCCCACACAAACGAATGCTCCACATGCGGGTTTCACATGCCACCAACTCCACATTCACAGGCAACTTCAGCGCCACAGCCGTTTTCAGATAGCCCTCAATGCAAAGGCTCTAGACGCAAATATTGGTGTGAGAGCTAATTCAATCAAGGAAACACTGCATCTTGGTGGAGGGCATATTGAGGAAGAATCAGCCGAGTGGTTCTTGTGGGAGAACAACTCCATTTGGCTCACTAACTTCACACACCATCAGGCTTCCAAGCAGCTCTCAAGGAAACTCAGTTTTCACACTCAATGCTTATTGCTCTTTGTTTGCCTAGGACTGAAATGAAGCTTGGTGAGCATCCCACACAAACAAATGCTCCACATGCGGGTTTCACATGCAACCAACTCCACATTCACAGGCAACTTCAGCGCCACAGCCGTTTTCAGATAGCCCTCAATGCAAAGGCTCTAGACGCAAATATTGGTGTGAGAGCCAATTCAATCAAGGAAACACTGCATGTTGGTGGAGGGCATATTGAAGAAGAATCAGCCGAGTGGTTATTGTGGGAGAACAACTCCATTTGGCTCACTAACTTCACACACCATCAGGCTTCCAAGCAGCTCTCAAGGAAACTCAGTTTTCACACTCTATGCTTAGTGCCCTTTGAGTGCATTATCTAGGAATGAACCTGGTAGAGCATCCCACACAAACGAATGCTCCACATGCGGGTTTCACATGAAACCAACTCCACATTCATAGGCAACTTCAGCGCCACAGCCGTTTTCAGATAGCCCTCAATGCAAAGGCTCAAGACGCAAATATTGGTGTGAGAGCTAATTCAATCAAGGAAGCACTGCATGTTGTTGGAGGGCATATTGAAGAAGAATCAGCCGAGTGGTTTTTGTGGGGAACAACTCCATTTGGCTCACTAACTTCACACACCATCAGGCTTCCAAGCAGCTCTCAAGGAAACTCAGTTTTCACACTCTATGCTTAGTGCCCTTTGAGTGCCTAGGACTGAAATGAAACTTGGTGAGCATCCCACACAAACGAATGCTCCACATGCGGGTTTCACATGCCACCAACTCCACATTCACAGGCAACTTCAGCGCCACAGCCGTTTTCAGATACCACTCAACGCAAAGGCTCTAGACGCAAATACTGGTGTGAGAGCTAATTCAATCAAGGAAACACTGCATGTTGGTGAAGGGCATATTGAAGAAGAATCAGCCGAGTGGTTCTTGTGGGAGAACAACTCCATTTGGCTCACTAACTTCACACTCCATCAGGCTTCCAAGCAGCTCTCAAGGAAACTCAGTTTTCACACTCTATATTTAGTGCCCTTTGAGTGCCTAGGACTGAAATGAAGCTTGGTGAGCATCCCACACAAACGAATGCTCCACATGCGGGTTTCACATGCCACCAACTCCACATTCACAGGCAACTTCAGCGTCACAGCCGTTTTCAGATAGCCCTCAATGCAAAGGCTCTAGACTCAAATATTGGTGTGAGAGCTAATTCAATCAAGGAAACACTGCATGTTGGTAAAGGGCATATTGAAGAAGAATTAGCCGAGTGGTTCATGTGGGAGAACAACTCCATTTGGCTCACTAACTTCACACACCATCAGGCTTCCAAGCAGCTCTCAAATAAACTCAGTTTTCACACTCTATGCTTAGTGCCCTTTGAGTGCATTATTTAGGAATGAACCTGGCAGAGCATCCCACACAAACGAATGCTCCACATGCGGGTTTCACATGCCACCAACTCCACATTCACAGGCAACTTCAGCGCCACAGCCGTTTTCAGATAGCCCTCAATGCAAAGGCTCTAGACTCGAATATAGGTGTGAGAGCTAATTCAATCAAGGAAACACTGCATGTTGGTGGAGGGCATATTGAAGAAGAATCAGCCGAGTGGTTGTTGTGGGAGAACAACTCCATTTGGCTCACTAACTTCACACACCATCAGGCTTCCAAGCAGCTCTCAAGGAAACTCAGTTTTCACACTCTATACTTAGTGCCCTTTGAGTGCCTAGGACTGAAATGAAGCTTGGTGAGCATCCCACACAAACGAATGCTCCACATGCGGGTTTCACATGCCTCCAACTCCACATTCACAGTCAACTTCAGCGCCACAGCCGTTTTCAGATAGCCCTCAATGCAAAGGCTCTAGACGCAAATATTGGTGTGAGAGCTAATTCAATCAAGGAAACACTGCATCTTGGTGGAGGGCATATTGAGGAAGAATCAGCCGAGTGGTTCTTGTGGGAGAACAACTCCATTTGGCTCACTAACTTCACACACCATCAGGCTTCCAAGCAGCTCTCAAGGAAACTCAGTTTTCACACTCTATGCTTAGTGCCCTTTGAGTGCATTATCTAGGAATGAACCTGGTAGAGCATCCCACACAAACGAATGCTCCACATGCGGGTTTCACATGCCACCAACTCCACATTCACAGGCAACTTCAGCGCCACAGCCATTTTCAGATAGCCCTCAATGCAAAGGCTCTAGACGCAAATATTGGTGTGAGAGCTAATTCAATCAAGGAAACACTGCATTTTGGTGGAGGGCATATTGAAGAAGAATCAGCCGAGTGGTTCTTGTGGGAGAACAACTCCATTTGGCTCACTAACTTCACACACCATCAGGCTTCCAAGCAGCTCTCAAGGAAACTCAGTTTTCACACTCTATGCTTATTGCTCTGTGTTTTTGCCTAGGACTGAAATGAAGCTTGGTGAGCAACCCACACAAACGAATGCTCCACATGCGGGTTTCACATGCAACCAACTCCACATTCACAGGCAACTTCAGCGCCACAGCCGTTTTCAGATACCACTCAACGCAAAGGCTCTAGAGGCAAATATTGGTGTGAGAGCTAATTCAATCAAGGAAGCACTGCATTTTGGAGAAGGCCATATTGAAGAAGAATCAGCCGAGTGGTTCATGTGGGAGAACAACTCCATTTGGCTCACTAACTTCACACCACCATCAGGCTTCCAAGCAGCTCTCAAGGAAACTCAGTTTTTACACTCTATGCTTAGTGCCCTTTGAGAGCATTATCTAGGAGTGAACCTGGTAGAGCATCCCACACAAACGAATGCTCCACATGCGGGTTTCACATGCCACCAACTCCACATTCACAAGCAACTTCAGCGCCACAGCCATTTTCAGATAGCCCTCAATGCAAAGGCTCTAGAGGCAAATATTGGTGTGAGAGCTAATTCAATCAAGGAAACACTGCATGTTTGTGGAGGGCATATTGAAGAAGAATCAGCCGAGTGGTTCTTGTGGGAGAACAACTCCATTTGGCTCACTAACTTCACACACCATCAGGTTTCCAAGCAGCTCTCAAGGAAACTCAGTTTTCACACTCTATGCTTAGTGCCCTTGGAGTGCCTAGGACTGAAATGAAGCTTGGTGAGCATCCCACACAAACGAATGCTCCACATGCGGGTTTCACATGCCACCAACTCCACATTCACAGGCAACTTCAGCGCCACAGCCGTTTTCAGATAGCCCTCAATGCAAAGGCTCTAGACGCAAATATTGGTGTGAGAGCTAATTCAATCAAGGAAACACTGCATCTTGGTGGAGGGCATATTGAGGAAGAATCACCCGAGTAGTTCTTGTGGGAGAACAACTCCATTTGGCTCACTAACTTCACACACCATCAGGCTTCCAAGCAGCTCTCAAGGAAACTCAGTTTTCACACTCTATGCTTAGTGCCCTTTGAGTGCATTATCTAGGAATGAACCTGGTAGAGCATCCCACACAAACGAATGCTCCACATGCGGGTTTCACATGCCACCAACTCCACATTCACAGGCAACTTCAGTGCCACAGCCGTTTTCAGATAGCCATCAATGCAAAGGCTCTAGACGCAAATATTGGTGTGAGAGCTAATTCAATCAAGGAAACACTGCATGTTGGTGGAGGGCATATTGAAGAAGAATCAGCCGAGTGGTTGTTGTGGGAGAACAACTCCATTTGGCTCACTAACTTCACACACCATCAGGCTTCCAAGCAGCTCTCAAGGAAACTCAGTTTTCACACTCTATGCTTAGTGCCCTTTGAGTGCATTATCTAGAAATGAACCTGGTAGAGCATCCCACACAAACGAATGCTCTACATGTGGGTTTCACATGCCACCAACTCCACATTCACAGGCAACTTCAGCGCCACAGCCGTTTTCAGATACCCTCAATGCAAAGGCTCTAGACGCAAATATTGGTGTGAGAGCTAATTCAATCAAGGAAACACTGCATGTTGGTGAAGGGCATATTGAAGAAGAATCAGCCGAGTGGTTGTTGTGGGAGAACAACTCCATTTTGCTCACTAACTTCACACACCATCAGGCTTCCAAGCAGCTCTCAAGGAAACTCAGTTTTCACATTTTATGCTTAGTGCCCTTTGAGTGCCTAGGACTGAAATGAACCTGGTAGAGCATCCCACACAAACGAATGCTCCACATGCGGGTTTCACATGCCACCAACTCCACATTCACAGGCAACTTCATCGCCACAGCCGTTTTCAGATAGCCCTCAATGCAAAGGCTCTAGACGCAAATATTGGTGTGAGAGATAATTCAATCAAGGAAACACTGCATGTTGGTGGAGGGCATATTGAAGAAGAATCAGTCGAGTGGTTCTTGTGGGAGAACAACTCCATTTGGCTCACTAACTTCACACACCATCAGGCTTCCAAGCAGCTCTCAAGGAAACTCAGTTTTCACACTCTATGCTTAGTGCCCTTTGAGTGCCTTATCTAGGAATGAACCTTGTAGATCATCCCACACAAACGAATGCTCCACATGCGGGTTTCACATGCCACAAACTCCACATTCACAGGCAACTTCAGCGCCACAGCCGTTTTCAGATAGCCATCAATGCAAAGGCTCTAGACGCAAATATTGGTGTGAGAGCTAATTCAATCAAGGAAACACTGCATGTTGGTGGAGGGCATATTGAAGGAGAATCAGCCGAGTGCTTCTTGTGGGAGAACAACTCCATTTGGCTCACTAACTTCACACACCATCAGGCTTCCAAGCAGCTCTCAAGGAAACTCAGTTTTCACACTCTATGCATAGTGCCCTTTGAGTGCATTATTTAGGAATGAACCTGGTAGAGCTTCTCACACAAACGAATGCTCCACATGCGGGTTTCACATGCCACCAACTCCACATTCACAGGCAACTTCAGCGCCACAGCCGCTTTCAGTTACCACTCAACGCAAAGGCTCTAGACGCAAATATTGGTGTGAGAGCTAATTCAATCAAGGAAACACTGCATGTTGCTGAAGGGCATATTGAAGAAGAATCAGCCGAGTGGTTCATGTGGGAGAACAACTCCATTTGGCTCACTAACTTCACACACCATCAGGCTTCCAAGAGTCTCTCAAGGAAAGTCAGCTTGCACAGTCTGTGCTTAGTGCCCTTTGAGTGCCTAGGACTGAAATGAAGCTTGGTGAGCATCCCACACAAACGAATGCTCCACATGCGGGTTTCACATGCCACCAACTCCACATTCACAGGCAACTTCAGCGCCACAGCCATTTTCAGATAGCCCTCAATGCAACGGCTCTAGACCCGAATATTCGTGTGAGAGCTAATTCAAAAAATGAAAAAGTGAATGTTGGTTAAGGACATATTGAAGAAGAATCAGCCGAGTGGTTCTTGTGGGAGAACAACTCCATTTGGCTCACTAACTTTGCACACCATCAGGCTTCCAAGCAGCTCTCAAGGAAACTCAGGTTTCACACTCTATGCTTAGTGCCCTTTGAGTGCCTAGGACTGAAATGAAGCTTGGTGAGCATCCCACACAAACGAATGCTCCACATGCGGGTTTCACATGCAACCAACTCCACATTCACAGGCAACTTCAGCGCCACAGCCGTTTTGAGATAGCCCTCAATGCAACGGCTCTAGACCTGAAGATTCGTGTGAGAGCTATTTCAAAAAAAGAAAAAGTGAATGTTGGTGAAGGGCATATTGAAGAAGAATCAGCCGAGTGGTTCTTGTGGGAGAACAACTCCATTTGGCTCACTAACTTTGCACACCATCAGGCTTCCAAGCAGCTCTCAAGGAAACTCAGGTTTCACACTCTATGCTTAGTGCCCTTTGAGTGCCTAGGACTGAAATGAAGCTTGGTGAGCATCCCACACAAACGAATGCTCCACATGCGGGTTTCACATGCCACCAACTCCACATTCACAGGCAACTTCAGCGCCACAGCCGTTTTCAGATAGCCCTCAACGCAAAGGCTCTAGACGCGAATATTGCTGTGGGAGCTAATTCAATCAAGCAAATACTGCATGTTGGTGGAGGGCATATTGAAGAAGAATCAGCCGAGTGGTTTTTGTGGGAGAACAACTCCATTTGGCTCACGAACTTCACACACCATCAGGCTTCCAAGCAGCTCTCAAGGAAACTCAGTTTTCACACTCTATGCTTAGTGCCCTTTGAGTGCCTAGGACTGAAATGAAGCTTGGTGAGCATCCCACACAAACGAATGCTCCACATGCGGGTTTCACATGCCACCAACTCCACATTCACAGGCAACTTCAGCGCCACAGCCGTTTTCAGATAGCCCTCAATGCAAAGGCTCTAGACGCAAATATTGGTGTGAGAGCTAATTCAATCAAAGAAACACTGCATCTTGGTGGAGGGCATATTGAGGAAGAATCAGCCGAGTGGTTCTTGTGGGAGAACAACTCCATTTGGCTCACTAACTTCACACACCATCAGGCTTCCAAGCAGCTCTCAAGGAAACTCAGTTTTCACACTCTATGCTTATTGCTCTTTGTTTGCCTAGGACTGAAATGAAGCTTGGTGAGCACCCCACACAAACGAATGCTCCACATGCGGGTTTCACATGCCACCAACTCCACATTCACAGGCAACTTCAGCGCCACAGCCGTTTTCAGATAGCCCTCAATGCAAAGGCTCTAGACGCAAATATTGGTGTGAGAGCCAATTCAATCAAGGAAACACTGCATGTTGGTGGAGGGCATATTGAAGAAGAATCAGCCGAGTGGTTCTTGTGGGAGAACAACTCCATTTGGCTCACTAACTTCACACACCATCAGGCTTCCAAGCAGCTCTCAAGGAAACTCAGTTTTCACACTCTATGCTTAGTGCCCTTTGAGTGCATTATCTAGGAATGAACCTGGTAGAGCATCCCACACAAACGAATGCTCCACATGCGGGTTCCACATGCCACCAACTCCACATTCACAGGCAACTTCAGCGCCACAGCCGTTTTCAGATAGCCCTCAATGCAAAGGCTCAAGACGCAAATATTGGTGTGAGAGCTAATTCAATCAAGGAAGCACTGCATGTTGGTGGAGGGCATATTGAAGAAGAATCAGCCGAGTGGTTTTTGTGGGGAACAACTCCATTTGGCTCACTAACTTCACACACCATCAGGCTTCCAAGCAGCTCTCAAGGAAACTCAGTTTTCACACTCTATGCTTAGTGCCCTTTGAGTGCCTAGGACTGAAATGAAGCTTGGTGAGCATCCCACACAAACGAATGCTCCACATGCGGGTTTCACATGCCACCAACTCCACATTCACAGGCAACTTCAGCGCCACAGCCGTTTTCAGATACCACTCAACGCAAAGGCTCTAGACGCAAATACTGGTGTGAGAGCTAATTCAATCAAGGAAACACTGCATGTTGGTGAAGGGCATATTGAAGAAGAATCAGCCGAGTGGTTCTTGTGGGAGAACAACTCCATTTGGCTCACTAACTTCACACACCATCAGGCTTCCAAGCAGCTCTCAAGGAAAGTCAGCTTTCACACTCTATGCTTAGTGCCCTTTGAGTGCCTAGGACTGAAATGAAGCTTGGTGAGCATCCCACACAAACGAATGCTCCACATGCGGGTTTCACATGCCACCAACTCCACATTCACAGGCAACTTCAGCGCCACAGCCGTTTTGAGATAGCCCTCAATGCAACGGCTCTAGACCCGAAGATTCGTGTGAGAGCTATTTCAAAAAAGGAAAAAGTGAATGTTGGTGAAGGGCATATTGAAGAAGAATCAGCCGAGTGGTTCTTGTGGGAGAACAACTCCATTTGGCTCACTAACTTTGCACACCATCAGGCTTCCAAGCAGCTCTCAAGGAAACTCAGTTTTCACACTCTATGCTTAGTGCCCTTTGAGTGCCTAGGACTGAAATGAAGCTTGGTGAGCATCCCACACAAACGAATGCTCCACATGCGGGTTTCACATGCCACCAACTCCACATTCACAGGCAACTTCAGCGCCACAGCCGTTTTCAGATAGCCCTCAACGCAAAGGCTCTAGACGCGAATATTGCTGTGGGAGCTAATTCAATCAAGCAAATACTGCATGTTGGTGGAGGGCATATTGAAGAAGAATCAGCCGAGTGGTTTTTGTGGGAGAACAACTCCATTTGGCTCACGAACTTCACACACCATCAGGCTTCCAAGCAGCTCTCAAGGAAACTCAGTTTTCACACTCTATGCTTAGTGCCCTTTGAGTGCCTAGGACTGAAATGAAGCTTGGTGAGCATCCCACACAAACGAATGCTCCACATGCGGGTTTCACATGCAACCAACTCCACATTCACAGGCAGCTTCACCGCCACAGCCGTTTTCAGATACCACTCAACGCAAAGGCTCTAGACGCAAATATTGGTGTGAGAGCTAATTCAATCAAGGAAGCACTGCATTTTGGTGAAGGCCATATTGAAGAAGAATCAGCCGAGTGGTTCTTGTGGGAGAACAACTCCATTTGGCTCACTAACTTCATACACCATCAGGCTTCCAAGCGGCTCTCAAGGAAACTCAGCTTTCACAGTCTGTGCTTAGTGCCCTTTGAGTGCCTTGGACTGAAATGAAGCTTGGTGAGCATCCCACACAAACGAATGCTCCACATGCGGGTTTCACATGAAACCAACTCCACATTCACAGGCAACTTCAGCGCCACAGCCATTTTCAGATAGCCCTCAATGCAAAGGCTCTAGACGCAAATATTGGTGTGAGAGCTAATTCAATCAAGGAAACACTGCATTTTGGTGGAGGGCATATTGAAGAAGAATCAGCCGAGTGGTTCTTGTGGGAGAACAACTCCATTTGGCTCACTAACTTCACACACCATCAGGCTTCCAAGCAGCTCTCAAGGAAACTCAGTTTTCACACTCTATGCTTAGTGCCCTTTGAGTGCCTAGGACTGAAATGAAGCTTGGTGAGCATCCCACACAAACGAATGCTCCACATGCGGGTTTCACATGCCACCAACTCCACATTCACAGGCAACTTCAGCGCTGCAACCGTTTTCAGATAGCCATTAATGCAAAGGATCTAGACGCGAATATTGGTGTGAGAGCTAATTCAATCAAGGAAACACTGCATTTTGGTGGAGGGCATATTGAGGAAGAATCAGCCGAGTGGTTCTTGTGGGAGAACAACTCCATTTGGCTCACTAACTTCACACACCATCAGGCTTCCAAGCAGCTCTCAAGGAAACTCAGTTTTCACACTCTATGCTTAGTGCCCTTTGAGTGCATTATCTAGGAATGAACCTGGTAGAGCATCCCACACAAACGAATGCTCCACATGCGTGTTTCACATGCCACCAACTCCACATTCACAGGCAACTTCAGAGCCACAGCCATTTTCACATAGCCCTCAATGCAAAGGCTCTAGACGCGAATATTGGTGTGAGAGCTAATTCAATCAAGGAAACACTGCATGTTGGTGGAGGGCATATTGAAGAAGAATCAGCCGAGTGGTTCTTGTGGGAGAACAACTCCATTTGGCTCACTAACTTCACACACCATCAGGCTTCCAAGCAGCTCTCAAGGAAACTCAGTTTTCACACTCTATGCTTAGTGCCCTTTGAGTGCATTATCTAGGAATGAACCTGGTAGAGCATCCCACACAAACGAATGCTCCACATGCGGGTTTCACATGCCACCAACTCCACATTCACAGGCAACTTCAGCGCCACAGCCGTTTTCAGATAGCCCTCAATGCAAAGGCTCTAGACGCAAATATTGGTGTGAGAGCTAATTCTATCAAGGAAACACTGCATGTTGGTGGAGGGCATATTGAAGAAGAATCGTCCGAGTGGTTCTTGTGGGAGAACAACTCCATTTGGCTCACTAACTTCACACTCCATCAGGCTTCCAAGCAGCTCTCAAGGAAACTCAGTTTTCACACTCTATATTTAGTGCCCTTTGAGTGCCTAGGACTGAAATGAAGCTTGGTGAGCATCCCACACAAACGAATGCTCCACATGCGGGTTTCACATGCCACCAACTCCACATTCACAGGCAACTTCAGCGCCACAGCCGTTTTCAGATAGCCCTCAATGCAAAGGCTCTAGACTCAAATATTGGTGTGAGAGCTAATTCAATCAAGGAAACACTGCATGTTGGTAAAGGGCATATTGAAGAAGAATTAGCCGAGTGGTTCATGTGGGAGAACAACTCCATTTGGCTCACTAACTTCACACACCATCAGGCTTCCAAGCAGCTCTCAAGGAAACTCAGTTTTCACACTCTATGCTTATTGCTCTGTGTTTTTGCCTAGGACTGAAATGAAGCTTGGTGAGCAACCCACACAAACGAATGCTCCACATGCGGGTTTCACATGCAACCAACTCCACATTCACAGGCAACTTCAGCGCCACAGCCGTTTTCAGATACCACTCAACGCAAAGGCTCTAGAGGCAAATATTGGTGTGAGAGCTAATTCAATCAAGGAAGCACTGCATTTTGGAGAAGGCCATATTGAAGAAGAATCAGCCGAGTGGTTCATGTGGGAGAACAACTCCATTTGGCTCACTAACTTCACACCACCATCAGGCTTCCAAGCAGCTCTCAAGGAAACTCAGTTTTCACACTCTATGCTTAGTGCCCTTTGAGTGCATTATCTAGGAGTGAACCTGGTAGAGCATCCCACACAAACGAATGCTCCACATGCGGGTTTCACATGCCACCAACTCCACATTCACAAGCAACTTCAGCGCCACAGCCATTTTCAGATAGCCCTCAATGCAAAGGCTCTAGAGGCAAATATTGGTGTGAGAGCTAATTCAATCAAGGAAACACTGCATGTTGGTGGAGGGCATATTGAAGAAGAATCAGCCGAGTGGTTCTTGTGGGAGAACAACTCCATTTGGCTCACTAACTTCACACACCATCAGGTTTCCAAGCAGCTCTCAAGGAAACTCAGTTTTCACACTCTATGCTTAGTGCCCTTGGAGTGCCTAGGACTGAAATGAAGCTTGGTGAGCATCCCACACAAACGAATGCTCCACATGCGGGTTTCACATGCCACCAACTCCACATTCACAGGCAACTTCAGCGCCACAGCCGTTTTCAGATAGCCCTCAATGCAAAGGCTCTAGACGCAAATATTGGTGTGAGAGCTAATTCAATCAAGGAAACACTGCATCTTGGTGGAGGGCATATTGAGGAAGAATCACCCGAGTAGTTCTTGTGGGAGAATAACTCCATTTGGCTCACTAACTTCACACACCATCAGGCTTCCAAGCAGCTCTCAAGGAAACTCAGTTTTCACACTCTATGCTTAGTGCCCTTTGAGTGCATTATCTAGGAATGAACCTGGTAGAGCATCCCACACAAACGAATGCTCCACATGCGGGTTTCACATGCCACCAACTCCACATTCACAGGCAACTTCAGTGCCACAGCCGTTTTCAGATAGCCATCAATGCAAAGGCTCTAGACGCAAATATTGGTGTGAGAGCTAATTCAATCAAGGAAACACTGCATGTTGGTGGAGGGCATATTGAAGAAGAATCAGCCGAGTGGTTCATGTGGGAGAACAACTCCATTTGGCTCACTAACTTCACACACCATCAGGCTTCCAAGCAGCTCTCAAGGAAACTCAGTTTTCACACTCTATGCTTAGTGCCCTTTGAGTGCATTATCTAGAAATGAACCTGGTAGAGCATCCCACACAAACGAATGCTCTACATGTGGGTTTCACATGCCACCAACTCCACATTCATAGGTAACTTCAGCGCCACAGCCGTTTTCAGATACCCTCAATGCAAAGGCTCTAGACGCAAATATTGGTGTGAGAGCTAATTCAATCAAGGAAACACTGCATGTTGGTGAAGGGCATATTGAAGAAGAATCAGCCGAGTGGTTGTTGTGGGAGAACAACTCCATTTTGCTCACTAACTTCACACACCATCAGGCTTCCAAGCAGCTCTCAAGGAAACTCAGTTTTCACACTCTATGCTTAGTGCCCTTTGAGTGCCTAGGACTGAAATGAACCTGGTAGAGCATCCCACACAAACGAATGCTCCACATGCGGGTTTCACATGCCACCAACTCCACATTCACAGGCAACTTCATCGCCACAGCCGTTTTCAGATAGCCCTCAATGCAAAGGCTCTAGACGCAAATATTGGTGTGAGAGCTAATTCAATCAAGGAAACACTGCATGTTGGTGGAGGGCATATTGAAGAAGAATCAGCCGAGTGGTTCATGTGGGAGAACAACTCCATTTGGCTCACTAACTTCACACACCATCAGGCTTCCAAGCAGCTCTCAAGGAAACTCAGTTTTCACACTCTATGCTTAGTGCCCTTTGAGTGCATTATCTAGAAATGAACCTGGTAGAGCATCCCACACAAACGAATGCTCTACATGTGGGTTTCACATGCCACCAACTCCACATTCACAGGCAACTTCAGCGCCACAGCCGTTTTCAGATAAACTCAATGCAAAGGCTCTAGACGCAAATATTGGTGTGAGAGCTAATTCAATCAAGGAAACACTGCATGTTGGTGAAGGGCATATTGAAGAAGAATCAGCCGAGTGGTTGTTGTGGGAGAACAACTCCATTTTGCTCACTAACTTCACACACCATCAGGCTTCCAAGCAGCTCTCAAGGAAACTCAGTTTTCACATTTTATGCTTAGTGCCCTTTGAGTGCCTAGGACTGAAATGAACCTGGTAGAGCATCCCACACAAACGAATGCTCCACATGCGGGTTTCACATGCCATCAACTCCACATTCACAGGCAACTTCATCGCCACAGCCGTTTTCAGATAGCCCTCAATGCAAAGGCTCTAGACGCAAATATTGGTGTGAGAGCTAATTCAATCAAGGAAACACTGCATGTTGGTGGAGGGCATATTGAAGAAGAATCAGCCGAGTGGTTCTTGTGGGAGAACAACTCCATTTGGCTCACTAACTTCACACACCATCAGGCTTCCAAGCAGCTCTCAAGGAAAGTCAGCTTTCACAGTCTGTGCTTAGTGCCCTTTGAGTGCCTAGGACTGAAATGAAGCTTGGTGAGCATCCCACACAAACGAATGCTCCACATGCGGGTTTCACATGCCACCAACTCCACATTCACAGGCAACTTCAGCGCCACAGCCATTTTCAGATAGCCCTCAATGCAACGGCTCTAGACCCGAATATTCGTGTGAGAGCTAATTCAAAAAATGAAAAAGTGAATGTTGGTGAAGGACATATTGAAGAAGAATCAGCCGAGTGGTTCTTGTGGGAGAACAACTCCATTTGGCTCACTAACTTTGCACACCATCAGGCTTCCAAGCAGCTCTCAAGGAAACTCAGGTTTCACACTCTATGCTTAGTGCCCTTTGAGTGCCTAGGACTGAAATGAAGCTTGGTGAGCATTCCACACAAACGAATGCTCCACATGCGGGTTTCACATGCCACCAACTCCACATTCACAGGCAACTTCAGCGCCACAGCCGTTTTGAGATAGCCCTCAATGCAACGGCTCTAGACCTGAAGATTCGTGTGAGAGCTATTTCAAAAAAAGAAAAAGTGAATGTTGGTGAAGGGCATATTGAAGAAGAATCAGCCGAGTGGTTCTTGTGGGAGAACAACTCCATTTGGCTCACTAACTTTGCACACCATCAGGCTTCCAAGCAGCTCTCAAGGAAACTCAGTTTTCACACTCTATGCTTAGTGCCCTTTGAGTGCCTAGGACTGAAATGAAGCTTGGTGAGCATCCCACACAAACGAATGCTCCACATGCGGGTTTCACATGCCACCAACTCCACATTCACAGGCAACTTCAGCGCCACAGCCGTTTTCAGATAGCCCTCAACGCAAAGGCTCTAGACGCGAATATTGCTGTGGGAGCTAATTCAATCAAGCAAATACTGCATGTTGGTGGAGGGCATATTGAAGAAGAATCAGCCGAGTGGTTTTTGTGGGAGAACAACTCCATTTGGCTCACGAACTTCACACACCATCAGGCTTCCAAGCAGCTCTCAAGGAAACTCAGTTTTCACACTCTATGCTTAGTGCCCTTTGAGTGCCTAGGACTGAAATGAAGCTTGGTGAGCATCCCACACAAACGAATGCTCCACATGCGGGTTTCACATGCCACCAACTCCACATTCACAGGCAACTTCAGCACCACAGCCGTTTTCAGATAGCCCTCAATGCAAAGGCTCTAGACGCAAATATTGGTGTGAGAGCTAATTCAATCAAGGAAACACTGCATCTTGGTGGAGGGCATATTGAGGAAGAATCAGCCGAGTGGTTCTTGTGGGAGAACAACTCCATTTGGCTCACTAACTTCACACACCATCAGGCTTCCAAGCAGCTCTCAAGGAAACTCAGTTTTCACACTCTATGCTTATTGCTCTTTGTTTGCCTAGGACTGAAATGAAGCTTGGTGAGCATCCCACACAAACGAATGCTCCACATGCGGGTTTCACATGCAACCAACTCCACATTCACAGGCAACTTCAGCGCCACAGCCGTTTTCAGATAGCCCTCAATGCAAAGGCTCTAGACGCAAATATTGGTGTGAGAGCCAATTCAATCAAGGAAACACTGCATGTTGGTGGAGGGCATATTGAAGAAGAATCAGCCGAGTGGTTATTGTGGGAGAACAACTCCATTTGGCTCACTAACTTCACACACCATCAGGCTTCCAAGCAGCTCTCAAGGAAACTCAGTTTTCACACTCTAGGCTTAGTGCCCTTTGAGTGCATTATCGAGGAATGAACCTGGTAGAGCATCCCACACAAACGAATGCTCCACATGCGGGTTTCACATGCCACCAACTCCATATTCACAGGCAACTTCAGCGCCACAGCTGTTTTCAGAGAGCCATCAATGCAAATTCTCTAGACGCAAATATTGGTGTGAGAGCTAATTCAATCAAGGAAACACTGCATGTTGGTGGAGGGCATATTGAAGAAGAATCAGTCGAGTGGTTCTTGTGGGAGAACAACTCCATTTGGCTCACTAACTTCACACACCATCAGGCTTCCAAGCAGCTCTCAAATAAACTCAGTTTTCACACTCTATGCTTAGTGCCCTTTGAGTGCCTTATCCAGGAATGAACCTTGTAGATCATCCCACACAAACGAATGCTCCACATGCGGGTTTCACATGCCACCAACTCCACATTCACAGGCAACTTCAGCGCCACAGCCGTTTTCAGATAGCCATCAATGCAAAGGCTCTAGACGCAAATATTGGTGTGAGAGCTAATTCAATCAAGGAAACACTGCATGTTGGTGGAGGGCATATTGAAGAAGAATCAGCCGAGTGCTTCTTGTGGGAGAACAACTCCATTTGGCTCACTAACTTCACACACCATCAGGCTTCCAAGCAGCTCTCAAGGAAACTCAGTTTTCACACTCTATGCATAGTGCCCTTTGAGTGCATTATTTAGGAATGAACCTGGTAGAGCTTCTCACACAAACGAATGCTCCACATGCGGGTTTCACATGCCACCAACTCCACATTCACAGGCAACTTCAGCGCCACAGCCGCTTTCAGTTACCACTCAACGCAAAGGCTCTAGACGCAAATATTGGTGTGAGAGCTAATTCAATCAAGGAAACACTGCATGTTGCTGAAGGGCATATTGAAGAAGAATCAGCCGAGTGGTTCATGTGGGAGAACAACTCCATTTGGCTCACTAACTTCACACACCATCAGGCTTCCAAGAGTCTCTCAAGGAAAGTCAGCTTTCACAGTCTGTGCTTAGTGCCCTTTGAGTGCCTAGGACTGAAATGAAGCTTGGTGAGCATCCCACACAAACGAATGTTCCACATGCGGGTTTCACATGCCACCAACTCCACATTCACAGGCAACTTCAGCGCCACAGCCTTTTTCAGATAGCCCTCAATGCAAAGGCTCTAGACCCAAATATTCGTGTGAGAGCTAATTCAAAAAATGAAAAAGTGAATGTTGGTGAAGGACATATTGAAGAAGAATCAGCCGAGTGGTTCTTGTGGGAGAACAACTCCATTTGGCTCACTAACTTTGCACACCATCAGGCTTCCAAGCAGCTCTCAAGGAAACTCAGTTTTCACACTCTATGCTTAGTGCCCTTTGAGTGCCTAGGACTGAAATGAAGCTTGGTGAGCATCCCACACAAACGAATGCTCCACATGCGGGTTTCACATGCCACCAACTCCACATTCACAGGCAACTTCAGCGCCACAGCCGTTTTGAGATAGCCCTCAATGCAACGGCTCTAGACCTGAAGATTCGTGTGAGAGCTATTTCAAAAAAAGAAAAAGTGAATGTTGGTGAAGGGCATATTGAAGAAGAATCAGCCGAGTGGTTCTTGTGGGAGAACAACTCCATTTGGCTCACTAACTTTGCACACCATCAGGCTTCCAAGCAGCTCTCAAGGAAACTCAGTTTTCACACTCTATGCTTAGTGCCCTTTGAGTGCCTAGGACTGAAATGAAGCTTGGTGAGCATCCCACACAAACGAATGCTCCACATGCGGGTTTCACATGCCACCAACTCCACATTCACAGGCAACTTCAGCGCCACAGCCGTTTTCAGATAGCCCTCAACGCAAAGGCTCTAGACGCGAATATTGCTGTGGGAGCTAATTCAATCAAGCAAATACTGCATGTTGGTGGAGGGCATATTGAAGAAGAATCAGCCGAGTGGTTTTTGTGGGAGAACAACTCCATTTGGCTCACGAACTTCACACACCATCAGGCTTCCAAGCAGCTCTCAAGGAAACTCAGTTTTCACACTCTATGCTTAGTGCCCTTTGAGTGCCTAGGACTGAAATGAAGCTTGGTGAGCATCCCACACAAACGAATGCTCCACATGCGGGTTTCACATGCCACCAACTCCACATTCACAGGCAACTTCAGCGCCACAGCCGTTTTCAGATAGCCCTCAATGCAAAGGCTCTAGACGCAAATATTGGTGTGAGAGCTAATTCAATCAAGGAAACACTGCATCTTGGTGGAGGGCATATTGAGGAAGAATCAGCCGAGTGGTTCTTGTGGGAGAACAACTCCATTTGGCTCACTAACTTCACACACCATCAGGCTTCCAAGCAGCTCTCAAGGAAACTCAGTTTTCACACTCTATGCTTATTGCTCTTTGTTTGCCTAGGACTGAAATGAAGCTTGGTGAGCATCCCACACAAACGAATGCTCCACATGCGGGTTTCACATGCAACCAACTCCACATTCACAGGCAACTTCAGCGCCACAGCCGTTTTCAGATAGCCCTCAATGCAAAGGCTCTAGACGCAAATATTGGTGTGAGAGCCAATTCAATCAAGGAAACACTGCATGTTGGTGGAGGGCATATTGAAGAAGAATCAGCCGAGTGGTTATTGTGGGAGAACAACTCCATTTGGCTCACTAACTTCACACACCATCAGGCTTCCAAGCAGCTCTCAAGGAAACTCAGTTTTCACACTCTATGCTTAGTGCCCTTTGAGTGCATTATCTAGGAATGAACCTGGTAGAGCATCCCACACAAACGAATGCTCCACATGCGGGTTCCACATGCCACCAACTCCACATTCACAGGCAACTTCAGCGCCACAGCCGTTTTCAGATAGCCCTCAATGCAAAGGCTCAAGACGCAAATATTGGTGTGAGAGCTAATTCAATCAAGGAAGCACTGCATGTTGGTGGAGGGCATATTGAAGAAGAATCAGCCGAGTGGTTGTTGTGGGGAACAACTCCATTTGGCTCACTAACTTCACACACCATCAGGCTTCCAAGCAGCTCTCAAGGAAACTCAGTTTTCACACTCTATGCTTAGTGCCCTTTGAGTGCCTAGGACTGAAATGAAACTTGGTGAGCATCCCACACAAACGAATGCTCCACATGCGGGTTTCACATGCCACCAACTCCACATTCACAGGCAACTTCAGCGCCACAGCCGTTTTCAGATACCACTCAACGCAAAGGCTCTAGACGCAAATACTGGTGTGAGAGCTAATTCAATCAAGGAAACACTGCATGTTGGTGAAGTGCATATTGAAGAAGAATCAGCCGAGTGGTTCTTGTGGGAGAACAACTCCATTTGGCTCACTAACTTCACACACCATCAGGCTTCCAAGCAGCTCTCAAGGAAAGTCAGCTTTCACACTCTATGCTTAGTGCCCTTTGAGTGCCTAGGACTGAAATGAAGCTTGGTGAGCATCCCACACAAACGAATGCTCCACATGCGGGTTTCACATGAAACCAACTCCACATTCACAGGCAACTTCAGCGCCACAGCCATTTTCAGATAGCCCTCAATGCAAAGGCTCTAGACGCAAATATTGGTGTGAGAGCTAATTCAATCAAGGAAACACTGCATTTTGGTGGAGGGCATATTGAAGAAGAATCAGCCGAGTGGTTCTTGTGGGAGAACAACTCCATTTGGCTCACTAACTTCACACACCATCAGGCTTCCAAGCAGCTCTCAAGGAAACTCAGTTTTCACACTCTATGCTTAGTGCCCTTTGAGTGCCTAGGACTGAAATGAAGCTTGGTGAGCATCCCACACAAACGAATGCTCCACATGCGGGTTTCACATGCCACCAACTCCACATTCACAGGCAACTTCAGCGCTGCAACCGTTTTCAGATAGCCATTAATGCAAAGGATCTAGACGCGAATATTGGTGTGAGAGCTAATTCAATCAAGGAAACACTGCATTTTGGTGGAGGGCATATTGAGGAAGAATCAGCCGAGTGGTTCTTATGGGAGAACAACTCCATTTGGCTCACTAACTTCACACACCATCAGGCTTCCAAGCAGCTCTCAAGGAAACTCAGTTTTCACACTCTATGCTTAGTGCCCTTTGAGTGCATTATCTAGGAGTGAACCTGGTAGAGCATCCCACACAAACGAATGCTCCACATGCGGGTTTCACATGCCACCAACTCCACATTCACAGGCAACTTCAGAGCCACAGCCATTTTCAGATAGCCCTCAATGCAAAGGCTCTAGACGCGAATATTGGTGTGAGAGCTAATTCAATCAAGGAAACACTGCATGTTGGTGGAGGGCATATTGAAGAAGAATCAGCCGAGTGGTTCTTGTGGGAGAACAACTCCATTTGGCTCACTAACTTCACACACCATCAGGCTTCCAAGCAGCTCTCAAGGAAACTCAGTTTTCACACTCTATGCTTAGTGCCCTTTGAGTGCATTATCTAGGAATGAACCTGGTAGAGCATCCCACACAAACGAATGCTCCACATGCGGGTTTCACATGCCACCAACTCCACATTCACAGGCAACTTCAGCGCCACAGCCGTTTTCAGATAGCCCTCAATGCAAAGGCTCTAGACGCAAATATTGGTGTGAGAGCTAATTCTATCAAGGAAACACTGCATGTTGGTGGAGGGCATATTGAAGAAGAATCGTCCGAGTGGTTCTTGTGGGAGAACAACTCCATTTGGCTCACTAACTTCACACTCCATCAGGCTTCCAAGCAGCTCTCAAGGAAACTCAGTTTTCACACTCTATATTTAGTGCCCTTTGAGTGCCTAGGACTGAAATGAAGCTTGGTGAGCATCCCACACAAACGAATGCTCCACATGCGGGTTTCACATGCCACCAACTCCACATTCACAGGCAACTTCAGCGCCACAGCCGTTTTCAGATAGCCCTCAATGCAAAGGCTCTAGACTCAAATATTGGTGTGAGAGCTAATTCAATCAAGGAAACACTGCATGTTGGTAAAGGGCATATTGAAGAAGAATTAGCCGAGTGGTTCATGTGGGAGAACAACTCCATTTGGCTCACTAACTTCACACACCATCAGGCTTCCAAGCAGCTCTCAAATAAACTCAGTTTTCACACTCTATGCTTAGTGCCCTTTGAGTGCATTATTTAGGAATGAACCTGGCAGAGCATCCCACACAAACGAATGCTCCACATGCGGGTTTCACATGCCACCAACTCCACATTCACAGGCAACTTCAGCGCCACAGCCATTTTCAGATAGCCCTCAATGCAAAGGCTCTAGACTCAAATATTGGTGTGAGAGCTAATTCAATACAGGAAACACTGCATGTTGGTGGAGGGTATATTGAAGAAGAATCAGCCGAGTGGTTGTTGTGGGAGAACAACTCCATTTGGCTCACTAACTTCACACACCATCAGGCTTCCAAGCAGCTCTCAAGGAAACTCAGTTTTCACACTCTATACTTAGTGCCCTTTGAGTGCCTAGGACTGAAATGAAGCTTGGTGAGCATCCCACACAAACGAATGCTCCACATGCGGGTTTCACATGCCTCCAACTCCACATTCACAGTCAACTTCAGCGCCACAGCCGTTTTCAGATAGCCCTCAATGCAAAGGCTCTAGACGCAAATATTGGTGTGAGAGCTAATTCAATCAAGGAAACACTGCATCTTGGTGGAGGGCATATTGAAGAAGAATCAGCCGAGTGGTTCTTGTGGGAGAACAACTCCATTTGGCTCACTAACTTCACACACCATCAGGCTTCCAAGCAGCTCTCAAGGAAACTCAGTTTTCACACTCTATGCTTATTGCTCTGTGTTTTTGCCTAGGACTGAAATGAAGCTTGGTGAGCAACCCACACAAACGAATGCTCCACATGCGGGTTTCACATGCAACCAACTCCACATTCACAGGCAACTTCAGCGCCACAGCCGTTTTCAGATACCACTCAACGCAAAGGCTCTAGAGGCAAATATTGGTGTGAGAGCTAATTCAATCAAGGAAGCACTGCATTTTGGAGAAGGCCATATTGAAGAAGAATCAGCCGAGTGGTTCATGTGGGAGAACAACTCCATTTGGCTCACTAACTTCACACCACCATCAGGCTTCCAAGCAGCTCTCAAGGAAACTCAGTTTTCACACTCTATGCTTAGTGCCCTTTGAGTGCATTATCTAGGAGTGAACCTGGTAGAGCATCCCACACAAACGAATGCTCCACATGCGGGTTTCACATGCCACCAACTCCACATTCACAAGCAACTTCAGCGCCACAGCCATTTTCAGATAGCCCTCAATGCAAAGGCTCTAGAGGCAAATATTGGTGTGAGAGCTAATTCAATCAAGGAAACACTGCATGTTTGTGGAGGGCATATTGAAGAAGAATCAGCCGAGTGGTTCTTGTGGGAGAACAACTCCATTTGGCTCACTAACTTCACACACCATCAGGTTTCCAAGCAGCTCTCAAGGAAACTCAGTTTTCACACTCTATGCTTAGTGCCCTTGGAGTGCCTAGGACTGAAATGAAGCTTGGTGAGCATCCCACACAAACGAATGCTCCACATGCGGGTTTCACATGCCACCAACTCCACATTCACAGGCAACTTCAGCGCCACAGCCGTTTTCAGATAGCCCTCAATGCAAAGGCTCTAGACGCAAATATTGGTGTGAGAGCTAATTCAATCAAGGAAACACTGCATCTTGGTGGAGGGCATATTGAGGAAGAATCACCCGAGTAGTTCTTGTGGGAGAACAACTCCATTTGGCTCACTAACTTCACACACCATCAGGCTTCCAAGCAGCTCTCAAGGAAACTCAGTTTTCACACTCTATGCTTAGTGCCCTTTGAGTGCATTATCTAGGAATGAACCTGGTAGAGCATCCCACACAAACGAATGCTCCACATGCGGGTTTCACATGCCACCAACTCCACATTCACAGGCAACTTCAGTGCCACAGCCGTTTTCAGATAGCCATCAATGCAAAGGCTCTAGACGCAAATATTGGTGTGAGAGCTAATGCAATCAAGGAAACACTGCATGTTGGTGGAGGGCATATTGAAGAAGAATCAGCCGAGTGGTTCATGTGGGAGAACAACTCCATTTGGCTCACTAACTTCACACACCATCAGGCTTCCAAGCAGCTCTCAAGGAAACTCAGTTTTCACACTCTATGCTTAGTGCCCTTTGAGTGCATTATCTAGAAATGAACCTGGTAGAGCATCCCACACAAACGAATGCTCTACATGTGGGTTTCACATGCCACCAACTCCACATTCATAGGTAACTTCAGCGCCACAGCCGTTTTCAGATACCCTCAATGCAAAGGCTCTAGACGCAAATATTGGTGTGAGAGCTAATTCAATCAAGGAAACACTGCATGTTGGTGAAGGGCATATTGAAGAAGAATCAGCCGAGTGGTTGTTGTGGGAGAACAACTCCATTTTGCTCACTAACTTCACACACCATCAGGCTTCCAAGCAGCTCTCAAGGAAACTCAGTTTTCACATTTTATGCTTAGTGTTCTTTGTTTGCCTAGGACTGAAATGAACCTGGTAGAGCATCCCACACAAACGAATGCTCCACATGCGGGTTTCACATGCCACCAACTCCACATTCACAGGCAACTTCATCGCCACAGCCGTTTTCAGATAGCCCTCAATGCAAAGGCTCTAGACGCAAATATTGGTGTGAGAGCTAATTCAATCAAGGAAACACTGCATGTTGGTGGAGGGCATATTGAAGAAGAATCAGCCGAGTGGTTCATGTGGGAGAACAACTCCATTTGGCTCACTAACTTCACACACCATCAGGCTTCCAAGCAGCTCTCAAGGAAACTCAGTTTTCACACTCTATGCTTAGTGCCCTTTGAGTGCATTATCTAGAAATGAACCTGGTAGAGCATCCCACACAAACGAATGCTCTACATGTGGGTTTCACATGCCACCAACTCCACATTCACAGGCAACTTCAGCGCCACAGCCGTTTTCAGATAAACTCAATGCAAAGGCTCTAGACGCAAATATTGGTGTGAGAGCTAATTCAATCAAGGAAACACTGCATGTTGGTGAAGGGCATATTGAAGAAGAATCAGCCGAGTGGTTGTTGTGGGAGAACAACTCCATTTTGCTCACTAACTTCACACACCATCAGGCTTCCAAGCAGCTCTCAAGGAAACTTAGTTTTCACATTTTATGCTTAGTGCCCTTTGAGTGCCTAGGACTGAAATGAACCTGGTAGAGCATCCCACACAAACGAATGCTCCACATGCGGGTTTCACATGCCACCAACTCCACATTCACAGGCAACTTCATCGCCACAGCCGTTTTCAGATAGCCCTCAATGCAAAGGCTCTAGACGCAAATATTGGTGTGAGAGCTAATTCAATCAAGGAAACACTGCATGTTGGTGGAGGGCATATTGAAGAAGAATCAGCCGAGTGGTTCTTGTGGGAGAACAACTCCATTTGGCTCACTAACTTCACACACCATCAGGCTTCCAAGCAGCTCTCAAGGAAAGTCAGCTTTCACAGTCTGTGCTTAGTGCCCTTTGAGTGCCTAGGACTGAAATGAAGCTTGGTGAGCATCCCACACAAACGAATGCTCCACATGCGGGTTTCACATGCCACCAACTCCACATTCACAGGCAACTTCAGCGCCACAGCCATTTTCAGATAGCCCTCAATGCAACGGCTCTAGACCCGAATATTCGTGTGAGAGCTAATTCAAAAAATGAAAAAGTGAATGTTGGTGAAGGACATATTGAAGAAGAATCAGCCGAGTGGTTCTTGTGGGAGAACAACTCCATTTGGCTCACTAACTTTGCACACCATCAGGCTTCCAAGCAGCTCTCAAGGAAACTCAGGTTTCACACTCTATGCTTAGTGCCCTTTGAGTGCCTAGGACTGAAATGAAGCTTGGTGAGCATCCCACACAAACGAATGCTCCACATGCGGGTTTCACATGCCACCAACTCCACATTCACAGGCAACTTCAGCGCCACAGCCGTTTTGAGATAGCCCTCAATGCAACGGCTCTAGACCTGAAGATTCGTGTGAGAGCTATTTCAAAAAAAGAAAAAGTGAATGTTGGTGAAGGGCATATTGAAGAAGAATCAGCCGAGTGGTTCTTGTGGGAGAACAACTCCATTTGGCTCACTAACTTTGCACACCATCAGGCTTCCAAGCAGCTCTCAAGGAAACTCAGTTTTCACACTCTATGCTTAGTGCCCTTTGAGTGCCTAGGACTGAAATGAAGCTTGGTGAGCATCCCACACAAACGAATGCTCCACATGCGGGTTTCACATGCCACCAACTCCACATTCACAGGCAACTTCAGCGCCACAGCCGTTTTCAGATAGCCCTCAATGCAAAGGCTCTAGACGCAAATATTGGTGTGAGAGCTAATTCAATCAAGGAAACACTGCATGTTGGTGGAGGGCATATTGAGGAAGAATCAGCCGAGTGGTTCTTGTGGGAGAACAACTCCATTTGGCTCACTAACTTCACACACCATCAGGCTTCCAAGCAGCTCTCAAGGAAACTCAGTTTTCACACTCTATGCTTATTGCTCTTTGTTTGCCTAGGACTGAAATGAAGCTTGGTGAGCATCCCACACAAACGAATGCTCCACATGCGGGTTTCACATGCAACCAACTCCACATTCACAGGCAACTTCAGCGCCACAGCCGTTTTCAGATAGCCCTCAATGCAAAGGCTCTAGACGCAAATATTGGTGTGAGAGCCAATTCAATCAAGGAAACACTGCATGTTGGTGGAGGGCATATTGAAGAAGAATCAGCCGAGTGGTTATTGTGGGAGAACAACTCCATTTGGCTCACTAACTTCACACACCATCAGGCTTCCAAGCAGCTCTCAAGGAAACTCAGTTTTCACACTCTAGGCTTAGTGCCCTTTGAGTGCATTATCGAGGAATGAACCTGGTAGAGCATCCCACACAAACGAATGTTCCACATGCGGGTTTCACATGCCACCAACTCCATATTCACAGGCACCTGCAGCGCCACAGCTGTTTTCAGATAGCCATCAATGCAAATTCTCTAGACGCAAATATTGGTGTGAGAGCTAATTCAATCAAGGAAACACTGCATGTTGGTGGAGGGCATATTGAAGAAGAATCAGTCGAGTGGTTCTTGTGGGAGAACAACTCCATTTGGCTCACTAACTTCACACACCATCAGGCTTCCAAGCAGCTCTCAAGGAAACTCAGTTTTCACACTCTATGCTTAGTGCCCTTTGAGTGACTTATCCAGGAATGAACCTTGTAGATCATCCCACACAAACGAATGCTCCACATGCGGGTTTCACATGCCACCAACTCCACATTCACAGGCAACTTCAGCGCCACAGCCGTTTTCAGATAGCCATCAATGCAAAGGCTCTAGACGCAAATATTGGTGTGAGAGCTAATTCAATCAAGGAAACACTGCATGTTGTGGAGGGCATATTGAAGAAGAATCAGCCGAGTGCTTCTTGTGGGAGAACAACTCCATTTGGCTCACTAACTTCACACACCATGAGGCTTCCAAGCAGCTCTCAAGGAAACTCAGTTTTCACACTCTATGCATAGTGCCCTTTGAGTGCATTATTTAGGAATGAACCTGGTAGAGCTTCTCACACAAACGAATGCTCCACATGCGGGTTTCACATGCCACCAACTCCACATTCACAGGCAACTTCAGCGCCACAGCCGCTTTCAGTTACCACTCAACGCAAAGGCTCTAGACGCAAATATTGGTGTGAGAGCTAATTCAATCAAGGAAACACTGCATGTTGCTGAAGGGCATATTGAAGAAGAATCAGCCGAGTGGTTCATGTGGGAGAACAACTCCATTTGGCTCACTAACTTCACACACCATCAGGCTTCCAAGAGTCTCTCAAGGAAAGTCAGCTTTCACAGTCTGTGCTTAGTGCCCTTTGAGTGCCTAGGACTGAAATGAAGCTTGGTGAGCATCCCACACAAACGAATGTTCCACATGCGGGTTTCACATGCCACCAACTCCACATTCACAGGCAACTTCAGCGCCACAGCCATTTTCAGATAGCCCTCAATGCAACGGCTCTAGACCCAAATATTCGTGTGAGAGCTAATTCAAAAAATGAAAAAGTGAATGTTGGTGAAGGACATATTGAAGAAGAATCAGCCGAGTGGTTCTTGTGGGAGAACAACTCCATTTGGCTCACTAACTTTGCACACCATCAGGCTTCCAAGCAGCTCTCAAGGAAACTCAGTTTTCACACTCTATGCTTAGTGCCCTTTGAGTGCCTAGGACTGAAATGAAGCTTGGTGAGCATCCCACACAAACGAATGCTCCACATGCGGGTTTCACATGCCACCAACTCCACATTCACAGGCAACTTCAGCGCCACAGCCGTTTTGAGATAGCCCTCAATGCAACGGCTCTAGACCTGAAGATTCGTGTGAGAGCTATTTCAAAAAAAGAAAAAGTGAATGTTGGTGAAGGGCATATTGAAGAAGAATCAGCCGAGTGGTTCTTGTGGGAGAACAACTCCATTTGGCTCACTAACTTTGCACACCATCAGGCTTCCAAGCAGCTCTCAAGGAAACTCAGTTTTCACACTCTATGCTTAGTGCCCTTTGAGTGCCTAGGACTGAAATGAAGCTTGGTGAGCATCCCACACAAACGAATGCTCCACATGCGGGTTTCACATGCCACCAACTCCACATTCACAGGCAACTTCAGCGCCACAGCCGTTTTCAGATAGCCCTCAACGCAAAGGCTCTAGACGCGAATATTGCTGTGGGAGCTAATTCAATCAAGCAAATACTGCATGTTGGTGGAGGGCATATTGAAGAAGAATCAGCCGAGTGGTTTTTGTGGGAGAACAACTCCATTTGGCTCACGAACTTCACACACCATCAGGCTTCCAAGCAGCTCTCAAGGAAACTCAGTTTTCACACTCTATGCTTAGTGCCCTTTGAGTGCCTAGGACTGAAATGAAGCTTGGTGAGCATCCCACACAATCGAATGCTCCACATGCGGGTTTCACATGCCACCAACTCCACATTCACAGGCAACTTCAGCGCCACAGCCGTTTTCAGATAGCCCTCAATGCAAAGGCTCTAGACGCAAATATTGGTGTGAGAGCTAATTCAATCAAGGAAACACTGCATCTTGGTGGAGGGCATATTGAGGAAGAATCAGCCGAGTGGTTCTTGTGGGAGAACAACTCCATTTGGCTCACTAACTTCACACACCATCAGGCTTCCAAGCAGCTCTCAAGGAAACTCAGTTTTCACACTCTATGCTTATTGCTCTTTGTTTGCCTAGGACTGAAATGAAGCTTGGTGAGCATCCCACACAAACGAATGCTCCACATGCGGGTTTCACATGCAACCAACTCCACATTCACAGGCAACTTCAGCGCCACAGCCGTTTTCAGATAGCCCTCAATGCAAAGGCTCTAGACGCAAATATTGGTGTGAGAGCCAATTCAATCAAGGAAACACTGCATGTTGGTGAAGGGCATATTGAAGAAGAATCAGCCGAGTGGTTATTGTGGGAGAACAACTCCATTTGGCTCACTAACTTCACACACCATCAGGCTTCCAAGCAGCTCTCAAGGAAACTCAGTTTTCACACTCTATGCTTAGTGCCCTTTGAGTGCATTATCTAGGAATGAACCTGGTAGAGCATCCCACACAAACGAATGCTCCACATGCGGGTTCCACATGCCACCAACTCCACATTCACAGGCAACTTCAGCGCCACAGCCGTTTTCAGATAGCCCTCAATGCAAAGGCTCAAGACGCAAATATTGGTGTGAGAGCTAATTCAATCAAGGAAGCACTGCATGTTGGTATAGGGCATATTGAAGAAGAATCAGCCGAGTGGTTTTTGTGGGGAACAACTCCATTTGGCTCACTAACTTCACACACCATCAGGCTTCCAAGCAGCTCTCAAGGAAACTCAGTTTTCACACTCTATGCTTAGTGCCCTTTGAGTGCCTAGGACTGAAATGAAGCTTGGTGAGCATCCCACACAAACGAATGCTCCACATGCGGGTTTCACATGCCACCAACTCCACATTCACAGGCAACTTCAGCGCCACAGCCGTTTTCAGATACCACTCAACGCAAAGGCTCTAGACGCAAATACTGGTGTGAGAGCTAATTCAATCAAGGAAACACTGCATGTTGGTGAAGTGCATATTGAAGAAGAATCAGCCGAGTGGTTCTTGTGGGAGAACAACTCCATTTGGCTCACTAACTTCACACACCATCAGGCTTCCAAGCAGCTCTCAAGGAAAGTCAGCTTTCACACTCTATGCTTAGTGCCCTTTGAGTGCCTAGGACTGAAATGAAGCTTGGTGAGCATCCCACACAAACGAATGCTCCACATGCGGGTTTCACATGAAACCAACTCCACATTCACAGGCAACTTCAGCGCCACAGCCATTTTCAGATAGCCCTCAATGCAAAGGCTCTTGACGCAAATATTGGTGTGAGAGCTAATTCAATCAAGGAAACACTGCATTTTGGTGGAGGGCATATTGAAGAAGAATCAGCCGAGTGGTTCTTGTGGGAGAACAACTCCATTTGGCTCACTAACTTCACACACCATCAGGCTTCCAAGCAGCTCTCAAGGAAACTCAGTTTTCACACTCTATGCTTAGTGCCCTTTGAGTGCCTAGGACTGAAATGAAGCTTGGTGAGCATCCCACACAAACGAATGCTCCACATGCGGGTTTCACATGCCACCAACTCCACATTCACAGGCAACTTCAGCGCTGCAACCGTTTTCAGATAGATATTAATGCAAAGGATCTAGACGCGAATATTGGTGTGAGAGCTAATTCAATCAAGGAAACACTGCATTTTGGTGGAGGGCATATTGAGGAAGAATCAGCCGAGTGGTTCTTGTGGGAGAACAACTCCATTTGGCTCACTAACTTTACACACCATCAGGCTTCCAAGCAGCTCTCAAGGAAACTCAGTTTTCACACTCTATGCTTAGTGCCCTTTGAGTGCATTATCTAGGAGTGAACCTGGTAGAGCATCCCACACAAACGAATGCTCCACATGCGGGTTTCACATGCCACCAACTCCACATTCACAGGCAACTTCAGAGCCACAGCCATTTTCACATAGCCCTCAATGCAAAGGCTCTAGACGCGAATATTGGTGTGAGAGCTAATTCAATCAAGGAAACACTGCATGTTGGTGGAGGGCATATTGAAGAAGAATCAGCCGAGTGGTTCTTGTGGGAGAACAACTCCATTTGGCTCACTAACTTCACACACCATCAGGCTTCCAAGCAGCTCTCAAGGAAACTCAGTTTTCACACTCTATGCTTAGTGCCCTTTGAGTGCATTATCTAGGAATGAACCTGGTAGAGCATCCCACACAAACGAATGCTCCACATGCGGGTTTCACATGCCACCAACTCCACATTCACAGGCAACTTCAGCGCCACAGCCGTTTTCAGATAGCCCTCAATGCAAAGGCTCTAGACGCAAATATTGGTGTGAGAGCTAATTCTATCAAGGAAACACTGCATGTTGGTGGAGGGCATATTGAAGAAGAATCAGCCGAGTGGTTCTTGTGGGAGAACAACTCCATTTGGCTCACTAACTTCACACTCCATCAGGCTTCCAAGCAGCTCTCAAGGAAACTCAGTTTTCACACTCTATATTTAGTGCCCTTTGAGTGCCTAGGACTGAAATGAAGCTTGGTGAGCATCCCACACAAACGAATGCTCCACATGCGGGTTTCACATGCCACCAACTCCACATTCACAGGCAACTTCAGCGCCACAGCCGTTTTCAGATAGCCCTCAATGCAAAGGCTCTAGACTCAAATATTGGTGTGAGAGCTAATTCAATCAAGGAAACACTGCATGTTGGTAAAGGGCATATTGAAGAAGAATTAGCCGAGTGGTTCATGTGGGAGAACAACTCCATTTGGCTCACTAACTTCACACACCATCAGGCTTCCAAGCAGCTCTCAAATAAACTCAGTTTTCACACTCTATGCATAGTGCCCTTTGAGTGCATTATTAAGGAATGAACCTGGCAGAGCATCCCACACAAACCAATGCTCCACATGCGGGTTTCACATGCCACCAACTCCACATTCACAGGCAACTTCAGCGCCACAGCCGTTTTCAGATAGCCCTCAATGCAAAGGCTCTAGACTCGAATATAGGTGTGAGAGCTAATTCAATCAAGGAAACACTGCATGTTGGTGGAGGGCATATTGAAGAAGAATCAGCCGAGTGGTTGTTGTGGGAGAACAACTCCATTTGGCTCACTAACTTCACACACCATCAGGCTTCCAAGCAGCTCTCAAGGAAACTCAGTTTTCACACTCTATACTTAGTGCCCTTTGAGTGCCTAGGACTGAAATGAAGCTTGGTGAGCATCCCACACAAACGAATGCTCCACATGCGGGTTTCACATGCCTCCAACTCCACATTCACAGGCAACTTCAGCGCCACAGCCATTTTCAGATAGCCCTCAATGCAAAGGCTCTAGACGCAAATATTGGTGTGAGAGCTAATTCAATCAAGGAAACACTGCATTTTGGTGGAGGGCATATTGAAGAAGAATCAGCCGAGTGGTTCTTGTGGGAGAACAACTCCATTTGGCTCACTAACTTCACACACCATCAGGCTTCCAAGCAGCTCTCAAGGAAACTCAGTTTTCACACTCTATGCTTCTTGCTCTGTGTTTTTGCCTAGGACTGAAATGAAGCTTGGTGAGCAACCCACACAAACGAATGCTCCACATGCGGGTTTCACATGCAACCAACTCCACATTCACAGGCAACTTCAGCGCCACAGCCATTTTCAGATAGCCCTCAATGCAAAGGCTCTAGACGCGAATATTGCTGTGGGAGCTAATTCAATCAAGCAATCACTGCATGTTGGTGGAGGGCATATTGAAGAAGAATCAGCCGAGTGGTTTTTGTGGGAGAACAACTCCATTTGGCTCACTAACTTCACACACCATCAGGCTTCCAAGCAGCTCTCAAGGAAACTCAGTTTTCACACTCTATGCTTAGTGCCCTTTGAGTGCCTAGGACTGAAATTAAGCTTGGTGAGCATCCCACACAAACGAATGCTCCACATGAGGGTTTCACATGCAACCAACTCCACATTCACAGGCAACTTCAGCGCCACAGCCGTTTTCAGATACCACTCAACGCAAAGGCTCTAGAGGCAAATATTGGTGTGAGAGCTAATTCAATCAAGGAAGCACTGCATTTTGGAGAAGGCCATATTGAAGAAGAATCAGCCGAGTGGTTCATGTGGGAGAACAACTCCATTTGGCTCACTAACTTCACACTCCATGAGGCTTCCAAGCAGCTCTCAAGGAAACTCAGGTTTCACACTCTATGCTTAGTTCCCTTGGAGTGCATTATTTAGCAATGAACCTGGCAGCGCTTCTCACACAAACGAATGCTCCACATGCGGGTTTCACATGCCACCAACTCCACATTCACAGGCAACTTCAGCGCCACAGCCGCTTTCAGATAGCCCTCAATGCAAAGGCTCTAGACTCGAATATTGGTGTGAGAGCTAATTCAATCAAGGAAACACTGCATGTTGGTGAAGGGCATATTGAAGAAGAATCAGCCGAGTGGTTCATGTGGGAGAACAACTCCATTTGGCTCACTAACTTCACACACCATCAGGCTTCCAAGCAGCTCTCAAGGAAACTCAGTTTTCACACTCTATGCTTAGTGCCCTTTGAGTGCATTATTTAGGAATGAACCTGGTAGAGCATCCCACACAAAGCAATGCTCCACATGCGGGTTTCACATGCCACCAACTCCACATTCACAGGCAACTTCAGCGCCACAGCCGTTTTCAGATAGCCCTCAATGCAAAGACTCTAGACTCGAATATTGGTGTGAGAGCTAATTCAATCAAGGAAACACTGCATGTTGGTGGAGGGCATATTGAAGAAGAATCAGTCGTGTGGTTCTTGTGGGAGAACAACTCCATTTGGCTCACTAACTTCACACACCATCAGGCTTCCAAGCAGCTCTCAAGGAAACTCAGTTTTCACACTCTATGCTTAGTGCCCTTTGAGTGCCTAGGACTGAAATGAAGCTTGGTGATCATCCCACACAAACGAATGCTCCACATGCGGGTTTCACATGCCACCAACTCCACATTCATAGGCAACTTCAGCGCCACAGCCGTTTTCAGATAGCCCTCAATGCAAAGGCTCTACACAAATATTCGTGTGAGAGCTAATTCAATCAAGGAAACAATGCATGTTGGTGAAGGGCATATTGAAGAAGAATCAGCCGAGTGGTTCTTGTGGGAGAACAACTCCATTTGGCTCACTAACTTCACACACCATCAGGCTTCCAAGCAGCTCTCAAGGAAACTCAGTTTTCACACTCTATGCTTAGTGCCCTTTGAGTGCATTATCTAGGAATGAACCTGGTAGAGCATCCCACACAAACGAATGCTCCACATGCGTGTTTCACATGCCACCAACTCCACATTCACAGGCAACTTCAGCACCACAGCCGTTTTCAGATACCACTCAACGCAAAGGCTCTAGACGCAAATACTGGTGTGAGAGCTAATTCAATCAAGGAAACACTGCATGTTGCTGAAGGGCATATTGAAGAAGCATCAGCCGAGTGGTTCTTGTGGGAGAACAACCCCATTTTTCTCACTAACTTCACACACCATCAGGCTTCCAAGAGTCTCTCAAGGAAAGTCAGCTTCCATAGTCTGTGCTTAGTGCCCTTTGAGTGCCTAGGACTGAAATGAAGCCTGGTGAGCATCCCACACAAACGAATGCTCCACATGCGGGTTTCACATGCCACTTACTCCACATTCACAGGCAACTTCAGCGCCACAGCCGTTTTCAGATAGCCCTCAATGCAACGGCTCTAGACCCGAATATTGGTGTGAGAACTAATTCAAAAAAGGAAAAATTGAATGTTGGTGAAGGGCATATTGAAGAAGAATGAGCCGAGTGGTTCTTGTGGGAGAACAACTCCGTTTGGCTCACTAACTTTGCACACCATCAGGCTTCCAAGCAGCTCTCAAGGAAACTCAGTTTTCACACTCTATGCTTAGTGCCCTTTGAGTGCCTAGGACTGAAATGAATCTTGCTGAGCATCTAACACAAACGAATGCTCCACATGCGGGTTTCACATGCCACCAACTCCACATTCACAGGCAACTTCAGCGCCACAGCCGTTTTCAGATAGCACTCAATGCAAAGGCTCTAGACGCGAATATTGCTGTGGGAGCTAATGCAATCAAGCAAACACTGCATGTTGGTGAAGGGCATATTGAAGAGGAATCAGCCGAGTGGTTTTTGTGGGAGAACAACTCCATTTGGCTCACTAACTTCACACACCATCAGGCTTCCAAGCAGCTCTCAAGGAAACTCAGTTTTCACACTCTATGCTTAGTGCCCTTTGAGTGCCTAGGACTGAAATGAAGCTTGGTGAGCATCCCACACAAACGAATGCTCCACATGCGGGTTTCACATGCCACCAACTCCACATTCACAGGCAACTTCAGCGCCACAGCCGTTTTCAGATAGCCCTCAACGCAAAGGCCCTAGACGCAAATATTGGTGTGAGAGCTAATTCAATCAAGGAAGCACTGCATTTTGGTGAAGGCGATACTGAAGAAGAATCAGCCGAATGGTTCATGTGGGAGAACAACTCCATTTGGCTCACTAACTTCATACACCATCAGGCTTCCAGGCGGCTCTCAAGGAAACTCAGCTTTCACAGACTGTGCTTAGTGCCCTTTGAGTGCCTAGGACTGAAATGAAGCTTGGTGAGCTTCCCACGCAAACGAATGCTCCACATGCGGGTTCCACATGCCACCAACTCCACATTCACAGGCAACTTCTGCGCCACAGCCGTTTTCAGATAGCCCTCAATGCAAAGGCTCTAGACGCAAATATTGGTGTGAGAGCTAATTCAATCAAGGAAACACTGCATGTTGGTGAAGGGCATATTGAAGAAGAATCAGCTGAGTGGTTCTTGTGGGAGAACAACTCCATTTGGCTCACTAACTTCACACACCATCAGGCTTCCAAGCAGCTCTCAAGGAAACTCAGTTTTCACACTCTATGCTTATTGCTCTTTGTTTGCCTAGGACTGAAATGAAGTTTGGTGAGCATCCCACACAAACGAATGCTCCACATGCGGGTTTCACATGCCACCAACTCCACATTCACAGGCAACTTCAGCGCCACAGCCGTTTTCAGATAGCCCTCAATGCAAAGGCTCTAGATGCAAATATTGGTGTGAGAGCTAATTCAATCAAAGAAACACTGCATGTTCGTGGAGGGCATATTGAAGAAGAATCAGCCGAGTGGTTCTTGTGGGAGAACAACTCCATTTGGCTCACTAACTTCACACACCATCAGGCTTCCAAGCAGCTCTCAAGGAAACTCAGTTTTCACACTCTATGCTTAGTGCCCTTTGAGTGCATTATCTAGGAATGAACCTGGTAGAGCATCCACACAAACGAATGCTCCACATGCGGGTTTCACATGAAACCAACTCCACATTCACAGGCAACTTCAGCGCCACAGCCGTTTTCAGATAGCCCTCAATGCAAAGGCTCTCAACGCGAATATTGGTGTGAGAGCTAATTCAATCAAGGAAACACAGCATGTTGGTGAAGGGCATATTGAATAAGAATCAGCCGAGTGGTTCTTGTGGGAGAACAACTCCATTTGGCTCACTAACTTCACACTCCATCAGGCTTCCAAGCAGCTCTCAAGGAAACTCAGTTTTCACACTCTATGCTTAGTGCCCTTTGAGTGCCAAGGACTGAAATGAAGTTTGGTGAGCATCCCACACAAACGAATGCTCCACATGCGGGTTTCACATGCCACCAACTCCACATTCACAGGCAACTTCAGCCAAACAGCCGTTTTGAGATAGCCCTCAATGCAAAGGCTCTAGACGCGAATATTGGTGTGAGAGCTAATTCAATCAAGGAAACACTGCATGTTGGTGAAGGGCATATTGAAGAAGAATCAGTCGAGTGGTTTGTGTGGGAGAACAACTCCATTTGGCTCACTAACTTCACACACCATCAGGCTTCCAAGCAGCTCTCAAGGAAACTCAGTTTTCACACTCTATGCTTAGTGATCTTTGTTTGCCTAGGACTGAAATGAAGTTTGGTGAGCATCCCACACAAACGAATGCTCCACATGCGGGTTTCACATGCCACCAACTCCACATTCACAGGCAACTTCAGCGCCACAGCCGTTTTCAGACAGCCCTCAATGCAAAGGCTCTAGACGCAAATATTGGTGTGAGAGCTAATTCAATCAAGGAAACACAGCATGTTGGTGAAGGGCATATTGAAGAAGAATCAGCCGAGTGGTTCTTGTGGGAGAACAACTCCATTTGGCTCACTAACTTCACACACCATCAGGCTTCCAAGCAGCTCTCAAGGAAACTCAGTTTTACACTCTATGCTTAGTGCCCTTTGAGTGCATTATCTAGGAATGAACCTGGTAGAGCATCCCACACAAACGAATGCTCCACATGCGGGTTTCACATGCCACCAACTCCACATTCACAGGCAACTTCAGCCAAACAGCCGTTTTGAGATAGCCCTCAATGCAAAGGCTCTAGACGCGAATATTGGTGTGAGAGCTAATTCAATCAAGGAAACACTGCATGTTGGTGAAGGGCATATTGAAGAAGAATCAGTCGAGTGGTTTGTGTGGGAGAACAACTCCATTTGGCTCACTAACTTCACACACCATCAGGCTTCCAAGCAGCTCTCAAGGAAACTCAGTTTTCACACTCTATGCTTAGTGCTCTTTGTTTGCCTAGGACTGAAATGAAGTTTGGTGAGCATCCCACACAAACGAATGCTCCACATGCGGGTTTCACATGCCACCAACTCCACATTCACAGGCAACTTCAGCGCCACAGCCGTTTTCAGATAGCCCTCAATGCAAAGGCTCTAGACGCAAATATTGGTGTGAGAGCTAATTCAATCAAGGAAACACAGCATGTTGGTGAAGAGCATATTGAAGAAGAATCAGCCGAGTGGTTCTTGTGGGAGAACAACTCCATTTGGCTCACTAACTTCACACACCATCAGGCTTCCAAGCAGCTCTCAAGGAAACTCAATTTTCACACTCTATGCTTAGTGCCCTTTGAGTGCATTATCTAGGAATGAACCTGGTAGAGCATCCCACACAAACGAATGCTCCACATGCGGGTTTCACATGCCACCAACTCCACATTCACAGGCAACTTCAGCGCCACAGCCGTTTTGAGATAGCCCTCAATGCAAAGGCTCTAGACGCGAATATTGGTGTGAGAGCTAATTCAATCAAGGAAACACTGCATGTTGGTGAAGGGCATATTGAAGAAGAATCAGTCGATTGGTTCTTGTGGGAGAACAACTCCATTTGGCTCACTAACTTCACACACCATCAGGCTTCCAAGCAGCTCTCAAGGAAACTCAGTTTTCACACTCTATGCTTAGTGCTCTTTGTTTGCCTAGGACTGAAATGAAGTTTGGTGAGCATCCCACACAAACGAATGCTCCACATGCGGGTTTCACATGCCACCAACTCCACATTCACAGTCAACTTCAGCGCCACAGCCGTTTTCAGATAGCCCTCAATGCAAAGGCTCTAGACGCAAATATTGGTGTGAGAGCTAATTCAATCAAGGAAACACAGCATGTTGGTGGAGGGCATATTGAAGAAGAATCAGCCGAGTGGTTCTTGTGGGAGAACAACTCCGTTTGGCTCACTAACTTTGCACACCATCAGGCTTCCAAGCAGCTCTCAAGGAAACTCAGTTTTCACACTCTATGCTTAGTGCCCTTTGAGTGCCTAGGACTGAAATGAATCTTGCTGAGCATCTAACACAAACGAATGCTCCACATGCGGGTTTCACATGCCACCAACTCCACATTCACAGGCAACTTCAGCGCCACAGCCGTTTTCAGATAGCACTCAATGCAAAGGCTCTAGACGCGAATATTGCTGTGGGAGCTAATGCAATCAAGCAAACACTGCATGTTGGTGAAGGGCATATTGAAGAGGAATCAGCCGAGTGGTTTTTGTGGGAGAACAACTCCATTTGGCTCACTAACTTCACACACCATCAGGCTTCCAAGCAGCTCTCAAGGAAACTCAGTTTTCACACTCTATGCTTAGTGCCCTTTGAGTGCCTAGGACTGAAATGAAGCTTGGTGAGCATCCCACACAAACGAATGCTCCACATGCGGGTTTCACATGCCACCAACTCCACATTCACAGGCAACTTCAGCGCCACAGCCGTTTTCAGATAGCCCTCAACGCAAAGGCCCTAGACGCAAATATTGGTGTGAGAGCTAATTCAATCAAGGAAGCACTGCATTTTGGTGAAGGCGATACTGAAGAAGAATCAGCCGAATGGTTCATGTGGGAGAACAACTCCATTTGGCTCACTAACTTCATACACCATCAGGCTTCCAGGCGGCTCTCAAGGAAACTCAGCTTTCACAGTCTGTGCTTAGTGCCCTTTGAGTGCCTAGGACTGAAATGAAGCTTGGTGAGCTTCCCACGCAAACGAATGCTCCACATGCGGGTTCCACATGCCACCAACTCCACATTCACAGGCAACTTCAGCGCCACAGCCGTTTTCAGATAGCACTCAATGCAAAGGCTCTAGACGCGAATATTGCTGTGGGAGCTAATGCAATCAAGCAAACACTGCATGTTGGTGAAGGGCATATTGAAGAAGAATCAGCCGAGTGGTTTTTGTGGGAGAACAACTCCATTTGGCTCACTAACTTCACACACCATCAGGCTTCCAAGCAGCTCTCAAGGAAACTCAGTTTTCACACTCTATGCTTATTGCTCTTTGTTTGCCTAGGACTGAAATGAAGTTTGGTGAGCATCCCACACAAACGAATGCTCCACATGCGGGTTTCACATGCCACCAACTCCACATTCACAGGCAACTTCAGCGCCACAGCCGTTTTCAGATAGCCCTCAATGCAAAGGCTCTAGATGCAAATATTGGTGTGAGAGCTAATTCAATCAAAGAAACACTGCATGTTCGTGGAGGGCATATTGAAGAAGAATCAGCCGAGTGGTTCTTGTGGGAGAACAACTCCATTTGGCTCACTAACTTCACACACCATCAGGCTTCCAAGCAGCTCTCAAGGAAACTCAGTTTTCACACTCTATGCTTAGTGCCCTTTGAGTGCATTATCTAGGAATGAACCTGGTAGAGCATCCACACAAACGAATGCTCCACATGCGGGTTTCACATGAAACCAACTCCACATTCACAGGCAACTTCAGCGCCACAGCCGTTTTCAGATAGCCCTCAATGCAAAGGCTCTCAACGCGAATATTGGTGTGAGAGCTAATTCAATCAAGGAAACACAGCATGTTGGTGAAGGGCATATTGAATAAGAATCAGCCGAGTGGTTCTTGTGGGAGAACAACTCCATTTGGCTCACTAACTTCACACTCCATCAGGCTTCCAAGCAGCTCTCAAGGAAACTCAGTTTTCACACTCTATGCTTAGTGCCCTTTGAGTGCCAAGGACTGAAATGAAGTTTGGTGAGCATCCCACACAAACGAATGCTCCACATGCGGGTTTCACATGCCACCAACTCCACATTCACAGGCAACTTCAGCCAAACAGCCGTTTTGAGATAGCCCTCAATGCAAAGGCTCTAGACGCGAATATTGGTGTGAGAGCTAATTCAATCAAGGAAACACTGCATGTTGGTGAAGGGCATATTGAAGAAGAATCAGTCGAGTGGTTTGTGTGGGAGAACAACTCCATTTGGCTCACTAACTTCACACACCATCAGGCTTCCAAGCAGCTCTCAAGGAAACTCAGTTTTCACACTCTATGCTTAGTGCTCTTTGTTTGCCTAGGACTGAAATGAAGTTTGGTGAGCATCCCACACAAACGAATGCTCCACATGCGGGTTTCACATGCCACCAACTCCACATTCACAGGCAACTTCAGCGCCACAGCCGTTTTCAGACAGCCCTCAATGCAAAGGCTCTAGACGCAAATATTGGTGTGAGAGCTAATTCAATCAAGGAAACACAGCATGTTGGTGGAGGGCATATTGAAGAAGAATCAGCCGAGTGGTTCTTGTGGGAGAACAACTCCATTTGGCTCACTAACTTCACACACCATCAGGCTTCCAAGCAGCTCTCAAGGAAACTCAGTTTTACACTCTATGCTTAGTGCCCTTTGAGTGCATTATCTAGGAATGAACCTGGTAGAGCATCCCACACAAACGAATGCTCCACATGCGGGTTTCACATGCCACCAACTCCACATTCACAGGCAACTTCAGCCAAACAGCCGTTTTGAGATAGCCCTCAATGCAAAGGCTCTAGACGCGAATATTGGTGTGAGAGCTAATTCAATCAAGGAAACACTGCATGTTGGTGAAGGGCATATTGAAGAAGAATCAGTCGAGTGGTTTGTGTGGGAGAACAACTCCATTTGGCTCACTAACTTCACACACCATCAGGCTTCCAAGCAGCTCTCAAGGAAACTCAGTTTTCACACTCTATGCTTAGTGCTCTTTGTTTGCCTAGGACTGAAATGAAGTTTGGTGAGCATCCCACACAAACGAATGCTCCACATGCGGGTTTCACATGCCACCAACTCCACATTCACAGGCAACTTCAGCGCCACAGCCGTTTTCAGATAGCCCTCAATGCAAAGGCTCTAGACGCAAATATTGGTGTGAGAGCTAATTCAATCAAGGAAACACAGCATGTTGGTGAAGAGCATATTGAAGAAGAATCAGCCGAGTGGTTCTTGTGGGAGAACAACTCCATTTGGCTCACTAACTTCACACACCATCAGGCTTCCAAGCAGCTCTCAAGGAAACTCAATTTTCACACTCTATGCTTAGTGCCCTTTGAGTGCATTATCTAGGAATGAACCTGGTAGAGCATCCCACACAAACGAATGCTCCACATGCGGGTTTCACATGCCACCAACTCCACATTCACAGGCAACTTCAGCCAAACAGCCGTTTTGAGATAGCCCTCAATGCAAAGGCTCTAGACGCGAATATTGGTGTGAGAGCTAATTCAATCAAGGAAACACTGCATGTTGGTGTAGGGCATATTGAAGAAGAATCAGCCGAGTGGTTCTTGTGGGAGAACAACTCCGTTTGGCTCACTAACTTTGCACACCATCAGGCTTCCAAGCAGCTCTCAAGGAAACTCAGTTTTCACACTCTATGCTTAGTGCCCTTTGAGTGCCTAGGACTGAAATGAATCTTGCTGAGCATCTAACACAAACGAATGCTCCACATGCGGGTTTCACATGCCACCAACTCCACATTCACAGGCAACTTCAGCGCCACAGCCGTTTTCAGATAGCACTCAATGCAAAGGCTCTAGACGCGAATATTGCTGTGGGAGCTAATGCAATCAAGCAAACACTGCATGTTGGTGAAGGGCATATTGAAGAGGAATCAGCCGAGTGGTTTTTGTGGGAGAACAACTCCATTTGGCTCACTAACTTCACACACCATCAGGCTTCCAAGCAGCTCTCAAGGAAACTCAGTTTTCACACTCTATGCTTAGTGCCCTTTGAGTGCCTAGGACTGAAATGAAGCTTGGTGAGCATCCCACACAAACGAATGCTCCACATGCGGGTTTCACATGCCACCAACTCCACATTCACAGGCAACTTCAGCGCCACAGCCGTTTTCAGATAGCCCTCAACGCAAAGGCCCTAGACGCAAATATTGGTGTGAGAGCTAATTCAATCAAGGAAGCACTGCATTTTGGTGAAGGCGATACTGAAGAAGAATCAGCCGAATGGTTCATGTGGGAGAACAACTCCATTTGGCTCACTAACTTCATACACCATCAGGCTTCCAGGCGGCTCTCAAGGAAACTCAGCTTTCACAGTCTGTGCTTAGTGCCCTTTGAGTGCCTAGGACTGAAATGAAGCTTGGTGAGCTTCCCACGCAAACGAATGCTCCACATGCGGGTTCCACATGCCACCAACTCCACATTCACAGGCAACTTCTGCGCCACAGCCGTTTTCAGATAGCCCTCAATGCAAAGGCTCTAGACGCAAATATTGGTGTGAGAGCTAATTCAATCAAGGAAACACTGCATGTTGGTGAAGGGCATATTGAAGAAGAATCAGCTGAGTGGTTCTTGTGGGAGAACAACTCCATTTGGCTCACTAACTTCACACACCATCAGGCTTCCAAGCAGCTCTCAAGGAAACTCAGTTTTCACACTCTATGCTTATTGCTCTTTGTTTGCCTAGGACTGAAATGAAATTTGGTGAGCATCCCACACAAACGAATGCTCCACATGCGGGTTTCACATGCCACCAACTCCACATTCACAGGCAACTTCAGCGCCACAGCCGTTTTCAGATAGCCCTCAATGCAAAGGCTCTAGATGCAAATATTGGTGTGAGAGCTAATTCAATCAAAGAAACACTGCATGTTCGTGGAGGGCATATTGAAGAAGAATCAGCCGAGTGGTTCTTGTGGGAGAACAACTCCATTTGGCTCACTAACTTCACACACCATCAGGCTTCCAAGCAGCTCTCAAGGAAACTCAGTTTTCACACTCTATGCTTAGTGCCCTTTGAGTGCATTATCTAGGAATGAACCTGGTAGAGCATCCACACAAACGAATGCTCCACATGCGGGTTTCACATGAAACCAACTCCACATTCACAGGCAACTTCAGCGCCACAGCCGTTTTCAGATAGCCCTCAATGCAAAGGCTCTCAACGCGAATATTGGTGTGAGAGCTAATTCAATCAAGGAAACACAGCATGTTGGTGAAGGGCATATTGAATAAGAATCAGCCGAGTGGTTCTTGTGGGAGAACAACTCCATTTGGCTCACTAACTTCACACTCCATCAGGCTTCCAAGCAGCTCTCAAGGAAACTCAGTTTTCACACTCTATGCTTAGTGCCCTTTGAGTGCCAAGGACTGAAATGAAGTTTGGTGAGCATCCCACACAAACGAATGCTCCACATGCGGGTTTCACATGCCACCAACTCCACATTCACAGGCAACTTCAGCCAAACAGCCGTTTTGAGATAGCCCTCAATGCAAAGGCTCTAGACGCGAATATTGGTGTGAGAGCTAATTCAATCAAGGAAACACTGCATGTTGGTGAAGGGCATATTGAAGAAGAATCAGTCGAGTGGTTTGTGTGGGAGAACAACTCCATTTGGCTCACTAACTTCACACACCATCAGGCTTCCAAGCAGCTCTCAAGGAAACTCAGTTTTCACACTCTATGCTTAGTGCTCTTTGTTTGCCTAGGACTGAAATGAAGTTTGGTGAGCATCCCACACAAACGAATGCTCCACATGCGGGTTTCACATGCCACCAACTCCACATTCACAGGCAACTTCAGCGCCACAGCCGTTTTCAGACAGCCCTCAATGCAAAGGCTCTAGACGCAAATATTGGTGTGAGAGCTAATTCAATCAAGGAAACACAGCATGTTGGTGGAGGGCATATTGAAGAAGAATCAGCCGAGTGGTTCTTGTGGGAGAACAACTCCATTTGGCTCACTAACTTCACACACCATCAGGCTTCCAAGCAGCTCTCAAGGAAACTCAGTTTTACACTCTATGCTTAGTGCCCTTTGAGTGCATTATCTAGGAATGAACCTGGTAGAGCATCCCACACAAACGAATGCTCCACATGCGGGTTTCACATGCCACCAACTCCACATTCACAGGCAACTTCAGCCAAACAGCCGTTTTGAGATAGCCCTCAATGCAAAGGCTCTAGACGCGAATATTGGTGTGAGAGCTAATTCAATCAAGGAAACACTGCATGTTGGTGAAGGGCATATTGAAGAAGAATCAGTCGAGTGGTTTGTGTGGGAGAACAACTCCATTTGGCTCACTAACTTCACACACCATCAGGCTTCCAAGCAGCTCTCAAGGAAACTCAGTTTTCACACTCTATGCTTAGTGCTCTTTGTTTGCCTAGGACTGAAATGAAGTTTGGTGAGCATCCCACACAAACGAATGCTCCACATGCGGGTTTCACATGCCACCAACTCCACATTCACAGGCAACTTCAGCGCCACAGCCGTTTTCAGATAGCCCTCAATGCAAAGGCTCTAGACGCAAATATTGGTGTGAGAGCTAATTCAATCAAGGAAACACTGCATGTTGGTGAAGAGCATATTGAAGAAGAATCAGCCGAGTGGTTCTTGTGGGAGAACAACTCCATTTGGCTCACTAACTTCACACACCATCAGGCTTCCAAGCAGCTCTCAAGGAAACTCAGTTTTCACACTCTATGCTTAGTGCCCTTTGAGTGCATTATCTAGGAATGAACCTGGTAGAGCATCCCACACAAACGAATGCTCCACATGCGGGTTTCACATGCCACCAACTCCACATTCACAGGCAACTTCAGCCAAACAGCCGTTTTGAGATAGCCCTCAATGCAAAGGCTCTAGACGCGAATATTGGTGTGAGAGCTAATTCAATCAAGGAAACACTGCATGTTGGTGAAGGGCATATTGAAGAAGAATCAGTCGATTGGTTCTTGTGGGAGAACAACTCCATTTGGCTCACTAACTTCACACACCATCAGGCTTCCAAGCAGCTCTCAAGGAAACTCAGTTTTCACACTCTATGCTTAGTGCTCTTTGTTTGCCTAGGACTGAAATGAAGTTTGGTGAGCATCCCACACAAACGAATGCTCCACATGCGGGTTTCACATGCCACCAACTCCACATTCACAGGCAACTTCAGCGCCACAGCCGTTTTCAGATAGCCCTCAATGCAAAGGCTCTAGACGCAAATATTGGTGTGAGAGCTAATTCAATCAAGGAAACACAGCATGTTGGTGGAGGGCATATTGAAGAAGAATCAGCCGAGTGGTTCTTGTGGGAGAACAACTCCGTTTGGCTCACTAACTTTGCACACCATCAGGCTTCCAAGCAGCTCTCAAGGAAACTCAGTTTTCACACTCTATGCTTAGTGCCCTTTGAGTGCCTAGGACTGAAATGAATCTTGCTGAGCATCTAACACAAACGAATGCTCCACATGCGGGTTTCACATGCCACCAACTCCACATTCACAGGCAACTTCAGCGCCACAGCCGTTTTCAGATAGCACTCAATGCAAAGGCTCTAGACGCGAATATTGCTGTGGGAGCTAATGCAATCAAGCAAACACTGCATGTTGGTGAAGGGCATATTGAAGAGGAATCAGCCGAGTGGTTTTTGTGGGAGAACAACTCCATTTGGCTCACTAACTTCACACACCATCAGGCTTCCAAGCAGCTCTCAAGGAAACTCAGTTTTCACACTCTATGCTTAGTGCCCTTTGAGTGCCTAGGACTGAAATGAAGCTTGGTGAGCATCCCACACAAACGAATGCTCCACATGCGGGTTTCACATGCCACCAACTCCACATTCACAGGCAACTTCAGCGCCACAGCCGTTTTCAGATAGCCCTCAACGCAAAGGCCCTAGACGCAAATATTGGTGTGAGAGCTAATTCAATCAAGGAAGCACTGCATTTTGGTGAAGGCGATACTGAAGAAGAATCAGCCGAATGGTTCATGTGGGAGAACAACTCCATTTGGCTCACTAACTTCATACACCATCAGGCTTCCAGGCGGCTCTCAAGGAAACTCAGCTTTCACAGTCTGTGCTTAGTGCCCTTTGAGTGCCTAGGACTGAAATGAAGCTTGGTGAGCTTCCCACGCAAACGAATGCTCCACATGCGGGTTCCACATGCCACCAACTCCACATTCACAGGCAACTTCTGCGCCACAGCCGTTTTCAGATAGCCCTCAATGCAAAGGCTCTAGACGCAAATATTGGTGTGAGAGCTAATTCAATCAAGGAAACACTGCATGTTGGTGAAGGGCATATTGAAGAAGAATCAGCTGAGTGGTTCTTGTGGGAGAACAACTCCATTTGGCTCACTAACTTCACACACCATCAGGCTTCCAAGCAGCTCTCAAGGAAACTCAGTTTTCACACTCTATGCTTATTGCTCTTTGTTTGCCTAGGACTGAAATGAAGTTTGGTGAGCATCCCACACAAACGAATGCTCCACATGCGGGTTTCACATGCCACCAACTCCACATTCACAGGCAACTTCAGCGCCACAGCCGTTTTCAGATAGCCCTCAATGCAAAGGCTCTAGATGCAAATATTGGTGTGAGAGCTAATTCAATCAAAGAAACACTGCATGTTCGTGGAGGGCATATTGAAGAAGAATCAGCCGAGTGGTTCTTGTGGGAGAACAACTCCATTTGGCTCACTAACTTCACACACCATCAGGCTTCCAAGCAGCTCTCAAGGAAACTCAGTTTTCACACTCTATGCTTAGTGCCCTTTGAGTGCATTATCTAGGAATGAACCTGGTAGAGCATCCACACAAACGAATGCTCCACATGCGGGTTTCACATGAAACCAACTCCACATTCACAGGCAACTTCAGCGCCACAGCCGTTTTCAGATAGCCCTCAATGCAAAGGCTCTCAACGCGAATATTGGTGTGAGAGCTAATTCAATCAAGGAAACACAGCATGTTGGTGAAGGGCATATTGAATAAGAATCAGCCGAGTGGTTCTTGTGGGAGAACAACTCCATTTGGCTCACTAACTTCACACTCCATCAGGCTTCCAAGCAGCTCTCAAGGAAACTCAGTTTTCACACTCTATGCTTAGTGCCCTTTGAGTGCCAAGGACTGAAATGAAGTTTGGTGAGCATCCCACACAAACGAATGCTCCACATGCGGGTTTCACATGCCACCAACTCCACATTCACAGGCAACTTCAGCCAAACAGCCGTTTTGAGATAGCCCTCAATGCAAAGGCTCTAGACGCGAATATTGGTGTGAGAGCTAATTCAATCAAGGAAACACTGCATGTTGGTGAAGGGCATATTGAAGAAGAATCAGTCGAGTGGTTTGTGTGGGAGAACAACTCCATTTGGCTCACTAACTTCACACACCATCAGGCTTCCAAGCAGCTCTCAAGGAAACTCAGTTTTCACACTCTATGCTTAGTGCTCTTTGTTTGCCTAGGACTGAAATGAAGTTTGGTGAGCATCCCACACAAACGAATGCTCCACATGCGGGTTTCACATGCCACCAACTCCACATTCACAGGCAACTTCAGCGCCACAGCCGTTTTCAGACAGCCCTCAATGCAAAGGCTCTAGACGCAAATATTGGTGTGAGAGCTAATTCAATCAAGGAAACACAGCATGTTGGTGGAGGGCATATTGAAGAAGAATCAGCCGAGTGGTTCTTGTGGGAGAACAACTCCATTTGGCTCACTAACTTCACACACCATCAGGCTTCCAAGCAGCTCTCAAGGAAACTCAGTTTTACACTCTATGCTTAGTGCCCTTTGAGTGCATTATCTAGGAATGAACCTGGTAGAGCATCCCACACAAACGAATGCTCCACATGCGGGTTTCACATGCCACCAACTCCACATTCACAGGCAACTTCAGCCAAACAGCCGTTTTGAGATAGCCCTCAATGCAAAGGCTCTAGACGCGAATATTGGTGTGAGAGCTAATTCAATCAAGGAAACACTGCATGTTGGTGAAGGGCATATTGAAGAAGAATCAGTCGAGTGGTTTGTGTGGGAGAACAACTCCATTTGGCTCACTAACTTCACACACCATCAGGCTTCCAAGCAGCTCTCAAGGAAACTCAGTTTTCACACTCTATGCTTAGTGCTCTTTGTTTGCCTAGGACTGAAATGAAGTTTGGTGAGCATCCCACACAAACGAATGCTCCACATGCGGGTTTCACATGCCACCAACTCCACATTCACAGGCAACTTCAGCGCCACAGCCGTTTTCAGATAGCCCTCAATGCAAAGGCTCTAGACGCAAATATTGGTGTGAGAGCTAATTCAATCAAGGAAACACAGCATGTTGGTGAAGAGCATATTGAAGAAGAATCAGCCGAGTGGTTCTTGTGGGAGAACAACTCCATTTGGCTCACTAACTTCACACACCATCAGGCTTCCAAGCAGCTCTCAAGGAAACTCAGTTTTCACACTCTATGCTTAGTGCCCTTTGAGTGCATTATCTAGGAATGAACCTGGTAGAGCATCCCACACAAACGAATGCTCCACATGCGGGTTTCACATGCCACCAACTCCACATTCACAGGCAACTTCAGCCAAACAGCCGTTTTGAGATAGCCCTCAATGCAAAGGCTCTAGACGCGAATATTGGTGTGAGAGCTAATTCAATCAAGGAAACACTGCATGTTGGTGAAGGGCATATTGAAGAAGAATCAGTCGATTGGTTCTTGTGGGAGAACAACTCCATTTGGCTCACTAACTTCACACACCATCAGGCTTCCAAGCAGCTCTCAAGGAAACTCAGTTTTCACACTCTATGCTTAGTGCTCTTTGTTTGCCTAGGACTGAAATGAAGTTTGGTGAGCATCCCACACAAACGAATGCTCCACATGCGGGTTTCACATGCCACCAACTCCACATTCACAGGCAACTTCAGCGCCACAGCCGTTTTCAGATAGCCCTCAATGCAAAGGCTCTAGACGCAAATATTGGTGTGAGAGCTAATTCAATCAAGGAAACACAGCATGTTGGTGGAGGGCATATTGAAGAAGAATCAGCCGAGTGGTTCTTGTGGGAGAACAACTCCATTTGGCTCACTAACTTCACACACCATCAGGCTTCCAAGCAGCTCTCAAGGAAACTCAATTTTCACACTCTATGCTTAGTGCCCTTTGAGTGCATTATCTAGGAATGAACCTGGTAGAGCATCCCACACAAACGAATGCTCCACATGCGGGTTTCACATGCCACCAACTCCACATTCACAGGCAACTTCAGCGCCACAGCCATTTTCAGATAGCCCTCAATGCAAAGGCTCTAGACGCGAATATTGGTGTGAGAGCTAATTCAATCAAGGAAACACTGCATGTTGGTGGAGGGCATATTGAAGAAGAATCAGCCGAGTGGTTCTTGTGGGAGAACAACTCCATTTGGCTCACTAACTTCACACACCATCAGGCTTCCAAGCAGCTCTCAAGGAAACTCAGTTTTCACACTCTATGCTTAGTGCCCTTTGAGTGCCTAGGACTGAAATGAAGCTTGGTGAGCATCCCACACAAACGAATGCTCCACATGCGGGTTTCACATGCCACCAACTCCACATTCACAGGCAACTTCAGCGCCACAGCCGTTTTCAGATAGCCCTCAATGCAAAGGCTCTAGACGCAAATATTGGTGTGAGAGCTAATTCAATCAAGGAAGCAGTGCATTTTGCTGAAGGGCATATTGAAGAAGAATCAGCTGAGTGGTTCTTGTGGGAGAACAACTCCATTTGGCTCACTAACTTCACACACCATCAGGCTTCCAAGCAGCTCTCAAGGAAACTCAGTTTTCACACTCTATGCTTAGTGCTCTTTGTTTGCCTAGGACTGAAATGAAGTTTGGTGAGCATCCCACACAAACGAATGCTCCACATGCGGGTTTCACATGCCACCAACTCCACATTCACAGTCAACTTCAGCGCCACAGCCGTTTTCAGATAGCCCTCAATGCAGAGGCTCTAGACGCAAATATTGGTGTGAGAGCTAATTCAATCAAGGAAACACTGCATGTTGGTTGAGGGTATATTGAAGAAGAATCAGCCGAGTGGTTCTTGTGGGAGAACAACTCCATTTGGCTCACTAACTTCACACACCATCAGGCTTCCTAGCAGCTCTCAAGGAAACTCAGTTTTCACACTCTATGCTTAGTGCCCTTTGAGTGCATTATCTAGGAATGAATCTGGTAGAGCATCCCACACAAACGAATGCTCCACATGCAGGTTTCAAATGCCACCAACTCCACATTCACAGGCAACTTCAGCCAAACAGCCGTTTTGAGATAGCCCTCAATGCAAAGGCTCTAGACGCGAATATTGGTGTGAGAGCTAATTCAATCAAGGAAACACTGCATGTTGGTGAAGGGCATATTGAAGAAGAATCAGTCGATTGGTTCTTGTGGGAGAACAACTCCATTTGGCTCACTAACTTCACACACCATCAGGCTTCCAAGCAGCTCTCAAGGAAACTCAGTTTTCACACTCTATGCTTAGTGCTCTTTGTTTGCCTAGGACTGAAATGAAGTTTGGTGAGCATCCCACACAAACGAATGCTCCACATGCGGGTTTCACATGCCACCAACTCCACATTCACAGTCAACTTCAGCGCCACAGCCGTTTTCAGATAGCCCTCAATGCAAAGGCTCTAGACGCAAATATTGGTGTGAGAGCTAATTCAATCAAGGAAACACAGGATGTTGGTGGAGGGCATATTGAAGAAGAATCAGCCGAGTGGTTCTTGTGGGAGAACAACTCCATTTGGCTCACTAACTTCACACACCATCAGGCTTCCAAGCAGCTCTCAAGGAAACTCAATTTTCACACTCTATGCTTAGTGCCCTTTGAGTGCATTATCTAGGAATGAACCTGGTAGAGCATCCCACACAAACGAATGCTCCACATGCGGGTTTCACATGCCACCAACTCCACATTCACAGGCAACTTCAGCGCCACAGCCATTTTCAGATAGCCCTCAATGCAAAGGCTCTAGACGCGAATATTGGTGTGAGAGCTAATTCAATCAAGGAAACACTGCATGTTGGTGGAGGGCATATTGAAGAAGAATCAGCCGAGTGGTTGTTGTGGGAGAACAACTCCATTTGGCTCACTAACTTCACACACCATCAGGCTTCCAAGCAGCTCTCAAGGAAACTCAGTTTTCACATTCTATGCTTAGTGCCCTTTGAGTGCCTAGGACTGAAATGAAGCTTGGTGAGCATCCCACACAAACGAATGCTCCAAATGCGGGTTCCACATGCCACCAACTCCACATTCACAGGCAACTTCAGCGCCACAGCCGTTTTCAGATAGCCCTCAATGCAAAGGCTCTAGACGCAAATATTGGTGTGAGAGCTAATTCAATCAAGGAAGCAGTGCATTTTGCTGAAGGGCATATTGAAGAAGAATCAGCTGAGTGGTTCTTGTGGGAGAACAACTCCATTTGGCTCACTAACTTCACACACCATCAGGCTTCCAAGCAGCTCTCAAGGAAACTCAGTTTTCACACTCTATGCTTAGTGCTCTTTGTTTGCCTAGGACTGAAATGAAGTTTGGTGAGCATCCCACACAAACGAATGCTCCACATGCGGGTTTCACATGCCACCAACTCCACATTCACAGGCAACTTCAGCGCCACAGCCGTTTTCAGATAGCCCTCAATGCAGAGGCTCTAGACGCAAATATTGGTTTGAGAGCTAATTCAATCAAGGAAACACTGCATGTTGGTTGAGGGTATATTGAAGAAGAATCAGCCGAGTGGTTCTTGTGGGAGAACAACTCCATTTGGCTCACTAACTTCACACACCATCAGGCTTCCAAGCAGCTCTCAAGGAAACTCAGTTTTCACACTCTATGCTTAGTGCCCTTTGAGTGCATTATCTAGGAATGAATCTGGTAGAGCATCCCACACAAACGAATGCTCCACATGCAGGTTTCAAATGCCACCAACTCCACATTCACAGGCAACTTCAGCGCCACAGCCATTTTCAGATAGCCCTCAATGCAAAGGCTCTAGACTCGAATATTGGTGTGAGAGCTAATTCAATCAAGGAAACACTGCATGTTGGTGGAGGGCATATTGAAGAAGAATCAGTCGAGTGGTTTTTGTGGGAGAACAACTCCATTTGGCTCACTAACTTCACACACCATCAGGCTTCCAAGCAGCTCTCAAGGAAACTCAGTTTTCACACTCTATGCTTAGTGCCCTTTGAGTGCCTAGGACTGAAATGAAGCTTGGTGAGCATCCCACACAAACGAATGCTCCACATGCGGGTTTCACATGCCACCAACTCCACATTCACAGGCAACTTCAGCGCCACAGCCGTTTTCAGATAACACTCAACGCAAAGGCTCTAGACGCAAATATTGGTATGAGAGCTAATTCAATCAAGGAAGCACTGCATTTTGGTGAAGGCCATATTGAAGAAGAATCAGCCGAGTGGTTCTTGTGGGAGAACAACTCCATTTGGCTCACTAATTCACACACCATCAGGCTTCCAAGCAGCTCTCAAGGAAACTCAGTTTTCACACTCTATGCTTAGTGCTCTTTGTTTGCCTAGGACTGAAATGAAGTTTGGTGAGCATCCCACACAAACGAATGCTCCACATGCGGGTTTCACATGCCACCAACTCCACATTCACAGGCAACTTCAGCGCCACAGCCGTTTTCAGATAGCCCTCAATGCAAAGGCTCTAGACGCAAATATTGGTGTGAGAGCTAATTCAATCAAGGAAACACTGCATGTTGGTGGAGGGCATATTGAAGAAGAATCAGCCGAGTGGTTCTTGTGGGAGAACAACTCCATTTGGCTCACTAACTTCACACACCATCAGGCTTCCAAGCAGCTCTCAAGGAAACTCAGTTTTCACACTCTATGCTTAGTGCCCTTTGAGTGCATTATCTAGGAATGAACCTGGTAGAGCATCCCACACAAACGAATGCTCCACATGCGGGTTTCCCATGCCACCAACTCCACATTCACAGGCAACTTCAGCGCCACAGCCGTTTTCAGATAGCCATCAATGCAAAGGCTCTAGACTCCAATATTGGTGTGAGAGCTAATTCAATCAAGGAAACACTGCATGTTGGTGGAGGGCATATTGAATAAGAATCAGCTGAGTGGTTCTTGTGGGAGAACAACTCCATTTGGCTCACTAACTTCACACACCATCAGGCTTCCAAGCGGCTCTCAAGGAAACTCAGTTTTCACACTATATATTTAGTGCCCTTTGAGTGCCTAGGACTGAAATGAAACTTGGTGAGAATCCGACACAAACGAATGCTCCACATACGGGTTTCACATGCCACCAACTCCACATTCACAGGCAACTTCAGCGCCACAGCCGTTTTCAGATAGCCCTCAATGCAAAGGCTCTAGACACGAATATTGGTGTGAGAGCTAATTCAATCAAGGAAACACTGCATGTTGGTGGAGGGCATATTGAAGAAGAATCAGTCGAGTGGTTCATGTGGGAGAACAACTCCATTTGGCTCACTAACTTCACACACCATCAGGCTTCCAAGCAGCTCTCAAGGAAACTCAGTTTTCACACTCTATGCTTAGTGCCCTTTGAGTGCATTATTTAGGAATGAACCTGGTAGAGCATCCCACACAAACGAATGCTCCACATGCGGGTTTCACATGCCACCAACTCCACATTCACAGGCAACTTCAGCACCACAACCGTTTTCAGATAACACTCAACGCAAAGGTTCTAGACACAAATATTTGTGTGAGAGCTAATTCAATTAAGGAAACACTGCATGTTGGTGAAGGGCATATTGAAGAAGAATCAGTCGAGTGGTTCATGTGGGAGAACAACTCCACTTGGCTCACTAACTTCACACACCATCAGGCTTCCAAGCAGCTCTCAAGGAAACTCAGTTTTCACACTCTAGGCTTAGTGCCCTTTGAGTGCATTATCTAGGAATGAACCTGGTAGAGCATCCCACACAAACGAATGCTCCACATGCGGGTTTCACATGCCACCAACTCCACATACACAGGCAACTTCAGCGCCTAAGCCGTTTTCAGATAGCCCTCAATGCAAAGGCTCTAGACGCAAATATTGGTGTGAGAGCTAATTCAATCAAGGAAACACTGCATGTTGGTGAAGGGCATATTGAAGAATCAGCCGAGTGGTTCTTGAGGGAGAACAACTCCATTTTTCTCACTAACTTCACACACCATCAGGCTTCCAAGCAGCTCTCAAGGAAACTCTGATTTCACTCTCTATGCTTAGTGCCCTTTGAGTGCATTATCTAGGAATGAACCTGGTAGAGCATCCCACACAAACGAATGCTCCACATGCGGGTTTCACATGCCACCAACTCCACATTCACAGGCAACTTCAGCGCCACAGCCGTTTTCAGATAGCCATCAATGCAAAGGCTCTAGACGCGAATATTGGTGTGAGAGCTAATTCAATCAAGGAAACACTGCATGTTGGTGAAGCGCATGTTGAAGAAGAATCAGCCGAGTGGTTCATGTGGGAGAACAACTCCATTTGGCTCACTAACTTCGCACACCATCAGGCTTCCAAGCAGCTCTCAAGGAAACTCAGTTTTCACACTCTATGCTTAGTGCCCTTTGAGTGCATTATCTAGGAATGAACCTGGTAGAGCATCCTACACAAACGAATGCTCCACATGCGGATTTCACATGCCACCAACTCCACATTCACAGGCAACTTCAGCGCCACAGCCGTTTTCACATACCACTCAACGCAAAGGCTCTAAACGCAAATATTGGTGTGAAAGCTAATTCAATCAAGGAAGCACTGCATTTTGGTGAAGGGCATATTGAAGAAGAATCAGCCGAGTGGTTCTTGTGGGAGAACAACTCCATTTGGCTCACTAACTTCACACACCATCAGGCTTCCAAGCAGCTCTCAAGGAAACTCAGTTTTCACACTCTATGCTTAGTGCTCTTTTTTTGCCTAGGACTGAAATGAACCTGGTAGAGCATCCCACACAAACGAATGCTCCACATGCGGGTTTCACATGCCACCAACTCCACATTCACAGGCAACTTCAGCGCCACAGCCGTTTTCAGATAGCCATCAATGCAAAGGCTCCAGACACGAATACTGGTGTGAGAGCTAATTCAATCAAGGAAACACTGCAGGTTGGTGAAGGGCATATTGAAGAAGAATCAGCCGAGTGGTTCTTGTGGGAGAACAACTCCATTTGGCTCACTAACTTCACACACCATCAGGCTTCCAAGCAGCTCTCAAGGAAACTCAGTTTTCACACTCTATGCTTAGTGCTCTTTGTTTGCCTAGGACTGAAATGAACCTGGTAGAGCATCTCACACAAACGAATGCTCCACATGCGGGTTTCACATGCCACCAACTCCACATTCACAGGCAACTTCAGCGCCACAGCCGTTTTCAGAATCCCATCAATGCAAAGGCTCCAGAAACGAATATTGATGTGAGAGCTAATTCAATCAAGGAAACACTGCATGTTGGTGAAGGGCATATTGAAGAAGAATCAGCCGAGTGGTTCTTGTGGGAGAACAACTCCATTTGGCTCACTAACTTCACACAACATCAGGCTTCCAAGCAGCTCTCAAGGAAACTCAGTTTTCACACTCTATGCTTAGTGCCCTTTGAGTGCATTATTTAGGAATGAACCTGGTAGAGCATCCCACACAAACGAATGCTCCACATGCGGGTTTCCCATGCCACCAACTCCACATTCACAGGCAACTTCAGCGCCACAGCTGTTTTCAGATAGCCCTCAATGCAAAGGCTCTAGATGCGAATATTGGTGTGAGAGCTAATTCAATCAAGGAAACACTGCATGTTGGTGGAGGGCATATTGAAGAAGAATCAGCCGAGTGGTTCTTGTGGGAGAACAACTCCATTTGGCTCACTAACTTCACACACCATCAGGCTTCCAAGCGGCTCTCAAGGAAACTCAGTTTTCACACTCTATGCTTAGTGCTCTTTGTTTGCCTAAGACTGAAATGAAGCTTGGTGAGCATCCCACACAAACGAATGCTCCACATGCGGGTTTCACATGCCACCAACTCCACATTCACAGGCAACTTCAGCGCCACAGCTGTTTTCAGATAGCCCTCAATGCAAAGGCTCTAGATGAGAATATTGGTGTGAGAGCTAATTCAATCAAGGAAACACAGCATGTTGGTGGAGGGCATATTGTAGAAGAATCAGCCGAGTAGTTCTTGTGGGAGAACAACTCCATTTGGCTCACTAACTTCACACACCATCAGGCTTCCAAGCAGCTCTCAAGGAAACTCAGTTTTCACACTCTATGCTTAGTGCCCTTTGAGTGCCTAGGACTGAAATGAAGCTTGGTGAGCATCCCACACAAACGAATGCTCCACATGCGGGTTTCACATGCCACCAACTCCACATTCACAGGCAACTTCAGCGCCACAGCCGTTTTCAGATACCACTCAACGCAAAGGCTCTAGACGCAAATATTGGTGTGAGAGCTAATTCAATCAAGGAAGCACTGCATGTTGGTGAAGAGCATATTGAAGAAGAATCAGCCGAGTGGTTCTTGTGGGAGAACAACTCCATTTGGCTCACTAAATTCACACACCACCAGGCTTCCAAGCAGCTCTCAAGGAAACTCTGATTTCACACTCTATGCTTATTGCCCTTTGAGGTCCTAGGACTGAAATGAAGCTTGGTTAGCATCCCTCACAAACGAATGCTCCACATGCGGGTTTCACATGCCACCAACTCCACATTCACGAGCAACTTCAGCTCCACAGCCGTTTTCAGATAGCACTGAAGGCAAAGGCTCTAGAGGCAAATATTGGTGTGAAAGCTAATTCAATCAAGGAAACACTGCATGTTGGGGAAGGGCTTATTGAAGAAGAATCAGCCGAGTGGTTCTTGTGGGAGAACAACTCCATTTGGCTCACTAACTCCACACACCATCAGGCTTCCAAGCAGATCTCAAGGAAACTCAGTTTTCACACTCTATGCTTAGTGCCCTATGAGTGCATTATCTCGGAATGAACCTGGTAGAGCATCCCACACAAATGAATGCTCCATATGCGGGTTTCACATGTCACCAACTCCACATTCACAGGCAACTTCAGCGCCACAGCCGTTTTCAGATAGCCCTCAATGCAAAGGCTCTAGACGCAAATATTGTTGTGAGAGCTAATTCAATCAAGGAAACACTGCATGTTGGTGAAGGGCATACTGAAGAAGAATCAGCAGAGTGGTTCTTGTGGTAGAACAACTCCATTTGGCTCACTAACTTCACACACCATCAGGCTTCCAAGCAGCTCTCAAGGAAACTCAGTTTTCACACTCTATGCTTAGTGCCCTTTGAGTGCATTATCTAGGAATGAACCTGGTAGAGCATCCCACACAAACGAATGCTCCATATGCGGGTTTCACATGCCACCAACTCCACATTCACAGGCAACTTCAGCGCCACAGCCGTTTTCAGATACCACTCAACGCAAAGGTTCTAGACGCAAATATTGGTGTGAGAGCTAATTCAATCAAGGAAACACTGCATGTTGGTGGAGGGCATATTGAAGAAGAATCAGCCGAGTGGTTCTTGTGGGAGAACAACTCCATTTGGCTCACTAACTTCACACACCATCAGGCTTCCAAGCAGCTCTCAAGGAAACTCAGTTTTCACACTCTAGGCTTAGTGCCCTTTGAGTGCATTATCTAGGAATGAACCTGGTAGAGCATCCCACACAAACGAATGTTCCACATGCGGGTTTCACATGCCACCAACTCCACATTCACAGGCAACTTCAGCGCCACAGCTGTTTTCAGATAGCCCTCAATGCAAATTCTCTAGACGCAAATATTGGTGTGAGAGCTAATTCAATCAAGGAAACACTGCATGATGGTGGAGGGCATATTGAAGAAGAATCAGCCGAGTGGTTCTTGTGGGAGAACAACTCCATTTGGCTCACTAACTTCACACACCATCAGGCTTCCAAGCAGCTCTCAAGGAAACTCAGTTTTCACACTCTATGCTTAGTGCTCTTTGAGTGCCTAGGACTGAAATGAAGCTTGGTGAGCATCCCACACAAACGAATGCTCCACATGCGGGTTTCACATGCCACCAACTCCACATTCACAGGCAACTTCAGCGCCACAGCCGTTTTCAGATAGCCCTCATTGCAAAGGCTCTAGACGCAAATATTGGTGTGAGAGCTAATTCAATCAAGGAAACACTGCATGTTGGTGAAGGGCATATTGAAGAAGAATCAGCCGAGTGGTTCTTGTGGGAGAACAACTCCATTTGGCTCACTAACTTCACACACCATCAGGCTTCCAAGCAGCTCTCAAGGAAACTCAGTTTTCACACTCTAGGCTTAGTGCCCTTTGAGTGCAGTATCTAGGAATGAACCTGGTAGATCATTACACACAAACGAATGCTCCACATGCGGGTTTCACATGCCACCAACTCCACATTCACAGGCAACTTCAGCGCCACAGCCGTTTTCAGATAGCCCTCAATGCAAAGGCCCTAGACGCAAATATTGGTGTGAGAGCTAATTCAATCAAGGAAACACTGCATGTTGGTGAAGGGCATATTGAAGAAGAATCAGCCGAGTGGTTCTTGTGGGAGAACAACTCCATTTGGCTCACTAACTTCACACACCATCAGGCTTCCAAGCGGCTCTCAAGGAAACTCTGATTTCACACTCTATGCTTATTGCCCTTTGAGGTCCTAGGACTGAAATGAAGCTTGGTGAGCATCCCACACAAACGAATGCTCCACATGCGGGTTTCACATGCCACCAACTCCACATTCACAGGCAACTTCAGCGCCACAGCCGTTTTCAGATACCACTCAATGCGAAAGCTCTAGAGGCAAATATTGGTGTGAGAGCTAATTCAATCAAGGAAACACTGCATGTTGGTGAAGGGCATAATGAAGAAGAATCAGCCGAGTGGTTCTTGTGGGAGAACAACTCCATTTGGCTCACTAACTTCACACACCATCAGGCTTCCAAGCAGCTCTCAAGGAAACTCAGTTTTCACACTCTAGGCTTAGTGCCCTTTGAGTGCATTATCTAGGAATGAACCTGGTAGAGCATCCCACACAAACGAATGCTCCACATGCGGGTTTCACATGCCACCAACTCCACATTCACAGGCAACTTCAGCGCCACAGCCGTTTTTAGATAACACTCAATGCAAAGGCCCTAGACGCAAATATTGGTGTGAGAGCAAATTCAATCAAGGAAACACTGCATGTTGGTGAAGGGCATATTGAAGAAGAATCAGCCGAGTGGTTCTTGTGGGAGAACAACTCCATTTGGCTCACTAACTTCACACACCATCAGGCTTCCAAGCAGCTCTCAAGGAAACTCAGTTTTCACACTCTATGCTTAGTGCCCTTTGAGTGCATTATCTAGGAATGAACCTGGTAGAGCATCCCACACAAACGAATGTTCAACATGCGGGTTTCACATGCCACCAACTCCACATTCACAGGCAACTTCAGCGCCACAGCTGTTTTCAGATAGCCCTCAATGCAAAGGCTCTAGACGCAAATATTGGTTTGAGAGCTAATTCAATCAAGGAAACACTGCATGTTGGTGGAGGGCATATTGAAGAAGAATCAGCCGAGTGGTTCTTGTGGGAGAACAACTCCATTTGGCTCACTAACTTCACACACCATCAGGCTTCCAAGCAGCTCTCAAGGAAACTCAGTTTTCACACTCTATGCTTAGTGCTCTTTGAGTGCCTAGGACTGAAATGAAGCTTGGTGAGCATCCCACACAAACGAATGCTCCACATGCAGGTTTCACATGCCACCAACTTCACATTCACAGGCAACTTCAGCGCCACAGCCGTTTTCAGATAGCCCTCAATGCAAAGGCTCTAGACGCAAATTTTGGTGTGAGAGCGAATTCAATCAAGGAAACACTGCATGTTGGTGAAGGGCATATTGAAGAAGAATCAGCCGAGTGGTTTTTGTGGGAGAACAACTCCATTTGGCTCACTAACTTCACACACCATCAGGCTTCCAAGCAGCTCTCAAGGAAACTCAGTTTTCACACTCTATGCTTAGTGCCCTTTGAGTGCCTAGGACTGAAATGAAGCTTGGTGAGCATCCCACACAAACGAATGCTCCACATGCGGGTTTCACATGCCACCAACTCCACATTCACAGGCAACTTCAGCGCCACAGCCGTTTTCAGATAACACTCAACGCAAAGGCTCTAGACGCAAATATTGGTATGAGAGCTAATTCAATCAAGGAAGCACTGCATTTTGGTGAAGGCCATATTGAAGAAGAATCAGCCGAGTGGTTCTTGTGGGAGAACAACTCCATTTGGCTCACTAACTTCACATACCATCAGGCTTCCAAGCGGCTCTCAAGGAAACTCAGTTTTCACACTCTATGCTTAGTACCCTTTGAGTGCCTAGGACTGAAATGAAGTTTGGTGAGCATCCCACACAAACGAATGCTCCACATGCGGGTTTCACATGCAACCAACTTCACATTCACAGGCAACTTCAGCGCCACATCCATTTTCAGATAGCCCTCAATGCAAAGGCTCTAGACGCGAATATTGGTGTGAGAGCTAATTCAATCAAGGAAACACTGCATGTTGGTGGAGGGCATATTGAAGAAGAATCAGCCGAGTGGTTCTTGTGGGAGAACAACTCCATTTGGCTCACTAACTTCACACACCATCAGGCTTCCAAGCAGCTCTCAAGGAAACTCAGTTTTCACACTCTAGGCTTAGTGCCCTTTGAGTGCATTATCTAGAAATGAACGTGGTAGAGCATCCCACACAAACGAATGCTCCACATGTGGGTTTCACATGCCACCAACTCCACATTCACAGGCAACTTCAGCGCCACAGCCATTTTCAGATAGCCCTCAATGCAAAGGCTCTAGACGCAAATATTGGTGTGACGGCTAATTCAATCAAGGAAGCACTGCATTTTGGTGAAGGGCATATTGAAGAAGAAGCAGCCGAGTGGTTCTTGTGGGAGAACAACTCCATTTGGCTCACTAACTTCACACACCATCAGGCTTCCAAGCAGCTCTCCAGGAAACTCAGTTTTCACACTCTATGCTTATTGCTCTTTGTTTCCCTAGGACTGAAATGAAGTTTGGTGAGCATCCAACACAAACGAATGCTCCACATGCGGGTTTCACATGCCACCAACTCCACATTCACAGGCAACTTCAGCGCCACAGCCATTTTCAGATAGCCCTCAATGCAAAGGCTCTAGACGCAAATATTGGTGTGAGAGCTAATTCAATCAAGGAAACACTGCATGTTGGTGGAGTGCATATTGAAGAAGAATCAGCCGAGTGGTTCTTGTGGGAGAACAACTCCATTTATCTCACTAACTTCACACAAGATCAGGCTTCCAAGCAGCTCTCAAGGAAACTCAGTTTTCACACTCCAGGCTTAGTGCCCTTTGAGTGCATTATTTAGGAATGAACCTGGTAGAGCATCCCACACAAACGAATGCTCCACATGCGGGTTTCACATGCCACCAACTCCACCTTCACAGGCAACTTCAGCGCCACAGCCGTTTTCAGATAGCCCTCAATGCAAAGGCTCTAGACGCAAATATTGGTGTGAGAGCTAATTCAATCAAGGAAGCACTGCATTTTGGTGAAGGGCATATTGAAGAAGAATCAGCCGAGTGGTTCTTGTGGGAGAACAACTCCATTTGGTTCACTAACTTCACACACCATCAGGCTTCCAAGCGGCTCTCAAGGAAAATCAGCTTTCACAGTCTGTGCTTAGTGCCCTTTGAGTGCCTAGGACTGAAATGAAGCTTGGCGAGCATCCCACACAAACGAATGCTTCACATGCGGGTTTCACATGCCACCAACTCCACATTCACAGGCAACTTCAGCGGCACAGCCGTTTTCAGATAGCCCTCAATGCAAAGTCTCTAGACGCAAATATTGGTGTGAGAGCTAATTCAAACAAGGAAACACTGCATGTTGGTGAGGGCATATTGAAGAAGAATCAGCCGAGTGGTTCTTGTGGGAGAACAACTCCATTTGGCTCACTAACTTCACACACCATCAGGCTTCCAAGCAGCTCTCAAGGAAACTCAGTTTTCACACTCTAGGCTTAGTGCCCTTTGAGTGCATTATCTAGGAATGAACCTGGTAGAGCATCCCACACAAACGAATGCTCCACATGCGGGTTTCACATGCCACCAACTCCACATTCACAGGCAACTTCAGCGCCACAGCCGTTTTCAGATAGCCCTCAATGCAAAGGCTCTAGACGCAAATATTGGTGTGAGAGCAAATTCAATCAAGGAAACACTGCATGTTGGTGAAGGGCATATTGAAGAAGAATCAGCCGAGTGGTTCTTGTGGGAGAACAACTCCATTTGGCTCACTAACTTCACACACCATCAGGCTTCCAAGCAGCTCTTAAGGAAACTCAGTTTTCACACTCTTGGCTTAGGTCCCTTTGAGTGCATTATCTAGGAATGAACCTGGTAGAGCATCCCACACAAACGAATGCTCAACATGCAGGTTTCACATGCCACCAACTCCACATTCACAGGCAACTTCAGCACAACAGCCATTTTCAGATAGCCCTCAATTCAAAGGCTCTAGACGCAAATATTGGTGTGAGAGCTAATTCAATCAAGGAAGCACTGCATGTTGGGGAAGGGCATATTGAAGAAGAATCAGCCGAGTGGTTCTTGTGGGAGAACAACTCCATTTGGCTCACTAACTTCACACACCATCAGGCTTCCAAGCAGCTCTCAAGGAAACTCAGTTTTCACACTCTAGGCTTAGTGCCCTTTGAGTGCATTATCTAGGAATGAACCTGGTAGAGCATCCCACACAAACGAATGCTCCACATGCGGGTTTCACATGCCACCAACTCCACATTCACAGGCAACTTCAGCGCCACAGCCGTTTTCAGATAGCCCTCAATGCAAAGGCTCTAGATCCGAATATTGGTGTGAGAGCTAATTCAATCAAGGAAACACTGCATTTTGGTGAAGGGCATATTGAAGAAGAATCAGCCGAGTGGTTCTTGTGGGAGAACAACTCCATTTGGCTCACTAACTTCACACACCATCAGGCTTCCAAGCAGCTCTCAAGGAAACTCAGTATTCACACTCTATGCTTAGTGCCCTTTGAGTGCATTATCTAGGAATGAACCTGGTAGAGCATCCCACACAAACGAATGCTCCACATGCGGGTTTCACATGCCACCAACTCCACATTCACAGGCAACTTCAGCGCCACAGCCGTTTTCAGATAGCCCTCAATGCAAAGGCTCTCGACGTGAATATTGGTGTGAGAGCTAATTCAATCAAGGAAACACTGCATGTTGGTGAAGGGCATATTGAATAAGAATCAGCCGAGTGGTTCTTGTGGGAGAACAACTCCATTTGGCTCACTAACTTCACACACCATCAGGCTTCCAAGCAGCTCTCAAGGAAACTCAGTTTTCACACTCTAGGCTTAGTGCCCTTTGAGTGCATTATCTAGGAATGAACCTGGTAGAGCATCCCACACAAACGAATGCTCCACATGCGGGTTTCACATGCCACCAACTCCACATTCACAGGCAACTTCAGCGCCACAGCCGTTTTCAGATAGCCCTCAATGCAAAGGCTCTAGATCCGAATATTGGTGTGAGAGCTAATTCAATCAAGGAAACACTGCATTTTGGTGAAGGGCATATTGAAGAAGAATCAGCCGAGTGGTTCTTGTGGGAGAACAACTCCATTTGGCTCACTAACTTCACACACCATCAGGCTTCCAAGCAGCTCTCAAGGAAACTCAGTATTCACACTCTATGCTTAGTGCCCTTTGAGTGCATTATCTAGGAATGAACCTGGTAGAGCATCCCACACAAACGAATGCTCCACATGCGGGTTTCACATGCCACCAACTCCACATTCACAGGCAACTTCAGCGCCACACTCGTTTCAGATAGCCCTCAATGCAAAGGCTCTAGATGCGAATATTGGTGTGAGAGCTAATTCAATCAAGGAAACACTACATGTTGGTGAAGGGCATATTGAAGAAGAACTAGCCGAGTGGTTCTTGTGGGAGAACAACTCCATTTGGCTCACTAACTTCACACACCATCAGGCTTCCAAGCAGCTCTCAAGGAAACTCAGTTTTCACACTCTATGCTTAGTGCCCTTTGAGTGCATTATCTAGGAATGAACCTGGTAGAGCATCCCACACAAACGAATGCTCCACATGCGGGTTTCACATGCCACCAACTCCACATTCACAGGCAACTTCAGCGCCACAGCCGTTTTCAGATAGCCCTCAATGCAAAGGCTCTAGATGCGAATATTGATGTGAGAGCTAATTCAATCAAGGAAACACTGCATGTTGGTGAAGGCCAATTGAAGAAGAATCAGCCGAGTGGTTCTTGTGGGAGAACAACTCCATTTGGCTCACTAACTTCACACACCATCAGGCTTCCAAGCAGCTCTCAAGGAAACTCAGTTTTCACACTCTATGCTTAGTGCCCTTTGAGTGCCTAGGACTGAAATGAAGCTTGGTGAGCATCCCACACAAACGAATGCTCCACATGCGGGTTTCACATGCCACCAACTCCACATTCACAGGCAACTTCAGCGCCACAGCCGTTTTCAGATAGCCCTCAATGCAAAGGCTCTAGACGCAAATATTAGTGTGAGAGCAAATTCAATCAAGGAAACACTGGATGTTGGTGAAGGGCATATTGGAGAAGAATCAGCCGAGTGGTTCTTGTGGGAGAACAACTCCATTTGGCTCACTAACTTCACACACCATCAGGCTTCCAAGCAGCTCTCAAGGAAACTCAGTTTTCACACTCTATGCTTAGTGCCCTTTGAGTGCCTAGGACTGAAATGAAGCTTGGTGAGCGTCCCACACAAACGAATGCTCCACATGCGGGTTTCACATGCCACCAACTCCACATTCACAGGCAACTTCAGCGCCACAGCCGTTTTCAGATAGCCCTCAATCTAAAGGCTCTAGACGTGAATATTGGTGTGAGAGCTAATTCAATCAAGGAAACACTGCATGTTGGTGAAGGGCATATTGAAGAAGAATCAGCCGAGTGGTTGTTGTGGGAGAACAACTCCATTTGGCTCACTAACTTCACACACCATCAGGCTTCCAAGCAGCTCTCAAGGAAACTCAGATTTAACACTCTATCCTTAGTGCCCTTTGAGTGCCTAGGACTGAAATGAAGCTTGGTGAGCATCCCACACAAACGAATGCTCCACATGCGGGTTTCACATGCCACCAACTCCACATTCACAGGCAACTTCAGCGCCACAGCTGTTTTCAGATAACCCTCAATGCAAAGGGTCTAGACGCAAATATTGCTGTGGGAGCTAATTCAATCAAGGAAACACTGCATTTTGCTGAAGGGCATATTGAAGAAGAATCAGAAGAGTGGTCCTTGTGGGAGAACAACTCCATTTGGCTCACTAACTTCACACACCATCAGGCTTCCAAGCAGCTCTCAAGGAAACTCAGTTTTCACACTCTATGCTTAGTGCCCTTTGAGTGCATTATCTAGGAATGAACCTGGTAGAGCATTCCACACAAACGAATGCTCCACATGCGGGTTTCACATGCCACCAACTCCACATTCACAAGCAACTTCAGCGTCACAGCTGTTTTCAGATAGCCCTCAATGCAAAGGCTCTCGACATGAATATTGGTGTGAGAGCTAATTCAATCAAGGAAACACTGCATGTTGGTGAAGGCCAATTGAGGAAGAATCAGCCGAGTGGTTCTTGTGGGAGAACAACTCCATTTGGCTCACTAACTTCACACACCATCAGGCTTCCAAGCAGCTCTCAAGGAAACTCAGTTTTCACACTCTAGGCTTAGTGCCCTTTGAGTGCATTATCTAGGAATGAACCTGGTAGAGCATCCCACACAAACGAATGCTCCATATGCGGGTTTCACATGCCACCAACTCCACATTCACAGGCAACTTCAGCGCCACAGCCGTTTTCAGATTGCCCTCAATGCAAAGGCTCTAGACGCAAATATTGGTGTGAGAGCTAATTCAATCAAGGAAACACTGCATGTTGGTGTAGGGCATATTGAAGAAGAATCCGCCGAGTGGTTCTTGTGGGAGAACAACTCCATTTGGCTCACTAACTTCACACACCATCAGGCTTCCAAGCAGCTCTCAAGGAAACTCAGTTTTCACACTCTATGCTTAGTGCCCTTTGAGTGCATTATCTAGGAATGAACCTGGTAGAGCATCCCACACAAACGAATGCTCCACATGCGGGTTTCACATGCCACCAACTCCACATTCACAGGCAACTTCAGCGCCACAGCCGTTTTCAGATAGCCCTCAACGCAAAGGCTCTAGACGTGAATATTGGTGTGAGAGCTAATTCAATCAAGGAAGCACTGCATGTTGGTGAAGGGCATATTGGAGAAGAATCAGCCGAGTGGTTCTTGTGGGAGAACAACTCCATTTGGCTCACTAACTTCACACACCATCAGGCTTCCAAGCAGCTCTCAAGGAAACTCTGATTTCACTCTCTATGCTTATTGCCCTTTGAGGTCCTAGGACTGAAATGAAGCTTGGTGAGCATCCCACACAAACGAATGCTCCACATGCGGGTTTCACATGCCACCAACTCCACATTCACAGGCAACTTCAGCGCCACAGCCGTTTTCAGATAGCACTCAACGCAAAGGCTCTAGACGCAAATATTGGTGTGAGAGCTAATTCAATCAAGGAAACACTGCATTTTGCTGAAGGGCATATTGAAGAAGAATCAGCCGAGTGGTCCTTGTGGGAGAACAACTCCATTTGGCTCACTAACTTCACACACCATCAGGCTTCCAAGCAGCTCTCAAGGAAACTCAGTTTTCACACTCTATGCTTAGTGCCCTTTGAGTGCATTATCTAGGAATGAACCTGGTAGAGCATCCCACACAAACGAATGCTCCACATGCGGGTTTCACATGCCACCAACTCCACATTCACAGGCAACTTCAGCGCCACAGCCGTTTTCAGATAGCCCTCAATGCAAAGGCTCTAGATGCGAATATTGATGTGAGAGCTAATTCAATCAAGGAAACACTGCATGTTGGTGAAGGCCAATTGAAGAAGAATCAGCCTAGTGGTTCTTGTGGGAGAACAACTCCATTTGGCTCACTAACTTCACACACCATCAGGCTTCCAAGCAGCTCTCAAGGAAACTCAGTTTTCACACTCTATGCTTAGTGCCCTTTGAGTGCCTAGGACTGAAATGAAGCTTGGTGAGCATCCCACACAAACGAATGCTCCACATGCGGGTTTCACATGCCACCAACTCCACATTCACAGGCAACTTCAGCGCCACAGCCGTTTTCAGATAGCCCTCAATGCAAAGGCTCTAGACGCAAATATTAGTGTGAGAGCAAATTCAATCAAGGAAACACTGCATGTTGGTGAAGGGCATATTGGAGAAGAATCAGCCGAGTGGTTCTTGTGGGAGAACAACTCCATTTGGCTCACTAACTTCACACACCATCAGGCTTCCAAGCAGCTCTCAAGGAAACTCAGTTTTCACACTCTATGCTTAGTGCCCTTTGAGTGCCTAGGACTGAAATGAAGCTTGGTGAGCGTCCCACACAAACGAATGCTCCACATGCGGGTTTCACATGCCACCAACTCCACATTCACAGGCAACTTCAGCGCCACAGCCGTTTTCAGATAGCCCTCAATCTAAAGGCTCTAGACGTGAATATTGGTGTGAGAGCTAATTCAATCAAGGAAACACTGCATGTTGGTGAAGGGCATATTGAAGAAGAATCAGCCGAGTGGTTGTTGTGGGAGAACAACTCCATTTGGCTCACTAACTTCACACACCATCAGGCTTCCAAGCAGCTCTCAAGGAAACTCAGATTTAACACTCTATCCTTAGTGCCCTTTGAGTGCCTAGGACTGAAATGAAGCTTGGTGAGCATCCCACACAAACGAATGCTCCACATGCGGGTTTCACATGCCACCAACTCCACATTCACAGGCAACTTAAGCGCCACAGCTGTTTTCAGATAACCCTCAATGCAAAGGGTCTAGACGCAAATATTGCTGTGGGAGCTAATTCAATCAAGGAAACACTGCATTTTGCTGAAGGGCATATTGAAGAAGAATCAGAAGAGTGGTCCTTGTGGGAGAACAACTCCATTTGGCTCACTAACTTCACACACCATCAGGCTTCCAAGCAGCTCTCAAGGAAACTCAGTTTTCACACTCTATGCTTAGTGCCCTTTGAGTGCATTATCTAGGAATGAACCTGGTAGAGCATCCCACACAAACGAATGCTCCATATGCGGGTTTCACATGCCACCAACTCCACATTCACAGGCAACTTCAGCGCCACAGCCGTTTTCAGATTGCCCTCAATGCAAAGGCTCTAGACGCAAATATTGGTGTGAGAACTAATTCAATCAAGGAAACACTGCATGTTGGTGTAGGGCATATTGAAGAAGAATCCGCCGAGTGGTTCTTGTGGGAGAACAACTCCATTTGGCTCACTAACTTCACACACCATCAGGCTTCCAAGCAGCTCTCAAGGAAACTCAGTTTTCACACTCTATGCTTAGTGCCCTTTGAGTGCATTATCTAGGAATGAACCTGGTAGAGCATCCCACACAAACGAATGCTCCACATGCGGGTTTCACATGCCACCAACTCCACATTCACAGGCAACTTCAGCGCCACAGCCGTTTTCAGATAGCCCTCAACGCAAAGGCTCTAGACGTGAATATTGGTGTGAGAGCTAATTCAATCAAGGAAGCACTGCATGTTGGTGAAGGGCATATTGGAGAAGAATCAGCCGAGTGGTTCTTGTGGGAGAACAACTCCATTTGGCTCACTAACTTCACACACCATCAGGCTTCCAAGCAGCTCTCAAGGAAACTCTGATTTCACTCTCTATGCTTATTGCCCTTTGAGGTCCTAGGACTGAAATGAAGCTTGGTGAGCATCCCACACAAACGAATGCTCCACATGCGGGTTTCACATGCCACCAACTCCACATTCACAGGCAACTTCAGCGCCACAGCCGTTTTCAGATAGCACTCAACGCAAAGGCTCTAGACGCAAATATTGGTGTGAGAGCTAATTCAATCAAGGAAACACTGCATTTTGCTGAAGGGCATATTGAAGAAGAATCAGCCGAGTGGTCCTTGTGGGAGAACAACTCCATTTGGCTCACTAACTTCACACACCATCAGGCTTCCAAGCAGCTCTCAAGGAAACTCAGTTTTCACACTCTATGCTTAGTGCCCTTTGAGTGCATTATCTAGGAATGAACCTGGTAGAGCATCCCACACAAACGAATGCTCCACATGCGGGTTTCACATGCCACCAACTCCACATTCACAGGCAACTTCAGCGCCACAGCCGTTTTCAGATAGCCCTCAACGCAAAGGCTCTAGACGTGAATATTGGTGTGAGAGCTAATTCAATCAAGGAAGCACTGCATGTTGGTGAAGGGCATATTGGAGAAGAATCAGCCGAGTGGTTCTTGTGGGAGAACAACTCCATTTGGCTCACTAACTTCACACAGCATCAGGCTTCCAAGCAGCTCTCAAGGAAACTCTGATTTCACTCTCTATGCTTATTGCCCTTTGAGGTCCTAGGACTGAAATGAAGCTTGGTGAGCATCCCACACAAACGAATGCTCCACATGCGGGTTTCACATGCCACCAACTCCACATTCACAGGCAACTTCAGCGCCACAGCTGTTTTCAGATAACCCTCAATGCAAAGGGTCTAGACGCAAATATTGCTGTGGGAGCTAATTCAATCAAGGAAACACTGCATCTTGGTGAAGGGCATATTGAAGAAGAATCAGCCGAGTGGTTCTTGTGGGAGAACAACTCCATTTGGCTCACTAACTTCACACACCATCAGGCTTCCAAGCAGCTCTCAAGGAAACTCAGTTTTCACACTCTATGCTTAGTGCCCTTTGAGTGCGTTATCTAGGAATGAACCTGGTAGAGCATCCACACAAACGAATGCTCCACATGCGGGTTTCACATGCCACCAACTCCACATTCACAAGCAACTTCAGTGCCACAGCTGTTTTCAGATAGCCCTCATGCAAAGGCTCTAGATGCAAATATTGGTGTGAGAGCTAATTCAATCAAGGAAACATTGCATGTTGGTGAAGGGCAATTTGAAGAAGAATCAGCCGAGTGGTTCTTGTGGGAGAACAACTCCATTTGGCTCACTAACTTCACACACCATCAGGCTTCCAAGCAGCTCTCAAGGAAACTCAGTTTTCACACTCTATGCTTAGTGCCCTTTGAGTGCCTAGGACTGAAATGAAGCTTGGTGAGCATCCCACACAAACGAATGCTCCACATGCGGGTTTCACATGCCACCAACTCCACATTCACAGGCAACTTCAGCGCCACAGCCGTTTTCAGATAGCACTCAACGCAAAGGCTCTAGACGCAAATATTGGTGTGAGAGCTAATTCAATCAAGGAAACACTGCATTTTGCTGAAGGGCATATTGAAGAAGAATCAGAAGAGTGGTCCTTGTGGGAGAACAACTCCATTTGGCTCACTAACTTCACACACCATCAGGCTTCCAAGCAGCTCTCAAGGAAACTCAGTTTTCACACTCTATGCTTAGTGCCCTTTGAGTGCATTATCTAGGAATGAACCTGGTAGAGCATTCCACACAAACGAATGCTCCAAATGCGGGTTTCACATGCCACCAACTCCACATTCACAGGCAACTTCAGCGTCACAGCTGTTTTCAGATAGCCCTCAATGCAAAGGCTCTCGACATGAATATTGGTGTGAGAGCTAATTCAATCAAGGAAACACTGCATGTTGGTGAAGGCCAATTGAGGAAGAATCAGCCGAGTGGTTCTTGTGGGAGAACAACTCCATTTGGCTCACTAACTTCACACACCATCAGGCTTCCAAGCAGCTCTCAAGGAAACTCAGTTTTCACACTCTAGGCTTAGTGCCCTTTGAGTGCATTATCTAGGAATGAACCTGGTAGAGCATCCCACACAAACGAATGCTCCATATGCGGGTTTCACATGCCACCAACTCCACATTCACAGGCAACTTCAGCGCCACAGCCGTTTTCAGATTGCCCTCAATGCAAAGGCTCTAGACGCAAATATTGGTGTGAGAACTAATTCAATCAAGGAAACACTGCATGTTGGTGTAGGGCATATTGAAGAAGAATCCGCCGAGTGGTTCTTGTGGGAGAACAACTCCATTTGGCTCACTAACTTCACACACCATCAGGCTTCCAAGCAGCTCTCAAGGAAACTCAGTTTTCACACTCTATGCTTAGTGCCCTTTGAGTGCATTATCTAGGAATGAACCTGGTAGAGCATCCCACACAAACGAATGCTCCACATGCGGGTTTCACATGCCACCAACTCCACATTCACAGGCAACTTCAGCGCCACAGCCGTTTTCAGATAGCCCTCAACGCAAAGGCTCTAGACGTGAATATTGGTGTGAGAGCTAATTCAATCAAGGAAGCACTGCATGTTGGTGAAGGGCATATTGGAGAAGAATCAGCCGAGTGGTTCTTGTGGGAGAACAACTCCATTTGGCTCACTAACTTCACACACCATCAGGCTTCCAAGCAGCTCTCAAGGAAACTCTGATTTCACTCTCTATGCTTATTGCCCTTTGAGGTCCTAGGACTGAAATGAAGCTTGGTGAGCATCCCACACAAACGAATGCTCCACATGCGGGTTTCACATGCCACCAACTCCACATTCACAGGCAACTTCAGCGCCACAGCCGTTTTCAGATAGCACTCAACGCAAAGGCTCTAGACGCAAATATTGGTGTGAGAGCTAATTCAATCAAGGAAACACTGCATTTTGCTGAAGGGCATATTGAAGAAGAATCAGCCGAGTGGTCCTTGTGGGAGAACAACTCCATTTGGCTCACTAACTTCACACACCATCAGGCTTCCAAGCAGCTCTCAAGGAAACTCAGTTTTCACACTCTATGCTTAGTGCCCTTTGAGTGCATTATCTAGGAATGAACCTGGTAGAGCATCCCACACAAACGAATGCTCCACATGCGGGTTTCACATGCCACCAACTCCACATTCACAGGCAACTTCAGCGCCACAGCCGTTTTCAGATAGCCCTCAACGCAAAGGCTCTAGACGTGAATATTGGTGTGAGAGCTAATTCAATCAAGGAAGCACTGCATGTTGGTGAAGGGCATATTGAAGAAGAATCAGCCGAGTGGTTCTTGTGGGAGAACAACTCCATTTGGCTCACTAACTTCACACAGCATCAGGCTTCCAAGCAGCTCTCAAGGAAACTCTGATTTCACTCTCTATGCTTATTGCCCTTTGAGGTCCTAGGACTGAAATGAAGCTTGGTGAGCATCCCACACAAACGAATGCTCCACATGCGGGTTTCACATGCCACCAACTCCACATTCACAGGCAACTTCAGCGCCACAGCTGTTTTCAGATAACCCTCAATGCAAAGGGTCTAGACGCAAATATTGCTGTGGGAGCTAATTCAATCAAGGAAACACTGCATCTTGGTGAAGGGCATATTGAAGAAGAATCAGCCGAGTGGTTCTTGTGGGAGAACAACTCCATTTGGCTCACTAACTTCACACACCATCAGGCTTCCAAGCAGCTCTCAAGGAAACTCAGTTTTCACACTCTATGCTTAGTGCCCTTTGAGTGCGTTATCTAGGAATGAACCTGGTAGAGCATCCACACAAACGAATGCTCCACATGCGGGTTTCACATGCCACCAACTCCACATTCACAAGCAACTTCAGTGCCACAGCTGTTTTCAGATAGCCCTCATGCAAAGGCTCTAGATGCAAATATTGGTGTGAGAGCTAATTCAATCAAGGAAACATTGCATGTTGGTGAAGGGCAATTTGAAGAAGAATCAGCCGAGTGGTTCTTGTGGGAGAACAACTCCATTTGGCTCACTAACTTCACACACCATCAGGCTTCCAAGCAGCTCTCAAGGAAACTCAGTTTTCACACTCTATGCTTAGTGCCCTTTGAGTGCCTAGGACTGAAATGAAGCTTGGTGAGCATCCCACACAAACGAATGCTCCACATGCGGGTTTCACATGCCACCAACTCCACATTCACAGGCAACTTCAGCGCCACAGCCGTTTTCAGATAGCACTCAACGCAAAGGCTCTAGACGCAAATATTGGTGTGAGAGCTAATTCAATCAAGGAAACACTGCATTTTGCTGAAGGGCATATTGAAGAAGAATCAGAAGAGTGGTCCTTGTGGGAGAACAACTCCATTTGGCTCACTAACTTCACACACCATCAGGCTTCCAAGCAGCTCTCAAGGAAACTCAGTTTTCACACTCTATGCTTAGTGCCCTTTGAGTGCATTATCTAGGAATGAACCTGGTAGAGCATTCCACACAAACGAATGCTCCACATGCGGGTTTCACATGCCACCAACTCCACATTCACAGGCAACTTCAGCGTCACAGCTGTTTTCAGATAGCCCTCAATGCAAAGGCTCTCGACATGAATATTGGTGTGAGAGCTAATTCAATCAAGGAAACACTGCATGTTGGTGAAGGCCAATTGAGGAAGAATCAGCCGAGTGGTTCTTGTGGGAGAACAACTCCATTTGGCTCACTAACTTCACACACCATCAGGCTTCCAAGCAGCTCTCAAGGAAACTCAGTTTTCACACTCTAGGCTTAGTGCCCTTTGAGTGCATTATCTAGGAATGAACCTGGTAGAGCATCCCACACAAACGAATGCTCCATATGCGGGTTTCACATGCCACCAACTCCACATTCACAGGCAACTTCAGCGCCACAGTCGTTTTCAGATTGCCCTCAATGCAAAGGCTCTAGACGCAAATATTGGTGTGAGAGCTAATTCAATCAAGGAAACACTGCATGTTGGTGAAGGGCAATTTGAAGAAGAATCAGCCGAGTGGTTCTTGTGGGAGAACAACTCCATTTGGCTCACTAACTTCACACACCATCAGGCTTCCAAGCAGCTCTCAAGGAAACTCAGTTTTCACACTCTATGCTTAGTGCCCTTTGAGTGCCTAGGACTGAAATGAAGCTTGGTGAGCATCCCACACAAACGAATGCTCCACATGCGGGTTTCACATGCCACCAACTCCACATTCACAGGCAACTTCAGCGCCACAGCCGTTTTCAGATAGCACTCAACGCAAAGGCTCTAGACGCAAATATTGGTGTGAGAGCTAATTCAATCAAGGAAACACTGCATTTTGCTGAAGGGCATATTGAAGAAGAATCAGAAGAGTGGTCCTTGTGGGAGAACAACTCCATTTGGCTCACTAACTTCACACACCATCAGGCTTCCAAGCAGCTCTCAAGGAAACTCAGTTTTCACACTCTATGCTTAGTGCCCTTTGAGTGCATTATCTAGGAATGAACCTGGTAGAGCATTCCACACAAACGAATGCTCCAAATGCGGGTTTCACATGCCACCAACTCCACATTCACAGGCAACTTCAGCGTCACAGCTGTTTTCAGATAGCCCTCAATGCAAAGGCTCTCGACATGAATATTGGTGTGAGAGCTAATTCAATCAAGGAAACACTGCATGTTGGTGAAGGCCAATTGAGGAAGAATCAGCCGAGTGGTTCTTGTGGGAGAACAACTCCATTTGGCTCACTAACTTCACACACCATCAGGCTTCCAAGCAGCTCTCAAGGAAACTCAGTTTTCACACTCTAGGCTTAGTGCCCTTTGAGTGCATTATCTAGGAATGAACCTGGTAGAGCATCCCACACAAACGAATGCTCCATATGCGGGTTTCACATGCCACCAACTCCACATTCACAGGCAACTTCAGCGCCACAGCCGTTTTCAGATTGCCCTCAATGCAAAGGCTCTAGACGCAAATATTGGTGTGAGAACTAATTCAATCAAGGAAACACTGCATGTTGGTGTAGGGCATATTGAAGAAGAATCCGCCGAGTGGTTCTTGTGGGAGAACAACTCCATTTGGCTCACTAACTTCACACACCATCAGGCTTCCAAGCAGCTCTCAAGGAAACTCAGTTTTCACACTCTAGGCTTAGTGCCCTTTGAGTGCATTATCTAGGAATGAACCTGGTAGAGCATCCCACACAAACGAATGCTCCATATGCGGGTTTCACATGCCACCAACTCCACATTCACAGGCAACTTCAGCGCCACTGCCGTTTTCAGATAGCCCTCAACGCAAAGGCTCTAGACGTGAATATTGGTGTGAGAGCTAATTCAATCAAGGAAGCACTGCATGTTGGTGAAGGGCATATTGGAGAAGAATCAGCCGAGTGGTTCTTGTGGGAGAACAACTCCATTTGGCTCACTAACTTCACACAGCATCAGGCTTCCAAGCAGCTCTCAAGGAAACTCTGATTTCACTCTCTATGCTTATTGCCCTTTGAGGTCCTAGGACTGAAATGAAGCTTGGTGAGCATCCCACACAAACGAATGCTCCACATGCGGGTTTCACATGCCACCAACTCCACATTCACAGGCAACTTCAGCGCCACAGCTGTTTTCAGATAACCCTCAATGCAAAGGGTCTAGACGCAAATATTGCTGTGGGAGCTAATTCAATCAAGGAAACACTGCATCTTGGTGAAGGGCATATTGAAGAAGAATCAGCCGAGTGGTTCTTGTGGGAGAACAACTCCATTTGGCTCACTAACTTCACACACCATCAGGCTTCCAAGCAGCTCTCAAGGAAACTCAGTTTTCACACTCTATGCTTAGTGCCCTTTGAGTGCGTTATCTAGGAATGAACCTGGTAGAGCATCCACACAAACGAATGCTCCACATGCGGGTTTCACATGCCACCAACTCCACATTCACAAGCAACTTCAGTGCCACAGCTGTTTTCAGATAGCCCTCATGCAAAGGCTCTAGATGCAAATATTGGTGTGAGAGCTAATTCAATCAAGGAAACATTGCATGTTGGTGAAGGGCAATTTGAAGAAGAATCAGCCGAGTGGTTCTTGTGGGAGAACAACTCCATTTGGCTCACTAACTTCACACACCATCAGGCTTCCAAGCAGCTCTCAAGGAAACTCAGTTTTCACACTCTATGCTTAGTGCCCTTTGAGTGCCTAGGACTGAAATGAAGCTTGGTGAGCATCCCACACAAACGAATGCTCCACATGCGGGTTTCACATGCCACCAACTCCACATTCACAGGCAACTTCAGCGCCACAGCCGTTTTCAGATAGCACTCAACGCAAAGGCTCTAGACGCAAATATTGGTGTGAGAGCTAATTCAATCAAGGAAACACTGCATTTTGCTGAAGGGCATATTGAAGAAGAATCAGAAGAGTGGTCCTTGTGGGAGAACAACTCCATTTGGCTCACTAACTTCACACACCATCAGGCTTCCAAGCAGCTCTCAAGGAAACTCAGTTTTCACACTCTATGCTTAGTGCCCTTTGAGTGCATTATCTAGGAATGAACTTGGTAGAGCATTCCACACAAACGAATGCTCCAAATGCGGGTTTCACATGCCACCAACTCCACATTCACAGGCAACTTCAGCGTCACAGCTGTTTTCAGATAGCCCTCAATGCAAAGGCTCTCGACATGAATATTGGTGTGAGAGCTAATTCAATCAAGGAAACACTGCATGTTGGTGAAGGCCAATTGAGGAAGAATCAGCCGAGTGGTTCTTGTGGGAGAACAACTCCATTTGGCTCACTAACTTCACACACCATCAGGCTTCCAAGCAGCTCTCAAGGAAACTCAGTTTTCACACTCTAGGCTTAGTGCCCTTTGAGTGCATTATCTAGGAATGAACCTGGTAGAGCATCCCACACAAACGAATGCTCCATATGCGGGTTTCACATGCCACCAACTCCACATTCACAGGCAACTTCAGCGCCACAGTCGTTTTCAGATTGCCCTCAATGCAAAGGCTCTAGACGCAAATATTGGTGTGAGAGCTAATTCAATCAAGGAAACACTGCATGTTGGTGTAGGGCATATTGAAGAAGAATCCGCCGAGTGGTTCTTGTGGGAGAACAACTCCATTTGGCTCACTAACTTCATACACCATCAGGCTTCCAAGCAGCTCTCAAGGAAACTCAGTTTTCACACTCTATGCTTAGTGCCCTTTGAGTGCATTATCTAGGAATGAACCTGGTAGAGCATCCCACACAAACGAATGCTCCACATGCGGGTTTCACATGCCACCAACTCCACATTCACAGGCAACTTCAGCGCCACAGCCGTTTTCAGATAGCCCTCAACGCAAAGGCTCTAGACGTGAATATTGGTGTGAGAGCTAATTCAATCAAGGAAGCACTGCATGTTGGTGAAGGGCATATTGGAGAAGAATCAGCCGAGTGGTTCTTGTGGGAGAACAACTCCATTTGGCTCACTAACTTCACACAGCATCAGGCTTCCAAGCAGCTCTCAAGAAAACTCTGATTTCACTCTCTATGCTTATTGCCCTTTGAGGTCCTAGGACTGAAATGAAGCTTGGTGAGCATCCCACACAAACGAATGCTCCACATGCGGGTTTCACATGCCACCAACTCCACATTCACAGGCAACTTCAGCGCCACAGCCGTTTTCAGATTGCCCTCAATGCAACGGCTCTAGACGCAAATATTGGTGTGAGAGCTAATTCAATCAAGGAAACACTGCATTTTGCTGAAGGGCATATTGAAGAAGAATCAGCCGAGTGGTCCTTGTGGGAGAACAACTCCATTTGGCTCACTAACTTCACACACCATCAGGCTTCCAAGCAGCTCTCAAGGAAACTCAGTTTTCACACTCTATGCTTAGTGCCCTTTGAGTGCATTATCTAGGAATGAACCTGGTAGAGCATTCCACACAAACGAATGCTCCACATGCGGGTTTCACATGCCACCAACTCCACATTCACAAGCAACTTCAGCGTCACAGCTGTTTTCAGATAGCCCTCAATGCAAAGGCTCTCGACATGAATATTAGTGTGAGAGCTAATTCCATCAAGGAAACACTGCATGTTGGTGAAGGCCAATTGAGGAAGAATCAGCCGAGTGGTTCTTGTGGGAGAACAACTCCATTTGGCTCATAACTTCACACACCATCAGGCTTCCAAACAGCTCTCAAGGAAACTCAGTTTTCACACTCTAGGCTTAGTGCCCTATGAGTGCCTAGAACTGAAAAGAACCTGGTAGAGCATCCCACACAAACGAATGCTCCACATGCGGGTTTCACATGCCACCAACTCCACATTCACAGGCAACTTCAGCGCCACAGCCGTTTTCAGATAGCCCTCAATGCAAAGGCTCTAGACGCAAATATTGGTGTGAGAGCAAATTCAATCAAGGAAGCACTGCATTTTGGTGAAGGGCATATTGAAGAAGAATCAGCCGAGTGGTTCTTTGTGAGAACAACTCCATTTGGCTCACTAACTTCACACACCATCAGGCTTCCAAGCAGCTCTCAAGGAAACTCAGTTTTCACACTCTAGGCTTAGTGCCCTTTGAGTGCATTATCTAGGAATGAACCTGGTAGAGCATCCCACACAAACGAATGCTCCATATGCGGGTTTCACATGCCACCAACTCCACATTCACAGGCAACTTCAGCGCCACAGCCGTTTTCAGATAGCCCTCAATGCAAAGGCTCTAGACGCAAATATTGGTGTGAGAGCTAATTCAATCAAGGAAACACTGCATGTTGGTGTAGGGCATATTGAAGAAGAATCCGCCGAGTGGTTCTTGTGGGGGAACAACTCCATTTGGCTCACTAACTTCACACACCATCAGGCTTCCAAGCAGCTCTCCAGGAAACTCAGTTTTCACACTCTATGCTTATTGCTCTTTGTTTCCCTAGGACTGAAATGAAACTTGGTGAGCATCCCACACAAACGAATGCTCCACATGCGGGTTTCACATGCCACCAACTCCACATTCCCAGGCAACTTCAGCGCCACACTCGTTTCAGATAGCCCTCAATGCAAAGGCTCTAGACGCGAATATTGGTGTGAGAGCTAATTCAATCAAGGAAACACTACATGTTGGTGAAGGGCATATTGAAGAAGAACTAGCCGAGTGGTTCTTGTGGGAGAACAACTCCATTTGGCTCACTAACTTCACACACCATCAGGCTTCCAAGCAGCTCTCAAGGAAACTCAGTTTTCACACTCTATGCTTAGTGCCCTTTGAGTGCATTATCTAGGAATGAACCTGGTAGAGCATCCCACACAAACGAATGCTCCACATGCGGGTTTCACATGCCACCAACTCCACATTCACAGGCAACTTCAGCGCCACAGCCGTTTTCAGATAGCCCTCAATGCAAAGGCTCTAGATGCGAATATTGGTGTGAGAGCTAATTCAATCAAGGAAACACTGCATGTTGGTGAAGGCCAATTGAAGAAGAATCAGCCTAGTGGTTCTTGTGGGAGAACAACTCCATTTGGCTCACTAACTTCACACACCATCAGGCTTCCAAGCAGCTCTCAAGGAAACTCAGTTTTCACACTCTATGCTTAGTGCCCTTTGAGTGCCTAGGACTGAAATGAAGCTTGGTGAGCATCCCACACAAACGAATGCTCCACATGCGGGTTTCACATGCCACCAACTCCACATTCACAGGCAACTTCAGCGCCACAGCCGTTTTCAGATACCACTCAATGCAAAGGCTCTAGACGCAAATATTAGTGTGAGAGCAAATTCAATCAAGGAAACACTGCATGTTGGTGAAGGGCATATTGGAGAAGAATCAGCCGAGTGGTTCTTGTGGGAGAACAACTCCATTTGGCTCACTAACTTCACACACCATCAGGCTTCCAAGCAGCTCTCAAGGAAACTCAGTTTTCACACTCTATTCTTAGTGCCCTTTGAGTTCGTTGGACTAAAATGAAGCTTGGTGAGCAACCCACACAAACGAATGCTCCACATGCGGGTTTCACATGCCACCAACTCCACATTCACAGGCAACTTCAGCGCCACAGCCGTTTTCAGATAGCACTCAATGCAAAGGCTCTAGACACACGAATATTTCTGTGGGAGCTAATTCAATCAAGGAAACACTGCATGTTGGTGAAGGGCATATTGAAGAAGAATCAGCCGAGTGGTTCTTGTGGGAGAACAACTCCATTAGGCTCACTAACTTCACACACCATCAGGCTTCCAAGCAGCTCTCAAGGAAACTCAGTTTTCACACTCTATGCTTAGTGTTCTTTGAGTGCCTAGGACTGAAATGAACCTGGCAGAGCATCCCACACAAACGAATGCTCCACATGCGGGTTTCACATGCCACCAACTCCACATTCACAGGCAACTTCAGCGCCACACTCGTTTCAGATAGCCCTCAATGCAAAGGCTCTAGACGCGAATATTGGTGTGAGAGCTAATTCAATCAAGGAAACACTACATGTTGGTGGAGGGCATATTGAAGAAGAACTAGCCGAGTGGTTCTTGTGGGAGAACAACTCCATTTGGCTCACTAACTTCACACACCATCAGGCTTCCAAGCAGCTCTCAAGGAAACTCAGTTTTCACACTCTATGCTTAGTGCCCTTTGAGTGCATTATCTAGGAATGAACCTGGTAGAGCATCCCACACAAACGAATGCTCCACAATCGGGTTTCACATGCCACCAACTCCACATTCACAGGCAACTTCAGCGCCACAGCCATTTTCAGATAGCCCTCAATGCAAAGGCTCTAGATGCGAATATTGGTGTGAGAGCTAATTCAATCAAGGAAACACTGCATGTTGGTGAAGGCCAATTGAAGAAGAATCAGCCTAGTGGTTCTTGTGGGAGAACAACTCCATTTGGCTCACTAACTTCACACACCATCAGGCTTCCAAGCAGCTCTCAAGGAAACTCAGTTTTCACACTCTAGGCTTAGTGCCCTTTGAGTGCCTAGGACTGAAATGAAGCTTGGTGAGCATCCCACACAAACGAATGCTCCACATGCGGGTTTCACATGCCACCAACTCCACATTCACAGGCAACTTCAGCGCCACAGCCGTTTTCAGATAGCCCTCAATGCAAAGGCTCTAGACGCAAATATTAGTGTGAGAGCAAATTCAATCAAGGAAACACTGCATGTTGGTGAAGGGCATATTGGAGAAGAATCAGCCGAGTGGTTCTTGTGGGAGAACAACTCCATTTGGCTCACTAACTTCACACACCATCAGGCTTCCAAGCAGCTCTCAAGGAAACTCAGTTTTCACACTCTATTCTTAGTGCCCTTTGAGTTCGTAGGACTGAAATGAAGCTTGGTGAGCATCCCACACAAACGAATGCTCCACATGCGGGTTTCACATGCCACCAACTCCACATTCACAGGCAACTTCAGCGCCACAGCCGTTTTCAGATAGCCCTCAATGCAAAGGCTCTAGACGTAAATATTTGTGTGAGAGCAAATTAAATCAAGGAAACACTGCATGTTGGTGAAGGGCATATTGAAGAAGAATCAGCCGAGTGGTTCTTGTGGGAGAACAACTCCATTTGGCTCACTAACTTCACACACCATCAGGCTTCCAAGCAGCTCTCAAGGAAACTCAGTTTTCACACTCTAGGCTTAGTGTTCTTTGTTTGCCTAGGACTGAAATGAACCTGGTAAAGCATCCCACACAAACGAATGCTCCACATGCGGGTTTCACATGCCACCAACTCCACATTCACAGGCAACTTCAGCGCCACAGCTGTTTTCAGATAGCCCTCAATGCAAAGGCTCTAGATGCGAATATTGGTGTGAGAGCTAATTCAATCAAGGAAACACTGCATGTTGGTGAAGGGCATATTGAAGAAGAATCAGCGGAGTGGTTCTTGTGGGACAACAACTCCATTTGGCTCACTAACTTCACACACCATCAGGCTTCCAAGCAGCTCTCAAGGAAACTCAGTTTTCACACTCTATGCTTAGTGCCCTTTGAGTGCCTAGGACTGAAATGAAGCTTGGTGAGCATCCCACACAAACGAATGCTCCACATGCGGGTTTCACATGCCACCAACTCCACATTCACAGGCAACTTCAGCGCCACAGCCGTTTTCAGATAGCCCTCAATGCAAAGGCTCTAGACGTGAATATTGGTGTGAGAGCTAATTCAATCAAGGAAACACTGCATGTTGGTGAAGGGCATATTGAAGAAGAATCAGCCGAGTGGTTCTTGTGGGAGAACAACTCCATTTGGCTCACTAACTTCACACACCATCAGGCTTCCAAGCAGCTCTCAAGGAAACTCAGATTTAACTCTCTATCCTTAGTGCCCTTTGAGTGCCTAGGACTGAAATGAAGCTTGGTGAGCATCCCACACAAACGAATGCTCCACATGCGGGTTTCACATGCCACCAACTCCACATTCACAGGCAACTTCAGCGCCACAGCTGTTTTCAGATAACCCTCAATGCAAAGGGTCTAGACGCAAATATTGCTGTGGGAGCTAATTCAATCAAGGAAACACTGCATCTTGGTGAAGGGCATATTGAAGAAGAATCAGCTGAGTGGTTCTTGTGGGAGAACAACTCCATTTGGCTCACTAACTTCACACACCATCAGGCTTCCAAGCAGCTCTCAAGGAAACTCAGTTTTCACACTCTATTCTTAGTGCCCTTTGAGTTCGTAGGACTGAAATGAAGCTTGGTGAGCATCCCACACAAACGAATGCTCCACATGCGGGTTTCACATGCCACCAACTCCACATTCACAGGCAACTTCAGCGCCACAGCCGTTTTCAGATAGCCCTCAATGCAAAGGCTCTAGACGTAAATATTGGTGTGAGAGCAAATTAAATCAAGGAAACACTGCATGTTGGTGAAGGGTATATTGAAGAAGAATCAGCCGAGTGGTTCTTGTGGGAGAACAACTCCATTTGGCTCACTAACTTCACACACCATCAGGCTTCCAAGCAGCTCTCAAGGAAACTCAGTTTTCACACTCTAGGCTTAGTGTTCTTTGTTTGCCTAGGACTGAAATGAACCTGGTGAGCATCCCACACAAACGAATGCTCCACATGCGGGTTTCACATGCCACCAACTCCACATTCACAGGCAACTTCAGCGGCACAGCCGTTTTCAGATAGCACTCAACGCAAAGGCTCTAGACGCAAATATTGGTGTGAGAGCTAATTCAATCAAGGAAACACTGCATTTTGCTGAAGGGCATATTGAAGAAGAATGAGAAGAGTGGTCCTTGTGGGAGAACAACTCCATTTGGCTCACTAACTTCACACACCATCAGGCTTCCAAGCAGCTCTCAAGGAAACTCAGTTTTCACACTCTATGCTTAGTGCCCTTTGAGTACATTATCTAGGAATGAACCTGGTAGAGCATTCCACACAAACGAATGCTCCACATGCGGGTTTCACATGCCACCAACTCCACATTCACAAGCAACTTCAGCGCCACAGCCGTTTTCAGATAGCCCTCAATGCAAAGGCTCTCGACATGAATATTGGTGTGAGAGCTAATTCCATCAAGGAAACACTGCATGTTGGTGAAGGCCAATTGAGGAAGAACCAGCCGAGTGGTTCTTGTGGGAAAACAACTCCATTTGGCTCACTAACTTCACACACCATCAGGCTTCCAAACAGCTCTCAAGGAAACTCAGTTTTCACACTCTAGGCTTAGTGTCCTATGAGTGCCTAGAACTGAAAAGATCCTGGTAGAGCATCCCACACAAACGAATGCTCCACATGCGGGTTTCACATGCCACCAACTCCACATTCACAGGCAACTTCAGCGCCACAGCCGTTTTCAGATAGCCCTCAATGCAAAGGCTCTAGACGCAAATATTGGTGTGAGAGCAAATTCAATCAAGGAAGCACTGCATTTTGGTGAAGGGCATATTGAAGAAGAATCAGCCGAGTGGTTCTTTGTGAGAACAACTCCATTTGGCTCACTAACTTCACACACCATCAGGCTTCCAAGCAGCTCTCAAGGAAACTCAGTTTTCACACTCTAGGCTTAGTGCCCTTTGAGTGCATTATCTAGGAAAGAACCTGGTAGAGCATCCCACACAAACGAATGCTCCATATGCGGGTTTCACATGCCACCAACTCCACATTCACAGGCAACTTCAGCGCCACAGCCGTTTTCAGATAGCCCTCAATGCAAAGGCTCTAGACGCAAATATTGGTGTGAGAGCTAATTCAATCAAGGAAACACTGCATGTTGGTGTAGGGCATATTGAAGAAGAATCAGCCGAGTGGTTCTTGTGGGAGAACAACTCCATTTGGCTCACTAACTTCACACACCATCAGGCTTCCAAGCAGCTCTCAAGGAAACTCAGTTTTCACACTCTATGCTTAGTGCCCTTTGAGTGCATTATCTAGGAATGAACCTGGTAGAGCATCCCACACAAACGAATGCTCCACATGCGGGTTTCACATGCCACCAACTCCACATTCACAGGCAACTTCAGCGCCACAGCCGTTTTCAGATAGCCCTCAACGCAAAGGCTCTAGACGTGAATATTGGTGTGAGAGCTAATTCAATCAAGGAAGCACTGCATGTTGGTGAAGGGCATATTGGAGAAGAATCAGCCGAGTGGTTCTTGTGGGAGAACAACTCCATTTGGCTCACTAACTTCACACAGCATCAGGCTTCCAAGCAGCTCTCAAGGAAACTCTGATTTCACTCTCTATGCTTATTGCCCTTTGAGGTCCTAGGACTGAATTGAAGCTTGGTGAGCATCCCACACAAACGAATGCTCCACATGCGGGTTTCACATGCCACCAACTCCACATTCACGGGCAACTTCAGCGCCACAGCCGTTTTCAGATAGCACTCAATGCTAAGGCTCTAGAGGCAAATATTGGTGTGAGAGTGAATTCAATCAAGAAAACACTGCATGTTGGTGAAGGGCATATTGAAGAAGAATCAGCCGAGTGGTTCTTGTGGGAGAACAACTCCATTTGGCTCACAAACTTCACACACCATCAGGCTTCCAAGCAGCTCTTAAGGAAACTCTGATTTCACACTCTATGCTTAGTGCTCTTTGTTTAAGACTGAAATGAAGCTTGGTGAGCATCCCACACAAACGAATGCTCCACATGCGGGTTTCACATGCCACCAACTCCACATTCACAGACAACTTCAGCACCACAGCCGTTTTCAGATAGCCCTCAATGCGAAGGCTCTAGAGGCAAATATTGGTGTGAGAGCTAATTCAATCAAGGAAACACTGCATGTTGGTGAAGGGCATATTGAAGAAGAATCAGCCGAGTGGTTCTTGTGGGAGAACAACTCCATTTGGCTCACTAACTTCACACACCATTAGGCTTCCAAGCAGCTCTCAAGGAAACTCAGTTTTCACACTCTATGCTTAGTGCTCTTTGTTTGCCTAAGACTGAAATGAAGCTTGGTGAGCATCCCACACAAACGAATGCTCCACATGCGGGTTTCACATGCCACCAACTCCACATTCACAAGCAACTTCAGCGCCACAGCTGTTTTCAGATAGCCCTCAATGCAAATTCTCTAGACGCAAATATTGGTGTGAGAGCTAATTCAATCAAGGAAACACTGCATGTTGGTGGAGGGCATATTGAAGAAGAATCAGCCGAGTGGTTCTTGTGGGAGAACAACTCCATTTGGCTCACTAACTTCACACACCATCAGGCTTCCAAGCAGCTCTCAAGGAAACTCAGTTTTCACACTCTATGCTTAGTGCTCTTTGTTTCCCTAGGACTGAAATGAAGCTTGGAGAGCATCCCAAACAAACGAATGCTCCACATGCGGGTTTCACATGCCACCAACTCCACATTCACAGGCAACTTCAGCGCCACAGCCGTTTTCAGATAGCCCTCAATGCGAAAGCTCTAGAGGCAAATATTGGTGTGAGAGCTAATTCAATCAAGGAAACACTGCATGTTGGTGAAGGGCATATTGAAGAAGAATCAGCCGAGTGGTTCTTGTGGGAGAACAACTCCATTTGGCTCACTAACTTCACACACCATCAGGCTTCCAAGCAGCTCTCAAGGAAACTCAGTTTTCACACTCTAGGCTTAGTGCCCTTTGAGTGCATTATCTAGGAATGAACCTGGTAGAGCATCCCACACAAACGAATGCTCCACATGCGGGTTTCACATGCCACCAACTCCACCTTCACAGGCAACTTCAGCGCCACAGCCGTTTTCAGATACCACTCAATGCAAAGGCCCTAGACGCAAATATTGGTGTGAGAGCAAATTCAATCAAGGAAACACTGCATGTTGCTGAAGGGCTTATTGAAGAAGAATCAGCCGAGTGGTTCTTGTGGGAGAACAACTCCATTTGGCTCACTAACTTCACACACCATCGGCTTCCAAGCAGTCTTAAGGAAACTCAGTTTTCACACTCTAGGCTTAGTGCCCTTTGAGTGCATTATCTAGGAGTGAACCTGGTAGAGCATCCCACACAAACGAATGCTCCACATGCGGGTTTCACATGCCACCAACTCCACATTCACAGGCAACTGCAGCGCCACAGCCATTTTCAGATAGCCCTCAATGCAAAGGCTCTAGACGCAAATATTGGTGTGAGAGCTAATTCAATCAAGGAAGCACTGCATTTTGGTGAAGGGCATATTGAAGAAGAATCAGCCGAGTGGTTCTTGTGGGAGAACAACTCCATTTGGCTCACTAACTTCACACACCATCAGGCTTCCAAGCAGCTCTCAAGGAAACTCAGTTTTCACACTCTATGCTTATTGCTCTTTGTTTCCCTAGGACTGAAAAGAAGTTTGGTGAGCATCCCACACAAACGAATGCTCCACATGCGGGTTTCACATGCCACCAACTCCACATTCACGAGCAACTTCAGCGCCACAGCCATTTTCAGATAGCACTCAATGCTAAGGCTCTAGAGGCGAATATTGGTGTGAGAGCTAATTCAATCAAGGAAACACTGCATGTTCGTGAAGGGCATATTGAAGAAGAATCAGCCGAGTGGTTCTCGTGGGAGAACAACTCCATTTGGTTCATTAACTCCACACACCATCAGGCTTCCCAGCAGCTCTCAAGGAAACTCAGTTTTCACACTCTATGCTTAGTGCCCTATGAGTGCATTATCTAGGAATGAACCTGGTAGAGCATCCAACACAAATGAATGCTCCATATGCGGGTTTCACATGCCACGAACTCCACATTCACAAGCAACTTCAGCGCCACAGCCGTTTTCAGATAGCCCTCAATGCAAAGGCTCTAGACGCAAATATTGGTGTGAAAGCTAATTCAATCAAGGAAATACTGCATGTTGGTGGAGGGCATATTGAAGAAGAATCAGCCGAGTGGTTCTTGTGGGAGAACAACTCCATTTGGCTCACTAACTTCACACACCATCAGGCTTCCAAGCAGCTCTCAAGGAAACTCAGTTTTCACACTCTATGCTTAGTGCCCTTTGAGTGCATTATCTAGGAATGAACCTGGTAGAGCATCCCACACAAACGAATGTTCCACATGCGGGTTTCACATGCCACCAACTCCACATTCACAGGCAACTTCAGCGCCACAGCTGTTTTCAGATAGCCCTCAATGCAAAGGCTCTAGACGCAAATATTGGTGTGAGAGCTAATTCAATCAAGGAAACACTGCATGTTGGTGGAGGGCATATTGAAGAAGAATCAGCCGAGTGGTTCTTGTGGGAGAACAACTCCATTTGGCTCACTAACTTCACACACCATCAGGCTTCCAAGCAGCTCTCAAGGAAACTCAGTTTTCACACTCTAAGCTTAGTGCTCTTTGAGTGCCTAGGACTGAAATGAAGCTTGGTGAGCATCCCACACAAACGAATGCTCCACATGCGGGTTTCACATGCCACCAACTTCACATTCACAGGCAACTTCAGCGCCACAGCCGTTTTCAGATAGCCCTCAATGCAAAGGCTCTAGACACAAATATTGGTGTGAGAGCGAATTCAATCAAGGAAACACTGCATGTTGGTGAAGGGCATATTGAAGAAGAATCAGCCGAGTGGTTCTTGTGGGAGAACAACTCCATTTGGCTCACTAACTTCACACACCATCAGGCTTCCAAGCAGCTCTCAAGGAAACTCAGTTTTCACACTCTATGCTTAGTGCCCTTTGAGTGCCTAGGACTGAAATGAAGCTTGGTGAGCATCCCACACAAACGAATGCTCCACATGCGGGTTTCACATGCCACCAACTCCACATTCACAAGCAACTTCACCGCCACAGCCATTTTCAGATATCCCTCAATGCAAAGGCTCTAGACGCAAATATTGGTGTGAGAGCTAATTCAATCAAGGAAGCACTGCATTTTGGTGAAGGGCATATTGAAGAAGAATCAGCCGAGTGGTTCTTGTGGGAGAACAACTCCATTTGGCTCACTAACTTCACACACCATCAGGCTTCCAAGCAGCTCTCAAGGAAACTCAGTTTTCACACTCTATGCTTAGTGCCCTTTGAGTGCCTAGGACTGAAATGAAGCTTGGTGAGCATCCCACACAAACGAATGCTCCACATGCGGGTTTCACATGCCACCAACTCCACATTCACAGGCAACTTCAGCGCCACAGCCGTTTTGAGATAGCCCTCAATGCAACGGCTCTAGACCTGAAGATTCGTGTGAGAGCTATTTCAAAAAAGAAAAAGTGAATGTTGGTGAAGGGCATATTGAAGAAGAATCAGCCGAGTGGTTCTTGTGGGAGAACAACTCCATTTGGCTCACTAACTTCACACACCATCAGGCTTCCAAGCAGCTCTCAAGGAAACTCAGTTTTCACACTCTATGCTTAGTGCCCTTTGAGTGCATTATCTAGAAATGAACGTGGTAGAGCATCCCACACAAACGAATGCTCCACATGCGGGTTTCACATGCCACCAACTCCACATTCACAAGCAACTTCAGCGCCACAGCCATTTTCAGATAGCCCTCAATGCAAAGGCTCTAGACGCAAATATTGGTGTGAGAGCTAATTCAATCAAGGAAGCACTGCATTTTGGTGAAGGGCATATTGAAGAAGAATCAGCCGAGTGGTTCTTGTGGGAGAACAACTCCATTTGGCTCACTAACTTCACACACCATCAGGCTTCCAAGCAGCTCTCAAGGAAACTCAGTTTTCACACTCTATGCTTAGTGCTCTTTGTTTCCTTAGGACTGAAATGAAGTTTGGTGAACATCCCACACAAACGAATGCTCCACATGCGGGTTTCACATGCCACCAACTCCACATTCACAGGCAACTTCAGCGCCACAGCCGTTTCAGATAGCCCTCAATGCAAAGGCTCTAGACGCAAATATTGGTGTGAGAGCTAATTCAATCAAGGAAACACTGCATGTTGGTGGAGGGCATATTGAAGAAGAATCAGCCGAGTGGTTCTTGTGGGAGAACAACTCCATTTGGCTCACTAACTTCACACACCTTCAGGCTTCCAAGCAGCTCTCAAGGAAACTCAGTTTTCACACTCTAGGCTTAGTGCCCTTTGAGTGCATTATCTAGGAATGAACCTGGTAGAGCATCCCACACAAACGAATGCTCCACATGCGGGTTTCACATGCCACCAACTTCACATTCACAGGCAACTTCAGCGCCACAGCCGTTTTCAGATAGCCCTCAATGCAAAGGCGCTAGACGCGAATATTGCTGTGAGAGCTAATTCAATCAAGGAAACAATGCATGTTGGTGAAGGCCAATTGAAGAAGAATCAGCCTAGTGGTTCTTGTGGGAGAACAACTCCATTTGGCTCACTAACTTCACACACCATCAGGCTTCCAAGCAGCTCTCAAGGAAACTCAGTTTTCACACTCTAGGCTTAGTGCCCTTTGAGTGCCTAGGACTGAAATGAAGCTTGGTGAGCATCCCACACAAACGAATGCTCCACATGCGGGTTTCACATGCCACCGACTCCACATTCACAGGCAACCTCAGCGCCACAGCCGTTTTCAGATAGCCAACAATGCAAAGGCTCTAGACGCAAATATTGGTGTGAGAGCAAATTCAATCAAGGAAACACTGCATGTTGGTGAAGGGCATATTGAAGAAGAATCAGCCGAGTGGTTCTTGTGGGAGAACAACTCCATTTGGCTCACTAACTTCACACACCATCAGGCTTCCAAGCAGCTCTCAAGGAAACTCAGTTTTCACACTCTATTCTTAGTGCCCTTTGAGTGCATAGGACTGAAATGAAGCTTGGTGAGCATCCCACACAAACGAATGCTCCACATGCGGGTTTCACATGCCACCAACTCCACATTCACAGGCAACTTCAGTGCCACAGCCGTTTTCAGATAGCCCTCAATGCAAAGGCTCTAGACGTAAATATTGGTGTGAGAGCAAATTCAATCAAGGAAACACTGCATGTTGGCGAAGGGTATATTGAAGAAGAATCAGCCGAGTGGTTCTTGTGTTAGAACAACTCCATTTGGCTCACTAACTTCACACACCATCAGGCTTCCAAGCAGCTCTCAAGGAAACTCAGTTTTCACACTCTATGCTTAGTGCCCTTGGAGTGCATTATCTAGAAATGAACGTGGTAGAGCATCCCACACAAACGAATGCTCCACATGCGGGTTTCACATGCCACCAACTCCACATTCACAGGCAACTTCAGCGCCACAGCCGTTTTCAGATAGCCCTCAATGCAAAGGCTCTAGACGCGAATATTGGTGTGAGAGCTAATTCAATCAAGGAAACACTGCATGTTGGTGAAGGGCATATTGAAGAAGAATCAGCCGAGTGGTTCTTGTGGGAGAACAACTCCATTTGGCTCACTAACTTCACACACCATCAGGCTTCCAAGCAGCTCTCAAGGAAACTCAGTTTTCACACTCTATGCTTAGTGCTCATTGTTTCCCTAGGACTGAAATGAAGTTTGGTGAACATCCCACACAAACGAATGCTCCACATGCGGGTTTCACATGCCACCAACTCCACATTCACAGGCAACTTCTGCGCCACAGCCGTTTTCAGATAGCCCTCAATGCAAAGGCTCTAGACGCAAATATTGGTGTGAGAGCTAATTCAATCAAGGAAACACTGCATGTTGGTGGAGGGCATATTGAAGAAGAATCGGCCGAGTGGTTCTTGTGGGAGAACAACTCCATTTGGCTCACTAACTTCACACACCATCAGGCTTCCAAGCAGCTCTCAAGGAAACTCAGTTTTCACACTCTAGGCTTAGTGCCCTTTGAGTGCATTATCTAGGAATGAACGTGGTAGAGCATCCCACACAAACGAATGCTCCACATGCGGGTTTCACATGCCACCAACTTCACATTCACAGGCAACTTCAGCGCCACAGCCGTTTTCAGATAGCCCTCAATGCAAAGGCTCTAGACGCGAATATTGTTGTGAGAGCTAATTCAATCAAGGAAGCACTGCATGTTGGTGAAGGGCATATTGAAGAAGAATCAGCCGAGTGGTTCTTGTGGGAGAACAACTCCATTTGGCTCACTAACTTCACACACCATCAGGCTTCCAAGCAGCTCTCAAGGAAACTCAGTTTTCACACTCTAGGCTTAGGTCCCTTTGAGTGCATTATCTAGGAATGAACCTGGTAGAGCATCCCACACAAACGAATGCTCCACATGCGGGTTTCACATGCCACCAACTCCACATTCACAGGCAACTTCAGCGCCACAGCCTTTTTCAGATAGCCCTCAATTCAAAGGCTCTAGACGCGAATATTGTTGTGAGAGCTAATTCAATCAAGGAAACAATGCATGTTGGTGAAGGCCAATTGAAGAAGAATCAGCCTAGTGGTTCTTGTGGGAGAACAACTCCATTTGGATCACTAACTTCACACACCATCAGGCTTCCAAGCAGCTCTCAAGGAAACTCAGTTTTCACACTCTATGCTTAGTGCCCTTTTAGTGCCTAGGACTGAAATGAAGCTTGGTGAGCATCCCACACAAACGAATGCTCCACATGCGGGTTTCACATGCCACCAACTCCACATTCACAGGCAACCTCAGCGCCACAGCCGTTTTCAGATAGCCAACAATGCAAAGGCTCTAGACGCAAATATTGGTGTGAGAGCAAATTCAATCAAGGAAACACTGCATGTTGGTGAAGGGCATATTGAAGAAGAATCAGCCGAGTGGTTCTTGTGGGAGAACAACTCCATTTGGCTCACTAACTTCACACACCATCAGGCTTCCAAGCAGCTCTCAAGGAAACTCAGTTTTCACACTCTATTCTTAGTGCCCCTTGAGTGCATAGGACTGAAATGAAGCTTGGTGAGCATCCCACACAAACGAATGCTCCACATGCGGGTTTCACATGCCACCAACTCCACATTCACAGGCAACTTCAGTGCCACAGCCGTTTTCAGATAGCCCTCAATGCAAAGGCTCTAGACGTAAATATTGGTGTGAGTGCAAATTCAATCAAGGAAACACTGCATGTTGGTGAAGGGTATATTGAAGAAGAATCAGCCGAGTGGTTCTTGTGTTAGAACAACTCCATTTGGCTCACTAACTTCACACACCATCAGGCTTCCAAGCAGCTCTCAAGGAAACTCAGTTTTCACACTCTATGCTTAGTGCCCTTTGAGTGCATTATCTAGGAATGAACCTGGTAGAGCATCCCACACAAACGAATGCTCCACATGCGGGTTTCACATGCAACCAACTCCACATTCACAGGCAACTTCAGCGCCACAGCCGTTTTCAGATAGCCCTCAATGCAAAGGCTCTAGACGCGAATATTGGTGTGAGAGCTAATTCAATCAAGGAAACACTGCATGTTGGTGAAGGGCAATTGAAGAAGAATCAGCCTAGTGGTTCTTGTGGGAGAACAACTCCATTTGGCTCACTAACTTCACACACCATCAGGCTTCCAAGCAGCTCTCAAGGAAACTCAGTTTTCACACTCTATGCTTAGTGCTCTTTGTTTCCCTAGGACTGAAATGAAGCTTGGTGAGCATCCCACACAAACGAATGCTCCACATGCGGGTTTCACATGCCACCAACTCCACATTCACAGGCAACTTCAGCGCCATAGCCGTTTTCAGATAGCCCTCAATGCGAAAGCTGTAGAGGCAAATATTGGTGTGAGAGCTAATTCAATCAAGGAAACCCTGCATTTTGGTGAAGGGCATATTGAAGAAGAATCAGCCGAGTGGTTCTTGTGGGAGAACAACTCCATTTGGCTCACTAACTTCACACACCATCAGGCTTCCAAGCAGCTCTCAAGGAAACTCAGTTTTCACACTCTACGCTTAGTGCCCTTTGAGTGCATTATCTAGGAATGAACCTGGTAGAGCATCCCACACAAACGAATGCTCCACATGCGGGTTTCACATGCCACCAACTCCACATTCACAGGCAACTTCAGCGCCACAGCCGTTTTCAGATACCACTCAATGCAAAGGCCCTAGACGCAAATATTGGTGTGAGAGCAAATTCAATCAAGGAAACACTGCATGTTGCTGAAGGGCATATTGAAGAAGAATCAGCCGAGTGGTTCTTGTGGGAGAACAACTCCATTTGGCTCACTAACTTCACAAACCATCAGGCTTCCAAGCAGCTCTTAAGGAAACTCAGTTTTCACACTCTATGCTTAGTGCTCTTTGTTTGCCTAAGACTGAAATGAAGCTTGGTGAGCATCCCACACAAACGAATGCTCCACATGCGGGTTTCACATGCCACCAACTCCACATTCACAGGCAACTTCAGCACCACAGTCGTTTTCAGATAGCCCTCAATGCAAAGGCTCTAGACACGAATATTGGTGTGACAGCTAATTCAATCCAGGTAACACTGCATGTTTGTGGAGGGCATATTGAAGAAGAATCTGCCCAGTGGTTCTTGTGGGAGAACAACTCCATTTGGCTCACTAACTTCACACACCATCAGGCTTCCAAGCAGCTCTCAAGGAAACTCAGTTTTCACACTCTATGCTTAGTGCCCTTTGAGTGCATTATCTAGGAGTGAACCTGGTAGAGCATCCCACACAAACGAATGCTCCACATGCGGGTTTCACATGCCACCAACTCCACATTCACAGGCAACTTCAGCGCCACAGCCGTTTTCAGATAGCCCTCAATGCAAAGGCTCTAGATGCAAATATTGGTGTGAGAGCTAATTCAATCAAGGAAGCACTGCATTTTGGTGAAGGGCATATTGAAGAAGAATCAGCCGAGTGGTTGTTGTGGGAAAACAACTCCATTTGGCTCACTAACTTCACACACCATCAGGCTTCCAAGCAGCTCTCAAGGAAACTCAGTTTTCACACTCTAGGCTTAGTGCCCTTTGAGTGCATTATCTAGGAATGAACCTGGTAGAGCATCCCACACAAACGAATGCTCCACATGCGGGTTTCACATGCCACCAACTCCACATTCACAGGCAACTTCAGCGCCACAGCCGTTTTCAGATAGCCCTCAATGCAAAGGCTCTAGACGCGAATAATGGTGTGAGAGCAAATTCAATCAAGGAAACACTGCATGTTGGTGAAGGGCATATTGAAGAAGAATCAGCCGAGTGGTTCTTGTGGGAGAACAACTCCATTTGGCTCACTAACTTCACACACCATCAGGCTTCCAAGCAGCTCTCAAGGAAACTCAGTTTTCACACTCTAGGCTTAGGTCCCTTTGAGTGCATTATCTAGGAATGAACCTGGTTTAGCATCCCACACAAACGAATGCTCCACATGCGGGTTTCACATGCCACCAACTCCACATTCACAGGCAACTTCAGCGCCACAGCCTTTTTCAGATAGCCCTCAATTCAAAGGCTATAGACGCGAATATTGTTGTGAGAGCTAATTCAATCAAGGAAACACTGCATGTTGGTGAAGGCCAATTGAAGAAGAATCAGCCTAGTGGTTCTTGTGGGAGAACAACTCCATTTGGCTCACTAACTTCACACACCATCAGGCTTCCAAGCAGCTCTCAAGGAAACTCAGTTTTCACACTCTATGCTTAGTGCCCTTTGAGTGCCTAGGACTGAAATGAAGCTTGGTGAGCATCCCACACAAACGAATGCTCCACATGCGGGTTTCACATGCCACCAACTCCACATTCACAGGCAACCTCAGCGCCACAGCCGTTTTCAGATAGCCAACAATGCAAAGGCTCTAGACGCAAATATTGGTGTGAGAGCAAATTCAATCAAGGAAACACTGCATGTTGGTGAAGGGCATATTGAAGAAGAATCAGCCGAGTGGTTCTTGTGGGAGAACAACTCCATTTGGCTCACTAACTTCACACACCATCAGGCTTCCAAGCAGCTCTCAAGGAAACTCAGTTTTCATACTCTATTCTTAGTGCCCTTTGAGTGCATAGGACTGAAATGAAGCTTGGTGAGCATCCCACACAAACGAATGCTCCACATGCGGGTTTCACATGCCACCAACTCCACATTCACAGGCAACTTCAGTGCCACAGCCGTTTTCAGATAGCCCTCAATGCAAAGGCTCTAGACGTAAATATTGGTGTGAGTGCAAATTCAATCAAGGAAACACTGCATGTTGGTGAAGGGTATATTGAAGAAGAATCAGCCGAGTGGTTCTTGTGTTAGAACAACTCCATTTGGCTCACTAACTTCACACACCATCAGGCTTCCAAGCAGCTCTCAAGGAAACTCAGTTTTCACACTCTATGCTTAGTGCCCTTTGAGTGCATTATCTAGAAATGAACGTGGTAGAGCATCCCACACAAACGAATGCTCCACATGCGGGTTTCACATGCCACCAACTCCACATTCACAGGCAACTTCAGCGCCACAGCCGTTTTCAGATAGCCCTCAATGCAAAGGCTCTAGACGCGAATATTGGTGTGAGAGCTAATACAATCAAGGAAACACTGCATGTTGGTGAAGGGCATATTGAAGAAGAACCAGCCGAGTGGTTCTTGTGGGAGAACAACTCCATTTGGCTCACTAACTTCACACACCATCAGGCTTCCAAGCAGCTCTCAAGGAAACTCAGGTTTCACACTCTATGCTTAGTGCCCTTTGAGTGCATTATCTAGGAATGAACCTGGTAGAGCATCCCACACAAACGAATGCTCCACATGCGGGTTTCACATGCAACCAACTCCACATTCACAGGCAACTTCAGCGCCACAGCCGTTTTCAGATAGCCCTCAATGCAAAGGCTCTAGACGCGAATATTGGTGTGAGAGCTAATTCAATCAAGGAAACAGTGCATGTTGGTGAAGGCCAATTGAAGAAGAATCAGCCGAGTGGTTCTTGTGGGAGAACAACTCCATTTGGCTCACTAACTTCACACACCATCAGGCTTCCAAGCAGCTCTCAAGGAAACTCAGTTTTCACACTCTATGCTTAGTGTTCTTTGTTTCCCTAGGACTGAAATGAATCTTGGTGAGCATCCCACACAAACGAATGCTCCACATGCGGGTTTCACATGCCACCAACTCCACATTCACAGGCAACTTCAGCGCCACAGCCGTTTTCAGATACCACTCAATGCGAAAGCTCTAGAGGCAAATATTGGTGTGAGAGCTAAGTCAATCAAGGAAACACTGCATGTTGGTGAAGGGCATATTGAAGAAGAATCAGCCGAGTGGTTCTTGTGGGAGAACAACTCCATTTGGCTCACTAACTTCACACACCATCAGGCTTCCAAGCAGCTCTCAAGGAAACTCAGTTTTCACACTCTATGCTTAGTGCCCTTTGAGTGCCTAGGACTGAAATGAAGCTTGGTGAGCATCCCACACAAACGAATGCTCCACATGCGGGTTTCACATGCCACCAACTCCACATTCACAGGCAACTTCAGTGCCACAGCCGTTTTCAGATAGCCAACAATGCAAAGGCTCTAGACGCGAATATTGGTGTGAGAGCAAATTCAATCAAGGAAACACTGCATTTTGGTGAAGGGCATATTGAAGAAGAATCAGCCGAGTGGTTCTTGTGGGAGAACAACTCCATTTGGCTCACTAACTTCACACACCATCAGGCTTCCAATCAGCTCTCAAGGAAACTCAGTTTTCACACTCTATTCTTAGTGCCCTTTGAGTGCGTAGGACTGAAATGAAGCTTGGTGAGCATCCCACACAAACAAATGCTCCACATGCGGGTTTCACATGCCACCAACTCCACATTCACAGGCAACTTCACCGCCACAGCCATTTTCAGATAGCCCTCAATGCAAAGGCTCTAGACGCGAATATTGGTGTGAGAGCTAATTCAATCGAGGAAACACTGCATGTTGGTGAAGGGCATATTGAAGAAGAATCAGCCGAGTGGTTCTTGTGGGAGAACAACTCCATTTGGCTCACTAACTTCACACACCATCAGGCTTCCAAGCAGCTCTCAAGGAAACTCAGGTTTCACACTCTATGCTTAGTGCCCTTTGAGTGCATTATCTAGGAATGAACCTGGTAGAGCATCCCACACAAACGAATGCTCCACATGCGGGTTTCACATGCAACCAACTCCACATTCACAGGCAACTTCAGCGCCACAGCCGTTTTCAGATAGCCCTCAATGCAAAGGCTCTAGACGCGAATATTGGTGTGAGAGCTAATTCAATCAAGGAAACACTGCATGTTGGTGAAGGGCAATTGAAGAAGAATCAGCCTAGTGGTTCATGTGGGAGAACAACTCCATTTGGCTCACTAACTTCACACACCATCAGGCTTCCAAGCAGCTCTCAAGGAAACTCAGTTTTCACACTCTATGCTTAGTGCTCTTTGTTTCCCTAGGACTGAAATGAAGCTTGGTGAGCATCCCACACAAACGAATGCTCCACATGCGGGTTTCACATGCCACCAACTCCACATTCACAGGCAACTTCAGCGCCATAGCCGTTTTCAGATAGCCCTCAATGCGAAAGCTGTAGAGGCAAATATTGGTGTGAGAGCTAATTCAATCAAGGAAACACTGCATATTGGTGAAGGGCATATTGAAGAAGAATCAGCCGAGTGGTTCTTGTGGGAGAACAACTCCATTTGGCTCACTAACTTCACACACCATCAGGCTTCCAAGCAGCTCTCAAGGAAACTCAGTTTTCACACTCTAGGCTTAGTGCCCTTTGAGTGCATTATCTAGGAATGAACCTGGTAGAGCATCCCGCACAAACGAATGCTCCACATGCGGGTTTCACATGCCACCAACTCCACATTCACAGGCAACTTCAGCGCCACAGCCGTTTTCAGATAGCCCTCAATGCAAAGGCTCTAGACGCAAATATTGGTGTGAGAGCAAATTCAATCAAGGAAACACTGCATGTTGGTGAAGGGCATATTGAAGAAGAATCAGCCGAGTGGTTCTTGTGGGAGAACAACTCCATTTGGCTCACTAACTTCACACACCATCAGGCTTCCAAGCAGCTCTCAAGGAAACTCAGTTTTCACACTCTATGCTTAGTGTCCTTTGAGTGCGTAGGACTGAAATGAAGCTTGGTGCGCATCCCACACAAACGAATGCTCCACATGCGGGTTTCACATGCCACCAACTCCACATTCACAGGCAACTTCAGCGCCACAGCCGTTTTCAGATAGCCCTCAATGCAAAGGCTCTAGAAGTAAATATTGGTGTGAGAGCAAATTCAATCAAGGAAACACTGCATGTTGGTGAAGGGTATATTGAAGAAGAATCAGCCGAGTGGTTCTTGTGGGAGAACAACTCCATTTGGCTCACTAACTTCACACACCATCAGGCTTCCAAGCAGCTCTCAAGGAAACTCAGTTTTCACACTCTATGCTTAGTGCCCTTTGAGTGCATTATCTAGAAATGAACGTGGTAGAGCATCCCACACAAACGAATGCTCCACATGCGGGTTTCACATGCCACCAACTCCACATTCACAGGCAACTTCAGCGCCACAGCCATTTTCAGATAGCCCTCAATGCAAAGGTTCTAGACGCAAATATTGGTGTGAGAGCTAATTCAATCAAGGAAGCACTGCATTTTGGTGAAGGGCATATTGAAGAAGAATCAGCCGAGTGGTTCTTGTGGGAGAACAACTCCATTTGGCTCACTAACTTCACACACCATCAGGCTTCCAAGCGGCTCTCAAGGAAAATCAGCTTTCACAGTCTGTGCTTAGTGCCCTTTGAGTGCCTAGGACTGAAATGAAGCTTGGTGAGCATCCCACACAAACGAATGCTCCACATGCGGGTTTCACATGCCACCAACTCCACATTCACAGGCAACTTCAGCGCCACAGCCGTTTTCAGATACCACTCAACGCAAAGGCTCTAGACGCAAATATTGGTGTGAGAGCTAATTCAATCAAGGAAGCACTGCATTTTGGTGAAGGGCATATTGAAGAAGAATCAGCCGAGTGGTTCTTGTGGGAGAACAACTCCATTTGGCTCACTAACTTCACACACCATCAGGCTTCCAAGCAGCTCTCAAGGAAACTCAGTTTTCACACTCTAGGCTTAGTGCCCTTTGAGTGCATTATCTAGGAATGAACCTGGTAGAGCATCCCACACAAACGAATGCTCCACATGCAGGTTTCACATGCCACCAACTCCACATTCACAGGCAACTTCAGCGCCACAGCCGTTTTCAGATAGCCCTCAATGCAAAGGCTCTAGACGCAAATATTGGTGTGAGAGCAAATTTAATCAAGGAAACACTGCATGTTGGTGAAGGGCATATTGAAGAAGAATCAGCCGAGTGGTTCTTGTGGGAGAACAACTCCATTTGGCTCACTAACTTCACACACCATCAGGCTTCCAAGCAGCTCTCAAGGAAACTCAGTTTTCACACTCTATGCTTAGTGCCCTTTGAGTGCCTAGGACTGAAATGAAGCTTGGTGAGCATCCCACACAAACGAATGCTCCACATGCGGGTTTCACATGCCACCAACTCCACATTCACAGGCAACTTCAGCGCCACAGCCGTTTTCAGATAGCCCTCAATGCAAAGGCTCTAGACGCAAATATTGGTGTGAGAGCAAATTCAATCAAGGAAACACTGCATGTTGGTGAAGGGCATATTGAAGAAGAATCAGCCGATTGGTTCTTGTGGGAAAACAACTCCATTTGGCTCACTAACTTCACACACCATCAGGCTTCCAAGCAGCTCTCAAGGAAACTCAGTTTTCACACTCTATTCTTAGTGTCCTTTGAGTGCATAGGACTGAAATGAAGCTTGGTGAGCATCCCACACAAACGAATGCTCCACATGCGGGTTTCACATGCCACCAACTCCACATTCGCAGGCAACTTCAGCGCCACAGCCGTTTTCAGATAGCCCTCAATGCAAAGGCTCTAGACACGAATATTTCTGTGGGAGCTAATTCAATCAAGGAAACACTGCATGTTGGTGAAGGGTATATTGAAGAAGAATCAGCCGAGTGGTTCTTGTGGGAGAACAACTCCATTTGGCTCACTAACTTCACACACCATCAGGCTTCCAAGCAGCTCTCAAGGAAACTCAGTTTTCACACTCTAGGCTTAGTGTTCTTTGTTTGCCTAGGACTGAAATGAACCTGGTAAAGCATCCCACACAAACGAATGCTCCACATGCGGGTTTCACATGCCACCAACTCCACATTCACAGGCAACTTCAGCGCCACAGCCGTTTTCAGATAGCCCTCAATGCAAAGGCTCTAGACGCGAATATTGGTGTGAGAGCTAATTCAATCAAGGAAACACTGCATGTTGGTGAAGGGCATATTGAAGAAGAACCAGCCGAGTGGTTCTTGTGGGAGAACAACTCCATTTGGCTCACTAACTTCACACACCATCAGGCTTCCAAGCAGCTCTCAAGGAAACTCAGTTTTCACACTCTATGCTTAGTGCCCTTTGAGTGCATTATCTAGGAATGAACCTGGTAGAGCATCCCACACAAACGAATGCTCCACATGCGGGTTTCACATGCAACCAACTCCACATTCACAGGCAACTTCAGCGCCACAGCCGTTTTCAGATAGCCCTCAATGCAAAGGCTCTAGACGCGAATATTGGTGTGAGAGCTAATTCAATCAAGGAAACACTGCATGTTGGTGAAGGCCAATTGAAGAAGAATCAGCCGAGTGGTCCTTGTGGGAGAACAACTCCATTTGGCTCACTAACTTCACACACCATCAGGCTTCCAAGCAGCTCTCAGGGAAACTCAGTTTTCACACTCTATGCTTAGTGCTCTTTGTTTCCCTAGGACTGAAATGAAGCTTGGTGAGCATCCCACACAAACGAATGCTCCACATGCGGGTTTCACATGCCACCAACTCCACATTCACAGGCAACTTCAGCACCACAGCCGTTTTCAGATAGCACTCAATGCGAAATCTCTAGAGGCAAATATTGGTGTGAGAGCTAATTCAATCAAGGAAACACTGCATGTTGGTGAAGGGCATATTGAAGAAGAATCAGCCGAGTGGTTCTTGTGGGAGAACAACTCCATTTGGCTCACTAACTTCACACACCATCAGGCTTCCAAGCAGCTCTCAAGGAAACTCAGTTTTCACACTCTATGCTTAGTGCCCTTTGAGTGCATTATCTAGAAATGAACGTGGTAGAGCATCCCACACAAACGAATGCTCCACATGCGGGTTTCACATGCCACCAACTCCACATTCACAGGCAACTTCAGCGCCACAGCCATTTTCAGATAGCCCTCAATGCAAAGGTTCTAGACGCAAATATTGGTGTGAGAGCTAATTCAATCAAGGAAGCACTGCATTTTGGTGAAGGGAATATTGAAGAAGAATCAGCCGAGTGGTTCTTGTGGGAGAACAACTCCATTTGGCTCACTAACTTCACACACCATCAGGCTTCCAAGCGGCTCTCAAGGAAAATCAGCTTTCACAGTCTGTGCTTAGTGCCCTTTGAGTGCCTAGGACTGAAATGAAGCTTGGTGAGCATCCCACACAAACGAATGCTCCACATGCGGGTTTCACATGCCACCAACTCCACATTCACAGGCAACTTCAGCGCCACAGCCGTTTTCAGATACCACTCAACGCAAAGGCTCTAGACGCAAATATTGGTGTGAGAGCTAATTCAATCAAGGAAGCACTGCATTTTGGTGAAGGGCATATTGAAGAAGAATCAGCCGAGTGGTTGTTGTGGGAGAACAACTCCATTTGGCTCACTAACTTCACACACCATCAGGCTTCCAAGCAGCTCTCAAGGAAACTCAGTTTTCACACTCTATGCTTAGTGCCCTTTGAGTGCATTATCTAGGAATGAACCTGGTAGAGCATCCCACACAAACGAATGCTCCACATGCAGGTTTCACATGCCACCAACTCCACATTCACAGGCAACTTCAGCGCCACAGCCGTTTTCAGATAGCCCTCAATGCAAAGGCTCTAGACGCAAATATTGGTGTGAGAGCAAATTTAATCAAGGAAACACTGCATGTTGGTGAAGGGCATATTGAAGAAGAATCAGCCGAGTGGTTCTTGTGGGAGAACAACTCCATTTGGCTCACTAACTTCACACACCATCAGGCTTCCAAGCAGCTCTCAAGGAAACTCAGTTTTCACACTCTAGGTTAGTGCCCTTTGAGTGCATTATCTAGGAATGAACCTGGTAGAGCATCCCACACAAACGAATGCTCCACATGCGGGTTTCACATGCCACCAACTCCACATTCACAGGCAACTTCAGCGCCACAGCCGTTTTCAGATACCACTCAATGCAAAGGCCCTAGACGCAAATATTGGTGTGAGAGCAAATTCAATCAAGGAAACACTGCATGTTGCTGAAGGGCATATTGAAGAAGAATCAGCCGAGTGGTTCTTGTGGGAGAACAACTCCATTTGGCTCACTAACTTCACAAACCATCAGGCTTCCAAGCAGCTCTTAAGGAAACTCAGTTTTCACACTCTATGCTTAGTGCTCTTTGAGTGCCTAAGACTGAAATGAAGCTTGGTGAGCATCCCACACAAACGAATGCTCCACATGCGGGTTTCACATGCTACCAACTCCACATTCACAGGCAACTTCAGCACCACAGCCGTTTTCAGATAGCCCTCAATGCAACGGCTCTAGACGCGAATATTGGTGTGAGAGCTAATTCAATCAAGGAAACACTGCATGTTTGTGGAGGGCATATTGAAGAAGAATCAGCCGAGTGGTTCTTGTGGGAGAACAACTCCATTTGGCTCACTAACTTCACACACCATCAGGCTTCCAAGCAGCTCTCAAGGAAACTCAGTTTTCACACTCTATGCTTATTGCTCTTTGTTTCCCTAGGACTGAAAAGAAGTTTGGTGAGCATCCCACACAAACGAATGCTCCACATGCGGGTTTCACATGCCACCAACTCCACATTCACAGGCAACTTCAGCGCCACAGCCGTTTTCAGATAGCCCTCAATGCAAAGGCTCTAGACGCAAATATTGGTGTGAGAGCTAATTCAATCAAGGAAACACTGCATGTTGGTGGAGGGCATATTGAAGAAGAATCAGCCGAGTGGTTGTTGTGGGAGAACAACTCCATTTGGCTCACTAACTTCACACACCATCAGGCTTCCAAGCAGCTCTCAAGGAAACTCAGTTTTCACACTCTAGGCTTAGTGCCCTTTGAGTGCATTATCTAGGAATGAACCTGGTAGAGCATCCAACACAAACGAATGCTCCACATGCGGGTTTCACATGCCACCAACTCCACATTCACAGGCAACTTCAGCGCCACAGCCATTTTCAGATACCACTCAATGCAAAGGCCCTAGACGCAAATATTGGTGTGAGAGCAAATTCAATCAAGGAAACACTGCATGTTGCTGAAGGGCATATTGAAGAAGAATCAGCCGAGTGGTTCTTGTGGGAGAACAACTCCATTTGGCTCACTAACTTCACAAACCATCAGGCTTCCAAGCAGCTCTCAAGGAAACTCAGTTTTCACACTCTATGCTTAGTGCTCTTTGTTTGCCTAAGACTGAAATGAAGCTTGGTGAGCATCCCACACAAACGAATGCTCCACATGCGGGTTTCACATGCCACCAACTCCACATTCACAGGCAACTTCAGCGCCACAGCCGTTTTCAGATAGCCCTCAATGCAAAGGCTCTAGACACGAATATTTCTGTGGGAGCTAATTCAATCAAGGAAACACTGCATGTTGGTGAAGGGCATATTGAAGAAGAATCAGCCGAGTGGTTCTTGTGGGAGAACAACTCCATTTGGCTCACTAACTTCACACACCATCAGGCTTCCAAGCAGCTCTCAAGGAAACTCAGTTTTCACACTCTATGCTTAGTGTTCTTTGAGTGCCTAGGACTGGAATGAACCTGGCAAAGCATCCCACACAAACGAATGCTCCACATGCGGGTTTCACATGCCACCAACTCCACATTCACAGGCAACTTCAGCGCCACACTCGTTTCAGATAGCCCTCAATGCAAAGGCTCTAGACACGAATATTGGTGTGAGAGCTAATTCAATCAAGGAAACACTACATGTTGGTGAAGGGCATATTGAAGAAGAATCAGCCGAGTGGTTCTTGTGGGAGAACAACTCCATTTGGCTCACTAACTTCACACACCATCAGGCTTCCAAGCAGCTCTCAAGGAAACTCAGTTTTCACACTCTATGCTTAGTGCCCTTTGAGTGCATTATCTAGGAATGAACCTGGTAGAGCATCCCACACAAACGAATGCTCCACATGCGGGTTTCACATGCCACCAACTCCACATTCACAGGCAACTTCAGCGCCACAGCCGTTTTCAGATAGCCCTCAATGCAAAGGCTCTAGACGTAAATATTGGTGTGAGAGCAAATTCAATCAAGGAAACACTGCATGTTGGTGAAGGGTATATTGAAGAAGAATCAGCCGAGTGGTTCTTGTGGGAGAACAACTCCATTTGGCTCACTAACTTCACACACCATCAGGCTTCCAAGCAGCTCTCAAGGAAACTCAGTTTTCACACTCTAGGCTTAGTGTTCTTTGTTTGCCTAGGACTGAAATGAACCTGGTAAAGCATCCCACACAAACGAATGCTCCACATGCGGGTTTCACATGCCACCAACTCCACATTCACAGGCAACTTCAGCGCCACAGCCGTTGTCAGATAGCCCTCAATGCAAAGGCTCTCGACGTGAATATTGGTGTGAGAGCTAATTCAATCAAGGAAACACTGCATGTTGGTGAAGGCCAATTGAAGAAGAATCAGCCGAGTGGTTCTTGTGGGAGAACAACTCCATTTGGCTCACTAACTTCACACACCATCAGGCTTCCAAGCAGCTCTCAAGGAAACTCAGTTTTCACACTCTATGCTTAGTGTTCTTTGTTTGCCTAGGACTGAAATGAACCTGGTAGAGCATCCCACACAAACGAATGCTCCACATGCGGGTTTCACATGCCACCAACTCCACATTCACAGGCAACTTCAGTGCCAAGCCATTTTCAGATAGCCCTCAATGCAAAGGCTCTAGACGCGAATATTGGTGTGAGAGCTAATTCAATCAAGGAAACACTGCATGTTGGTGAAGGGCATATTGAAGAAGAACCAGCCGAGTGGTTCTTGTGGGAGAACAACTCCATTTGGCTCACTAACTTCACACACCATCAGGCTTCCAAGCAGCTCTCAAGGAAACTCAGTTTTCACACTCTATGCTTAGTGTCCTTTGAGTGCGTAGGACTGAAATGAAGCTTGGTGCGCATCCCACACAAACGAATGCTCCACATGCGGGTTTCACATGCCACCAACTCCACATTCACAGGCAACTTCAGCGCCACAGCCGTTTTCAGATAGCCCTCAATGCAAAGGCTCTAGAAGTAAATATTGGTGTGAGAGCAAATTCAATCAAGGAAACACTGCATGTTGGTGAAGGGTATATTGAAGAAGAATCAGCCGAGTGGTTCTTGTGGGAGAACAACTCCATTTGGCTCACTAACTTCACACACCATCAGGCTTCCAAGCAGCTCTCAAGGAAACTCAGTTTTCACACTCTATGCTTAGTGCCCTTTGAGTGCATTATCTAGAAATGAACGTGGTAGAGCATCCCACACAAACGAATGCTCCACATGCGGGTTTCACATGCCACCAACTCCACATTCACAGGCAACTTCAGCGCCACAGCCATTTTCAGATAGCCCTCAATGCAAAGGTTCTAGACGCAAATATTGGTGTGAGAGCTAATTCAATCAAGGAAGCACTGCATTTTGGTGAAGGGCATATTGAAGAAGAATCAGCCGAGTGGTTCTTGTGGGAGAACAACTCCATTTGGCTCACTAACTTCACACACCATCAGGCTTCCAAGCGGCTCTCAAGGAAAATCAGCTTTCACAGTCTGTGCTTAGTGCCCTTTGAGTGCCTAGGACTGAAATGAAGCTTGGTGAGCATCCCACACAAACGAATGCTCCACATGCGGGTTTCACATGCCACCAACTCCACATTCACAGGCAACTTCAGCGCCACAGCCGTTTTCAGATACCACTCAACGCAAAGGCTCTAGACGCAAATATTGGTGTGAGAGCTAATTCAATCAAGGAAGCACTGCATTTTGGTGAAGGGCATATTGAAGAAGAATCAGCCGAGTGGTTCTTGTGGGAGAACAACTCCATTTGGCTCACTAACTTCACACACCATCAGGCTTCCAAGCAGCTCTCAAGGAAACTCAGTTTTCACACTCTAGGCTTAGTGCCCTTTGAGTGCATTATCTAGGAATGAACCTGGTAGAGCATCCCACACAAACGAATGCTCCACATGCAGGTTTCACATGCCACCAACTCCACATTCACAGGCAACTTCAGCGCCACAGCCGTTTTCAGATAGCCCTCAATGCAAAGGCTCTAGACGCAAATATTGGTGTGAGAGCAAATTTAATCAAGGAAACACTGCATGTTGGTGAAGGGCATATTGAAGAAGAATCAGCCGAGTGGTTCTTGTGGGAGAACAACTCCATTTGGCTCACTAACTTCACACACCATCAGGCTTCCAAGCAGCTCTCAAGGAAACTCAGTTTTCACACTCTATGCTTAGTGCCCTTTGAGTGCCTAGGACTGAAATGAAGCTTGGTGAGCATCCCACACAAACGAATGCTCCACATGCGGGTTTCACATGCCACCAACTCCACATTCACAGGCAACTTCAGCGCCACAGCCGTTTTCAGATAGCCCTCAATGCAAAGGCTCTAGACGCAAATATTGGTGTGAGAGCAAATTCAATCAAGGAAACACTGCATGTTGGTGAAGGGCATATTGAAGAAGAATCAGCCGATTGGTTCTTGTGGGAAAACAACTCCATTTGGCTCACTAACTTCACACACCATCAGGCTTCCAAGCAGCTCTCAAGGAAACTCAGTTTTCACACTCTAGGCTTAGTGTTCTTTGTTTGCCTAGGACTGAAATGAACCTGGTAAAGCATCCCACACAAACGAATGCTCCACATGCGGGTTTCACATGCCACCAACTCCACATTCACAGGCAACTTCAGCGCCACAGCCGTTTTCAGATAGCCCTCAATGCAAAGGCTCTAGACGCGAATATTGGTGTGAGAGCTAATTCAATCAAGGAAACACTGCATGTTGGTGAAGGGCATATTGAAGAAGAACCAGCCGAGTGGTTCTTGTGGGAGAACAACTCCATTTGGCTCACTAACTTCACACACCATCAGGCTTCCAAGCAGCTCTCAAGGAAACTCAGTTTTCACACTCTATGCTTAGTGCCCTTTGAGTGCATTATCTAGGAATGAACCTGGTAGAGCATCCCACACAAACGAATGCTCCACATGCGGGTTTCACATGCAACCAACTCCACATTCACAGGCAACTTCAGCGCCACAGCCGTTTTCAGATAGCCCTCAATGCAAAGGCTCTAGACGCGAATATTGGTGTGAGAGCTAATTCAATCAAGGAAACACTGCATGTTGGTGAAGGCCAATTGAAGAAGAATCAGCCGAGTGGTCCTTGTGGGAGAACAACTCCATTTGGCTCACTAACTTCACACACCATCAGGCTTCCAAGCAGCTCTCAGGGAAACTCAGTTTTCACACTCTATGCTTAGTGCTCTTTGTTTCCCTAGGACTGAAATGAAGCTTGGTGAGCATCCCACACAAACGAATGCTCCACATGCGGGTTTCACATGCCACCAACTCCACATTCACAGGCAACTTCAGCACCACAGCCGTTTTCAGATAGCACTCAATGCGAAATCTCTAGAGGCAAATATTGGTGTGAGAGCTAATTCAATCAAGGAAACACTGCATGTTGGTGAAGGGCATATTGAAGAAGAATCAGCCGAGTGGTTCTTGTGGGAGAACAACTCCATTTGGCTCACTAACTTCACACACCATCAGGCTTCCAAGCAGCTCTCAAGGAAACTCAGTTTTCACACTCTAGGCTTAGTGCCCTTTGAGTGCATTATCTAGAAATGAACGTGGTAGAGCATCCCACACAAACGAATGCTCCACATGCGGGTTTCACATGCCACCAACTCCACATTCACAGGCAACTTCAGCGCCACAGCCGTTTTCAGATAGCCCTCAATGCAAAGGTTCTAGACGCAAATATTGGTGTGAGAGCTAATTCAATCAAGGAAGCACTGCATTTTGGTGAAGGGAATATTGAAGAAGAATCAGCCGAGTGGTTCTTGTGGGAGAACAACTCCATTTGGCTCACTAACTTCACACACCATCAGGCTTCCAAGCGGCTCTCAAGGAAAATCAGCTTTCACAGTCTGTGCTTAGTGCCCTTTGAGTGCCTAGGACTGAAATGAAGCTTGGTGAGCATCCCACACAAACGAATGCTCCACATGCGGGTTTCACATGCCACCAACTCCACATTCACAGGCAACTTCAGCGCCACAGCCGTTTTCAGATACCACTCAACGCAAAGGCTCTAGACGCAAATATTGGTGTGAGAGCTAATTCAATCAAGGAAGCACTGCATTTTGGTGAAGGGCATATTGAAGAAGAATCAGCCGAGTGGTTGTTGTGGGAGAACAACTCCATTTGGCTCACTAACTTCACACACCATCAGGCTTCCAAGCAGCTCTCAAGGAAACTCAGTTTTCACACTCTATGCTTAGTGCCCTTTGAGTGCATTATCTAGGAATGAACCTGGTAGAGCATCCCACACAAACGAATGCTCCACATGCAGGTTTCACATGCCACCAACTCCACATTCACAGGCAACTTCAGCGCCACAGCCGTTTTCAGATAGCCCTCAATGCAAAGGCTCTAGACGCAAATATTGGTGTGAGAGCAAATTTAATCAAGGAAACACTGCATGTTGGTGAAGGGCATATTGAAGAAGAATCAGCCGAGTGGTTCTTGTGGGAGAACAACTCCATTTGGCTCACTAACTTCACACACCATCAGGCTTCCAAGCAGCTCTCAAGGAAACTCAGTTTTTACACTCTAGGTTAGTGCCCTTTGAGTGCATTATCTAGGAATGAACCTGGTAGAGCATCCCACACAAACGAATGCTCCACATGCGGGTTTCACATGCCACCAACTCCACATTCACAGGCAACTTCAGCGCCACAGCCGTTTTCAGATACCACTCAATGCAAAGGCCCTAGACGCAAATATTGGTGTGAGAGCAAATTCAATCAAGGAAACACTGCATGTTGCTGAAGGGCATATTGAAGAAGAATCAGCCGAGTGGTTCTTGTGGGAGAACAACTCCATTTGGCTCACTAACTTCACAAACCATCAGGCTTCCAAGCAGCTCTTAAGGAAACTCAGTTTTCACACTCTATGCTTAGTGCTCTTTGAGTGCCTAAGACTGAAATGAAGCTTGGTGAGCATCCCACACAAACGAATGCTCCACATGCGGGTTTCACATGCTACCAACTCCACATTCACAGGCAACTTCAGCACCACAGCCGTTTTCAGATAGCCCTCAATGCAACGGCTCTAGACGCGAATATTGGTGTGAGAGCTAATTCAATCAAGGAAACACTGCATGTTTGTGGAGGGCATATTGAAGAAGAATCAGCCGAGTGGTTCTTGTGGGAGAACAACTCCATTTGGCTCACTAACTTCACACACCATCAGGCTTCCAAGCAGCTCTCAAGGAAACTCAGTTTTCACACTCTATGCTTAGTGCCCTTTGAGTGCATTATCTAGGAGTGAACCTGGTAGAGCATCCCACACAAACGAATGCTCCACATGCGGGTTTCACATGCCACCAACTCCACATTCACAGGCAACTTCAGCGCCACAGCCATTTTCAGATAGCCCTCAATGCAAAGGCTCTAGATGCAAATATTGGTGTGAGAGCTAATTCAGTCAAGGAAGCACAGCATTTTGGTGAAGGGCATATTGAAGAAGAATCAGCCGAGTGGTTCTTGTGGGAGAACAACTCCATTTGGCTCACTAACTTCACACACCATCAGGCTTCCAAGCAGCTCTCAAGGAAACTCAGTTTTCACACTCTATGCTTATTGCTCTTTGTTTCCCTAGGACTGAAAAGAAGTTTGGTGAGCATCCCACACAAACGAATGCTCCACATGCGGGTTTCACATGCCACCAACTCCACATTCACAGGCAACTTCAGCGCCACAGCCGTTTTCAGATAGCCCTCAATGCAAAGGCTCTAGACGCAAATATTGGTGTGAGAGCTAATTCAATCAAGGAAACACTGCATGTTGGTGGAGGGCATATTGAAGAAGAATCAGCCGAGTGGTTGTTGTGGGAGAACAACTCCATTTGGCTCACTAACTTCACACACCATCAGGCTTCCAAGCAGCTCTCAAGGAAACTCAGTTTTCACACTCTAGGCTTAGTGCCCTTTGAGTGCATTATCTAGGAATGAACCTGGTAGAGCATCCAACACAAACGAATGCTCCACATGCGGGTTTCACATGCCACCAACTCCACATTCACAGGCAACTTCAGCGCCACAGCCATTTTCAGATACCACTCAATGCAAAGGCCCTAGACGCAAATATTGGTGTGAGAGCAAATTCAATCAAGGAAACACTGCATGTTGCTGAAGGGCATATTGAAGAAGAATCAGCCGAGTGGTTCTTGTGGGAGAACAACTCCATTTGGCTCACTAACTTCACAAACCATCAGGCTTCCAAGCAGCTCTCAAGGAAACTCAGTTTTCACACTCTATGCTTAGTGCTCTTTGTTTGCCTAAGACTGAAATGAAGCTTGGTGAGCATCCCACACAAACGAATGCTCCACATGCGGGTTTCACATGCCACCAACTCCACATTCACAGGCAACTTCAGCGCCACAGCCGTTTTCAGATAGCCCTCAATGCAAAGGCTCTAGACACGAATATTTCTGTGGGAGCTAATTCAATCAAGGAAACACTGCATGTTGGTGAAGGGCATATTGAAGAAGAATCAGCCGAGTGGTTCTTGTGGGAGAACAACTCCATTTGGCTCACTAACTTCACACACCATCAGGCTTCCAAGCAGCTCTCAAGGAAACTCAGTTTTCACACTCTATGCTTAGTGTTCTTTGAGTGCCTAGGACTGGAATGAACCTGGCAAAGCATCCCACACAAACGAATGCTCCACATGCGGGTTTCACATGCCACCAACTCCACATTCACAGGCAACTTCAGCGCCACACTCGTTTCAGATAGCCCTCAATGCAAAGGCTCTAGACACGAATATTGGTGTGAGAGCTAATTCAATCAAGGAAACACTACATGTTGGTGAAGGGCATATTGAAGAAGAATCAGCCGAGTGGTTCTTGTGGGAGAACAACTCCATTTGGCTCACTAACTTCACACACCATCAGGCTTCCAAGCAGCTCTCAAGGAAACTCAGTTTTCACACTCTATGCTTAGTGCCCTTTGAGTGCATTATCTAGGAATGAACCTGGTAGAGCATCCCACACAAACGAATGCTCCACATGCGGGTTTCACATGCCACCAACTCCACATTCACAGGCAACTTCAGCGCCACAGCCGTTTTCAGATAGCCCTCAATGCAAAGGCTCTAGACGTAAATATTGGTGTGAGAGCAAATTCAATCAAGGAAACACTGCATGTTGGTGAAGGGTATATTGAAGAAGAATCAGCCGAGTGGTTCTTGTGGGAGAACAACTCCATTTGGCTCACTAACTTCACACACCATCAGGCTTCCAAGCAGCTCTCAAGGAAACTCAGTTTTCACACTCTAGGCTTAGTGTTCTTTGTTTGCCTAGGACTGAAATGAACCTGGTAAAGCATCCCACACAAACGAATGCTCCACATGCGGGTTTCACATGCCACCAACTCCACATTCACAGGCAACTTCAGCGCCACAGCCGTTGTCAGATAGCCCTCAATGCAAAGGCTCTCGACGTGAATATTGGTGTGAGAGCTAATTCAATCAAGGAAACACTGCATGTTGGTGAAGGCCAATTGAAGAAGAATCAGCCTAGTGGTTCTTGTGGGAGAACAACTCCATTTGGCTCACTAACTTCACACACCATCAGGCTTCCAAGCAGCTCTCAAGGAAACTCAGTTTTCACACTCTATGCTTAGTGCTCTTTGTTTGCCTAGGACTGAAATGAAGCTTGGTGAGCATCCCGCACAAACGAATGCTCCACATGCGGGTTTGACATACCACCACCTCCACATTCACAGGCAACGTCAGCGGCACAGCCGTTTTCAGATAGCCAACAATGCAAAGGCTCTAGACGCAAATATTGGTGTGAGAGCTAATTCAATCAAGGAAACACTGCATGTTGGTGAAGGGCATATTGAAGAAGAATCAGCCGAGTGGTTCTTGTGGGAGAACAACTCCATTTGGCTCACTAACTTCAAACACCATCAGGCTTCCAAGCAGCTCTCAAGGAAACTCAGTTTTCACACTCTATGCTTAGTGCCCTTTGAGTGCATTAACTAGGAATGAACCTGGTAGAGCATCCACACAAACGAATGCTCCACATGCGGGTTTTACATGCCACCAACTCCACATTCACAAGCAACTTCAGCGCCACAGCTGATTTCAGATAGCCCTCAATGCAAAGGCTCTAGATGCGAATATTGGTGTGAGAGCTAATTCAATCAAGGAAACACTGCATTTTGGTGAAGGGCATATTGAAGAAGAATCAGCCGAGTGGTTCTTGTGGGAGAACAACTCCATTTGGCTCACTAACTTCACACACCATCAGGCTTCCAAGCAGCTCTCAAGGAAACTCAGTTTTCACACTCTATGCTTAGTGCCCTTTGAGTGCCTAGCACTGAAATGAAGCTTGGTGAGCATCCCACACAAACGAATGCTCCACATGCGGGTTTCACATGCCACCAACTCCACATTCACAGGCAACTTCAGCGCCACAGCCGTTTTCAGATAGCCCTCAATGCAAAGGCTCTAGACGTGAATATTGGTGTGAGAGCTAATTCAATCAAGGAAACACTGCATGTTGGTGAAGGGCATATTGAAGAAGAATCAGCCGAGTGGTTCTTGTGGGAGAACAACTCCATTTGGCTCACTAACTTCACACACCATCAGGCTTCCAAGCAGCTCTCAAGGAAACTCAGTTTTCACACTCTAGGCTTAGTGCTCTTTGAGTGCCTAGGACTGAAATGAAGCTTGGTGAGCATCCCACACAAACGAATGCTCCACATGCGGGTTTCACATGCAACCAACTCCACATTCACAGGCAACTTCAGCGCCACAGCCGTTTTCAGATAGCCCTAAATGCAAAGGCTCTAGACGCGAATATTGGTGTGAGAGCTAATTCAATCAAGGAAACACTGCATGTTGGTGAAGGCCAATTAAAGAAGAATCAGCCTAGTGGTTCTTGTGGGAGAACAACTCCATTTGGCTCACTAACTTCACACACCATCAGGCTTCCAAGCAGCTCTCAAGGAAACTCAGTTTTCACACTCTAGGCTTAGTGCCCTTTGAGTGCATTATCTAGGAATGAACCTGGTAGATCATCCCACACAAACGAATGCTCCACATGCGGGTTTCACATGCCACCAACTCCACATTCACAGCAACTTCAGCGCCACAGCCTTTTTCAGATAGCCCTCAATGCAAAGGCTCTAGACGCAAATATTGGTGTGAGAGCAAATTCAATCAAGGAAACAATGCATGTTGGTGGAGGGCATATTGAAGAAGAATCAGCCGAGTGGTTCTTGTGGGAGAACAACTCCATTTGGCTCACTAACTTCACACACCATCAGGCTTCCAAGCAGCTCTCAAGGAAACTCAGTTTTCACACTCTATGCTTAGTGCCCTTTGAGTGCATTATCTAGGAATGAACCTGGTAGAGCATCACACAAACGAATACTCCACATGCGGGTTTCACATGCCACCAACTCCACATTCACAGGCAACTTCAGCGCCACAGCCGTTTTCAGATAGCCCTCAATGCAAAGGCTCTATACGCAAATATTGGTGTGAGAGCTAATTCAATCAAGGAAGCACTGCATTTTGGTGAAGGGCATATTGAAGAAGAATCAGCCGAGTGGTTCTTGTGGGAGAACAACTCCATTTGGCTCACTAACTTCACACACCATCAGGCTTCCAAGCAGCTCTCAAGGAAACTCAGTTTTCACACTCTATGCTTAGTGTTCTTTGTTTGCCTAGGACTGAAATGAACCTGGTAGAGCATCCCACACAAACGAATGCTCCACATGCGGGTTTCACATGCCACCAACTCCACATTCACAGGCAACTTCAGTGCCAAGCCATTTTCAGATAGCCCTCAATGCAAAGGCTCTAGACGCGAATATTGGTGTGAGAGCTAATTCAATCAAGGAAACACTGCATGTTGGTGAAGGGCATATTGAAGAAGAACCAGCCGAGTGGTTCTTGTGGGAGAACAACTCCATTTGGCTCACTAACTTCACACACCATCAGGCTTCCCAGCAGCTCTCAAGGAAACTCAGTTTTCACACTCTATGCTTAGTGCACTTTGAGTGCATTATCTAGGAATGAACCTGGTAGAGCATCCCACACAAACGAATGCTCCACATGCGGGTTTCACATGCCACCAACTCCACATTCACAGGCAACTTCAGCGCCACAGCCGTTTTCAGATAGCCCTCAATGCAAATGCTCTAGACGCGAATATTGGTGTGAGAGCTAATTCAATCAAGGAAACACTGCATGTTGGTGAAGGTTAATTGAAGAAGAATCAGCCTAGTGGTTCTTGTGGAGAACAACTCCATTTGGCTCACTAACTTCACACACCATCAGGCTTCCAAGCAGCTCTCAAGGAAACTCAGTTTTCACACTCTATGCTTAGTGCCCTTTGAGTGCCTAGGACTGAAATGAAGCTTGGTGAGCATCCCACACAAACGAATGCTCCACATGCGGGTTTCACATGCCACCAACTCCACATTCACAGGCAACTTCAGCGCCACAGCCGTTTTCAGATAGCCCTAAATGCAAAGGCTCTAGACGCGAATATTGGTGTGAGAGCTAATTCAATCAAGGAAACACTGCATGTTGGTGAAGGCCAATTAAAGAAGAATCAGCCTAGTGGTTCTTGTGGGAGAACAACTCCATTTGGCTCACTAACTTCACACACCATCAGGCTTCCAAGCAGCTCTCAAGGAAACTCAGTTTTCACACTCTAGGCTTAGTGCCCTTTGAGTGCATTATCTAGGAATGAACCTGGTAGATCATCCCACACAAACGAATGCTCCACATGCGGGTTTCACATGCCACCAACTCCACATTCACAGGCAACTTCAGCGCCACAGCCTTTTTCAGATAGCCCTCAATGCAAAGGCTCTAGACGCAAATATTGGTGTGAGAGCAAATTCAATCAAGGAAACAATGCATGTTGGTGGAGGGCATATTGAAGAAGAATCAGCCGAGTGGTTCTTGTGGGAGAACAACTCCATTTGGCTCACTAACTTCACACACCATCAGGCTTCCAAGCAGCTCTCAAGGAAACTCAGTTTTCACACTCTATGCTTAGTGCCCTTTGAGTGCATTATCTAGGAATGAACCTGGTAGAGCATCACACAAACGAATACTCCACATGCGGGTTTCACATGCCACCAACTCCACATTCACAGGCAACTTCAGCGCCACAGCCGTTTTCAGATAGCCCTCAATGCAAAGGCTCTATACGCAAATATTGGTGTGAGAGCTAATTCAATCAAGGAAGCACTGCATTTTGGTGAAGGGCATATTGAAGAAGAATCAGCCGAGTGGTTCTTGTGGGAGAACAACTGCATTTGGCTCACTAACTTCACACACCATCAGGCTTCCAAGCAGCTCTCAAGGAAACTCAGTTTTCACACTCTATGCTTAGTGTTCTTTGTTTGCCTAGGACTGAAATGAACCTGGTAGAGCATCCCACACAAACGAATGCTCCACATGCGGGTTTCACATGCCACCAACTCCACATTCACAGGCAACTTCAGTGCCAAGCCATTTTCAGATAGCCCTCAATGCAAAGGCTCTAGACGCGAATATTGGTGTGAGAGCTAATTCAATCAAGGAAACACTGCATGTTGGTGAAGGGCATATTGAAGAAGAACCAGCCGAGTGGTTCTTGTGGGAGAACAACTCCATTTGGCTCACTAACTTCACACACCATCAGGCTTCCCAGCAGCTCTCAAGGAAACTCAGTTTTCACACTCTATGCTTAGTGCACTTTGAGTGCATTATCTAGGAATGAACCTGGTAGAGCATCCCACACAAACGAATGCTCCACATGCGGGTTTCACATGCCACCAACTCCACATTCACAGGCAACTTCAGCGCCACAGCCGTTTTCAGATAGCCCTCAATGCAAATGCTCTAGACGCGAATATTGGTGTGAGAGCTAATTCAATCAAGGAAACACTGCATGTTGGTGAAGGCCAATTGAAGAAGAATCAGCCGAGTGGTTCTTGTGAGAGAACAACTCCATTTGGCTCACTAACTTCACACACCATCAGGCTTCCAAGCAGCTCTCAAGGAAACTCAGTTTTCACACTCTATGCTTAGTGCCCTTTGAGTGCCTAGGACTGAAATGAAGCTTGGTGAGCATCCAACACAAACGAATGCTCCACATGCGGGTTTCACATGCCACCAACTCCACATTCACAGGCAACTTCAGCGCCACAGCCGTTTTCAGATACCACTCAACGCAAAGGCTCTAGACGCAAATATTGGTGTGAGAGCTAATTCAATCAAGGAAGCACTGCATTTTGGTGAAGGGCACATTGAAGAAGAATCAGCCGAGTGGTTCTTGTGGGAGAACAACTCCATTTGGCTCACTAACTTCACACACCATCAGGCTTCCAAGCAGCTCTCAAGGAAACTCAGTTTTCACACTCTAAGCTTAGTGCTCTTTGTTTGCCTAGGACTGAAATGAAGCTTGGTGAGCATCCCACACAAACGAATGCTCCACATGCAGGTTTCACATGCCACCAACTCCACATTCACAGGCAACTTCAGCGGCACAGCCGTTTTCAGATAGCCCTCAATGCAAAGGTCCTAGACGCAAATATTGGTGTGAGAGCAAATTCAATCAAGGAAACACTGCATGTTGGTGAAGGGCATATTGGAGAAGAATCAGCCGAGTGGTTCTTGTGGGAGAACAACTCCATTTGGCTCACTAACTTCACACACCATCAGGCTTCCAAGCAGCTCTCAAGGAAACTCAGTTTTCACACTCTAGGCTTAGTGCCCTTTGAGTGCATTATCTAGGAATGAACCTGGTAGATCATCCCACACAAACGAATGCTCCACATGCGGGTTTCACATGCCACCAACTCCACATTCACAGGCAACTTCAGCGCCACAGCCGTTTTCAGATAGCCCTCAATGCAAAGGCTCTAGACGCAAATATTGGTGTGAGAGCAAATTCAATCAAGGAAACACTGCATGTTGGTGAAGGGCATATTGAAGAGGAATCAGCCGAGTGGTTCTTGTGGGAGAACAACTCCATTTGGCTCACTAACTTCACACACCATCAGGCTTCCCAGCAGCTCTCAAGGAAACTCAGTTTTCACACTCTAGGCTTAGTGCCCTTTGAGTGCATTATCTAGGAATGAACCTGGTAGAGCATCACACAAACGAATACTCCACATGCGGGTTTCACATGCCACCAACTCCACATTCACAGGCAACTTCAGCGCCACAGCCGTTTTCAGATATCCCTCAATGCAAAGGCTCTATACGCAAATATTGGTGTGAGAGCTAATTCAATCAAGGAAGCACTGCATTTTGGTGAAGGGCATATTGAAGAAGAATCAGCCGAGTGGTTCTTGTGGGAGAACAACTCCATTTGGATCACTAACTTCACACACCATCAGGCTTCCAAGCAGCTCTCAAGGAAACTCAGTTTTCACACTCTAGGCTTAGTGTTCTTTGTTTGCCTAGGACTGAAAGGAACCTGGTAGAGCATCCCACACAAACGAATGCTCCACATGCGGGTTTCACATGCCACCAACTCCACATTCACAGGCAACTTCAGTGCCAAGCCATTTTCAGATAGCCCTCAATGCAAAGGCTCTAGACGCGAATATTGGTGTGAGAGCTAATTCAATCAAGGAAACACTGCATGTTGGTGAAGGGCATATTGAAGAAGAACCAGCCGAGTGGTTCTTGTGGGAGAACAACTCCATTTGGCTCACTAACTTCACACACCATCAGGCTTCCCAGCAGCTCTCAAGGAAACTCAGTTTTCACACTCTATGCTTAGTGCACTTTGAGTGCATTATCTAGGAATTAACCTGGTAGAGCATCCCACACAAACGAATGCTCCACATGCGGGTTTCACATGCCACCAACTCCACATTCACAGGCAACTTCAGCGCCACAGCCGTTTTCAGATAGCCCTCAATGCAAATGCTCTAGACGTGAATATTGGTGTGAGAGCTAATTCAATCAAGGAAACACTGCATGTTGGTGAAGGCCAATTGAAGAAGAATCAGCCTAGTGGTTCTTGTGGGAGAACAACTCCATTTGGCTCACTAACTTCACACACCATCAGGCTTCCAAGCAGCTCTCAAGGAAACTCAGTTTTCACACTCTGTGCTTAGTGAACTTTGAGTGCCTAGGACTGAAATGAAGCTTGGTGAGCATCCCACACAAACGAATGCTCCACATGCGGGTTTCACATGCCACCAACTCCACATTCACAGGCAACTTCAGCGCCACAGCCGTTTTCAGATACCACTCAATGCAAAGGCTCTAGACGCAAATATTGGTGTGAGAGCTAATTCAATCAAGGAAGCACTGCATTTTGGTGAAGGGCATATTGAAGAAGAATCAGCCGAGTGGTTCTTGTGGGAGAACAACTCCATTTGGCTCACTAACTTCACACACCATCAGGCTTCCAAGCAGCTCTCAAGGAAACTCAGTTTTCACACTCTATGCTTAGTGCCCTTTGAGTGCATTATCTAGGAATGAACCTGGTAGAGCATCCCACACAAACGAATGCTCCACATGCGGGTTTCACATGCCACCAACTCCACATTCACAGGCAACTTCAGCGCCACAGCCGTTTTCAGATAGCCCTCAATGCAAAGGCTCTAGACGCGAATATTGGTGTGAGAGCTAATTCAATCAAGGAAACACTGCATGTTGGTGAAGGGCATATTGAAGAAGAATCAGCCGAGTGGTTCTTGTGGGAGAACAACTCCATTTGGCTAACTAACTTCACACACCATCAGGCTTCCAAGCAGCTCTCAAGGAAACTCAGTTTTCACACTCTAAGCTTAGTGCTCTTTGTTTGCCTAGGACTGAAATGAAGCTTGGTGAGCATCCCACACAAACGAATGCTCCACATGCGGGTTTCACATGCCACCAACTCCACATTCACAGGCAACTTCAGCGCCACAGCCGTTTTCAGATAGCCCTCAATGCAAAGGCTCTAGAAGTGAATATTGCTGTGGGAGCTAATTCAATCAAGGAAACACTGCATGTTGGTGAAGGGCAAATTGAAGAAGAATCAGCCGAGTGGTTCTTGTGGGAGAACAACTCCATTTGGCTCACTAACTTCACACACCATCAGGCTTCCAAGCAGCTCTCAAGGAAACTCAGTTTTCACACTCTATGCTTAGTGCCCTTTGAGTGCATTATCTAGGAATGAAGCTTGGTAGAGCATCCACACAAACGAATGCTCCACATGCGGGTTTCACATGCCACCAACTCCACATTCACAAGCAACTTCAGCGCCACAGCTGTTTTCAGATAGCCCTCAATGCAAAGGCTCTAGACATGAATATTGGTGTGAGAGCTAATTCAATCAAGGAAACACTGCATGTTGGTGAAGGCCAATTGAAGAAGAATCAGCCGAGTGGTTCTTGTGGGAGAACAACTCCATTTGGCTCACTAACTTCACACACCATCAGGCTTCCAAGCAGCTCTCAAGGAAACTCAGTTTTCACACTCTATGCTTAGTGCTCTTTGAGTGCCTAGGACTGAAATTAAGCTTGGTGAGCATCCCACACAAACGAATGCTCCACATGCGGGTTGCACATGCCACCAACTCCACATTCACAGGCAACTTCAGCGCCACAGCCGTTTTCAGATAGCCATCAATGCAAAGGCTCTCGACGTGAATATTGGTGTGAGAGCTAATTCAATCGAGGAAACACTGCATGTTGGTGAAGGCCAATTGAAGAAGAATCAGCCGAGTGGTTGTTGTGGGAGAACAACTCCATTTGGCTCACTAACTTCACACACCATCAGGCTTCCAAGCAGCTCTCAAGGAAACTCAGTTTTCACACTCTAAGCTTAGTGCTCTTTGTTTGCCTAGGACTGAAATGAAGCTTGGTGAGCATCCCACACAAACGAATGCTCCACATGCGGGTTTCACATGCCACCAACTCCACATTCACAAGCAAATTCAGCGCCACAGCCGTTTTCAGATAGCCCACAATGCAAAGGCTCTAGACGTGAATATTGGTGTGAGAGCTAATTCAATCAAGGAAACACTGCATTTTGGTGAAGGGCATATTGAAGAAGAATCAGCCGAGTGGTTCTTGTGGGAGAACAACTCCATTTGGCTCACTAACTTCACACACCATCAGGCTTCCAAGCAGCTCTCAAGGAAACTCAGTTTTCACACTCTAGGCTTAGTGCCCTTTGAGTGCATTATCTAGGAATGAACCTGGTAGAGCATCCACACAAACGAATGCTCCACATGCGGGTTTCACATGCCACCAACTCCACATTCACAGGCAACTTCAGCGCCACAGCCGTTTTCAGATAGCCATCAATGCAAAGGCTCTAGACGCAAATATTGCTGTGGGAGCTAATTCAATCAAGGAAACACTGCATGATAGTGAAGGGCATATTGAAGAAGAATCAGCCGAGTGGTTCTTGTGGGAGAACAACTCCATTTGGCTCACTAACTTCACACAGCATCAGGCTTCCAAGCAGCTCTCAAGGAAACTCAGTTTTCACACTCTATGCTTAGTGCCCTTTGAGTGCATTATCAAGGACTGAAATTAAGCTTGGTGAGCATCCCACACAAACGAATGCTCCACATGCGGGTTTCACATGCCACCAACTCCACATTCACAGGCAACTTCAGCGCCACAGCCGTTTTCAGATAACCCTCAATGCAAAGGCTCTAGACGCGAATATTGCTGTGGGAGCTAATTCAATCAAGGAAACACTGCATGTTGGTGAAGGGCATATTGAAGAAGAATCAGCCGAGTGGTTCTTGTGGGAGAACAACTCCATTTGGCTCACTAACTTCACACACCATCAGGCTTCCAAGCAGCTCTCAAGGAAACTCAGTTTTCACACTCTATGCTTAGTGCCCTTTGAGTGCCTAGGACTGAAATGAAGCTTGGTGAGCATCCCACACAAACGAATGCTCCACATGCGGGTTTCACATGCCACCAACTCCACATTCACAGCAACTTCAGCGCCACAGCCGTTTTCAGATAGCCCTCAATGCAAAGGGTCTAGACGCAAATATTGGTGTGAGAGCTAATTCAATCAAGTTAGCACTGCATTTTGGTGAAGGGCATATTGAAGAAGAATCAGCCGAGTGGTTCTTGTGGGAGAACAACTCCATTTGGCTCACTAACTTCACACAGCATCAGGCTTCCAAGCAGCTCTCAAGGAAACTCAGTTTTCACACTCTATACTTAGTGCCCTTTGAGTGCATTATCTAGGAATGAACCTGGTAGAGCATCCCACACAAACGAATGCTCCACATGCGGGTTTCACATGCCACCAACTCCACATTCACAGGCAACTTCAGCGGCACAGCCGTTTTCAGATACCACTCAATGCAAAGGCTCTAGACGCAAATATTGGTGTGAGAGCTAATTCAATCAAGGAAACACTGCATGTTGGTGAAGGCCAATTGAAGAAGAATCAGCCGAGTGGTTCTTGTGGGAGAACAACTCCATTTGGCTCACTAACTTCACACACCATCAGGCTTCCAAGCAGCTCTCAAGGAAACTCAGTTTACACACTCTAGGCTTAGTGCCCTTTGAGTGCCTAGGACTGAAATGAAGCTTGGTGAGCATCCCACACAAACGAATGCTCCACATGCGGGTTTCACATGCCACCAACTCCACATTCACAGGCAACTTCAGCATCACAGCCGTTTTCAGGTACCACTCAACGCAAAGGCTCGAGATGCAAATATTGCTGTGAGAGCTAATTCAATCAAGGAAGCACTGCATGTTGGTGAAGGGCATATTGAAGAAGAACCAGCCGAGTGGTTCTTGTGGGAGAACAACTCCATTTGGCTCACTAACTTCACACACCATCAGGCTTCCAAGCAGCTCTCAAGGAAACTCAGTTTTCACACTCTATGCTTAGTGCTCTTTGTTTGCCTCGGACTGAAATGAAGCTTGGTGAGCATCCCACACAAACGAATGCTCCACATGCGGGTTTCACATGCCACCAACTCCACATTCACAGCAACTTCAGCGCCACAGCCGTTTTCAGATAGCCCTCAATGCAAAGGCTCTAGACGCAAATATTGGTGTGAGAGCTAATTCAATCAAGGAAACACTGCATTTTGGTGAAGGGCATATTGAAGAAGAATCAGCCGAGTGGTTCTTGTGGGAGAACAACTCCATTTGGCTCACTAACTTCACACAGCATCAGGCTTCCAAGCAGCTCTCAAGGAAACTCAGTTTTCACACTCTATGCTTAGTGCCCTTTGAGTGCATTATCTAGGAATGAACCTGGTAGAGCATCCCACACAAACGAATGCTCCACATGCGGGTTTCACATGCCACCAACTCCACATTCACAGGCAACTTCAGCGGCACAGCCGTTTTCAGATAGCCCTCAATGCAAAGGCTCTAGACGCAAATATTGGTGTGAGAGCTATTTCAATCAAGGAAACACTGCATGTTGGTGAAGGCCAATTGAAGAAGAATCAGCCGAGTGGTTCTTGTGGGAGAACAACTCCATTTGGCTCACTAACTTCACACACCATCAGGCTTCCAAGCATCTCTCAAGGAAACTCAGTTTACACACTCTAGGCTTAGTGCCCTTTGAGTGCCTAGGACTGAAATGAAGCTTGGTGAGCATCCCACACAAACGAATGCTCCACATGCGGGTTTCATATGCCACCAACTCCACATTCACAGGCAACTTCAGCGCCACAGCCGTTTTCAGGTACCACTCAACGCAAAGGCTCGAGATGCAAATATTGCTGTGAGAGCTAATTCAATCAAGGAAGCACTGCATGTTGGTGAAGGGCATATTGAAGAAGAACCAGCCGAGTGGTTCTTGTGGGAGAACAACTCCATTTGGCTCACTAACTTCACACACCATCAGGCTTCCAAGCAGCTCTCAAGGAAACTCAGTTTTCACACTCTATGCTTAGTGCTCTTTGTTTGCCTCGGACTGAAATGAAGCTTGGTGAGCATCCCACACAAACGAATGCTCCACATGCGGGTTTCACATGCCACCAACTCCACATTCACAGGCAACTTCAGCACCACAGCCGTTTTCAGATAGCCCTCAATGCAAAGGCTCTAGACGCAAATATTGATGTGAGAGCTAATTCAATCAAGGAAACACTGCATGTTGGTGAAGGCCAATTGAAGAAGAATCAGCCGAGTGGTTCTTGTGGGAGAACAACTCCATTTGGCTCACTAACTTCACACACCATCAGGCTTCCAAGCAGCTCTCAAGGAAACTCAGTTTTCACACTCTATGCTTAGTGCCCTTTGAGTGCATTATCGAGGACTGAAATGAAGCTTGGTGAGCATCCCACACAAACGAATGCTCCACATGCGGGTTTCACATGCCACCAACTCCACATTCACAGGCAACTTCAGCGCCACAGCCGTTTTCAGATAACCCTCAATGCAAAGGGTCTAGACGCGAATATTGCTGTGGGAGCTAATTCAATCAAGGAAACACTGCATGTTGGTGAAGGGCATATTGAAGAAGAATCAGCCGAGTGGTTCTTGTGGGAGAACAACTCCATTTGGCTCACTAACTTCACACACCATCAGGCTTCCAAGCAGCTCTCAAGGAAACTCAGTTTTCACACTCTATGCTTAGTGCCCTTTGAGTGCCTAGGACTGAAATGAAGCTTGGTGAGCATCCCACACAAACGAATGCTCCACATGCGGGTTTCACATGCCACCAACTCCACATTCACAGCAACTTCAGCGCCACAGCCGTTTTCAGATAGCCCTCAATGCAAAGGCTCTAGACGCAAATATTGGTGTGAGAGCTAATTCAATCAAGTTAGCACTGCATTTTGGTGAAGGGCATATTGAAGAAGAATCAGCCGAGTGGTTCTTGTGGGAGAACAACTCCATTTGGCTCACTAACTTCACACAGCATCAGGCTTCCAAGCAGCTCTCAAGGAAACTCAGTTTTCACACTCTATGCTTAGTGCCCTTTGAGTGCATTATCTAGGAATGAACCTGGTAGAGCATCCCACACAAACGAATGCTCCACATGCGGGTTTCACATGCCACCAACTCCACATTCACAGGCAACTTCAGCGCCAAGGACCTTTTCAGATAGACCTCAATGCAAAGGCTCTAGACGTGAATATTTGTGTGAGAGCTAATTCAATCAAGGAAACACTGAATGTTGGTGAAGGGCATATTGAAGAAGAATCAGCCGAGTGGTTCTTGTGGGAGAACAACTCCATTTGGCTCACTAACTTCACACACCATCAGGCTTCCAAGCAGCTCTCAAGGAAACTCAGTTTTCACACTCTATGCTTAGTGCCCTTTGAGTGCCTAGGACTGAAATGAAGCTTGGTGAGCAAACCCACACAAACGAATGCTCCACATGCGGGTTTCACATGCCACCAACTCCACATTCACAGGCAACTTCAGCGCCACAGCCGTTTTCAGATACCACTCAACGCAAAGTCTCTAGACGCAAATATTTTTGTGAGAGCTAATTCAATCAAGGAAGCACTGCATTTTGGTGAAGGGCATATTGAAGAAGAATCAGCCGAGTGGTTCATGTGGGAGAACAACTCCATTTGGCTCACTAACTTCACACACCATCAGGCTTCCAAGCAGCTCTCAAGGAAACTCAGGTTTCACACTCTACGCTTAGTTCCCTTTGAGTGCATTATCTAGGAATAAACCTGGTAGAGCATCCCACACAAACGAATGCTCCACATGCGGGTTTCACATGCCACCAACTCCACATTCACAGGCAACTTCAGCGCCACAGCCGTTTTCAGATAGCCCTCAATGCAAAGGCTCTAGACGTGAATATTGGTGTGAGAGCTAATTCAATCAAGGAAACACTGAATGTTGGTGAAGGGCATATTGAAGAAGAATCAGCCGAGTGGTTCTTGTGGGAGAACAACTCCATTTGGCTCACTAACTTCACACACCATCAGGCTTCCAAGCAGCTCTCAAAGAAACTCAGTTTTCACACTCTATGCTTAGTGCCCTTTGAGTGCCTAGGACTGAAATGAAGCTTGGTGAGCATCCCACACAAACGAAGGCTCCACATGCGGGTTTCACATGCCACCAACTCCACATTCACAGGCAACTTCAGCGCCACAGCCGTTTTCAGATAGCACTCAATGCGAAAGCTCCTGAGGCAAATATTGGTGTGAGAGCTAATTCAATCAAGGAAACACTGCATGTTGGTGAAGGGCATATTTAGGAAGAATCAGCCGAGTGGTTCTTGTGGGAGAACAACTCCATTTGGCTCACTAACTTCACACACCATCAGGCTTCCAAGCAGCTCTCAAGGAAACTCAGTTTTCACACTCTATGCTTAGTGCCCTTTGAGTGCATTATCTAGGAATGAACCTGGTAGAGCATCCCACACAAACGAATGCTCCACATGCGGGTTTCACATGCCACCAACTCCACATTCACAGGCAACTTCAGCGCCACAGCCATTTTCAGATAGCCCTCAATGCAAAGGCTAAGACGCAAATATTGGTGTGAGAGCTAATTCAATCAAGGAAACACTGCATGTTGGTGGAGGGCATATTGAAGAAGAATCAGCCGAGTGGTTCTTGTGGGAGAACAACTCCATTTGTCTCACTAACTTTGCACACCATCAGGCCTCCAAGCAGCTCTCAAGAAAACTCAGTTTTCACACTCTATGCTTAGTGCCCTTTGAGTGCATTATCTAGGAATGAACCTGGTAGAGCATCCCACACAAACGAATGCTCCACATGCGGGTTTCACATGCCACCAACTCCACATTCACAGGCAACTTCAGCGCCACAGCCGTTTTCAGATAGCCCTCAAGGCAAAGGCTCTAGACGCAAATATTGGTGTGAGAGCTAATTCAATCAAGGAAACACTGCATGTTGGTGAAGGGCACATTGAAGAAGAATCAGCCGAGTGGTTGTTGTGGGAGAACAACTCCATTTGGCTCACTACCTTCACACACCATCAGGCTTCCAAGCAGCTCTCAAGGAAACTCAGTTTTCACACTGTATGCTTAGTGCCCTTTGAGTGCCTAGGACTGAAATGAAGCTTGGTGAGCATCCCACACAAACGAATGCTCCACATGCGGGTTTCACATGCCACCAACTCCACATTCACAGGCAACTTCAGCGCCACAGCCGTTTTCAGATAGCCCTCAATGCAAAGGCTCTAGAAGCAAATATTTGTGTGAGAGCTAATTCAATCAAGGAAACACTGCATGTTGGTGAATGCCAATTGAAGAAGAATCAGCCTAGTGGTTCTTCTGGGAGAACAACTCCATTTGGCTCAATAACTTCACACACCATCAGGCTTCCAAGCAGCTCTCAAGGAAACTCAGTTTTCACACTCTATGCTTAGTGCCCTTTGAGTGCCTAGGACTGAAATGAATCTTGGTGAGCATCCCACACAAAAGAATGCTCCACATGCGGGTTTCACATGCCACCAACTCCACATTCACAGGCAACTTCAGCGGCACAGCCGTTTTCAGATAGCCCTCAATGCAAAGGCTCTAGACGCAAATATTGGTGTGAGAGCTAATTCAATCAAGTTAGCACTGCATTTTGGTGAAGGGCATATTGAAGAAGAATCAGCCGAGTGGTTCTTGTGGGAAAACAACTCCATTTGGCTCACTAGCTTCATACACCATCAGGCTTCCAAGCAGCTCTCCAGGAAACTCAGTTTTCACACTCTATGCTTAGTGCCCTTTGAGTGCATTATCTAGGAATGAACCTGGTAGAGCATCCCACACAAACGAATGCTCCACATGCGGGTTTCACATGCCACCAACTCCACATTCACAAGCAACTTCAGCGCCACAGCCGTTTTCAGTTAGCCCACAATGCAAAGGCTCTAGACGTGAATATTTGTGTGAGAGCTAATTCAATCAAGGAAACACTGCATGTTGGTGAAGGGCATATTGAAGAAGAATCAGCCGAGTGGTTCTTGTGGGAGAACAACTCCATTTGGCTCACTAACTTCACACACCATCAGGCTTCCAAGCAGCTCTCAAGGAAACTCAGTTTTCACACTCTATGCTTAGTGCCCTTTGAGTGCATTATCGAGGACTGAAATGAAGCTTGGTGAGCATCCCACACAAACGAATGCTCCACATGCGGGTTTCACATGCCACCAACTCCACATTCACAGGCAACTTCAGCGCCACAGCCGTTTTCAGATAACCCTCAATGCAAAGGGTCTAGACGTGAATATTGCTGTGGGAGCTAATTCAATCAAGGAAACACTGCATGTTGGTGAAGGGCATATTGAAGAAGAATCAGCCGAGTGGTTCTTGTGGGAGAACAACTCCATTTGGCTCACTAACTTCACACACCATCAGGCTTCCAAGCAGCTCTCAAGGAAACTCAGTTTTCACACTCTATGCTTAGTGCCCTTTGAGTGCCTAGGACTGAAATGAAGCTTGGTGAGCATCCCACACAAACGAATGCTCCACATGCGGGTTTCACATGCCACCAACTCCACATTCACAGCAACTTCAGCGCCACAGCCGTTTTCAGATAGCCCTCAATGCAAAGGCTCTAGACGCAAATATTGGTGTGAGAGCTAATTCAATCAAGTTAGCACTGCATTTTGGTGAAGGGCATATTGAAGAAGAATCAGCCGAGTGGTTCTTGTGGGAGAACAACTCCATTTGGCTCACTAACTTCACACAGCATCAGGCTTCCAAGCAGCTCTCAAGGAAACTCAGTTTTCACACTCTATGCTTAGTGCCCTTTGAGTGCATTATCTAGGAATGAACCTGGTAGAGCATCCCACACAAACGAATGCTCCACATGCGGGTTTCACATGCCACCAACTCCACATTCACAGGCAACTTCAGCGCCAAGGACCTTTTCAGATAGACCTCAATGCAAAGGCTCTAGACGTGAATATTTGTGTGAGAGCTAATTCAATCAAGGAAACACTGAATGTTGGTGAAGGGCATATTGAAGAAGAATCAGCCGAGTGGTTCTTGTGGGAGAACAACTCCATTTGGCTCACTAACTTCACACACCATCAGGCTTCCAAGCAGCTCTCAAGGAAACTCAGTTTTCACACTCTATGCTTAGTGCCCTTTGAGTGCCTAGGACTGAAATGAAGCTTGGTGAGCATCCCACACAAACGAATGCTCCACATGCGGGTTTCACATGCCACCAACTCCACATTCACAGGCAACTTCAGCGCCACAGCCGTTTTCAGATACCACTCAACGCAAAGTCTCTAGACGCAAATATTTTTGTGAGAGCTAATTCAATCAAGGAAGCACTGCATTTTGGTGAAGGGCATATTGAAGAAGAATCAGCCGAGTGGTTCATGTGGGAGAACAACTCCATTTGGCTCACTAACTTCACACACCATCAGGCTTCCAAGCAGCTCTCAAGGAAACTCAGGTTTCACACTCTACGCTTAGTTCCCTTTGAGTGCATTATCTAGGAATAAACCTGGTAGAGCATCCCACACAAACGAATGCTCCACATGCGGGTTTCACATGCCACCAACTCCACATTCACAGGCAACTTCAGCGCCACAGCCGTTTTCAGATAGCCCTCAATGCAAAGGCTCTAGACGTGAATATTGGTGTGAGAGCTAATTCAATCAAGGAAACACTGAATGTTGGTGAAGGGCATATTGAAGAAGAATCAGCCGAGTGGTTCTTGTGGGAGAACAACTCCATTTGGCTCACTAACTTCACACACCATCAGGCTTCCAAGCAGCTCTCAAAGAAACTCAGTTTTCACACTCTATGCTTAGTGCCCTTTGAGTGCCTAGGACTGAAATGAAGCTTGGTGAGCATCCCACACAAACGAAGGCTCCACATGCGGGTTTCACATGCCACCAACTCCACATTCACAGGCAACTTCAGCGCCACAGCCGTTTTCAGATAGCACTCAATGCGAAAGCTCCTGAGGCAAATATTGGTGTGAGAGCTAATTCAATCAAGGAAACACTGCATGTTGGTGAAGGGCATATTTAGGAAGAATCAGCCGAGTGGTTCTTGTGGGAGAACAACTCCATTTGGCTCACTAACTTCACACACCATCAGGCTTCCAAGCAGCTCTCAAGGAAACTCAGTTTTCACACTCTATGCTTAGTGCCCTTTGAGTGCATTATCTAGGAATGAACCTGGTAGAGCATCCCACACAAACGAATGCTCCACATGCGGGTTTCACATGCCACCAACTCCACATTCACAGGCAACTTCAGCGACACAGCCATTTTCAGATAGCCCTCAATGCAAAGGCTAAGACGCAAATATTGTTGTGAGAGCTAATTCAATCAAGGAAACACTGCATGTTGGTGGAGGGCATATTGAAGAAGAATCAGCCGAGTGGTTCTTGTGGGAGAACAACTCCATTTGTCTCACTAACTTTGCACACCATCAGGCCTCCAAGCAGCTCTCAAGAAAACTCAGTTTTCACACTCTATGCTTAGTGCCCTTTGAGTGCCTTATCTAGGAATGAACCTGGTAGAGCATCCCACACAAACGAATGCTCCACATGCGGGTTTCACATGCCACCAACTCCACATTCACAGGCAACTTCAGCGCCACAGCCGTTTTCAGATAGCCCTCAAGGCAAAGGCTCTAGACGCAAATATTGGTGTGAGAGCTAATTCAATCGAGGAAACACTGCATGTTGGTGAAGGCCAATTGAAGAAGAATCAGCCGAGTGGTTGTTGTGGGAGAACAACTCCATTTGGCTCACTAACTTCACACACCATCAGGCTTCCAAGCAGCTCTCAAGGAAACTCAGTTTTCACACTCTAAGCTTAGTGCTCTTTGTTTGCCTAGAACTGAAATGAAGCTTGGTGAGCATCCCACACAAACGAATGCTCCACATGCGGGTTTCACATGCCACCAACTCCACATTCACAAGCAAATTCAGCGCCACAGCCGTTTTCAGATAGCCCTCAATGCAAAGGCTCTAGACGTGAATATTGGTGTGAGAGCTAATTCAATCAAGGAAACACTGCATTTTGGTGAAGGGCATATTGAAGAAGAATCAGCCTAGTGGTTCTTGTGGGAGAACAACTCCATTTGGCTCACTAACTTCACACACCATCAGGCTTCCAAGCAGCTCTCAAGGAAACTCAGTTTTCACACTCTAGGCTTAGTGCCCTTTGAGTGCATTATCTAGGAATGAACCTGGTAGAGCATCCACACAAACGAATGCTCCACATGCGGGTTTCACATGCCACCAACTCCACATTCACAGGCAACTTCAGCGCCACAGCCGTTTTCAGATAGCCATCAATGCAAAGGCTCTAGACGCAAATATTGCTGTGGGAGCTAATTCAATCAAGGAAACACTGCATGTTAGTGAAGGGCATATTGAAGAAGAATCAGCCGAGTGGTTCTTGTGGGAGAACAACTCCATTTGGCTCACTAACTTCACACAGCATCAGGCTTCCAAGCAGCTCTCAAGGAAACTCAGTTTTCACACTCTATGCTTAGTGCCCTTTGAGTGCATTATCAAGGACTGAAATTAAGCTTGGTGAGCATCCCACACAAACGAATGCTCCACATGCGGGTTTCACATGCCACCAACTCCACATTCACAGGCAACTTCAGCGCCACAGCCGTTTTCAGATAACCCTCAATGCAAAGGCTCTAGACGCGAATATTGCTGTGGGAGCTAATTCAATCAAGGAAACACTGCATGTTGGTGAAGGGCATATTGAAGAAGAATCAGCCGAGTGGTTCTTGTGGGAGAACAACTCCATTTGGCTCACTAACTTCACACACCATCAGGCTTCCAAGCAGCTCTCAAGGAAACTCAGTTTTCACACTCTATGCTTAGTGCCCTTTGAGTGCCTAGGACTGAAATGAAGCTTGGTGAGCATCCCACACAAACGAATGCTCCACATGCGGGTTTCACATGCCACCAACTCCACATTCACAGCAACTTCAGCGCCACAGCCGTTTTCAGATAGCCCTCAATGCAAAGGCTCTAGACGCAAATATTGGTGTGAGAGCTAATTCAATCAAGGAAACACTGCATGTTGGTGAAGGGCATATTGAAGAAGAATCAGCCGAGTGGTTCTTGTGGGAGAACAACTCCATTTGGCTCACTAACTTCACACAGCATCAGGCTTCCAAGCAGCTCTCAAGGAAACTCAGTTTTCACACTCTATGCTTAGTGCCCTTTGAGTGCATTATCTAGGAATGAACCTGGTAGAGCATCCCACACAAACGAATGCTCCACATGCGGGTTTCACATGCCACCAACTCCACATTCACAGGCAACTTCAGCGCCAAGGACCTTTTCAGATAGACCTCAATGCAAAGGCTCTAGACGTGAATATTTGTGTGAGAGCTAATTCAATCAAGGAAACACTGAATGTTGGTGAAGGGCATATTGAAGAAGAATCAGCCGAGTGGTTCTTGTGGGAGAACAACTCCATTTGGCTCACTAACTTCACACACCATCAGGCTTCCAAGCAGCTCTCAAGGAAACTCAGTTTTCACACTCTATGCTTAGTGCCCTTTGAGTGCCTAGGACTGAAATGAAGCTTGGTGAGCATCCCACACAAACGAATGCTCCACATGCGGGTTTCACATGCCACCAACTCCACATTCACAGGCAACTTCAGCGCCACAGCCGTTTTCAGATACCACTCAACGCAAAGTCTCTAGACGCAAATATTTTTGTGAGAGCTAATTCAATCAAGGAAGCACTGCATTTTGGTGAAGGGCATATTGAAGAAGAATCAGCCGAGTGGTTCATGTGGGAGAACAACTCCATTTGGCTCACTAACTTCACACACCATCAGGCTTCCAAGCAGCTCTCAAGGAAACTCAGGTTTCACACTCTACGCTTAGTTCCCTTTGAGTGCATTATCTAGGAATAAACCTGGTAGAGCATCCCACACAAACGAATGCTCCACATGCGGGTTTCACATGCCACCAACTCCACATTCACAGGCAACTTCAGCGCCACAGCCGTTTTCAGATAGCCCTCAATGCAAAGGCTCTAGACGTGAATATTGGTGTGAGAGCTAATTCAATCAAGGAAACACTGAATGTTGGTGAAGGGCATATTGAAGAAGAATCAGCCGAGTGGTTCTTGTGGGAGAACAACTCCATTTGGCTCACTAACTTCACACACCATCAGGCTTCCAAGCAGCTCTCAAAGAAACTCAGTTTTCACACTCTATGCTTAGTGCCCTTTGAGTGCCTAGGACTGAAATGAAGCTTGGTGAGCATCCCACACAAACGAAGGCTCCACATGCGGGTTTCACATGCCACCAACTCCACATTCACAGGCAACTTCAGCGCCACAGCCGTTTTCAGATAGCACTCAATGCGAAAGCTCCTGAGGCAAATATTGGTGTGAGAGCTAATTCAATCAAGGAAACAGTGCATGTTGGTGAAGGGCATATTTAGGAAGAATCAGCCGAGTGGTTCTTGTGGGAGAACAACTCCATTTGGCTCACTAACTTCACACACCATCAGGCTTCCAAGCAGCTCTCAAGGAAACTCAGTTTTCACACTCTATGCTTAGTGCCCTTTGAGTGCATTATCTAGGAATGAACCTGGTAGAGCATCCCACACAAACGAATGCTCCACATGCGGGTTTCACATGCCACCAACTCCACATTCACAGGCAACTTCAGCGACACAGCCATTTTCAGATAGCCCTCAATGCAAAGGCTAAGACGCAAATATTGTTGTGAGAGCTAATTCAATCAAGGAAACACTGCATGTTGGTGGAGGGCATATTGAAGAAGAATCAGCCGAGTGGTTCTTGTGGGAGAACAACTCCATTTGTCTCACTAACTTTGCACACCATCAGGCCTCCAAGCAGCTCTCAAGAAAACTCAGTTTTCACACTCTATGCTTAGTGCCCTTTGAGTGCCTTATCTAGGAATGAACCTGGTAGAGCATCCCACACAAACGAATGCTCCACATGCGGGTTTCACATGCCACCAACTCCACATTCACAGGCAACTTCAGCGCCACAGCCGTTTTCAGATAGCCCTCAAGGCAAAGGCTTTAGACGCAAATATTGGTGTGAGAGCTAATTCAATCGAGGAAACACTGCATGTTGGTGAAGGCCAATTGAAGAAGAATCAGCCGAGTGGTTGTTGTGGGAGAACAACTCCATTTGGCTCACTAACTTCACACACCATCAGGCTTCCAAGCAGCTCTCAAGGAAACTCAGTTTTCACACTCTAAGCTTAGTGCTCTTTGTTTGCCTAGGACTGAAATGAAGCTTGGTGAGCATCCCACACAAACGAATGCTCCACATGCGGGTTTCACATGCCACCAACTCCACATTCACAAGCAAATTCAGCGCCACAGCCGTTTTCAGATAGCCCACAATGCAAAGGCTCTAGACGTGAATATTGGTGTGAGAGCTAATTCAATCAAGGAAACACTGCATTTTGGTGAAGGGCATATTGAAGAAGAATCAGCCTAGTGGTTCTTGTGGGAGAACAACTCCATTTGGCTCACTAACTTCACACACCATCAGGCTTCCAAGCAGCTCTCAAGGAAACTCAGTTTTCACACTCTAGGCTTAGTGCCCTTTGAGTGCATTATCTAGGAATGAACCTGGTAGAGCATCCACACAAACGAATGCTCCACATGCGGGTTTCACATGCCACCAACTCCACATTCACAGGCAACTTCAGCGCCACAGCCGTTTTCAGATAGCCATCAATGCAAAGGCTCTAGACGCAAATATTGCTGTGGGAGCTAATTCAATCAAGGAAACACTGCATGTTAGTGAAGGGCATATTGAAGAAGAATCAGCCGAGTGGTTCTTGTGGGAGAACAACTCCATTTGGCTCACTAACTTCACACAGCATCAGGCTTCCAAGCAGCTCTCAAGGAAACTCAGTTTTCACACTCTATGCTTAGTGCCCTTTGAGTGCATTATCAAGGACTGAAATTAAGCTTGGTGAGCATCCCACACAAACGAATGCTCCACATGCGGGTTTCACATGCCACCAACTCCACATTCACAGGCAACTTCAGCGCCACAGCCGTTTTCAGATAACCCTCAATGCAAAGGCTCTAGACGCGAATATTGCTGTGGGAGCTAATTCAATCAAGGAAACACTGCATGTTGGTGAAGGGCATATTGAAGAAGAATCAGCCGAGTGGTTCTTGTGGGAGAACAACTCCATTTGGCTCACTAACTTCACACACCATCAGGCTTCCAAGCAGCTCTCAAGGAAACTCAGTTTTCACACTCTATGCTTAGTGCCCTTTGAGTGCCTAGGACTGAAATGAAGCTTGGTGAGCATCCCACACAAACGAATGCTCCACATGCGGGTTTCACATGCCACCAACTCCACATTCACAGCAACTTCAGCGCCACAGCCGTTTTCAGATAGCCCTCAATGCAAAGGCTCTAGACGCAAATATTGGTGTGAGAGCTAATTCAATCAAGTTAGCACTGCATTTTGGTGAAGGGCATATTGAAGAAGAATCAGCCGAGTGGTTCTTGTGGGAGAACAACTCCATTTGGCTCACTAACTTCACACAGCATCAGGCTTCCAAGCAGCTCTCAAGGAAACTCAGTTTTCACACTCTATACTTAGTGCCCTTTGAGTGCATTATCTAGGAATGAACCTGGTAGAGCATCCCACACAAACGAATGCTCCACATGCGGGTTTCACATGCCACCAACTCCACATTCACAGGCAACTTCAGCGGCACAGCCGTTTTCAGATAGCCCTCAATGCAAAGGCTCTAGACGCAAATATTGGTGTGAGAGCTAATTCAATCAAGGAAACACTGCATGTTGGTGAAGGCCAATTGAAGAAGAATCAGCCGAGTGGTTCTTGTGGGAGAACAACTCCATTTGGCTCACTAACTTCACACACCATCAGGCTTCCAAGCAGCTCTCAAGGAAACTCAGTTTACACACTCTAGGCTTAGTGCCCTTTGAGTGCCTAGGACTGAAATGAAGCTTGGTGAGCATCCCACACAAACGAATGCTCCACATGCGGGTTTCACATGCCACCAACTCCACATTCACAGGCAACTTCAGCATCACAGCCGTTTTCAGGTACCACTCAACGCAAAGGCTCGAGATGCAAATATTGCTGTGAGAGCTAATTCAATCAAGGAAGCACTGCATGTTGGTGAAGGGCATATTGAAGAAGAACCAGCCGAGTGGTTCTTGTGGGAGAACAACTCCATTTGGCTCACTAACTTCACACACCATCAGGCTTCCAAGCAGCTCTCAAGGAAACTCAGTTTTCACACTCAATGCTTAGTGCTCTTTGTTTGCCTCGGACTGAAATGAAGCTTGGTGAGCATCCCACACAAACGAATGCTCCACATGCGGGTTTCACATGCCACCAACTCCACATTCACAGCAACTTCAGCGCCACAGCCGTTTTCAGATAGCCCTCAATGCAAAGGCTCTAGACGCAAATATTGGTGTGAGAGCTAATTCAATCAAGTTAGCACTGCATTTTGGTGAAGGGCATATTGAAGAAGAATCAGCCGAGTGGTTCTTGTGGGAGAACAACTCCATTTGGCTCACTAACTTCACACAGCATCAGGCTTCCAAGCAGCTCTCAAGGAAACTCAGTTTTCACACTCTATGCTTAGTGCCCTTTGAGTGCATTATCTAGGAATGAACCTGGTAGAGCATCCCACACAAACGAATGCTCCACATGCGGGTTTCACATGCCACCAACTCCACATTCACAGGCAACTTCAGCGGCACAGCCGTTTTCAGATAGCCCTCAATGCAAAGGCTCTAGACGCAAATATTGGTGTGAGAGCTATTTCAATCAAGGAAACACTGCATGTTGGTGAAGGCCAATTGAAGAAGAATCAGCCGAGTGGTTCTTGTGGGAGAACAACTCCATTTGGCTCACTAACTTCACACACCATCAGGCTTCCAAGCATCTCTCAAGGAAACTCAGTTTACACACTCTAGGCTTAGTGCCCTTTGTTTGCCTAGGACTGAAATGAAGCTTGGTGAGCATCCCACACAAACGAATGCTCCACATGCGGGTTTCATATGCCACCAACTCCACATTCACAGGCAACTTCAGCGCCACAGCCGTTTTCAGGTACCACTCAACGCAAAGGCTCGAGATGCAAATATTGCTGTGAGAGCTAATTCAATCAAGGAAGCACTGCATGTTGGTGAAGGGCATATTGAAGAAGAACCAGCCGAGTGGTTCTTGTGGGAGAACAACTCCATTTGGCTCACTAACTTCACACACCATCAGGCTTCCAAGCAGCTCTCAAGGAAACTCAGTTTTCACACTCTATGCTTAGTGCTCTTTGTTTGCCTCGGACTGAAATGAAGCTTGGTGAGCATCCCACACAAACGAATGCTCCACATGCGGGTTTCACATGCCACCAACTCCACATTCACAGGCAACTTCAGCACCACAGCCGTTTTCAGATAGCCCTCAATGCAAAGGCTCTAGACGCAAATATTGATGTGAGAGCTAATTCAATCAAGGAAACACTGCATGTTGGTGAAGGCCAATTGAAGAAGAATCAGCCGAGTGGTTCTTGTGGGAGAACAACTCCATTTGGCTCACTAACTTCACACACCATCAGGCTTCCAAGCAGCTCTCAAGGAAACTCAGTTTTCACACTCTATGCTTAGTGCCCTTTGAGTGCATTATCGAGGACTGAAATGAAGCTTGGTGAGCATCCCACACAAACGAATGCTCCACATGCGGGTTTCACATGCCACCAACTCCACATTCACAGGCAACTTCAGCGCCACAGCCGTTTTCAGATAACCCTCAATGCAAAGGGTCTAGACGCGAATATTGCTGTGGGAGCTAATTCAATCAAGGAAACACTGCATGTTGGTGAAGGGCATATTGAAGAAGAATCAGCCGAGTGGTTCTTGTGGGAGAACAACTCCATTTGGCTCACTAACTTCACACAGCATCAGGCTTCCAAGCAGCTCTCAAGGAAACTCAGTTTTCACACTCTATGCTTAGTGCCCTTTGAGTGCATTATCTAGGAATGAACCTGGTAGAGCATCCCACACAAACGAATGCTCCACATGCGGGTTTCACATGCCACCAACTCCACATTCACAGGCAACTTCAGCGCCAAGGACCTTTTCAGATAGACCTCAATGCAAAGGCTCTAGACGTGAATATTTGTGTGAGAGCTAATTCAATCAAGGAAACACTGAATTTTGGTGAAGGGCATATTGAAGAAGAATCAGCCGAGTGGTTCTTGTGGGAGAACAACTCCATTTGGCTCACTAACTTCACACACCATCAGGCTTCCAAGCAGCTCTCAAGGAAACTCAGTTTTCACACTCTATGCTTAGTGCCCTTTGAGTGCCTAGGACTGAAATGAAGCTTGGTGAGCATCCCACACAAACGAATGCTCCACATGCGGGTTTCACATGCCACCAACTCCACATTCACAGGCAACTTCAGCGCCACAGCCGTTTTCAGATACCACTCAACGCAAAGTCTCTAGACGCAAATATTTTTGTGAGAGCTAATTCAATCAAGGAAGCACTGCATTTTGGTGAAGGGCATATTGAAGAAGAATCAGCCGAGTGGTTCATGTGGGAGAACAACTCCATTTGGCTCACTAACTTCACACACCATCAGGCTTCCAAGCAGCTCTCAAGGAAACTCAGGTTTCACACTCTACGCTTAGTTCCCTTTGAGTGCATTATCTAGGAATAAACCTGGTAGAGCATCCCACACAAACGAATGCTCCACATGCGGGTTTCACATGCCACCAACTCCACATTCACAGGCAACTTCAGCGCCACAGCCGTTTTCAGATAGCCCTCAATGCAAAGGCTCTAGACGTGAATATTGGTGTGAGAGCTAATTCAATCAAGGAAACACTGAATGTTGGTGAAGGGCATATTGAAGAAGAATCAGCCGAGTGGTTCTTGTGGGAGAACAACTCCATTTGGCTCACTAACTTCACACACCATCAGGCTTCCAAGCAGCTCTCAAAGAAACTCAGTTTTCACACTCTATGCTTAGTGCCCTTTGAGTGCCTAGGACTGAAATGAAGCTTGGTGAGCATCCCACACAAACGAAGGCTCCACATGCGGGTTTCACATGCCACCAACTCCACATTCACAGGCAACTTCAGCGCCACAGCCGTTTTCAGATAGCACTCAATGCGAAAGCTCCTGAGGCAAATATTGGTGTGAGAGCTAATTCAATCAAGGAAACACTGCATGTTGGTGAAGGGCATATTTAGGAAGAATCAGCCGAGTGGTTCTTGTGGGAGAACAACTCCATTTGGCTCACTAACTTCACACACCATCAGGCTTCCAAGCAGCTCTCAAGGAAACTCAGTTTTCACACTCTATGCTTAATGCCCTTTGAGTGCATTATCTAGGAATGAACCTGGTAGAGCATCCCACACAAACGAATGCTCCACATGCGGGTTTCACATGCCACCAACTCCACATTCACAGGCAACTTCAGCGCCACAGCCATTTTCAGATAGCCCTCAATGCAAAGGCTAAGACGCAAATATTGTTGTGAGAGCTAATTCAATCAAGGAAACACTGCATGTTGGTGGAGGGCATATTGAAGAAGAATCAGCCGAGTGGTTCTTGTGGGAGAACAACTCCATTTGTCTCACTAACTTTGCACACCATCAGGCCTCCAAGCAGCTCTCAAGAAAACTCAGTTTTCACACTCTATGCTTAGTGCCCTTTGAGTGCATTATCTAGGAATGAACCTGGTAGAGCATCCCACACAAACGAATGCTCCACATGCGGGTTTCACATGCCACCAACTCCACATTCACAGGCAACTTCAGCGCCACAGCCGTTTTCAGATAGCCCTCAAGGCAAAGGCTCTAGACGCAAATATTGGTGTGAGAGCTAATTCAATCAAGGAAACACTGCATGTTGGTGAAGGGCACATTGAAGAAGAATCAGCCGAGTGGTTGTTGTGGGAGAACAACTCCATTTGGCTCACTACCTTCACACACCATCAGGCTTCCAAGCAGCTCTCAAGGAAACTCAGTTTTCACACTGTATGCTTAGTGCCCTTTGAGTGCCTAGGACTGAAATGAAGCTTGGTGAGCATCCCACACAAACGAATGCTCCACATGCGGGTTTCACATGCCACCAACTCCACATTCACAGGCAACTTCAGCCCCACAGCCGTTTTCAGATAGCCCTCAATGCAAAGGCTCTAGAAGCAAATATTTGTGTGAGAGCTAATTCAATCAAGGAAACACTGCATGTTGGTGAATGCCAATTGAAGAAGAATCAGCCTAGTGGTTCTTCTGGGAGAACAACTCCATTTGGCTCAATAACTTCACACACCATCAGGCTTCCAAGCAGCTCTCAAGGAAACTCAGTTTTCACACTCTATGCTTAGTGCCCTTTGAGTGCCTAGGACTGAAATGAATCTTGGTGAGCATCCCACACAAACGAATGCTCCACATGCGGGTTTCACATGCCACCAACTCCACATTCACAGGCAACTTCAGCGGCACAGCCGTTTTCAGATAGCCCTCAATGCAAAGGCTCTAGACGCAAATATTGGTGTGAGAGCTAATTCAATCAAGTTAGCACTGCATTTTGGTGAAGGGCATATTGAAGAAGAATCAGCCGAGTGGTTCTTGTGGGAAAACAACTCCATTTGGCTCACTAGCTTCATACACCATCAGGCTTCCAAGCAGCTCTCAAGGAAACTCAGTTTTCACACTCTATGCTTAGTGCCCTTTGAGTGCATTATCTAGGAATGAACCTGGTAGAGCATCCCACACAAACGAATGCTCCACATGCGGGTTTCACATGCCACCAACTCCACATTCACAAGCAACTTCAGCGCCACAGCCGTTTTCAGTTAGCCCACAATGCAAAGGCTCTAGACGTGAATATTGGTGTGAGAGCTAATTCAATCAAGGAAACACTGCATGTTGGTGAAGGGCATATTGAAGAAGAATCAGCCGAGTGGTTCTTGTGGGAGAACAACTCCATTTGGCTCACTAACTTCACACACCATCAGGCTTCCAAGCAGCTCTCAAGGAAACTCAGTTTTCACACTCTATGCTTAGTGCCCTTTGAGTGCATTATCGAGGACTGAAATGAAGCTTGGTGAGCATCCCACACAAACGAATGCTCCACATGCGGGTTTCACATGCCACCAACTCCACATTCACAGGCAACTTCAGCGCCACAGCCGTTTTCAGATAACCCTCAATGCAAAGGGTCTAGACGCGAATATTGCTGTGGGAGCTAATTCAATCAAGGAAACACTGCATGTTGGTGAAGGGCATATTGAAGAAGAATCAGCCGAGTGGTTCTTGTGGGAGAACAACTCCATTTGGCTCACTAACTTCACACACCATCAGGCTTCCAAGCAGCTCTCAAGGAAACTCAGTTTTCACACTCTATGCTTAGTGCCCTTTGAGTGCCTAGGACTGAAATGAAGCTTGGTGAGCATCCCACACAAACGAATGCTCCACATGCGGGTTTCACATGCCACCAACTCCACATTCACAGCAACTTCAGCGCCACAGCCGTTTTCAGATAGCCCTCAATGCAAAGGCTCTAGACGCAAATATTGGTGTGAGAGCTAATTCAATCACGTTAGCACTGCATTTTGGTGAAGGGCATATTGAAGAAGAATCAGCCGAGTGGTTCTTGTGGGAGAACAACTCCATTTGGCTCACTAACTTCACACAGCATCAGGCTTCCAAGCAGCTCTCAAGGAAACTCAGTTTTCACACTCTATGCTTAGTGCCCTTTGAGTGCATTATCTAGGAATGAACCTGGTAGAGCATCCCACACAAACGAATGCTCCACATGCGGGTTTCACATGCCACCAACTCCACATTCACAGGCAACTTCAGCGCCAAGGACCTTTTCAGATAGACCTCAATGCAAAGGCTCTAGACGTGAATATTTGTGTGAGAGCTAATTCAATCAAGGAAACACTGAATGTTGGTGAAGGGCATATTGAAGAAGAATCAGCCGAGTGGTTCTTGTGGGAGAACAACTCCATTTGGCTCACTAACTTCACACACCATCAGGCTTCCAAGCAGCTCTCAAGGAAACTCAGTTTTCACACTCTATGCTTAGTGCCCTTTGAGTGCCTAGGACTGAAATGAAGCTTGGTGAGCATCCCACACAAACGAATGCTCCACATGCGGGTTTCACATGCCACCAACTCCACATTCACAGGCAACTTCAGCGCCACAGCCGTTTTCAGATACCACTCAACGCAAAGTCTCTAGACGCAAATATTTTTGTGAGAGCTAATTCAATCAAGGAAGCACTGCATTTTGGTGAAGGGCATATTGAAGAAGAATCAGCCGAGTGGTTCATGTGGGAGAACAACTCCATTTGGCTCACTAACTTCACACACCATCAGGCTTCCAAGCAGCTCTCAAGGAAACTCAGGTTTCACACTCTACGCTTAGTTCCCTTTGAGTGCATTATCTAGGAATAAACCTGGTAGAGCATCCCACACAAACGAATGCTCCACATGCGGGTTTCACATGCCACCAACTCCACATTCACAGGCAACTTCAGCGCCACAGCCGTTTTCAGATAGCCCTCAATGCAAAGGCTCTAGACGTGAATATTGGTGTGAGAGCTAATTCAATCAAGGAAACACTGAATGTTGGTGAAGGGCATATTGAAGAAGAATCAGCCGAGTGGTTCTTGTGGGAGAACAACTCCATTTGGCTCACTAACTTCACACACCATCAGGCTTCCAAGCAGCTCTCAAGGAAACTCAGTTTTCACACTCTATGCTTAGTGCCCTTTGAGTGCCTAGGACTGAAATGAAGCTTGGTGAGCATCCCACACAAACGAAGGCTCCACATGCGGGTTTCACATGCCACCAACTCCACATTCACAGGCAACTTCAGCGCCACAGCCGTTTTCAGATAGCACTCAATGCGAAAGCTCCTGAGGCAAATATTGGTGTGAGAGCTAATTCAATCAAGGAAACACTGCATGTTGGTGAAGGGCATATTTAGGAAGAAGCAGCCGAGTGGTTCTTGTGGGAGAACAACTCCATTTGGCTCACTAACTTCACACACCATCAGGCTTCCAAGCAGCTCTCAAGGAAACTCAGTTTTCACACTCTATGCTTAGTGCCCTTTGAGTGCATTATCTAGGAATGAACCTGGTAGAGCATCCCACACAAACGAATGCTCCACATGCGGGTTTCACATGCCACCAACTCCACATTCACAGGCAACTTCAGCGCCACAGCCATTTTCAGATAGCCCTCAATGCAAAGGCTAAGACGCAAATATTGTTGTGAGAGCTAATTCAATCAAGGAAACACTGCATGTTGGTGAAGGGCATATTTAGGAAGAATCAGCCGAGTGGTTCTTGTGGGAGAACAACTCCATTTGGCTCACTAACTTCACACACCATCAGGCTTCCAAGCAGCTCTCAAGGAAACTCAGTTTTCACACTCTATGCTTAGTGCCCTTTGAGTGCATTATCTAGGAATGAACCTGGTAGAGCATCCCACACAAACGAATGCTCCACATGCGGGTTTCACATGCCACCAACTCCACATTCACAGGCAACTTCAGCGCCACAGCCATTTTCAGATAGCCCTCAATGCAAAGGCTAAGACGCAAATATTGGTGTGAGAGCTAATTCAATCAAGGAAACACTGCATGTTGGTGGAGGGCATATTGAAGAAGAATCAGCCGAGTGGTTCTTGTGGGAGAACAACTCCATTTGTCTCACTAACTTTGCACACCATCAGGCCTCCAAGCAGCTCTCAAGAAAACTCAGTTTTCACACTCTATGCTTAGTGCCCTTTGAGTGCATTATCTAGGAATGAACCTGGTAGAGCATCCCACACAAACGAATGCTCCACATGCGGGTTTCACATGCCACCAACTCCACATTCACAGGCAACTTCAGCGCCACAGCCGTTTTCAGATACCACTCAACGCAAAGGCTCTAGAAGCAAATATTTGTGTGAGAGCTAATTCAATCAAGGAAACACTGCATGTTGGTGAATGCCAATTGAAGAAGAATCAGCCTAGTGGTTCTTCTGGGAGAACAACTCCATTTGGCTCAATAACTTCACACACCATCAGGCTTCCAAGCAGCTCTCAAGGAAACTCAGTTTTCACACTCTATGCTTAGTGCCCTTTGAGTGCCTAGGACTGAAATGAATCTTGGTGAGCATCCCACACAAACGAATGCTCCACATGCGGGTTTCACATGCCACCAACTCCACATTCACAGGCAACTTCAGCGGCACAGCCGTTTTCAGATAGCCCTCAATGCAAAGGCTCTAGACGCAAATATTGGTGTGAGAGCTAATTCAATCAAGTTAGCACTGCATTTTGGTGAAGGGCATATTGAAGAAGAATCAGCCGAGTGGTTCTTGTGGGAAAACAACTCCATTTGGCTCACTAGCTTCATACACCATCAGGCTTCCAAGCAGCTCTCAAGGAAACTCAGTTTTCACACTCTATGCTTAGTGCCCTTTGAGTGCATTATCTAGGAATGAACCTGGTAGAGCATCCCACACAAACGAATGCTCCACATGCGGGTTTCACATGCCACCAACTCCACATTCACAAGCAACTTCAGCGCCACAGCCGTTTTCAGTTAGCCCACAATGCAAAGGCTCTAGACGTGAATATTGGTGTGAGAGCTAATTCAATCAAGGAAACACTGCATGTTGGTGAAGGGCATATTGAAGAAGAATCAGCCGAGTGGTTCTTGTGGGAGAACAACTCCATTTGGCTCACTAACTTCACACACCATCAGGCTTCCAAGCAGCTCTCAAGGAAACTCAGTTTTCACACTCTATGCTTAGTGCCCTTTGAGTGCCTAGGACTGAAATGAAGCTTGGTGAGCATCCCACACAAACGAATGCTCCACATGCGGGTTTCACATGCCACCAACTCCACATTCACAGGCAACTTCAGCGCCACAGCTGTTTTCAGATAGCCCTCAATGCAAAGGTTCCAGACGCGAATATTTGTGTGAGAGCTAATTCAATCAAGGAAACACTGCATGTTGGTGAAGGCCAATTGAAGAAGAATCAGCCGAGTGGTTCTTCTGGGAGAACAACTCCATTTGGCTCACTAACTTCACACACCATCAGGCTTCCAAGCAGCTCTCAAGGAAACTCAGTTTTCACACTCTATGCTTAGTGTCCTTTGAGTGTGTAGGACTGAAATGAAGCTTGGTGAGCATCCCACACAAACGAATGCTCCACATGCGGGTTTCACATGCCACCAACTCCACATTCACAGCAACTTCAGCGCCACAGCCGTTTTGAGATAGCCCTCAATGCAAAGGCTCTAGACGGGAATATTGGTGTGAGAGCTAATTCAATCAAGGAAGCACTGCATTTTGGTGAAGGGCATATTGAAGAAGAATCAGCCGAGTGGTTCTTGTGGGAGAACAACTCCATTTGGCTCACTAACTTCACACACCATCAGGCTTCCAAGCAGCTCTCAAGGAAACTCAGTTTACACACTCTATGCTTAGTGTTCGTTGTTTGCCTAGGACTGAAATGAACCTGGTAGAGCATCCCACACAAAGGAATGCTCCACATGCGGGTTTCACATGCCACCAACTCCACATTCACAGGCAACTTCAGTGCCACAGCCGTTTTCAGATAGCCCTCAATGCAAAGGCTCTAGACGCGAATATTGGTGTGAGAGCTAATTCAATCAAGCAAGCACTGCATTTTGGTGAAGGGCATATTGAAGAAGAATCAGCCGAGTGGTTCTTGTGGGAGAACAACTCCATTTGGCTCACTAACTTCACACACCATCAGGCTTCCAAGCAGCTCTCAAGGAAACTCAGTTTTCACACTCTAGGCTTAGTGCCCTTTGGGTGCATTATTTAAGAATGACCCTGGTAGAGCATCCCACACAAACGAACGCTCCACATGCGGGTTTCACATGCCACCAACTCCACATTCACAGGCAACTTCAGCGCCACAGCTGTTTTCAGATACCACTCAACGCAAAGGTTCTAGACGCAAATATTGGTGTGAGAGCGAATTCAATCAAGGAAACACTGCATGTTGGTGAAGGGCATATTGAAGAAGAATCAGCCGAGTGTTTCTTGTGGGAGAACAACTCCATTTGGCTCACTAACTTCACACACCATCAGGCTTCCAAGCAGCTCTCAAGGAAACTCAGGTTTCACACTCTATGCTTAGTGCCCTTTGAGTGCATTATCTAGGAATGAACCTGGTAGAGCATCCCACACAAACGAATGCTCCACATGCGGGTTTCACATGCCACCAACTCCACATTCACAGGCAACTTCAGCGCCACAGCCGTTTTCACATAGCCCTCAAGGCAAAGGCTCTAGACGCAAATATTGGTGTGAGAGCTAATTCAATCAAGGAAACACTGCATGTTGGTGAAGGGCATATTGAAGAAGAATCAGCCGAGTGGTTCTTGTGGGAGAACAACTCCATTTGGCTCACTAACTTCACACACCATCAGGCTTCCAAGCAGCTCTCAAGGAAACTCAGTTTTCACACTGTATGCTTAGTGCCCTTTGAGTGCCTAGGACTGAAATGAAGCTTGGTGAGCATCCCACACAAACGAATGCTCCACATGCGGGTTTCACATGCCACCAACTCCACATTCACAGGCAACTTCAGCGCCACAGCCGTTTTCAGATAGCCCTCAATGCAAAGGCTCTAGAAGCAAATATTGGTGTGAGAGCTAATTCAATCAAGGAAACACTGCATTTTGGTGAAGGGCATATTGAAGAAGAACCAGCCGAGTGGTTCTTGTGGGAGAACAACTCCATTTGGCTCACTAACTTCCCACACCATCAGGCTTCCAAGCAGCTCTCAAGGAAACTCAGTTTTCACACTCTATGCTTAGTGCCCTTTGAGTGCATTATCGAGGAATGAACCTGGTAGAGCATCCCACACAAACGAATGCTCCACATGCGAGTTTCACATGCCACCAACTCCACATTCACAGGCAACTTCAGCGGCACAGCCGTTTTCAGATAGCCCTCAATGCAAAGGCTCTAGAAGCAAATATTTGTGTGAGAGCTAATTCAATCAAGGAAACACTGCATGTTGGTGAATGCCAATTGAAGAAGAATCAGCCTAGTGGTTCTTCTGGGAGAACAACTCCATTTGGCTCAATAACTTCACACACCATCAGGCTTCCAAGCAGCTCTCAAGGAAACTCAGTTTTCACACTCTATGCTTAGTGCCCTTTGAGTGCCTAGGACTGAAATGAAGCTTGGTGAGCATCCCACACAAACGAATGCTCCACATGCGGGTTTCACATGCCACCAACTCCACATTCACAGGCAACTTCAGCGGCACAGCCGTTTTCAGATAGCCCTCAATGCAAAGGCTCTAGACGCAAATATTGGTGTGAGAGCTAATTCAATCAAGTTAGCACTGCATTTTGGTGAAGGGCATATTGAAGAAGAATCAGCTGATGGTTCTTGTGGGAAAACAACTCCATTTGGCTCACTAGCTTCATACACCATCAGGCTTCCAAGCAGCTCTCAAGGAAACTCAGTTTTCACACTCTATGCTTAGTGCCCTTTGAGTGCATTATCTAGGAATGAACCTGGTAGAGCATCCCACACAAACGAATGCTCCACATGCGGGTTTCACATGCCACCAACTCCACATTCACAAGCAACTTCAGCGCCACAGCCGTTTTCAGTTAGCCCACAATGCAAAGGCTCTAGACGTGAATATTGGTGTGAGAGCTAATTCAATCAAGGAAACACTGCATGTTGGTGAAGGGCATATTGAAGAAGAATCAGCCGAGTGGTTCTTGTGGGAGAACAACTCCATTTGGCTCACTAACTTCACACACCATCAGGCTTCCAAGCAGCTCTCAAGGAAACTCAGTTTTCACACTCTATGCTTAGTGCCCTTTGAGTGCCTAGGACTGAAATGAAGCTTGGTGAGCATCCCACACAAACGAATGCTCCACATGCGGGTTTCACATGCCACCAACTCCACATTCACAGGCAACTTCAGCGCCACAGCTGTTTTCAGATAGCCCTCAATGCAAACGTTCCAGACGCGAATATTTGTGTGAGAGCTAATTCAATCAAGGAAACACTGCATGTTGGTGAAGGCCAATTGAAGAAGAATCAGCCGAGTGGTTCTTGTGGGAGAACAACTCCATTTGGCTCACTAACTTCACACACCATCAGGCTTCCAAGCAGCTCTCAAGGAAACTCAGTTTTCACACTCTATGCTTAGTGTCCTTTGAGTGTGTAGGACTGAAATGAAGCTTGGTGAGCATCCCACACAAACGAATGCTCCACATGCGGGTTTCACATGCCACCAACTCCACATTCACAGGCAACTTCAGCTGCACAGCCGTTTTCAGATAGCCCTCAATGCAAAGGCTCTAGACGGGAATATTGGTGTGAGAGCTAATTCAATCAAGGAAGCACTGCATTTTGGTGAAGGGCATATTGAAGAAGAATCAGCCGAGTGGTTCTTGTGGGAGAACAACTCCATTTGGCTCACTAACTTCACACACCATCAGGCTTCCAAGCAGCTCTCAAGGAAACTCAGTTTACACACTCTATGCTTAGTGTTCGTTGTTTGCCTAGGACTGAAATGAACCTGGTAGAGCATCCCACACAAAGGAATGCTCCACATGCGGGTTTCACATGCCACCAACTCCACATTCACAGGCAACTTCAGTGCCACAGCCGTTTTCAGATAGCCCTCAATGCAAAGGCTCTAGACGCGAATATTGGTGTGAGAGCTAATTCAATCAAGGAAACACTGCATTTTGGTGAAGGGCATATTGAAGAAGAATCAGCCGAGTGGTTCTTGTGGGAGAACAACTCCATTTGGCTCACTAACTTCACACACCATCAGGCTTCCAAGCAGCTCTCAAGGAAACTCAGTTTTCACACTCTAGGCTTAGTGCCCTTTGTGTGCATTATTTAAGAATGACCCTGGTAGAGCATCCCACACAAACGAACGCTCCACATGCGGGTTTCACATGCCACCAACTCCACATTCACAGGCAACTTCAGCGCCACAGCTGTTTTCAGATACCACTCAACGCAAAGGTTCTAGACGCAAATATTGGTGTGAGAGCGAATTCAATCAAGGAAACACTGCATGTTGGTGAAGGGCATATTGAAGAAGAATCAGCCGAGTGTTTCTTGTGGGAGAACAACTCCATTTGGCTCACTAACTTCACACACCATCAGGCTTCCAAGCAGCTCTCAAGGAAACTCAGGTTTCACACTCTATGCTTAGTGCCCTTTGAGTGCATTATCTAGGAATGAACCTGGTAGAGCATCCCACACAAACGAATGCTCCACATGCGGGTTTCACATGCCACCAACTCCACATTCACAGGCAACTGCAGCGCCACAGCCGTTTTCACATAGCCCTCAAGGCAATGGCTCTAGACGCAAATATTGGTGTGAGAGCTAATTCAATCAAGGAAACACTGCATGTTGGGGAAGGGCATATTGAAGAAGAATCAGCCGAGTGGTTCTTGTGGGAGAACAACTCCATTTGGCTCACTAACTTCACACACCATCAGGCTTCCAAGCAGCTCTCAAGGAAACTCAGTTTTCACACTCTATGCTTAGTGCCCTTTGAGTGCCTAGGACTGAAATGAAGCTTGGTGAGCATCCCACACAAACGAATATTCAACATGCGGGTTTCACATGCCACCAACTCCACATTCACAGGCAACTTCAGCGCCACAGCCGTTTTCAGATAGCCCTCAATGCAAAGGCTCTAGACGCGAATATTGGTGTGAGAGCTAATTCAATCAAGGAAACACTGCATGTTGGTGGAGGGCATATTGAAGAAGAACCAGCCGAGTGGTTCTTGTGGGAGAACAACTCCATTTGGCTCACTAACTTCACACACCATCAGGCTTCCAAGCAGCTCTCAAGGAAACTCAGTTTTCACACTCTATGCTTAGTGCCCTTTGAGTGCCTAGGACTGAAATGAAGCTTGGTGAGCATCCCACACAAACGAATGCTCCACATGCGGGTTTCACATGCCACCAACTCCACATTCACAGGCAACTTCAGCGGCACAGCCGTTTTCAGATAGCCCTCAATGCAAAGGCTCTAGACGCAAATATTGGTGTGAGAGCTAATTCAATCAAGGAAACACTGCATGTTGGTGGAGGGCATATTGAAGAAGAATCAGCCGAGTGGTTCTTGTGGGAGAACAACTCCATTTGGCTCACTAACTTCGCACACCATCAGGCTTCCAAGCAGCTCTCAAGGAAACTCAGTTTTCACACTCTATGCTTAGTGCCCTTTGAGTGCCTAGAACTGAAATGAAGCTTGGTGAGCATCCCACACAAACGAATGCTCCATATGCGGGTTTCACATGCCACCAACTCCACATTCACAGGCAACTTCAGCGCCACAGCCGTTTTCAGATAGCCCTCAATGCAAAGGCTCTAGACGCAAATATTGGTGTGAGAGCGAATTCAATCAAGGAAACACCTCATGTTGGTGAAGGGCATATTGAAGAAGAATCAGCCGAGTGGTTCTTGTGGGAGAACAACTCCATTTGGCTCACTAACTTTGCACACCATCAGGCTTCCAAGCAGCTCTAAAGGAAACTCAGTTTTCACACTCTAGGCTTAGTGCCCTTTCAGTGCATTATCTAGGAATGAACCTGGTAGAGCATCCCACACAAACGAATGCTCCACATGCGGGTTTCACATGCCACCAACTCCACATTCACAGGCAACTTCAGCCCCACAGCCGTTTTCAGATAGCCCTCAATGCAAAGGCTCTAGACGCAAATATTGGTGTGAGAGCTAATTCAATCAAGGAAACACTGCATGTTGGTGAAGGGCATATTGAAGAAGAACCAGCCGAGTGGTTCTTGTGGGAGAACAACTCCATTTGGCTCACTAACTTCACACACCATCAGGCTTCCAAGCAGCTCTCAAGGAAACTCAGTTTTCACACTCTAGGCTTAGTGCCCTTTGAGTGAATAGGACTGAAATGAAGCTTGTTGAGCATCCCACACAAACGAATGCGCCACATGCGGGTTTCACATGCCACCAACTCCACATTCACAGGCAACTGCAGCGCCACAGCCGTTTTCAGATAGCCCTCAAGGCAAAGGCTCTAGACGCAAATATTGGTGTGAGAGCTAATTCAATCAAGGAAGCACTGCATTTTTGTGAAGGGCATATTGAAGAAGAATCAGCCGAGTGGTTCTTGTGGGAGAACAACTCCATTTGGCTCACTAACTTCGCACACCATCAGGCTTCCAAGCAGCTCTCAAGGAAACTCAGGTTTCACACTCTATGCTTAGTGCCCGTTGAGTGCATTATCTAGGAATGAACCTGGTAGAGCATCCCACACAAAGGAATGCTCCACATGCGGGTTTCACATGCCACCAACTCCACATTCACAGGCAACTTCAGTGCCACAGCCGTTTTCAGATAGCCCTCAATGCAAAGGCTCTAGACGCGAATATTGGTGTGAGAGCTAATTCAATCAAGCAAGCACTGCATTTTGGTGAAGGGCATATTGAAGAAGAATCAGCCGAGTGGTTCTTGTGGGAGAACAACTCCATTTGGCTCACTAACTTCACACACCATCAGGCTTCCAAGCAGCTCTCAAGGAAACTCAGTTTTCACACTCTAGGCTTAGTGCCCTTTGGGTGCATTATTTAAGAATGACCCTGGTAGAGCATCCCACACAAACGAACGCTCCACATGCGGGTTTCACATGCCACCAACTCCACATTCACAGGCAACTTCAGCGCCACAGCTGTTTTCAGATACCACTCAACGCAAAGGTTCTAGACGCAAATATTGGTGTGAGAGCGAATTCAATCAAGGAAACACTGCATGTTGGTGAAGGGCATATTGAAGAAGAATCAGCCGAGTGTTTCTTGTGGGAGAACAACTCCATTTGGCTCACTAACTTCACACACCATCAGGCTTCCAAGCAGCTCTCAAGGAAACTCAGGTTTCACACTCTATGCTTAGTGCCCTTTGAGTTCATTATCTAGGAATGAACCTGGTAGAGCATCCCACACAAACGAATGCTCCACATGCGGGTTTCACATGCCACCAACTCCACATTCACAGGCAACTGCAGCGCCACAGCCGTTTTCACATAGCCCTCAAGGCAAAGGCTCTAGACGCAAATATTGGTGTGAGAGCTAATTCAATCAAGGAAACACTGCATGTTGGTGAAGGGCATATTGAAGAAGAATCAGCCGAGTGGTTCTTGTGGGAGAACAACTCCATTTGGCTCACTAACTTCACACACCATCAGGCTTCCAAGCAGCTCTCAAGGAAACTCAGTTTTCACACTCTATGCTTAGTGCCCTTTGAGTGCCTAGGACTGAAATGAAGCTTGGTGAGCATCCCACACAAACGAATATTCAACATGCGGGTTTCACATGCCACCAACTCCACATTCACAGGCAACTTCAGCGCCACAGCCGTTTTCAGATAGCCCTCAATGCAAAGGCTCTAGACGCGAATATTGGTGTGAGAGCTAATTCAATCAAGGAAACACTGCATGTTGGTGGAGGGCATATTGAAGAAGAACCAGCCGAGTGGTTCTTGTGGGAGAACAACTCCATTTGGCTCACTAACTTCACACACCATCAGGCTTCCAAGCAGCTCTCAAGGAAACTCAGTTTTCACACTCTAGGCTTAGTGCCCTTTGAGTGCCTAGGACTGAAATGAAGCTTGGTGAGCATCCCACACAAACGAATGCTCCACATGCGGGTTTCACATGCCACCAACTCCACATTCACAGGCAACTTCAGCGCCACAGCTGTTTTCAGATACCACTCAACGCAAAGGATCTAGACGCAAATATTGGTGTGAGAGCTAATTCAATCAAGGAAACACTGCATGTTGGTGGAGGGCATATTGAAGAAGAATCAGCCGAGTGGTTCTTGTGGGAGAACAACTCCATTTGGCTCACTAACTTCACACACCATCAGGCTTCCAAGCAGCTCTCAAGGAAACTCAGTTTTCACACTCTATGCTTAGTGCCCTTTGAGTGCATTATCTAGGAATGAACCTGGTAGAGCATCCCACACAAACGAATGCTCCACATGCGGGTTTCACATGCCACCAACTCCACATTCACAGGCAACTTCAGCGGCACAGCCGTTTTCAGATAGCCCTCAATGCAAAGGCTCTAGACGCAAATATTGGTGTGAGAGCTAATTCAATCAAGGAAACACTGCATGTTGGTGGAGGGCATATTGAAGAAGAATCAGCCGAGTGGTTCTTGTGGGAGAACAACTCCATTTGGCTCACTAACTTCGCACACCATCAGGCTTCCAAGCAGCTCTCAAGGAAACTCAGTTTTCACACTCTATGCTTAGTGCCCTTTGAGTGCCTAGAACTGAAATGAAGCTTGGTGAGCATCCCACACAAACGAATGCTCCACATGCGGGTTTCACATGCCACCAACTCCACATTCACAGGCAACTTCAGCGCCACAGCCGTTTTCAGATAGCCCTCAATGCAAAGGCTCTAGACGCAAATATTGGTGTGAGAGCGAATTCAATCAAGGAAACACCTCAAGTTGGTGAAGGGCATATTGAAGAAGAAGCAGCCGAGTGGTTCTTGTGGGAGAACAACTCCATTTGGCTCACTAACTTTGCACACCATCAGGCTTCCAAGCAGCTCTAAAGGAAACTCAGTTTTCACACTCTAGGCTTAGTGCCCTTTCAGTGCATTATCTAGGAATGAACCTGGTAGAGCATCCCACACAAACGAATGCTCCACATGCGGGTTTCACATGCCACCAACTCCACATTCACAGGCAACTGCAGCCCCACAGCCGTTTTCAGATAGCCCTCAATGCAAAGGCTCTAGACGCAAATATTGGTGTGAGAGCTAATTCAATCAAGGAAACACTGCATGTTGGTGAAGGGCATATTGAAGAAGAACCAGCCGAGTGGTTCTTGTGGGAGAACAACTCCATTTGGCTCACTAACTTCACACACCATCAGGCTTCCAAGCAGCTCTCAAGGAAACTCAGTTTTCACACTCTAGGCTTAGTGCCCTTTGAGTGAATAGGACTGAAATGAAGCTTGGTGAGCATCCCACACAAACGAATGCTCCACATGCGGGTTTCACATGCCACCAACTCCACATTCACAGGCAACTGCAGCGCCACAGCCGTTTTCAGATAGCCCTCAAGGCAAAGGCTCTAGACGCAAATATTGGTGTGAGAGCTAATTCAATCAAGGAAGCACTGCATTTTTGTGAAGGGCATATTGAAGAAGAATCAGCCGAGTGGTTCTTGTGGGAGAACAACTCCATTTGGCTCACTAACTTCGCACACCATCAGGCTTCCAAGCAGCTCTCAAGGAAACTCAGGTTTCACACTCTATGCTTAGTGCCCGTTGAGTGCATTATCTAGGAATGAACCTGGTAGAGCATCCCACACAAACGAATGCTCCACATGCGGGTTTCACATGCCACCAACTCCACATTCACAGGCAACTTCAGCCCCACAGCCGTTTTCAGATACCACTCAACGCAAAGGATCTAGACGCAAATATTGGTGTGAGAGCTAATTCAATCAAGGAAACACTGCATGTTGGTGGAGGGCATATTGAAGAAGAATCAGCCGAGTGGTTCTTGTGGGAGAACAACTCCATTTGGCTCACTAACTTCACACACCATCAGGCTTCCAAGCAGCTCTCAAGGAAACTCAGTTTTCACACTCTAGGCTTAGTGCACTTTGAGTGCATTATCTAGGAATGAACCTGGTAGAGCATCCCACACAAACGAATGCTCCACATGCGGGTTTCACATGCCACCAACTCCACATTCACAGGCAAATTCATCGCCACAGCCATTTTCTGATAGCCCTCAATGCAAAGGCTCTAGACGCAAATATTGGTGTGAGAGCTAATTCAATCAAGGAAACACTGCATGTTGGTTGAGGGCATATTGAAGAAGAATCAGCCGAGTGGTTCTTGTGGGAGAACAACTCCATTTGGCTCACTAGCTTCACACACCATCAGGCTTCCAAGCAGCTCTCAAGGAAACTCAGTTTTCACACTCTATGCTTAGTGCCCTTTGAGTGCCTAGGACTGAAATGAAGCTTGGTGAGCATCCCACACAAACGAATGCTCCACATGCGGGTTTCACATGCCACCAACTCCACATTCACAGGCAACTTCAGCGGCACAGCCGTTTTGAGATAGCCCTCAATGCAAAGGCTCTAGACGCGAATATTGGTGTGAGAGCTAATTCAATCAAGGAAACACTGCATGTTGGTGAAGGGCATATTGAAGAAGAACCAGCCGAATGGTTCTTGTGGGAGAACAACTCCATTTGGCTCACTAACTTCACACACCATCAGGCTTCCAAGCAGCTCTCAAGGAAACTCAGTTTTCACACTCTAAGCTTAGTGCTCTTTGTTTGCCTAGGACTGAAATGAAGCTTGGTGAGCATCCCACACAAACGAATGCTCCACATGCGGGTTTCACATGCCACCAACTCCACATTCACAGGAACTTCAGCGCCACAGCCGTTTTCAGATAGCCATCAATGCAAAGGCTCTAGATGCGAATATTGGTGTGAGAGCTAATTCAATCAAGGAAACAATGCATGTTGGTGAAGGGCATATTGAAGAAGAATCAGCCGAGTGGTTCTTGTGGGAGAACAACTCCATTTGGCTCACTAACTTCACACAGCATCAGGCTTCCAAGCAGCTCTCAAGGAAACTCAGTTTTCACACTCTATGCTTAGTGCCCTTTGAGTGCATTATCTAGGAATGAAAATGGTAGAGCATCCCACACAAATGAATGCTCCACATGCGGGTTTCACATGCCACCAACTCCACATTCACAGGCAACTTCGGCGCCACAGCCGTTTTCAGATAGCCCTCAATGCAAAGGCTCTAGACGCGAATATTGGTGTGAGAGCTAATTCAATCAAGGAAACACTGCATGTTGCTGAAGGGCATATTGAAGAAGAATTAGCCGAGTGGTTCTTGTGGGAGAACAACTCCATTTGGCTCACTAACTTTGCACACCATCAGGCTTCCAAGCAGCTCTCAAGGAAACTCAGTTTTCACACTCTATGCTTAGTGCTCTTTGTTTGCCTAGGACTGAAATGAAGCTTGGTGAGCATCTCACACAAACGAATGCTCCACATGCGGGTTTCACATGCCACCAACTCCACATTCACAGGCAACTTCAGCGCCACAGCCATTTTCTGATAGCCCTCAATGCAAAGGCTCTAGACGCAAATATTGGTGTGAGAGCTAATTCAATCAAGGAAACACTGCATTTTGGTGGAGGGCATATTGAAGAAGAATCAGCCGAGTGGTTCTTGTGGGAGAACAACTCCATTTGGCTCACTAACTTCACACACCATCAGGCTTCCAAGCAGCTCTCAAGGAAACTCAGTTTTCACACTCTAAGCTTAGTGCTCTTTGTTTGCCTAGGACTGAAATGAAGCTTGGTGAGCATCCCACACAAACGAATGCTCCACATGCGGGTTTCACATGCCACCAACTCCACATTCACAGGAACTTCAGCGCCACAGCCGTTTTCAGATAGCCCTCAATGCAAAGGCTCTAGACGCGAATATTGGTGTGAGAGCTAATTCAATCAAGGAAACACTGCATGTTGGTGAAGGGCATATTGAAGAAGAACCAGCCGAGTGGTTCTTGTGGGAGAACAACTCCATTTGGCTCACTAACTTCACACACCATCAGGCTTCCAAGCAGCTCTCAAGGAAACTCAGTTTTCACACTCTATGCTTAGTGCCCTTTGAGTGCATTATCTAGGAATGAAAATGGTAGAGCATCCCACACAAATGAATGCTCCACATGCGGGTTTCACATGCCACCAACTCCACATTCACAGGCAACTTCAGCGCCACAGCCGTTTTCAGATAGCCCTCAATGCAAAGGCTCTAGACGCGAATATTGGTGTGAGAGCTAATTCAATCAAGGAAACACTGCATGTTGGGGAAGGGCATATTGAAGAAGAATCAGCCGAGTGGTTCTTGTGGGAGAACAACTCCATTTGGCTCACTAACTTCACACACCATCAGGCTTCCAAGCAGCTCTCAAGGAAACTCAGTTTTCACACTCTAAGCTTAGTGCTCTTTGTTTGCCTAGGACTGAAATGAAGCTTGGTGAGCATCCCACACAAACGAATGCTCTACATGCGGGTTTCACATGCCACCAACTCCACATTCACAGCAACTTCAGCGCCACAGCCGTTTTCAGATAGCCCTCAAGGCAAAGGCTCTAGACGCAAATATTGGTGTGAGAGCTAATTCAATCAAGGAAGCACTGCATTTTTGTGAAGGGCATACTGAAGAAGAATCAGCCGAGTGGTTCTTGTGGGAGAACAACTCCATTTGGCTCACTAACTTCGCACACCATCAGGCTTCCAAGCAGCTCTCAAGGAAACTCAGGTTTCACACTCTATGCTTAGTGCCCGTTGAGTGCATTATCTAGGAATGAACCTCTTAGAGCATCCCACACAAACGAATGCTCCACATGCGGGTTTCACATGCCACCAACTCCACATTCACAGGCAACTTCAGCCCCACAGCCATTTTCTGATAGCCCTCAATGCAAAGGCTCTAGACGCAAATATTGGTGTGAGAGCTAATTCAATCAGGAAACACTGCATGTTGGTGGAGGGCATATTGAAGAAGAATCAGCCGAGTGGTTCTTGTGGGAGAACAACTCCATTTGGCTCACTAACTTCACACACCATCAGGCTTCCAAGCAGCTCTCAAGGAAACTCAGTTTTCACACTCTATGCTTAGTGCCCGTTGAGTGCATTATCTAGGAATGAACCTGGTAGAGCATCCCACACAAACGAATGCTCCACATGCGGGTTTCACATGCCACCAACTCCACATTCACAGGCAACTTCAGCCCCACAGCCGTTTTCAGATACCACTCAATGCAAAGGATCTAGACGCAAATATTGGTGTGAGAGCTAATTCAATCAAGGAAACACTGCATGTTGGTGGAGGGCATATTGAAGAAGAATCAGCCGAGTGGTTCTTGTGGGAGAACAACTCCATTTGGCTCACTAACTTCACACACCATCAGGCTTCCAAGCAGCTCTCAAGGAAACTCAGTTTTCACACTCTAGGCTTAGTGCACTTTGAGTGCATTATCTAGGAATGAACCTGGTAGAGCATCCCACACAAACGAATGCTCCACATGCGGGTTTCACATGCCACCAACTCCACATTCACAGGCAAATTCATCGCCACAGCCATTTTCTGATAGCCCTCAATGCAAAGGCTCTAGACGCAAATATTGGTGTGAGAGCTAATTCAATCAAGGAAACACTGCATGTTGGTGGAGGGCATATTGAAGAAGAATCAGCCGAGTGGTTCTTGTGGGAGAACAACTCCATTTGGCTCACTAACTTCACACACCATCAGGCTTCCAAGCAGCTTTCAAGGAAACTCAGTTTTCACACTCTATGCTTAGTGCCCTTTGAGTGCCTAGAACTGAAATGAAGCTTGGTGAGCATCCCACACAAACGAATGCTCCACATGCGGGTTTCACATGCCACCAACTCCACATTCACAGGCAACTTCAGCGGCACAGCCGTTTTCAGATAGCCCTCAATGCAAAGGCTCTAGACGCGAATATTGGTGTGAGAGCTAATTCAATCAAGGAAACAGTGCATGTTGGTGAAGGGCATATTGAAGAAGAACCAGCCGAATGGTTCTTGTGGGAGAACAACTCCATTTGGCTCACTAACTTCACACACCATCAGGCTTCCAAGCAGCTCTCAAGGAAACTCAGTTTTCACACTCTAGGCTTAGTGCCCTTTGAGTGCCTAGGACTGAAATGAAGCTTGGTGAGCATCCCACACAAACGAATGCTCCACATGCGGGTTTCACATGCCACCAACTCCACATTCACAGGCAACTTCAGCGCCACAGCCGTTTTCAGATAGCCCTCAATGCAAAGGCTCTAGACGCAAATATTGGTGTGAGAGCGAATTCAAACAAGGAAACACCTCATGTTGGTGAAGGGCATATTGAAGAAGAATCAGCCGAGTGGTTCTTGTGGGAGAACAACTCCATTTGGCTCACTAACTTTGCACACCATCAGGCTTCCAAGCAGCTCTCAAGGAAACTCAGTTTTCACACTCTAGGCTTAGTGCCCTTTCAGTGCATTATCTAGGAATGAACCTGGTATAGCATCCCACACAAACGAATGCTCCACATGCGGGTTTCACATGCCACCAACTCCACATTCACAGGCATCTTCAGCCCCACAGCCGTTTTCAGATAGCCCTCAACGCATAGGCTCTAGACGCAAATATTGGTGTGAGAGCTAATTCAATCAAGGAAACACTGCATGTTGGTGAAGGGCATATTGAAGAAGAACCAGCCGAGTGGTTCTTGTGGGAGAACAACTCCATTTGGCTCACTAACTTCACACACCATCAGGCTTCCAAGCAGCTCTCAAGGAAACTCAGTTTTCACACTCTAGGCTTAGTGCCCTTTGAGTGCCTAGAACTGAAATGAAGCTTGGTGAGCATCCCACACAAACGAATGCTCCACATGCGGGTTTCACATGCCACCAACTCCACATTCACAGGCAACTGCAGCGCCACAGCCGTTTTCAGATAGCCCTCAAGGCAAAGGCTCTAGACGCAAATATTGGTGTGAGAGCTAATTCAATCAAGGAAGCACTGCATTTTTGTGAAGGGCATATTGAAGAAGAATCAGCCGAGTGGTTCTTGTGGGAGAACAACTCCATTTGGCTCACTAACTTCGCACACCATCAGGCTTCCAAGCAGCTCTCAAGGAAACTCAGTTTTCACACTCTAGGCTTAGTGCCCTTTGAGTGCATTATCTAGGAATGAACCTGGTAGAGCATCCCACACAAAGGAATGCTCCACATGCGGGTTTCACATGCCACCAACTCCACATTCACAGGCAACTTCAGCGCCACAGCCGTTTTCAGATAGCCCACAATGCATAGGCTCTAGACGTGAATATTGGTGTGAGAGCTAATTCAATCAAGGAAACACTGCATGTTGGTGAAGGGCATATTGAAGAAGAATCAGCCGAGTGGTTCTTGTGGGAGAACAACTCCATTTGGCTCACTAACTTCACACCATCAGGCTTCCAAGCAGCTCTCAAGGAAACTCAGCTTTCACAGTCTGTGCTTAGAGCACTTTGAGTGCCTAGGACTGAAATGAAGCTTGGTGAGCATCCCACACAAACGAATGCTCCACATGCGGGTTTCACATGCCACCAACTCCACATTCACAGGCAACTTCAGCGCCACAGCCGTTTTCAGATAGCCCTCAATGCAAAGGCTCTAGACGCAAATATTGGTGTGAGAGCTAATTCAATCAAGGAAACACTGCATGTTGCGGAAGGGCATATTGAGGAAGGATGAGCTGAGTGGTTCTTGTGGGAGAACAACTCCATTTGGCTCACTAACTTCACACACCATCAGGCTTCCAAGCAGCTCTCAAGGAAACTCAGTTTTCACACTCTATGCTTAGTGCCCTTTGAGTGCCTAGGACTGAAATGAAGCTTGGTGAGTTTCCCATACAAACGAATGCTCCACATGCGGGTTTCACATGCCACCAACTCCACATTCAGAGGCAACTTCAGCGCCACAGCCGTTTTCAGATAGCCCTCAATGCAAAGGCTCTAGACGCAAATATTGGTGTGAGAGCTAATTCAATCAAGGAAACACTGCATGTTGGTGAAGGGCATATTGAAGAATAATCAGCCGAGTGGTTCTTGTGGGAGAACAACTCCATTTGGCTCACTAACTTCACACACCATCAGGCTTCCAAGCAGCTCTCAAGGAAACTCAGTTTTCACACTCTAGGCTTAGTGCCCTTTGAGTGCCTAGGACTGAAATGAAGCTTGGTGAGCATTACACACAAACGAATGCTCCACATGCGGGTTTCACATGCCACCAACTCCACATTCACAGGCAACTTCAGCGCCACAGCCGTTTTCAGATAGCCCTCAATGCAAAGGCTCTAGACGCAAATATTGGTGTGAGAGCTAATTCAATCAAGGAAGCACTGCATGTTGGTGAAGGGCATATTGAAGAAGAATCAGCCGAGTGGTTCTTGTGGGAGAACAACTCCATTTGGCTCACTAACTTCACACACCATCAGGCTTCCAAGCAGCTCTCAAGGAAACTCAGTTTTCACACTCTATGCTTAGTGCCCTTTGAGTGCATTATCTAGAAATGAACCTGATAGAGCATCCCACACAAAGGAATACTCCACATGCGGATTTCACATGCCACCAACTCCACATTCACAGGCAACTTCAGCGCCACAGCCGTTTTCAGATAGCCGTCAATGCAAAGGCTCTAGACGCAAATATTGGTGTGAGAGCTAATTCAATCAAGGAAACACTGCATGTTGGTGGAGGGCATATTGAAGAAGAATCAGCCGAGTGGTTCTTGTGGGAGAACAACTCCATTTGGCTCACTAACTTCACACACCATCAGGCTTCCAAGCAGCTCTCAAGGAAACTCAGTTTTCACACACTATGCTTAGTGCCCTTTGAGTGCATTATCTAGAAATGAACCTGTTAGAGCATCCCACACAAAGGAATGCTCCACATGCGGGTTTCACATGCCACCAACTCCACATTCACAGGCAACTTCAGCGCCACAGCCGTTTTCAGATAGCCCACAATGCATAGGCTCTAGACGTGAATATTGGTGTGAGAGCTAATTCAATCAAGGAAACACTGCATGTTGGTGAAGGGCATATTGAAGAAGAATCAGCCGAGTGGTTCTTGTGGGAGAACAACTCCATTTGGCTCACTAACTTCACACCATCAGGCTTCCAAGCAGCTCTCAAGGAAACTCAGCTTTCACAGTCTGTGCTTAGAGCACTTTGAGTGCCTAGGACTGAAATGAAGCTTGGTGAGCATCCCACACAAACGAATGCTCCACATGCGGGTTTCACATGCCACCAACTCCACATTCACAGGCAACTTCAGCGCCACAGCCGTTTTCAGATAGCCCTCAATGCAAAGGCTCTAGACGCAAATATTGGTGTGAGAGCTAATTCAATCAAGGAAACACTGCATGTTGCGGAAGGGCATATTGAGGAAGAATCAGCCGAGTGGTTCTTGTGGGAGAACAACTCCATTTGGCTCACTAACTTCACACACCATCAGGCTTCCAAGCAGCTCTCAAGGAAACTCAGTTTTCACACTGTATGCTTAGTGTCCTTTGAGTGCCTAGGACTGAAATGAAGCTTGGTGAGCATCCCACACAAACGAATGCTCCACATGCGGGTTTCACATGCCACCAACTCCACATTCACAGGCAACTTCAGCGGCACAGCCGTTTTCAGATAGCCCTCAAGGCAAAGGCTCTAGACGCAAATATTGGTGTGAGAGCTAATTCAATCAAGGAAACACTGCATGTTGGTGAAAGGCATATTCAAGAAGAATCAGCCGAGTGGTTCTTGTGGGAGAACAACTCCATTTGGCTCACTAACTTCACACACCATCAGGCTTCCAAGCAGCTCTCAAGGAAACTCAGTTTTCACACTCTAGGCTTAGTGCCCTAGAGTGCCTAGGACTGAAATGAAGCTTGGTGAGCATCCCACACAAACGAATGCTCCACATGTGGGTTTCACATGCCACCAACTCCACATTCATAGGCAACTTCAGCGCCACAGCCGTTTTCAGATAGCCCTCAATGCAAAGGCTCTAGACGCAAATATTGCTGTGAGAGCTAATTCAATCAAGGAAACACTGCATGTTGGTGAAGGGCATATTGAAGAAGAATCAGCCGAGTGGTTCTTGTGGGAGAACAACTCCATTTGGCTCACTAACTTCACACACCATCAGGCTTCCAAGCAGCTCTCAAGGAAACTCAGTTTTCACACTGTATGCTTAGTGTCCTTTGAGTGCCTAGGACTGAAATGAAGCTTGGTGAGCATCCCACACAAACGAATGCTCCACATGCGGGTTTCACATGCCACCAACTCCACATTCACAGGCAACTTCAGCGACACAGCCGTTTTCAGATAGCCCTCAACGCAAAGGCTCTAGACGCGAATATTGGTGTGAGAGCTAATTCAATCAAGGAAGCACTGCATGTTGGTGAAGGGCATATTGAAGAAGAATCAGCTGATGGTTCTTGTGGGAGAACAACTCCATTTGGCTCACTAACTTCACACACCATCAGGCTTCCAAGCAGCTCTCAAGGAAACTCAGTTTTCACACTCTATGCTTAGTGCCCTTTGAGTGCCTAGGACTGAAATGAAGCTTGGTGAGCATCCCACACAAACGAATGCTCCACATGCGGGTTTCACATGCCACCAACTCCACATTCACAGGCAACTTCAGCGCCACAGCCGTTTTCAGATAGCCCTCAATGCAAAGGCTCTAGACGCGAATATTGGTGTGAGAGCGAATTCAATCAAGGAAACACTGCATGTTGGTGAAGGGCATATTGAAGAAGAATCAGCCGAGTGGTTCTTGTGGGAGAACAACTCCATTTGGCTCACTAACTTCACACACCATCAGGCTTCCAAGCAGCTCTCAAGGAAACTCAGTTTTCACACTCTATGCTTAGTGCCCTTTGAGTGCATTATCTAGGAATGAACCTGGTAGAGCATCCCACACTAAGGAATGCTCCACATGCGGGTTTCACATGCCACCAACTCCACATTAAAAAGCAATTTCATCGCCACAGCTGTTTTCAGATAGCCCTCAATGCAAAGGCTCTAGACGCAAATATTGCTGTGGGAGCTTATTCAATCAAGAATACACTGCATATTGGTGAAGGGCATATTGAAGAAGAATCAGCCGAGTGGTTCTTGTGGGAGAACAACTCCATTTGGCTCACTAACTTCACACACAATCAGGCTTCCAAGCAGCTCTCAAGGAAACTCAGTTTTCACACACTATGCTTAGTGCCCTTTGAGTGCCTAGGACTGAAATGAAGCTTGGTGAGCATCCCACACAAACGAATGCTCCACATGCGGGTTTCACATGCCACCAACTCCACATTCACAGGCAACTTCAGCGCCACAGCCGTTTTCAGATACCACTCAACGCAAAGGTTCTAGACGCAAATATTGGTGTGAGAGCTAATTCAATCAAGGAAGCACTGCATGTTGGTGAAGGGCATATTGAAGAAGAATCAGCCGAGTGGTTCTTGTGGGAGAACAACTCCATTTGGCTCACTAACTTCACACACCATCAGGCTTCCAAGCAGCTCTCAAGGAAACTCAGCTTTCACAGTCTGTGCTTAGTGCCCGTTTAGTGCATTATCTAGAAATGAACCTGGTAGAGCATCCCACACAAACGAATGCTCCACATGCGGGTTTCTCATGCCACCAACTCCACATTCACAGGCAACTTCAGCGCCACAGCCGTTTTCAGATAGCCCTCAATGCAAAGGCTCTAGACGCGAATATTGGTGTGAGAGCTAATTCAATCAAGGAAGCACTGCATGTTGGGGAAGGGCATATTGAACAAGGATGAGCCGAGTGGTTCTTGTGGGAGAACAACTCCATTTGGCTCACTAACTTCACACACCATCAGGCTTCCAAGCAGCTCTCAAGGAAACTCAGTTTTCACACTCTATGCTTAGTGCCCATTGAGTGCCTAGGACTGAAATGAAGCTTGGTGAGCATCCCACACAAACGAATGCTCCACATGCGGGTTTCACATGCCACCAACTCCACATTCACAGGCAACTTCAGCGCCACAGCCGTTTTCAGATAGCCCTCAACGCAAAGGCTCTAGACGCAAATATTGGTGTGAGAGCTAATTCAATCAAGGAAGCACTGCATGTTGGTGAAGGGCATATTGAAGAAGAATCAGCTGATGGTTCTTGTGGGAGAACAACTCCATTTGGCTCACTAACTTCACACACCATCAGGCTTCCAAGCAGCTCTCAAGGAAACTCAGTTTTCACACTCTATGCTTAGTGCCCTTTGAGTGCCTAGGACTGAAATGAAGCTTGGTGAGCATCCCACACAAACGAATGCTCCACATGCGGGTTTCACATGCCACCAACTCCACATTCACAGGCAACTTCAGTGCCACAGCCGTTTTCAGATAGCCCTCAATGCAAAGGCTCTAGACGCGAATATTGGTGTGAGAGCGAATTCAATCAAGGAAACACTGCATGTTGGTGAAGGGCATATTGAAGAAGAATCAGCCGAGTGGTTCTTGTGGGAGAACAACTCCATTTGGCTCACTAACTTCACACACCATCAGGCTTCCAAGCAGCTCTCAAGGAAACTCAGTTTTCACACTCTATGCTTAGTGCCCTTTGAGTGCATTATCTAGGAATGAACCTGGTAGAGCATCCCACACTAAGGAATGCTCCACATGCGGGTTTCACATGCCACCAACTCCACATTAAAAAGCAATTTCATCGCCACAGCTGTTTTCAGATAGCCCTCAATGCAAAGGCTCTAGACGCAAATATTGCTGTGGGAGCTTATTCAATCAAGAATACACTGCATATTGGTGAAGGGCATATTGAAGAAGAATCAGCCGAGTGGTTCTTGTGGGAGAACAACTCCATTTGGCTCACTAACTTCACACACAATCAGGCTTCCAAGCAGCTCTCAAGGAAACTCAGTTTTCACACACTATGCTTAGTGCCCTTTGAGTGCCTAGGACTGAAATGAAGCTTGGTGAGCATCCCACACAAACGAATGCTCCACATGCGGGTTTCACATGCCACCAACTCCACATTCACAGGCAACTTCAGCGCCACAGCCGTTTTCAGATACCACTCAACGCAAAGGTTCTAGACGCAAATATTGGTGTGAGAGCTAATTCAATCAAGGAAGCACTGCATGTTGGTGAAGGGCATATTGAAGAAGAATCAGCCGAGTGGTTCTTGTGGGAGAACAACTCCATTTGGCTCACTAACTTCACACACCATCAGGCTTCCAAGCAGCTCTCAAGGAAACTCAGCTTTCACAGTCTGTGCTTAGTGCCCGTTTAGTGCATTATCTAGAAATGAACCTGGTAGAGCATCCCACACAAACGAATGCTCCACATGCGGGTTTCTCATGCCACCAACTCCACATTCACAGGCAACTTCAGCGCCACAGCCGTTTTCAGATAGCCCTCAATGCAAAGGCTCTAGACGCGAATATTGGTGTGAGAGCTAATTCAATCAAGGAAGCACTGCATGTTGGGGAAGGGCATATTGAACAAGGATGAGCCGAGTGGTTCTTGTGGGAGAACAACTCCATTTGGCTCACTAACTTCACACACCATCAGGCTTCCAAGCAGCTCTCAAGGAAACTCAGTTTTCACACTCTATGCTTAGTGCCCATTGAGTGCCTAGGACTGAAATGAAGCTTGGTGAGCATCCCACACAAACGAATGCTCCACATGCGGGTTTCACATGCCACCAACTCCACATTCACAGGCAACTTCAGCGCCACAGCCGTTTTCAGATAGCCATCAATGCAAAGGCTCTAGACGCAAATATTGGTGTGAGAGCTAATTCAATCAAGGAAGCACTGCATGTTGGTGAAGGGCATATTGAAGAAGAATCAGCCGAGTGGTTCTTGTGGGAGAACAACTCCATTTGGCTCACTAACTTCACACACCATCAGGCTTCCAAGCAGCTCTCAAGGAAACTCAGTTTTCACACTCTATGCTTAGTGCCCTTTGAGTGCATTATCTAGAAATGAACCTGATAGAGCATCCCACACAAAGGAATACTCCACATGCGGATTTCACATGCCACCAACTCCACATTCACAGGCAACTTCAGCGCCACAGCCGTTTTCAGATAGCCCACAATGCAAAGGCTCTAGACGCGAATATTGGTGTGAGAGCTAATTCAATCAAGGAAACACTGCATGTTGGTGGAGGGCATATTGAAGAAGAATCAGCCGAGTGGTTCTTGTGGGAGAACAACTCCATTTGGCTCACTAACTTCACACACCATCAGGCTTCCAAGCAGCTCTCAAGGAAACTCAGTTTTCACACACTATGCTTAGTGCCCTTTGAGTGCATTATCTAGAAATGAACCTGTTAGAGCATCCCACACAAAGGAATGCTCCACATGCGGGTTTCACATGCCACCAACTCCACATTCACAGGCAACTTCAGCGCCACAGCCGTTTTCAGATAGCCCTCAATGCATAGGCTCTAGACGTGAATATTGGTGTGAGAGCTAATTCAATCAAGGAAACACTGCATGTTGGTGAAGGGCATATTGAAGAAGAATCAGCCGAGTGGTTCTTGTGGGAGAACAACTCCATTTGGCTCACTAACTTCACACCATCAGGCTTCCAAGCAGCTCTCAAGGAAACTCAGCTTTCACAGTCTGTGCTTAGAGCACTTTGAGTGCCTAGGACTGAAATGAAGCTTGGTGAGCATCCCACACAAACGAATGCTCCACATGCGGGTTTCACATGCCACCAACTCCACATTCACAGGCAACTTCAGCGCCACAGCCGTTTTCAGATAGCCCTCAATGCAAAGGCTCTAGACGCAAATATTGGTGTGAGAGCTAATTCAATCAAGGAAACATTGCATGTTGCGGAAGGGCATATTGAGGAAGGATGAGCTGAGTGGTTCTTGTGGGAGAACAACTCCATTTGGCTCACTAACTTCACACACCATCAGGCTTCCAAGCAGCTCTCAAGGAAACTCAGTTTTCACACTCTATGCTTAGTGCCCTTTGAGTGCCTAGGACTGAAATGAAGCTTGGTGAGTTTCCCATACAAACGAATGCTCCACATGCGGGTTTCACATGCCACCAACTCCACATTCAGAGGCAACTTCAGCGCCACAGCCGTTTTCAGATAGCCCTCAATGCAAAGGCTCTAGACGCAAATATTGGTGTGAGAGCTAATTCAATCAAGGAAACACTGCATGTTGGTGAAGGGCATATTGAAGAATAATCAGCCGAGTGGTTCTTGTGGGAGAACAACTCCATTTGGCTCACTAACTTCACACACCATCAGGCTTCCAAGCAGCTCTCAAGGAAACTCAGTTTTCACACTCTAGGCTTAGTGCCCTTTGAGTGCCTAGGACTGAAATGAAGCTTGGTGAGCATTACACACAAACGAATGCTCCACATGCGGGTTTCACATGCCACCAACTCCACATTCACAGGCAACTTCAGCGCCACAGCTGTTTTCAGATAGCCCTCAATGCAAAGGCTCTAGACGCAAATATTGGTGTGAGAGCTAATTCAATCAAGGAAGCACTGCATGTTGGTGAAGGGCATATTGAAGAAGAATCAGCCGAGTGGTTCTTGTGGGAGAACAACTCCATTTGGCTCACTAACTTCACACACCATCAGGCTTCCAAGCAGCTCTCAAGGAAACTCAGTTTTCACACTCTATGCTTAGTGCCCTTTGAGTGCATTATCTAGAAATGAACCTGATAGAGCATCCCACACAAAGGAATACTCCACATGCGGATTTCACATGCCACCAACTCCACATTCACAGGCAACTTCAGCGCCACAGCCGTTTTCAGATAGCCGTCAATGCAAAGGCTCTAGACGCGAATATTGGTGTGAGAGCTAATTCAATCAAGGAAACACTGCATGTTGGTGGAGGGCATATTGAAGAAGAATCAGCCGAGTGGTTCTTGTGGGAGAACAACTCCATTTGGCTCACTAACTTCACACACCATCAGGCTTCCAAGCAGCTCTCAAGGAAACTCAGTTTTCACACACTATGCTTAGTGCCCTTTGAGTGTATTATCTAGAAATGAACCTGTTAGAGCATCCCACACAAAGGAATGCTCCACATGCGGGTTTCACATGCCACCAACTCCACATTCACAGGCAACTTCAGCGCCACAGCCGTTTTCAGATAGCCCACAATGCATAGGCTCTAGACGTGAATATTGGTGTGAGAGCTAATTCAATCAAGGAAACACTGCATGTTGGTGAAGGGCATATTGAAGAAGAATCAGCCGAGTGGTTCTTGTGGGAGAACAACTCCATTTGGCTCACTAACTTCACACCATCAGGCTTCCAAGCAGCTCTCAAGGAAACTCAGCTTTCACAGTCTGTGCTTAGAGCACTTTGAGTGCCTAGGACTGAAATGAAGCTTGGTGAGCATCCCACACAAACGAATGCTCCACATGCGGGTTTCACATGCCACCAACTCCACATTCACAGGCAACTTCAGCGCCACAGCCGTTTTCAGATAGCCCTCAATGCAAAGGCTCTAGACGCAAATATTGGTGTGAGAGCTAATTCAATCAAGGAAACACTGCATGTTGCGGAAGGGCATATTGAGGAAGGATGAGCTGAGTGGTTCTTGTGGGAGAACAACTCCATTTGGCTCACTAACTTCACACACCATCAGGCTTCCAAGCAGCTCTCAAGGAAACTCAGTTTTCACACTCTATGCTTAGTGCCCTTTGAGTGCCTAGGACTGAAATGAACCTGGTAGAGCATCCCACACAAACGAATGCTCCACATGCGGGTTTCACATGCCACCAACTCCACATTCACAGGCAACTTCAGCGCCACAGCCGTTTTCAGATAGCCCTCAATGCAAAGGCTCTAGACGCGAATATTGGTGTGAGAGCTAATTCAATCAAGGAAACACTGCATGTTGGTGAAGGTCAATTGAAGAAGAATCAGCCGAGTGGTTCTTGTGGGAGAACAACTCCATTTGGCTCACTAACTTCACACACCATCAGGCTTCCAAGCAGCTCTCAAGGAAACTCAGCTTTCACAGTCTGTGCTTAGTGCCCGTTTAGTGCATTATCTAGAAATGAACCTGGTAGAGCATCCCACACAAACGAATGCTCCACATGCGGGTTTCTCATGCCACCAACTCCACATTCACAGGCAACTTCAGCGCCACAGCCGTTTTCAGATAGCCGTCAATGCAAAGGCTCTAGACGCAAATATTGGTGTGAGAGCTAATTCAATCAAGGAAACACTGCATGTTGGTGGAGGGCATATTGAAGAAGAATCAGCCGAGTGGTTCTTGTGGGAGAACAACTCCATTTGGCTCACTAACTTCACACACCATCAGGCTTCCAAGCAGCTCTCAAGGAAACTCAGTTTTCACACTCTAGGCTTAGTGCCCTTTGAGTGCCTAGGACTGAAATGAAGCTTGGTGAGCATTACACACAAACGAATGCTCCACATGCGGGTTTCACATGCCACCAACTCCACATTCACAGGCAACTTCAGCGCCACAGCTGTTTTCAGATAGCCCTCAATGCAAAGGCTCTAGACGCAAATATTGGTGTGAGAGCTAATTCAATCAAGGAAGCACTGCATGTTGGTGAAGGGCATATTGAAGAAGAATCAGCCGAGTGGTTCTTGTGGGAGAACAAACTCCATTTGGCTCACTAACTTCACACACCATCAGGCTTCCAAGCAGCTCTCAAGGAAACTCAGTTTTCACACTCTATGCTTAGTGCCCTTTGAGTGCATTATCTAGAAATGAACCTGATAGAGCATCCCACACAAAGGAATACTCCACATGCGGATTTCACATGCCACCAACTCCACATTCACAGGCAACTTCAGCGCCACAGCCGTTTTCAGATAGCCGTCAATGCAAAGGCTCTAGACGCAAATATTGGTGTGAGAGCTAATTCAATCAAGGAAACACTGCATGTTGGTGGAGGGCATATTGAAGAAGAATCAGCCGAGTGGTTCTTGTGGGAGAACAACTCCATTTGGCTCACTAACTTCACACACCATCAGGCTTCCAAGCAGCTCTCAAGGAAACTCAGTTTTCACACACTATGCTTAGTGCCCGTTGAGTGCATTATCTAGAAATGAACCTGTTAGAGCATCCCACACAAAGGAATGCTCCACATGCGGGTTTCACATGCCACCAACTCCACATTCACAGGCAACTTCAGCGCCACAGCCGTTTTCAGATAGCCCACAATGCATAGGCTCTAGACGTGAATATTGGTGTGAGAGCTAATTCAATCAAGGAAACACTGCATGTTGGTGAAGGGCATATTGAAGAAGAATCAGCCGAGTGGTTCTTGTGGGAGAACAACTCCATTTGGCTCACTAACTTCACACCATCAGGCTTCCAAGCAGCTCTCAAGGAAACTCAGCTTTCACAGTCTGTGCTTAGAGCACTTTGAGTGCCTAGGACTGAAATGAAGCTTGGTGAGCATCCCACACAAACGAATGCTCCACATGCGGGTTTCACATGCCACCAACTCCACATTCACAGGCAACTTCAGCGCCACAGCCGTTTTCAGATAGCCCTCAATGCAAAGGCTCTAGACGCAAATATTGGTGTGAGAGCTAATTCAATCAAGGAAACACTGCATGTTGCGGAAGGGCATATTGAGGAAGGATGAGCTGAGTGGTTCTTGTGGGAGAACAACTCCATTTGGCTCACTAACTTCACACACCATCAGGCTTCCAAGCAGCTCTCAAGGAAACTCAGTTTTCACACTCTATGCTTAGTGACATTTGAGTGCCTAGGACTGAAATGAACCTGGTAGAGCATCCCACACAAACGAATGCTCCACATGCGGGTTTCACATGCCACCAACTCCACATTCACAGGCAACTTCAGCGCCACAGCCGTTTTCAGATAGCCCTCAATGCAAAGGCTCTAGACGCGAATATTGGTGTGAGAGCTAATTCAATCAAGGAAACACTGCATGTTGGTGAAGGTCAATTGAAGAAGAATCAGCCGAGTGGTTCTTGTGGGAGAACAACTCCATTTGGCTCACTAACTTCACACACCATCAGGCTTCCAAGCAGCTCTCAAGGAAACTCAGCTTTCACAGTCTGTGCTTAGTGCCCGTTTAGTGCATTATCTAGAAATGAACCTGGTAGAGCATCCCACACAAACGAATGCTCCACATGCGGGTTTCTCATGCCACCAACTCCACATTCACAGGCAACTTCAGCGCCACAGCCGTTTTCAGATAGCCCTCAATGCAAAGGCTCTAGACGCGAATATTGGTGTGAGAGCTAATTCAATCAAGGAAGCACTGCATGTTGGGGAAGGGCATATTGAACAAGGATGAGCCGAGTGGTTCTTGTGGGAGAACAACTCCATTTGGCTCACTAACTTCACACACCATCAGGCTTCCAAGCAGCTCTCAAGGAAACTCAGTTTTCACACTCTATGCTTAGTGCCCTTTGAGTGCCTAGGACTGAAATGAAGCTTGGTGAGCATCCCACACAAACGAATGCTCCACATGCGGGTTTCACATGCCACCAACTCCACATTCACAGGCAACTTCAGCGCCACAGCCGTTTTCAGATAGCCATCAATGCAAAGGCTCTAGACGCAAATATTGGTGTGAGAGCTAATTCAATCAAGGAAGCACTGCATGTTGGTGAAGGGCATATTGAAGAAGAATCAGCCGAGTGGTTCTTGTGGGAAAACAACTCCATTTGGCTCACTAACTTCACACACCATCAGGCTTCCAAGCAGCTCTCAAGGAAACTCAGTTTTCACACTCTATGCTTAGTGCCCTTTGAGTGCATTATCTAGAAATGAACCTGATAGAGCATCCCACACAAAGGAATACTCCACATGCGGATTTCACATGCCACCAACTCCACATTCACAGGCAACTTCAGCGCCACAGCCGTTTTCAGATAGCCGTCAATGCAAAGGCTCTAGACGCAAATATTGGTGTGAGAGCTAATTCAATCAAGGAAACACTGCATGTTGGTGGAGGGCATATTGAAGAAGAATCAGCCGAGTGGTTCTTGTGGGAGAACAACTCCATTTGGCTCACTAACTTCACACACCATCAGGCTTCCAAGCAGCTCTCAAGGAAACTCAGTTTTCACACACTATGCTTAGTGCCCTTTGAGTGCATTATCTAGAAATGAACCTGTTAGAGCATCCCACACAAAGGAATGCTCCACATGCGGGTTTCACATGCCACCAACTCCACATTCACAGGCAACTTCAGCGCCACAGCCGTTTTCAGATAGCCCACAATGCATAGGCTCTAGACGTGAATATTGGTGTGAGAGCTAATTCAATCAAGGAAACACTGCATGTTGGTGAAGGGCATATTGAAGAAGAATCAGCCGAGTGGTTCTTGTGGGAGAACAACTCCATTTGGCTCACTAACTTCACACCATCAGGCTTCCAAGCAGCTCTCAAGGAAACTCAGCTTTCACAGTCTGTGCTTAGAGCACTTTGAGTGCCTAGGACTGAAATGAAGCTTGGTGAGCATCCCACACAAACGAATGCTCCACATGCGGGTTTCACATGCACCAACTCCACATTCACAGGCAACTTCAGCGCCACAGCCGTTTTCAGATAGCCCTCAATGCAAAGGCTCTAGACGCAAATATTGGTGTGAGAGCTAATTCAATCAAGGAAACACTGCATGTTGCGGAAGGGCATATTGAGGAAGGATGAGCTGAGTGGTTCTTGTGGGAGAACAACTCCATTTGGCTCACTAACTTCACACACCATCAGGCTTCCAAGCAGCTCTCAAGGAAACTCAGTTTTCACACTCTATGCTTAGTGCCCTTTGAGTGCCTAGGACTGAAATGAAGCTTGGTGAGTTTCCCATACAAACGAATGCTCCACATGCGGGTTTCACATGCCACCAACTCCACATTCACAGGCAACTTCAGCGCCACAGCCGTTTTCAGATAGCCCTCAATGCAAAGGCTCTAGACGCAAATATTGGTGTGAGAGCTAATTCAATCAAGGAAACACTGCATGTTGGTGAAGGGCATATTGAAGAATAATCAGCCGAGTGGTTCTTGTGGGAGAACAACTCCATTTGGCTCACTAACTTCACACACCATCAGGCTTCCAAGCAGCTCTCAAGGAAACTCAGTTTTCACACTCTAGGCTTAGTGCCCTTTGAGTGCCTAGGACTGAAATGAAGCTTGGTGAGCATCCCACACAAACGAATGCTCCACATGCGGGTTTCACATGCCACCAACTCCACATTCAGAGGCAACTTCAGCGCCACAGCTGTTTTCAGATAGCCCTCAATGCAAAGGCTCTAGACGCAAATATTGGTGTGAGAGCTAATTCAATCAAGGAAGCACTGCATGTTGGTGAAGGGCATATTGAAGAAGAATCAGCCGAGTGGTTCTTGTGGGAGAACAACTCCATTTGGCTCACTAACTTCACACACCATCAGGCTTCCAAGCAGCTCTCAAGGAAACTCAGTTTTCACACTCTATGCTTAGTGCCCTTTGAGTGCATTATCTAGAAATGAACCTGATAGAGCATCCCACACAAAGGAATACTCCACATGCGGATTTCACATGCCACCAACTCCACATTCACAGGCAACTTCAGCGCCACAGCCGTTTTCAGATAGCCGTCAATGCAAAGGCTCTAGACGCAAATATTGGTGTGAGAGCTAATTCAATCAAGGAAACACTGCATGTTGGTGGAGGGCATATTGAAGAAGAATCAGCCGAGTGGTTCTTGTGGGAGAACAACTCCATTTGGCTCACTAACTTCACACACCATCAGGCTTCCAAGCAGCTCTCAAGGGAAACTCAGTTTTCACACACTATGCTTAGTGCCCTTTGAGTGCATTATCTAGAAATGAACCTGTTAGAGCATCCCACACAAAGGAATGCTCCACATGCGGGTTTCACATGCCACCAACTCCACATTCACAGGCAACTTCAGCGCCACAGCCGTTTTCAGATAGCCCACAATGCATAGGCTCTAGACGTGAATATTGGTGTGAGAGCTAATTCAATCAAGGAAACACTGCATGTTGGTGAAGGGCATATTGAAGAAGAATCAGCCGAGTGGTTCTTGTGGGAGAACAACTCCATTTGGCTCACTAACTTCACACCATCAGGCTTCCAAGCAGCTCTCAAGGAAACTCAGCTTTCACAGTCTGTGCTTAGAGCACTTTGAGTGCCTAGGACTGAAATGAAGCTTGGTGAGCATCCCACACAAACGAATGCTCCACATGCGGGTTTCACATGCCACCAACTCCACATTCACAGGCAACTTCAGCGCCACAGCCGTTTTCAGATAGCCCTCAATGCAAAGGCTCTAGACGCAAATATTGGTGTGAGAGCTAATTCAATCAAGGAAACACTGCATGTTGCGGAAGGGCATATTGAGGAAGGATGAGCTGAGTGGTTCTTGTGGGAGAACAACTCCATTTGGCTCACTAACTTCACACACCATCAGGCTTCCAAGCAGCTCTCAAGGAAACTCAGTTTTCACACTCTATGCTTAGTGCCCTTTGAGTGCCTAGGACTGAAATGAAGCTTGGTGAGTTTCCCATACAAACGAATGCTCCACATGCGGGTTTCACATGCCACCAACTCCACATTCAGAGGCAACTTCAGCGCCACAGCCGTTTTCAGATAGCCCTCAATGCAAAGGCTCTAGACGCAAATATTGGTGTGAGAGCTAATTCAATCAAGGAAACACTGCATGTTGGTGAAGGGCATATTGAAGAAGAATCAGCCGAGTGGTTCTTGTGGGAGAACAACTCCATTTGGCTCACTAACTTCACACACCATCAGGCTTCCAAGCAGCTCTCAAGGAAACTCAGTTTTCACACTCTAGGCTTAGTGCCCTTTGAGTGCCTAGGACTGAAATGAAGCTTGGTGAGCATTACACACAAACGAATGCTCCACATGCGGGTTTCACATGCCACCAACTCCACATTCACAGGCAACTTCAGCGCCACAGCTGTTTTCAGATAGCCCTCAATGCAAAGGCTCTAGACGCAAATACTGGTGTGAGAGCTAATTCAAACAAGGAATCACCTCATGTTGGTGAAGGGCATATTGAAGAAGAATCAGTCGAGTGGTTCTTGTGGGAGAACAACTCCATTTGGCACACTAACTTCACACACCATCAGGCTTCCAAGCAGCTCTCAAGGAAACTCAGTTTTCACACTCTATGCTTAGTGCCCTTTGAGTGCATTATCTAGGAATGAACCTGGTAGAGCATCCCACACAAACGAATGCTCCACATGCGGGTTTCACATGCCACCAACTCCACATTCACAGGCAACTTCAGCGCCACAGCCGTTTCCAGATAGCCCTCAATGCAAAGGCTCTAGACGCAAATATTGGTGTGAGAGCTCATTCAATCAAGGAAACACTGCATGTTGGTGGAGGGCATATTGAAGAAGAATCAGCCGAGTGGTTCTTGTGGGAGAACAACTCCATTTGGCTCACTAACTTCACACACCATCAGGCTTCCAAGCAGCACTCTAGGAAACTCAGTTTTCACACTCTATGCTTAGTGCCCTTTGAGTGCATTATCTAGAAATGAACCTGGTAGAGCATCCCACACAAAGGAATGCTCCACATGCGGGTTTCACATGACACCAACTCCACATTCACAGGCAACTTCAGCGCCACAGTCGTTTTCAGATAGCCCTCAATGCAAAGGCTCTAGACGCAAATACTGGTGTGAGAGCTAATTCAATCAAGGAAACACCTCATGTTGGTGAAGGGCATATTGAAGAAGAATCAGTCGAGTGGTTCTTGTGGGAGAACAACTCCATTTGGCACACTAACTTCACACACCATCAGGCTTCCAAGCAGCTCTCAAGGAAACTCAGTTTTCACACTCTATGCTTAGTGCCCTTTGAGTGCATTATCTAGGAATGAACCTGGTAGAGCATCCCACACAAAGGAATGCTCCACATGCGGGTTTCACATGCCACCAACTCCACATTCACAGGCAACTTCAGCGCCACAGTCGTTTTCAGATAGCCCTCAATGCAAAGGCTCTAGGCGCAAATATTGGTGTGAGAGCTAATTCAATCAAGGAAACACCTCATGTTGGTGAAGGTCATATTGAAGAAGAATCAGCCGAGTGGTTCTTGTGGGAGAACAACTCCATTTGGCTCACTAACTTCACACACCATCAGGCTTCCAAGCAGCTCTCAAGGAAACTCAGTTTTCACACTCTATGCTTAGTGCCCTTTGAATGCCTAGGACTGAAATGAAGCTTGGTGAGCATCCCACACAAACGAATGCTCCACATGCGGGTTTCACATGCCACCAACTCCACATTCAAAAGCAATTTCAGCGCCACAGCTGTTTTCAGATAGCCCTCAATGCAAAGCCTCTAGACGCAAATATTGGTGTGAGAGCTAATTCAATCAAGGAAACACTGCATGTTGGGGAAGGCCTATTGAAGAAGAATCAGCCTAGTGGTTCTTGTGGGAGAACAACTCCATTTGGCTCACTAACTTCACACACCATCAGGCTTCCAAGCAGCTCTCAAGGAAACTCAGTTTTCACACTCTATGCTTAGTGTCTTTGTTTGCCTAGGACTGAAATGAAGCTTGGTGAGCATCCCACACAAACGAATGCTCCACATGCGGGTTTCACATGCCACCAACTCCACATTCACAGGCAACTTCAGTGCCACAGCCGTTTTCAGATAGCCCTCAATGCAAAGGCTCTAGAATCAAATATTGGTGTGAGAGCTAGTTCAATAAAGGAAACACTGCATGTTGGTGAAGGTCATATTGAAGAAGAAATAGCCGAGTGGTTCTTGTGGGAGAACAACTCCATTTGGCTCACTAACTTCACACACCATCAGGCTTCCAAGCAGCTCTCAAGGAAACTCAGTTTTCACACTCTATGCTTAGTGCCCTTTGAGTGCATTATCTAGGAAAGAACCTGGTAGAGCAACCCACACAAAGGAATGCTCCACATGCGGGTTTCACATGCCACCAACTCCACATTCAAAAGCAATTTCACCGCCACAGCTGTTTTCAGATAGCCCTCAATGCAAAGTCTCTAGACGCAAATATTGCTGTGGGAGCTAATTCAATCAAGAAAACACTGTATGTTGGTGAAGGGCATATTGAAGAAGAATCAGCCGAGTGGTTCTTGTGGGAGAACAACTCCATTTGGCTCACTAACTTCACACACCATCAGGCTTCCAAGCAGCTCTCAAGGAAACTCAGTTTTCACACTCTATGCTTAGTGCCCTTTAGGTGGCTAGGACTGAAATGAAGCTTGGTGAGCATCCCACACAAACGAATGCTGCACATGCGGGTTTCACATGCCACATACTCCACATTTACACGCAACTTCAGCGCCACAGCCGTTTTCAGATAGCCCTCAATGCAAAGGCTCTAGATGCAAATATTGGTTTGAGAGCTAATTCAATCAAGGAAGCACTGCATTTTGGTGAAGGGCATATTGAAGAAGAATCAGCCGAGTGGTTTTGTGGGAGAACAACTCCATTGGCTCACTAACTTCACACACCATCAGGCTTCCAAGCAGCTCTCAAGGAAACTCAGTTTTCACACTCTATGCTTAATGCCCTTTGAGTGCATTTTCTAGGAAAGAACCTGGTAGAGCATCCCACACAAAGGAATGCTGCACATGCGTGTTTCACATGCCACCAACTCCACATTCAGAGGCAACTTCAGCGCCACAGCCGTTTTCAGATAGCCCTCAATGCAAAGGCTCTAGACGGAAATATTGCTGTGGGATCTAATACAATCAAGGAAACACTGCATTTTGGTGGAGGGCATATTGAAGAAGAATCAGCCGAGTGGTTCTTGTGGGAGAACAACTCCATTTGGCTCACTAACTTCACACACCATCAGGCTTCCAAGCAGCTCTCAAGGAAACTCAGGTTTCACACTCTATGCTTAGTGCCCTTTGAGTGCCTAGGACTGAAATGAAGCTTGGTGAGCATCCCACACAAACGAATATTCAACATGCGGGTTTCACATGCCACCAACTCCACATTCACAGGCAACTTCAGCGGCACAGCCGTTTTCAGATAGCCCTCAATGCAAAGGCTCTAGACGCGAATATTGGTGTGAGAGCTAATTCAATCAAGGAAACACTGCATGTTGGTGGAGGGCATATTGAAGAAGAATCAGCCGAGTGGTTCTTGTGGGAGAACAACTCCATTTGGCTCACTAACTTCACACACCATCAGGCTTCCAAGCAGCTCTCAAGGAAACTCAGTTTTCACTCTCTAGGCTTAGTGCCCTTTGAGTGCCTAGGACTGAAATGAAGCTTGGTGAGCATCCCACACAAACGAATGCTCCACATGTGGGTTTCACATGCCACCAACTCCACATTCACAGGCAACTTCAGCGCCACAGCCGTTTTCAGATAGCCATCAATGCAAAGGCTCTAGACGCAAATATTGGTGTGAGAGCTAATTCAATCAAGGAACCACTGCATGTTGGTGAAGGCCAATTGAAGAAGAATCAGCCGAGTGGTTCTTGTGGGAGAACAACTCCATTTGGCTCACTAACTTCACACACCATCAGGCTTCCAAGCAGCTCTCAAGGAAACTCAGGTTTCACACTCTAAGCTTAGTGCTCTGTGTTTGCCTAGGACTTAAATGAAGCTTGGTGAGCATCCCACACAAAGGAATGCTCCACATGCGGGTTTCACATGCCACCAACTCCACATTCACAGGCAACTTCAGCGGCACAGCCGTTTTCAGATAGCCCTCAATGCAAAGGCTCTAGACGCGAATATTGGTGTGAGAGCTAATTCAATCAAGCAAGCACTGCATTTTGGTGAAGGGCATATTGAAGAAGAATCAGCCGAGTGGTTCTTGTGGGAGAACAACTCCATTTGGCTCACTAACTTCACACACCATCAGGCTTCCAAGCAGCTCTCAAGGAAACTCAGTTTTCACACTCTAGGCTTAGTGCCCTTTGGGTGCATTATTTAAGAATGACCCTGGTAGAGCATCCCACACAAACGAACGCTCCACATGCGGGTTTCACATGCCACCAACTCCACATTCACAGGCAACTTCAGCGCCACAGCTGTTTTCAGATACCACTCAACGCAAAGGTTCTAGACGCAAATATTGGTGTGAGAGCGAATTCAATCAAGGAAACACTGCATGTTGGTGAAGGGCATATTGAAGAAGAATCAGCCGAGTGGTTCTTGTGGAAGAACAACTCCATTTGGCTCACTAACTTCACACACCATCAGGCTTCCAAGCAGCTCTCAAGGAAACTCAGGTTTCACACTCTATGCTTAGTGCCCTTTGAGTGCATTATCTAGGAATGAACCTGGTAGAGCATCCCACACAAACGAATGCTCCACATGCGGGTTTCACATGCCACCAACTCCACATTCACAGGCAACTGCAGCGCCACAGCCGTTTTCAGATAGCCCTCAAGGCAAAGGCTCTAGACGCAAATATTGGTGTGAGAGCTAATTCAATCAAGGAAACACTGCATGTTGGTGAAGGGCATATTGAAGAAGAATCAGCCGAGTGGTTCTTGTGGGAGAACAACTCCATTTGGCTCACTAACTTCACACACCATCAGGCTTCCAAGCAGCTCTCAAGGAAACTCAGTTTTCACACTCTATGCTTAGTGCCCTTTGAGTGCCTAGAACTGAAATGAAGCTTGGTGAGCATCCCACACAAACGAGTATTCAACATGCGGGTTTCACATGCCACCAACTCCACATTCACAGGCAACTTCAGCGCCACAGCCGTTTTCAGATAGCCCTCAATGCAAAGGCTCTAGACGCGAATATTGGTGTGAGAGCTAATTCAATCAAGGAAACACTGCATGTTGGTGGAGGGCATATTGAAGAAGAACCAGCCGAGTGGTTCTTGTGGGAGAACAACTCCATTTGGCTCACTAACTTCACACACCATCAGGCTTCCAAGCAGCTCTCAAGGAAACTCAGTTTTCACACTCTAGCCTTAGTGCCCTTTGAGTGCCTAGGACTGAAATGAAGCTTGGTGAGCATCCCACACAAACGAATGCTCCACATGTGGGTTTCACATGCCACCAACTCCACATTCACAGGCAACTTCAGCGCCACAGCCGTTTTCAGATAGCCATCAAAGCAAAGGCTCTCGACGTGAATATTGGTGTGAGAGCTAATTCAATCAAGGAAACACTGCATGTTGGTGAAGGCCAATTGAAGAAGAATCAGCCGAGTGGTTCTTGTGGGAGAACAACTCCATTTGGCTCACTAACTTCACACACCATCAGGCTTCCAAGCAGCTCTCAAGGAAACTAAGGTTTCACACTCTATGCTTAGTGCTCTGTGTTTGCCTAGGACTTAAATGAAGCTTGGTGAGCATCCCACACAAAGGAATGCTCCACATGCGGGTTTCACATGCCACCAACTCCACATTCACAGGCAACTTCAGCTGCACAGCCGTTTTCAGATAGCCCTCAATGCAAAGGCTCTAGACGCGAATATTGGTGTGAGAGCTAATTCAATCAAGCAAGCACTGCATTTTGGTGAAGGGCATATTGAAGAAGAATCAGCCGAGTGGTTCTTGTGGGAGAACAACTCCATTTGGCTCACTAACTTCACACACCATCAGGCTTCCAAGCAGCTCTCAAGGAAACTCAGTTTTCACACTCTAGGCTTAGTGCCCTTTGGGTGCATTATTTAAGAATGACCCTGGTAGAGCATCCCACACAAACGAACGCTCCACATGCGCGTTTCACATGCCACCAACTCCACATTCACAGGCAACTTCAGCGCCACAGCTGTTTTCAGATACCACTCAACGCAAAGGTTCTAGACGCAAATATTGGTGTGAGAGCGAATTCAATCAAGGAAACACTGCATGTTGGTGAAGGGCATATTGAAGAAGAATCAGCCTAGTGGTTCTTGTGGGAGAACAACTCCATTTGGCTCACTAACTTCACACACCATCAGGCTTCCAAGCAGCTCTCAAGGAAACTCAGGTTTCACACTCTATGCTTAGTGCCCTTTGAGTGCATTATCTAGGAATGAACCTGGTAGAGCATCCCACACAAACGAATGCTCCACATGCGGGTTTCACATGCCACCAACTCCACATTCACAGGCAACTTCAGCCCCACAGCCGTTTTCAGATAGCCCTCAAGGCAAAGGCTCTAGACGCAAATATTGGTGTGAGAGCTAATTCAATCAAGGAAACACTGCATTTTGGTGGAGGGCATATTGAAGAAGAATCAGCCGAGTGGTTCTTGTGGGAGAACAACTCCATTTGGCTCACTAACTTCACACACCATCAGGCTTCCAAGCAGCTCTCAAGGAAACTCAGTTTTCACACTCTATGCTTAGTGCCCTTTGAGTGCCTAGGACTGAAATGAAACTGGTAGAGCATCCCACACAAACGAATGCTCCACATGCGGGTTTCACATGACACCAACTCCACATGCACAGGCAAATTTATCGCCACAGCCATTTTCTGATAGCCCTCAATGCAAAGGCTCTAGACGCAAATATTGGTGTGAGAGCTAATTCAATCAAGGAAACACTGCATGTTGGTGAAGGGCATATTGAAGAAGAATCAGCCGAGTGGTTCTTGTGGGAGAACAACTCCATTTGGCTCACTAACTTCACACACCATCAGGCTTCCAAGCAGCTCTCAAGGAAACTCAGTTTTCACACTCTATGCTTAGTGCCCTTTGAGTGCCTAGGACTGAAATGAAGCTTGGTGAGCATCCCACACAAACGAATATTCAACATGCGGGTTTCACATGCCACCAACTCCACATTCACAGGCAACTTCAGCGCCACAGCCGTTTTCAGATAGCCCTCAATGCAAAGGCTCTAGACGCGAATATTGGTGTGAGAGCTAATTCAATCAAGGAAACACTGCATGTTGGTGGAGGGCATATTGAAGAAGAACCAGCCGAGTGGTTCTTGTGGGAGAACAACTCCATTTGGCTCACTAACTTCACACACCATCAGGCTTCCAAGCAGCTCTCAAGGAAACTCAGTTTTCACACTCTAGGCTTAGTGCCCTTTGAGTGCCTAGGACTGAAATGAAGCTTGGTGAGCATCCCACACAAACGAATGCTCCACATGCGGGTTTCACATGCCACCAACTCCACATTCACAGGCAACTTCAGCGCCACAGCTGTTTTCAGATACCACTCAACGCAAAGGTCTAGACGCAAATATTGGTGTGAGAGCTAATTCAATCAAGGAAACACTGCATGTTGGTGTAGGGCATATTGAAGAAGAATCAGCCGAGTGGTTCTTGTGGGAGAACAACTCCATTTGGCTCACTAACTTCACACACCATCAGGCTTCCAAGCAGCTCTCAAGGAAACTCAGTTTTCACACTCTATGCTTAGTGCCCTTTGAGTGCATTATCTAGGAATGAACCTGGTAGAGCATCCCACACAAACGAATGCTCCACATGCGGGTTTCACATGCCACCAACTCCACATTCACAGGCAACTTCAGCGGCACAGCCGTTTTCAGATAGCCCTCAATGCAAAGGCTCTAGACGCGAATATTGGTGTGAGAGCTAATTCAATCAAGGAAACACTGCCTTTTTTGGAAGGGAATATTGAAGAAGAATCAGCCGAGTGGTTCTTGTGGGAGAACATCTCCATTTGGCTCACTAACTTCACACACCATCAGGCTTCCAAGCAGCTCTCAAGGAAACTCAGTTTTCACACTCTATGCTTAGTGCCCTTTGAGTGCCTAGGACTGAAATGAAACTGGTAGAGCATCCCACACAAAGGAATATTCAACATGCGGGTTTCACATGCCACCAACTCCACATTCACAGGCAACTTCAGCGCCACAGCCGTTTTCAGATAGCCCTCAATGCAAAGGCTCTAGACGCGAATATTGGTGTGAGAGCTAATTCAATCAAGGAAACACTGCATGTTGCGGAAGGGCATATTGAAGAAGAACCAGCCGAGTGGTTCTTGTGGGAGAAAAACTCCATTTGGCTCACTAACTTCACACACCATCAGGCTTCCAAGCAGCTCTCAAGGAAACTCAGTTTTCACACTCTAGGCTTAGTGCCCTTTGAGTGCCTAGGACTGAAATGAAGCTTGGTGAGCATCCCACACAAACGAATGCTCCACATGCGGGTTTCACATGCCACCAACTCCACATGCACAGGCAAATTCATCGCCACAGCCATTTTCTGATAGCCCTCAATGCAAAGGTTCTAGACGCAAATATTGGTGTGAGAGCTAATTCAATCAAGGAAACACTGCATGTTGGTGGAGGGCATATTGAAGAAGAATCAGCCGAGTGGTTCTTGTGGGAGAACAACTCCATTTGGCTCACGAACTTCACACACCATCAGGCTTCCAAGCAGCTATCAAGTAAACTCAGTTTTCACACTCTATGCTTAGTGCCCTTTGGGTGCATTATTATCTAGGAATGAACCTGGTAGAGCATCCCACACAAACGAATGCTCCACATGCGGGTTTCACATGCCACCAACTCCACATTCACGGGCAAATTCATCGCCACAGCCATTTTCTGATAGCTCTCAATGCAAAGGCTCTAGACGCAAATATTGGTGTGAGAGCTAATTCAATCAAGGAAACACTGCATGTTGGTGAAGGGCATATTGAAGAAGAACCAGCCGAGTGGTTCTTGTGGGAGAAAAACTCCATTTGGCTCACTAACTTCACACACCATCAGGCTTCCAAGCAGCTCTCAAGGAAACTCAGTTTTCACACTCTAGGCTTATTGCCCTTTGAGTGCCTAGGACTGAAATGAAGCTTGGTGAGCATCCCACAAAAACGAATGCTCCACATGCGGGTTTCACATGGCACCAACTCCACATTCACAGGCAACTTCAGCGCCACAGCCGTTTTCAGATAGCCCTCAAGGCAAAGGCTCTAGACGCAAATATTGGTGTCAGAGCTAATTCAATCAAGGAAGCACTGCATGTTGGTGGAGGGCATATTGAAGAAGAATCAGCCGAGTGGTTCTTGTGGGAGAACAACTCCATTTGGCTCACTAACTTCACACACCATCAGGCTTCCAAGCAGCTCTCAAGGAAACTCAGTTTTCACACTCTAGGCTTAGTGCACTTTGAGTGCATTATCTAGGAATGAACCTGGTACAGCATCCCACACAAACGAATGCTCCACATGCGGGTTTCACATGCCACCAACTCCACATTCACAGGCAACTTCATCGCCACAGCCATTTTCTGATAGCCCTCAATGCAAAGGCTCTAGACGCAAATATTGGTGTGAGAGCTAATTCAATCAAGGAAACACTGCATGTTGGTGGAGGGCATATTGAAGAAGAATGAGCCGAGTGGTTCTTGTGGGAGAACAACTCCATTTGGCTCACTAACTTCACACACCATCAGGCTTCCAAGCAGCTCTCAAGGAAACTCAGTTTTCACACTCTATGCTTAGTGCCCTTTGAGTGCCTAGAACTGAAATGAAGCTTGGTGAGCATCCCACACAAACGAATGCTCCACATGCGGGTTTCACATGCCACCAACTCCACATTCACAGGCAACTTCAGCGCCACAGCCGTTTTCAGATAGCCCTCAATGCAAAGGCTCTAGACGCAAATATTGGTGTGAGAGCGAATTCAAACAAGGAAACACCTCATGTTGGTGAAGGGCATATTGAAGAAGAATCAGCCGAGTGGTTCTTGTGGGAGAACAACTCCATTTGGCTCACTAACTTCGCACACCATCAGGCTTCCAAGCAGCTCTAAAGGAAACTCAGTTTTCACACTCTAGGCTTAGTGCCCTTTCAGTGCATTATCTAGGAATGAACCTGATAGAGCATCCCACACAAACGAATGCTCCACATGCGGGTTTCACATGCCACCAACTCCACATTCACAGGCAACTTCAGCCCCACAGCCGTTTTCAGATAGCCCTCAATGCAAAGGCTCTAGACGCAAATATTGGTGTGAGAGCTAATTCAATCAAGGAAACACTGCATGTTGGTGAAGGGCATATTGAAGAAGAACCAGCCGAGTGGTTCTTGTGGGGGAACAACTCCATTTGGCTCACTAACTTCACACACCATCAGGCTTCCAAGCAGCTCTCAAGGAAACTCAGTTTTCACACTCTATGCCTAGTGCCCTTTGAGTGAATAGGACTGAAATGAAGCTTGGTGAGCATCCCACAAAAACGAATGCTCCACATGCGGGTTTCACATGCCACCAACTCCACATTCACAGGCAACTGCAGCGCCACAGCCGTTTTCAGATAGCCCTCAAGGCAAAGGCTCTAGACGCAAATATTGGTGTGAGAGCTAATTCAATCAAGGAAGCACTGCATTTTTGTGAAGGGCATATTGAAGAAGAATCAGCCGAGTGGTTCTTGTGGGAGAACAACTCCATTTGGCTCACTAACTTCGCACACCATCAGGCTTCCAAGCAGCTCTCAAGGAAACTCAGTTTTCACACTCTATGCTTAGTGCCCGTTGAGTGCATTATCTAGGAATGAACCTGGTAGAGCATCCCACACAAACGAATGCTCCACATGCGGGTTTCACATGCCACCAACTCCACATTCACAGGCAACTTCAGCCCCACAGCCGTTTTCAGATACCACTCAACGCAAAGGATCTAGACGCAAATATTGGTGTGAGAGCTAATTCAATCAAGGAAACACTGCATGTTGGTGGAGGGCATATTGAAGAAGAATCAGCCGAGTGGTTCTTGTGGGAGAACAACTCCATTTGGCTCACTAACTTCACACACCATCAGGCTTCCAAGCAGCTCTCAAGGAAACTCAGTTTTAACACTCTAGGCTTAGTGCACTTTGAGTGCATTATCTACGAATGAACCTGGTAGAGCATCCCACACAAACGAATGCTCCACATGCGGGTTTCACATGCCACCAACTCCACATTCACCGGCAACTTCAGCGCCACAGCCGTTTTCAGATAGCCCTCAATGCAAAGGCTCTAGACGCAAATATTGGTGTGAGAGCGAATTCAAACAAGGAAACACTGCATGTTGGTGAAGGGCATATTGAAGAAGAATCAGCCGAGTGGTTCTTGTGGGAGAACAACTCCATTTGGCTCACTAACTTTGCACACCATCAGGCTTCCAAGCAGCTCTCAAGGAAACTCAGTTTTCACACTCTATGCTTAGTGCTCTTTGTTTGCCTAAGACTGAAATGAAGCTTGGTGAGCATCTCACACAAACGAATGCTCCACATGCGGGTTTCACATGCCACCAACTAAACATTCACAGGCAACTTCAGCGCCACAGCCATTTTCTGATAGCCCTCAATGCAAAGGCTCTAGACGCAAATATTGGTGTGAGAGCTAATTCAATCAAGGAAACACTGCATGTTGGTGAAGGGCATATTGAAGAAGAATCAGCCGAGTGGTTCTTGTGGGAGAACAACTCCATTTGGCTCACTAACTTCACACACCATCAGGCTTCCAAGCAGCTCTCAAGGAAACTCAGTTTTCACACTCTAAGCTTAGTGCTCTTTGTTTGCCTAGGACTGAAATGAAGCTTGGTGAGCATCCCACACAAACGAATGCTCCACATGCGGGTTTCACATGCCACCAACTCCACATTCACAGGAACTTCAGCGCCACAGCCGTTTTCAGATAGCCATCAATGCAAAGGCTCTAGATGCGAATATTGGTGTGAGAGCTAATTCAATCAAGGAAACACTGCATGTTGGTGGAGGGCATATTGAAGAAGAATCAGCAGAGTGGTTCTTGTGGGAGAACAACTCCATTTGGCTCACTAACTTCACATACCATCAGGCTTCCAAGCAGCTCTCAAGGAAACTCAGTTTTCACACTCTATGCTTAGTGCTCTTTGAGTGCATTATCTAGGAATGAAAATGGTAGAGCATCCCACACAAATGAATGCTCCACATGCGGGTTTCACATGCCACCAACTCCACATTCACAGGCAACTTCGGCGCCACAGCCGTTTTCAGATAGCCCTCAATGCAAAGGCTCTAGAAGCGAATATTGGTGTGAGAGCTAATTCAATCAAGGAAACACTGCATGTTGCTGAAGGGCATATTGAAGAAGAATCAGCCGAGTGGTTCTTGTGGGAGAACAACTCCATTTGGCTCACTAACTTTGCACACCATCAGGCTTCCAAGCAGCTCTAAAGGAAACTCAGTTTTCACACTCTATGCTTAGTGCTCTTTGTTTGCCTAGGACTGAAATGAAGCTTGGTGAGCATCTCACACAAACGAATGCTCCACATGCGGGTTTCACATGCCACCAACTCCACATTCACAGGCAACTTCAGCGCCACAGCCATTTTCTGATAGCCCTCAATGCAAAGGCTCTAGACGCAAATATTGGTGTGAGAGCTAATTCAATCAAGGAAACACTGCATGTTGGTGAAGGGCATATTGAAGAAGAATCAGCCGAGTGGTTCTTGTGGGAGAACAACTCATTTGGCTCACTAACTTCACACACCATCAGGCTTCCAAGCAGCTTTCAAGGAAACTCAGTTTTCACACTCTATGCTTAGTGCACTTTGAGTGCCTAGAACTGAAATGAAGCTTGGTGAGCATCCCACACAAACGAATGCTCCACATGCGGGTTTCACATGCCACCAACTCCACATTCACAGGCAACTTCAGCGGCACAGCCGTTTTGAGATAGCCCTCAATGCAAAGGCTCTAGACGCGAATATTGGTGTGAGAGCTAATTCAATCAAGGAAACACTGCATGTTGGTGAAGGGCATATTGAAGAAGAACCAGCCGAATGGTTCTTGTGGGAGAACAACTCCATTTGGCTCACTAACTTCACACACCATCAGGCTTCCAAGCAGCTCTCAAGGAAACTCAGTTTTCACACTCTAGGCTTAGTGCCCTTTGAGTGCCTAGGACTGAAATGAAGCTTGGTGAGCATCCCACACAAACGAATGCTCCACATGCGGGTTTCACATGCCACCAACTCCACATTCACCGGCAACTTCAGCGCCACAGCCGTTTTCAGATAGCCCTCAATGCAAAGGCTCTAGACGCAAATATTGGTGTGAGAGCGAATTCAAACAAGGAAACACTGCATGTTGGTGAAGGGCATATTGAAGAAGAATCAGCCGAGTGGTTCTTGTGGGAGAACAACTCCATTTGGCTCACTAACTTTGCACACCATGAGGCTTCCAAGCAGCTCTCAAGGAAACTCAGTTTTCACACTCTATGCTTAGTGCTCTTTGTTTGCCTAAGACTGAAATGAAGCTTGGTGAGCATCTCACACAAACGAATGCTCCACATGCGGGTTTCACATGCCACCAACTAAACATTCACAGGCAACTTCAGCGCCACAGCCATTTTCTGATAGCCCTCAATGAGAAGGCTCTAGACGCAAATATTGGTGTGAGAGCTAATTCAATCAAGGAAACACTGCATGTTGGTGAAGGGCATATTGAAGAAGAATCAGCCGAGTGGTTCTTGTGGGAGAACAACTCCATTTGGCTCACTAACTTCACACACCATCAGGCTTCCAAGCAGCTCTCAAGGAAACTCAGTTTTCACACTCTAAGCTTAGTGCTCTTTGTTTGCCTAGGACTGAAATGAAGCTTGGTGAGCATCCCACACAAACGAATGCTCCACATGCGGGTTTCACATGCCACCAACTCCACATTCACAGGAACTTCAGCGCCACAGCCGTTTTCAGATAGCCATCAATGCAAAGGCTCTAGATGCGAATATTGGTGTGAGAGCTAATTCAATCAAGGAAACAATGCATGTTGGTGAAGGGCACATTGAAGAAGAATCAGCCGAGTGGTTCTTGTGGGAGAACAACTCCATTTGGCTCACTAACTTCACACACCATCAGGCTTCCAAGCAGCTCTCAAGGAAACTCAGTTTTCACACTCTATGCTTAGTGCCCTTTGAGTGCATTATCTAGGAATGAAAATGGTAGAGCATCCCACACAAATGAATGCTCCACATGCGGGTTTCACATGCCACCAACTCCACATTCACAGGCAACTTCGGCGCCACAGCCGTTTTCAGATAGCCCTCAATGCAAAGGCTCTAGAAGCGAATATTGGTGTGAGAGCTAATTCAATCAAGGAAACACTGCATGTTGCTGAAGGGCATATTGAAGAAGAATCAGCCGAGTGGTTCTTGTGGGAGAACAACTCCATTTGGCTCACTAACTTCGCACACCATCAGGCTTCCAAGCAGCTCTCAAGGAAACTCAGTTTTCACACTCTAAGCTTAGTGCTCTTTGTTTGCCTAGGACTGAAATGAAGCTTGGTGAGCATCCCACACAAACGAATGCTCCACATGCGGGTTTCACATGCCACCAACTCCACATTCACAGGAACTTCAGCGCCACAGCTGTTTTCAGATAGCCCTCAATGCAAAGGCTCTAGACGCGAATATTGGTGTGAGAGCTAATTCAATCAAGGAAACACTGCATGTTGGTGAAGGGCATATTGAAGAAGAACCAGCCGAGTGGTTCTTGTGGGAGAACAACTCCATTTGGCTCACTAACTTCACACACCATCAGGCTTCCAAGCAGCTCTCAAGGAAACTCAGGTTTCACACTCTATGCTTAGTGCCCGTTGAGTGCATTATCTAGGAATGAACCTGGTAGAGCATCCCACACAAACGAATGCTCCACATGCGGGTTTCACATGCCACCAACTCCACATTCACAGGCAACTTCAGCCCCACAGCCGTTTTCAGATACCACTCAACGCAAAGGATCTAGACGCAAATATTGGTGTGAGAGCTAATTCAATCAAGGAAACACTGCATGTTGGTGGAGGGCATATTGAAGAAGAATCAGCCGAGTGGTTCTTGTGGGAGAACAACTCCATTTGGCTCACTAACTTCACACACCATCAGGCTTCCAAGCAGCTCTCAAGGAAACTCAGTTTTCACACTCTAGGCTTTGTGCACTTTGAGTGCATTATCTAGGAATGAACCTGGTAGAGCATCCCACACAAACGAATGCTCCACATGCGGGTTTCACATGCACCCAACTCCACATTCACAGGCAAATTCATCGCCACAGCCATTTTCTGATAGCCCTCAATGCAAAGGCTCTAGACGCAAATATTGGTGTGAGAGCTAATTCAATCAAGGAAACACTGCATGTTGGTGGAGGGCATATTGAAGAAGAATCAGCCGAGTGGTTCTTGTGGGAGAACAACTCCATTTGGCTCACTAACTTCACACACCATCAGGCTTCCAAGCAGCTTTCAAGGAAACTCAGTTTTCACACTCTATGCTTAGTGCCCTTTGAGTGCCTAGAACTGAAATGAAGCTTGGTGAGCATCCCACACAAACGAATGCTCCACATGCGGGTTTCACATGCCACCAACTCCACATTCACAGGCAACTTCAGCGGCACAGCCGTTTTCAGATAGCCCTCAATGCAAAGGCTCTAGACGCGAATATTGGTGTGAGAGCTAATTCAATCAAGGAAACACTGCATGTTGGTGAAGGGCATATTGAAAAAGAACCAGCCGAGTGGTTCTTGTGGGAGAACAACTCCATTTGGCTCACTAACTTCACACACCATCAGGCTTCCAAGCAGCTCTCAAGGAAACTCAGTTTTCACACTCTAGGCTTAGTGCCCTTTGAGTGCCTAGGACTGAAATGAAGCTTGGTGAGCATCCCACACAAACGAATGCTCCACATGCGGGTTTCACATGCCACCAACTCCACATTCACAGGCAACTTCGGCGCCACAGCCGTTTTCAGATAGCCCTCAATGCAAAGGCTCTAGACGCAAATATTGGTGTGAGAGCGAATTCAAACAAGGAAACACCTCATGTTGGTGAAGGGCATATTGAAGAAGAATCAGCCGAGTGGTTCTTGTGGGAGAACAACTCCATTTGGCTCACTAACTTTGCACACCATCAGGCTTCCAAGCAGCTCTAAAGGAAACTCAGTTTTCACACTCTAGGCTTAGTGCCCTTTCAGTGCATTATCTAGGAATGAACCTGGTATAGCATCCCACACAAACGAATGCTCCACATGCGGGTTTCACATGCCACCAACTCCACATTCACAGGCAACTTCAGCCCCACAGCCGTTTTCAGATAGCCCTCAACGCAAAGGCTCTAGACGCAAATATTGGTGTGAGAGCTAATTCAATCAAGGAAACACTGCATGTTGGTGAAGGGCATATTGAAGAAGAACCAGCCGAGTGGTTCTTGTGGGAGAAAAACTCCATTTGGCTCACTAACTTCACACACCATCAGGCTTCCAAGCAGCTCTCAAGGAAACTCAGTTTTCACACTCTAGGCTTATTGCCCTTTGAGTGCCTAGGACTGAAATGAAGCTTGGTGAGCATCCCACAAAAACGAATGCTCCACATGCGGGTTTCACATGCCACCAACTCCACATTCACAGGCAACTGCAGCACCACAGCAGTTTTCAGATAGCCCTCAAGGAAAAGGCTCTAGACGCAAATATTGGTGTGAGAGCTAATTCAATCAAGGAAGCACTGCATTTTGGTGAAGGGCATATTGAAGAAGAATCAGCCGAGTGGTTCTTGTGGGAAAACAACTCCATTTGGCTCACTAACTTAGCACACCATCAGGCTTCCAAGCAGCTCTCAAGGAAACTCAGGTTTCACACTCTATGCTTAGTGCCCGTTGAGTGCATTATCTGGGAATGAACCTGGTAGAGCATCCCACACAAACGAATGCTCCACATGCGGGTTTCACATGCCACCAACTCCACATTCACAGGCAACTTCAGCGCCACAGCCGTTTTCAGATATCCCTCAATGCAAAGGCTCTAGACGCGAATATTGGTGTGAGAGCTAATTCAATCAAGGAAACACTGCATGTTGGTGAAGGGCATATTGAAGAAGAATCAGCCGAGTGGTTCTTGTGGGAGAACAACTCCATTTGGCTCACTAACTTCACACACCATCAGGCTTCCAAGCAGCTCTCAAGGAAACTCAGTTTTCACACTCTAGGCTTAGTGCCCTTTGAGTGCCTAGGACTGAAATGAAGCTTGGTGAGCATCCCACACAAACGAATGCTCCACATGCGGGTTTCACATGCCACCAACTCCACATGCACAGGCAAATTCATCGCCACAGCCTTTTTCTGATATCCCTCAATGCAAAGGCTCTAGACGCAAATATTGGTGTGAGAGCTAATTCAATCAAGGAAACACTGCATGTTGGTGGAGGGCATATTGAAGAAGAATCAGCCGAGTGGTTCTTGTGGGAGAACAACTCCATTTGGCTCACTAACTTCACACACCATCAGGCTTCCAAGCAGCTCTCAAGGAAACTCAGTTTTCACACTCTATGCTTAGTGCCCTTTGAGTGCCTAGAACTGAAATGAAGCTTGGTGAGCATCCCACACACGAATGCTCCACATGCGGGTTTCACATGCCACCAACTCCACATTCACAGGCAACTTCAGCGCCACAGCCGTTTTCACATACCACTCAACGCAAAGGCTCTAAACGCAAATATTGGTGTGAGAGCTAATTCAATCAAGGAAACACTGCATGTTGGTGAAGGGCATATTGAAGAAGAACCAGCCGAATGGTTCTTGTGGGAGAACAACTCCATTTGGCTCACTAACTTCACACACCATCAGGCTTCCAAGCAGCTCTCAAGGAAACTCAGTTTTCACACTCTAGGCTTAGTGCCCTTTGAGTGCCTAGGACTGAAATGAAGCTTGGTGAGCATCCCACACAAACGAATGCTCCACATGCGGGTTTCACATGCCACCAACTCCACATTCACAGGCAACTTCAGCGCCACAGCCGTTTTCAGATAGCCCTCAATGCAAAGGCTCTAGACGCAAATATTGGTGTGAGAGCGAATTCAAACAAGGAAACACCTCATGTTGGTGAAGGGCATATTGAAGAAGAATCAGCCGAGTGGTTCTTGTGGGAGAACAACTCCATTTGGCTCACTAACTTTGCACACCATTAGGCTTCCAAGCAGCTCTAAAGGAAACTCAGTTTTCACACTCTAGGCTTAGTGCCCTTTCAGTGCATTATCTAGGAATGAACCTGGTATAGCATCCCACACAAACGAATGCTCCACATGCGGGTTTCACATGCCACCAACTCCACATTCACAGGCAACTTCAGCCCCACAGCCGTTTTCAGATAGCCCTCAACGCAAAGGCTCTAGACGCAAATATTGGTGTGAGAGCTAATTCAATCAAGGAAACACTGCATGTTGGTGAAGGGCATATTGAAGAAGAACCAGCCGAGTGGTTCTTGTGGGAGAAAAACTCCATTTGGCTCACTAACTTCAAACACCATCAGGCTTCCAAGCAGCTCTCAAGGAAACTCAGTTTTCACACTCTAGGCTTATTGCCCTTTGAGTGCCTAGGACTGAAATGAAGCTTGGTGAGCATCCCACAAAAAAGAATGCTCCACATGCGGGTTTCACATGCCACCAACTCCACATTCACAGGCAACTGCAGCACCACAGCCGTTTTCAGATAGCCCTCAAGGAAAAGGCTCTAGACGCAAATATTGGTGTGAGAGCTAATTCAATCAAGGAAGCACTGCATTTTTGTGAAGGGCATATTGAAGAAGAATCAGCCGAGTGGTTCTTGTGGGAGAACAACTCCATTTGGCTCACTAACTTCGCACACCATCAGGCTTCCAAGCAGCTCTCAAGGAAACTCAGTTTTCACACTCTATGCTTAGTGCCCTTTGAGTGCATTATCTAGGAATGAACCTGGTAGAGCATCCCACACAAACGAATGCTCCACATGCGGGTTTCACATGCCACCAACTCCACATTCACAGGCAACTTCAGCCCCACAGCCGTTTTCAGATACCACTCAACGCAAAGGATCTAGACGCAAATATTGGTGTGAGAGCTAATTCAATCAAGGAAACACTGCATGTTGGTGGAGGGCATATTGAAGAAGAATCAGCCGAGTGGTTCTTGTGGGAGAACAACTCCATTTGGCTCACTAACTTCACACACCATCAGGCTTCCAAGCAGCTCTCAAGGAAACTCAGTTTTCACACTCTAGGCTTAGTGCACTTTGAGTGCATTATCTAGGAATGAACCTGGTAGAGCATCCCACACAAACGAATGCTCCACATGCGGGTTTCACATGCCACCAACTCCACATTCACAAGCAACTTCAGCGCCACAGCCGTTTTCAGATAGCCCTCAATGCAAAGGATCTAGACGCGAATATTGGTGTGAGAGCTAATTCAATCAAGGAAACACTGCATGTTGGTGAAGGGCATATTGAAGAAGAATCAGCCGAGTGGTTCTTGTGGGAGAACAACTCCATTTGGCTCACTAACTTCACACACCATCAGGCTTCCAAGCAGCTCTCAAGGAAACTCAGTTTTCACACTCTATGCTTAGTGCTCTTTGTTTGCCTAGGACTGAAATGAAGCTTGGTGAGCATCTCACACAAACGAATGCTCCACATGCGGGTTTCACATGCCACCAACTCCACATTCACAGGCAACTTCAGCGCCACAGCCATTTTCTGATAGCCCTCAATGCAAAGGCTCTAGATGCAAATATTTGTGTGAGAGCTAATTCAATCAAGGAAACACTGCATGTTGGTGAAGGGCATATTGAAGAAGAATCAGCCGAGTGGTTCTTGTGGGAGAACAACTCCATTTGGCTCACTAACTTCACACACCATCAGGCTTCCAAGCAGCTCTCAAGGAAACTCAGTTTTCACACTCTATGCTTAGTGCTCTTTGTTTGCCTAGGACTGAAATGAAGCTTGGTGAGCATCCCACACAAACGAATGCTCCACATGCGGGTTTCACATGCCACCAACTCCACATTCACAGCAACTTCTGCGCCACAGCCGTTTTCAGTTAGCCATCAATGCAAAGGCTCTAGACGCGAATATTGGTGTGAGAGCTAATTCAATCAAGGAAACACTGCATTTTGGTTGAGGACATATTGAAGAAGAATCAGCCGAGTGGTTCTTGTGGGAGAACAACTCCATTTGGCTCACTAACTTCACACACCATCAGGCTTCCAAGCAGCTCTCAAGGAAACTCAGTTTTCACACTCTAGGCTTAGTGCCCTTTGAGTGCATTATCTAGGAATGAACCTGGTAGAGCATCCCACACAAACGAATGCTCCACATGCGGGTTTCACATGCCACCAACTCCACATTCACAGGCAACTTCAGCGCCACAGCCTTTTTCAGATAGCCCTCAATGCAAAGGCTCTAGACGCGAATATTGGTGTGAGAGCTAATTCAATCAAGGAAACACTGCATTTTGGTTGAGGGCATATTGAAGAAGAATCAGCCGAGTGGTTCTTGTGGGAGAACAACTCCATTTGGCTCACTAACTTCACACACCATCAGGCTTCCATGCAGCTCTCAAGGAAACTCAGTTTTCACACTCTATGCTTAGTGCCCTTTGAGTGCCTAGGACTGAAATGAACCTGGTAGAGCATCCCACACAAATGAATGCTCCACATGCGGGTTTCACATGCCACCAACTCCACATTCACAGGCAAATTCATCGCCACAGCCATTTTCTGATAGCCCTCAATGCAAAGGTTCTAGACGCAAATATTGGTGTGAGAGCTAATTCAATCAAGGAAACACTGCATGTTGGTGAAGGGCATATTGAAGAAGAATCAGCCGAGTGGTTCTTGTGGGAGAACAACTCCATTTGGCTCACTAACTTCACACACCATCAGGCTTCCAAGCAGCTCTCAAGGAAACTCAGTTTTCACACTCTAGGCTTAGTGCCCTTTGAGTGCATTATCTAGGAATGAACCTGGTAGAGCATCCCACACAAACGAATGCTCCACATGAGGGTTTCACATGCCACCAACTCCACATTCACAGGCAACTTCAGCCCCACAGCCGTTTTCAGATAGCCCTCAATGCAAAGGCTCTAGACGCGAATAATGGTGTGAGAGCTAATTCAATCAAGGAAACACTGCATGTTGGTGAAGGGCATATTGAAGAAGAATCAGCCGAGTGGTTCTTGTGGGAGAACAACTCCATTTGGCTCACTAACTTCACACACCATCAGGCTTCCAAGCAGCTCTCAAGGAAACTCAGTTTTCACACTTTATGCTTAGTGCTCTTTGTTTGTTTAGGACTGAAATGAAGCTTGGTGAGCATCTCACACAAACGAATGCTCCACATGCGGGTTTCACATGCCACCAACTCCACATTCACAGGCAAATTCATCGCCACAGCCTTTTTCTGATATCCCTCAATGCAAAGGCTCTAGACGCAAATATTGGTGTGAGAGCTAATTCAATCAAGGAAACACTGCATGTTGGTGGAGGGCATATTGAAGAAGAATCAGCCGAGTGGTTCTTGTGGGAGAACAACTCCATTTGGCTCACTAACTTCACACACCATCAGGCTTCCAAGCAGCTCTCAAGGAAACTCAGTTTTCACACTCTATGCTTAGTGCCCTTTGAGTGCCTAGAACTGAAATGAAGCTTGATGAGCATCCCACACAAACGAATGCTCCACATGCGGGTTTCACATGCCACCAACTCCACATTCACAGGCAACTTCAGCGGCACAGCCGTTTTCAGATAGCCCTCAACGCAAAGGCTCTAGGCGCAAATATTGGTGTGAGAGCTAATTCAATCAAGGAAGCACTGCATTTTGGTGAAGGGCATATTGAAGAAGAATCAGCCGAGTGGTTCTTGTGGGAGAACAACTCCATTTGGCTCACTAACTTCACACACCATCAGGCTTCCAAGCAGCTCTCAAGGAAACTCAGTTTTCACACTCTATGCTTAGTGCCCTTTCAGTGCCTATGACTGAAATGAAGCTTGGTGAGCATCCCACACAAACGAATGCTCCACATGCGGGTTTCACATGCCACCAACTCCACATTCACAGGCAACTTCAGTGCCAAAACCGTCTTCAGATAGCCCTCAACGCAAAGGCTGTAGACACGAATATTGGTGTGAGAGCTAATTCAATCAAGGAAACACTGCATGTTGGTGAAGGGCATATTGAAGAAGAATCAGCAGAGTGGTTGTTGTGGGAGAACAACTCCATTTGGCTCACTAACTTCACACACCATCAGGCTTCCAAGCAGCTCTCAAAGAAACTCAGTTTTCACACTCTAGGCTTAGTGCTCTTTGTTTGCCTAGGACTGAAATGAAGCTTGGTGAGCATCTCACACAAACGAATGCTCCACATGCGGGTTTCACATGCCACCAACTCCACATTCACAGGCAACTTCAGCCCCACAGTCATTTTCTGATAGCCCTCAATGCAAAGGCTCTAGACGCAAATATTGGTGTGAGAGCTAATTCAATCAAGGAAACACTGCATGTTGGTGAAGGGCATATTGAAGAAGAATCAGCCGAGTGGTTCTTGTGGGAGAACAACTCCATTTGGCTCACTAACTTCACACACCATCAGGCTTCCAAGCAGCTCTCAAGGAAACTCAGTTTTCACACTCTAAGCTTAGTGCTCTTTGTTTGCCTAGGACTGAAATGAAGCTTGGTGAGCATCCCACACAAACGAATGCTCCACATGCGGGTTTCACATGCCACCAACTCCACATTCACAGCAACTTCTGCGCCACAGCCGTTTTCAGATAGCCATCAATGCAAAGGCTCTAGATGCGAATATTGGTGTGAGAGCTAATTCAATCAAGGAAACACTGCATGTTGGTGAAGGGCATATTGAAGAAGAATCAGCCGAGTGGTTCTTGTGGGAGAACAACTCCATTTGGCTCACTAACTTCACACACCATCAGGCTTCCAAGCAGCTCTCAAGGAAACTCAGTTTTCACACTGTATGCTTAGTGTCCTTTGAGTGCCTAGGACTGAAATGAAGCTTGGTGAGCATCCCACACAAACGAATGCTCCACATGCGGGTTTCACATGCCACCAACTCCACATTCACAGGCAACTTCAGCCCCACAGCCGTTTTCAGATACCACTCAACGCAAAGGCTCTAGACGCAAATATTGGTGTGAGAGCTAATTCAATCAAGGAAGCACTGCATGTTGGTGAAGGCCAATTGAAGAAGAATCAGCTGATGCTTCTTGTGGGAGAACAACTCCATTTGGCTCACTAACTTCACACACCATCAGGCTTCCAAGCAGCTCTCAAGGAAACTCAGTTTTCACACTCTATGCTTAGTGCCCTTTGTTTGCCTAGGACTGAAATGAAGCTTGGTGAGCATCCCACACAAACGAATGCTCCACATGCGGGTTTCACATGCCACCAACTCCACATTCACAGGCAACTTCAGCGCCACAGCCCTTTTCAGATAGCCCTCAATGCAAAGGCTCTAGACGCAAATATTGCTGTGGGAGCTAATTCAATCAAGGAAAATCTGCATGTTGGTGAAGGGCATATTGAAGAAGAATCAGCCGAGTGGTTCTTGTGGGAGAACAACTCCATTTGGCTCACTAACTTCACACACCATCAGGCTTCCAAGCAGCTCTCAAGGAAACTCAGTTTTCACACTCTATGCTTAGTGTCCTTTGAGTGCCTAGGACTGAAATGAAGCTTGTTGAGCATCCCACACAAACGAATGCTCCACATGCGGGTTTCACATGCCACCAACTCCACATTCACAGGCAACTTCAGCGGCACAGCCGTTTTCAGATACCACTCAACGCAAAGGCTCTAGACGCAAATATTGGTGTGAGAGCTAATTCAATCAAGGAAGCACTGCATGTTGGTGAAGGGCATATTGAAGAAGAATCAGCTGATGGTTCTTGTGGGAGAACAACTCCATTTGGCTCACTAACTTCACACACCATCAGGCTTCCAAGCAGCTCTCAAGGAAACTCAGTTTTCACACTCTATGCTTAGTGCCCTTTGAGTGCCTAGGACTGAAATGAAGCTTGGTGAGCATCCCACACAAACGAATGCTCCACATGCGGGTTTCACATGCCACCAACTCCACATTCACAGGCAACTTCAGTGCCACAGCCGTTTTCAGATAGCCCTCAATGCAAAGGCTCTAGACGCGAATATTGGTGTGAGAGCTAATTCAATCAAGGAAACACTGCATGTTGGTGAAGGACATATTGAAGAAGAATCAGCCGAGTGGTTCTTGTGGGAGAACAACTCCATTTGGCTCACTAACTTCACACATCATCAGGCTTCCAAGCAGCTCTCAAGGAAACTCAGTTTTCACACTCTAGGCTTAGTGCCCTTTGAGTGCATTATCTAGGAATGAACCTGATAGAGCATCCCACACAAACGAATGCTCCACATGCGGGTTTCACATGCCACCAACTCCACATTCACAGGCAACTTCAGCGCCACAGCCGTTTTCAGATACCACTCAACGCAAAGGTTCTAGACGCAAATATTGGTGTGAGAGCTAATTCAATCAAGGAAGCACTGCATGTTGGTGAAGGGCATATTGAAGAAGAATCAGCCGAGTGGTTCTTGTGGGAGAACAACTCCATTTGGCTCACTAACTTCACACACCATCCGGCTTCCAAGCAGCTCTCAAGGAAACTCAGTTTTCACACTCTATGCTTAGTGCCCTTTGAGTGCCTAGGACTGAAATGAAGCTTGGTGAGCATCCCACACAAACGAATGCTCCACATGCGGGTTTCACATGCCACCAACTCCACATTCACAGGCAACTTCAGCGCCACAGCCGTTTTCAGATACCATTCAACGCAAAGGCTCTAGATGCAAATATTGGTGTGAGAGCTAATTCAATCAAGGAAGCACTGCATGTTGGTGAATGCCAATTGAAGAAGAATCAGCCGAGTGGTTTTGTGGGAGAACAACTCCATTTGGCTCACTAACTTCACACACCATCAGGCTTCCAAGCAGCTCTCAAGGAAACTCAGTTTTCACACTCTAGGCTTAGTGCCCTTTGAGTGCATTATCTAGGAATGACCTGGTAGAGCATCCCACACAAACGAATGCTCCACATGCGGGTTTCACATGCCACCAACTCCACATTCACAGGCAACTTCAGCGCCACAGCCGTTTTCAGATAGCCCTCAATGCAAAGGCTCTAGACGCGAATAATGGTGTGAGAGCTAATTCAATCAAGGAAACACTGCATGTTGGTGAAGGGCATATTGAAGAAGAATCAGCCGAGTGGTTTTTGTGGGAGAACAACTCCATTTGGCTCACTAACTTCACACACCATCAGGCTTCCAAGCAGCTCTCAAGGAAACTCAGTTTTCACACTTTATGCTTAGTGCTCTTTGTTTGCCTAGGACTGAAATGAAGCTTGGTGAGCATCTCACACAAACGAATGCTCCACATGCGGGTTTCACATGCCACCAACTCCACATTCACAGGCAACTTCAGCGCCACAGCCATTTTCTGATAGCCCTTAATGCAAAGGCTCTAGACGCAAATATTGGTGTGAGAGCTAATTCAATCAAGGAAACACTGCATGTTGGTGAAGGGCATATTGAAGAAGAATCAGCTGATGGTTCTTGTGGGAGAACAACTCCATTTGGCTCACTAACTTCACACACCATCAGGCTTCCAAGCAGCTCTCAAGGAAACTCAGTTTTCACACTCTATGCTTAGTGTCCTTTGAGTGCCTAGGACTGAAATGAAGCTTGGTGAGCATCCCACACAAACGAATGCTCCACATGCGGGTTTCACATGCCACCAACTCCACATTCACAGGCAACTTCAGCCCCACAGCCGTTTTCAGATACCACTCAACGCAAAGGCTCTAGACGCAAATATTGGTGTGAGAGCTAATTCAATCAAGGAAGCACTGCATTTTGGTGAAGGGCATATTGAAGAAGAATCAGCCGAGTGGTTCTTGTGGGAGAACAACTCCATTTGGCTCACTAACTCCACACACCATCAGGCTTCCAAGCAGCTCTCAAGGAAACTCAGTTTTCACACTCTAGGCTTAGTGCCCTTTGAGTGCCTAGGACTGAAATGAAGCTTGGTGAGCATCCCACACAAACGAATGCTCCACATGCGGGTTTCACATGCCACCAACTCCACATTCACAGGCAACTTCAGTGCCACAGCCGTCTTCAGATAGCCCTCAACGCAAAGGCTGTAGACACGAATATTGGTGTGAGAGCTAATTCAATCAAGGAAACACTGCATGTTGGTGAAGGGCATATTGAAGAAGAATCAGCAGAGTGGTTGTTGTGGGAGAACAACTCCATTTGGCTCACTAACTTCACACACCATCAGGCTTCCAAGCAGCTCTCAAGGAAACTCAGTTTTCACACTCTAGGCTTAGTGCTCTTTGTTTGCCTAGGACTGAAATGAAGCTTGGTGAGCATCTCACACAAACGAATGCTCCACATGCGGGTTTCACATGCCACCAACTCCACATTCACAGGCAACTTCAGCGCCAGAGCCGTTTTCAGATAGCCCTCAATGCAAAGCCTCTAGACGCAAATATTGGTGTGAGAGCTAATTCAATCAAGGAAACACTGCATTTTGGTGAAGGGCATATTGAAGAAGAATCAGCCGAGTGGTTCTTGTGGGAGAACAACTCCATTTGGCTCACTAACTTCACACACCATCAGGCTTCCAAGCAGCTCTCAAGGAAACTCAGTTTTCACACTCTATGCTTAGTTCCCTTTGAGTGCCTATGACTGAAATGAAGCTTGGTGAGCATCCCACACAAACGAATGCTCCACATGCGGGTTTCACATGCCACCAACTCCACATTCACAGGCAACTTCAGTGCCACAGCCGTTTTCAGATAGCCCTCAATGCAAAGGCTCTAGACGCGAATATTGTTGTGAGAGCCAATTCAATCAAGGAAGCACTGCATGTTGGTGAAAGGCATATTGAAGAAGAATCAGCAGAGTGGTTCTTGTGGGAGAACAACTCCATTTGGCTCACTAACTTCACACACCATCAGGCTTCCAAGCAGCTCTCAAGGAAACTCAGTTTTCACACTCTATGCTTAGTGCTCTTTGTTTGCCTTGGACTGAAATGAAGCTTGGTGAGCATCTCACACAAACGAATGTTCCACATGCGGGTTTCACATGCCACCAACTCCACATTCACAGGCAACTTCAGCGCAACAGTCATTTTCTGATAGCCATCAATGCAAAGGCTCTAGACGCAAATATTGGTGTGAGAGCTAATTCAATCAAGGAAACACTGCATGTTGGTGAAGGGCATATTGAAGAAGAATCAGCCGAGTGGTTCTTGTGGGAGAACAACTCCATTTGGCTCACTAACTTCACACACCATCAGGCTTCCAAGCAGCTCTCAAGGAAACTCAGTTTTCACACTCTAAGCTTAGTGCTCTTTGTTTGCCTAGGACTGAAACGAAGCTTGGTGAGCATCCCACACAAAGGAATGCTCCACATGCGGGTTTCACATGCCACCAACTCCACATTCACAGCAACTTCTGCGCCACAGCCGTTTTCAGATAGCCATCAATGCAAAGGCTCTAGATGCGAATATTGGTGTGAGAGCTAATTCAATCAAGGAAACAATGCATGTTGGTGAAGGGCATATTGAAGAAGAATCAGCCGAGTGGTTCTTGTGGGAGAACAACTCCATTTGGCTCACTAACTTCACACACCATCAGGCTTCCAAGCAGCTCTCAAGGAAACTCAGTTTTCACACTCCATGCTTAGTGCCCTTTGAGTGCATTATCTAGGAATGAACCTGGTAGAGCATCCCACACAAACGAATGCTCCACATGCGGGTTTCACATGCCACCAACTCCACATTCACAGGCAACTTCAGCGCCACAGCCGTTTTCAGATAGCCATCAATGCAAAGGCTCTAGACGCGAATAATGGTGTGAGAGCTAATTCAATCAAGGAAGCACTGCATGTTGGTGAAGGGCATATTGAAGAAGAATCACCCGAGTGGTTCTTGTGGGAGAACAACTCCATTTGGCTCACTAACTTCACACACCATCAGGCTTCCAAGCAGCTCTCAAGGAAACTCAGTTTTCACACTGTATGCTTAGTGTCCTTTGAGTGCCGAGGACTGAAATGAAGCTTGGTGAGCATCCCACACAAACGAATGCTCCACATGCGGGTTTCACATGCCACCAACTCCACATTCACAGGCAACTTCAGCCCCACAGCCGTTTTCAGATACCACTCAACGCAAAGGCTCTAGACGCAAATATTGGTGTGAGAGCTAATTCAATCAAGGAAGCACTGCATGTTGGTGAAGGGCATATTGAAGAAGAATCAGCTGATGCTTCTTGTGGGAGAACAACTCCATTTGGCTCACTAACTTCACACACCATCAGGCTTCCAAGCAGCTCTCAAGGAAACTCAGTTTTCACACTCTATGCTTAGTGCCCTTTGAGTGCCTAGGACTGAAATGAAGCTTGGTGAGCATCCCACACAAACGAATGCTCCACATGCGGGTTTCACATGCCACCAACTCCACATTCACAGGCAACTTCAGCGCCACAGCCGTTTTCAGATAGCCCTCAATGCAAAGGCTCTAGACGCAAATATTGGTGTGAGAGCTAATTCAATCAAGGAAAATCTGCATGTTGGTGAAGGGCATATTGAAGAAGAATCAGCCGAGTGGTTCTTGTGGGAGAACAACTCCATTTGGCTCACTAACTTCACACACCATCAGGCTTCCAAGCAGCTCTCAAGGAAACTCAGTTTTCACACTGTATGCTTAGTGTCCTTTGAGTGCCTAGGACTGAAATGAAGCTTGGTGAGCATCCCACACAAACGAATGCTCCACATGCGGGTTTCACATGCCACCAACTCCACATTCACAGCAACTTCTGCGCCACAGCCGTTTTCAGATAGCCATCAATGCAAAGGCTCTAGATGCGAATATTGGTGTGAGAGCTAATTCAATCAAGGAAACACTGCATTTTGGTGAAGGGCATATTGAAGAAGAATCAGCCGAGTGGTTCTTGTGGGAGAACAACTCCATTTGGCTCACTAACTTCACACACCATCAGGCTTCCAAGCAGCTCTCAAGGAAACTCAGTTTTCACACTCCATGCTTAGTGCCCTTTGAGTGCATTATCTAGGAATGAACCTGGTAGAGCATCCCACACAAACGAATGCTCCACATGCGGGTTTCACATGCCACCAACTCCACATTCACAGGCAACTTCAGCCCCTCAGCCGTTTTCAGATAGCCATCAATGCAAAGGCTCTAGAATCAAATATTGGTGTGAGAGCTAATTCAATCAAGGAAGCACTGCATGTTGGTGAAGGGCATATTGAAGAAGAATAACCCGAGTGGTTCTTGTGGGAGAACAACTCCATTTGGCTCACTAACTTCACACACCATCAGGCTTCCAAGCAGCTCTCAAGGAAACTCAGTTTTCACACTGTATGCTTAGTGTCCTTTGAGTGCCTAGGACTGAAATGAAGCTTGGAGAGCATCCCACACAAACGAATGCTCCACATGCGGGTTTCACATGCCACCAACTCCACATTCACAGGCAACTTCAGCCCCACAGCCGTTTTCAGATACCACTCAACGCAAAGGCTCTAGACGCAAATATTGGTGTGAGAGCTAATTCAATCAAGGAAGCACTGCATGTTGGTGAAGGGCATATTGAAGAAGAATCAGCTGATGCTTCTTGTGGGAGAACAACTCCATTTGGCTCACTAACTTCACACACCATCAGGCTTCCAAGCAGCTCTCAAGGAAACTCAGTTTTCACACTCTATGCTTAGTGCCCTTTGAGTGCCTAGGACTGAAATGAAGCTTGGTGAGCATCCCACACAAACGAATGCTCCACATGCGGGTTTCACATGCCACCAACTCCACATTCACAGGCAACTTCAGCGCCACAGCCGTTTTCAGATAGCCCTCAATGCAAAGGCTCTAGACGCAAATATTGGTGTGAGAGCTAATTCAATCAAGGAAAATCTGCATGTTGGTGAAGGGCATATTGAAGAAGAATCAGCCGAGTGGTTCTTGTGGGAGAACAACTCCATTTGGCTCACTAACTTCACACACCATCAGGCTTCCAAGCAGCTCTCAAGGAAACTCAGTTTTCACACTGTATGCTTAGTGTCCTTTGAGTGCCTAGGACTGAAATGAAGCTTGGTGAGCATCCCACACAAACGAATGCTCCACATGCGGGTTTCACATGCCACCAACTCCACATTCAGAGGCAACTTCAGCGCCACAGCCGTTTTCAGATACCACTCAACGCAAAGGCTCTAGACGCAAATATTGGTGTGAGAGCTAATTCAATCAAGGAAGCACTGCATGTTGGTGAAGGGCATATTGAAGAAGAATCAGCTGATGATTCTTGTGGGAGAACAACTCCATTTGGCTCACTAACTTCACACACCATCAGGCTTCCAAGCAGCTCTCAAGGAAACTCAGTTTTCACACTCTATGCTTAGTGCCCTTTGAGTGCCTAGGACTGAAATGAAGCTTGGGGAGCATCCAACACAAACGAATGCTCCACATGCGGGTTTCACATGCCACCAAGTCCACATTCACAGGCAACTTCAGTGCCACAGCCGTTTTCAGATAGCCCTCAATGCAAAGGCTCTAGACGCGAATATTGGTGTGAGAGTGAATTCAATCAAGGAAACACTGCATGTTGGTGAAGGGCATATTGAAGAAGAATCAGCCGAGTGGTTCTTGTGGGAGAACAACTCCATTTGGCTCACTAACTTCACACACCACCAGGCTTCCAAGCAGCTCTCAAGGAAACTCAGTTTTCACACTCTATGCTTAGTGCCCTTTGAGTGCCTAGGACTGAAATGAAGCTTGGTGAGCATCCCACACAAACGAATGCTCCACATGCGGGTTTCACATGCCACCAACTCCACATTCACAGGCAACTTCAGCGCCACAGCCGTTTTCAGATACCATTCAACGCAAAGGCTCTAGATGCAAATATTGGTGTGAGAGCTAATTCAAACAAGGAAACACCTCATGTTGGTGAAGGGCATATTGAAGAAGAATCAGCCGAGTGGTTTTGTGGGAGAACAACTCCATTTGGCTCACTAACTTCACACACCATCAGGCTTCCAAGCAGCTCTCAAGGAAACTCAGTTTTCACACTCTATGCTTAGTGCCCTTTGAGTGCATTATCTAGAAATGAACCTGGTAGAGCATCCCACACAAAGGAATGCTCCACATGCGGGTTTCACATGCCACCAACTCCACATTCACAGGCAACTTCAGCGCCACAGCCGTTTTCAGATAGCCCTCAAGGCAAAGGCTCTAGACGCAATATTGGTGTGAGCACTAATTCAATCAAGGAAACACTGCATGCTGGTGAAGGGCATATTCAAGAAGAATCAGCCGAGTGGTTCTTGTGGGAGAACAACTCCATTTGGCTCACTAACTTCACACACCATCAGGCTTCCAAGCAGCTCTCAAGGAAACTCAGTTTTCACACTCTAGGCTTAGTGCCCTTTGAGTGCCTAGGACTGAAATGAAGCTTGGTGAGCATCCCACACAAACGAATGCTCCACATGCGGGTTTCACATGCCACCAACTCCACATTCATAGGCAACTTCAGCGCCACAGCCGTTTTCAGATAGCCCTCAATGCAAAGGCTCTAGACGCAAATATTGCTGTGAGAGCTAATTCAATCAAGGAAACACTGCATGTTGGTGAAGGGCATATTGAAGAAGAATCAGCCGAGTGGTTCTTGTGGGAGAACAACTCCATTTGGCTCACTAACTTCACACACCATCAGGCTTCCAAGCAGCTCTCAAGGAAACTCAGTTTTCACACTGTATGCTTAGTGTCCTTTGAGTGCCTAGGACTGAAATGAAGCTTGGTGAGCATCCCACACAAACGAATGCTCCACATGCGGGTTTCACATGCCACCAACTCCACATTCACAGGCAACTTCAGCGGCACAGCCGTTTTCAGATAGCCCTCAACGCAAAGGCTCTAGACGCAAATATTGGTGTGAGAGCTAATTCAATCAAGGAAGCACTGCATGTTGGTGAAGGGCATATTGAAGAAGAATCAGCTGATGGTTCTTGTGGGAGAACAACTCCATTTGGCTCACTAACTTCACACACCATCAGGCTTCCAAGCAGCTCTCAAGGAAACTCAGTTTTCACACTCTATGCTTAGTGCCCTTTGAGTGCCTAGGACTGAAATGAAGCTTGGGGAGCATCCAACACAAACGAATGCTCCACATGCGGGTTTCACATGCCACCAAGTCCACATTCACAGGCAACTTCAGTGCCACAGCCGTTTTCAGATAGCCCTCAATGCAAAGGCTCTAGACGCGAATATTGGTGTGAGAGTGAATTCAATCAAGGAAACACTGCATGTTGGTGAAGGGCATATTGAAGAAGAATCAGCCGAGTGGTTCTTGTGGGAGAACAACTCCATTTGGCTCACTAACTTCACACACCACCAGGCTTCCAAGCAGCTCTCAAGGAAACTCAGTTTTCACACTCTATGCTTAGTGCCCTTTGAGTGCCTAGGACTGAAATGAAGCTTGGTGAGCATCCCACACAAACGAATGCTCCACATGCGGGTTTCACATGCCACCAACTCCACATTCACAGGCAACTTCAGCGCCACAGCCGTTTTCAGATACCATTCAACGCAAAGGCTCTAGATGCAAATATTGGTGTGAGAGCTAATTCAAACAAGGAAACACCTCATGTTGGTGAAGGGCATATTGAAGAAGAATCAGCCGAGTGGTTTTGTGGGAGAACAACTCCATTTGGCTCACTAACTTCACACACCATCAGGCTTCCAAGCAGCTCTCAAGGAAACTCAGTTTTCACACTCTATGCTTAGTGCCCTTTGAGTGCATTATCTAGAAATGAACCTGGTAGAGCATCCCACACAAAGGAATGCTCCACATGCGGGTTTCACATGCCACCAACTCCACATTCACAGGCAACTTCAGCGCCACAGCCGTTTTCAGATAGCCCTCAAGGCAAAGGCTCTAGACGCAATATTGGTGTGAGCACTAATTCAATCAAGGAAACACTGCATGTTGGTGAAGGGCATATTCAAGAAGAATCAGCCGAGTGGTTCTTGTGGGAGAACAACTCCATTTGGCTCACTAACTTCACACACCATCAGGCTTCCAAGCAGCTCTCAAGGAAACTCAGTTTTCACACTCTAGGCTTAGTGCCCTTTGAGTGCCTAGGACTGAAATGAAGCTTGGTGAGCATCCCACACAAACGAATGCTCCACATGCGGGTTTCACATGCCACCAACTCCACATTCATAGGCAACTTCAGCGCCACATCCGTTTTCAGATAGCCCTCAATGCAAAGGCTCTAGACGCAAATATTGCTGTGAGAGCTAATTCAATCAAGGAAACACTGCATGTTGGTGAAGGGCATATTGAAGAAGAATCAGCCGAGTGGTTCTTGTGGGAGAACAACTCCATTTGGCTCACTAACTTCACACACCATCAGGCTTCCAAGCAGCTCTCAAGGAAACTCAGTTTTCACACTGTATGCTTAGTGTCCTTTGAGTGCCTAGGACTGAAATGAAGCTTGGTGAGCATCCCACACAAACGAATGCTCCACATGCGGGTTTCACATGCCACCAACTCCACATTCACAGGCAACTTCAGCGGCACAGCCGTTTTCAGATAGCCCTCAACGCAAAGGCTCTAGACGCAAATATTGGTGTGAGAGCTAATTCAATCAAGGAAGCACTGCATGTTGGTGAAGGGCATATTGAAGAAGAATCAGCTGATGGTTCTTGTGGGAGAACAACTCCATTTGGCTCACTAACTTCACACACCATCAGGCTTCCAAGCAGCTCTCAAGGAAACTCAGTTTTCACACTCTATGCTTAGTGCCCTTTGAGTGCATTATCTAGAAATGAACCTGGTAGAGCATCCCACACAAAGGAATGCTCCACATGCGGGTTTCACATGCCACCAACTCCACATTCACAGGCAACTTCAGCGCCACAGCCGTTTTCAGATAGCCCTCAAGGCAAAGGCTCTAGACGCAATATTGGTGTGAGCACTAATTCAATCAAGGAAACACTGCATGTTGGTGAAGGGCATATTGAAGAAGAATCAGCCGAGTGGTTCTTGTGGGAGAACAACTCCATTTGGCTCACTAACTTCACACACCATCAGGCTTCCAAGCAGCTCTCAAGGAAACTCAGTTTTCACACTCTAGGCTTAGTGCCCTTTGAGTGCCTAGGACTGAAATGAAGCTTGGTGAGCATCCCACACAAACGAATGCTCCACATGCGGGTTTCACATGCCACCAACTCCACATTCATAGGCAACTTCAGCGCCACAGCCGTTTTGAGATAGCCCTCAATGCAAAGGCTCTAGACGCAAATATTGCTGTGAGAGCTAATTCAATCAAGGAAACACTGCATGTTGGTGAAGGGCATATTGAAGAAGAATCAGCCGAGTGGTTCTTGTGGGAGAACAACTCCATTTGGCTCACTAACTTCACACACCATCAGGCTTCCAAGCAGCTCTCAAGGAAACTCAGTTTTCACACTGTATGCTTAGTGTCCTTTGAGTGCCTAGGACTGAAATGAAGCTTGGTGAGCATCCCACACAAACGAATGCTCCACATGCGGGTTTCACATGCCACCAACTCCACATTCACAGGCAACTTCAGCGGCACAGCCGTTTTCAGATAGCCCTCAACGCAAAGGCTCTAGACGCAAATATTGGTGTGAGAGCTAATTCAATCAAGGAAGCACTGCATGTTGGTGAAGGGCATATTGAAGAAGAATCAGCTGATGGTTCTTGTGGGAGAACAACTCCATTTGGCTCACTAACTTCACACACCATCAGGCTTCCAAGCAGCTCTCAAGGAAACTCAGTTTTCACACTCTATGCTTAGTGCCCTTTGAGTGCGTAGGACTGAAATGAAGCTTGGTGAGCATCCCACACAAACGAATGCTCCACATGCGGGTTTCACATGCCACCAACTCCACATTCACAGGCAACTTCAGTGCCACAGCCGTTTTCAGATAGCCCTCAATGCAAAGGCTCTAGACTTGAATATTGGTGTGAGAGCTAATTCAATCAAGGAAACACTGCATGTTGGTGAAGGGCATATTGAAGAAGAATCAGCCGAGTGGTTCTTGTGGGAGATCAACTCCATTTGGCTCACTAACTTCACACACCATCAGGCTTCCAAGCAGCTCTCAAGGAAACTCAGTTTTCACACTCTATGCTTAGTGCCCTTTGAGTGCGTAGGACTGAAATGAAGCTTGGTGAGCATCCCACACAAACGAATTCTCCACATGCGGGTTTCACATGCCACCAACTCCACATTCACAGGCAACTTCAGCGCCACAGCCGTTTTCAGATAGCCATCAATGCAAAGGCTCTAGACGCAAATATTGGTGTGAGAGCTAATTCAATCAAGGAAACACTGCATGTTGCGGAAGGGCATATTGAAGAAGAATCAGCCTAGTGGTTCTTGTGGGAGAACAACTCCATTTGGCTCACTAACTTCGCACACCATGAGGCTTCCAAGCAGCTCTCAAGGAAACTCAGTTTTCACACTCTATGCTTAGTGCCCTTTGAGTGCCTAGGACTGAAATGAACCTGGTAGAGCATCCCACACAAACGAATGCTCCACATGCGGGTTTCACATGCCACCAACTCCACATTCACAGGCAACTTCAGCGCCACAGCCGTTTTCAGATAGCCCTCAATGCAAAGGCTCTAGACGCGAATATTGGTGTGAGAGCTAATTCAATCAAGGAAACACTGCATGTTGGTGAAGGTCAATTGAAGAAGAATCAGCCGAGTGGTTCTTGTGGGAGAACAACTCCATTTGGCTCACTAACTTCACACACCATCAGGCTTCCAAGCAGCTCTCAAGGAAACTCAGCTTTCACAGTCTGTGCTTAGTGCCCGTTTAGTGCATTATCTAGAAATGAACCTGTTAGAGCATCCCACACAAAGGAATGCTCCACATGCGGGTTTCACATGCCACCAACTCCACATTCACAGGCAACTTCAGCGCCACAGCCGTTTTCAGATAGCCCTCAATGCAAAGGCTCTAGACGCGAATATTGGTGTGAGAGCTAATTCAATCAAGGAAGCACTGCATGTTGGGGAAGGGCATATTGAACAAGGATGAGCCGAGTGGTTCTTGTGGGAGAACAACTCCATTTGGCTCACTAACTTCACACACCATCAGGCTTCCAAGCAGCTCTCAAGGAAACTCAGTTTTCACACTCTATGCTTAGTGCCCATTGAGTGTCTAGGACTGAAATGAAGCTTGGTGAGCATCCCACACAAACGAATGCTCCACATGCGGGTTTCACATGCCACCAACTCCACATTCACAGGCAACTTCAGCGCCACAGCCGTTTTCAGATAGCCATCAATGCAAAGGCTCTAGACGCAAATATTGGTGTGAGAGCTAATTCAATCAAAGAAGCAATGCATGATGGTGAAGGGCATATTGAAGAAGAATCAGCCGAGTGGTTCTTGTGGGAGAACAACTCCATTTGGCTCACTAACTTCACACACCATCAGGCTTCCAAGCAGCTCTCAAGGAAACTCAGTTTTCACACACTATGCTTAGTGCCCTTTGAGTGCATTATCTAGAAATGAACCTGTTAGAGCATCCCACACAAAGAAATGCTCCACATGCGGGTTTCACATGCCACCAACTCCACATTCAGAGGCAACTTCAGCGCCACAGCCGTTTTCAGATAGCCCACAATGCAAAGGCTCTAGACGCGAATATTGGTGTGAGAGCTAATTCAATCAAGGAAACACTGCATGTTGGTGAAGGTCAACTGAAGAAGAATCAGCCTAGTGGTTCTTGTGGGAGAACAACTCCATTTGGCTCACTAACTTCACACACCATCAGGCTTCCAAGCAGCTCTCAAGGAAACTCAGTTTTCACACTCTATGCTTAGTGCCCTTTGAGTGCATTATCTAGAAATGAACCTGGTAGAGCATCCCACACAAAGGAATGCTCCACATGCGGGTTTCACATGCCACCAACTCCACATTCACAGGCAACTTCAGCGCCACAGCCGTTTTCAGATAGCCCTCAAGGCAAAGGCTCTAGACGCAATATTGGTGTGAGCACTAATTCAATCAAGGAAACACTGCATGTTGGTGAAGGGCATATTCAAGAAGAATCAGCCGAGTGGTTCTTGTGGGAGAACAACTCCATTTGGCTCACTAACTTCACACACCATCAGGCTTCCAAGCAGCTCTCAAGGAAACTCAGTTTTCACACTCTAGGCTTAGTGCCCTTTGAGTGCCTAGGACTGAAATGAAGCTTGGTGAGCATCCCACACAAACGAATGCTCCACATGCGGGTTTCACATGCCACCAACTCCACATTCACAGGCAACTTCAGCGGCACAGCCGTTTTCAGATAGCCCTCAACGCAAAGGCTCTAGACGCAAATATTGGTGTGAGAGCTAATTCAATCAAGGAAGCACTGCATGTTGGTGAAGGGCATATTGAAGAAGAATCAGCTGATGGTTCTTGTGGGAGAACAACTCCATTTGGCTCACTAACTTCACACACCATCAGGCTTCCAAGCAGCTCTCAAGGAAACTCAGTTTTCACACTCTATGCTTAGTGCCCTTTGAGTGCCTAGGACTGAAATGAAGCTTGGTGAGCATCCCACACAAACGAATGCTCCACATGCGGGTTTCACATGCCACCAACTCCACATTCACAGGCAACTTCAGTGCCACAGCCGTTTTCAGATAGCCCTCAATGCAAAGGCTCTAGACTTGAATATTGGTGTGAGAGCTAATTCAATCAAGGAAACACTGCATGTTGGTGAAGGGCATATTGAAGAAGAATCAGCCGAGTGGTTCTTGTGGGAGAACAACTCCATTTGGCTCACTAACTTCACACACCATCAGGCTTCCAAGCAGCTCTCAAGGAAACTCAGTTTTCACACTCTATGCTTAGTGCCCTTTGAGTGCGTAGGACTGAAATGAAGCTTGGTGAGCATCCCACACAAACGAATTCTCCACATGCGGGTTTCACATGCCACCAACTCCACATTCACAGGCAACTTCAGCGCCACAGCCGTTTTCAGATAGCCATCAATGCAAAGGCTCTAGACGCAAATATTGGTGTGAGAGCTAATTCAATCAAGGAAACACTGCATGTTGCGGAAGGGCATATTGAAGAAGAATCAGCCTAGTGGTTCTTGTGGGAGAACAACTCCATTTGGCTCACTAACTTCGCACACCATGAGGCTTCCAAGCAGCTCTCAAGGAAACTCAGTTTTCACACTCTATGCTTAGTGCCCTTTGAGTGCCTAGGACTGAAATGAACCTGGTAGAGCATCCCACACAAACGAATGCTCCACATGCGGGTTTCACATGCCACCAACTCCACATTCACAGGCAACTTCAGCGCCACAGCCGTTTTCAGATAGCCCTCAATGCAAAGGCTCTAGACGCGAATATTGGTGTGAGAGCTAATTCAATCAAGGAAACACTGCATGTTGGTGAAGGTCAATTGAAGAAGAATCAGCCGAGTGGTTCTTGTGGGAGAACAACTCCATTTGGCTCACTAACTTCACACACCATCAGGCTTCCAAGCAGCTCTCAAGGAAACTCAGCTTTCACAGTCTGTGCTTAGTGCCCGTTTAGTGCATTATCTAGAAATGAACCTGTTAGAGCATCCCACACAAAGGAATGCTCCACATGCGGGTTTCACATGCCACCAACTCCACATTCACAGGCAACTTCAGCGCCACAGCCGTTTTCAGATAGCCCTCAATGCAAAGGCTCTAGACGCGAATATTGGTGTGAGAGCTAATTCAATCAAGGAAGCACTGCATGTTGGGGAAGGGCATATTGAACAAGGATGAGCCGAGTGGTTCTTGTGGGAGAACAACTCCATTTGGCTCACTAACTTCACACACCATCAGGCTTCCAAGCAGCTCTCAAGGAAACTCAGTTTTCACACTCTATGCTTAGTGCCCATTGAGTGTCTAGGACTGAAATGAAGCTTGGTGAGCATCCCACACAAACGAATGCTCCACATGCGGGTTTCACATGCCACCAACTCCACATTCACAGGCAACTTCAGCGCCACAGCCGTTTTCAGATAGCCATCAATGCAAAGGCTCTAGACGCAAATATTGGTGTGAGAGCTAATTCAATCAAAGAAGCAATGCATGATGGTGAAGGCATATTGAAGAAGAATCAGCCGAGTGGTTCTTGTGGGAGAACAACTCCATTTGGCTCACTAACTTCACACACCATCAGGCTTCCAAGCAGCTCTCAAGGAAACTCAGTTTTCACACTCTATGCTTAGTGCCCTTTGAGTGCATTATCTAGAAATGAACCTGTTAGAGCATCCCACACAAAGAAATGCTCCACATGCGGGTTTCACATGCCACCAACTCCACATTCACAGGCAACTTCAGCGCCACAGCCGTTTTCAGATAGCCATCAATGCAAAGGCTCTAGACGCAAATATTGGTGTGAGAGCTAATTCAATCAAAGAAGCAATGCACGATGGTGAAGGGCATATTGAAGAAGAATCAGCCGAGTGGTTCTTGTGGGAGAACAACTCCATTTGGCTCACTAACTTCACACACCATCAGGCTTCCAAGCAGCTCTCAAGGAAACTCAGTTTTCACACACTATGCTTAGTGCCCTTTGAGTGCATTATCTAGAAATGAACCTGTTAGAGCATCCCACACAAAGAAATGCTCCACATGCGGGTTTCACATGCCACCAACTCCACATTCAGAGGCAACTTCAGCGCCACAGCCGTTTTCAGATAGCCCACAATGCAAAGGCTCTAGACGCGAATATTGGTGTGAGAGCTAATTCAATCAAGGAAACACTGCATGTTGGTGAAGGTCAACTGAAGAAGAATCAGCCTAGTGGTTCTTGTGGGAGAACAACTCCATTTGGCTCACTAACTTCACACACCATCAGGCTTCCAAGCAGCTCTCAAGGAAACTCAGTTTTCACACTCTATGCTTAGTGCCCTTTGAGTGCATTATCTAGAAATGAACCTGGTAGAGCATCCCACACAAAGGAATGCTCCACATGCGGGTTTCACATGCCACCAACTCCACATTCACAGGCAACTTCAGCGCCACAGCCGTTTTCAGATAGCCCTCAAGGCAAAGGCTCTAGACGCAATATTGGTGTGAGCACTAATTCAATCAAGGAAACACTGCATGTTGGTGAAGGGCATATTCAAGAAGAATCAGCCGAGTGGTTCTTGTGGGAGAACAACTCCATTTGGCTCACTAACTTCACACACCATCAGGCTTCCAAGCAGCTCTCAAGGAAACTCAGTTTTCACACTCTAGGCTTAGTGCCCTTTGAGTGCCTAGGACTGAAATGAAGCTTGGTGAGCATCCCACACAAACGAATGCTCCACATGCGGGTTTCACATGCCACCAACTCCACATTCACAGGCAACTTCAGCGGCACAGCCGTTTTCAGATAGCCCTCAACGCAAAGGCTCTAGACGCAAATATTGGTGTGAGAGCTAATTCAATCAAGGAAGCACTGCATGTTGGTGAAGGGCATATTGAAGAAGAATCAGCTGATGGTTCTTGTGGGAGAACAACTCCATTTGGCTCACTAACTTCACACACCATCAGGCTTCCAAGCAGCTCTCAAGGAAACTCAGTTTTCACACTCTATGCTTAGTGCCCTTTGAGTGCCTAGGACTGAAATGAAGCTTGGTGAGCATCCCACACAAACGAATGCTCCACATGCGGGTTTCACATGCCACCAACTCCACATTCACAGGCAACTTCAGTGCCACAGCCGTTTTCAGATAGCCCTCAATGCAAAGGCTCTAGACTTGAATATTGGTGTGAGAGCTAATTCAATCAAGGAAACACTGCATGTTGGTGAAGGGCATATTGAAGAAGAATCAGCCGAGTGGTTCTTGTGGGAGAACAACTCCATTTGGCTCACTAACTTCACACACCATCAGGCTTCCAAGCAGCTCTCAAGGAAACTCAGTTTTCACACTCTATGCTTAGTGCCCTTTGAGTGCGTAGGACTGAAATGAAGCTTGGTGAGCATCCCACACAAACGAATTCTCCACATGCGGGTTTCACATGCCACCAACTCCACATTCACAGGCAACTTCAGCGCCACAGCCGTTTTCAGATAGCCATCAATGCAAAGGCTCTAGACGCAAATATTGGTGTGAGAGCTAATTCAATCAAGGAAACACTGCATGTTGCGGAAGGGCATATTGAAGAAGAATCAGCCTAGTGGTTCTTGTGGGAGAACAACTCCATTTGGCTCACTAACTTCGCACACCATGAGGCTTCCAAGCAGCTCTCAAGGAAACTCAGTTTTCACACTCTATGCTTAGTGCCCTTTGAGTGCCTAGGACTGAAATGAACCTGGTAGAGCATCCCACACAAACGAATGCTCCACATGCGGGTTTCACATGCCACCAACTCCACATTCACAGGCAACTTCAGCGCCACAGCCGTTTTCAGATAGCCCTCAATGCAAAGGCTCTAGACGCGAATATTGGTGTGAGAGCTAATTCAATCAAGGAAACACTGCATGTTGGTGAAGGTCAATTGAAGAAGAATCAGCCGAGTGGTTCTTGTGGGAGAACAACTCCATTTGGCTCACTAACTTCACACACCATCAGGCTTCCAAGCAGCTCTCAAGGAAACTCAGCTTTCACAGTCTGTGCTTAGTGCCCGTTTAGTGCATTATCTAGAAATGAACCTGTTAGAGCATCCCACACAAAGGAATGCTCCACATGCGGGTTTCACATGCCACCAACTCCACATTCACAGGCAACTTCAGCGCCACAGCCGTTTTCAGATAGCCCTCAATGCAAAGGCTCTAGACGCGAATATTGGTGTGAGAGCTAATTCAATCAAGGAAGCACTGCATGTTGGGGAAGGGCATATTGAACAAGGATGAGCCGAGTGGTTCTTGTGGGAGAACAACTCCATTTGGCTCACTAACTTCACACACCATCAGGCTTCCAAGCAGCTCTCAAGGAAACTCAGTTTTCACACTCTATGCTTAGTGCCCATTGAGTGTCTAGGACTGAAATGAAGCTTGGTGAGCATCCCACACAAACGAATGCTCCACATGCGGGTTTCACATGCCACCAACTCCACATTCACAGGCAACTTCAGCGCCACAGCCGTTTTCAGATAGCCATCAATGCAAAGGCTCTAGACGCAAATATTGGTGTGAGAGCTAATTCAATCAAAGAAGCAATGCATGATGGTGAAGGCATATTGAAGAAGAATCAGCCGAGTGGTTCTTGTGGGAGAACAACTCCATTTGGCTCACTAACTTCACACACCATCAGGCTTCCAAGCAGCTCTCAAGGAAACTCAGTTTTCACACACTATGCTTAGTGCCCTTTGAGTGCATTATCTAGAAATGAACCTGTTAGAGCATCCCACACAAAGAAATGCTCCACATGCGGGTTTCACATGCCACCAACTCCACATTCACAGGCAACTTCAGCGCCACAGCCGTTTTCAGATAGCCCACAATGCAAAGGCTCTAGACGCGAATATTGGTGTGAGAGCTAATTCAATCAAGGAAACACTGCATGTTGGTGAAGGTCAACTGAAGAAGAATCAGCCTAGTGGTTCTTGTGGGAGAACAACTCCATTTGGCTCACTAACTTCACACACCATCAGGCTTCCAAGCAGCTCTCAAGGAAACTCAGTTTTCACACTCTATGCTTAGTGCCCTTTGAGTGCGTAGGACTGAAATGAAGCTTGGTGAGCATCCCACACAAACGAATTCTCCACATGCGGGTTTCACATGCCACCAACTCCACATTCACAAGCAACTTCAGCGCCACAGCCGTTTTCAGATAGCCATCAATGCAAAGGCTCTAGACGCAAATATTGGTGTGAGAGCTAATTCAATCAAGGAAACACTGCATGTTGCGGAAGGGCATATTGAAGAAGAATCAGCCTAGTGGTTCTTGTGGGAGAACAACTCCATTTGGCTCACTAACTTCGCACACCATGAGGCTTCCAAGCAGCTCTCAAGGAAACTCAGTTTTCACACTCTATGCTTAGTGCCCTTTGAGTGCCTAGGACTGAAATGAACCTGGTAGAGCATCCCACACAAACGAATGCTCCACATGCGGGTTTCACATGCCACCAACTCCACATTCACAGGCAACTTCAGCGCCACAGCCGTTTTCAGATAGCCCTCAATGCAAAGGCTCTAGACGCGAATATTGGTGTGAGAGCTAATTCAATCAAGGAAACACTGCATGTTGGTGAAGGTCAATTGAAGAAGAATCAGCCGAGTGGTTCTTGTGGGAGAACAACTCCATTTGGCTCACTAACTTCACACACCATCAGGCTTCCAAGCAGCTCTCAAGGAAACTCAGCTTTCACAGTCTATGCTTAGTGCCCGTTTAGTGCATTATCTAGAAATGAACCTGGTAGAGCATCCCACACAAACGAATGCTCCACATGCGGGTTTCACATGCCACCAACTCCACATTCACAGGCAACTTCAGCGCCACAGCCGTTTTCAGATAGCCCTCAATGCAAAGGCTCTAGACGCGAATATTGGTGTGAGAGCTAATTCAATCAAGGAAGCACTGCATGTTGGATAAGGGCATATTGAACAAGGATGAGCCGAGTGGTTCTTGTGGGAGAACAACTCCATTTGGCTCACTAACTTCACACACCATCAGGCTTCCAAGCAGCTCTCAAGGAAACTCAGTTTTCACACTCTATGCTTAGTGCCCATTGAGTGCCTAGGACTGAAATGAAGCTTGGTGAGCATCCCACACAAACGAATGCTCCACATGCGGGTTTCACATGCCACCAACTCCACATTCACAGGCAACTTCAGCGCCACAGCCGTTTTCAGATAGCCATCAATGCAAAGGCTCTAGACGCAAATATTGGTGTGAGAGCTAATTCAATCAAGGAAGCACTGCATGTTGGTGAAGGGCATATTGAAGAAGAATCAGCCGAGTGGTTCTTGTGGGAGAACAACTCCATTTGGCTCACTAACTTCACACACCATCAGGCTTCCAAGCAGCTCTCAAGGAAACTCAGTTTTCACACTCTATGCTTAGTGCCCTTTGAGTGCATTATCTAGAAATGAACCTGGTAGAGCATCCCACACAAAGGAATACTCCACATGCGGATTTCACATGCCACCAACTCCACATTCACAGGCAACTTCAGCGCCACAGCCGTTTTCAGATAGCCCTCAATGCAAAGGCTCTAGACGCAAATATTGGTGTGAGAGCTAATTCAATCAAGGAAACACTGCATGTTGGTGAAGGGCATATTGAAGAAGAATCAGCCAAGTGGTACTTGTGGGAGAACAACTCCATTTGGCTCACTAACTTCACACACCATCAGGCTTCCAAGCAGCTCTCAAGGAAACTCAGTTTTCACACACTATGCTTAGTGCCCTTTGAATGCATTATCTAGAAATGAACCTGTTAGAGCATCCCACACAAAGGAATGCTCCACATGCGGGTTTCACATGCCACCAACTCCACATTCACAGGCAACTTCAGCGCCACAGCCGTTTTCAGATAGCCCTCAATGCAAAGGCTCTAGACGCGAATATTGCTGTGGGAGCTAATTCAATCAAGGAAACACTGCATGTTGGTGAAGGGCGTATTGAAGAAGAATCAGCCGAGTGGTTCTTGTGGGAGAACAACTCCATTTGGCTCACTAACTTCACACACCATCAGGCTTCCAAGCAGCTCTCAAGGAAACTCAGTTTTCACACTCTATGCTTAGTGCCCTTTGAGTGCCTAGGACTGAAATGAAGCTTGGTGAGCATCCCACACAAACGAATGCTCCACATGCGGGTTTCACATGCCACCAACTCCACATTCACAGGCAACTTCAGCGCCACAGCCGTTTTCAGATAGCCCTCAATGCAAAGGCTCTAGACTTGAATATTGGTGTGAGAGCTAATTCAATCAAGGAAACACTGCATGTTGGTGGAGGGCATATTGAAGAATAATCAGCCGAGTGGTTCTTGTGGGAGAACAACTCCATTTGGCTCATTAACTTCACACACCATCAGGCTTCCAAGCAGCTCTCAAGGAAACTGAGGTTTCACACTCTATGCTTAGTGCAATTTGAGTGCCTAGGACTGAAATGAAGCTTGGTGAGCATCCCACACAAACGAATGCTCCACATGCGGGTTTCACATGCCACCAACTCCACATTCACAGGCAACTTCAGCGCCACAGCCGTTTTCAGATAGCCCTCAATGCAAAGGCTCTAGACGCAAATATTGCTGTGAGAGCTAATTCAATCAAGGAAACACCTCATGTTGGTGAAGGGCATATTGAAGAAGAATCAGTCGAGTGGTTCTTGTGGGAGAACAACTCCATTTGGCTCACTAACTTCACACACCATCAGGCTTCCAAGCAGCTCTCAAGGAAACTCAGTTTTCACACTCTATGCTTAGTGCAATTTGAGTGCCTAGGACTGAAATGAAGCTTGGTGAGCATCCCACACAAACGAATGCTCCACATGCGGGTTTCACATGCCACCAACTCCACAGTCACAGGCAACTTCAGCGCCACAGCCGTTTTCAGATAGCCCTCAATGCAAAGGCTCTAGACGCAAATACTGGTGTGAGAGCTAATTCAATCAAGGAAACACTGCATGTTGGTGAAGGGCATATTGAAGAAGAATCAGCCGAGTGGTTCTTGTGGGAGAACAACTCCATTTGGCTCACTAACTTCACACCATCAGGCTTCCAAGCAGCTCTCAAGGAAACTCAGCTTTCACACTCTATGCTTAGTGCCCTTTGAGTGCCTAGGACTGAAATGAACTTGGTGAGTTTCCCATACAAACGAATGCTCCACATGCGGGTTTCACATGCCACCAACTCCACATTCACAGGCAACTTCAGCGCCACAGCCGTTTTCAGATAGCCCTCAATGCAAAGGCTCTAGACTTGAATATTGGTGTGAGAGCTAATTCAATCAAGGAAACACTGCATGTTGGTGAAGGGCATATTGAAGAATAATCAGCCGAGTGGTTCTTGTGGGAGAACAACTCCATTTGGCTCACTAACTTCACACACCATCAGGCTTCCAAGCAGCTCTCAAGGAAACTCAGTTTTCACACTCTAGGCTTAGTGCCCTTTGAGTGCCTAGAACTGAAATGAAGCTTGGTGAGTTTCCCATACAAACGAATGCTCCACATGCGGGTTTCACATGCCACCAACTCCACATTCAGAGGCAACTTCAGCGCCACAGCCGTTTTCAGATAGCCCTCAATGCAAAGGATCTAGACGCAAATACTGGTGTGAGAGCTAATTCAATCAAGGAAACACCTCATGTTGGTGAAGGGCATATTGAAGAAGAATCAGTCGAGTGGTTCTTGTGGGAGAACAACTCCATTTGGCACACTAACTTCACACACCATCAGGCTTCCAAGCAGCTCTCAAGGAAACTCAGTTTTCACACTCTATGCTTAGTGCCCTTTGAGTGCATTATCTAGGAATGAACCTGGTAGAGCATCCCACACAAAGGAATGCTCCACATGCGGGTTTCACATGCCACCAACTCCACATTCACAGGCAACTTCAGCGCCACAGTCGTTTTCAGATAGCCCTCAATGCAAAGGCTCTAGGCGCAAATATTGGTGTGAGAGCTAATTCAATCAAGGAAACACTGCATGTTGGGGAAGGCCTATTGAAGAAGATTCAGCCTAGTGGTTCTTGTGGGAGAACAACTCCATTTGGCTCACTAACTTCACACACCATCAGGCTTCCAAGCAGCTCTCAAGGAAACTCAGTTTTCACACTCTAAGCTTAGTGCTCTTTGTTTGCCTAGGACTGAAATGAAGCTTGGTGAGCATCCCACACAAACGAATGCTCCACATGCGGGTTTCACATGCCACCAACTCCACATTCACAGGCAACTTCAGCGCCACAGCCGTTTTCAGATAGCCCTCAATGCAAAGGCTCTAGAATCAAATATTGGTGTGAGAGCTAGTTCAATAAAGGAAACACTGCATGTTGGTGAAGGTCATATTGAAGAAGAAATAGCCTTGTGGTTCTTGTGGGAGAACAACTCCATTTGGCTCACTAACTTCACACACCATCAGGCTTCCAAGCAGCTCTCAAGGAAACTCAGTTTTCACACTCTATGCTTAGTGCCCTTTGAGTGCATTATCTAGGAAAGAACCTGGTAGAGCATCCCACACAAAGGAATGCTCCACATGCGGGTTTCACATGCCACCAACTCCACATTCAAAAGCAATTTCACCGCCACAGCTGTTTTCAGATAGCCCTCAATGCAAAGTCTCTAGACGCAAATATTGCTGTGGGAGCTAATTCAATCAAGAAAACACTGCATGTTGGTGAAGGGCATATTGAAGAAGAATCAGCCGAGTGGTTCTTGTGGGAGAACCACTCCATTTGGCTCACTAACTTCACACACCATCAGGCTTCCAAGCAGCTCTCAAGGAAACTCAGTTTTCACACTCTATGCTTAGTGCCCTTTAGGTGGCTAGGACTGAAATGAAGCTTGGTGAGCATCCCACACAAACGAATGCTCCACATGCGGGTTTCACATGCCACCAACTCCACATTCATAGGCAACTTCAGCGCCACAGCCGTTTTCAGATAGCCCTCAATGCAAAGGATATAGATGCAAATATTGGTGTGAGAGCTAATTCAATCAAGGAAGCACTGCATTTTGGTGAAGGGCATATTGAAGAAGAATCAGTCGAGTGGTTTTGTGGGAGAACAACTCCATTTGGCTCACTAACTTCACACACCATCAGGCTTCCAAGCAGCTCTCAAGGAAACTCAGTTTTCACACTGTATGCTTAGTGCCCTTTGAGTGCATTATCTAGGAAAGAACCTGGTAGCATCCCACACAAAGGAATGCTCCACATGCGGGTTTCACATGCCACCAACTCCACATTCAAAAGCAATTTCAGCGCCACAGCCGTTTTCAGATAGCCCTCAATGCAAAGGCTCTAGACGCAAATATTGCTGTGGGACCTAATTCAATCAAGGAAACACTGCATTTTGGTGGAGGGCATATTGAAGAAGAATCAGCCGAGTGGTTCTTGTGGGAGAACAACTCCATTTGGCTCACTAACTTCACACACCATCAGGCTTCCAAGCAGCTCTCAAGGAAACTCAGTTTTCACACTCTATGCTTAGTGCCCTTTGAGTGCATTATCTAGAAATGAACCTGGTAGAGCATCCCACACAAAGGAATGCTCCACATGCGGGTTTCACATGCCACCAACTTCACATTCTTAGGAAACTTCAGCGCCACAGCCGTTTTCAGATAGCCTTCAATGCAAAGGCTCTAGACGCAAATATTGGTGTGAGAGCTAATTCAATCAAGGAAACACTGCATGTTGGTGAAGGGCATATTGAAGAAGGATCAGCCTAGTGGTTCTTGTGGGAGAACAACTCCATTTGGCTCACTAACTTCACACACCCTCAGGCTTCCAAGCAGCTCTCAAGGAAACTCAGTTTTCACACTCTATGCTTAGTGCCCTTTGAGTGCGTAGGACTGAAATGAAGCTTGGTGAGCATCCCACACAAACGAATTCTCCACATGCGGGTTTCACATGCCACCAACTCCACATTCACAAGCAACTTCAGCGCCACAGCCGTTTTCAGATAGCCATCAATGCAAAGGCTCTAGACGCAAATATTGGTGTGAGAGCTAATTCAATCAAGGAAACACTGCATGTTGCGGAAGGGCATATTGAAGAAGAATCAGCCTAGTGGTTCTTGTGGGAGAACAACTCCATTTGGCTCACTAACTTCGCACACCATGAGGCTTCCAAGCAGCTCTCAAGGAAACTCAGTTTTCACACTCTATGCTTAGTGCCCTTTGAGTGCCTAGGACTGAAATGAACCTGGTAGAGCATCCCACACAAACGAATGCTCCACATGCGGGTTTCACATGCCACCAACTCCACATTCACAGGCAACTTCAGCGCCACAGCCGTTTTCAGATAGCCCTCAATGCAAAGGCTCTAGACGCGAATATTGGTGTGAGAGCTAATTCAATCAAGGAAACACTGCATGTTGGTGAAGGTCAATTGAAGAAGAATCAGCCGAGTGGTTCTTGTGGGAGAACAACTCCATTTGGCTCACTAACTTCACACACCATCCGGCTTCCAAGCAGCTCTCAAGGAAACTCAGCTTTCACAGTCTGTGCTTAGTGCCCGTTTAGTGCATTATCTAGAAATGAACCTGGTAGAGCATCCCACACAAACGAATGCTCCACATGCGGGTTTCACATGCCACCAACTCCACATTCACAGGCAACTTCAGCCCCACAGCTGTTTTCAGATAGCCCTCAATGCAAAGGCTCTAGACGCGAATATTGGTGTGAGAGCTAATTCAATCAAGGAAGCACTGCATGTTGGATAAGGGCATATTGAACAAGGATGAGCCGAGTGGTTCTTGTGGGAGAACAACTCCATTTGGCTCACTAACTTCACACACCATCAGGCTTCCAAGCAGCTCTCAAGGAAACTCAGTTTTCACACTCTATGCTTAGTGCCCATTGAGTGCCTAGGACTGAAATGAAGCTTGGTGAGCATCCCACACAAACGAATGCTCCACATGCGGGTTTCACATGCCACCAACTCCACATTCACAGGCAACTTCAGCGCCACAGCCGTTTTCAGATAGCCATCAATGCAAAGGCTCTAGACGCAAATATTGGTGTGAGAGCTAATTCAATCAAGGAAGCACTGCATGTTGGTGAAGGGCATATTGAAGAAGAATCAGCCGAGTGGTTCTTGTGGGAGAACAACTCCATTTGGCTCACTAACTTCACACACCATCAGGCTTCCAAGCAGCTCTCAAGGAAACTCAGTTTTCACACTCTATGCTTAGTGCCCTTTGAGTGCATTATCTAGAAATGAACCTGGTAGAGCATCCCACACAAAGGAATACTCCACATTCGGATTTCACATGCCACCAACTCCACATTCACAGGCAACTTCAGCGCCACAGCCGTTTTCAGATAGCCATCAATGCAAAGGCTCTAGACGCAAATATTGGTGTGAGAGCTAATTCAATCAAGGAAACACTGCATGTTGGTGGAGGGCATATTGAAGAAGAATCAGCCGAGTGGTTCTTGTGGGAGAACAACTCCATTTGGCTCACTAACTTCACACACCATCAGGCTTCCAAGCAGCTCTCAAGGAAACTCAGTTTTCACACACTATGCTTAGTGCCCTTTGAGTGCATTATCTAGAAATGAACCTGTTAGAGCATCCCACACAAAGGAATGCTCCACATGCGGGTTTCACATGCCACCAACTCCACATTCACAGGCAACTTCAGCGCCACAGCCGTTTTCAGATAGCCCTCAATGCAAAGGCTCTAGACGCGAATATTGCTGTGGGAGCTAATTCAATCAAGGAAACACTGCATGTTGGTGAAGGGCGTATTGAAGAAGAATCAGCCGAGTGGTTCTTGTGGGAGAACAACTCCATTTGGCTCACTAACTTCACACACCATCAGGCTTCCAAGCAGCTCTCAAGGAAACTCAGTTTTCACACTCTATGCTTAGTGCCCTTTGAGTGCCTAGGACTGAAATGAAGCTTGGTGAGCATCCCACACAAACGAATGCTCCACATGCGGGTTTCACATGCCACCAACTCCACATTCACAGGCAACTTCAGCGCCACAGCCGTTTTCAGATAGCCCTCAATGCAAAGGCTCTAGACTTGAATATTGGTGTGAGAGCTAATTCAATCAAGGAAACACTGCATGTTGGTGGAGGGCATATTGAAGAAGAATCAGCCGAGTGGTTCTTGTGGGAGAACAACTCCATTTGGCTCATTAACTTCACACACCATCAGGCTTCCAAGCAGCTCTCAAGGAAACTGAGGTTTCACACTCTATGCTTAGTGCAATTTGAGTGCCTAGGACTGAAATGAAGCTTGGTGAGCATCCCACACAAACGAATGCTCCACATGCGGGTTTCACATGCCACCAACTCCACATTCACAGGCAACTTCAGCGCCACAGCCGTTTTCAGATAGCCCTCAATGCAAAGGCTCTAGACGCAAATATTGCTGTGAGAGCTAATTCAATCAAGGAAACACCTCATGTTGGTGAAGGGCATATTGAAGAAGAATCAGTCGAGTGGTTCTTCTGGGAGAACAACTCCATTTGGCTCACTAACTTCACACACCATCAGGCTTCCAAGCAGCTCTCAAGGAAACTCAGTTTTCACACTGTATGCTTAGTGCAATTTGAGTGCCTAGGACTGAAATGAAGCTTGGTGAGCATCCCACACAAACGAATGCTCCACATGCGGGTTTCACATGCCAACAACTCCACATTCACAGGCAACTTCAGCGCCACAGCCGTTTTCAGATAGCCCTCAATGCAAAGGCTCTAGACGCAAATACTGGTGTGAGAGCTAATTCAATCAAGGAAACACTGCATGTTGGTGAAGGGCATATTGAAGAAGAATCAGCCGAGTGGTTCTTGTGGGAGAACAACTCCATTTGGCTCACTAACTTCACACCATCAGGCTTCCAAGCAGCTCTCAAGGAAACTCAGCTTTCACAGTCTGTGCTTAGAGCCCTTTGAGTGCCTAGGACTGAAATGAAGCTTGGTGAGCATCCCACACAAACGAATGCTCCACATGCGGGTTTCACATGCCACCAACTCCACATTCACAGGCAACTTCAGCGCCACAGCCTTTTTCAGATAGCCCTCAATGCAAAGGCTCTAGACGCAAATATTGGTGTGAGAGCTAATTCAATCAAGGAAACACTGCATGTTGGGGAAGGGCATATTGAAGAAGGATGAGCTGTGTGGTTCTTGTGGGAGAACAACTCCATTTGGCTCACTAACTTCACACACCATCAGGCTTCCAAGCAGCTATCAAGGAAACTCAGTTTTCACACTCTATGCTTAGTGCCCTTTGAGTGCCTAGGACTGACATGAAGCTTGGTGAGTTTCCCATACTAACGAATGCTCCACATGCGGGTTTCACATGCCACCAACTCCACATTCACAGGCAACTTCAGCGCCACAGCCGTTTTCAGATAGCCCTCAACGCAAAGGCTCTAGACGCAAATATTGGTGTGAGAGCTAATTCAATCAAGGAAACACTGCATGTTGGTGAAGGGCATATTGAAGAATAATCAGCCGAGTGGTTCTTGTGGGAGAACAACTCCATTTGGCTCACTAACTTCACACACCATCAGGCTTCCAAGCAGCTCTCAAGGAAACTCAGTTTTCACACTCTAGGCTTAGTGCCCTTTGAGTGCCTAGGACTGAAATGAAGCTTGGTGAGTTTCCCATACAAACGAATGCTCCACATGCGGGTTTCACATGCCACCAACTCCACATTCACAGGCAACTTCAGCGCCACAGCCGTTTTCAGATAGCCCTCAATGCAAAGGCTCTAGACGCGAATATTGGTGTGAGAGCTAATTCAATCAAGGAAACACCTCATGTTGGTGAAGGGCATATTGAAGAAGAATCAGTCGAGTGGTTCTTGTGGGAGAACAACTCCATTTGGCACACTAACTTCACACACCATCAGGCTTCCAAGCAGCTCTCAAGGAAACTCAGTTTTCACACTCTATGCTTAGTGCCCTTTGAGTGCATTATCTAGGAATGAACCTGGTAGAGCATCCCACACAAAGGAATGCTCCACATGCGGGTTTCACATGCCACCAACTCCACATTCACAGGCAACTTCAGCGCCACAGTCGTTTTCAGATAGCCCTCAATGCAAAGGCTCTAGGCGTAAATATTGGTGTGAGAGCTAATTCAATCAAGGAAACACTGCATGTTGGGGAAGGCCTATTGAAGAAGAATCAGCCTAGTGGTTCTTGTGGGAGAACAACTCCATTTGGCTCACTAACTTCACACACCATCAGGCTTCCAAGCAGCTCTCAAGGAAACTCAGTTTTCACACTCTATGCTTAGTGCTCTTTGTTTGCCTAGGACTGAAATGAAGCTTGGTGAGCATCCCACACAAACGAATGCTCCACAGGCGGGTTTCACATGCCACCAACTCCACATTCACAGGCAACTTCAGTGCCACAGCCGTTTTCAGATAGCCCTCAATGCAAAGGCTCTAGAATCAAATATTGGTGTGAGAGCTAGTTCAATAAAGGAAACACTGCATGTTGGTGAAGGTCATATTGAATAAGAAATAGCCGAGTGGTTCTTGTGGGAGAACAACTCCATTTGGCTCACTAACTTCACACACCATCAGGCTTCCAAGCAGCTCTCAAGGAAACTCAGTTTTCACACTCTATGCTTAGTGCCCTTTGAGTGCATTATCTAGGAAAGAACCTGGTAGAGCATCCCACACAAAGGAATGCTCCACATGCGGGTTTCACATGCCACCAACTCCACATTCAAAAGCAATTTCACCGCCACAGCTGTTTTCAGATAGCCCTCAATGCAAAGTCTCTAGACGCAAATATTGCTGTGGGAGCTAATTCAATCAAGAAAACACTGCATGTTGGTGAAGGGCATATTGAAGAAGAATCAGCCGAGTGGTTCTTGTGGGAGAACCACTCCATTTGGCTCACTAACTTCACACACCATCAGGCTTCCAAGCAGCTCTCAAGGAAACTCAGTTTTCACACTCTATGCTTAGTGCCCTTTAGGTGGCTAGGACTGAAATGAAGCTTGGTGAGCATCCCACACAAACGAATGCTGCACATGCGGGTTTCACATGCCACCAACTCCACATTCATAGGCAACTTCAGCGCCACAGCCGTTTTCAGATAGCCCTCAATGCAAAGGATATAGATGCTAATATTGGTGTGAGAGCTAATTCAATCAAGGAAGCACTGCATTTTGGTGAAGGGCATATTGAAGAAGAATCAGTCGAGTGGTTCTTGTGGGAGAACAACTCCATTTGGCTCACTAACTTCACACACCATCAGGCTTCCAAGCAGCTCTCAAGGAAACTCAGTTTTCACACTGTATGCTTAGTGCCCTTTGAGTGCATTATCTAGGAAAGAACCTGGTAGCATCCCACACAAAGGAATGCTCCACATGCGGGTTTCACATGCCACCAACTCCACATTCAAAAGCAATTTCAGCGCCACAGCTGTTTTCAGATAGCCCTCAATGCAAAGGCTCTAGACGCAAATATTGCTGTGGGACCTAATTCAATCAAGGGAACACTGCATTTTGGTGGAGGGCATATTGAAGAAGAATCAGCCGAGTGGTTCTTGTGGGAGAACAACTCCATTTGGCTCACTAACTTCACACACCATCAGGCTTCCAAGCAGCTCTCAAGGAAACTCAGTTTTCACACTCTATGCTTAGTGCCCTTTGAGTGCATTATCTAGGAATGAACCTGGTAGAGCATCCCACACAAAGGAATGCTCCACATGCGGGTTTCACATGCCACCAACTCCACATTCACAGGCAACTTCAGCGCCACAGTCGTTTTCAGATAGCCCTCAATGCAAAGGCTCTAGACGCAAATATTGGTGTGAGAGCTAATTCAATCAAGGAAACACTGCATGTTGGGGAAGGCCTATTGAAGAAGAATCAGCCTAGTGGTTCTTGTGGGAGAACAACTCCATTTGGCTCACTAACTTCACACACCATCAGGCTTCCAAGCAGCTCTCAAGGAAACTCAGTTTTCACACTCTATGCTTAGTGCTCTTTGTTTGCCTAGGACTGAAATGAAGCTTGGTGAGCATCCCACACAAACGAATGCTCCACATGCGGGTTTCACATGCCACCAACTCCACATTCACAGGCAACTTCAGTGCCACAGCCGTTTTCAGATAGCCCTCAATGCAAAGGCTCTAGAATCAAATATTGGTGTGAGAGCTAGTTCAATAAAGGAAACACTGCATGTTGGTGAAGGTCATATTGAAGAAGAAATAGCCGAGTGGTTCTTGTGGGAGAACAACTCCATTTGGCTCACTAACTTCACACACCATCAGGCTTCCAAGCAGCTCTCAAGGAAACTCAGTTTTCACACTCTATGCTTAGTGCCCTTTGAGTGCATTATCTAGGAAAGAACCTGGTAGAGCATCCCACACAAAGGAATGCTCCACATGCGGGTTTCACATGCCACCAACTCCACATTCAAAAGCAATTTCACCGCCACAGCTGTTTTCAGATAGCCCTCAATGCAAAGTCTCTAGACGCAAATATTGCTGTGGGAGCTAATTCAATCAAGAAAACACTGCATGTTGGTGAAGGGCATATTGAAGAAGAATCAGCCGAGTGGTTCTTGTGGGAGAACCACTCCATTTGGCTCACTAACTTCACACACCATCAGGCTTCCAAGCAGCTCTCAAGGAAACTCAGTTTTCACACTCTATGCTTAGTGCCCTTTAGGTGGCTAGGACTGAAATGAAGCTTGGTGAGCATCCCACACAAACGAATGCTGCACATGCGGGTTTCACATGCCACCAACTCCACATTCATAGGCAACTTCAGCGCCACAGCCGGTTTCAGATAGCCCTCAATGCAAAGGATATAGATGCAAATATTGGTGTGAGAGCTAATTCAATCAAGGAAGCACTGCATTTTGGTGAAGGGCATATTGAAGAAGAATCAGTCGAGTGGTTCTTGTGGGAGAACAACTCCATTTGGCTCACTAACTTCACACACCATCAGGCTTCCAAGCAGCTCTCAAGGAAACTCAGTTTTCACACTGTATGCTTAGTGCCCTTTGAGTGCATTATCTAGGAAAGAACCTGGTAGCATCCCACACAAACGAAAGCTCCACATGCGGGTTTCACATGCCACCAACTCCACATTCAAAAGCAATTTCAGCGCCACAGCTGTTTTCAGATAGCCCTCAATGCATAGGCTCTAGACGCAAATATTGCTGTGGGACCTAATTCAATCAAGGAAACACTGCATTTTGGTGGAGGGCATATTGAAGAAGAATCAGCCGAGTGATTCTTGTGGGAGAACAACTCCATTTGGCTCACTAACTTCACACACCATCAGGCTTCCAAGCAGCTCTCAAGGGAAACTCAGTTTTCACACTCTATGCTTAGTGCCCTTTGAGTGCATTATCTAGAAATGAACCTGGTAGAGCATCCCACACAAAGGAATGCTCCACATGCGGTTTTCACATGCCAACAACTCCACATTCACAGGCAACTTCAGCGCCACAGCCGTTTTCAGATAGCCATCAATGCAAAGGCTGTAGATGCGAATATTGGTGTGAGAGCTAATTTAATCAAGGAAGCACTGCATTTTGGTGAAGGGCATATTGAAGAAGAATCAGCCGAGTGGTTCTTGTGGGAGAACAACTCCATTTGGCTCACTAACTTCACACCATCAGGCTTCCAAGCAGCTCTCAAGGAAACTCAGCTTTCACAGTCTGTGCTTAGAGCCCTTTGAGTGCCTAGGACTGAAATGAAGCTTGGTGAGCATCCCACACAAACGAATGCTCCACATGCGGGTTTCACATGCCACCAACTCCACATTCACAGGCAACTTCAGCGCCACAGCCGTTTTCTGATAGCCCTCAATGCAAAGGCTCTAGACGCAAATATTGGTGTGAGAGCTAATTCAATCAAGGAAACACTGCATGTTGGGGAAGGGCATATTGAATAAGGATGAGCTGAGTGGTTCTTGTGGGAGAACAACTCCATTTGGCTCACTAACTTCACACACCATCAGGCTTCCAAGCAGCTCTCAAGGAAACTCAGTTTTCACACTCTATGCTTAGTGCCCTTTGAGTGCCTAGGACTGAAATGAACCTTGGTGAGTTTCCCACACAAACGAATGCTCCACATGCGGGTTTCACATGCCACCAACTCCACATTCAGAGGCAACTTCAGCGCCACAGCCGTTTTCAGATAGCCCTCAATGCAAAGGCTCTAGACGCAAATATTGGTTTGAGAGCTAATTCAATCAAGGAAACACTGCATGTTGGTGAAGGGCATATTGAAGAAGAATCAGCCGAGTGGTTCTTGTGGGAGAACAACTCCATTTGGCTCACTAACTTCACACCATCAGGCTTCCAAGCAGCTCTCAAGGAAACTCAGGTTTCACACTGTGTGCTTAGAGCCCTTTGAGTGCCTAGGACTGAAATGAAGCTTGGTGAGCATCCCACACAAACGAATGCTCCACATGCGGGTTTCACATGCCACCAACTCCACATTCACAGGCAACTTCAGCGCCACAGTCGTTTTCAGATAGCCCTCAATGCAAAGGCTCTAGACGCAAATACTGGTGTGAGAGCTAATTCAATCAAGGAAACACCTCATGTTGGTGAAGGGCATATTGAAGAAGAATCAGTCGAGTGGTTCTTGTGGGAGAACAACTCCATTTGGCACACTAACTTCACACACCATCAGGCTTCCAAGCAGCTCTCAAGGAAACTCAGTTTTCACACTCTATGCTTAGTGCCCTTTGAGTGCATTATCTAGGAATGAACCTGGTAGAGCATCCCACACAAAGGAATGCTCCACATGCGGGTTTCACATGCCACCAACTCCACATTCACAGGCAACTTCAGCGCCACAGTCGTTTTCAGATAGCCCTCAATGCAAAGGCTCTAGGCGCAAATATTGGTGTGAGAGCTAATTCAATCAAGGAAACACTGCATGTTGGTGGAGGGCATATTGAAGAAGAATCAACCGAGTGGTTCTTGTGGGAGAACAACTCCATTTGGATCACTAACTTCACACACCATCAGGCTTCCAAGCAGCTCTCAAGGAAACTCAGTTTTCACACTCTATGCTTAGTGCCCTTTGAATGCCTAGGACTGAAATGAAGCTTGGTGAGCATCCCACACAAAGGAATGCTCCACATGCGGGTTTCACATGCCACCAACTCCACATTCAAAAGCAATTTCAGCGCCACAGCTGTTTTCAGATAGCCCTCAATGCAAAGGCTCTAGACGCAAATATTGGTGTGAGAGCTAATTCAATCAAGGAAACACTGCATGTTGGGGAAGGCCTATTGAAGAAGAATCAGCCTAGTGGTTCTTGTGGGAGAACAACTCCATTTGGCTCACTAACTTCACACACCATCAGGCTTCCAAGCAGCTCTCAAGGAAACTCAGTTTTCACACTCTATGCTTAGTGCTCTTTGTTTGCCTAGGACTGAAATGAAGCTTGGTGAGCATCCCACACAAACGAATGCTCCACATGCGGGTTTCACATGCCACCAACTCCACATTCACAGGCAACTTCCTAGCAAAAGCCGTTTTCAGATAGCCCTCAATGCAAACGCTCTAGAATCAAATATTGGTGTGAGAGCTAGTTCAATAAAGGAAACACTGCATGTTGGTGAAGGTCATATTGAAGAAGAAATAGCCGAGTGGTTCTTGTGGGAGAACAACTCCATTTGGCTCACTAACTTCACACACCATCAGGCTTCCAAGCAGCTCTCAAGGAAACTCAGTTTTCACACTCTATGCTTAGTGCCCTTTGAGTGCATTATCTAGGAAAGAACCTGGTAGAGCATCCCACACAAAGGAATGCTCCACATGCGGGTTTCACATGCCACCAACTCCACATTCAAAAGCAATTTCACCGCCACAGCTGTTTTCAGATAGCCCTCAATGCAAAGTCTCTAGACGCAAATATTGCTGTGGGAGCTAATTCAATCAAGAAAACACTGCATGTTGGTGAAGGGCATATTGAAGAAGAATCAGCCGAGTGGTTCTTGTGGGAGAACAACTCCATTTGGCTCACTAACTTCACACACCATCAGGCTTCCAAGCAGCTCTCAAGGAAACTCAGTTTTCACACTCTATGCTTAGTGCCCTTTAGGTGGCTAGGACTGAAATGAAGCTTGGTGAGCATCCCACACAAACGAATGCTGCACATGCGGGTTTCACATGCCACCAACTCCACATTCACAGGCAACTTCAGCGCCACAGCCGTTTTCAGATAGCCCTCAATGCAAAGGCTCTAGATGCAAATATTGGTTTGAGAGCTAATTCAATCAAGGAAGCACTGCATTTTGGTGAAGGGCATATTGAAGAAGAATCAGCCGAGTGGTTTTGTGGGAGAACAACTCCATTGGCTCACTAACTTCACACACCATCAGGCTTCCAAGCAGCTCTCAAGGAAACTCAGTTTTCACACTCTATGCTTAGTGCCCTTTGAGTGCATTTTCTAGGAAAGAACCTGGTAGCATCCCACACAAAGGAATGCTGCACATGCGGGTTTCACATGCCACCAACTCCACATTCAGAGGCAACTTCAGCGCCACAGCCGTTTTCAGATAGCCCTCAATGCAAAGGCTCTAGATGCAAATATTGCTGTGGGATCTAATACAATCAAGGAAACACTGCATTTTGGTGGAGGGCATATTGAAGAAGAATCAGCCGAGTGGTTCTTGTGGGAGAACAACTCCATTTGGCTCACTAACTTCACACACCATCAGGCTTCCAAGCAGCTCTCAAGGAAACTCAGTTTTCACACTCTATGCTTAGTGCCCTTTGAGTGCATTATCTAGAAATGAACCTGGTAGAGCATCCCACACAAAGGAATGCTCCACATGCGGGTTTCACATGCCAACAACTCCACATTCAGAGGCAACTTCAGCGCCACAGCCTTTTTCAGATAGCCCTCAATGCAAAGGCTCTAGACGCGAGTATTGCTGTGGGAGCTAATTCAATCAAGGAAACACTGCATGTTGGTGAAGGTCATATTGAAGAAGAATCAGCCGAGTGGTTCTTGTGGGAGAACAACTCCATTTGGCTCACTAACTTCACACACCATCAGGCTTCCAAGCAGCTCTCAAGGAAACTCAGTTTTCACACTCTATGCTTAGTGCCCTTTGAGTGCCTAGGACTGAAATGAAGCTTGGTGAGCATCCCACACAAACGAATGCTCCACATGCGGGTTTCACATGCCACCAACTCCACATTCACAGGCAACTTCAGCGCCAAAGCCGTTTTCAGATAGCCCTCAATGCAAAGGCTCTAGATGCAAATATTGGTGTGAGAGCTAATTCAATCAAGGAAACACTGCATGTTGGTGAAGGGCATATTGAAGAAGAATCAGCCGAGTGGTTCTTGTGGGAGAACAACTCCATTTGGCTCACTAACTTCACACCATCAGGCTTCCAAGCAGCTCTCAAGGAAACGCAGGTTTCACACTCTGTGCTTAGAGCCCTTTGAGTGCCTAGGACTGAAATGAAGCTTGGTGAGCATCCCACACAAACGAATGCTCCACATGCGGGTTTCACATGCCACCAACTCCACATTCACAGGCAACTTCAGCGCCAAAGCCGTTTTCAGATACCACTCAACGCAAAGGCTCTAGACGCAAATATTGGTGTGAGAGCTAATTCAATCAAGGAAACACTGCATTTTGGTGGAGGGCATATTGAAGAAGAATCAGCCGAGTGGTTCTTGTGGGAGAACAACTCCATTTGGCTCACTAACTTCACACACCATCAGGCTTCCAAGCAGCTCTCAAGGAAACTCAGTTTTCACACTCTATGCTTAGTGCCCTTTGAGTGCATTATCTAGAAATGAACCTGGTAGAGCATCCCACACAAAGGAATGCTCCACATGCGGGTTTCACATGCCACCAACTCCACATTCACAGGCAACTTCAGCGCCAAAGCCGTTTTCAGATAGCCCTCAATGCAAAGGCTCTAGACGCAAATATTGGTGTGAGAGCTAATTCAATCAAGGAAACACTGCATGTTGGTGAAGGGCATATTGAAGAAGAATCAGCTGAGTGGTTCTTGTGGGAGAACAACTCCATTTGGCTCACTAACTTCACACACCATCAGGCTTCCAAGCAGCTCTCAAGGAAACTCAGGTTTCACACTCTGTGCTTAGAGCCGTTTGAGTGCCTAGGACTGAAATGAAGCTTGGTGAGCATCCCACACAAACGAATGCTCCACATGCGGGTTTCACATGCCACCAACTCCACATTCACAGGCAACTTCAGCGCCACAGTCGTTTTCAGATAGCCCTCAATGCAAAGGCTCTAGACGCAAATACTGGTGTGAGAGCTAATTCAATCAAGGAAACACCTCATGTTGGTGAAGGGCATATTGAAGAAGAATCATTCGAGTGGTTCTTGTGGGAGAACAACTCCATTTGGCACACTAACTTCACACACCATCAGGCTTCCAAGCAGCTCTCAAGGAAACTCAGTTTTCACACTCTATGCTTAGTGCCCTTTGAGTGCATTATCTAGGAATGAACCTGGTAGAGCATCCCACACAAAGGAATGCTCCACATGCGGGTTTCACATGCCACCAACTCCACATTCACAGGCAACTTCAGCGCCACAGCCGTTTTCAGATAGCCCTCAATGCAAAGGCTCTAGACGTGAATATTGGTGTGAGAGCTAATTCAATCAAGGAAACACTGCATGTTGGTGGAGGGCATATTGAAGAAGAATCAACCGAGTGGTTCTTGTGGGAGAACAACTCCATTTGGCTCACTAACTTCACACACCATCAGGCTTCCAAGCAGCTCTCAAGGAAACTCAGTTTTCACACTCTATGCTTAGTGCCCTTTGAGTGCATTATCGAGGAATGAACCTGGTAGAGAATCCCACACAAACGAATGCTCCACATGCGGGTTTCACATGCCACCAACTCCACATTCACAGGCAACTTCAGCGCCACAGCCGTTTTCAGATAGCCCTCAACGCAAAGGCTCTAGACGCAAATATTGGTGTGAGAGCTAATTCAATCAAGGAAACACTGCATGTTGGTGGAGGGCATATTGAAGAAGAATCAGCCGAGTGGTTCTTGTGGGAGAACAACTCCATTTGGCTCACTAACTTCACACACCATCAGGCTTCCAAGCAGCACTCAAGGAAACTCAGATTTCACACTCTATGCTTAGTGCCCTTTCCGTGCATTATCTAGAAATGAAACTGGTAGAGCATCCCACACAAAGGAATGCTCCACATGCGGGTTTCACATGCCACCAACTCCACATTCACAGGCAACTTCAGCGCCACAGCCGTTTTCAGATAGCCCTCAATGCAAAGGCTCTTGACGCGAATATTGCTGTGGGAGCTAATTCAATCAAGGAAACACTGCATGTTGGTGAACGTCATATTGAAGAAGAATCAGCCGAGTGGTTCTTGTGGGAGAACAACTCCATTTGGCTCACTAACTTCACACACCATCAGGCTTCCAAGCAGCTCTCAAGGAAACTCAGTTTTCACACTCTATGCTTAGTGCCCTTTAGGTGGCTAGGACTGAAATGAAGCTTGGTGAGCATCCCACACAAACCAATGCTCCACATGCGGGTTTCACATGCCACCAACTCCACATTCACAGCAACTTCAGCGCCACAGCCGTTTTCAGATAGCCCTCAATGCAAAGGCTCTAGATTCAAATATTGGTTTGAGAGCTAATTCAATCAAGGAAGCACTGCATTTTGGTGAAGGGCATATTGAAGAAGAATCAGCCGAGTGGTTTTGTGGGAGAACAACTCCATTGGCTCACTAACTTCACACACCATCAGGCTTCCAAGCAGCTCTCAAGGAAACTCAGTTTTCACACTCTATGCTTAATGCCCTTTGAGTGCATTTTCTAGGAAAGAACCTGGTAGCATCCCACACAAAGGAGTGCTGCACATGCGTGTTTCACATGCCACCAACTCCACATTCACAGGCAACTTCAGCGCCACAGCCGTTTTCAGATAGCCCTCAATGCAAAGGCTCTAGACGCAAATATTGCTGTGGGATCTAATTCAATCAAGGAAACACTGCATTTTGGTGGAGGGCATATTGAAGAAGAATCAGCCGAGTGGTTCTTGTGGGAGAACAACTCCATTTGGCTCACTAACTTCACACACCATCAGGCTTCCAAGCAGCTCTCAAGGAAACTCAGGTTTCACACTCTATGCTTAGTGCCCTTTGAGTGCATTATCTAGAAATGAAACTGGTAGAGCATCCCACACAAAGGAATACTCCACATGCGGGTTTCACATGCCACCAACTCCACATTCACAGGCAACTTCAGCGCCACAGCCGTTTTCAGATAGCCCTCAATGCAAAGGCTCTAGACGCGAATATTGCTGTGGGAACTAATTCAATCAAGGAAACACTGCATGTTGCGGAAGGGCATATTGAAGAAGAATCAGCCGAGTGGTTCTTGTGGGAGAACAACTCCATTTGGCTCACTAACTTCACACACCATCAGGCTTCCAAGCAGCTCTCAAGGAAACTCAGTTTTCACACTGTATGCTTAGTGCCCTTTGAGTGCATTATCTAGGAAAGAACCTGGTAGCATCCTACACAAACGAATGCTCCACATGCGGGTTTCACATGCCACCAACTCCACATTCAAAAGCAATTTCAGCGCCACAGCCGTTTTCAGATAGCCCTCAATGCAAAGGCTCTAGACGCAAATATTGCTGTGGGAGCTAATTCAATCAAGGAAACACTGCATTTTGGTGGAGGGCATATTGAAGAAGAATCAGCCGAGTGGTTCTTGTGGGAGAACAACTCCATTTGGCTCACTAACTTCACACACCATCAGGCTTCCAAGCAGCTCTCAAGGAAACTCAGTTTTCACACTCTATGCTTAGTGCCCTTTGAGTGCCTAGGACTGAAATGAAGCTTGTTGACCATCCCACAAAAACGAATGCTCCACATGCGGGTTTCACATGCCACCAACTCCACATTCACAGGCAACTTCAGCGCCACAGCCACTTTCAGATAGCCCTCAATGCAAAGGCTCTAGACGCAAATATTGGTGTGAGAGCTAACTCAATCAAAGAAACACTGCATGTTGGTGGAGGGCATATTGAAGAAGAATCAGCCGAGTGGTTCTTGTGAGAGAACAACTCCATTTGGCTCACTAACTTCACACACCATCAGGCTTCCAAGCAGCTCTCAAGGAAACTCAGTTTTCACACTCTATGCTTAGTGCCCTTTGAGTGCAGTATCTAGGAATGAACCTGGTAGAGCATCCCACACAAACGAATGCTCCACATGCGGGTTTCACATGCCACCAACTCCACATTCACAGGCAACTTCAGCGGCACAGCCGTTTTCAGATAGCCCTCAATGCAAAGGCTCTAGACGCAAATATTGGTGTGAGAGCTAATTCAATCAAGGAAACACTGCATGTTGGTGAAGGGCATATTGAAGAAGAATCAGCTGAGTGGTTCTTGTGGGAGAACAACTCCATTTGGCTCACTAACTTCACACACCATCAGGCTTCCAAGCAGCTCTCAAGGAAACTCAGTTTTCACACTCTATGCTTAGTGCCCTTTGAGTGCATTATCGAGGAATGAACCTGGTAGAGCATCCCACACAAACGAATGCTCCACATGCGGGTTTCACATGCCATCAACTCCACATTCACAGGCAACTTCAGCGCCACAGCCGTTTTCAGATAGCCCTCAATGCAAAGGCTCTAGACGCAAATATTGGTGTGAGAGCTAATTCAATCAAGTAAACATTGCATTTTGGTGAAGGGCATATTGAAGAAGAATCAGCCTAGTGGTTCTTGTGGGAGAACAACTCCATTTGGCTCACTAACTTCACACACCATCAGGCTTCCAAGCAGCTCTCAAGGAAACTCATTTTTCACACTCTATGCTTAGTGCCCTTGAGTGCCTAGGACTGAAATGAAGCTTGGTAGAGAATCCCACACAAACGAATGCTCCACATGCGGGTTTCACATGCCACCAACTCCACATTCACAGGCAACTTCAGAGCCACAGCCGTTTTTAAATAGCCATCAATGCAAAGGCTCAAGACGAAAATACTTTTGTGAGAGCTAATTCAATCAAGGAAACACCTCATGTTGGTGAAGGGCATATTGAAGAAGAGTCAGCCGAGTGGTTCTTGTGGGAGAACAACTCCATTTGGCTCACTAACTTCACACACCATCAGGCTTCCAAGCAGCTCTCAAGGAAACTCAGTTTTCACACTCTATGCTTAGTGCCCTTTGATTGCATAGGACTGAAATGAAGCTTGGTAGAGCATCCCACACAAACGAATGCTCCACGTGCGGGTTTCACATGCCACCAACTCCACATTCACAGGCAACTTCAGCGCCACAGCCGTTTTCAGATAGCCCTCAATGCAAGGCGCTAGACGAAACTACTGGTGTGAGAGCTAATTCAATCAAGGAAACACTGCATGTTGCGGAAGGGCATATTGAAGAAGAATCAGCCGAGTGGTTCTTGTGGGAGAACAACTCCATTTGGCTCACTAACTTCACACACCATCAGGCTTCCAAGCAGCTCTCAAGGAAACTCAGTTTTCACACTGTATGCTTAGTGCCCTTTGAGTGCATTATCTAGGAAAGAACCTGGTAGCATCCCACACAAACGAATGCTCCACATGCGGGTTTCACATGCCACCAACTCCACTTTCAAAAGCAATTTCAGCGCCACAGCCGTTTTCAGATAGCCCTCAATGCAAAGGCTCTAGACGCAAATATTGCTGTGGGAGCTAATTCAATCAAGGAAACACTGCATTTTGGTGGAGGGCATATTGAAGAAGAATCAGCCGAGTGGTTCTTGTGGGAGAACAACTCCATTTGGCTCACTAACTTCACACACCATCAGGCTTCCAAGCAGCTCTCAAGGAAACTCAGTTTTCACACTCTATGCTTAGTGCCCTTTGAGTGCATTATCGAGGAATGAACCTGGTAGAGCATCCCACACAAACGAATGCTCCACATGCGGGTTTCACATGCCATCAACTCCACATTCACAGGCAACTTCAGCGCCACAGCCGTTTTCAGATAGCCCTCAATGCAAAGGCTCTAGACGCAAATATTGGTGTGAGAGCTAATTCAATCAAGTAAACATTGCATTTTGGTGAAGGGCATATTGAAGAAGAATCAGCCGAGTGGTTCTTGTGGGAGAACAACTCCATTTGGCTCACTAACTTCACACACCATCAGGCTTCCAAGCAGCTCTCAAGGAAACTCAGTTTTCACACTCTATGCTTAGTGCCCTTGTTTGCCTAGGACTGAAATGAAGCTTGGTAGAGAATCCCACACAAACGAATGCTCCACATGCGGGTTTCACATGCCACCAACTCCACATTCACAGGCAACTTCAGAGCCACAGCCGTTTTTAAATAGCCATCAATGCAAAGGCTCAAGACGAAAATACTTTTGTGAGAGCTAATTCAATCAAGGAAACACCTCATGTTGGTGAAGGGCATATTGAAGAAGAGTCAGCCGAGTGGTTCTTGTGGGAGAACAACTCCATTTGGCTCACTAACTTCACACACCATCAGGCTTCCAAGCAGCTCTCAAGGAAACTCAGTTTTCACACTCTATGCTTAGTGCCCTTTGAGTGCCTAGGACTGAAATGAAGCTTGGTAGAGCATCCCACACAAACGAATGCTCCACGTGCGGGTTTCACATGCCACCAACTCCACATTCACAGGCAACTTCAGCGCCACAGCCGTTTTCAGATAGCCCTCAATGCAAGGCGCTAGACGAAACTACTGGTGTGAGAGCTAATTCAATCAAGGAAACACTGCATGTTGGTGGAGGGCATATTGAAGAAGAATCAGCCGAGTGGTTCTTGTGGGAGAACAACTCCATTTGGCTCACTAACTTCACACACCATCAGGCTTCCAAGCAGCTCTCAAGGAAACTCAGTTTTCACACTCTATGCTTAGTGCCCTTTGAGTGCCTAGGACTGAAATGAAGCTTGTTGACCATCCCACAAAAAAGAATGCTCCACATGCGGGTTTCACATGCCACCAACTCCACATTCACAGGCAACTTCAGCGCCACAGCCGTTTTCAGATAGCCCTCTATGCAAAGGCTCTAGACGCAAATATTGGTGTGAGAGCTAATTCAATCAAGGAAGCACTGCATGTTGGTGAAGGGCATATTGAAGAAGAATCAGCCGAGTGGTTCTTGTGGGAGAACAACTCCATTTGGCTCACTAACTTCACACACCATCAGGCTTCCAAGCAGCTCTCAAGGAAACTCAGGTTTCACACTCTATGCTTAGTGCCCTTTGAGTGCATTATCGAGGAATGAACCTGGTAGAGCATCCTAAACAACGGAATGCTCCACATGCGGGTTTCACATGCCACCAACTCCACATTCACAGGCAACTTCAGCTCCACAGCCGTTTTCAGATAGCCCACAATGCAAAGGCTCTAGACGTGAATATTGGTGTGAGAGCTAATTCAATCAAGGAAACACTGCATGTTGGTGAAGGGCATATTGAAGAAGAATCAGCCGAGTGGTTCTTGTGGGAGAACAACTCCATTTGGCTCACTAACTTCACACACCATCAGGCTTCTAAGCAGCTCTCAAGGAAACTCAGGTTTCACACTCTATGCTTAGTGCCCTTTGAGTGCATTATGTTGGAATGAACCTGGTAGAGCATCCCACACAAACGAATGCTCCACATGCGGTTTTCACATGCCACCAACTCCACATTCACAGGCAACTTCAGCGCCACAGCCGTTTTCAGATAGCCCTCAATGCAAAGGCTCTAGACGCAAATATTGGTGTGAGAGCGAATTCAATCAAGGAAACACTGCATGTTGGTGGAGGGCATATTGAAGAAGAATCAGCCGAGTGGTTCTTGTGGGAGAACAACTCCATTTGGCTCACTAACTTCACACACCATCAGGCTTCCAAACAGCTCTCAAGGAAACTCAGGTTTCACACTCTATGCTTAGTGCCCTTTGAGTGCCTAGGACTGAAATGAAGCTTGGTAGAGCATCCCACACAAACGAATGCTCCACGTGCGGGTTTCACATGCCACCAACTCCACATTCACAGGCAACATCAGAGCCACAGCCGTTTTCAGATAGCCATCAATGCAAAGGCTCTAGACGAAACTACTGGTGTGAGAGCTAATTCAATCAAGGAAACACTGCATGTTGGTGGAGGGCATATTGAAGAAGAATCAGCCGAGTGGTTCTTGTGGGAGAACAACTCCATTTGGCTCACTAACTTCACACACCATCAGGCTTCCAAGCAGCTCTCAAGGAAACTCAGGTTTCACACTCTAGGCTTAGTGCACTTTGAGTGCATTATCAAGGACTGAAATGAAGCTTGTTGACCATCCCACAAAAACGAATGCTCCACATGCGGGTTTCACATGCAACCAACTCCACATTCACAGGCAACTTCAGCGACACAGCCACTTTCAGATAGCCCTCAATGCAAAGGCTCTAGACGCAAATATTGGTGTGAGAGCTAATTTAATCAAGGAAACACTGCATGTTGGTGGAGGGCATATTGAAGAAGAATCAGCCGAGTGGTTCTTGTGAGAGAACAACTCCATTTGGCTCACTAACTTCACACACCATCAGGCTTCCAAGCAGCTCTCAAGGAAACTCAGTTTTCACACTCTATGCTTAGTGCCCTTTGAGTGCCTTGGACTGAAATGAAGTTTGGTGAGCATCCCACACAAACGAATGCTCCACATGCGGGTTTCACATGCCACCAGCTCCACATTCACAGGCAACTTCAGCGCCACAGCCGTTTTCAGATAGCCATCAATGCAAAGGCTCTAGACGCAAATATTGGTGTGAGAGCTAATTCAATCAAGGAAGCACTGCATTTAGGTGAAGGGCATATTGAAGAAGAATCAGCCGAGTGGTTCTTGTGGGAGAACAACTCCATTTGGCTCACTAACTTCACACACCATCAGGCTTCCAAGCAGCTCTCAAGGAAACTCAGTTTTCACACTCTATGCTTAGTGCCCTTTGAGTGCCTTGGACTGAAATGAAGCTTGGTGAGCATCCCACACAAACGAATGCTCCACATGCGTGTTTCACATGCCACCAACTCCACATTCACAGGCAACTTCAGCACCGCAGCCTTTTTCAGATAGCCCTCTATGCAAAGGCTCTAGACGTGAATATTGGTGTGAGAGCTAATTCAATCAAAAAACACTGCATTTTGGTGAAGGGCATATTGAAGAAGAATCAGCCGAGTGGTTCTTCTGGGAGAACAACTCCATTTGGCTCACTAACTTCACACACCATCAGGTTTCCAAGCAGCTCTCAAGGAAACTCAGTTTTCACACTCTATGCTTAGTGTCCTTTGAGTGCATTATGGAGGAATGAAACTGGGAGAGCATCCCACACAAACGAATGCTCCACATGCGGGTTTCACATGCCACCAACTCCACATTCACAGGCATCCTTAGCGCCACAGTCGTTTTCACATAGCCCTCAATGAAAAGGCTGTAGACGCGAATATTGGTGTGAGAGCTAATTCAATCAAGGAAACACTGCATGTTGGTGAAGGGCATATTGAAGAAGAATCAGCCGAGTGGTTCTTGTGGGAGAACAACTCCATTTGGCTCACTAACTTCACACACCATCAGGCTTCCAAGCAGCTCTCAAGGAAACTCAGTTTTCACACTCTATGCTTAGTGCCCTTTGAGTGCAGTATCTAGGAATGAACCTGGTAGAGCATCCCACACAAACGAATGCTCCACATGCGGGTTTCACATGCCACCAACTCCACATTCACAGGCAACTTCAGCGGCACAGCCGTTTTTAGAAAGCCCTCAATGCAAAGGCTCTAGACGCAAATATTGGTGTGAGAGCTAATTCAATCAAGGAAACACTGCATGTTGGTGAAGGGCATATTGAAGAAGAATCAGCTGAGTGGTTCTTGTGGGAGAACAACTCCATTTGGCTCACTAACTTCACACACCATCAGGCTTCCAAGCAGCTCTCAAGGAAACTCAGTTTTCACACTCTATGCTTAGTGCTCTTTGAGTGCCTAGGACTGAAATGAAGCTTGGTGAGCATCCCACACAAACGAATGCTCCACATGCGGGTTTCACATGCCACCAACTCCACATTCACAGGCAACTTCAGCGCCACAGCCGTTTTCAGATAGCCCTCAATGCAAAGGCTCTAGACGCAAATATTGGTGTGAGAGCTAATTCAATCAAGTAAACATTGCATTTTGGTGAAGGGCATATTGAAGAAGAATCAGCCGAGTGGTTCTTGTGGGAGAACAACTCCATTTGGCTCACTAACTTCACACACCATCAGGCTTCCAAGCAGCTCTCAAGGAAACTCATTTTTCACACTCTATGCTTAGTGCCCTTTGAGTGCCTAGGACTGAAATGAAGCTTGGTAGAGCATCCCACACAAACGAATGCTCCACATGCGGGTTTCACATGCCACCAACTCCACATTCACAGGCAACTTCAGAGCCACAGCCGTTTTTAGATAGCCATCAATGCAAAGGCTCTAGACGAAAATACTTTTGTGAGAGCTAATTCAATCAAGGAAACACCTCATGTTGGTGAAGGGCATATTGAAGAAGAGTCAGCCGAGTGGTTCTTGTGGGAGAACAACTCCATTTGGCTCACTAACTTCACACATCATCAGGCTTCCAAGCAGCTCTCAAGGAAACTCAGTTTTCACACTCTATGCTTAGTGCCCTTTGAGTGCATAGGACTGAAATGAAGCTTGGTAGAGCATCCCACACAAACGAATGCTCCACGTGCGGGTTTCACATGCCACCAACTCCACATTCACAGGCAACTTCAGAGCCACAGCCGTTTTCAGATAGCCCTCAATGCAAAGGCTCTAGACGAAACTACTGGTGTGAGAGCTAATTCAATCAAGGAAACACTGCATGTTGGTGGAGGGCATATTGAAGAAGAATCAGCCGAGTGGTTCTTGTGGGAGAACAACTCCATTTGGCTCACTAACTTCACACACCATCAGGCTTCCAAGCAGCTCTCAAGGAAACTCAGTTTTCACACTCTATGCTTAGTGCCCTTTGAGTGCCTAGGACTGAAATGAAGCTTGTTGACCATCCCACAAAAAAGAATGCTCCACATGCGGGTTTCACATGCCACCAACTCCACATTCACAGGCAACTTCAGCGCCACAGCCTTTTTCAGATAGCCCTCAATGCAAAGGCTCTAGACGCAAATATTGGTGTGAGAGCTAATTCAATCAAGGAAGCACTGCATGTTGGTGAAGGGCATATTGAAGAAGAATCAGCCGAGTGGTTCTTGTGGGAGAACAACTCCATTTGGCTCACTAACTTCACACACCATCAGGCTTCCAAGCAGCTCTCAAGGAAACTCAGCTTTCACAGTCTGTGCTTCGTGCCCTTTGAGTGCCTAGGACTGAAATGAAGCTTGGTGAGCATCCCACACAAACGAATGCTCCACATGCGTGTTTCACCTGCCACCAACTCCACATTCACAGGCAACTTCAGCACCACAGCCTTTTTCAGATAGCCCTCAATGCAAAGGTTCTAGACGTGAATATTGGTGTGAGAGCTAATTCAATCAAGGAAACACCTCATGTTGGTGAAGGGCATATTGAAGAAGAATCAGCCGAGTGGTTCTTGTGGGAGAACAACTCCATTTGGCTCACTAACTTCACACACCATCAGGCTTCCAAGCAGCTCTCAAGGAAACTCAGTTTTCACACTCTATGCTTAGTGCCCTTTGAGTGCATTATCGAGGAATGAACCTGGTAGAGCATCCCACACAAACGAATGCTCCACATGCGGGTTTCACATGACACCAACTCCACATTCACAGGCACCTTAGCGCCACAGTCGTTTTCACATAGCCCTCAATGAAAAGGCTGTAGACGCGAATATTGGTGTGAGAGCTAATTCAATCAAGGAAACACTGCATGTTGGTGAAGGGCATATTGAAGAAGAATCAGCTGAGTGGTTCTTGTGGGAGAACAACTCCATTTGGCTCACTAACTTCACACACCATCAGGCTTCCAAGCAGCTCTCAAGGAAACTCAGTTTTCACACTCTATGCTTAGTGCAATTTGAGTGCCTAGGTCTGAAATGAAGCTTGGTGAGCATCCCACACAAACGAATGCTCCACATGAGGGTTTCACATGCCACCAACTCCACAGTCACAGGCAACTTCAGCCCCACAGCCGTTTTCAGATAGCCCTCAATGCAAAGGCTCTAGACGCAAATATTGGTGTGAGAGCTAATTCAATCAAGGAAGCACAGCATTTTGGTGAAGGGCATATTGAAGAAGAATCAGCCGAGTGGTTCTTGTGGGAGAACAACTCCATTTGGCTCACTAACTTCACACACCATCAGGCTTCCAAGCAGCTCTCAAGGAAACTCAGTTTTCACACTCTATGCTTAGTGCCCTTTGAGTGCATTATCTAGGAATAAACCTGGTAGAGCATCCCACACAAACGAATGCTCCACATGCGGGTTTCACATGACACCAACTCCACATTCACAGGCAACTTCAGCGCCACAGCCTTTTTCAGATAGCCCTCAATGCAAAGGCTCTAGACGCAAATATTGGTGTGAGAGCTAATTCAATCAAGGAAACACTGCATGTTGGGGAAGGGCATATTGAAGAAGAATCAGCCGAGTGGTTCTTGTGGAAGAAAAACTCCATTTGGCTCACTAACTTCACAAACCATCAGGCTTCCAAGCAGCTCTCAAGGAAACTCAGTTTTCACACTCTATGCTTAGTGTCCTTTGAGTGCCTAGGACTGAAATGAAGCTTGGTGAGCTTCCCACACAAACCAAGTAACCACATGCGGGTTTCACATGTCACCAACTCCACATTCACAGGCAACTTCAGCGCCACAGCCGTTTTCAGATAGCCCTCAATGCAAAGGCTCTAGACGGAAATATTGGTGTGAGAGCTAATTCAATCAAGGAAACACTGCATGTTGGTGAAGGGCATATTGAAGAAGAATCAGCCGAGTGGTTCTTGTGGGAGAACAACTCCATTTGGCTCACTAACTTCACACACCATCAGGCTTCCAAGCAGCTCTCAAGGAAACTCAGTTTTCACACTCTATGCTTAGTGCCCTTTGAGTGCATTATCTAGGAATCATCCTGGTAGAGCATCCCACACAAACGAATGCTCCACATGCGGGTTTCACATGCCACCAACTCCACATTCACAGGCAACTTCAGCGCCACAGCCGTTTTCAGATAGCCCTCAATGCAAAGGCTCTAGACGCAAATATTGGTGTGAGAGCTAATTCAATCAAGGAAACACTGCATGTTGGTGAAGGGCATATTGAAGAAGAATCAGCCGAGTGGTTCTTGTGGGAGAACAACTCCATTTGGCTCACTAACTTCACACACCATCAGGCTTCCAAGCAGCTCTCAAGGAAACTCAGCTTTCACAGTCTGTGCTTAGTGCCCTTTGAGGGCCTAGGACTGAAATGAAGCTTGGTGAGCATCCCACACAAACGAATGCTCCACATGCGGGTTTCACATGCCACCAACTCCACATTCACAGGCAACCTCAGCGCCACAGCCGTTTTCAGATAGCCCTCAATGCAAAGGCTCTAGACGCAAATATTGGTGTGAACGCTAATTCAATCAAGGAAACACTGCATGTTGGTGAAGGGCATATTGAAGAAGAACCAGCCAAGTGGTTCTTGTGGGAGAACAACTCCATTTGGCTCACTAACTTCACACACCATCAGGCTTCCAAGCAGCTCTCAAGGAAACTCAGTTTTCACACTCTATGCTTAGTGCCCTTTGAGTGCATTATCTAGGAATAAACCTGGTAGAGCATCCCACACAAACGAATGCTCCACATGCCGGTTTCACATGACACCAACTCCACATTCACAGGCAACTTCAGCGCCACAGCCTTTTTCAGATAGCCCTCAATGCAAAGGCTCTAGACGCAAATATTGGTGTGAGAGCTAATTCAATCAAGGAAACACTGCATGTTGGGGAAGGGCATATTGAAGAAGAATCAGCCGAGTGGTTCTTGTGGAAGAACAACTCCATTTGTCTCACCAAGTTCACACACCATCAGGCTTCCAAGCAGCTCTCAAGGAAACTCAGTTTTCACACTCTATGCTTAGTGTCCTTTGAGTGCCTAGGACTGAAATGAAGCTTGGTGAGCTTCCCACACAAACAAAGGAACCACATGCGGGTTTCACATGCCACCAACTCCACATTCACAGGCAACTTCAGCGCCACAGCCGTTTTCAGATAGCCATCAATGCAAAGGCTCTAGACGGAAATATTGGTGTGAGAGCTAATTCAATCAAGGAAACACTGCATGTTGGTGAAGGGCATATTGAAGAAGAATCAGCCGAGTGGTTCTTGTGGGAGAACAACTCCATTTGGCTCACTAACTTCACACACCATCAGGCTTCCAAGCAGCTCTCAAGGAAACTCAGTTTTCACACTCTATGCTTAGTGCCCTTTGAGTGCCTAGGACTGAAATGAAGCTTGGTGAGCATCCCACACAAACGAATGCTCCACATGCCGGTTTCACATGACACCAACTCCACATTCACAGGCAACTTCAGCGCCACAGCCGTTTTCAGATAGCCCTCAATGCAAAGGCTCTAGACGCAAATATTGGTGTGAGAGCTAATTCAATCAAGGAAACACTGCATGTTGGGGAAGGGCATATTGAAGAAGAATCAGCCGAGTGGTTCTTGTGGGAGAACAACTCCATTTGGCTCACTAACTTCACACACCTTCAGGCTTCCAAGCAGCTCTCAAGGAAACTCAGCTTTCACAGTCTGTGCTTAGTGCCCTTTGAGTGCCTAGGACTGAAATAAAGCTTGGTGAGCATCCCACACAAACGAATGCTCCACATGCGGGTTTCACATGCCACCAACTCCACATTCACAGGCAACCTCAGCGCCACAGCCGTTTTCAGATAGCCCTCAATACAAAGGCTCTAGACGCAAATATTGGTGTGAACGCTAATTCAATCAAGGAAACACTGCATGTTGGTGAAGGGCATATTGAAGAAGAACCAGCCAAGTGGTTCTTGTGGGAGAACAACTCCATTTGGCTCACTAACTTCACACACCTTCAGGCTTCCAAGCAGCTCTCAAGGAAACTCAGTTTTCACACTCTATGCTTAGTGCCCTTTGAGTGCATTATCTAGGAATAAACCTGGTAGAGCATCCCACACAAACGAATGCTCCACATGCGGGTTTCACATGACACCAACTCCACATTCACAGGCAACTTCAGCGCCACAGCCGTTTTCAGATAGCCCTCAATGCAAAGGCTCTAGACGCAAATATTGGTGTGAGAGCTAATTCAATCAAGGAAACACTGCATGTTGGTGAAGGGCATATTGAAGAAGAATCAGCCGAGTGGTTCTTGTGGAAGAAAAACTCCATTTGGCTCACTAACTTCACAAACCATCAGGCTTCCAAGCAGCTCTCAAGGAAACTCAGTTTTCACACTCTATGCTTAGTGTCCTTTGAGTGCCTAGGACTGAAATGAAGCTTGGTGAGCTTCCCACACAAACCAAGTAACCACATGCGGGTTTCACATGTCACCAACTCCACATTCACAGGCAACTTCAGCGCCACAGCCGTTTTCAGATAGCCATCAATGCAAAGGCTCTAGACGGAAATATTGGTGTGAGAGCTAATTCAATCAAGGAAACACTGCATGTTGGTGAAGGGCATATTGAAGAAGAATCAGCCGAGTGGTTCTTGTGGGAGAACAACTCCATTTGGCTCACTAACTTCACACACCATCAGGCTTCCAAGCAGCTCTCAAGGAAACTCAGTTTTCACACTCTATGCTTAGTGCCCTTTGAGTGCATTATCTAGGAGTGAACCTGGTAGAGCATCCCACACAAACGAATGCTCCACATGCGGGTTTCACATGCCACCAACTCCACATTCACAGGCAACTTCAGCGCCACAGCCGTTTTCAGATAACCCTCAATGTAAAGGCTCTAGACGCAAATATTGGTGTGAGAGCTAATTCAATCAAGGAAACACTGCATGTTGATGAAGGGCATATTGAAGAAGAATCAGCCGAGTGGTTCTTGTGGGAGAACAACTCCATTTGGATCACTAACTTCACACACCATCAGGCTTCCAAGCAGCTCTCAAGGAATCTCAGTTTCCACACTCTATGCTTAGTGCCCTTTGAGTGCCTAGGACTGAAATGAAGCTTGGTGAGCATCCCACACAAACGAATGCTCCACATGCGGGATTCACATGCCACCAACTCCACATTCACAGGCAACTTCAGCGCCACAGCCGTTTTCAGATAGCCATCAATGCAAAGGCTCTAGACGCAAATATTGGTGTGAGAGCTAATTCAATCAAAGAAACACTTCATGTTGGTGAAGGGCATATTGAAGAAGAATCAGCCGAGTGGTTCTTGTGGGAGAACAACTCCATTTGGCTCACTAACTTCACACACCATCAGGCTTCCAAGCAGCTCTCAAGGAAACTCAGCTTTCACAGTCTGTGCTTAGTGCCCTTTGAGTGCCTAGGACTGAAATAAAGCTTGGTGAGCATCCCACACAAACGAATGCTCCACATGCGGGTTTCACATGCCACCAACTCCACATTCACAGGCAACTTCAGCGCCACAGCCGTTTTGAGATAGCCCTCAATACAAAGGCTCTAGACGCAAATATTGGTGTGAACGCTAATTCAATCAAGGAAACACTGCATGTTGGTGAAGGGCATATTGAAGAAGAACCAGCCAAGTGGTTCTTGTGGGAGAACAACTCCATTTGGCTCACTAACTTCACACACCTTCAGGCTTCCAAGCAGCTCTCAAGGAAACTCAGTTTTCACACTCTATGCTTAGTGCCCTTTGAGTGCATTATCTAGGAATAAACCTGGTAGAGCATCCCACACAAACGAATGCTCCACATGCGGGTTTCACATGACACCAACTCCACATTCACAGGCAACTTCAGCGCCACAGCCTTTTTCAGATAGCCCTCAATGCAAAGGCTCTAGACGCAAATATTGGTGTGAGAGCTAATTCAATCAAGGAAACACTGCATGTTGGGGAAGGGCATATTGAAGAAGAATCAGCCGAGTGGTTCTTGTGGAAGAAAAACTCCATTTGGCTCACTAACTTCACAAACCATCAGGCTTCCAAGCAGCTCTCAAGGAAATTCTGTTTTCACACTCTATGCTTAGTGTCCTTTGAGTGCCTAGGACTGAAATGAAGCTTGGTGAGCTTCCCACACAAACCAAGTAACCACATGCGGGTTTCACATGTCACCAACTCCACATTCACAGGCAACTTCAGCGCCACAGCCGTTTTCAGATAGCCATCAATGCAAAGGCTCTAGACGGAAATATTGGTGTGAGAGCTAATTCAATCAAGGAAACACTGCATGTTGGTGAAGGGCATATTGAAGAAGAATCAGCCGAGTGGTTCTTGTGGGAGAACAACTCCATTTGGCTCACTAACTTCACACACCATCAGGCTTCCAAGCAGCTCTCAAGGAAACTCAGTTTTCACACTCTATGCTTAGTGCCCTTTGAGTGCATTATCTAGGAATCATCCTGGTAGAGCATCCCACACAAACGAATGCTCCACATGCGGGTTTCACATGCCACCAACTCCACATTCACAGGCAACTTCAGCGCCACAGCCGTTTTCAGATAGCCCTCAATGCAAAGGCTCTAGACGCAAATATTGGTGTGAGAGCTAATTCAATCAAGGAAACACTGCATGTTGGGGAAGGGCATATTGAAGAAGAATCAGCCGAGTGGTTCTTGTGGAAGAAAAACTCCATTTGGCTCACTAACTTCACACACCATCAGGCTTCCAAGCAGCTCTCAATTAAACTCAGCTTTCACAGTCTGTGCTTCGTGCCCTTTGAGTGCCTAGGACTGAAATGAAGCTTGGTGAGCATCCCACACAAACGAATGCTCCACATGCGGGTTTCACATGCCACCAACTCCACATTCACAGGCAACCTCAGCGCCACAGCCGTTTTCAGATAGCCCTCAATGCAAAGGCTCTAGACGCAAATATTGGTGTGAAAGCTAATTCAATCAAGGAAACACTGCATGTTGGTGAAGGGCATATTGAAGAAGAATCAGCCAAGTGGTTCTTGTGGGAGAACAACTCCATTTGGCTCACTAACTTTGCACACCATCAGGCTTCCAAGCAGCTCTCAAGGAAACTCAGTTTTCACACTCTATGCTTAGTGTCCTTTGAGTGCATTATCTAGGAATGAACCTGGTAGAGCATCCCACACAAACGAATGCTCCACATGCGGGTTTCACATGCCACCAACTCCACATTCACAGGCAACTTCAGCGGCACAGCCGTTTTCAGATAGCCCTCAATGCAAAGGCTCTAGACGCAAATATTGGTGTGAGAGCTAATTCAATCAAGGAAACACTGCATGTTGGTGAAGGGCATATTGAAGAAGAATCAGCCGAGTGGTTCTTGTGGGAGAACAACTCCATTTGGCTCACTAACTTCACACACCATCAGGCTTCCAAGCAGCTCTCAAGGAAACTCAGCTTTCACAGTCTGTGCTTAGTGCCCTTTGAGGGCCTAGGACTGAAATGAAGCTTGGTGAGCATCCCACACAAACGAATGCTCCACATGCGGGTTTCACATGCCACCAACTCCACATTCACAGGCAACCTCAGCGCCACAGCCGTTTTCAGATAGCCCTCAATGCAAAGGCTCTAGACGCAAATATTGGTGTGAACGCTAATTCAATCAAGGAAACACTGCATGTTGGTGAAGGGCATATTGAAGAAGAACCAGCCAAGTGGTTCTTGTGGGAGAACAACTCCATTTGGCTCACTAACTTCACACACCATCAGGCTTCCAAGCAGCTCTCAAGGAAACTCAGTTTTCACACTCTATGCTTAGTGCCCTTTGAGTGCATTATCTAGGAATAAACCTGGTAGAGCATCCCACACAAACGAATGCTCCACATGCCGGTTTCACATGACACCAACTCCACATTCACAGGCAACTTCAGCGCCACAGCCTTTTTCAGATAGCCCTCAATGCAAAGGCTCTAGACGCAAATATTGGTGTGAGAGCTAATTCAATCAAGGAAACACTGCATGTTGGGGAAGGGCATATTGAAGAAGAATCAGCCGAGTGGTTCTTGTGGAAGAACAACTCCATTTGTCTCACCAAGTTCACACACCATCAGGCTTCCAAGCAGCTCTCAAGGAAACTCAGTTTTCACACTCTATGCTTAGTGTCCTTTGAGTGCCTAGGACTGAAATGAAGCTTGGTGAGCTTCCCACACAAACAAAGGAACCACATGCGGGTTTCACATGCCACCAACTCCACATTCAGAGGCAACTTCAGCGCCACAGCCGTTTTCAGATAGCCATCAATGCAAAGGCTCTAGACGCAAATATTGGTGTGAGAGCTAATTCAATCAAGGAAACACTGCATGTTGGTGAAGGGCATATTGAAGAAGAATCAGCCGAGTGGTTCTTGTGGGAGAACAACTCCATTTGGCTCACTAACTTCACACACCATCAGGCTTCCAAGCAGCTCTCAAGGAAACTCAGTTTTCACACTCTATGCTTAGTGCCCTTTGAGTGCCTAGGACTGAAATGAAGCTTGGTGAGCATCCCACACAAACGAATGCTCCACATGCGGGTTTCACATGCCACCAACTCCACATTCACAGGCAACTTCAGCGCCACAGCCGTTTTCAGATAGCCCTCAATGCAAAGGCTCTAGACGCAAATATTGGTGTGAGAGCTAATTCAATCAAGGAAACACTGCATGTTGGGGAAGGGCATATTGAAGAAGAATCAGCCGAGTGGTTCTTGTGGGAGAACAACTCCATTTGGCTCACTAACTTCACACACCATCAGGCTTCCAAGCAGCTCTCAAGGAAACTCAGCTTTCACAGTCTGTGCTTCGTGCCCTTTGAGTGCCTAGGACTGAAATGAAGCTTGGTGAGCATCCCACACAAACGAATGCTCCACATGCGGGTTTCACATGCCACCAACTCCACATTCACAGGCAACCTCAGCGCCACAGCCGTTTTCAGATAGCCCTGAATGCAAAGGCTCTAGACGCAAATATTGGTGTGAGAGCTAATTCAATCAAGGAAACACTGCATGTTGCGGAAGGGCATATTGAAGAAGAATCAGCCAAGTGGTTCTTGTGGGAGAACAACTCCATTTGGCTCACTAACTTCACACACCATCAGGCTTCCAAGCAGCTCTCAAGGAAACTCAGTTTTCACACTCTATGCTTAGTGTCCTTTGAGTGCATTATCTAGGAATGAACCTGGTAGAGCATCCCACACAAACGAATGCTCCACATGCGGGTTTCACATGCCACCAACTCCACATTCACAGGCAACTTCAGCGCCACAGCCGTTGTCAGATAGCCCTCAATGCAAAGGCTCTAGACGCAAATATTGGTGTGAGAGCTAATTCAATCAAGGAAACACTGCATGTTGGTGAAGGGCATATTGAAGAAGAATCAGCCGAGTGGTTCTTGTGGGAGAACAACTCCATTTGGCTCACTAACTTCACACACCATCAGGCTTCCAAGCAGCTCTCAAGGAAACTCAGCTTTCACAGTCTGTGGTTAGTGCCCTTTGAGGGCCTAGGACTGAAATGAAGCTTGGTGAGCATCCCACACAAACGAATGCTCCACATGCGGGTTTCACATGCCACCAACTCCACATTCACAGGCAACTTCAGCGGCACAGCCGTTTTCAGATAGCCCTCAATGCAAAGGCTCTAGACGCAAATATTGGTGTGAGAGCTAATTCAATCAAGGAAACACTACATGTTGGTGAAGGGCATATTGAAGAAGAATCAGCCGAGTGGTTCTTGTGGGAGAACAACTCCATTTGGCTCACTAACTTCACACACCATCAGGCTTCCAAGCAGCTCTCAAGGAAACTCAGTTTTCACACTCTATGCTTAGTGCCCTTTGAGTGCATTATTGAGGAATGAACCTGGTAGAGCATCCCACACAAACGAATGCTCCACATGCGGGTTTCACATGCCACCAACTCCACATTCACAGGCAACTTCAGCGCCACAGCCGTTTTCAGATAGCCCTCAATGCAAAGGCTCTAGACGCAAAATTAGTGTGAGAGCTAATTCAATCAAGGAAACACTGCATGTTGGGGAAGGGCATATTGAAGAAGAATCAGCCGAGTGGTTCTTGTGGGAGAACAACTCCATTTGGCTCACTAACTTCACACACCATCAGGCTTCCAAGCAGCTCTCAAGGAAACTCAGTTTTCACACTCTATGCTTAGTGCCCTTTGAGTGCATTATCTAGGAATGAACCTGGTAGAGCATCCCACACAAACGAATGCTCCACATGCGGGTTTCACATGCCACCAACTCCACATTCACAGGCAACTTCAGCGCCACAGCCGTTTTCAGATAGCCCTCAATGCAAAGGCTCTAGACGCAAATATTAGTGTGAGAGCTAATTCAATCAAGGAAACACTGCATGTTGGTGAAGGGCATATTGAAGAAGAATCAGCCGAGTGGTTCTTGTGGGAGAACAACTCCATTTGGATCACTAACTTCACACACCATCAGGCTTCCAAGCAGCTCTCAAGGAAACTGAGCTTTCACACTCTATGCTTAGTGCCCTTTGAGTGCCTAGGACTGAAATGAAGCTTGGTGAGCATCACACACAAACGAATGCTCCACATGCGGGTTTCACATGCCACCAACTCCACATTCACAGGCAACTTCAGCGCCACAGCCGTTTTCAGATAGCCCTCAATGCAAAGGCTCTAGACGCAAATATTGGTGTGAGAGCTAATTCAATCAAGGAAACACTGCATGTTGGTGAAGGGCATATTGAAGAAGAAATAGCCGAGTGGTTCTTGTGAAAGAACACCTCCATTTGGCTCACTAACTTCACACACCATCAGGCTTCCAAGCAGCTCTCAAGGAAACTCAGTTTTCACACTCTATGCTTAGTGCCCTTTGAGTGCATTATCTAGGAATCAACCTGGTAGAGCATCCCACACAAACGAATGCTCCACATGCGGGTTTCACATGCCAAAAACTCACATTCACAGGCAACTTCAACGCCACAGACATTTTCAGATAGCCCTCAAAGCATAGGCTCTAGACGCAAATATTGGTGTGAGAGCTAATTCAATCAAGGAAACACTGCATGTTGGTGAAGGGCATATTGAAGAAGAATCAGCCGAGTGGTTGTTGTGGGCGAACAACTCCATTTGGCTCACTAACTTCACACCTCATCCGGCTTCCAAGCAGCTCTCAAGGATTCTCAGTTTTCACACTCTATGCTTAGTGTCCTTTGAGTGCCTAGGACTGAAATGAAGCTTGGTGAGCATCCCACACAAACGAATGCTCCACATGCGGGTTTCACATGCCACCAACTCCACATTCACAGACAACTTCAGCGCCACAGCCATTTTCAGATAGCCCTCAATGCAAAGGCTCTAGACGCAAATATTGGTGTGAGAGCTAATTCAATCAAGGAAACACTGCATGTTGGTGAAGGGCATATTGAAGAAGGATCAGCCAAGTGGTTCTTGTGGGAGAACAACTCCATTTGGCTCACTAACTTCACACACCATCAGGCTTCCAAGCAGCTCTCAAGGAAACTCAGTTTTCACACTCTATGCTTAGTGCCCTTTGAGTGCATTATCTAGGAATGAACCTGGTAGAGCATCCCACACAAACGAATGCTCCACATGCGGGTTTCACATGCCACCAACTCCACATTCACAGGCAACTTCAGCGCCACAGCTGTTTTCAGATGGCCCTCAATGCAAAGGCTCTAGATGCAAATATTGGTGTGAGAGCTAATTCAATCAAGGAAACACTGCATGTTGGGGAAGGGCATATTGAAGAAGAATCAGCCGAGTGGTTCTTGTGGGAGAACAACTCCATTTGGCTCACTAACTTCACACACCATCAGGCTTCCAAGCAGCTCTCAAGGAAACTCAGGTTTCACACTCTATGCTTAGTGCCCTTTGAGTGCTTAGGACTGAAATGAAGCTTGGTGAGCATCCCACACAAACGAATGCTCCACATGCGGGTTTCACATGCCACCAACTCCACATTCACAGGCCACCTCAGCGCCACAGCCGTTTTCAGATAGCCATCAATGCAAAGGCTCTAGACGCAAATATTGGTGTGAAAGCTAATTCAATCAAGGAAACACTGCATGTTGGTGAAGGGCATATTGAAGAAGAATCAGCCAAGTGGTTCTTGTGGGAGAACAACTCCATTTGGCTCACTAACTTCACACATCATCAGGCTTCCAAGCAGCTCTCAAAGAATCTCAGTTTTCACACTCTATGCTTAGTGTCCTTTGAGTGCCTAGGACTGAAATGAAGCTTGGTGAGCATCCCACACAAACGAATGCTCCACATGCGGGATTCACATGCCACCAACTCCACATTCACAGGCAACTTCAGCGCCACAGCCGTTTTCAGATAGCCCTCAATGCAAAGGCTCTAGACGCAAATATTGGTGTGAGAAGTAATTCAATCAAGGAAACACTGCATGTTGGGGAAGGGCATATTGAAGAAGAATCAGCCGAGTGGTTCTTGTGGGAGAACAACTCCATTTGGCTCACTAACTTCACACACCATCAGGCTTCCAAGCAGCTCTCAAGGAAACTCAGTTTTCACACTCTATGCTTAGTGCCCTTTGAGTGCATTATCTAGGAATGAACCTGGTAAAGCATCCCACACAAACGAATGCTCCACATGCGGGTTTCACGTGCCACCAACTCACATTCACAGGCAACTTCAGCGCCACAGCCGTTTTCAGATAGCCCTCAATGCAAAGGCTCTAGACGCAAATATTGGTGTGAGAGCTAATTCAATCAAGGAAACACTGCATGTTGGTGAAGGGCATATTGAAGAAGAATCAGCCGAGTGGTTCTTGTGGGAGAACAACTCCATTTGGCTCACTAACTTCACACACCATCAGGCTTCCAAGCAGCTCTCAAGGAAACTCAGTTTTCACACTCTATGCTTAGTGTCCTTTGAGTGCCTAGGACTGAAATGAAGCTTGGTAGAGCATCCCACACAAACGAATGCTCCACATGCGGGTTTCACATGCCACCAACTCCACATTCACAGGCAACTTCAGCGCCACAGCCGTTTTCAGATAGCCCTCAACGCAAAGGCTCTAGACGCAAATATTGGTGTGAGAGCTAATTCAATCAAGGAAACACTGCATGTTGCGGAAGGGCATATTGAAGAAGAATCAGCCGAGTGGTTCTTGTGGGAGAACACCTCCATGTGGCTCACTAACTTCACACACCATCAGGCTTCCAAGCAGCTCTCAAGGAAACTCAGTTTTCACAGTCTGTGCTTAGTGCCCTTTGAGTGCATTATCTAGGAATGAACCTGGTAGAGCATCCCACACAAACGAATGCTCCACATGCGGGTTTCACATGACACCAACTCCACATTCACAGGCAACTTCAGCGCCACAGCTGTTTTCAGATAGCCCTCAATGCAAAGGCTCTAGACGCAAATATTGGTGTGAGAGCTAATTCAATCAAGGAAACACTGCATGTTGGTGAAGGGCATATTGAAGAAGAATCAGCCGAGTGGTTCTTGTGGGAGAACAACTCCATTTGGCTCACTAACTTCACACACCATCAGGCTTCCAAGCAGCTCTCAAGGAAACTCAGGTTTCACACTCTATGCTTAGTGCCCTTTGAGTGCTTAGGACTGAAATGAAGCTTGGTGAACATCCCACACAAACGAATGCTCCACATGCGGGTTTCACATGCCACCAACTCCACATTCACAGGCCACCTCAGCGCCACAGCCGTTTTCAGATAGCCATCAATGCAAAGGCTCTAGACGCAAATATTGGTGTGAAAGCTAATTCAATCAAGGAAACACTGCATGTTGGTGAAGGGCATATTGAAGAAGAATCAGCCAAGTGGTTCTTGTGGGAGAACAACTCCATTTGGCTCACTAACTTCACACATCATCAGGCTTCCAAGCAGCTCTCAAAGAATCTCAGTTTTCACACTCTATGCTTAGTGTCCTTTGAGTGCCTAGGACTGAAATGAAGCTTGGTGAGCATCCCACACAAACGAATGCTCCACATGCGGGATTCACATGCCACCAACTCCACATTCACAGGCAACTTCAGCGCCACAGCCGTTTTCAGATAGCCCTCAATGCAAAGGCTCTAGACGCAAATATTGGTGTGAGAAGTAATTCAATCAAGGAAACACTGCATGTTGGGGAAGGGCATATTGAAGAAGAATCAGCCGAGTGGTTCTTGTGGGAGAACAACTCCATTTGGCTCACTAACTTCACACACCATCAGGCTTCCAAGCAGCTCTCAAGGAAACTCAGTTTTCACACTCTAGGCTTAGTGCCCTTTGAGTGCATTATCTAGGAATGAACCTGGTAAAGCATCCCACACAAACGAATGCTCCACATGCGGGTTTCACGTGCCACCAACTCACATTCACAGGCAACTTCAGCGCCACAGCCGTTTTCAGATAGCCCTCAATGCAAAGGCTCTAGACGCAAATATTGGTGTGAGAGCTAATTCAATCAAGGAAACACTGCATGTTGGTGAAGGGCATATTGAAGAAGAATCAGCCGAGTGGTTCTTGTGGGAGAACAACTCCATTTGGCTCACTAACTTCACACACCATCAGGCTTCCAAGCAGCTCTCAAGGAAACTCAGTTTGCACACTCTATGCTTAGTGTCCTTTGAGTGCCTAGGACTGAAATGAAGCTTGGTGAGCATCCCACACAAACGAATGCTCCACATGCGGGTTTCACATGCCACAAACTCCACATTCACAGGCAACTTCAGCGCCACAGCCGTTTTCAGATACCACTCAACGCAAAGGCTCTAGACGCAAATATTGCTGTGAGAGCTAATTCAATCAAGGAAACACTGCATGTTGGTGAAGGGCATATTGAAGAAGGATCAGCCAAGTGGTTCTTGTGGGAGAACAACTCCATTTGGCTCACTAACTTCACACACCATCAGGCTTCCAAGCAGCTCTCAAGGAAACTCAGTTTTCACACTCTATGCTTAGTGCCCTTTGAGTGCATTATCTAGGAATGAACCTGGTAGAGCATCCCAAACAAACGAATGCTCCACATGCGGGTTTCACATGCCACCAACTCCACATTCACAGGCAACTTCAGCGCCACAGCCGTTTTCAGATGGCCCTCAATGCAAAGGCTCTAGACGCAAATATTGGTGTGAGAGCTAATTCAATCAAGGAAACACTGCATGTTGCGGAAGGGCATATTGAAGAAGAATCAGCCGAGTGGTTCTTGTGGGAGAACAACTCCATTTGGCTCACTAACTTCACACACCATCAGGCTTCCAAGCAGCTCTCAAGGAAACTCAGGTTTCACACTCTATGCTTAGTGCCCTTTGAGTGCGTAGGACTGAAATGAAGCTTGGTGAGCATCCCACACAAACCAATGCTCCACATGCGGGTTTCACATGCCACCAACTCCACATTCACAGGCCACCTCAGCGCCACAGCCGTTTTCAGATAGCCCTCAATGCAAAGGCTCTAGACGCAAATATTGGTGTGAGAGCTAATTCAATCAAGGAAACACTGCATGTTGGTGAAGGGCATATTGAAGAAGAATCAGCCGAGTGGTTCTTGTGGGAGAACACCTCCATGTGGCTCACTAACTTCACACACCATCAGGCTTCCAAGCAGCTCTCAAGGAAACTCAGTTTTCACAGTCTGTGCTTAGTGCCCTTTGAGTGCATTATCTAGGAATGAACCTGGTAGAGCATCCCACACAAACGAATGCTCCACATGCGGGTTTCACATGCCACCAACTCACATTCACAGGCAACTTCAGCGCCACAGCCATTTTCAGATAGCCCTCAATGCAAAGGCTCTAGACGCAAATATTTGTGTGAAAGCTAATTCAATCAAGGAAACACCTCATGTTGGTGAAGGGCATATTGAAGAAGAATCAGCCAAGTGGTTCTTGTGGGAGAACAACTCCATTTGGCTCACTAACTTCACACACCATCAGGCTTCCAAGCAGCTCTCAAGGAAACTCAGTTTTCACACTCTATGCTTAGTGCCCTTTGAGTGCATTATCTAGGAATGAACCTGGTAGAGCATCTCACACAAACGAATGCTCCACATGCGGGTTTCACATGCCACCAACTCCACATTCACAGGCAACTTCAGCGCCACAGCCGTTTTCAGATAGCCCTCAATGCAAAGGTTCTAGACGCAAATATTGGTGTGAGAAGTAATTCAATCAAGGAAACACTGCATGTTGGGGAAGGGCATATTGAAGAAGAATCAGCCGAGTGGTTCTTGTGGGAGAACAACTCCATTTGGCTCACTAACTTCACACACCATCAGGCTTCCAAGCAGCTCTCAAGGAAACTCAGTTTTCACACTCTATGCTTAGTGCCCTTTGAGTGCATTATCTAGGAATGAACCTGGTAAAGCATCCCACACAAACGAATGCTCCACATGCGGGTTTCACGTGCCACCAACTCACATTCACAGGCAACTTCAGCGCCACAGCCGTTTTCAGATAGCCCTCAATGCAAAGGCTCTAGACGCAAATATTTGTGTGAGAGCTAATTCAATGAAGGAAACACTGCATGTTGGTGAAGGGCATATTGAAGAAGAATCAGCCGAGTGGTTCTTGTGGGAGAACAACTCCATTTGGCTCACTAACTTCACACACCATCAGGCTTCCAAGCAGCTCTCAAGGAAACTCAGTTTTCACACTCTATGCTTAGTGTCCTTTGAGTGCCTAGGACTGAAATGAAGCTTGGTGAGCATCCCACACAAACCAATGCTCCACATGCGGGTTTCACATGCCACCAACTCCACATTCACAGGCAACTTCAGCGCCACAGCCGTTTTCAGATAGCCCTCAATGCAAAGGCTCTAGACGCAAATATTGGTGTGAGAGCTAATTCAATCAAGGAAACACTGCATGTTGGGGAAGGGCATATTGAAGAAGAATCAGCCGAGTGGTTCTTGTGGGAGAACACCTCCATGTGGCTCACTAACTTCACACACCATCAGGCTTCCAAGCAGCTCTCAAGGAAACTCAGTTTTCACAGTCTGTGCTTAGTGCCCTTTGAGTGCATTATCTAGGAATGAACCTGGTAGAGCATCCCACACAAACGAATGCTCCACATGCGGGTTTCACATGACACCAACTCCACATTCACAGGCAACTTCAGCGCCACAGCTGTTTTCAGATAGCCCTCAATGCAAAGGCTCTAGACGCAAATATTGGTGTGAGAGCTAATTCAATCAAGGAAACACTGCATGTTGGTGAAGGGCATATTGAAGAAGAATCAGCCGAGTGGTTCTTGTGGGAGAACAACTCCATTTGGCTCACTAACTTCACACACCATCAGGCTTCCAAGCAGCTCTCAAGGAAACTCAGTTTTCACACTCTATGCTTAGTGCCCTTTGAGTGCGTAGGACTGAAATGAAGCTTGGTGAGCATCCCACACAAACCAATGCTCCACATGCGGGTTTCACATGCCACCAACTCACATTCACAGGCAACTTCAGCGCCACAGCCATTTTCCGATAGCCCTCAATGCAAAGGCTCTAGACGCAAATATTTGTGTGAAAGCTAATTCAATCAAGGAAACACCTCATGTTGGTGAAGGGCATATTGAAGAAGAATCAGCCAAGTGGTTCTTGTGGGAGAACAACTCCATTTGGCTCACTAACTTCACACACCATCAGGCTTCCAAGCAGCTCTCAAGGAAACTCAGTTTTCACACTCTATGCTTAGTGCCCTTTGAGTGCATTATCTAGGAATGAACCTGGTAAAGCATCTCACACAAACGAATGCTCCACATGCGGGTTTCACATGCCACCAACTCCACATTCACAGGCAACTTCAGCGCCACAGCCGTTTTCAGATAGCCCTCAATGCAAAGGCTCTAGACGCAAATATTAGTGTGAGAGCTAATTCAATCAAGGAAACACTGCATGTTGGGGAAGGGCATATTGAAGAAGAATCAGCCGAGTGGTTCTTGTGGGAGAACAACTCCATTTGGCTCACTAACTTCACACACCATCAGGCTTCCAAGCAGCTCTCAAGGAAACTCAGTTTTCACACTCTATGCTTAGTGCCCTTTGAGTGCATTATCTAGGAATGAACCTGGTAGAGCATCCCACACAAACGAATGCTCCACATGCGGGTTTCACATGCCACCAACTCCACATTCACAGGCAACTTCAGCGCCACAGCCGTTTTCAGATAGCCCTCAATGCAAAGGCTCTAGACGCAAATATTGGTGTGAGAGCTAATTCAATCAAGGAAACACTGCGTCTTGGTGAAGGGCATATTGAAGAAGAATCAGCCGAGTGGTTCTTGTGGGAGAACAACTCCATTTGGCTCACTAACTTCACACATCATCAGGCTTCCAAGCAGCTCTCAAGGAATCTCAGTTTCCACACTCTATGCTTAGTGCCCTTTGAGTGCCTAGGACTGAAATGAAGCTTGGTGAGCATCCCACACAAACGAATGCTCCACATGAGGGATTCACATGCCACCAACTCAACATTCACAGGCAACTTCAGCGCCACAGCAGTTTTCAGATAGCCCTTAATGCAAAGGCTCTAGACGCAAATATTGGTGTGAGAGCTAATTCAATCAAGGAAACACTGCATGTTGGGGAAGGGCATATTGAAGAAGAATCAGCCGAGTGGTTCTTGTGGGAGAACAACTCCATTTGGATCACTAACTTCACACACCATCAGGCTTCCAAGCAGCTCTCAAGGAAACTGAGCTTTCACACTCTATGCTTAGTGCCCTTTGAGTGCCTAGGACTGAAATGAAGCTTGGTGAGCATCCCACACAAACGAATGCTCCACATGCGGGTTTCACATGCCACCAACTCCACATTCACAGACAACTTCCTAGCAAAAGCCGTTTTCAGATAACCCTCAATGCAAAGGCTCTAGACGCGAATATTGGTGTGAATGATAATTCAATCAAGGAAACACTGCATGTTGGTGAAGGGCATATTGAAGAAGAATCAGCCGAGTGGTTCTTGTAGGAGAACAACTCCATTTGGCTCACTAACTTCACACACCATCAGGCTTCCAAGCAGCTCTCAAGGAAACTATTTTCACACTCTATGCTTAGTGCCCTTTGAGTGCATTATCTAGGAATGAACCTGGTGAGCATCCCACACAAACGAATGCTCCACATGCGGGTTTCACATGCCACCAACTCCACATTCACAGACAACTTCCTAGCAAAAGCCGTTTTCAGATAACCCTCAATGCAAAGGCTCTAGACGCGAATATTGGTGTGAATGATAATTCAATCAAGGAAACACTGCATGTTGGTGGAGGGCATATTGAAGAAGAATCAGCCAAATGGTTCTTGTAGGAGAACAACTCCATTTGGCTCACTAACTTCACACACCATCAGGCTTCCAAGCAGCTCTCAAGGAAACTCAGCTTTCACAGTCTGTGCTTAGTGCCCTTTGAGTGCCTAGGACTGAAAGGAAGCTTGGTGAGCATCCCACACAAACGAATGCTCTACATGCGGGTTTCACATGCCACCAACTCCACATTCACAGGCCACCTCAGCGTCACAGCCGTTTTCAGATAGCCCTCAATGCAAAGGCTCTAGACGCAAATATTGGTGTGAAAGCTAATTCAATCAAGGAAACACTGCATGTTGGTGAAGGGCATATTGAAGAAGAATCAGCCAAGTGGTTCTTGTGGGAGAACAACTCCATTTGGCTCACTAACTTCACACACCATCAGGCTTCCAAGCAGCTCTCAAGGAAACTCAGTTTTCACACTCTAGGCTTAGTGCACTTTGAGTGCATTATCTAGGAATGAACCTGGTAGAGCATCCCACACAAACGAATGCTCCACATGCGGGTTTCACATGCCACCAACTCCACATTCACAGGCAACTTCAGCGCCACAGCCGTTTTCAGATACCACTCAACGCAAAGGCTCTAGACGCAAATATTGGTGTGAGAGCTAATTCAATCAAGGAAACACTGCATCTTGGTGAAGGGCATATTGAAGAAGAATCAGCCGAGTGGTTCTTGTGGGAGAACAACTCCATTTGGTTCACTAACTTCACACACCATCAGGCTTCCAAGCAGCTCTCAAGGAAACTCAGTTTTCACACTGTATGCTTAGTGTCCTTTGAATGCCTGGCACTGAAATGAAGCTTGGTGAGCATCCCACACAAACGAATGCTCCACATGCGGGATTCACATGCCCCCAACTCCACATTCACAGGCAACTTCAGCGCCACAGCCGTTTTCAGATAGCCCTCAATGCAAAGGCTCTAGACGCAAATATTGGTGTGAGAGCTAATTCAATCAAGGAAACACTGCATGTTGGTGAAGGGCATATTGAAGAAGAAATAGCCGAGTGGTTCTTGTGGGAGAACACCTCCGTTTGGCTCACTAACTTCACACACCATCAGGCTTCCAAGCAGCTCTCAAGGAAACTCAGTTTTCACACTCTACGCTTAGTGCCCTTTGAGTGCATTATCTAGGAATGAACCTGGTAGAGCATCCCACACAAACGAATGCTCCACATGCGGGATTCACATGCCACCAACTCACATTCACAGGCAACTTCAGCGCCACAGCCATTTTCAGATAGCCCTCAAAGCAAAGGTTCTAGGCGCAAATATTGGTGTGAGAGCTAATTCAATCAAGGAAACACTGCATGTTGGTGAAGGGCATATTGAAGAAGAATCAGCCGAGTGGTTCTTGTGGGCGAACAACTCCATTTGGCTCACTAACTTCACACCTCATCCGGCTTCCAAGCAGCTCTCAAGGATTCTCAGTTTTCACACTCTATGCTTAGTGTCCTTTGATTGCCTAGGACTGAAATGAAGCTTGGTGAGCATCCCACACAAACGAATGCTCCACATGCGGGTTTCACATGCCACCAACTCCACATTCACAGGCAGCTTCAGCGCCACACCCGTTTTCAGATAACTCTCAATGCAAAGGCTCTAGACGCAAATATTGGTGTGAGAGCTAATTCAATCAAGGAAACACTGCATGTTGGTGAAGGGCATATTGAAGAAGAATCAGCCGAGTGGTTCTTGTAGGAGAACAACTCCATTTGGCTCACTAACTTCACACACCATCAGGCTTCCAAGCAGCTCTCAAGGAAACTCAGTTTTCACACTCTATGCTTAGTGCCCTTTGAGTGCATTATTGAGGAATGAACCTGGTAGAGCATCCCACACAAACGAATGCTCCACATGCGGGTTTCACATGCCACCAACTCCACATTCACAGTCAGCTTCAGCGCCACAGCCACTTTCAGATAGCCCTCAATGCAAAGGCTCTAGACGCAAATATTGGTGTGAGAGCTAATTCAATCAAGGAAACACTGCATGTTGGTGAAGGGCATATTGAAGAAGAATCAGCCGAGTGGTTCTTGTGGGAGAACAACTCCATTTGGCTCACTAACTTCACACACCATCAGGCTTCCAAGCAGCTCTCAAGGAATCTCAGTTTTCACACTCTATGCTTAGTGTCCTTTGAGTGCCTAGGACTGAAATGAAGCTTGGTAGAGCATCCCACACAAACGAATGCTCCACATGCGGGTTTCACATGCCACCAACTCCACATTCACAGGCAACTTCAGCGCCACAGCCGTTTTCAGATACCACTCAACGCAAAGGCTCTAGACGCAAATATTGGTGTGAGAGCTAATTCAATCAAGGAAACACTGCATGTTGCGGAAGGGCATATTGAAGAAGAATCAGCCGAGTGGTTCTTGTGGGAGAACAACTCCATTTGGCTCACTAACTTCGCACACCATCAGGCTTCCAAGCAGCTCTCAAGGAAACTCTGTTTTCACACTGTATGCTTAGTGTCCTTTGAGTGCCTGGGACTGAAATGAAGCTTGGTGAGCATCCCACACAAACGAATGCTCCACATGCGGGATTCACATGCCACCAACTCCACATTCACAGGCAACTTCAGCGCCACAGCCGTTTTCAGATAGCCCTCAATGCAAAGGCTCTAGACGCAAATATAGGTGTGAGAGCTAATTCAATCAAGGAAACACTGCATGTTGGTGAAGGGCATATTGAAGAAGAATCAGCCGAGTGGTTCTTCTGGGAGAACACCTCCATTTGGCTCACTAACTTCACACGCCATCAGGCTTCCAAGCAGCTCTCAAGGAAACTCAGTTTTCACACTCTATGCTTAGTGCCCTTTGAGTGCATTATCTAGGAATGAACCTGGTAGAGCATCCCACACAAACGAATGCTCCACATGCGGGATTCACATGCCACCAACTCACATTCACAGGCAACTTCAGCGCCACAGCCATTTTCAGATAGCCCTCAAAGCAAAGGATCTAGGCGCAAATATTGGTGTGAGAGCTAATTCAATCAAGGAAACACTGCATGTTGGGGAAGGGCATATTGAAGAAGAATCAGCCGAGTGGTTCTTGTGGGAGAACAACTCCATTTGGCTCACTAACTTCGCACACCATCAGGCTTCCAAGCAGCTCTCTAGGAAACTCAGTTTTCACACTCTATGCTTAGTGCCCTTTGAGTGCCTAGGACTGAAATGAAGCTTGGTGAGCATCCCACACAAACGAATGCTCCACATGCGGGATTCACATGCCACCAACTCCACATTCACAGGCAACTTCAGCGCCACAGCCGTTTTCAGATAGCCCTCAATGCAAAGGCTCTAGACGGAAATATTGGTGTGAGAGCTAATTCAATCAAGGAAACACTGCATGTTGGTGAAGGGCATATTGAAGAAGAATCAGCCGAGTGGTTCTTGTGAGAGAACAACTCCATTTGGCTCACTAACTTCACACACCATCAGGCTTCCAAGCAGCTCTCAAGGAAACTCAGCTTTCACACTCTATGCTTAGTGCCCTTTGAGTGCCTAGGACTGAAATGAAGCTTGGTGAGCATCCCACACAAACGAATGCTCCACATGCGGGTTTCACATGCCACCAACTCCACATTCACAGGCAACCTCAGCGCCACAGCCGTTTTCAGATAGCCCTCAATGCAAAGGCTCTAGACGCAAATATTTGTGTGAAAGCTAATTCAATCAAGGAAACACTGCATGTTGGTGAAGGGCATATTGAAGAAGAATCAGCCGAGTGGTTCTTGTGGGAGAACAACTCCATTTGGCTCACTAACTTCACACCTCATCCGGCTTCCAAGCAGCTCTCAAGGATTCTCAGTTTTCACACTCTATGCTTAGTGTCCTTTGAGTGCCTAGGACTGAAATGAAGCTTGGTGAGCATCCCACACAAACGAATGCTCCACATCCGGGATTCACATGCCAGCGACTCCACATTCACAGGCAACTTCAGCGCCACAGCCGTTTTCCGATAGCCCTCAATGCAAAGGCTCTAGACGCAAATATTGGTGTGAGAGCTAATTCAATCAAGGAAACATTGCATGTTGGTGAAGGGCATATTGAAGAAGAATCAGCCGAGTGGTTCTTGTGGGAGAACAACTCCATTTGGCTCACTAACTTCACACACCATCAGGCTTCCAAGCAGCTCTCAAGGAAACTCAGCTTTCACAGTCTGTGCTTAGTGCCCTTTGAGGGCCTAGGACTGAAATGAAGCTTGGTGAGCATCCCACACAAACGAATGCTCCACATGCGGGTTTCACATGCCACCAACTCCACATTCACAGGCAACCTCAGCGCCACAGCCGTTTTCAGATAGCCCTCAATGCAAAGGCTCTAGACGCAAATATTTGTGTGAAAGCTAATTCAATGAAGGAAACACTGCATGTTGGTGAAGGGCATATTGAAGAAGAATCAGCCAAGTGGTTCTTGTGGGAGAACAACTCCATTTGGCTCACTAACTTCACACACCATCAGGCTTCCAAGCAGCTCTCAAGGAAACTCAGTTTTCACACTCTATGCTTAGTGCCCTTTGAGTGCCTAGGACTGAAATGAAGCTTGGTGAGCATCCCACACAAACGAATGCTTCACATGCGGGTTTCACATGCCACCAACTCCACATTCACAGACAACTTCCTAGCAAAAGCCGTTTTCAGATAACCCTCAATGCAAAGGCTCTAGACGCGAATATTGGTGTGAGAGCTAATTCAATCAAGGAAACACTGCATGTTGGTGAAGGGCATATTGAAGAAGAATCAGCCGAGTGGTTCTTGTGGGAGAACAACTCCATTTGGCTCACTAACTTCGCACACCATCAGGCTTCCAAGCAGCTCTCTAGGAAACTCCGTTTTCACACTCTATGCTTAGTGCCCTTTGAGTGCCTAGGACTGAAATGAAGCTTGGTGAGCATCCCACACAAACCAATGCTCCACATGCGGCTTTCACATGCCACCAACTCCACATTCACAGGCAACTTCAGCGCCACAGCCGTTTTCAGATAGCCCTCAATGCAAAGGCTCTAGACGGAAATATTGGTGTGAGAGCTAATTCAATCAAGGAAACACTGCATGTTGCGGAAGGGCATATTGAAGAAGAATCAGCCGAGTGGTTCTTGTGAGAGAACAACTCCATTTGGCTCACTAACTTCACACACCATCAGGCTTCCAAGCAGCTCTCAAGTAATCTCAGTTTTCACACTCTATGCTTAGTGCCCTTTGAGTGCCTAGGAGTGAAATGAAGCTTGGTGAGCATCCCACACAAACGAATGCTCCACATGCGGGTTTCACATGCCACCAACTCCACATTCACAGGCAACTTCAGCGCCACAGCCACTTTCAGATAGCCCTCAATGCAAAGGCTCTAGACGCAAATATTGGTGTGAGAGCTAATTCAATCAAGGAAACACTGCATGTTGGTGAAGCGCATATTGAAGAAGGATCAGCCAAGTGGTTCTTGTGGGAGAACAACTCCATTTGGCTCACTAACTTCACACACCATCAGGCTTCCAAGCAGCTCTCAAGGAAACTCAGTTTTCACACTCTATGCTTAGTGCCCTTTGAGTGCATTATCTAGGAATGAACCTGGTAGAGCATCCCACACAAACGAATGCTCCACATGCGGGTTTCACATGCCACCAACTCCACATTCACAAGCAACTTCAGCGCCACAGCCACTTTCAGATAGCCCTCAATGCAAAGGCTCTAGACGCAAATATTGGTGTGAGAGCTAATTCAATCAAGGAAACACTGCATGTTGGGGAAGGGCATATTGAAGAAGAATCAGCCAAGTGGTTCTTGTGGGAGAACAACTCCATTTGGCTCACTAACTTCACACACCATCAGGCTTCCAAGCAGCTCTCAAGGATACTCAGGTTTCACACTCTAGGCTTAGTGCCCTTTGAGTGCCTAGGACTGAAATGAAGCTTGGTGAGCATCCCACACAAACGAATGCTCCACATGCGGGATTCACATGCCACCAACTCCACATTCACAGGCAACTTCAGCGCCACAGCCGTTTTCAGATAGCCATCAATGCAAAGGATCTAGACGCAAATATTGGTGTGAGAGCTAATTCAATCAAGGAAACACTGCATGTTGGTGAAGGGCATATTGAAGAAGAATCAGCCAAGTGGTTCTTGTGGGAGAACAACTCCATTTGGCTCACTAACTTCACACACCATCAGGCTTCCAAGCAGCTCTCAAGGAAACTCAGTTTTCACACTCTATGCTTAGTGCCCTTTGAGTGCATTATCTAGGAATGAACCTGGTAGAGCATCCCACACAAACGAATGCTCCACATGCGGGTTTCACATGCCAAAAACTCACATTCACAGGCAACTTCAGCGCCACAGACATTTTCAGATAGCCCTCAATGCAAAGGTTCTAGACGCAAATATTGGTGTGAGAGCTAATTCAATCAAGGAAACACTGCATGTTGGTGAAGGGCATATTGAAGAAGAATCAGCCGAGTGGTTCTTGTGGGAGAACAACTCCATTTGGCTCACTAACTTCACACACCATCAGGCTTCCAAGCAGCTCTCAAGGAAACTCAGCTTTCACAGTCTGTGTTTAGTGCCCTTTGAGTGCCTAGGACTGAAATGAAGCTTGGTGAGCATCCCACACAAACGAATGCTCCACATGCGGGTTTCACATGCCACCAACTCCACATTCACAGGCAGCTTCAGCGCCACAGCCGTTTTCAGATAACCCTCAATGCAAAGGCTCTAGACGCAAATATTGGTGTGAGAGCTAATTCAATCAAGGAAACACTGCATTTTGGTGGAGGGCATATTGAAGAAGAATCAGCCGAGTGGTTCTTGTGGGAGAACAACTCCATTTGGCTCACTAACTTCACACACCATCAGGCTTCCAAGCAGCTCTCAAGGAAACTCAGTTTCACACTCTATGCTTAGTGTTCTTTGAGTGCCTAGGACTGAAATGAAGCTTGGTGAGCATACCACACAAACGAATGCTCCACATGCGGGATTCACATGCCACCAACTCCACATTCACAGGCAACTTCAGCGCCACAGCCGTTTTCAGATAGCCCTCAATGCAAAGGCTCTAGACGCAAATATTGGTGTGAGAGCTAATTCAATCAAGGAAACACTGCATGTTGGTGAAGGGCACATTGAAGAAGAATCAGCCGAGTGGTTCTTGTGGGAGAACAACTCCATTTGGCTCACTAACTTCACACACCATCAGGCTTACAAGCAGCTCTCAAGGAAACTCAGTTTTCACACTCTGTGCTTAGTGCCCTTTGAGTGCATTATCTAGGAATGAACCTGGTAGAGCATCCCACACAAACGAATGCTCCACATGCGGGATTCACATGCCACCAACTCCACATTCACAGGCAACTTCAACGCCACAGCCATTTTCCGATAGCCCTCAAAGCAAAGGCTCTAGGCGCAAATATTGGTGTGAGAGCTAATTCAATCAAGGAAACACTGCATGTTGGTGAAGGGCATATTGAAGAAGAATCAGCCGAGTGGTTCTTGTGGGAGAACAACTCCATTTGGCTCACTAACTTCACACCTCATCCGGCTTCCAAGCAGCTCTCAAGGATTCTGTTTTCACACTCTATGCTTAGTGTCCTTTGAGTGCCTAGGACTGAAATGAAGCTTGGTGAGCATCCCACACAAACGAATGCTCCACATCCGGGATTCACATGCCACCAACTCCACATTCACAGGCAACTTCAGCGCCACAGCCCTTTTCAGATAGCCCTCAATGCAAAGGCTCTAGACGCAAATATTGGTGTGAGAGCTAATTCAATCAAGGAAACACTGCATGTTGGTGAAGGGCATATTGAAGAAGAATCAGCCGAGTGGTTGTTGTGGGAGAACAACTCCATTTGGCTCACTAACTTCACACACCATCAGGCTTCCAAGCAGCTCTCAAGGAAACTCAGTTTCGCACTCTATGCTTAGTGTCCTTTGAGTGCCTAGGACTGAAATGAAGCTTGGTGAGCATCCCACACAAAAACGAATGCTCCACATGCGGGTTTCACATGCCACCAACTCCACATTCACAGGCAACTTCAGCGCCACAGCCGTTTTCCGATAGCCCTCAATGCAAAGGCTCTAGACGCATATATTGGTGTGAGAGCTAATTCAATCAAGGAAACACTGCATGTTGGTGAAGGGCACATTGAAGAAGAATCAGCCGAGTGGTTCTTGTGGGAGAACAACTCCATTTGGCTCACTAACTTCACACACCATCAGGCTTACAAGCAGCTCTCAAGGAAACTCAGTTTTCACACTCTGTGCTTAGTGCCCTTTGAGTGCATTATCTAGGAATTACCCTGGTAGAGCATCCCACACAAACGAATGCTCCACATGCGGGATTCACATGCCACCAACTCCACATTCACAGGCAACTTCAGCGCCACAGCCGTTTTCAGATACCAATCAACGCAAAGGCTCTAGACGCAAATATTGGTGTGAGAGCTAATTCAATCAAGGAAACACTGCATGTTGGTGAAGGGCATATTGAAGAAGAATCAGCCGAGTGGTTCTTGTGGGAGAACAACTCCATTTGGCTCACTAACTTCACACACCATCAGGCTTCCAAGCAGCTCTCAAGGAAACTCAGTTTTTGCACTCTATGCTTAGTGCCCTTTGAGTGCATTATCTAGAAATGCACCTGGTAGAGCATCCCACACAAACGAACGCTCCACATGCGGGTTTCACATGCCACCACCTCCACATTCACAGGCAACTTCAGCGCCACAGCCGTTTTCAGATAGCCCTCAATACAAAGGCTCTAGGCGCAAATATTGGTGTGAGAGCTAATTCAATCAAGCAACACTGCATGTTGGTGAAGCGCATATTGAAGAAGAATCAGCCGAGTGGTTCTTGTGGGAGAACAACTCCATTTGGCTCACTAACTTCACAAACCATCAGGCTTCCAAGCAGCTCTCAAGGAAACTCAGCTTTCACAGTCTGTGCTTAGTGCCCTTTGAGTGCATAGGACTGAAATGAAGCTTGGTGAGCATCCCACACAAACGAATGCTCCACATGCGGGTTTCACATGCCACCAACTCCACATTCACAGGCAACTTCAGCGCCACAGCTGTTTTCAGATAGCCCTCAATGCAAAGGCTCTAGACGCAAATATTGGTGTGAGAGCTAATTCAATCAAGGAAACACTGCATGTTGGTGAAGGGCATATTGAAGAAGAATCAGCCGAGTGGTTCTTGTGGGAGAACAACTCCATTTGGCTCACTAACTTCACACACCATCAGGCTTCCAAGCAGCTCTCAAGGAATCTCAGATTTCACACTCTATGCTTAGTGTCCTTTGAGTGCCTAGGACTGAAATGAAGCTTGGTGATCATCCCACACAAACGAATGCTCCACATGCGGGATTCACATGCCACCAACTCCACATTCACAGGCAACTTCAGCGCCACAGCCGTTTTCAGATAGCCCTCAATGCAAAGGCTCTAGACGCAAATATTGGTGTGAGAGCTAATTCAATCAAGGAAACACTGCATGTTGGTGAAGGGCATATTGAAGAAGAATCAGCCGAGTGGTTCTTGTGGGAGAACAACTCCATTTGGCTCACTAACTTCACACACCATCAGGCTTCCAAGCAGCTCTCAAGGAAACTCAGTTTTCACACTCTATGCTTAGTGCCCTTTGAGTGCATTATCTAGGAATGAACCTGGTAGAGCATCCCACACAAACGAATGCTCCACATGCGGGTTTCACATGCCAAAAACTCACATTCACATTCAACTTCAGCGCCACAGACATTTTCAGATAGCCCTCAAAGCAAAGGCTCTAGGCGCAAATATTGGTGTGAGAGCTAATTCAATCAAGGAAACACTGCATGTTGGTGAAGGGCATATTGAAGAAGAATCAGCCGAGTGGTTCTTGTGGGAGAACAACTCCCTTTGGCTCACTAACTTCACACACCATCAGGCTTCCAAGCAGCTCTCAAGGAAACTCAGTTTTCACACTCTATGCTTAGTGCCCTTTGAGTGCCTAGGACTGAAATGAAGCTTGGTGAGCATCCCACACAAACGAATGCTCCACATGCGGGTTTCACATGCCACCAACTCCACATTCACAGGCAACTTCAGCGACACAGCCGTTTTCAGATAGCCCTCAATGCAAAGGTTCTAGACGCAAATATTGGTGTGAGAGCTAATTCAACCAAGGAAACACTGCATGTTGGTGAAGGGCATATTGAAGAAGAATCAGCCGAGTGGTTCTTGTTGGAGAACAACTCCATTTGGCTCACTAACTTCACACACCATCAGGCTTCCAAGCAGCTCTCAAGGAAACTCAGCTTTCACAGTCTGTGCTTAGTGCCCTTTGAGTGCCTAGGACTGAAATGAAGCTTGGTGAGCATCACACACAAACGAATGCTCCACATGCGGGTTTCACATGCCCCCAACTCCACATTCACAGGCAACTTCAGCGCCACAGCAATTTTCAGATAGCCCTCAATGCAAAGGCTCTAGACGCAAATATTGGTGTGAGAGCTAATTCAATCAAGGAAACACTGCATTTTGGTGGAGGGCATATTGAAGAAGAATCAGCCGAGTGGTTCTTGTGGGAGAACAACTCCATTTGGCTCACTAACTTCACACACCATCAGGCTTCCAAGCAGCTCTCAAGTAATCTCAGTTTTCACACTCTATGCTTAGTGTCCTTGGAGTGCCTAGGACTGAAATGAAGCTTGGTGAGCATCCCACACAAACGAATGCTCCACATGCGGGTTTCACATGCCACCAACTCCACATTCACAGGCAACTTCAGCGCCACAGCCGTTTTCAGATAGCCCTCAATGCAAAGGCTCTAGACGCAAATATTGGTGTGAGAGCTAATTCAATCAAGGAAACACTGCATGTTGGTGCAGGGCACATTGAAGAAGAATCAGCCGAGTGGTTCTTGTGGGAGAACAGCTCCATTTGGCTCACTAACTTCACACACCATCAGGCTTCCAAGCAGCTCTCAAGGAAACTCAGCTTTCACAGTCTGTGCTTAGTGCCCTTTGAGTGCCTAGGACTGAAATGAAGCTTGGTGAGCATCCCACACAAACGAATGCTCCACATGCGGGTTTCACATGCCACCAACTCCACATTCACAGGCAACTTCAGCGCCACAGCCGTTTTCAGATAGCCCTCAATGCAAAGGCTCTAGACGCAAATATTGGTGTGAGAGCTAATTCAATCAAGGAAACACTGCATGTTGGTGAAGGGCATATTGAAGAAGAATCAGCCGAGTGGTTCTTGTGGGAGAACAACTCCATTTGGCTCACTAACTTCACACACCATCAGGCTTCCAAGCAGCTCTCAAGGAAACTCAGTTTTTGCACTCTATGCTTAGTGCCCTTTGAGTGCATTATCTAGAAATGCATCTGGTAGAGCATCCCACACAAACGAACGCTCCACATGCGGGTTTCACATGCCACCACCTCCACATTCACAGGCAACTTCAGCGCCACAGCCGTTTTCAGATAGCCCTCAATGCAAAGCCTCTAGACACAAATATTGCTTTTAGAGCTAATTCTATCAAGGAAACACTGCATGTTGGTGAAGGGCATATTGAAGAAGAATCAGCCGAGTGGTTCTTGTTTGAAAACAACTCCATTTGGCTCACTAACTTCACACACCATCAGGCTTCCAAGCAGCTCTCAAGGAAACTCAGTTTCACACTCTATGCTTAGTGCCCTTTGAGTGCATTATCTAAGAATGCACCTCGTAGAGCATCCCACACAAACGAATGCTCCACATGCGGGTTTCACATGCCACCAACTCTACATTCACAGGCAACTTCAGCGCTACAGCCGTTTTCAGATAGCCCTCAATGCAAAGGCTCTAAACGCAAATATTGTTGTGAGAGCTAATTCAATCAAGGAAACACTGCATGTTGGTGAAGGGCATATTGAAGAAGAATCAGCCGAGTGGTTCTTGTGGGAAAACAACTCCATTTGGCTCACTAACTTCACACACCATCAGGCTTCCAAGCAGCTCTCAAGGAAACTCAGTTTCACACTCTATGCTTAGTGCCCTTTGAGTGCATTATCTAAGAATGCACCTCGTAGAGCATCCCAAACAAACCAATGCTCCACATGCGGGTTTCACATGCCACCAACTCCACATTCACAGGCAACTTCAGCGCCACAGCCGTTTTCAGATAGCCCTCAATGCCAAGGCTCTAGATGCAAATATTGGTGTGAGAGCTAATTCTATCAATGAAACACTGCATGTTGTTTAAGGGCATATTGAAGAAGGATCAACCGAGTTGTTCTTGTGGGAGAACAACTCCATTGGCTCACTAACTTCACACCTCATCCGGCTTCCAAGCAGCTCTCAAGGAAACTCAGTATTCACACTCTATGCTTAGTGCCCTTTGAGTGCATTATCTAGGAATGCACCTTGTAGAGCATCCCACACAAACGAACGCTTCACATGCGGGTTTCACATGCCACCAACTCCACATTTACAGGCAACTTCAGCGCCACAGCCTGTAGGAAGACATTGTGACTGTTGCTCAGCGAACGTAGTCAGTGAGCACGGGATTACAGTTGATGGGACAATATTTGTATGATAAACAACTGAATGGATGTCTTGTGTGTGACTGACTGGATATCCTTTGCATGAGAACAACTGTATGGCTACCTTTTGTATACCTGATGAGATATCATTTGTATAAGAACAATTGAGCCGGAAGTAATATACAAGGCAAAAGGACTTCAAAACTAAGGCATAGAAAACAGTTGATGGTTCTGTTGATGAACTAGGTATCTCTACCCTAATCCTGTATGACCCTCAGTATATAAAGTCTGTTGCCCCTAATAATTTTTGGCTATTGATCATCAGTCAGTAGTCCAAGCGTGTTATTATCGGCTCCGTGCACCAAGTCCATTGCTGCAGGACAGCGACAAGTGGCGCCCGTGAACAGGGACTTGCATAAAGAAGCGAAAGTGCGACGGAGACCCCCACAGAAAGAGGTGAGTGGGAACAATGGGCCAGAATCAGTGCAGAGCGCAGCCTTTTATACCTCTTATACATAGCATTAAAAAGAAAAGTGGAGTAAATATAACTAGGCAGCAATTGCGTTCTTGTTTCGAGGTTATTTTTAAATATAACCCTTGGTTTCTGAATGAAGGGACACTAGAAACAGAAGTCTGGGATCGTGCCCGGAAACATGTAGAAGAGGCCCGAATGACAGGAGAAGATATTCCTGCTGATTTTTGGAGTACATGGTCTTTAATTAAAGCGGTTATTGCAATTATAGAAGGGGAAGAAGACAGGGAGGAGAACCTCCAACAGGCTGTCACGGATTCCTTTGATGACTCTGAGTTAGATGGGGAAATGAAGCAAAAGTCTAAAAAGAAAAATAAGAAAATATTTCCTAGTGCCATTCCCTCTGCATCCCCACTTCCTGATTCATTTCTTCATCCCCCCCTAACTCACAGTACAGATAAGGAGGATGAAGGGGAATCCGTGATAGACCCTCCTCACCAGGGTAGCCATCGTTATATGGCCAGAAAGGAAACTTTTCGAAGCACAGATAAAATAGAAAATGAAATTGGAACTAAGAGAAAGCAGAAAACTTCCAGCATTAAATCACAGGATTTCTACAATGAGGAAGATGAGGATGAGATAGAAAGGTTAAATACCAGCCTATACAGTCTCACCCTTAAATCTGATCGAAGGTGTTCTCAAAGGTCTGGTATTCCCCGCAGACCTCATGAGTTCCGATCGCTTTTTCCAATCATACTTAGTCAAGAGACTAATCATCCTACATATGAAAGCCTAGATTTCAATGCTGTCACAGCTTTTAAAAAGGCTTGTGTGTCCTACGGACCCACTTCTGCATATGTATTGGAATATTTAAATAGTTGGAGCCGAGAAGCAAACTGGATTCCTTATGATTTCGAAGTAATAGCAAAAATAGGGCTTTCTCCGCAATATCTACAATGGAAGATGTGGAGGAGCGATGCAGCTAAGGAGAAGTTACAAACTTTAGGACGGACGGGCCGACAACTCCTGGAGGGTGTGCGGTTAACTTATGATATGCTGGTAGGAGATGGACAGTGGGCTACTACAGAGCAGCAAATTCAGCTGGCTCAAGGTGCGCTCACTCATATACGGGATGTAGCATTGTGGGCCTGGGAGAAAGTTGACACTGGGTCTGAGTTTGCAGGCAGTTATATAAAAGTCATCCAAGGAGCTGGGGAATCTTATGCTGACTTTGTAGGACGACTGACGAATTGCATAGAAAAACAAGTTAGGGATGACAGTACTAGAAAGCTGTTACTCCGGCAGTTAGCCTTTGATAATGCAAATGAGGACTGCCAGGCTGTTATTCGTCCTATAAAAGAAAGAGAGGATCTTATGGGTTACCTAAAACCCTGCCGTAACATAGGGACGTTTAAACATCGTGCCCATTTAGCCGCAATGGAAACCTTTGCTGTTCAGAAGCAAATGAAGGCTAAATGTTTCAATTGTGGCAAGCCAGGTCATTTTCGCAAACAATGCCGAGCACCTCCTTTAACTCAGAGAGACAGCGCTGATGCTGGTAACAGTACTTCCCCCGGCATATGTCCCAGGTGCCGCAGAGGAAGGCACTGGGCGAAAGATTGTAGATCTAGAACAGATCGCGATGGCCAACTCCTGCAGCCGGGAAACTCCCGGCGGGGCCAGCCCCAGGCCCCGAACAATCAGGGGTTTGCAGCACACCAGTATCCTGTTCAATTCGCGCCCATAGAGCCATAACAGATTTAAAACCTGCAACTGCTGGAAGTGCTGCCTTGGACATTGATATCTCCCAGGATTTCACTATTACACCATCTCAGTGTCCTTGTAGGGTGCCCACTGGAATTTTTGGACCCATTCCTGAGGGAATGGTTGGCTTGATAATCGGACGTGGTAGTCTCACTTTGAAAAATATTAAGGTACACTTGGGGGTTATTGGTTCTGATTATAAAGGAGAAATTTTTGTGATGATTACAACTCCATGTACCTGGACTTTTAAGGCAGGAGAAAAAATTGCACAGCTTTTACTTCTGCCATATTATATGCCTGGTTTTTCTAATAACAAAAGAATTGAGGGATTCGGTAGCACTAACAAGTATGTTAACTTGACAACTCTTATATCTGAAGGGAAACGGCCTACACTCGAATTGGCCATCAATGGCAGAAAATTTTCTGGGTTATTAGACACTGGAGCAGATGTTTCAGTTATTTCAAATAAGGAATGGCCTTGTAACTGGCCCACAGAACCTGCTGATTGTGGGCTCCAGGGTGTAGGGGCAATGAATGCCTCTATGCTTCGTGTTAGTACAAAGAAGTTAAGATGTGTTGGTCCTGAAAATTTACAGGGTATCATGCGACCTTATATTGCTCCAATTCCTATCAATTTGTGGGGAAGAGATTTATTACAACAATGGAATGCGGAGGTCTACTTACCCTCCCCCTCTCAGCCAAGAGTGAACAACATAGACCACTGTTGTGGTAAAATTTTAGGAAGAAACTCTCAGGAAAACATAGAGCCAGTTTCTATAGAACAAAACCATGGCCAATATGGGCTGGGTTTTTCTTAGGGGCCATTGAGTTTATTAAACCATCACCGATACCTATTCAATGGAAATCTGATCTGCCTGTGTGGACGCCTCAATGGCCCCTTAAACGAGAAAAATTACAGGCGTTAGAGTCTTTAGTTCAGGAACAATTACAAAAGAACCATATAGAAGAGTCTTTCTCTCCATGGAATTCTCCAGTTTTTGTGATTAAAAAGAAGTCAGGCGCATGGCGATTGTTAATTGACCTCCGAAATGTAAATGCTACTATGATTCCTATGGGTGCCCTCCAACCTGGACTGCCTAATCCTTCTATGATTCCCTCGCATTGGCCATTAATTGTTTTGGATTTAAAAGATTGTTTTTATTCTATTGCTATCCATCCAGATGACCGCCCCCGATTTGCTTTTTCGGTTCCTTCCTTAAATCAACAGGCTCCTGTTAAGCGTTATCAATGGAAAGTTTTGCCACAAGGTATGACCAATTCTGCTACTATGTGCCAATATTTTGTAGGAAAAGTGTTACAGCCGCTCCGTGATGCTTTTCCAGATGCTTATATTATTCATTACATGGATGACATTCTTCTTGCTGCCTCCAGTGACGGTCAGTTACAACAGTTATATGAAGAGGCACAAAAGGTTCTTACTCGTGCTCAGCTTGTGATTGCTCCTGAAAAGGTCCAGAGTGTAGCTCCTTATGAATATCTTGGTCATATTCTAGATCGCACTACTGTACGTCCGCAAATGTTCTCTGTTCGTAAAAACCATCTTTTAACTCTTAATGATTTTCAAAAATTGCTAGGTGACATTAATTGGTTACGACCTTCTCTAGGCATCCCAACCCACCAACTGTCTCACCTTTTTTCAATACTAGAAGGAGATCCGGCCCTTGATAGCCCCCGGATGCTGACTAAAGAAGCGGAGCAGGAGATACAGTTCTTTGAAAAGAAACTTCAAGGTTCTTTTCTCACTCGTTTTGTTCCTGAGGAATCTGTTTTGTTTTTGGTTTTTCCTACACCCCATTCCCCTACTGGAGCTTTAGCACAACGTTCTGGTCCCCTAGAGTGGAGTTATTTGCATCATAAACAAACTAAAACTCTCTCTTCTTATGTTGATATGATTGCCTCCCTCATTATCCAGGGACGTCTGAGAGCCCTCTCTCTAATAGGATACGATCCAGCCTCAATTGTATTGCCTTTAACAGCTAGACAGCTTCAACAGGCCTTAACCTTATCTGCTTCATTACAAGTAGCCCTGGCTGATTATTACGGAGAAATAGGAAACCACTACCCAGCCGGTAAGATTTGGAATTTTTTACAGCGAACTCCTTTCATAATTTCTTCTATTATTCGTGCTGAACCCATTCCTGGTGCTGATACATACTATATTGATGGCTCCTCCTCCGGCCAGGGAGGAATTCATGGACCTCATTTACATACTACAATACAAACTCCATTTTCCTCAGCACAACAGGTGGAACTAGCAACCTTAGTGCATCTCTTACGAGTATGTAACCAACCTCTTAATGTTGTTTCTGATTCGGCTTATGTAGTTGGTCTATTTCCGGCTATTGTAACTGCTTTAATATCTTCCAATAATACTTGTATTTCTCATTTGCTTTTACAATTGCAACAACTACTACGTCAGCGCAACTCACCATTCTTTATTACACATATACGGGCTCATTCTTCTCTCCCTGGACCTATGACCCTTGGCAATTCTCACACTGACAGACTGACTGCACCTATATTTCTTAGTGCCCAAGATGAACATCGTGTTCTACATACTAATGCCAATCGTTTGCATGTGAAATATCATATTCCTCTCCGAATTGCTCGTAACATTTTAGCAACTTGCCCTATTTGTGCCCCTTTACATTGTACTCCTCATCCTGCAGGTGCAAATCCTCGAGGGCTAAGTTCCAAACAGTTATGGCAAATGGATGTTACTCATATACCGTTCTTTCCAAAACAACCATTCTTACATGTAGTTGTAGATACTTTTTCTAAGTTTCTTTGGGCACAACCTATGAGTTCTGAAACTACTTCAGCTGTTAAATCCTTTTTGCTAACATGTTTCTCAATTATGGGAATTCCCTCTTCTATCAAAACGGACAACGGACCTGCATATACTAGTAAAAGTTTCAAAGCATTTTGTTTAGAGTGGTCCATCCAACATGTTACAGGTATTCCCTATAATCCTCAAGGTCAAGCTATTATTGAACGTGCACACCGCACCCTAAAAAGTCAATTATTAAAAAACAAAAAAGGGGGGATGTCACCCAGAGATACTCTGTCCCTAACGCTTTTAACACTTAATTTTTTAAATTTACCTCAAGGAGACATTAATACTCCTGCTGACAAACATTTTTCTACATTATCAGATAAGACTTTACAAATTCCTGTATGGGTAAAACAACTGAATAATTGGTATCCTGGAACAATAATAACCCGTGGCAAAGGTTATGCTCTTGTTTCTTTAGAATCTCCTGATGGATCCTCTGAAAAACTATGGGTTCCCTTACGGCTCATCCGGCCTCGGAGATGCAACAACACCCTTGAACACAACGCTGCCCCTGGAGAAGATGGAACCCCCAGTGGAACTGCCGCTAAGAACTAAAAAGCTAAAATCGTTTAATATCTCTCTTGTTCCACTACAGGTCAGGAGTGCAGAGAAATTCTCCATCTTCCTAGAATGTTTGAGGAAGACTTTAAGTGTAACCTTTTATTTATGGATAACAAATTCTTAACGCCTTAAACATTAGAAAAAATATAGGAATTTGCGGTGGGATCCAAGCATGACTCTGACACCCTCTTAAAGGAGGTTGTGTGTACAGAGCAGGAGGGGATTTCAGGGCAGAGCAGGAGGATAAGAGGAGCTCTCTATCCTAGTCCCCCAGTCCTGGAGACCCCCGGAGGCCTCCCATGTGCTTCCACTGCAGAAGCAGTGGATACCTGCCTCATCAAGGACATCGAGACATCGAGAACTGTATCCCGACTGCCAAGGAGATCACAAGGAAGGTGAGTGCCCTTGGAGGCCGAGAACTCTGAGGTCAGTCCTTTCCTATTGGATTTCCTACATGGGATTGAAGCAGCTCAGTACCCTGCTCAGAGGGTCTGGTGACATCGAAATTTAGCCAGGAGCCCCGGGTGGTACTCAGAGACAAAAGGATTGTAAATTTCCTTCCTTCTGGACTCAGAGGAGGAGTTCTCTCTAATTCTTACCTAGCTCTAGCTTTGGGTCCCACCCCTCTCTTACACTGACCATCAGGGTTGCTTGTGAATCCGACAATTAGTTCAGATAGATAGAGACAAATAAAGGCCAGTTAACTGATAATCGTTCAACTTGTACCTTACTGGTCAGGCTTCCTATTTGGCTGTTTAGATAGACAGATAGGACATTTGGAACAACCAGAACAAAGGCTAATTAGCCTATAATTGCTTAGCCTGTACTTACTGGTCAGGCGCTTTGCTTTTCCTGGACTTTATTAGATAGGTTGTAGAGTTAAATTTTTCCTCACTCACTGGGTCATTGGAAATTTCCCTGCTCTCCTGCCTAAGACTTTTCTGTTGTTCAATTATTAACACATGATTTGCTAGAATCATAAAATTATTTTGATTATCCTAAATGCATGAAAATCTGTAAAATCAAATGAATTATATAAATGGCAAAGTTTGAATTGTAAGGTAGGATTCTCCCCAAAATTTCCATCAACTGTTGATGCCAAACAAGATGTAAATGTATAGAAACTATGATGTTAAGTTTGTAATCGGCTGTTACATGATAAATGCTACTATAGATCCTTTCACTGTTCCTGTGCCACTCTGATTTAGGTTAAACACATAAACATGTTACCTTGGGAGAAATTCTAGCTGTTATTTTTCTACCTTATACCAGGGACCCCAGATGCATTCCCTGGAGAATGCCTGGCTGCTGTGGCCCCCTCTCTTCGTCCCTTTTTCAGCAGGAAGTAGCCAGAATGATCGTCGTCCCCTATCCCTGACAGCTGCCAGGTTCATTCTCCTGGGAAAAAGAATATTGAGGAGCTAGATGGGATGATAGGCAGTTAGGGTGTGTGGTCCCTGGTGTAGTCATCTTTTTATAGTATATAATATTGTATCTCGCCATTTTCCTGCTCTTCCAAGAGCATGTTCTCCCAGATATATCACTCAGGCCTAATTTTTATAAAACATAGAAGGGGGATTTGTAGGAAGACATTGTGACTGTAGCTCAGCTAACGTAGTCAGTGAGCACGGGATTACAGTTGGTGGGACAATATTTGTATGATAAACAACTGAATGGATGTCTTGTGTGTGACTGACTGGATATCCTTTGCATGAGAACAACTGTATGGCTACCTTTTGTATACCTGATGAGATATCATTTGTATAAGAACAATTGAGCCGGAAGTAATATACAAGGCAAAAGGACTTCCAAACTAAGGCATAGAAAACAGTTGATGGTTCTGTTGATGAACTAGGTATCTCTACACTAATCCTGTATGACCCTCAGCATATGAAGTCTGTTGCCCCTAATACATTTTGGCTATTGATCATCAGTCAGTAGTCCAAGCGTGTTATTATCGGCTCCGTGCACCAAGTCCATCGCAGCAGGACAGCGACAACAGCCGTTGTCAGATAGCCCTCAATGTAAAGGCTCTAGACGCAAATATTGGTCTGAGAGCTAATTCAATCAAGGAAACACTGCATGTTGGGGAAGGGCATATTGAAGAAGAATCAGCCGAGTGGTTCTTGTGGGAGAACAACTCCATTTGGCTCACTAACTTCACACACCATCAGGCTTCCAAGCAGCTCTCAAGGAAACTCAGTTTTCACACTCTATGCTTAGTGCCCTTTGAGTGCCTAGGACTGAAATGAAGCTTGGTGAGCATTTCACACAAACGAATGCTCCACATGCGAGTTTCACATGCCACCAACTCCACATTCACAGGCAACTTCAGCGCCACAGCTGTTTTCAGATAGCCCTCAATGCAAAGGCTCTAGACGCAAATATTGGTGTGAGAGCTAATTCAATCAAGGAAACACTGCATGTTGGTGAAGGGCATATTGAAGAAGAATCAGCCGAGTGGTTCTTGTGGGAAAACAACTCCATTTGGCTCACTAACTTCACACACCATCAGGCTTCCAAGCAGCTCTCAAGGATTCTCAGTTTTCACACTCTATGCTTAGTGCCCTTTGAGTGCCTAGGACTGAAATGAAGCTTGGTGAGCATCCCACACAAACGAATGCTCCACATGCGGGTTTCACATGCCACCAACTCCACATTCACAGGCAACTTCAGCGCCACAGCCGTTTTCAGATAGCCCTCAAAGCAAAGGCTCTAGACGCAAATATTGGTGTGAGAGCTAATTCAATCAAGGAAACACTGCATGTTGGTGAAGGGCAAATTGAAGAAGAATCATCTGAGTGGTTCTTGTGGGAGAACAACTCCATTTGGCCCACTAACTTCACACAACATCAAGCTTCCAAGCAGCTCTCAAGCAAACTCAGCTTTCACACTCTATGCTTAGAACCCTTTGAGTGCATTATCTAAGAATGCACATGGTAGAGCATCCCACACAAACGAATGCTCCACATGCGGGTTTCACATGCCACCAACTCCACATTCACAGACAACTTCCTAGCAAAAGCCGTTTTCAGATAACCCTCAATGCAAAGGCTCTAGACGCGAATATTGGTGTGAGAGCTAATTCAATCAAGGAAACACTGCATGTTGGTGAAGGGCATATTGAAGAAGAATCAGCCGAGTGGTTCTTGTGGGAGAACAACTCCATTTGGCTCACTAACTTCACACACCATCAGGCTTCCAAGCAGCTCTCAAGGAATCTCAGATTTCACACTCTATGCTTAGTGTCCTTTGAGTGCCTGGGACTGAAATGAAGCTTGGTGATCATCCCACACAAACGAATGCTCCACATGCGGGATTCACATGCCACCAACTCCACATTCACAGGCAACTTCAGCGCCACAGCCGTTTTCAGATAGCCCTCAATGCAAAGGCTCTAGACGCAAATATTGGTGTGAGAGCTAATTCAATCAAGGAAACACTGCATGTTGGTGAAGGCCAATTGAAGAAGAATCAGCCGAGTGGTTCTTGTGGGAGAACAACTCCATTTGGCTCACTAACTTCACACACCATCAGGCTTCCAAGCAGCTCTCAAGGAAACTCAGTTTTCACACTCTATGCTTAGTGCCCTTTGAGTGCATTATCTAGGAATGAACCTGGTAGAGCATCCCACACAAACGAATGCTCCACATGCGGGTTTCAAATGCCAAAAACTCACATTCACAGGCAACTTCAGCGCCACAGCCGTTTTCAGATAACCCTCAATGCAAAGGCTCTAGACGCAAATATTGGTGTGAGAGCTAATTCAATCAAGGAAACATTGCATGTTGGTGAAGGGCATATTGAAGAAGAATCAGCCGAGTGGTTCTTGTGGGAGAACAACTCCATTTGGCTCACTAACTTCACACACCATCAGGCTTCCAAGCAGCTCTCAAGGAAACTCAGCTTTCACAGTCTGTGCTTAGTGCCCTTTGAGGGCCTAGGACTGAAATGAAGCTTGGTGAGCATCCCACACAAACGAATGCTCCACATGCGGGTTTCACATGCCACCAACTCCACATTCACAGGCAACCTCAGCGCCACAGCCGTTTTCAGATAGCCCTCAATGCAAAGGCTCTAGACGCAAATATTTGTGTGAAAGCTAATTCAATCAAGGAAGCACTGCATGTTGGTGAAGGGCATATTGAAGAAGAATCAGCCAAGTGGTTCTTGTGGGAGAACAACTCCATTTGGCTCACTAACTTCACACACCATCAGGCTTCCAAGCAGCTCTCAAGGAAACTCAGTTTTCACACTCTATGCTTAGTGCCCTTTGAGTGCCTAGGACTGAAATGAAGCTTGGTGAGCATCCCACACAAACGAATGCTTCACATGCGGGTTTCACATGCCACCAACTCCACATTCACAGACAACTTCCTAGCAAAAGCCGTTTTCAGATAACCCTGAATGCAAAGGCTCTAGGCGCAAATATTGGTGTGAGAGCTAATTCAATCAAGGAAACACTGCATGTTGGGGAAGGGCATATTGAAGAAGAATCAGCCGAGTGGTTCTTGTGGGAGAACAACTCCATTTGGCTCACTAACTTCACACCTAATCCGGCTTCCAAGCAGCTCTCAAGGATTCTCAGTTTTCACACTCTATGCTTAGTGTCCTTTGAGTGCCTCTGACTGAAATGAAGCTTGGAGAGCATCCCACACAAACGAATGCTCCACATGCGGGATTCACATGCCACCAACTCCACATTCACAGGCAACTTCATCGCCACAGCCGTTTTCAGATAGCCCTCAATGCAAAGGCTCTAGACGCAAATATTGGTGTGAGAGCTAATTCAATCAAGGAAACACTGCATGTTGGTGAAGGGCACATTGAAGAAGAATCAGCCGAGTGGTTCTTGTGGGAGAACAACTCCATTTGGCTCACTAACTTCACACACCATCAGGCTTACAAGCAGCTCTCAAGGAAACTCAGTTTTCACACTCTGTGCTTAGTGCCCTTTGAGTGCATTATCTAGGAATTACACTGGTAGAGCATCCCACACAAATGAATGCTCCGCATGCGGGATTCACATGCCACCAACTCCACATTCACAGGCAACTTCAGCGCCACAGCCATTTTCCGATAGCCCTCAAAGCAAAGGCTCTAGGCGCAAATATTGGTGTGAGAGCTAATTCAATCAAGGAAACACTGCATGTTGGTGAAGGGCATATTGAAGAAGAATCAGCCGAGTGGTTCTTGTGGGAGAACAACTCCATTTGGCTCACTAACTTCACACACCATCAGGCTTCCAAGCAGCTCTCAAGGAATCTCAGTTTTCACACTCTATGCTTAGTGTCCTTGGAGTGCCTAGGACTGAAATGAAGCTTGGTGAGCATCCCACACAAACGAATGCTCCACATGCGGGTTTCACATGCCACCAACACCACATTCACAGGCAACTTCAGCGCCACAGCCGTTTTCAGATAGCCCTCAATGCAAAGGCTCTAGACGCAAATATTGGTGTGAGAGCTAATTCAATCAAGGAAACACTGCATGTTGCGGAAGGGCATATTGAAGAAGAATCAGCCGAGTGGTTCTTGTGGGAGAACAACTCCATTTGGCTCACTAACTTCACACACCATCAGGCTTCCAAGCAGCTCTCAAGGAAACTCAGTTTCGCACTCTATGCTTAGTGTCCTTTGAGTGCCTAGGACTGAAATGAAGCTTGGTGAGCATCCCACACAAACGAATGCTCCACATGCGGGTTTCACATGCCACCAACTCCACATTCACAGGCAACTTCAGCGCCACAGCCGTTTTCCGATAGCCCTCAATGCAAAGGCTCTAGACGCATATATTGGTGTGAGAGCTAATTCAATCAAGGAAACACTGCATGTTGGTGAAGGGCACATTGAAGAAGAATCAGCTGAGTGGTTCTTGTGGGAGAACAACTCCATTTGGCTCACTAACTTCACACACCATCAGGCTTACAAGCAGCTCTCAAGGAAACTCAGTTTTCACACTCTGTGCTTAGTGCCCTTTGAGTGCATTATCTAGGAATTACCCTGGTAGAGCATCCCACACAAACGAATGCTCCACATGCGGGATTCACATGCCACCAACTCCACATTCACAGGCAACTTCAGCGCCACAGCCGTTTTCAGATACCAATCAACGCAAAGGCTCTAGACGCAAATATTGGTGTGAGAGCTAATTCAATCAAGGAAACACTGCATGTTGGTGAAGGGCATATTGAAGAAGAATCAGCCGAGTGGTTCTTGTGGGAGAACAACTCCATTTGGCTCACTAACTTCACACACCATCAGGCTTCCAAGCAGCTCTCAAGGAAACTCAGTTTTTGCACTCTATGCTTAGTGCCCTTTGAGTGCATTATCTAGAAATGCACCTGGTAGAGCATCCCACACAAACGAACGCTCCACATGCGGGTTTCACATGCCACCACCTCCACATTCACAGGCAACTTCAGCGCCACAGCCGTTTTCAGATAGCCCTCAATACAAAGGCTCTAGGCGCAAATATTGGTGTGAGAGCTAATTCAATCAAGCAACACTGCATGTTGGTGAAGCGCATATTGAAGAAGAATCAGCCGAGTGGTTCTTGTGGGAGAACAACTCCATTTGGCTCACTAACTTCACACACCATCAGGCTTCCAAGCAGCTCTCAAGGAAACTCAGCTTTCACAGTCTGTGCTTAGTGCCCTTTGAGTGCCTAGGACTGAAATGAAGCTTGGTGAGCATCCCACACAAACGAATGCTCCACATGCGGGTTTCACATGCCACCAACTCCACATTCACAGGCAACTTCAGCGCCACAGCTGTTTTCAGATAGCCCTCAATGCAAAGGCTCTAGACGCAAATATTGGTGTGAGAGCTAATTCAATCAAGGAAACACTGCATGTTGGTGAAGGGCATATTGAAGAAGAATCAGCCGAGTGGTTCTTGTGGGAGAACAACTCCATTTGGCTCACTAACTTCACACACCATCAGGCTTCCAAGCAGCTCTCAAGGAATCTCAGATTTCACACTCTATGCTTAGTGTCCTTTGAGTGCCTGGGACTGAAATGAAGCTTGGTGATCATCCCACACAAACGAATGCTCCACATGCGGGATTCACATGCCACCAACTCCACATTCACAGGCAACTTCAGCGCCACAGCCGTTTTCAGATAGCCCTCAATGCAAAGGCTCTAGACGCAAATATTGGTGTGAGAGCTAATTCAATCAAGGAAACACTGCATGTTGGTGAAGGGCATATTGAAGAAGAATCAGCCGAGTGGTTCTTGTGGGAGAACAACTCCATTTGGCTCACTAACTTCACACACCATCAGGCTTCCAAGCAGCTCTCAAGGAAACTCAGTTTTCACACTCTATGCTTAGTGCCCTTTGAGTGCATTATCTAGGAATGAACCTGGTAGAGCATCCCACACAAACGAATGCTGCACATGCGGGTTTCACATGCCACCAACTCCACATTCACAGGCAACTTCAGCGCCACAGACATTTTCAGATAGCCCTCAAAGCAAAGGCTCTAGGCGCAAATATTGGTGTGAGAGCTAATTCAATCAAGGAAACACTGCATGTTGGTGAAGGGCATATTGAAGAAGAATCAGCCGAGTGGTTCTTGTTGGAGAACAACTCCATTTGGCTCACTAACTTCACACACCATCAGGCTTCCAAGCAGCTCTCAAGGAAACTCAGCTTTCACAGTCTGTGCTTAGTGCCCTTTGAGTGCCTAGGACTGAAATGAAGCTTGGTGAGCATCCCACACAAACGAATGCTCCACATGCGGGTTTCACATGCCCCCAACTCCACATTCACAGGCAACTTCAGCGCCACAGGCATTTTCAGATAGCCCTCAATGCAAAGGCTCTAGACGCAAATATTGGTGTGAGAGCTAATTCAATCAAGGAAACACTGCATTTTGGTGGAGGGCATATTGAAGAAGAATCAGCCGAGTGGTTCTTGTGGGAGAACAACTCCATTTGGCTCACTAACTTCACACACCATCAGGCTTCCAAGCAGCTCTCAAGTATTCTCAGTTTTCACACTCTATGCTTAGTGTCCTTGGAGTGCCTAGGACTGAAATGAAGCTTGGTGAGCATCCCACACAAACGAATGCTCCACATGCGGGTTTCACATGCCACCAACTCCACATTCACAGGCAACTTCAGCGCCACAGCCGTTTTCAGATAGCCCTCAATGCAAAGGCTCTAGACACAAATATTGGTGTGAGAGCTAATTCAATCAAGGAAACACTGCATGTTGGTGAAGGGCATATTGAAGAAGGATCAGCCGAGTGGTTCTTGTGGGAGAACAACTCCATTTGGCTCACTAACTTCACACACCATCAGGCTTCCAAGCAGCTCTCAAGGAAACTCAGTTTTTGCACTCTATGCTTAGTGCCCTTTGAGTGCATTATCTAGAAATGCATCTGGTAGAGCATCCCACACAAACGAACGCTCCACATGCGGGTTTCACATGCCACCACCTCCACATTCACAGGCAACTTCAGCGCCACAGCCGTTTTCAGATAGCCCTCAATGCAAAGCCTCTAGACACAAATATTGCTTTTAGAGCTAATTCAATCAAGGAAACACTGCATGTTGGTGAAGGGCATATTGAAGAAGAATCAGCCGAGTGGTTCTTGTTTGAAAACAACTCCATTTGGCTCACTAACTTCACACACCATCAGGCTTCCAAGCAGCTCTCAAGGAAACTCAGTTTCACACTCTATGCTTAGTGCCCTTTGAGTGCATTATCTAAGAATGCACCTCGTAGAGCATCCCACACAAACGAATGCTCCACATGCGGGTTTCACATGCCACCAACTCTACATTCACAGGCAACTTCAGCGCTACAGCCGTTTTCAGATAGCCCTCAATGCAAAGGCTCTAAACGCAAATATTGGTGTGAGAGCTAATTCAATCAAGGAAACACTGCATGTTGGTGAAGGGCATATTGAAGAAGAATCAGCCGAGTGGTTCTTGTGGGAGAACAACTCCATTTGGCTCACTAACTTCACACACCATCAGGCTTCCAAGCAGCTCTCAAGGAAACTCAGTTTCACACTCTATGCTTAGTGCCCTTTGAGTGCATTATCTAAGAATGCACCTCGTAGAGCATCCCAAACAAACCAATGCTCCACATGCGGGTTTCACATGCCACCAACTCCACATTCACAGACAACTTCAGCGCCACAGCCGTTTTCAGATAGCCCTCAATGCCAAGGCTCTAGATGCAAATATTGGTGTGAGAACTAATTCTATCAATGAAACACTGCATGTTGTTTAAGGGCATATTGAAGAAGGATCAACCGAGTTGTTCTTGTCGGAGAACAACTCCATTGGCTCACTAACTTCACACCTCAACCGGCTTCCAAGCAGCTCTCAAGGAAACTCAGTATTCACACTCTATGCTTAGTGCCCTTTGAGTGCATTATCTAGGAATGCACCTTGTAGAGCATCCCACACAAACGAACGCTTCACATGCGGGTTTCACATGCCACCAACTCCACATTTACAGGCAACTTCAGCGCCACAGCCTGTAGGAAGACATTGTGACTGTTGCTCAGCGAACGTAGTCAGTGAGCACGGGATTACAGTTGATGGGACAATATTTGTATGATAAACAACTGAATGGATGTCTTGTGTGTGACTGACTGGATATCCTTTGCATGAGAACAACTGTATGGCTACCTTTTGTATACCTGATGAGATATCATTTGTATAAGAACAATTGAGCCGGAAGTAATATACAAGGCAAAAGGACTTCAAAACTAAGGCATAGAAAACAGTTGATGGTTCTGTTGATGAACTAGGTATCTCTACCCTAATCCTGTATGACCCTCAGTATATAAAGTCTGTTGCCCCTAATAATTTTTGGCTATTGATCATCAGTCAGTAGTCCAAGCGTGTTATTATCGGCTCCGTGCACCAAGTCCATTGCTGCAGGACAGCGACAAGTGGCGCCCGTGAACAGGGACTTGCATAAAGAAGCGAAAGTGCGACGGAGACCCCCACAGAAAGAGGTGAGTGGGAACAATGGGCCAGAATCAGTGCAGAGCGCAGCCTTTTATACCTCTTATACATAGCATTAAAAAGAAAAGTGGAGTAAATATAACTAGGCAGCAATTGCGTTCTTGTTTCGAGGTTATTTTTAAATATAACCCTTGGTTTCTGAATGAAGGGACACTAGAAACAGAAGTCTGGGATCGTGCCCGGAAACATGTAGAAGAGGCCCGAATGACAGGAGAAGATATTCCTGCTGATTTTTGGAGTACATGGTCTTTAATTAAAGCGGTTATTGCAATTATAGAAGGGGAAGAAGACAGGGAGGAGAACCTCCAACAGGCTGTCACGGATTCCTTTGATGACTCTGAGTTAGATGGGGAAATGAAGCAAAAGTCTAAAAAGAAAAATAAGAAAATATTTCCTAGTGCCATTCCCTCTGCATCCCCACTTCCTGATTCATTTCTTCATCCCCCCCTAACTCACAGTACAGATAAGGAGGATGAAGGGGAATCCGTGATAGACCCTCCTCACCAGGGTAGCCATCGTTATATGGCCAGAAAGGAAACTTTTCGAAGCACAGATAAAATAGAAAATGAAATTGGAACTAAGAGAAAGCAGAAAACTTCCAGCATTAAATCACAGGATTTCTACAATGAGGAAGATGAGGATGAGATAGAAAGGTTAAATACCAGCCTATACAGTCTCACCCTTAAATCTGATCGAAGGTGTTCTCAAAGGTCTGGTATTCCCCGCAGACCTCATGAGTTCCGATCGCTTTTTCCAATCATACTTAGTCAAGAGACTAATCATCCTACATATGAAAGCCTAGATTTCAATGCTGTCACAGCTTTTAAAAAGGCTTATGTGTCCTACGGACCCACTTCTGCATATGTATTGGAATATTTAAATAGTTGGAGCCGAGAAGCAAACTGGATTCCTTATGATTTCGAAGTAATAGCAAAAATAGGGCTTTCTCCGCAATATCTACAATGGAAGATGTGGAGGAGCGATGCAGCTAAGGAGAAGTTACAAACTTTAGGACGGACGGGCCGACAACTCCTGGAGGGTGTGCGGTTAACTTATGATATGCTGGTAGGAGATGGACAGTGGGCTACTACAGAGCAGCAAATTCAGCTGGCTCAAGGTGCGCTCACTCATATACGGGATGTAGCATTGTGGGCCTGGGAGAAAGTTGACACTGGGTCTGAGTTTGCAGGCAGTTATATAAAAGTCATCCAAGGAGCTGGGGAATCTTATGCTGACTTTGTAGGACGACTGACGAATTGCATAGAAAAACAAGTTAGGGATGACAGTACTAGAAAGCTGTTACTCCGGCAGTTAGCCTTTGATAATGCAAATGAGGACTGCCAGGCTGTTATTCGTCCTATAAAAGAAAGAGAGGATCTTATGGGTTACCTAAAACCCTGCCGTAACATAGGGACGTTTAAACATCGTGCCCATTTAGCCGCAATGGAAACCTTTGCTGTTCAGAAGCAAATGAAGGCTAAATGTTTCAATTGTGGCAAGCCAGGTCATTTTCGCAAACAATGCCGAGCACCTCCTTTAACTCAGAGAGACAGCGCTGATGCTGGTAACAGTACTTCCCCCGGCATATGTCCCAGGTGCCGCAGAGGAAGGCACTGGGCGAAAGATTGTAGATCTAGAACAGATCGCGATGGCCAACTCCTGCAGCCGGGAAACTCCCGGCGGGGCCAGCCCCAGGCCCCGAACAATCAGGGGTTTGCAGCACACCAGTATCCTGTTCAATTCGCGCCCATAGAGCCATAACAGATTTAAAACCTGCAACTGCTGGAAGTGCTGCCTTGGACATTGATATCTCCCAGGATTTCACTATTACACCATCTCAGTGTCCTTGTAGGGTGCCCACTGGAATTTTTGGACCCATTCCTGAGGGAATGGTTGGCTTGATAATCGGACGTGGTAGTCTCACTTTGAAAAATATTAAGGTACACTTGGGGGTTATTGGTTCTGATTATAAAGGAGAAATTTTTGTGATGATTACAACTCCATGTACCTGGACTTTTAAGGCAGGAGAAAAAATTGCACAGCTTTTACTTCTGCCATATTATATGCCTGGTTTTTCTAATAACAAAAGAATTGAGGGATTCGGTAGCACTAACAAGTATGTTAACTTGACAACTCTTATATCTGAAGGGAAACGGCCTACACTCGAATTGGCCATCAATGGCAGAAAATTTTCTGGGTTATTAGACACTGGAGCAGATGTTTCAGTTATTTCAAATAAGGAATGGCCTTGTAACTGGCCCACAGAACCTGCTGATTGTGGGCTCCAGGGTGTAGGGGCAATGAATGCCTCTATGCTTCGTGTTAGTACAAAGAAGTTAAGATGTGTTGGTCCTGAAAATTTACAGGGTATCATGCGACCTTATATTGCTCCAATTCCTATCAATTTGTGGGGAAGAGATTTATTACAACAATGGAATGCGGAGGTCTACTTACCCTCCCCCTCTCAGCCAAGAGTGAACAACATAGACCACTGTTGTGGTAAAATTTTAGGAAGAAACTCTCAGGAAAACATAGAGCCAGTTTCTATAGAACAAAACCATGGCCAATATGGGCTGGGTTTTTCTTAGGGGCCATTGAGTTTATTAAACCATCACCGATACCTATTCAATGGAAATCTGATCTGCCTGTGTGGACGCCTCAATGGCCCCTTAAACGAGAAAAATTACAGGCGTTAGAGTCTTTAGTTCAGGAACAATTACAAAAGAACCATATAGAAGAGTCTTTCTCCCCATGGAATTCTCCAGTTTTTGTGATTAAAAAGAAGTCAGGCGCATGGCGATTGTTAATTGACCTCCGAAATGTAAATGCTACTATGATTCCTATGGGTGCCCTCCAACCTGGACTGCCTAATCCTTCTATGATTCCCTCGCATTGGCCATTAATTGTTTTGGATTTAAAAGATTGTTTTTATTCTATTGCTATCCATCCAGATGACCGCCCCCGATTTGCTTTTTCGGTTCCTTCCTTAAATCAACAGGCTCCTGTTAAGCGTTATCAATGGAAAGTTTTGCCACAAGGTATGACCAATTCTGCTACTATGTGCCAATATTTTGTAGGAAAAGTGTTACAGCCGCTCCGTGATGCTTTTCCAGATGCTTATATTATTCATTACATGGATGACATTCTTCTTGCTGCCTCCAGTGACGGTCAGTTACAACAGTTATATGAAGAGGCACAAAAGGTTCTTACTCGTGCTCAGCTTGTGATTGCTCCTGAAAAGGTCCAGAGTGTAGCTCCTTATGAATATCTTGGTCATATTCTAGATCGCACTACTGTACGTCCGCAAATGTTCTCTGTTCGTAAAAACCATCTTTTAACTCTTAATGATTTTCAAAAATTGCTAGGTGACATTAATTGGTTACGACCTTCTCTAGGCATCCCAACCCACCAACTGTCTCACCTTTTTTCAATACTAGAAGGAGATCCGGCCCTTGATAGCCCCCGGATGCTGACTAAAGAAGCGGAGCAGGAGATACAGTTCTTTGAAAAGAAACTTCAAGGTTCTTTTCTCACTCGTTTTGTTCCTGAGGAATCTGTTTTGTTTTTGGTTTTTCCTACACCCCATTCCCCTACTGGAGCTTTAGCACAACGTTCTGGTCCCCTAGAGTGGAGTTATTTGCATCATAAACAAACTAAAACTCTCTCTTCTTATGTTGATATGATTGCCTCCCTCATTATCCAGGGACGTCTGAGAGCCCTCTCTCTAATAGGATACGATCCAGCCTCAATTGTATTGCCTTTAACAGCTAGACAGCTTCAACAGGCCTTAACCTTATCTGCTTCATTACAAGTAGCCCTGGCTGATTATTACGGAGAAATAGGAAACCACTACCCAGCCGGTAAGATTTGGAATTTTTTACAGCGAACTCCTTTCATAATTTCTTCTATTATTCGTGCTGAACCCATTCCTGGTGCTGATACATACTATATTGATGGCTCCTCCTCCGGCCAGGGAGGAATTCATGGACCTCATTTACATACTACAATACAAACTCCATTTTCCTCAGCACAACAGGTGGAACTAGCAACCTTAGTGCATCTCTTACGAGTATGTAACCAACCTCTTAATGTTGTTTCTGATTCGGCTTATGTAGTTGGTCTATTTCCGGCTATTGTAACTGCTTTAATATCTTCCAATAATACTTGTATTTCTCATTTGCTTTTACAATTGCAACAACTACTACGTCAGCGCAACTCACCATTCTTTATTACACATATACGGGCTCATTCTTCTCTCCCTGGACCTATGACCCTTGGCAATTCTCACACTGACAGACTGACTGCACCTATATTTCTTAGTGCCCAAGATGAACATCGTGTTCTACATACTAATGCCAATCGTTTGCATGTGAAATATCATATTCCTCTCCGAATTGCTCGTAACATTTTAGCAACTTGCCCTATTTGTGCCCCTTTACATTGTACTCCTCATCCTGCAGGTGCAAATCCTCGAGGGCTAAGTTCCAAACAGTTATGGCAAATGGATGTTACTCATATACCGTTCTTTCCAAAACAACCATTCTTACATGTAGTTGTAGATACTTTTTCTAAGTTTCTTTGGGCACAACCTATGAGTTCTGAAACTACTTCAGCTGTTAAATCCTTTTTGCTAACATGTTTCTCAATTATGGGAATTCCCTCTTCTATCAAAACGGACAACGGACCTGCATATACTAGTAAAAGTTTCAAAGCATTTTGTTTAGAGTGGTCCATCCAACATGTTACAGGTATTCCCTATAATCCTCAAGGTCAAGCTATTATTGAACGTGCACACCGCACCCTAAAAAGTCAATTATTAAAAAACAAAAAAGGGGGGATGTCACCCAGAGATACTCTGTCCCTAACGCTTTTAACACTTAATTTTTTAAATTTACCTCAAGGAGACATTAATACTCCTGCTGACAAACATTTTTCTACATTATCAGATAAGACTTTACAAATTCCTGTATGGGTAAAACAACTGAATAATTGGTATCCTGGAACAATAATAACCCGTGGCAAAGGTTATGCTCTTGTTTCTTTAGAATCTCCTGATGGATCCTCTGAAAAACTATGGGTTCCCTTACGGCTCATCCGGCCTCGGAGATGCAACAACACCCTTGAACACAACGCTGCCCCTGGAGAAGATGGAACCCCCAGTGGAACTGCCGCTAAGAACTAAAAAGCTAAAATCGTTTAATATCTCTCTTGTTCCACTACAGGTCAGGAGTGCAGAGAAATTCTCCATCTTCCTAGAATGTTTGAGGAAGACTTTAAGTGTAACCTTTTATTTATGGATAACAAATTCTTAACGCCTTAAACATTAGAAAAAATATAGGAATTTGCGGTGGGATCCAAGCATGACTCTGACACCCTCTTAAAGGAGGTTGTGTGTACAGAGCAGGAGGGGATTTCAGGGCAGAGCAGGAGGATAAGAGGAGCTCTCTATCCTAGTCCCCCAGTCCTGGAGACCCCCGGAGGCCTCCCATGTGCTTCCACTGCAGAAGCAGTGGATACCTGCCTCATCAAGGACATCGAGACATCGAGAACTGTATCCCGACTGCCAAGGAGATCACAAGGAAGGTGAGTGCCCTTGGAGGCCGAGAACTCTGAGGTCAGTCCTTTCCTATTGGATTTCCTACATGGGATTGAAGCAGCTCAGTACCCTGCTCAGAGGGTCTGGTGACATCGAAATTTAGCCAGGAGCCCCGGGTGGTACTCAGAGACAAAAGGATTGTAAATTTCCTTCCTTCTGGACTCAGAGGAGGAGTTCTCTCTAATTCTTACCTAGCTCTAGCTTTGGGTCCCACCCCTCTCTTACACTGACCATCAGGGTTGCTTGTGAATCCGACAATTAGTTCAGATAGATAGAGACAAATAAAGGCCAGTTAACTGATAATCGTTCAACTTGTACCTTACTGGTCAGGCTTCCTATTTGGCTGTTTAGATAGACAGATAGGACATTTGGAACAACCAGAACAAAGGCTAATTAGCCTATAATTGCTTAGCCTGTACTTACTGGTCAGGCGCTTTGCTTTTCCTGGACTTTATTAGATAGGTTGTAGAGTTAAATTTTTCCTCACTCACTGGGTCATTGGAAATTTCCCTGCTCTCCTGCCTAAGACTTTTCTGTTGTTCAATTATTAACACATGATTTGCTAGAATCATAAAATTATTTTGATTATCCTAAATGCATGAAAATCTGTAAAATCAAATGAATTATATAAATGGCAAAGTTTGAATTGTAAGGTAGGATTCTCCCCAAAATTTCCATCAACTGTTGATGCCAAACAAGATGTAAATGTATAGAAACTATGATGTTAAGTTTGTAATCGGCTGTTACATGATAAATGCTACTATAGATCCTTTCACTGTTCCTGTGCCACTCTGATTTAGGTTAAACACATAAACATGTTACCTTGGGAGAAATTCTAGCTGTTATTTTTCTACCTTATACCAGGGACCCCAGATGCATTCCCTGGAGAATGCCTGGCTGCTGTGGCCCCCTCTCTTCGTCCCTTTTTCAGCAGGAAGTAGCCAGAATGATCGTCGTCCCCTATCCCTGACAGCTGCCAGGTTCATTCTCCTGGGAAAAAGAATATTGAGGAGCTAGATGGGATGATAGGCAGTTAGGGTGTGTGGTCCCTGGTGTAGTCATCTTTTTATAGTATATAATATTGTATCTCGCCATTTTCCTGCTCTTCCAAGAGCATGTTCTCCCAGATATATCACTCAGGCCTAATTTTTATAAAACATAGAAGGGGGATTTGTAGGAAGACATTGTGACTGTAGCTCAGCTAACGTAGTCAGTGAGCACGGGATTACAGTTGGTGGGACAATATTTGTATGATAAACAACTGAATGGATGTCTTGTGTGTGACTGACTGGATATCCTTTGCATGAGAACAACTGTATGGCTACCTTTTGTATACCTGATGAGATATCATTTGTATAAGAACAATTGAGCCGGAAGTAATATACAAGGCAAAAGGACTTCCAAACTAAGGCATAGAAAACAGTTGATGGTTCTGTTGATGAACTAGGTATCTCTACACTAATCCTGTATGACCCTCAGCATATGAAGTCTGTTGCCCCTAATACATTTTGGCTATTGATCATCAGTCAGTAGTCCAAGCGTGTTATTATCGGCTCCGTGCACCAAGTCCATCGCAGCAGGACAGCGACAACAGCCGTTGTCAGATAGCCCTCAATGTAAAGGCTCTAGACGCAAATATTGGTGTGAGAGCTAATTCAATCAAGGAAACACTGCATGTTGGGGAAGGGCATATTGAAGAAGAATCAGCCGAGTGGTTCTTGTGGGAGAACAACTCCATTTGGCTCACTAACTTCACACACCATCAGGCTTCCAAGCAGCTCTCAAGGAAACTCAGTTTTCACACTCTATGCTTAGTGCCCTTTGAGTGCCTAGGACTGAAATGAAGCTTGGTGAGCATTTCACACAAACGAATGCTCCACATGCGAGTTTCACATGCCACCAACTCCACATTCACAGGCAACTTCAGCGCCACAGCTGTTTTCAGATAGCCCTCAATGCAAAGGCTCTAGACGCAAATATTGGTGTGAGAGCTAATTCAATCAAGGAAACACTGCATGTTGGTGAAGGGCATATTGAAGAAGAATCAGCCGAGTGGTTCTTGTGGGAAAACAACTCCATTTGGCTCACTAACTTCACACACCATCAGGCTTCCAAGCAGCTCTCAAGGATTCTCAGTTTTCACACTCTATGCTTAGTGCCCTTTGAGTGCCTAGGACTGAAATGAAGCTTGGTGAGCATCCCACACAAACGAATGCTCCACATGCGGGTTTCACATGCCACCAACTCCACATTCACAGGAAACTTCAGCGCCACAGCCGTTTTCAGATAGCCCTCAATGCAAAGGCTCTAGACGCAAATATTGGTGTGAGAGCTAATTCAATCAAGGAAACACTGCATGTTGGTGAAGGGCAAATTGAAGAAGAATCATCTGAGTGGTTCTTGTGGGAGAACAACTCCATTTGGCCCACTAACTTCACACAACATCAAGCTTCCAAGCAGCTCTCAAGCAAACTCAGCTTTCACACTCTATGCTTAGAACCCTTTGAGTGCATTATCTAAGAATGCACATGGTAGAGCATCCCACACAAACGAATGCTCCACATGCGGGTTTCACATGCCACCAACTCCACATTCACAGACAACTTCCTAGCAAAAGCCGTTTTCAGATAACCCTCAATGCAAAGGCTCTAGACGCGAATATTGGTGTGAGAGCTAATTCAATCAAGGAAACACTGCATGTTGGTGAAGGGCATATTGAAGAAGAATCAGCCGAGTGGTTCTTGTGGGAGAACAACTCCATTTGGCTCACTAACTTCACACACCATCAGGCTTCCAAGCAGCTCTCAAGGAATCTCAGATTTCACACTCTATGCTTAGTGTCCTTTGAGTGCCTGGGACTGAAATGAAGCTTGGTGATCATCCCACACAAACGAATGCTCCACATGCGGGATTCACATGCCACCAACTCCACATTCACAGGCAACTTCAGCGCCACAGCCGTTTTCAGATAGCCCTCAATGCAAAGGCTCTAGACGCAAATATTGGTGTGAGAGCTAATTCAATCAAGGAAACACTGCATGTTGGTGAAGGGCATATTGAAGAAGAATCAGCCGAGTGGTTCTTGTGGGAGAACAACTCCATTTGGCTCACTAACTTCACACACCATCAGGCTTCCAAGCAGCTCTCAAGGAAACTCAGTTTTCACACTCTATGCTTAGTGCCCTTTGAGTGCATTATCTAGGAATGAACCTGGTAGAGCATCCCACACAAACGAATGCTCCACATGCGGGTTTCAAATGCCAAAAACTCACATTCACAGGCAACTTCAGCGCCACAGCCGTTTTCAGATAACCCTCAATGCAAAGGCTCTAGACGCAAATATTGGTGTGAGAGCTAATTCAATCAAGGAAACATTGCATGTTGGTGAAGGGCATATTGAAGAAGAATCAGCCGAGTGGTTCTTGTGGGAGAACAACTCCATTTGGCTCACTAACTTCACACACCATCAGGCTTCCAAGCAGCTCTCAAGGAAACTCAGCTTTCACAGTCTGTGCTTAGTGCCCTTTGAGGGCCTAGGACTGAAATGAAGCTTGGTGAGCATCCCACACAAACGAATGCTCCACATGCGGGTTTCACATGCCACCAACTCCACATTCACAGGCAACCTCAGCGCCACAGCCGTTTTCAGATAGCCCTCAATGCAAAGGCTCTAGACGCAAATATTTGTGTGAAAGCTAATTCAATGAAGGAAACACTGCATGTTGGTGAAGGGCATATTGAAGAAGAATCAGCCAAGTGGTTCTTGTGGGAGAACAACTCCATTTGGCTCACTAACTTCACACACCATCAGGCTTCCAAGCAGCTCTCAAGGAAACTCAGTTTTCACACTCTATGCTTAGTGCCCTTTGAGTGCCTAGGACTGAAATGAAGCTTGGTGAGCATCCCACACAAACGAATGCTTCACATGCGGGTTTCACATGCCACCAACTCCACATTCACAGACAACTTCCTAGCAAAAGCCGTTTTCAGATAACCCTCAATGCAAAGGCTCTAGACGCGAATATTGGTGTGAGAGCTAATTCAATCAAGGAAACACTGCATGTTGGTGAAGGGCATATTGAAGAAGAATCAGCCGAGTGGTTCTTGTGGGAGAACAACTCCATTTGGCTCACTAACTTCGCACACCATCAGGCTTCCAAGCAGCTCTCTAGGAAACTCCGTTTTCACACTCTATGCTTAGTGCCCTTTGAGTGCCTAGGACTGAAATGAATCTTGGTGAGCATCCCACACAAACCAATGCTCCACATGCGGCTTTCACATGCCACCAACTCCACATTCACAGGCAACTTCAGCGCCACAGCCGTTTTCAGATAGCCCTCAATGCAAAGGCTCTAGACGGAAATATTGGTGTGAGAGCTAATTCAATCAAGGAAACACTGCATGTTGCGGAAGGGCATATTGAAGAAGAATCAGCCGAGTGGTTCTTGTGAGAGAACAACTCCATTTGGCTCACTAACTTCACACACCATCAGGCTTCCAAGCAGCTCTCAAGGAAACTCAGCTTTCACACTCTATGCTTAGTGCCCTTTGAGTGCCTAGGAGTGAAATGAAGCTTGGTGAGCATCCCACACAAACGAATGCTCCACATGCGGGTTTCACATGCCACCAACTCCACATTCACAGGCAACTTCAGCGCCACAGCCACTTTCAGATAGCCCTCAATGCAAAGGCTCTAGACGCAAATATTGGTGTGAGAGCTAATTCAATCAAGGAAACACTGCATGTTGGTGAAGTGCATATTGAAGAAGGATCAGCCAAGTGGTTCTTGTGGGAGAACAACTCCATTTGGCTCACTAACTTCACACACCATCAGGCTTCCAAGCAGCTCTCAAGGAAACTCAGTTTTCACACTCTATGCTTAGTGCCCTTTGAGTGCATTATCTAGGAATGAACCTGGTAGAGCATCCCACACAAACGAATGCTCCACATGCGGGTTTCACATGCCACCAACTCCACATTCACAAGCAACTTCAGCGCCACAGCCACTTTCAGATAGCCCTCAATGCAAAGGCTCTAGACGCAAATATTGGTGTGAGAGCTAATTCAATCAAGGAAACACTGCATGTTGGGGAAGGGCATATTGAAGAAGAATCAGCCGAGTGGTTCTTGTGGGAGAACAACTCCATTTGGCTCACTAACTTCACACACCATCAGGCTTCCAAGCAGCTCTCAAGGATACTCAGGTTTCACACTCTATGCTTAGTGCCCTTTGAGTGCGTAGGACTGAAATGAAGCTTGGTGAGCATCCCACACAAACGAATGCTCCACATGCGGGTTTCACATGCCACCAACTCCACATTCACAGGCAACTTCAGCGCCACAGCCGTTTTCAGATAGCCATCAATGCAAAGGATCTAGACGCAAATATTGGTGTGAAAGCTAATTCAATCAAGGAAACACTGCATGTTGGTGAAGGGCATATTGAAGAAGAATCAGCCAAGTGGTTCTTGTGGGAGAACAACTCCATTTGGCTCACTAACTTCACACACCATCAGGCTTCCAAGCAGCTCTCAAGGAAACTCAGTTTTCACACTCTATGCTTAGTGCCCTTTGAGTGCATTATCTAGGAATGAACCTGGTAGAGCATCCCACACAAACGAATGCTCCACATGCGGGTTTCACATGCCAAAAACTCACATTCACAGGCAACTTCAGCGCCACAGACATTTTCACATAGCCCTCAAAGCAAAGGCTCTAGGCACAAATATTGGTGTGAGAGCTAATTCAATCAAGGAAACACTGCATGTTGGGGAAGGGCATATTGAAGAAGAATCAGCCGAGTGGTTCTTGTGGGAGAACAACTCCATTTGGCTCACTAACTTCACACTCATCCGGCTTCCAAGCAGCTCTCAAGGATTCTCAGTTTTCACACTCTATGCTTAGTGTCCTTTGAGTGCCTCTGACTGAAATGAAGCTTGGAGAGCATCCCACACAAACGAATGCTCCACATCCGGGATTCACATGCCACCAACTCCACATTCACAGGCAACTTCAGCGCCACAGCCGTTTTCAGATAGCCCTCAATGCAAAGGTTCTAGACGCAAATATTGGTGTGAGAGCTAATTCAATCAAGGAAACACTGCATGTTGGTGAAGGGCATATTGAAGAAGAATCAGCCGAGTGGTTCTTGTGGGAGAACAACTCCATTTGGCTCACTAACTTCACACACCATCAGGCTTCCAAGCAGCTCTCAAGGAAACTCAGCTTTCACAGTCTGTGTTTAGTGCCCTTTGAGTGCCTAGGACTGAAATGAAGCTTGGTGAGCATCCCACACAAACGAATGCTCCACATGCGGGTTTCACATGCCACCAACTCCACATTCACAGGCAGCTTCAGCGCCACAGCCGTTTTCAGATAGCCCTCAATGCAAAGGCTCTAGACGCAAATATTGGTGTGAGAGCTAATTCAATCAAGGAAACACTGCATTTTGGTGGAGGGCATATTGAAGAAGAATCAGCCGAGTGGTTCTTGTGGGAGAACAACTCCATTTGGCTCACTAACTTCACACACCATCAGGCTTCCAAGCAGCTCTCAAGGAAACTCAGTTTCACACTCTATGCTTAGTGTTCTTTGAGTGCCTAGGACTGAAATGAAGCTTGGTGAGCATACCACACAAACGAATGCTCCACATGCGGGATTCACATGCCACCAACTCCACATTCACAGGCAACTTCAGCGCCACAGCCGTTTTCAGATAGCCCTCAATGCAAAGGCTCTAGACGCAAATATTGGTGTGAGAGCTAATTCAATCAAGGAAACACTGCATGTTGGTGAAGGGCACATTGAAGAAGAATCAGCCGAGTGGTTCTTGTGGGAGAACAACTCCATTTGGCTCACTAACTTCACACACCATCAGGCTTCCAAGCAGCTCTCAAGGAAACTCAGTTTTCACACTCTGTGCTTAGTGCCCTTTGAGTGCATTATCTAGGAATTACCCTGGTAGAGCATCCCACACAAACGAATGCTCCACATGCGGGATTCACATGCCACCAACTCCACATTCACAGGCAACTTCAGCGCCACAGCCATTTTCCGATAGCCCTCAAAGCAAAGGCTCTAGGCGCAAATATTGGTGTGAGAGCTAATTCAATCAAGGAAACACTGCATGTTGGTGAAGGGCATATTGAAGAAGAATCAGCCGAGTGGTTCTTGTGGGAGAACAACTCCATTTGGCTCACTAACTTCACACCTCATCCGGCTTCCAAGCAGCTCTCAAGGATTCTGTTTTCACACTCTATGCTTAGTGTCCTTTGAGTGCCTAGGACTGAAATGAAGCTTGGTGAGCATCCCACACAAACGAATGCTCCACATCCGGGATTCACATGCCACCAACTCCACATTCACAGGCAACTTCAGCGCCACAGCCCTTTTCAGATAGCCCTCAATGCAAAGGCTCTAGACGCAAATATTGGTGTGAGAGCTAATTCAATCAAGGAAACACTGCATGTTGGTGAAGGGCATATTGAAGAAGAATCAGCCGAGTGGTTGTTGTGGGAGAACAACTCCATTTGGCTCACTAACTTCACACACCATCAGGCTTCCAAGCAGCTCTCAAGGAAACTCAGTTTCGCACTCTATGCTTAGTGTCCTTTGAGTGCCTAGGACTGAAATGAAGCTTGGTGAGCATCCCACACAAAAACGAATGCTCCACATGCGGGTTTCACATGCCACCAACTCCACATTCACAGGCAACTTCAGCGCCACAGCCGTTTTCCGATAGCCCTCAATGCAAAGGCTCTAGACGCATATATTGGTGTGAGAGCTAATTCAATCAAGGAAACACTGCATGTTGGTGAAGGGCACATTGAAGAAGAATCAGCCGAGTGGTTCTTGTGGGAGAACAACTCCATTTGGCTCACTAACTTCACACACCATCAGGCTTACAAGCAGCTCTCAAGGAAACTCAGTTTTCACACTCTGTGCTTAGTGCCCTTTGAGTGCATTATCTAGGAATTACCCTGGTAGAGCATCCCGCACAAACGAATGCTCCACATGCGGGATTCACATGCCACCAACTCCACATTCACAGGCAACTTCAGCGCCACAGCCGTTTTCAGATACCAATCAACGCAAAGGCTCTAGACGCAAATATTGGTGTGAGAGCTAATTCAATCAAGGAAACACTGCATGTTGGGGAAGGGCATATTGAAGAAGAATCAGCCGAGTGGTTCTTGTGGGAGAACAACTCCATTTGGCTCACTAACTTCACACACCATCAGGCTTCCAAGCAGCTCTCAAGGAAACTCAGTTTTTGCACTCTATGCTTAGTGCCCTTTGAGTGCATTATCTAGAAATGCACCTGGTAGAGCATCCCACACAAACGAACGCTCCACATGCGGGTTTCACATGCCACCACCTCCACATTCACAGGCAACTTCAGCGCCACAGCCGTTTTCAGATAGCCCTCAATACAAAGGCTCTAGGCGCAAATATTGGTGTGAGAGCTAATTCAATCAAGCAACACTGCATGTTGGTGAAGCGCATATTGAAGAAGAATCAGCCGAGTGGTTCTTGTGGGAGAACAACTCCATTTGGCTCACTAACTTCACAAACCATCAGGCTTCCAAGCAGCTCTCAAGGAAACTCAGCTTTCACAGTCTGTGCTTAGTGCCCTTTGAGTGCATAGGACTGAAATGAAGCTTGGTGAGCATCCCACACAAACGAATGCTCCACATGCGGGTTTCACATGCCACCAACTCCACATTCACAGGCAACTTCAGCGCCACAGCTGTTTTCAGATAGCCCTCAATGCAAAGGCTCTAGACGCAAATATTGGTGTGAGAGCTAATTCAATCAAGGAAACACTGCATGTTGGTGAAGGGCATATTGAAGAAGAATCAGCCGAGTGGTTCTTGTGGGAGAACAACTCCATTTGGCTCACTAACTTCACACACCATCAGGCTTCCAAGCACCTCTCAAGGAATCTCAGATTTCACACTCTATGCTTAGTGTCCTTTGAGTGCCTGGGACTGAAATGAAGCTTGGTGATCATCCCACACAAACGAATGCTCCACATGCGGGATTCACATGCCACCAACTCCACATTCACAGGCAACTTCAGCGCCACAGCCGTTTTCAGATAGCCCTCAATGCAAAGGCTCTAGACGCAAATATTGGTGTGAGAGCTAATTCAATCAAGGAAACACTGCATGTTGGTGAAGGGCATATTGAAGAAGAATCAGCCGAGTGGTTCTTGTGGGAGAACAACTCCATTTGGCTCACTAACTTCACACACCATCAGGCTTCCAAGCAGCTCTCAAGGAAACTCAGTTTTCACACTCTATGCTTAGTGCCCTTTGAGTGCATTATCTAGGAATTACCCTGGTAGAGCATCCCACACAAACGAATGCTCCACATGCGGGTTTCACATGCCAAAAACTCACATTCACATTCAACTTCAGCGCCACAGACATTTTCAGATAGCCCTCAAAGCAAAGGCTCTAGGCGCAAATATTGGTGTGAGAGCTAATTCAATCAAGGAAACACTGCATGTTGGTGAAGGGCATATTGAAGAAGAATCAGCCGAGTGGTTCTTGTGGGAGAACAACTCCCTTTGGCTCACTAACTTCACACACCATCAGGCTTCCAAGCAGCTCTCAAGGAAACTCAGTTTTCACACTCTATGCTTAGTGCCCTTTGAGTGCCTAGGACTGAAATGAAGCTTGGTGAGCATCCCACACAAACGAATGCTCCACATGCGGGTTTCACATGCCACCAACTCCACATTCACAGGCAACTTCAGCGACACAGCCGTTTTCAGATAGCCCTCAATGCAAAGGTTCTAGACGCAAATATTGGTGTGAGAGCTAATTCAACCAAGGAAACACTGCATGTTGGTGAAGGGCATATTGAAGAAGAATCAGCCGAGTGGTTCTTGTTGGAGAACAACTCCATTTGGCTCACTAACTTCACACACCATCAGGCTTCCAAGCAGCTCTCAAGGAAACTCAGCTTTCACAGTCTGTGCTTAGTGCCCTTTGAGTGCCTAGGACTGAAATGAAGCTTGGTGAGCATCACACACAAACGAATGCTCCACATGCGGGTTTCACATGCCCCCAACTCCACATTCACAGGCAACTTCAGCGCCACAGGCATTTTCAGATAGCCCTCAATGCAAAGGCTCTAGACGCAAATATTGGTGTGAGAGCTAATTCAATCAAGGAAACACTGCATTTTGGTGGAGGGCATATTGAAGAAGAATCAGCCGAGTGGTTCTTGTGGGAGAACAACTCCATTTGGCTCACTAACTTCACACACCATCAGGCTTCCAAGCAGCTCTCAAGTAATCTCAGTTTTCACACTCTATGCTTAGTGTCCTTGGAGTGCCTAGGACTGAAATGAAGCTTGGTGAGCATCCCACACAAACGAATGCTCCACATGCGGGTTTCACATGCCACCAACTCCACATTCACAGGCAACTTCAGCGCCACAGCCGTTTTCAGATAGCCCTCAATGCAAAGGCTCTAGACGCAAATATTGGTGTGAGAGCTAATTCAATCAAGGAAACACTGCATGTTGGTGCAGGGCACATTGAAGAAGAATCAGCCGAGTGGTTCTTGTGGGAGAACAGCTCCATTTGGCTCACTAACTTCACACACCATCAGGCTTCCAAGCAGCTCTCAAGGAAACTCAGCTTTCACAGTCTGTGCTTAGTGCCCTTTGAGTGCCTAGGACTGAAATGAAGCTTGGTGAGCATCCCACACAAACGAATGCTCCACATGCGGGTTTCACATGCCACCAACTCCACATTCACAGGCAACTTCAGCGCCACAGCCGTTTTCAGATAGCCCTCAATGCAAAGGCTCTAGACGCAAATATTGGTGTGAGAGCTAATTCAATCAAGGAAACACTGCATGTTGGTGAAGGGCATATTGAAGAAGGATCAGCCGAGTGGTTCTTGTGGGAGAACAACTCCATTTGGCTCACTAACTTCACACACCATCAGGCTTCCAAGCAGCTCTCAAGGAAACTCAGTTTTTGCACTCTATGCTTAGTGCCCTTTGAGTGCATTATCTAGAAATGCATCTGGTAGAGCATCCCACACAAACGAACGCTCCACATGCGGGTTTCACATGCCACCAACTCCACATTCACAGGCAACTTCAGCGCCACAGCCGTTTTCAGATAGCCCTCAATGCAAAGCCTCTAGACACAAATATTGCTTTTAGAGCTAATTCAATCAAGGAAACACTGCATGTTGGTGAAGGGCATATTGAAGAAGAATCAGCCGAGTGGTTCTTGTTTGAAAACAACTCCATTTGGCTCACTAACTTCACACACCATCAGGCTTCCAAGCAGCTCTCAAGGAAACTCAGTTTCACACTCTATGCTTAGTGCCCTTTGAGTGCATTATCTAAGAATGCACCTCGTAGAGCATCCCACACAAACGAATGCTCCACATGCGGGTTTCACATGCCACCAACTCTACATTCACAGGCAACTTCAGCGCTACAGCCGTTTTCAGATAGCCCTCAATGCAAAGGCTCTAAACGCAAATATTGGTGTGAGAGCTAATTCAATCAAGGAAACACTGCATGTTGGTGAAGGGCATATTGAAGAAGAATCAGCCGAGTGGTTCTTGTGGGAAAACAACTCCATTTGGCTCACTAACTTCACACACCATCAGGCTTCCAAGCAGCTCTCAAGGAAACTCAGTTTCACACTCTATGCTTAGTGCCCTTTGAGTGCATTATCTAAGAATGCACCTCGTAGAGCATCCCAAACAAACCAATGCTCCACATGCGGGTTTCACATGCCACCAACTCCACATTCACAGGCAACTTCAGCGCCACAGCCGTTTTCAGATAGCCCTCAATGCCAAGGCTCTAGATGCAAATATTGGTGTGAGAGCTAATTCTATCAATGAAACACTGCATGTTGTTTAAGGGCATATTGAAGAAGGATCAACCGAGTTGTTCTTGTGGGAGAACAACTCCATTGGCTCACTAACTTCACACCTCATCCGGCTTCCAAGCAGCTCTCAAGGAAACTCAGTATTCACACTCTATGCTTAGTGCCCTTTGAGTGCATTATCTAGGAATGCACCTTGTAGAGCATCCCACACAAACGAACGCTTCACATGCGGGTTTCACATGCCACCAACTCCACATTTACAGGCAACTTCAGCGCCACAGCCTGTAGGAAGACATTGTGACTGTTGCTCAGCGAACGTAGTCAGTGAGCACGGGATTACAGTTGATGGGACAATATTTGTATGATAAACAACTGAATGGATGTCTTGTGTGTGACTGACTGGATATCCTTTGCATGAGAACAACTGTATGGCTACCTTTTGTATACCTGATGAGATATCATTTGTATAAGAACAATTGAGCCGGAAGTAATATACAAGGCAAAAGGACTTCAAAACTAAGGCATAGAAAACAGTTGATGGTTCTGTTGATGAACTAGGTATCTCTACCCTAATCCTGTATGACCCTCAGTATATAAAGTCTGTTGCCCCTAATAATTTTTGGCTATTGATCATCAGTCAGTAGTCCAAGCGTGTTATTATCGGCTCCGTGCACCAAGTCCATTGCTGCAGGACAGCGACAAGTGGCGCCCGTGAACAGGGACTTGCATAAAGAAGCGAAAGTGCGACGGAGACCCCCACAGAAAGAGGTGAGTGGGAACAATGGGCCAGAATCAGTGCAGAGCGCAGCCTTTTATACCTCTTATACATAGCATTAAAAAGAAAAGTGGAGTAAATATAACTAGGCAGCAATTGCGTTCTTGTTTCGAGGTTATTTTTAAATATAACCCTTGGTTTCTGAATGAAGGGACACTAGAAACAGAAGTCTGGGATCGTGCCCGGAAACATGTAGAAGAGGCCCGAATGACAGGAGAAGATATTCCTGCTGATTTTTGGAGTACATGGTCTTTAATTAAAGCGGTTATTGCAATTATAGAAGGGGAAGAAGACAGGGAGGAGAACCTCCAACAGGCTGTCACGGATTCCTTTGATGACTCTGAGTTAGATGGGGAAATGAAGCAAAAGTCTAAAAAGAAAAATAAGAAAATATTTCCTAGTGCCATTCCCTCTGCATCCCCACTTCCTGATTCATTTCTTCATCCCCCCCTAACTCACAGTACAGATAAGGAGGATGAAGGGGAATCCGTGATAGACCCTCCTCACCAGGGTAGCCATCGTTATATGGCCAGAAAGGAAACTTTTCGAAGCACAGATAAAATAGAAAATGAAATTGGAACTAAGAGAAAGCAGAAAACTTCCAGCATTAAATCACAGGATTTCTACAATGAGGAAGATGAGGATGAGATAGAAAGGTTAAATACCAGCCTATACAGTCTCACCCTTAAATCTGATCGAAGGTGTTCTCAAAGGTCTGGTATTCCCCGCAGACCTCATGAGTTCCGATCGCTTTTTCCAATCATACTTAGTCAAGAGACTAATCATCCTACATATGAAAGCCTAGATTTCAATGCTGTCACAGCTTTTAAAAAGGCTTGTGTGTCCTACGGACCCACTTCTGCATATGTATTGGAATATTTAAATAGTTGGAGCCGAGAAGCAAACTGGATTCCTTATGATTTCGAAGTAATAGCAAAAATAGGGCTTTCTCCGCAATATCTACAATGGAAGATGTGGAGGAGCGATGCAGCTAAGGAGAAGTTACAAACTTTAGGACGGACGGGCCGACAACTCCTGGAGGGTGTGCGGTTAACTTATGATATGCTGGTAGGAGATGGACAGTGGGCTACTACAGAGCAGCAAATTCAGCTGGCTCAAGGTGCGCTCACTCATATACGGGATGTAGCATTGTGGGCCTGGGAGAAAGTTGACACTGGGTCTGAGTTTGCAGGCAGTTATATAAAAGTCATCCAAGGAGCTGGGGAATCTTATGCTGACTTTGTAGGACGACTGACGAATTGCATAGAAAAACAAGTTAGGGATGACAGTACTAGAAAGCTGTTACTCCGGCAGTTAGCCTTTGATAATGCAAATGAGGACTGCCAGGCTGTTATTCGTCCTATAAAAGAAAGAGAGGATCTTATGGGTTACCTAAAACCCTGCCGTAACATAGGGACGTTTAAACATCGTGCCCATTTAGCCGCAATGGAAACCTTTGCTGTTCAGAAGCAAATGAAGGCTAAATGTTTCAATTGTGGCAAGCCAGGTCATTTTCGCAAACAATGCCGAGCACCTCCTTTAACTCAGAGAGACAGCGCTGATGCTGGTAACAGTACTTCCCCCGGCATATGTCCCAGGTGCCGCAGAGGAAGGCACTGGGCGAAAGATTGTAGATCTAGAACAGATCGCGATGGCCAACTCCTGCAGCCGGGAAACTCCCGGCGGGGCCAGCCCCAGGCCCCGAACAATCAGGGGTTTGCAGCACACCAGTATCCTGTTCAATTCGCGCCCATAGAGCCATAACAGATTTAAAACCTGCAACTGCTGGAAGTGCTGCCTTGGACATTGATATCTCCCAGGATTTCACTATTACACCATCTCAGTGTCCTTGTAGGGTGCCCACTGGAATTTTTGGACCCATTCCTGAGGGAATGGTTGGCTTGATAATCGGACGTGGTAGTCTCACTTTGAAAAATATTAAGGTACACTTGGGGGTTATTGGTTCTGATTATAAAGGAGAAATTTTTGTGATGATTACAACTCCATGTACCTGGACTTTTAAGGCAGGAGAAAAAATTGCACAGCTTTTACTTCTGCCATATTATATGCCTGGTTTTTCTAATAACAAAAGAATTGAGGGATTCGGTAGCACTAACAAGTATGTTAACTTGACAACTCTTATATCTGAAGGGAAACGGCCTACACTCGAATTGGCCATCAATGGCAGAAAATTTTCTGGGTTATTAGACACTGGAGCAGATGTTTCAGTTATTTCAAATAAGGAATGGCCTTGTAACTGGCCCACAGAACCTGCTGATTGTGGGCTCCAGGGTGTAGGGGCAATGAATGCCTCTATGCTTCGTGTTAGTACAAAGAAGTTAAGATGTGTTGGTCCTGAAAATTTACAGGGTATCATGCGACCTTATATTGCTCCAATTCCTATCAATTTGTGGGGAAGAGATTTATTACAACAATGGAATGCGGAGGTCTACTTACCCTCCCCCTCTCAGCCAAGAGTGAACAACATAGACCACTGTTGTGGTAAAATTTTAGGAAGAAACTCTCAGGAAAACATAGAGCCAGTTTCTATAGAACAAAACCATGGCCAATATGGGCTGGGTTTTTCTTAGGGGCCATTGAGTTTATTAAACCATCACCGATACCTATTCAATGGAAATCTGATCTGCCTGTGTGGACGCCTCAATGGCCCCTTAAACGAGAAAAATTACAGGCGTTAGAGTCTTTAGTTCAGGAACAATTACAAAAGAACCATATAGAAGAGTCTTTCTCCCCATGGAATTCTCCAGTTTTTGTGATTAAAAAGAAGTCAGGCGCATGGCGATTGTTAATTGACCTCCGAAATGTAAATGCTACTATGATTCCTATGGGTGCCCTCCAACCTGGACTGCCTAATCCTTCTATGATTCCCTCGCATTGGCCATTAATTGTTTTGGATTTAAAAGATTGTTTTTATTCTATTGCTATCCATCCAGATGACCGCCCCCGATTTGCTTTTTCGGTTCCTTCCTTAAATCAACAGGCTCCTGTTAAGCGTTATCAATGGAAAGTTTTGCCACAAGGTATGACCAATTCTGCTACTATGTGCCAATATTTTGTAGGAAAAGTGTTACAGCCGCTCCGTGATGCTTTTCCAGATGCTTATATTATTCATTACATGGATGACATTCTTCTTGCTGCCTCCAGTGACGGTCAGTTACAACAGTTATATGAAGAGGCACAAAAGGTTCTTACTCGTGCTCAGCTTGTGATTGCTCCTGAAAAGGTCCAGAGTGTAGCTCCTTATGAATATCTTGGTCATATTCTAGATCGCACTACTGTACGTCCGCAAATGTTCTCTGTTCGTAAAAACCATCTTTTAACTCTTAATGATTTTCAAAAATTGCTAGGTGACATTAATTGGTTACGACCTTCTCTAGGCATCCCAACCCACCAACTGTCTCACCTTTTTTCAATACTAGAAGGAGATCCGGCCCTTGATAGCCCCCGGATGCTGACTAAAGAAGCGGAGCAGGAGATACAGTTCTTTGAAAAGAAACTTCAAGGTTCTTTTCTCACTCGTTTTGTTCCTGAGGAATCTGTTTTGTTTTTGGTTTTTCCTACACCCCATTCCCCTACTGGAGCTTTAGCACAACGTTCTGGTCCCCTAGAGTGGAGTTATTTGCATCATAAACAAACTAAAACTCTCTCTTCTTATGTTGATATGATTGCCTCCCTCATTATCCAGGGACGTCTGAGAGCCCTCTCTCTAATAGGATACGATCCAGCCTCAATTGTATTGCCTTTAACAGCTAGACAGCTTCAACAGGCCTTAACCTTATCTGCTTCATTACAAGTAGCCCTGGCTGATTATTACGGAGAAATAGGAAACCACTACCCAGCCGGTAAGATTTGGAATTTTTTACAGCGAACTCCTTTCATAATTTCTTCTATTATTCGTGCTGAACCCATTCCTGGTGCTGATACATACTATATTGATGGCTCCTCCTCCAGCCAGGGAGGAATTCATGGACCTCATTTACATACTACAATACAAACTCCATTTTCCTCAGCACAACAGGTGGAACTAGCAACCTTAGTGCATCTCTTACGAGTATGTAACCAACCTCTTAATGTTGTTTCTGATTCGGCTTATGTAGTTGGTCTATTTCCGGCTATTGTAACTGCTTTAATATCTTCCAATAATACTTGTATTTCTCATTTGCTTTTACAATTGCAACAACTACTACGTCAGCGCAACTCACCATTCTTTATTACACATATACGGGCTCATTCTTCTCTCCCTGGACCTATGACCCTTGGCAATTCTCACACTGACAGACTGACTGCACCTATATTTCTTAGTGCCCAAGATGAACATCGTGTTCTACATACTAATGCCAATCGTTTGCATGTGAAATATCATATTCCTCTCCGAATTGCTCGTAACATTTTAGCAACTTGCCCTATTTGTGCCCCTTTACATTGTACTCCTCATCCTGCAGGTGCAAATCCTCGAGGGCTAAGTTCCAAACAGTTATGGCAAATGGATGTTACTCATATACCGTTCTTTCCAAAACAACCATTCTTACATGTAGTTGTAGATACTTTTTCTAAGTTTCTTTGGGCACAACCTATGAGTTCTGAAACTACTTCAGCTGTTAAATCCTTTTTGCTAACATGTTTCTCAATTATGGGAATTCCCTCTTCTATCAAAACGGACAACGGACCTGCATATACTAGTAAAAGTTTCAAAGCATTTTGTTTAGAGTGGTCCATCCAACATGTTACAGGTATTCCCTATAATCCTCAAGGTCAAGCTATTATTGAACGTGCACACCGCACCCTAAAAAGTCAATTATTAAAAAACAAAAAAGGGGGGATGTCACCCAGAGATACTCTGTCCCTAACGCTTTTAACACTTAATTTTTTAAATTTACCTCAAGGAGACATTAATACTCCTGCTGACAAACATTTTTCTACATTATCAGATAAGACTTTACAAATTCCTGTATGGGTAAAACAACTGAATAATTGGTATCCTGGAACAATAATAACCCGTGGCAAAGGTTATGCTCTTGTTTCTTTAGAATCTCCTGATGGATCCTCTGAAAAACTATGGGTTCCCTTACGGCTCATCCGGCCTCGGAGATGCAACAACACCCTTGAACACAACGCTGCCCCTGGAGAAGATGGAACCCCCAGTGGAACTGCCGCTAAGAACTAAAAAGCTAAAATCGTTTAATATCTCTCTTGTTCCACTACAGGTCAGGAGTGCAGAGAAATTCTCCATCTTCCTAGAATGTTTGAGGAAGACTTTAAGTGTAACCTTTTATTTATGGATAACAAATTCTTAACGCCTTAAACATTAGAAAAAATATAGGAATTTGCGGTGGGATCCAAGCATGACTCTGACACCCTCTTAAAGGAGGTTGTGTGTACAGAGCAGGAGGGGATTTCAGGGCAGAGCAGGAGGATAAGAGGAGCTCTCTATCCTAGTCCCCCAGTCCTGGAGACCCCCGGAGGCCTCCCATGTGCTTCCACTGCAGAAGCAGTGGATACCTGCCTCATCAAGGACATCGAGACATCGAGAACTGTATCCCGACTGCCAAGGAGATCACAAGGAAGGTGAGTGCCCTTGGAGGCCGAGAACTCTGAGGTCAGTCCTTTCCTATTGGATTTCCTACATGGGATTGAAGCAGCTCAGTACCCTGCTCAGAGGGTCTGGTGACATCGAAATTTAGCCAGGAGCCCCGGGTGGTACTCAGAGACAAAAGGATTGTAAATTTCCTTCCTTCTGGACTCAGAGGAGGAGTTCTCTCTAATTCTTACCTAGCTCTAGCTTTGGGTCCCACCCCTCTCTTACACTGACCATCAGGGTTGCTTGTGAATCCGACAATTAGTTCAGATAGATAGAGACAAATAAAGGCCAGTTAACTGATAATCGTTCAACTTGTACCTTACTGGTCAGGCTTCCTATTTGGCTGTTTAGATAGACAGATAGGACATTTGGAACAACCAGAACAAAGGCTAATTAGCCTATAATTGCTTAGCCTGTACTTACTGGTCAGGCGCTTTGCTTTTCCTGGACTTTATTAGATAGGTTGTAGAGTTAAATTTTTCCTCACTCACTGGGTCATTGGAAATTTCCCTGCTCTCCTGCCTAAGACTTTTCTGTTGTTCAATTATTAACACATGATTTGCTAGAATCATAAAATTATTTTGATTATCCTAAATGCATGAAAATCTGTAAAATCAAATGAATTATATAAATGGCAAAGTTTGAATTGTAAGGTAGGATTCTCCCCAAAATTTCCATCAACTGTTGATGCCAAACAAGATGTAAATGTATAGAAACTATGATGTTAAGTTTGTAATCGGCTGTTACATGATAAATGCTACTATAGATCCTTTCACTGTTCCTGTGCCACTCTGATTTAGGTTAAACACATAAACATGTTACCTTGGGAGAAATTCTAGCTGTTATTTTTCTACCTTATACCAGGGACCCCAGATGCATTCCCTGGAGAATGCCTGGCTGCTGTGGCCCCCTCTCTTCGTCCCTTTTTCAGCAGGAAGTAGCCAGAATGATCGTCGTCCCCTATCCCTGACAGCTGCCAGGTTCATTCTCCTGGGAAAAAGAATATTGAGGAGCTAGATGGGATGATAGGCAGTTAGGGTGTGTGGTCCCTGGTGTAGTCATCTTTTTATAGTATATAATATTGTATCTCCCCATTTTCCTGCTCTTCCAAGAGCATGTTCTCCCAGATATATCACTCAGGCCTAATTTTTATAAAACATAGAAGGGGGATTTGTAGGAAGACATTGTGACTGTAGCTCAGCTAACGTAGTCAGTGAGCACGGGATTACAGTTGGTGGGACAATATTTGTATGATAAACAACTGAATGGATGTCTTGTGTGTGACTGACTGGATATCCTTTGCATGAGAACAACTGTATGGCTACCTTTTGTATACCTGATGAGATATCATTTGTATAAGAACAATTGAGCCGGAAGTAATATACAAGGCAAAAGGACTTCCAAACTAAGGCATAGAAAACAGTTGATGGTTCTGTTGATGAACTAGGTATCTCTACACTAATCCTGTATGACCCTCAGCATATGAAGTCTGTTGCCCCTAATACATTTTGGCTATTGATCATCAGTCAGTAGTCCAAGCGTGTTATTATCGGCTCCGTGCACCAAGTCCATCGCAGCAGGACAGCGACAACAGCCGTTGTCAGATAGCCCTCAATGTAAAGGCTCTAGACGCAAATATTGGTGTGAGAGCTAATTCAATCAAGAAAACACTGCATGTTGGGGAAGGGCATATTGAAGAAGAATCAGCCGAGTGGTTCTTGTGGGAGAACAACTCCATTTGGCTCACTAACTTCACACACCATCAGGCTTCCAAGCAGCTCTCAAGGAAACTCAGTTTTCACACTCTATGCTTAGTGCCCTTTGAGTGCCTAGGACTGAAATGAAGCTTGGTGAGCATTTCACACAAACGAATGCTCCACATGCGAGTTTCACATGCCACCAACTCCACATTCACAGGCAACTTCAGCGCCACAGCTGTTTTCAGATAGCCCTCAATGCAAAGGCTCTAGACGCAAATATTGGTGTGAGAGCTAATTCAATCAAGGAAACACTGCATGTTGGTGAAGGGCATATTGAAGAAGAATCAGCCGAGTGGTTCTTGTGGGAAAACAACTCCATTTGGCTCACTAACTTCACACACCATCAGGCTTCCAAGCAGCTCTCAAGGATTCTCAGTTTTCACACTCTATGCTTAGTGCCCTTTGAGTGCCTAGGACTGAAATGAAGCTTGGTGAGCATCCCACACAAACGAATGCTCCACATGCGGGTTTCACATGCCACCAACTCCACATTCACAGGAAACTTCAGCGCCACAGCCGTTTTCAGATAGCCCTCAATGCAAAGGCTCTAGACGCAAATATTGGTGTGAGAGCTAATTCAATCAAGGAAACACTGCATTTTGGTGAAGGGCAAATTGAAGAAGAATCATCCGAGTGGTTCTTGTGGGAGAACAACTCCATTTGGCCCACTAACTTCACACAACATCAAGCTTCCAAGCAGCTCTCAAGCAAACTCAGCTTTCACACTCTATGCTTAGAACCCTTTGAGTGCATTATCTAAGAATGCACATGGTAGAGCATCCCACACAAACGAATGCTCCACATGCGGGTTTCACATGCCACCAACTCCACATTCACAGACAATTTCCTAGCAAAAGCCGTTTTCAGATAACCCTCAATGCAAAGGCTCTAGACGCGAATATTGGTGTGAGAGCTAATTCAATCAAGGAAACACTGCATGTTGGTGAATGGCATATTGAAGAAGAATCAGCCGAGTGGTTCTTGTGGGAGAACAACTCCATTTGGCTCACTAACTTCGCACACCATCAGGCTTCCAAGCAGCTCTCTAGGAAACTCCGTTTTCACACTCTATGCTTAGTGCCCTTTGAGTGCCTAGGACTGAAATGAAGCTTGGTGAGCATCCCACACAAACCAATGCTCCACATGCGGCTTTCACATGCCACCAACTCCACATTCACAGGCAACTTCAGCGCCACAGCCGTTTTCAGATAGCCCTCAATGCAAAGGCTCTAGACGGAAATATTGGTGTGAGAGCTAATTCAATCAAGGAAACACTGCATGTTGCGGAAGGGCATATTGAAGAAGAATCAGCCGAGTGGTTCTTGTGAGAGAACAACTCCATTTGGCTCACTAACTTCACACACCATCAGGCTTCCAAGCAGCTCTCAAGGAAACTCAGCTTTCACACTCTATGCTTAGTGCCCTTTGAGTGCATTATCTAGGACTGAAATGAAGCTTGGTGAGCATCCCACACAAACGAATGCTCCACATGCGAGTTTCACATGCCACCAACTCCACATTCACAGGCAACTTCAGCGCCACAGCCACTTTCAGATAGCCCTCAATGCAAAGGCTCTAGACGCAAATATTGGTGTGAGAGCTAATTCAATCAAGGAAACACTGCATGTTGGTGAAGCGCATATTGAAGAAGGATCAGCCAAGTGGTTCTTGTGGGAGAACAACTCCATTTGGCTCACTAACTTCACACACCATCAGGCTTCCAAGCAGCTCTCAAGGAAACTCAGTTTTCACACTCTATGCTTAGTGCCCTTTGAGTGCATTATCTAGGAATGAACCTGGTAGAGCATCCCACACAAACGAATGCTCCACATGCGGGTTTCACATGCCACCAACTCCACATTCACAAGCAACTTCAGCGCCACAGCCGTTTTCAGATAGCCCTCAATGCAAAGGTTCTAGACGCAAATATTGGTGTGAGAGCTAATTCAATCAAGGAAACACTGCATGTTGGGGAAGGGCATATTGAAGAAGAATCAGCCGAGTGGTTCTTGTGGGAGAACAACTCCATTTGGCTCACTAACTTCACACACCATCAGGCTTCCAAGCAGCTCTCAAGGATACTCAGGTTTCACACTCTATGCTTAGTGCCCTTTGAGTGCGTAGGACTGAAATGAAGCTTGGTGAGCATCCCACACAAACGAATGCTCCACATGCGGGTTTCACATGCCACCAACTCCACATTCACAGGCAACTTCAGCGCCACAGCCGTTTTCAGATAGCCATCAATGCAAAGGATCTAGACGCAAATATTGGTGTGAAAGCTAATTCAATCAAGGAAACACTGCATGTTGGTGAAGGGCATATTGAAGAAGAATCAGCCAAGTGGTTATTGTGGGAGAACAACTCCATTTGGCTCACTAACTTCACACACCATCAGGCTTCCAAGCAGCTCTCAAGGAAACTCAGTTTTCACACTCTATGCTTAGTGCCCTTTGAGTGCATTATCTAGGAATGAACCTGGTAGAGCATCCCACACAAACGAATGCTCCACATGCGGGTTTCACATGCCAAAAACTCACATTCACAGGCAACTTCAGCGCCACAGACATTTTCAGATAGCCCTCAAAGCAAAGGCTCTAGGCGCAAATATTGGTGTGAGAGCTAATTCAATCAAGGAAACACTGCATGTTGGGGAAGGGCATATTGAAGAAGAATCAGCCGAGTGGTTCTTGTGGGCGAACAACTCCATTTGGCTCACTAACTTCACACCTCATCCGGCTTCCAAGCAGCTCTCAAGGATTCTCAGTTTTCACACTCTATGCTTAGTGTCCTTTGAGTGCCTCTGACTGAAATGAAGCTTGGAGAGCATCCCACACAAACGAATGCTCCACATCCGGGATTCACATGCCACCAACTCCACATTCACAGGCAACTTCAGCGCCACAGCCGTTTTCAGATAGCCCTCAATGCAAAGGTTCTAGACGCAAATATTGGTGTGAGAGCTAATTCAATCAAGGAAACACTGCATGTTGGTGAAGGGCATATTGAAGAAGAATCAGCCGAGTGGTTCTTGTGGGAGAACAACTCCATTTGGCTCACTAACTTCACACACCATCAGGCTTCCAAGCAGCTCTCAAGGAAACTCAGCTTTCACAGTCTGTGCTTAGTGCCCTTTGAGTGCCTAGGACTGAAATGAAGCTTGGTGAGCATCCCACACAAACGAATGCTCCACATGCGGGTTTCACATGCCACCAACTCCACATTCACAGGCAGCTTCAGCGCCACAGCCGTTTTCAGATAGCCATCAATGCAAAGGATCTAGACGCAAATATTGGTGTGAGAGCTAATTCAATCAAGGAAACACTGCATGTTGGTGGAGGGCATATTGAAGAAGAATCAGCCGAGTGGTTCTTGTGGGAGAACAACTCCATTTGGCTCACTAACTTCACACACCATCAGGCTTCCAAGCAGCTCTCAAGGAAACTCAGTTTTCACACACTATGCTTAGTGCCCTTTGAGTGCATTATCTAGAAATGAACCTGTTAGAGCATCCCACACAAAGGAATGCTCCACATGCGGGTTTCACATGCCACCAACTCCACATTCACAGGCAACTTCAGCGCCACAGCCGTTTTCAGATAGCCCACAATGCATAGGCTCTAGACGTGAATATTGGTGTGAGAGCTAATTCAATCAAGGAAACACTGCATGTTGGTGAAGGGCATATTGAAGAAGAATCAGCCGAGTGGTTCTTGTGGGAGAACAACTCCATTTGGCTCACTAACTTCACACCATCAGGCTTCCAAGCAGCTCTCAAGGAAACTCAGCTTTCACAGTCTGTGCTTAGAGCACTTTGAGTGCCTAGGACTGAAATGAAGCTTGGTGAGCATCCCACACAAACGAATGCTCCACATGCGGGTTTCACATGCCACCAACTCCACATTCACAGGCAACTTCAGCGCCACAGCCGTTTTCAGATAGCCCTCAATGCAAAGGCTCTAGACGCAAATATTGGTGTGAGAGCTAATTCAATCAAGGAAACACTGCATGTTGCGGAAGGGCATATTGAGGAAGGATGAGCTGAGTGGTTCTTGTGGGAGAACAACTCCATTTGGCTCACTAACTTCACACACCATCAGGCTTCCAAGCAGCTCTCAAGGAAACTCAGTTTTCACACTCTATGCTTAGTGCCCGTTTAGTGCATTATCTAGAAATGAACCTGGTAGAGCATCCCACACAAACGAATGCTCCACATGCGGGTTTCTCATGCCACCAACTCCACATTCACAGGCAACTTCAGCGCCACAGCCGTTTTCAGATAGCCGTCAATGCAAAGGCTCTAGACGCAAATATTGGTGTGAGAGCTAATTCAATCAAGGAAACACTGCATGTTGGTGGAGGGCATATTGAAGAAGAATCAGCCGAGTGGTTCTTGTGGGAGAACAACTCCATTTGGCTCACTAACTTCACACACCATCAGGCTTCCAAGCAGCTCTCAAGGAAACTCAGTTTTCACACTCTAGGCTTAGTGCCCTTTGAGTGCCTAGGACTGAAATGAAGCTTGGTGAGCATTACACACAAACGAATGCTCCACATGCGGGTTTCACATGCCACCAACTCCACATTCACAGGCAACTTCAGCGCCACAGCTGTTTTCAGATAGCCCTCAATGCAAAGCCTCTAGACGCAAATATTGGTGTGAGAGCTAATTCAATCAAGGAAGCACTGCATGTTGGTGAAGGGCATATTGAAGAAGAATCAGCCGAGTGGTTCTTGTGGGAGAACAACTCCATTTGGCTCACTAACTTCACACACCATCAGGCTTCCAAGCAGCTCTCAAGGAAACTCAGTTTTCACACTCTATGCTTAGTGCCCTTTGAGTGCATTATCTAGAAATGAACCTGATAGAGCATCCCACACAAAGGAATACTCCACATGCGGATTTCACATGCCACCAACTCCACATTCACAGGCAACTTCAGCGCCACAGCCGTTTTCAGATAGCCGTCAATGCAAAGGCTCTAGACGCAAATATTGGTGTGAGAGCTAATTCAATCAAGGAAACACTGCATGTTGGTGGAGGGCATATTGAAGAAGAATCAGCCGAGTGGTTCTTGTGGGAGAACAACTCCATTTGGCTCACTAACTTCACACACCATCAGGCTTCCAAGCAGCTCTCAAGGAAACTCAGTTTTCACACACTATGCTTAGTGCCCTTTGAGTGCATTATCTAGAAATGAACCTGTTAGAGCATCCCACACAAAGGAATGCTCCACATGCGGGTTTCACATGCCACCAACTCCACATTCACAGGCAACTTCAGCGCCACAGCCGTTTTCAGATAGCCCACAATGCATAGGCTCTAGACGTGAATATTGGTGTGAGAGCTAATTCAATCAAGGAAACACTGCATGTTGGTGAAGGGCATATTGAAGAAGAATCAGCCGAGTGGTTCTTGTGGGAGAACAACTCCATTTGGCTCACTAACTTCACACCATCAGGCTTCCAAGCAGCTCTCAAGGAAACTCAGCTTTCACAGTCTGTGCTTAGAGCACTTTGAGTGCCTAGGACTGAAATGAAGCTTGGTGAGCATCCCACACAAACGAATGCTCCACATGCGGGTTTCACATGCCACCAACTCCACATTCACAGGCAACTTCAGCGCCACAGCCGTTTTCAGATAGCCCTCAATGCAAAGGCTCTAGACGCAAATATTGGTGTGAGAGCTAATTCAATCAAGGAAACACTGCATGTTGCGGAAGGGCATATTGAGGAAGGATGAGCTGAGTGGTTCTTGTGGGAGAACAACTCCATTTGGCTCACTAACTTCACACACCATCAGGCTTCCAAGCAGCTCTCAAGGAAACTCAGTTTTCACACTCTAGGCTTAGTGCCCTTTGAGTGCCTAGGACTGAAATGAACCTGGTAGAGCATCCCACACAAACGAATGCTCCACATGCGGGTTTCACATGCCACCAACTCCACATTCACAGGCAACTTCAGCGCCACAGCCGTTTTCAGATAGCCCTCAATGCAAAGGCTCTAGACGCGAATATTGGTGTGAGAGCTAATTCAATCAAGGAAACACTGCATGTTGGTGAAGGTCAATTGAAGAAGAATCAGCCGAGTGGTTCTTGTGGGAGAACAACTCCATTTGGCTCACTAACTTCACACACCATCAGGCTTCCAAGCAGCTCTCAAGGAAACTCAGCTTTCACAGTCTGTGCTTAGTGCCCGTTTAGTGCATTATCTAGAAATGAACCTGGTAGAGCATCCCACACAAACGAATGCTCCACATGCGGGTTTCTCATGCCACCAACTCCACATTCACAGGCAACTTCAGCGCCACAGCCGTTTTCAGATAGCCGTCAATGCAAAGGCTCTAGACGCAAATATTGGTGTGAGAGCTAATTCAATCAAGGAAACACTGCCTGTTGGTGGAGGGCATATTGAAGAAGAATCAGCCGAGTGGTTCTTGTGGGAGAACAACTCCATTTGGCTCACTAACTTCACACACCATCAGGCTTCCAAGCAGCTCTCAAGGAAACTCAGTTTTCACACTCTAGGCTTAGTGCCCTTTGAGTGCCTAGGACTGAAATGAAGCTTGGTGAGCATTACACACAAACGAATGCTCCACATGCGGGTTTCACATGCCACCAACTCCACATTCACAGGCAACTTCAGCGCCACAGCTGTTTTCAGATAGCCCTCAATGCAAAGGCTCTAGACGCAAATATTGGTGTGAGAGCTAATTCAATCAAGGAAGCACTGCATGTTGGTGAAGGGCATATTGAAGAAGAATCAGCCGAGTGGTTCTTGTGGGAGAACAACTCCATTTGGCTCACTAACTTCACACACCATCAGGCTTCCAAGCAGCTCTCAAGGAAACTCAGTTTTCACACTCTATGCTTAGTGCCCTTTGAGTGCATTATCTAGAAATGAACCTGATAGAGCATCCCACACAAAGGAATACTCCACATGCGGATTTCACATGCCACCAACTCCACATTCACAGGCAACTTCAGCGCCACAGCCGTTTTCAGATAGCCGTCAATGCAAAGGCTCTAGACGCAAATATTGGTGTGAGAGCTAATTCAATCAAGGAAACACTGCATGTTGGTGGAGGGCATATTGAAGAAGAATCAGCCGAGTGGTTCTTGTGGGAGAACAACTCCATTTGGCTCACTAACTTCACACACCATCAGGCTTCCAAGCAGCTCTCAAGGAAACTCAGTTTTCACACACTATGCTTAGTGCCCTTTGAGTGCATTATCTAGAAATGAACCTGTTAGAGCATCCCACACAAAGGAATGCTCCACATGCGGGTTTCACATGCCACCAACTCCACATTCACAGGCAACTTCAGCGCCACAGCCGTTTTCAGATAGCCCACAATGCATAGGCTCTAGACGTGAATATTGGTGTGAGAGCTAATTCAATCAAGGAAACACTGCATGTTGGTGAAGGGCATATTGAAGAAGAATCAGCCGAGTGGTTCTTGTGGGAGAACAACTCCATTTGGCTCACTAACTTCACACCATCAGGCTTCCAAGCAGCTCTCAAGGAAACTCAGCTTTCACAGTCTGTGCTTAGAGCACTTTGAGTGCCTAGGACTGAAATGAAGCTTGGTGAGCATCCCACACAAACGAATGCTCCACATGCGGGTTTCACATGCCACCAACTCCACATTCACAGGCAACTTCAGCGCCACAGCCGTTTTCAGATAGCCCTCAATGCAAAGGCTCTAGACGCAAATATTGGTGTGAGAGCTAATTCAATCAAGGAAACACTGCATGTTGCGGAAGGGCATATTGAGGAAGGATGAGCTGAGTGGTTCTTGTGGGAGAACAACTCCATTTGGCTCACTAACTTCACACACCATCAGGCTTCCAAGCAGCTCTCAAGGAAACTCAGTTTTCACACTCTATGCTTAGTGCCCTTTGAGTGCCTAGGACTGAAATGAACCTGGTAGAGCATCCCACACAAACGAATGCTCCACATGCGGGTTTCACATGCCACCAACTCCACATTCACAGGCAACTTCAGCGCCACAGCCGTTTTCAGATAGCCCTCAATGCAAAGGCTCTAGACGCGAATATTGGTGTGAGAGCTAATTCAATCAAGGAAACACTGCATGTTGGTGAAGGTCAATTGAAGAAGAATCAGCCGAGTGGTTCTTGTGGGAGAACAACTCCATTTGGCTCACTAACTTCACACACCATCAGGCTTCCAAGCAGCTCTCAAGGAAACTCAGCTTTCACAGTCTGTGCTTAGTGCCCGTTTAGTGCATTATCTAGAAATGAACCTGGTAGAGCATCCCACACAAACGAATGCTCCACATGCGGGTTTCTCATGCCACCAACTCCACATTCACAGGCAACTTCAGCGCCACAGCCGTTTTCAGATAGCCCTCAATGCAAAGGCTCTAGACGCGAATATTGGTGTGAGAGCTAATTCAATCAAGGAAGCACTGCATGTTGGGGAAGGGCATATTGAACAAGGATGAGCCGAGTGGTTCTTGTGGGAGAACAACTCCATTTGGCTCACTAACTTCACACACCATCAGGCTTCCAAGCAGCTCTCAAGGAAACTCAGTTTTCACACTCTATGCTTAGTGCCCTTTGAGTGCCTAGGACTGAAATGAAGCTTGGTGAGCATCCCACACAAACGAATGCTCCACATGCGGGTTTCACATGCCACCAACTCCACATTCACAGGCAACTTCAGCGCCACAGCCGTTTTCAGATAGCCATCAATGCAAAGGCTCTAGACGCAAATATTGGTGTGAGAGCTAATTCAATCAAGGAAGCACTGCATGTTGGTGAAGGGCATATTGAAGAAGAATCAGCCGAGTGGTTCTTGTGGGAAAACAACTCCATTTGGCTCACTAACTTCACACACCATCAGGCTTCCAAGCAGCTCTCAAGGAAACTCAGTTTTCACACTCTATGCTTAGTGCCCTTTGAGTGCATTATCTAGAAATGAACCTGATAGAGCATCCCACACAAAGGAATACTCCACATGCGGATTTCACATGCCACCAACTCCACATTCACAGGCAACTTCAGCGCCACAGCCGTTTTCAGATAGCCGTCAATGCAAAGGCTCTAGACGCAAATATTGGTGTGAGAGCTAATTCAATCAAGGAAACACTGCATGTTGGTGGAGGGCATATTGAAGAAGAATCAGCCGAGTGGTTCTTGTGGGAGAACAACTCCATTTGGCTCACTAACTTCACACACCATCAGGCTTCCAAGCAGCTCTCAAGGAAACTCAGTTTTCACACACTATGCTTAGTGCCCTTTGAGTGCATTATCTAGAAATGAACCTGTTAGAGCATCCCACACAAAGGAATGCTCCACATGCGGGTTTCACATGCCACCAACTCCACATTCACAGGCAACTTCAGCGCCACAGCCGTTTTCAGATAGCCCACAATGCATAGGCTCTAGACGTGAATATTGGTGTGAGAGCTAATTCAATCAAGGAAACACTGCATGTTGGTGAAGGGCATATTGAAGAAGAATCAGCCGAGTGGTTCTTGTGGGAGAACAACTCCATTTGGCTCACTAACTTCACACCATCAGGCTTCCAAGCAGCTCTCAAGGAAACTCAGCTTTCACAGTCTGTGCTTAGAGCACTTTGAGTGCCTAGGACTGAAATGAAGCTTGGTGAGCATCCCACACAAACGAATGCTCCACATGCGGGTTTCACATGCCACCAACTCCACATTCACAGGCAACTTCAGCGCCACAGCCGTTTTCAGATAGCCCTCAATGCAAAGGCTCTAGACGCAAATATTGGTGTGAGAGCTAATTCAATCAAGGAAACACTGCATGTTGCGGAAGGGCATATTGAGGAAGGATGAGCTGAGTGGTTCTTGTGGGAGAACAACTCCATTTGGCTCACTAACTTCACACACCATCAGGCTTCCAAGCAGCTCTCAAGGAAACTCAGTTTTCACACTCTATGCTTAGTGCCCTTTGAGTGCCTAGGACTGAAATGAAGCTTGGTGAGTTTCCCATACAAACGAATGCTCCACATGCGGGTTTCACATGCCACCAACTCCACATTCAGAGGCAACTTCAGCGCCACAGCCGTTTTCAGATAGCCCTCAATGCAAAGGCTCTAGACGCAAATATTGGTGTGAGAGCTAATTCAATCAAGGAAACACTGCATGTTGGTGAAGGGCATATTGAAGAATAATCAGCCGAGTGGTTCTTGTGGGAGAACAACTCCATTTGGCTCACTAACTTCACACACCATCAGGCTTCCAAGCAGCTCTCAAGGAAACTCAGTTTTCACACTCTAGGCTTAGTGCCCTTTGAGTGCCTAGGACTGAAATGAAGCTTGGTGAGCATTACACACAAACGAATGCTCCACATGCGGGTTTCACATGCCACCAACTCCACATTCACAGGCAACTTCAGCGCCACAGCTGTTTTCAGATAGCCCTCAATGCAAAGGCTCTAGACGCAAATATTGGTGTGAGAGCTAATTCAATCAAGGAAGCACTGCATGTTGGTGAAGGGCATATTGAAGAAGAATCAGCCGAGTGGTTCTTGTGGGAGAACAACTCCATTTGGCTCACTAACTTCACACACCATCAGGCTTCCAAGCAGCTCTCAAGGAAACTCAGTTTTCACACTCTATGCTTAGTGCCCTTTGAGTGCATTATCTAGAAATGAACCTGATAGAGCATCCCACACAAAGGAATACTCCACATGCGGATTTCACATGCCACCAACTCCACATTCACAGGCAACTTCAGCGCCACAGCCGTTTTCAGATAGCCCTCAATGCAAAGGCTCTAGACGCAAATATTGGTGTGAGAGCTAATTCAATCAAGGAAACACTGCATGTTGCGGAAGGGCATATTGAGGAAGGATGAGCTGAGTGGTTCTTGTGGGAGAACAACTCCATTTGGCTCACTAACTTCACACACCATCAGGCTTCCAAGCAGCTCTCAAGGAAACTCAGTTTTCACACTCTATGCTTAGTGCCCTTTGAGTGCCTAGGACTGAAATGAAGCTTGGTGAGTTTCCCATACAAACGAATGCTCCACATGCGGGTTTCACATGCCACCAACTCCACATTCAGAGGCAACTTCAGCGCCACAGCCGTTTTCAGATAGCCCTCAATGCAAAGGCTCTAGACGCAAATATTGGTGTGAGAGCTAATTCAATCAAGGAAACACTGCATGTTGGTGAAGGGCATATTGAAGAATAATCAGCCGAGTGGTTCTTGTGGGAGAACAACTCCATTTGGCTCACTAACTTCACACACCATCAGGCTTCCAAGCAGCTCTCAAGGAAACTCAGTTTTCACACTCTAGGCTTAGTGCCCTTTGAGTGCCTAGGACTGAAATGAAGCTTGGTGAGCATTACACACAAACGAATGCTCCACATGCGGGTTTCACATGCCACCAACTCCACATTCACAGGCAACTTCAGCGCCACAGCTGTTTTCAGATAGCCCTCAATGCAAAGGCTCTAGACGCAAATATTGGTGTGAGAGCTAATTCAATCAAGGAAGCACTGCATGTTGGTGAAGGGCATATTGAAGAAGAATCAGCCGAGTGGTTCTTGTGGGAGAACAACTCCATTTGGCTCACTAACTTCACACACCATCAGGCTTCCAAGCAGCTCTCAAGGAAACTCAGTTTTCACACTCTATGCTTAGTGCCCTTTGAGTGCATTATCTAGAAATGAACCTGATAGAGCATCCCACACAAAGGAATACTCCACATGCGGATTTCACATGCCACCAACTCCACATTCACAGGCAACTTCAGCGCCACAGCCGTTTTCAGATAGCCGTCAATGCAAAGGCTCTAGACGCAAATATTGGTGTGAGAGCTAATTCAATCAAGGAAACACTGCATGTTGGTGGAGGGCATATTGAAGAAGAATCAGCCGAGTGGTTCTTGTGGGAGAACAACTCCATTTGGCTCACTAACTTCACACACCATCAGGCTTCCAAGCAGCTCTCAAGGAAACTCAGTTTTCACACACTATGCTTAGTGCCCTTTGAGTGCATTATCTAGAAATGAACCTGTTAGAGCATCCCACACAAAGGAATGCTCCACATGCGGGTTTCACATGCCACCAACTCCACATTCACAGGCAACTTCAGCGCCACAGCCGTTTTCAGATAGCCCACAATGCATAGGCTCTAGACGTGAATATTGGTGTGAGAGCTAATTCAATCAAGGAAACACTGCATGTTGGTGAAGGGCATATTGAAGAAGAATCAGCCGAGTGGTTCTTGTGGGAGAACAACTCCATTTGGCTCACTAACTTCACACCATCAGGCTTCCAAGCAGCTCTCAAGGAAACTCAGCTTTCACAGTCTGTGCTTAGAGCACTTTGAGTGCCTAGGACTGAAATGAAGCTTGGTGAGCATCCCACACAAACGAATGCTCCACATGCGGGTTTCACATGCCACCAACTCCACATTCACAGGCAACTTCAGCGCCACAGCCGTTTTCAGATAGCCCTCAATGCAAAGGCTCTAGACGCAAATATTGGTGTGAGAGCTAATTCAATCAAGGAAACACTGCATGTTGCGGAAGGGCATATTGAGGAAGGATGAGCTGAGTGGTTCTTGTGGGAGAACAACTCCATTTGGCTCACTAACTTCACACACCATCAGGCTTCCAAGCAGCTCTCAAGGAAACTCAGTTTTCACACTCTATGCTTAGTGCCCTTTGAGTGCCTAGGACTGAAATGAAGCTTGGTGAGTTTCCCATACAAACGAATGCTCCACATGCGGGTTTCACATGCCACCAACTCCACATTCAGAGGCAACTTCAGCGCCACAGCCGTTTTCAGATAGCCCTCAATGCAAAGGCTCTAGACGCAAATATTGGTGTGAGAGCTAATTCAATCAAGGAAACACTGCATGTTGGTGAAGGCCAATTGAAGAAGAATCAGCCGAGTGGTTCTTGTGGGAGAACAACTCCATTTGGCTCACTAACTTCACACACCATCAGGCTTCCAAGCAGCTCTCAAGGAAACTAAGGTTTCACACTCTATGCTTAGTGCTCTGTGTTTGCCTAGGACTTAAATGAAGCTTGGTGAGCATCCCACACAAAGGAATGCTCCACATGCGGGTTTCACATGCCACCAACTCCACATTCACAGGCAACTTCAGCTGCACAGCCGTTTTCAGATAGCCCTCAATGCAAAGGCTCTAGACGCGAATATTGGTGTGAGAGCTAATTCAATCAAGCAAGCACTGCATTTTGGTGAAGGGCATATTGAAGAAGAATCAGCCGAGTGGTTCTTGTGGGAGAACAACTCCATTTGGCACACTAACTTCACACACCATCAGGCTTCCAAGCAGCTCTCAAGGAAACTCAGTTTTCACACTCTATGCTTAGTGCCCTTTGAGTGCATTATCTAGGAATGAACCTGGTAGAGCATCCCACACAAACGAATGCTCCACATGCGGGTTTCACATGCCACCAACTCCACATTCACAGGCAACTTCAGCGCCACAGCCGTTTCCAGATAGCCCTCAATGCAAAGGCTCTAGACGCAAATATTGGTGTGAGAGCTCATTCAATCAAGGAAACACTGCATGTTGGTGGAGGGCATATTGAAGAAGAATCAGCCGAGTGGTTCTTGTGGGAGAACAACTCCATTTGGCTCACTAACTTCACACACCATCAGGCTTCCAAGCAGCACTCAAGGAAACTCAGTTTTCACACTCTATGCTTAGTGCCCTTTGAGTGCATTATCTAGAAATGAACCTGGTAGAGCATCCCACACAAAGGAATGCTCCACATGCGGGTTTCACATGACACCAACTCCACATTCACAGGCAACTTCAGCGCCACAGTCGTTTTCAGATAGCCCTCAATGCAAAGGCTCTAGACGCAAATACTGGTGTGAGAGCTAATTCAATCAAGGAAACACCTCATGTTGGTGAAGGGCATATTGAAGAAGAATCAGTCGAGTGGTTCTTGTGGGAGAACAACTCCATTTGGCACACTAACTTCACACACCATCAGGCTTCCAAGCAGCTCTCAAGGAAACTCAGTTTTCACACTCTATGCTTAGTGCCCTTTGAGTGCATTATCTAGGAATGAACCTGGTAGAGCATCCCACACAAAGGAATGCTCCACATGCGGGTTTCACATGCCACCAACTCCACATTCACAGGCAACTTCAGCGCCACAGTCGTTTTCAGATAGCCCTCAATGCAAAGGCTCTAGGCGCAAATATTGGTGTGAGAGCTAATTCAATCAAGGAAACACCTCATGTTGGTGAAGGTCATATTGAAGAAGAATCAGCCGAGTGGTTCTTGTGGGAGAACAACTCCATTTGGCTCACTAACTTCACACACCATCAGGCTTCCAAGCAGCTCTCAAGGAAACTCAGTTTTCACACTCTATGCTTAGTGCCCTTTGAATGCCTAGGACTGAAATGAAGCTTGGTGAGCATCCCACACAAACGAATGCTCCACATGCGGGTTTCACATGCCACCAACTCCACATTCAAAAGCAATTTCAGCGCCACAGCTGTTTTCAGATAGCCCTCAATGCAAAGCCTCTAGACGCAAATATTGGTGTGAGAGCTAATTCAATCAAGGAAACACTGCATGTTGGGGAAGGCCTATTGAAGAAGAATCAGCCTAGTGGTTCTTGTGGGAGAACAACTCCATTTGGCTCACTAACTTCACACACCATCAGGCTTCCAAGCAGCTCTCAAGGAAACTCAGTTTTCACACTCTATGCTTAGTGTCTTTGTTTGCCTAGGACTGAAATGAAGCTTGGTGAGCATCCCACACAAACGAATGCTCCACATGCGGGTTTCACATGCCACCAACTCCACATTCACAGGCAACTTCAGTGCCACAGCCGTTTTCAGATAGCCCTCAATGCAAAGGCTCTAGAATCAAATATTGGTGTGAGAGCTCGTTCAATAAAGGAAACACTGCATGTTGGTGAAGGTCATATTGAAGAAGAAATAGCCGAGTGGTTCTTGTGGGAGAACAACTCCATTTGGCTCACTAACTTCACACACCATCAGGCTTCCAAGCAGCTCTCAAGGAAACTCAGTTTTCACACTCTATGCTTAGTGCCCTTTGAGTGCATTATCTAGGAAAGAACCTGGTAGAGCAACCCACACAAAGGAATGCTCCACATGCGGGTTTCACATGCCACCAACTCCACATTCAAAAGCAATTTCACCGCCACAGCTGTTTTCAGATAGCCCTCAATGCAAAGTCTCTAGACGCAAATATTGCTGTGGGAGCTAATTCAATCAAGAAAACACTGTATGTTGGTGAAGGGCATATTGAAGAAGAATCAGCCGAGTGGTTCTTGTGGGAGAACAACTCCATTTGGCTCACTAACTTCACACACCATCAGGCTTCCAAGCAGCTCTCAAGGAAACTCAGTTTTCACACTCTATGCTTAGTGCCCTTTAGGTGGCTAGGACTGAAATGAAGCTTGGTGAGCATCCCACACAAACGAATGCTGCACATGCGGGTTTCACATGCCACATACTCCACATTTACACGCAACTTCAGCGCCACAGCCGTTTTCAGATAGCCCTCAATGCAAAGGCTCTAGATGCAAATATTGGTTTGAGAGCTAATTCAATCAAGGAAGCACTGCCTTTTTTGGAAGGGAATATTGAAGAAGAATCAGCCGAGTGGTTTTGTGGGAGAACAACTCCATTGGCTCACTAACTTCACACACCATCAGGCTTCCAAGCAGCTCTCAAGGAAACTCAGTTTTCACACTCTATGCTTAATGCCCTTTGAGTGCATTTTCTAGGAAAGAACCTGGTAGAGCATCCCACACAAAGGAATGCTGCACATGCGTGTTTCACATGCCACCAACTCCACATTCACAGGCAACTTCAGCGCCACAGCCGTTTTCAGATAGCCCTCAATGCAAAGGCTCTAGACGGAAATATTGCTGTGGGATCTAATACAATCAAGGAAACACTGCATTTTGGTGGAGGGCATATTGAAGAAGAATCAGCCGAGTGGTTCTTGTGGGAGAACAACTCCATTTGGCTCACTAACTTCACACACCATCAGGCTTCCAAGCAGCTCTCAAGGAAACTCAGGTTTCACACTCTATGCTTAGTGCCCTTTGAGTGCCTAGGACTGAAATGAAGCTTGGTGAGCATCCCACACAAACGAATATTCAACATGCGGGTTTCACATGCCACCAACTCCACATTCACAGGCAACTTCAGCGGCACAGCCGTTTTCAGATAGCCCTCAATGCAAAGGCTCTAGACGCGAATATTGGTGTGAGAGCTAATTCAATCAAGGAAACACTGCATGTTGGTGGAGGGCATATTGAAGAAGAATCAGCCGAGTGGTTCTTGTGGGAGAACAACTCCATTTGGCTCACTAACTTCACACACCATCAGGCTTCCAAGCAGCTCTCAAGGAAACTCAGTTTTCACTCTCTAGGCTTAGTGCCCTTTGAGTGCCTAGGACTGAAATGAAGCTTGGTGAGCATCCCACACAAACGAATGCTCCACATGCGGGTTTCACATGCCACCAACTCCACATTCACAGGCAACTTCAGCGCCACAGCCGTTTTCAGATAGCCATCAATGCAAAGGCTCTAGACGCAAATATTGGTGTGAGAGCTAATTCAATCAAGGAACCACTGCATGTTGGTGAAGGCCAATTGAAGAAGAATCAGCCGAGTGGTTCTTGTGGGAGAACAACTCCATTTGGCTCACTAACTTCACACACCATCAGGCTTCCAAGCAGCTCTCAAGGAAACTCAGGTTTCACACTCTAAGCTTAGTGCTCTGTGTTTGCCTAGGACTTAAATGAAGCTTGGTGAGCATCCCACACAAAGGAATGCTCCACATGCGGGTTTCACATGCCACCAACTCCACATTCACAGGCAACTTCAGCGGCACAGCCGTTTTCAGATAGCCCTCAATGCAAAGGCTCTAGACGCGAATATTGGTGTGAGAGCTAATTCAATCAAGCAAGCACTGCATTTTGGTGAAGGGCATATTGAAGAAGAATCAGCCGAGTGGTTCTTGTGGGAGAACAACTCCATTTGGCTCACTAACTTCACACACCATCAGGCTTCCAAGCAGCTCTCAAGGAAACTCAGTTTTCACACTCTAGGCTTAGTGCCCTTTGGGTGCATTATTTAAGAATGACCCTGGTAGAGCATCCCACACAAACGAACGCTCCACATGCGGGTTTCACATGCCACCAACTCCACATTCACAGGCAACTTCAGCGCCACAGCTGTTTTCAGATACCACTCAACGCAAAGGTTCTAGACGCAAATATTGGTGTGAGAGCGAATTCAATCAAGGAAACACTGCATGTTGGTGAAGGGCATATTGAAGAAGAATCAGCCGAGTGGTTCTTGTGGAAGAACAACTCCATTTGGCTCACTAACTTCACACACCATCAGGCTTCCAAGCAGCTCTCAAGGAAACTCAGGTTTCACACTCTATGCTTAGTGCCCTTTGAGTGCATTATCTAGGAATGAACCTGGTAGAGCATCCCACACAAACGAATGCTCCACATGCGGGTTTCACATGCCACCAACTCCACATTCACAGGCAACTGCAGCGCCACAGCCGTTTTCAGATAGCCCTCAAGGCAAAGGCTCTAGACGCAAATATTGGTGTGAGAGCTAATTCAATCAAGGAAACACTGCATGTTGGTGAAGGGCATATTGAAGAAGAATCAGCCGAGTGGTTCTTGTGGGAGAACAACTCCATTTGGCTCACTAACTTCACACACCATCAGGCTTCCAAGCAGCTCTCAAGGAAACTCAGTTTTCACACTCTATGCTTAGTGCCCTTTGAGTGCCTAGAACTGAAATGAAGCTTGGTGAGCATCCCACACAAACGAGTATTCAACATGCGGGTTTCACATGCCACCAACTCCACATTCACAGGCAACTTCAGCGCCACAGCCGTTTTCAGATAGCCCTCAATGCAAAGGCTCTAGACGCGAATATTGGTGTGAGAGCTAATTCAATCAAGGAAACACTGCATGTTGGTGGAGGGCATATTGAAGAAGAACCAGCCGAGTGGTTCTTGTGGGAGAACAACTCCATTTGGCTCACTAACTTCACACACCATCAGGCTTCCAAGCAGCTCTCAAGGAAACTCAGTTTTCACACTCTAGCCTTAGTGCCCTTTGAGTGCCTAGGACTGAAATGAAGCTTGGTGAGCATCCCACACAAACGAATGCTCCACATGTGGGTTTCACATGCCACCAACTCCACATTCACAGGCAACTTCAGCGCCACAGCCGTTTTCAGATAGCCATCAAAGCAAAGGCTCTCGACGTGAATATTGGTGTGAGAGCTAATTCAATCAAGGAAACACTGCATGTTGGTGAAGGCCAATTGAAGAAGAATCAGCCGAGTGGTTCTTGTGGGAGAACAACTCCATTTGGCTCACTAACTTCACACACCATCAGGCTTCCAAGCAGCTCTCAAGGAAACTAAGGTTTCACACTCTATGCTTAGTGCTCTGTGTTTGCCTAGGACTTAAATGAAGCTTGGTGAGCATCCCACACAAAGGAATGCTCCACATGCGGGTTTCACATGCCACCAACTCCACATTCACAGGCAACTTCAGCTGCACAGCCGTTTTCAGATAGCCCTCAATGCAAAGGCTCTAGACGCGAATATTGGTGTGAGAGCTAATTCAATCAAGCAAGCACTGCATTTTGGTGAAGGGCATATTGAAGAAGAATCAGCCGAGTGGTTCTTGTGGGAGAACAACTCCATTTGGCTCACTAACTTCACACACCATCAGGCTTCCAAGCAGCTCTCAAGGAAACTCAGTTTTCACACTCTAGGCTTAGTGCCCTTTGGGTGCATTATTTAAGAATGACCCTGGTAGAGCATCCCACACAAACGAACGCTCCACATGCGCGTTTCACATGCCACCAACTCCACATTCACAGGCAACTTCAGCGCCACAGCTGTTTTCAGATACCACTCAACGCAAAGGTTCTAGACGCAAATATTGGTGTGAGAGCGAATTCAATCAAGGAAACACTGCATGTTGGTGAAGGGCATATTGAAGAAGAATCAGCCGAGTGGTTCTTGTGGGAGAACAACTCCATTTGGCTCACTAACTTCACACACCATCAGGCTTCCAAGCAGCTCTCAAGGAAACTCAGGTTTCACACTCTATGCTTAGTGCCCTTTGAGTGCATTATCTAGGAATGAACCTGGTAGAGCATCCCACACATACGAATGCTCCACATGCGGGTTTCACATGCCACCAACTCCACATTCACAGGCAACTTCAGCCCCACAGCCGTTTTCAGATAGCCCTCAAGGCAAAGGCTCTAGACGCAAATATTGGTGTGAGAGCTAATTCAATCAAGGAAACACTGCATTTTGGTGGAGGGCATATTGAAGAAGAATCAGCCGAGTGGTTCTTGTGGGAGAACAACTCCATTTGGCTCACTAACTTCACACACCATCAGGCTTCCAAGCAGCTCTCAAGGAAACTCAGTTTTCACACTCTATGCTTAGTGCCCTTTGAGTGCCTAGGACTGAAATGAAACTGGTAGAGCATCCCACACAAACGAATGCTCCACATGCGGGTTTCACATGACACCAACTCCACATTCACAGGCAAATTTATCGCCACAGCCATTTTCTGATAGCCCTCAATGCAAAGGCTCTAGACGCAAATATTGGTGTGAGAGCTAATTCAATCAAGGAAACACTGCATGTTGGTGAAGGGCATATTGAAGAAGAATCAGCCGAGTGGTTCTTGTGGGAGAACAACTCCATTTGGCTCACTAACTTCACACACCATCAGGCTTCCAAGCAGCTCTCAAGGAAACTCAGTTTTCACACTCTATGCTTAGTGCCCTTTGAGTGCCTAGGACTGAAATGAAGCTTGGTGAGCATCCCACACAAACGAATATTCAACATGCGGGTTTCACATGCCACCAACTCCACATTCACAGGCAACTTCAGCGCCACAGCCGTTTTCAGATATCCCTCAATGCAAAGGCTCTAGACGCGAATATTGGTGTGAGAGCTAATTCAATCAAGGAAACACTGCATGTTGGTGGAGGGCATATTGAAGAAGAACCAGCCGAGTGGTTCTTGTGGGAGAACAACTCCATTTGGCTCACTAACTTCACACACCATCAGGCTTCCAAGCAGCTCTCAAGGAAACTCAGTTTTCACACTCTAGGCTTAGTGCCCTTTGAGTGCCTAGGACTGAAATGAAGCTTGGTGAGCATCCCACACAAACGAATGCTCCACATGCGGGTTTCACATGCCACCAACTCCACATTCACAGGCAACTTCAGCGCCACAGCTGTTTTCAGATACCACTCAACGCAAAGGTCTAGACGCAAATATTGGTGTGAGAGCTAATTCAATCAAGGAAACACTGCATGTTGGTGGAGGGCATATTGAAGAAGAATCAGCCGAGTGGTTCTTGTGGGAGAACAACTCCATTTGGCTCACTAACTTCACACACCATCAGGCTTCCAAGCAGCTCTCAAGGAAACTCAGTTTTCACACTCTATGCTTAGTGCCCTTTGAGTGCATTATCTAGGAATGAACCTGGTAGAGCATCCCACACAAACGAATGCTCCACATGCGGGTTTCACATGCCACCAACTCCACATTCACAGGCAACTTCAGCGGCACAGCCGTTTTCAGATAGCCCTCAATGCAAAGGCTCTAGACGCGAATATTGGTGTGAGAGCTAATTCAATCAAGGAAACACTGCCTTTTTTGGAAGGGAATATTGAAGAAGAATCAGCCGAGTGGTTCTTGTGGGAGAACAACTCCATTTGGCTCACTAACTTCACACACCATCAGGCTTCCAAGCAGCTCTCAAGGAAACTCAGTTTTCACACTCTATGCTTAGTGCCCTTTGAGTGCCTAGGACTGAAATGAAACTGGTAGAGCATCCCACACAAAGGAATATTCAACATGCGGGTTTCACATGCCACCAACTCCACATTCACAGGCAACTTCAGCGCCACAGCCGTTTTCAGATAGCCCTCAATGCAAAGGCTCTAGACGCGAATATTGGTGTGAGAGCTAATTCAATCAAGGAAACACTGCATGTTGCGGAAGGGCATATTGAAGAAGAACCAGCCGAGTGGTTCTTGTGGGAGAAAAACTCCATTTGGCTCACTAACTTCACACACCATCAGGCTTCCAAGCAGCTCTCAAGGAAACTCAGTTTTCACACTCTAGGCTTAGTGCCCTTTGAGTGCCTAGGACTGAAATGAAGCTTGGTGAGCATCCCACACAAACGAATGCTCCACATGCGGGTTTCACATGCCACCAACTCCACATGCACAGGCAAATTCATCGCCACAGCCATTTTCTGATAGCCCTCAATGCAAAGGTTCTAGACGCAAATATTGGTGTGAGAGCTAATTCAATCAAGGAAACACTGCATGTTGGTGAAGGGCATATTGAAGAAGAATCAGCCGAGTGGTTCTTGTGGGAGAACAACTCCATTTGGCTCACGAACTTCACACACCATCAGGCTTCCAAGCAGCTATCAAGTAAACTCAGTTTTCACACTCTATGCTTAGTGCCCTTTGGGTGCATTATTATCTAGGAATGAACCTGGTAGAGCATCCCACACAAACGAATGCTCCACATGCGGGTTTCACATGCCACCAACTCCACATTCACGGGCAAATTCATCGCCACAGCCATTTTCTGATAGCTCTCAATGCAAAGGCTCTAGACGCAAATATTGGTGTGAGAGCTAATTCAATCAAGGAAACACTGCATGTTGGTGAAGGGCATATTGAAGAAGAACCAGCCGAGTGGTTCTTGTGGGAGAAAAACTCCATTTGGCTCACTAACTTCACACACCATCAGGCTTCCAAGCAGCTCTCAAGGAAACTCAGTTTTCACACTCTATGCTTAGTGCCCTTTGAGTGCCTAGAACTGAAATGAAGCTTGGTGAGCATCCCACACAAACGAATGCTCCACATGTGGGTTTCACATGCCACCAACTCCACATTCACAGGCAACTTCAGCGCCACAGCCGTTTTCAGATAGCCCTCAATGCAAAGGCTCTAGACGCAAATATTGGTGTGAGAGCGAATTCAAACAAGGAAACACCTCATGTTGGTGAAGGGCATATTGAAGAAGAATCAGCCGAGTGGTTCTTGTGGGAGAACAACTCCATTTGGCTCACTAACTTTGCACACCATCAGGCTTCCAAGCAGCTCTAAAGGAAACTCAGTTTTCACACTCTAGGCTTAGTGCCCTTTCAGTGCATTATCTAGGAATGAACCTGGTAGAGCATCCCACACAAACGAATGCTCCACATGCGGGTTTCACATGCCACCAACTCCACATTCACAGGCAACTTCAGCCCCACAGCCGTTTTCAGATAGCCCTCAATGCAAAGGCTCTAGACGCAAATATTGGTGTGAGAGCTAATTCAATCAAGGAAACACTGCATGTTGGTGAAGGGCATATTGAAGAAGAACCAGCCGAGTGGTTCTTGTGGGGGAACAACTCCATTTGGCTCACTAACTTCACACACCATCAGGCTTCCAAGCAGCTCTCAAGGAAACTCAGTTTTCACACTCTATGCCTAGTGCCCTTTGAGTGAATAGGACTGAAATGAAGCTTGGTGAGCATCCCACAAAAACGAATGCTCCACATGCGGGTTTCACATGCCACCAACTCCACATTCACAGGCAACTGCAGCGCCACAGCCGTTTTCAGATAGCCCTCAAGGCAAAGGCTCTAGACGCAAATATTGGTGTGAGAGCTAATTCAATCAAGGAAGCACTGCATTTTTGTGAAGGGCATATTGAAGAAGAATCAGCCGAGTGGTTCTTGTGGGAGAACAACTCCATTTGGCTCACTAACTTCGCACACCATCAGGCTTCCAAGCAGCTCTCAAGGAAACTCAGTTTTCACACTCTATGCTTAGTGCCCGTTGAGTGCATTATCTAGGAATGAACCTGGTAGAGCATCCCACACAAACGAATGCTCCACATGCGGGTTTCACATGCCACCAACTCCACATTCACAGGCAACTTCAGCCCCACAGCCGTTTTCAGATACCACTCAACGCAAAGGATCTAGACGCAAATATTGGTGTGAGAGCTAATTCAATCAAGGAAACACTGCATGTTGGTGGAGGGCATATTGAAGAAGAATCAGCCGAGTGGTTCTTGTGGGAGAACAACTCCATTTGGCTCACTAACTTCACACACCATCAGGCTTCCAAGCAGCTCTCAAGGAAACTCAGTTTTAACACTCTAGGCTTAGTGCACTTTGAGTGCATTATCTACGAATGAACCTGGTAGAGCATCCCACACAAACGAATGCTCCACATGCGGGTTTCACATGCCACCAACTCCACATTCACCGGCAACTTCAGCGCCACAGCCGTTTTCAGATAGCCCTCAATGCAAAGGCTCTAGACGCAAATATTGGTGTGAGAGAGAATTCAAACAAGGAAACACTGCATGTTGGTGAAGGGCATATTGAAGAAGAATCAGCCGAGTGGTTCTTGTGGGAGAACAACTCCATTTGGCTCACTAACTTTGCACACCATCAGGCTTCCAAGCAGCTCTCAAGGAAACTCAGTTTTCACACTCTATGCTTAGTGCTCTTTGTTTGCCTAAGACTGAAATGAAGCTTGGTGAGCATCTCACACAAACGAATGCTCCACATGCGGGTTTCACATGCCACCAACTAAACATTCACAGGCAACTTCAGCGCCACAGCCATTTTCTGATAGCCCTCAATGCAAAGGCTCTAGACGCAAATATTGGTGTGAGAGCTAATTCAATCAAGGAAACACTGCATGTTGGTGAAGGGCATATTGAAGAAGAATCAGCCGAGTGGTTCTTGTGGGAGAACAACTCCATTTGGCTCACTAACTTCACACACCATCAGGCTTCCAAGCAGCTCTCAAGGAAACTCAGTTTTCACACTCTAAGCTTAGTGCTCTTTGTTTGCCTAGGACTGAAATGAAGCTTGGTGAGCATCCCACACAAACGAATGCTCCACATGCGGGTTTCACATGCCACCAACTCCACATTCACAGGAACTTCAGCGCCACAGCCGTTTTCAGATAGCCATCAATGCAAAGGCTCTAGATGCGAATATTGGTGTGAGAGCTAATTCAATCAAGGAAACACTGCATGTTGCTGAAGGGCATATTGAAGAAGAATCAGCCGAGTGGTTCTTGTGGGAGAACAACTCCATTTGGCTCACTAACTTCACATACCATCAGGCTTCCAAGCAGCTCTCAAGGAAACTCAGTTTTCACACTCTATGCTTAGTGCTCTTTGAGTGCATTATCTAGGAATGAAAATGGTAGAGCATCCCACACAAATGAATGCTCCACATGCGGGTTTCACATGCCACCAACTCCACATTCACAGGCAACTTCGGCGCCACAGCCGTTTTCAGATAGCCCTCAATGCAAAGGCTCTAGAAGCGAATATTGGTGTGAGAGCTAATTCAATCAAGGAAACACTGCATGTTGCTGAAGGGCATATTGAAGAAGAATCAGCCGAGTGGTTCTTGTGGGAGAACAACTCCATTTGGCTCACTAACTTTGCACACCATCAGGCTTCCAAGCAGCTCTAAAGGAAACTCAGTTTTCACACTCTATGCTTAGTGCTCTTTGTTTGCCTAGGACTGAAATGAAGCTTGGTGAGCATCTCACACAAACGAATGCTCCACATGCGGGTTTCACATGCCACCAACTCCACATTCACAGGCAACTTCAGCGCCACAGCCATTTTCTGATAGCCCTCAATGCAAAGGCTCTAGACGCAAATATTGGTGTGAGAGCTAATTCAATCAAGGAAACACTGCATGTTGGTGAAGGGCATATTGAAGAAGAATCAGCCGAGTGGTTCTTGTGGGAGAACAACTCATTTGGCTCACTAACTTCACACACCATCAGGCTTCCAAGCAGCTTTCAAGGAAACTCAGTTTTCACACTCTATGCTTAGTGCACTTTGAGTGCCTAGAACTGAAATGAAGCTTGGTGAGCATCCCACACAAACGAATGCTCCACATGCGGGTTTCACATGCCACCAACTCCACATTCACAGGCAACTTCAGCGGCACAGCCGTTTTGAGATAGCCCTCAATGCAAAGGCTCTAGACGCAAATATTGGTGTGAGAGCTAATTCAATCAAGGAAACACTGCATGTTGGTGAAGGGCATATTGAAGAAGAACCAGCCGAATGGTTCTTGTGGGAGAACAACTCCATTTGGCTCACTAACTTCACACACCATCAGGCTTCCAAGCAGCTCTCAAGGAAACTCAGTTTTCACACTCTAGGCTTAGTGCCCTTTGAGTGCCTAGGACTGAAATGAAGCTTGGTGAGCATCCCACACAAACGAATGCTCCACATGCGGGTTTCACATGCCACCAACTCCACATTCACAGGCAACTTCAGCCCCACAGCCGTTTTCAGATAGCCCTCAATGCAAAGGCTCTAGACGCAAATATTGGTGTGAGAGCGAATTCAAACAAGGAAACACTGCATGTTGGTGAAGGGCATATTGAAGAAGAATCAGCCGAGTGGTTCTTGTGGGAGAACAACTCCATTTGGCTCACTAACTTTGCACACCATGAGGCTTCCAAGCAGCTCTCAAGGAAACTCAGTTTTCTCACTCTATGCTTAGTGCTCTTTGTTTGCCTAAGACTGAAATGAAGCTTGGTGAGCATCTCACACAAACGAATGCTCCACATGCGGGTTTCACATGCCACCAACTAAACATTCACAGGCAACTTCAGCGCCACAGCCATTTTCTGATAGCCCTCAATGAGAAGGCTCTAGACGCAAATATTGGTGTGAGAGCTAATTCAATCAAGGAAACACTGCATGTTGGTGAAGGGCATATTGAAGAAGAATCAGCCGAGTGGTTCTTGTGGGAGAACAACTCCATTTGGCTCACTAACTTCACACACCATCAGGCTTCCAAGCAGCTCTCAAGGAAACTCAGTTTTCACACTCTAAGCTTAGTGCTCTTTGTTTGCCTAGGACTGAAATGAAGCTTGGTGAGCATCCCACACAAACGAATGCTCCACATGCGGGTTTCACATGCCACCAACTCCACATTCACAGGAACTTCAGCGCCACAGCCGTTTTCAGATAGCCATCAATGCAAAGGCTCTAGATGCGAATATTGGTGTGAGAGCTAATTCAATCAAGGAAACAATGCATGTTGGTGAAGGGCACATTGAAGAAGAATCAGCCGAGTGGTTCTTGTGGGAGAACAACTCCATTTGGCTCACTAACTTCACACACCATCAGGCTTCCAAGCAGCTCTCAAGGAAACTCAGTTTTCACACTCTATGCTTAGTGCCCTTTGAGTGCATTATCTAGGAATGAAAATGGTAGAGCATCCCACACAAATGAATGCTCCACATGCGGGTTTCACATGCCACCAACTCCACATTCACAGGCAACTTCGGCGCCACAGCCGTTTTCAGATAGCCCTCAATGCAAAGGCTCTAGAAGCGAATATTGGTGTGAGAGCTAATTCAATCAAGGAAACACTGCATGTTGCTGAAGGGCATATTGAAGAAGAATCAGCCGAGTGGTTCTTGTGGGAGAACAACTCCATTTGGCTCACTAACTTTGCACACCATCATGCTTCCAAGCAGCTCTCAAGGAAACTCAGTTTTCACACTCTATGCTTAGTGCTCTTTGTTTGCCTAGGACTGAAATGAAGCTTGGTGAGCATCTCACACAAACGAATGCTCCACATGCGGGTTTCACATGCCACCAACTCCACATTCACAGGCAACTTCAGCGCCACAGCCATTTTCTGATAGCCCTCAATGCAAAGGCTCTAGACGCAAATATTGGTGTGAGAGCTAATTCAATCAAGGAAACACTGCATGTTGGTGAAGGGCATATTGAAGAAGAATCAGCCGAGTGGTTCTTGTGGGAGAACAACTCCATTTGGCTCACTAACTTCACACACCATCAGGCTTCCAAGCAGCTCTCAAGGAAACTCAGTTTTCACACTCTAAGCTTAGTGCTCTTTGTTTGCCTAGGACTGAAATGAAGCTTGGTGAGCATCCCACACAAACGAATGCTCCACATGCGGGTTTCACATGCCACCAACTCCACATTCACAGGAACTTCAGCGCCACAGCTGTTTTCAGATAGCCCTCAATGCAAAGGCTCTAGACACGAATATTGGTGTGAGAGCTAATTCAATCAAGGAAACACTGCATGTTGGTGAAGGGCATATTGAAGAAGAACCAGCCGAGTGGTTCTTGTGGGAGAACAACTCCATTTGGCTCACTAACTTCACACACCATCAGGCTTCCAAGCAGCTCTCAAGGAAACTCAGGTTTCACACTCTATGCTTAGTGCCCGTTGAGTGCATTATCTAGGAATGAACCTGGTAGAGCATCCCACACAAACGAATGCTCCACATGCGGGTTTCACATGCCACCAACTCCACATTCACAGGCAACTTCAGCCGCACAGCCGTTTTCAGATACCACTCAACGCAAAGGATCTAGACGCAAATATTGGTGTGAGAGCTAATTCAATCAAGGAAACACTGCATGTTGGTGGAGGGCATATTGAAGAAGAATCAGCCGAGTGGTTCTTGTGGGAGAACAACTCCATTTGGCTCACTAACTTCACACACCATCAGGCTTCCAAGCAGCTCTCAAGGAAACTCAGTTTTCACACTCTAGGCTTAGTGCACTTTGAGTGCATTATCTAGGAATGAACCTGGTAGAGCATCCCACACAAACGAATGCTCCACATGCGGGTTTCACATGCCCCCAACTCCACATTCACAGGCAAATTCATCGCCACAGCCATTTTCTGATAGCCCTCAATGCAAAGGCTCTAGACGCAAATATTGGTGTGAGAGCTAATTCAATCAAGGAAACACTGCATGTTGGTGGAGGGCATATTGAAGAAGAATCAGCCGAGTGGTTCTTGTGGGAGAACAACTCCATTTGGCTCACTAACTTCACACACCATCAGGCTTCCAAGCAGCTCTCAAGGAAACTCAGTTTTCACACTCTAGGCTTAGTGCCCTTTGAGTGCCTAGGACTGAAATGAAGCTTGGTGAGCATCCCACACAAACGAATGCTCCACATGCGGGTTTCACATGCCACCAACTCCACATTCACAGGCAACTTCGGCGCCACAGCCGTTTTCAGATAGCCCTCAATGCAAAGGCTCTAGACGCAAATATTGGTGTGAGAGCGAATTCAAACAAGGAAACACCTCATGTTGGTGAAGGGCATATTGAAGAAGAATCAGCCGAGTGGTTCTTGTGGGAGAACAACTCCATTTGGCTCACTAACTTTGCACACCATCAGGCTTCCAAGCAGCTCTAAAGGAAACTCAGTTTTCACACTCTAGGCTTAGTGCCCTTTCAGTGCATTATCTAGGAATGAACCTGGTATAGCATCCCACATAAACGAATGCTCCACATGCGGGTTTCACATGCCACCAACTCCACATTCACAGGCAACTTCAGCCCCACAGCCGTTTTCAGATAGCCCTCAACGCAAAGGCTCTAGACGCAAATATTGGTGTGAGAGCTAATTCAATCAAGGAAACACTGCATGTTGGTGAAGGGCATATTGAAGAAGAACCAGCCGAGTGGTTCTTGTGGGAGAAAAACTCCATTTGGCTCACTAACTTCACACACCATCAGGCTTCCAAGCAGCTCTCAAGGAAACTCAGTTTTCACACTCTAGGCTTATTGCCCTTTGAGTGCCTAGGACTGAAATGAAGCTTGGTGAGCATCCCACAAAAACGAATGCTCCACATGCGGGTTTCACATGCCACCAACTCCACATTCACAGGCAACTGCAGCACCACAGCCGTTTTCAGATAGCCCTCAAGGAAAAGGCTCTAGACGCAAATATTGGTGTGAGAGCTAATTCAATCAAGGAAGCACTGCATTTTTGTGAAGGGCATATTGAAGAAGAATCAGCCGAGTGGTTCTTGTGGGAAAACAACTCCATTTGGCTCACTAACTTAGCACACCATCAGGCTTCCAAGCAGCTCTCAAGGAAACTCAGGTTTCACACTCTATGCTTAGTGCCCGTTGAGTGCATTATCTGGGAATGAACCTGGTAGAGCATCCCACACAAACGAATGCTCCACATGCGGGTTTCACATGCCACCAACTCCACATTCACAGGCAACTTCAGCGCCACAGCCGTTTTCAGATATCCCTCAATGCAAAGGCTCTAGACGCGAATATTGGTGTGAGAGCTAATTCAATCAAGGAAACACTGCATGTTGGTGAAGGGCATATTGAAGAAGAATCAGCCGAGTGGTTCTTGTGGGAGAACAACTCCATTTGGCTCACTAACTTCACACACCATCAGGCTTCCAAGCAGCTCTCAAGGAAACTCAGTTTTCACACTCTAGGCTTAGTGCCCTTTGAGTGCCTAGGACTGAAATGAAGCTTGGTGAGCATCCCACACAAACGAATGCTCCACATGCGGGTTTCACATGCCACCAACTCCACATTCACAGGCAAATTCATCGCCACAGCCTTTTTCTGATATCCCTCAATGCAAAGGCTCTAGACGCAAATATTGGTGTGAGAGCTAATTCAATCAAGGAAACACTGCATGTTGGTGGAGGGCATATTGAAGAAGAATCAGCCGAGTGGTTCTTGTGGGAGAACAACTCCATTTGGCTCACTAACTTCACACACCATCAGGCTTCCAAGCAGCTCTCAAGGAAACTCAGTTTTCACACTCTATGCTTAGTGCCCTTTGAGTGCCTAGAACTGAAATGAAGCTTGGTGAGCATCCCACACACGAATGCTCCACATGCGGGTTTCACATGCCACCAACTCCACATTCACAGGCAACTTCTCGGCACAGCCGTTTTCAGATAGCCCTCAATGCAAAGGCTCTAGACGCGAATATTGGTGTGAGAGCTAATTCAATCAAGGAAACACTGCATGTTGGTGAAGGGCATATTGAAGAAGAACCAGCCGAATGGTTCTTGTGGGAGAACAACTCCATTTGGCTCACTAACTTCACACACCATCAGGCTTCCAAGCAGCTCTCAAGGAAACTCAGTTTTCACACTCTAGGCTTAGTGCCCTTTGAGTGCCTAGGACTGAAATGAAGCTTGGTGAGCATCCCACACAAACGAATGCTCCACATGCGGGTTTCACATGCCACCAACTCCACATTCACAGGCAACTTCAGCGCCACAGCCGTTTTCAGATAGCCCTCAATGCAAAGGCTCTAGACGCAAATATTGGTGTGAGAGCGAATTCAAACAAGGAAACACCTCATGTTGGTGAAGGGCATATTGAAGAAGAATCAGCCGAGTGGTTCTTGTGGGAGAACAACTCCATTTGGCTCACTAACTTTGCACACCATTAGGCTTCCAAGCAGCTCTAAAGGAAACTCAGTTTTCACACTCTAGGCTTAGTGCCCTTTCAGTGCATTATCTAGGAATGAACCTGGTATAGCATCCCACACAAACGAATGCTCCACATGCGGGTTTCACATGCCACCAACTCCACATTCACAGGCAACTTCAGCCCCACAGCCGTTTTCAGATAGCCCTCAACGCAAAGGCTCTAGACGCAAATATTGGTGTGAGAGCTAATTCAATCAAGGAAACACTGCATGTTGGTGAAGGGCATATTGAAGAAGAACCAGCCGAGTGGTTCTTGTGGGAGAAAAACTCCATTTGGCTCACTAACTTCAAACACCATCAGGCTTCCAAGCAGCTCTCAAGGAAACTCAGTTTTCACACTCTAGGCTTATTGCCCTTTGAGTGCCTAGGACTGAAATGAAGCTTGGTGAGCATCCCACAAAAAAGAATGCTCCACATGCGGGTTTCACATGCCACCAACTCCACATTCACAGGCAACTGCAGCACCACAGCCGTTTTCAGATAGCCCTCAAGGAAAAGGCTCTAGACGCAAATATTGGTGTGAGAGCTAATTCAATCAAGGAAGCACTGCATTTTTGTGAAGGGCATATTGAAGAAGAATCAGCCGAGTGGTTCTTGTGGGAGAACAACTCCATTTGGCTCACTAACTTCGCACACCATCAGGCTTCCAAGCAGCTCTCAAGGAAACTCAGTTTTCACACTCTATGCTTAGTGCCCGTTGAGTGCATTATCTAGGAATGAACCTGGTAGAGCATCCCACACAAACGAATGCTCCACATGCGGGTTTCACATGCCACCAACTCCACATTCACAGGCAACTTCAGCCCCACAGCCGTTTTCAGATACCACTCAACGCAAAGGATCTAGACGCAAATATTGGTGTGAGAGCTAATTCAATCAAGGAAACACTGCATGTTGGTGGAGGGCATATTGAAGAAGAATCAGCCGAGTGGTTCTTGTGGGAGAACAACTCCATTTGGCTCACTAACTTCACACACCATCAGGCTTCCAAGCAGCTCTCAAGGAAACTCAGTTTTCACACTCTAGGCTTAGTGCACTTTGAGTGCATTATCTAGGAATGAACCTGGTAGAGCATCCCACACAAACGAATGCTCCACATGCGGGTTTCACATGCCACCAACTCCACATTCACAGGCAACTTCAGCGCCACAGCCGTTTTCAGATAGCCCTCAATGCAAAGGATCTAGACGCGAATATTGGTGTGAGAGCTAATTCAATCAAGGAAACACTGCATGTTGGTGAAGGGCATATTGAAGAAGAATCAGCCGAGTGGTTGTTGTGGGAGAACAACTCCATTTGGCTCACTAACTTCACACACCATCAGGCTTCCAAGCAGCTCTCAAAGAAACTCAGTTTTCACACTCTATGCTTAGTGCTCTTTGTTTGCCTAGGACTGAAATGAAGCTTGGTGAGCATCTCACACAAACGAATGCTCCACATGCGGGTTTCACATGCCACCAACTCCACATTCACAGGCAACTTCAGCGCCACAGCCATTTTCTGATAGCCCTCAATGCAAAGGCTCTAGATGCAAATATTTGTGTGAGAGCTAATTCAATCAAGGAAACACTGCATGTTGGTGAAGGGCATATTGAAGAAGAATCAGCCGAGTGGTTCTTGTGGGAGAACAACTCCATTTGGCTCACTAACTTCACACACCATCAGGCTTCCAAGCAGCTCTCAAGGAAACTCAGTTTTCACACTCTATGCTTAGTGCTCTTTGTTTGCCTAGGACTGAAATGAAGCTTGGTGAGCATCCCACACAAACGAATGCTCCACATGCGGGTTTCACATGCCACCAACTCCACATTCACAGCAACTTCTGCGCCACAGCCGTTTTCAGTTAGCCATCAATGCAAAGGCTCTAGACGCGAATATTGGTGTGAGAGCTAATTCAATCAAGGAAACACTGCATTTTGGTTGAGGGCATATTGAAGAAGAATCAGCCGAGTGGTTCTTGTGGGAGAACAACTCCATTTGGCTCACTAACTTCACACACCATCAGGCTTCCAAGCAGCTCTCAAGGAAACTCAGTTTTCACACTCTAGGCTTAGTGCCCTTTGAGTGCATTATCTAGGAATGAACCTGGTAGAGCATCCCACACAAACGAATGCTCCACATGCGGGTTTCACATGCCACCAACTCCACATTCACAGGCAACTTCAGCGCCACAGCCTTTTTCAGATAGCCCTCAATGCAAAGGCTCTAGACGCGAATATTGGTGTGAGAGCTAATTCAATCAAGGAAACACTGCATTTTGGTTGAGGGCATATTGAAGAAGAATCAGCCGAGTGGTTCTTGTGGGAGAACAACTCCATTTGGCTCACTAACTTCACACACCATCAGGCTTCCATGCAGCTCTCAAGGAAACTCAGTTTTCACACTCTATGCTTAGTGCCCTTTGAGTGCCTAGGACTGAAATGAACCTGGTAGAGCATCCCACACAAATGAATGCTCCACATGCGGGTTTCACATGCCACCAACTCCACATTCACAGGCAAATTCATCGCCACAGCCATTTTCTGATAGCCCTCAATGCAAAGGTTCTAGACGCAAATATTGGTGTGAGAGCTAATTCAATCAAGGAAACACTGCATGTTGGTGAAGGGCATATTGAAGAAGAATCAGCCGAGTGGTTCTTGTGGGAGAACAACTCCATTTGGCTCACTAACTTCACACACCATCAGGCTTCCAAGCAGCTCTCAAGGAAACTCAGTTTTCACACTCTAGGCTTAGTGCCCTTTGAGTGCATTATCTAGGAATGAACCTGGTAGAGCATCCCACACAAACGAATGCTCCACATGAGGGTTTCACATGCCACCAACTCCACATTCACAGGCAACTTCAGCCCCACAGCCGTTTTCAGATAGCCCTCAATGCAAAGGCTCTAGACGCGAATAATGGTGTGAGAGCTAATTCAATCAAGGAAACACTGCATGTTGGTGAAGGGCATATTGAAGAAGAATCAGCCGAGTGGTTCTTGTGGGAGAACAACTCCATTTGGCTCACTAACTTCACACACCATCAGGCTTCCAAGCAGCTCTCAAGGAAACTCAGTTTTCACACTTTATGCTTAGTGCTCTTTGTTTGCCTAGGACTGAAATGAAGCTTGGTGAGCATCTCACACAAACGAATGCTCCACATGCGGGTTTCACATGCCACCAACTCCACATTCACAGGCAAATTCATCGCCACAGCCTTTTTCTGATATCCCTCAATGCAAAGGCTCTAGACGCAAATATTGGTGTGAGAGCTAATTCAATCAAGGAAACACTGCATGTTGGTGGAGGGCATATTGAAGAAGAATCAGCCGAGTGGTTCTTGTGGGAGAACAACTCCATTTGGCTCACTAACTTCACACACCATCAGGCTTCCAAGCAGCTCTCAAGGAAACTCAGTTTTCACACTCTATGCTTAGTGCCCTTTGAGTGCCTAGAACTGAAATGAAGCTTGATGAGCATCCCACACAAACGAATGCTCCACATGCGGGTTTCACATGCCACCAACTCCACATTCACAGGCAACTTCAGCGGCACAGCCGTTTTCAGATAGCCCTCAACGCAAAGGCTCTAGGCGCAAATATTGGTGTGAGAGCTAATTCAATCAAGGAAGCACTGCATTTTGGTGAAGGGCATATTGAAGAAGAATCAGCCGAGTGGTTCTTGTGGGAGAACAACTCCATTTGGCTCACTAACTTCACACACCATCAGGCTTCCAAGCAGCTCTCAAGGAAACTCAGTTTTCACACTCTATGCTTAGTGCCCTTTCAGTGCCTATGACTGAAATGAAGCTTGGTGAGCATCTCACACAAACGAATGCTCCACATGCGGGTTTCACATGCCACCAACTCCACATTCACAGGCAACTTCAGCGCCACAGTCATTTTCTGATAGCCCTCAATGCAAAGGCTCTAGACGCAAATATTGGTGTGAGAGCTAATTCAATCAAGGAAACACTGCATGTTGGTGAAGGGCATATTGAAGAAGAATCAGCCGAGTGGTTCTTGTGGGAGAACAACTCCATTTGGCTCACTAACTTCACACACCATCAGGCTTCCAAGCAGCTCTCAAGGAAACTCAGTTTTCACACTCTAAGCTTAGTGCTCTTTGTTTGCCTAGGACTGAAATGAAGCTTGGTGAGCATCCCACACAAACGAATGCTCCACATGCGGGTTTCACATGCCACCAACTCCACATTCACAGCAACTTCTGCGCCACAGCCGTTTTCAGATAGCCATCAATGCAAAGGCTCTAGATGCGAATATTGGTGTGAGAGCTAATTCAATCAAGGAAACACTGCATGTTGGTGAAGGGCATATTGAAGAAGAATCAGCCGAGTGGTTCTTGTGGGAGAACAACTCCATTTGGCTCACTAACTTCACACACCATCAGGCTTCCAAGCAGCTCTCAAGGAAACTCAGTTTTCACACTGTATGCTTAGTGTCCTTTGAGTGCCTAGGACTGAAATGAAGCTTGGTGAGCATCCCACACAAACGAATGCTCCACATGCGGGTTTCACATGCCACCAACTCCACATTCACAGGCAACTTCAGCCCCACAGCCGTTTTCAGATACCACTCAACGCAAAGGCTCTAGACGCAAATATTGGTGTGAGAGCTAATTCAATCAAGGAAGCACTGCATGTTGGTGAAGGCCAATTGAAGAAGAATCAGCTGATGCTTCTTGTGGGAGAACAACTCCATTTGGCTCACTAACTTCACACACCATCAGGCTTCCAAGCAGCTCTCAAGGAAACTCAGTTTTCACACTCTATGCTTAGTGCCCTTTGAGTGCCTAGGACTGAAATGAAGCTTGGTGAGCATCCCACACAAACGAATGCTCCACATGCGGGTTTCACATGCCACCAACTCCACATTCACAGGCAACTTCAGCGCCACAGCCCTTTTCAGATAGCCCTCAATGCAAAGGCTCTAGACGCAAATATTGCTGTGGGAGCTAATTCAATCAAGGAAAATCTGCATGTTGGTGAAGGGCATATTGAAGAAGAATCAGCCGAGTGGTTCTTGTGGGAGAACAACTCCATTTGGCTCACTAACTTCACACACCATCAGGCTTCCAAGCAGCTCTCAAGGAAACTCAGTTTTCACACTCTATGCTTAGTGTCCTTTGAGTGCCTAGGACTGAAATGAAGCTTGTTGAGCATCCCACACAAACGAATGCTCCACATGCGGGTTTCACATGCCACCAACTCCACATTCACAGGCAACTTCAGCGGCACAGCCGTTTTCAGATACCACTCAACGCAAAGGCTCTAGACGCAAATATTGGTGTGAGAGCTAATTCAATCAAGGAAGCACTGCATGTTGGTGAAGGGCATATTGAAGAAGAATCAGCTGATGGTTCTTGTGGGAGAACAACTCCATTTGGCTCACTAACTTCACACACCATCAGGCTTCCAAGCAGCTCTCAAGGAAACTCAGTTTTCACACTCTATGCTTAGTGCCCTTTGAGTGCCTAGGACTGAAATGAAGCTTGGTGAGCATCCCACACAAACGAATGCTCCACATGCGGGTTTCACATGCCACCAACTCCACATTCACAGGCAACTTCAGTGCCACAGCCGTTTTCAGATAGCCCTCAATGCAAAGGCTCTAGACGCGAATATTGGTGTGAGAGCTAATTCAATCAAGGAAACACTGCATGTTGGTGAAGGACATATTGAAGAAGAATCAGCCGAGTGGTTCTTGTGGGAGAACAACTCCATTTGGCTCACTAACTTCACACATCATCAGGCTTCCAAGCAGCTCTCAAGGAAACTCAGTTTTCACACTCTAGGCTTAGTGCCCTTTGAGTGCATTATCTAGGAATGAACCTGATAGAGCATCCCACACAAACGAATGCTCCACATGCGGGTTTCACATGCCACCAACTCCACATTCACAGGCAACTTCAGCGCCACAGCCGTTTTCAGATACCACTCAACGCAAAGGTTCTAGACGCAAATATTGGTGTGAGAGCTAATTCAATCAAGGAAGCACTGCATGTTGGTGAAGGGCATATTGAAGAAGAATCAGCCGAGTGGTTCTTGTGGGAGAACAACTCCATTTGGCTCACTAACTTCACACACCATCCGGCTTCCAAGCAGCTCTCAAGGAAACTCAGTTTTCACACTCTATGCTTAGTGCCCTTTGAGTGCCTAGGACTGAAATGAAGCTTGGTGAGCATCCCACACAAACGAATGCTCCACATGCGGGTTTCACATGCCACCAACTCCACATTCACAGGCAACTTCAGCGCCACAGCCGTTTTCAGATACCATTCAACGCAAAGGCTCTAGATGCAAATATTGGTGTGAGAGCTAATTCAATCAAGGAAGCACTGCATGTTGGTGAATGCCAATTGAAGAAGAATCAGCCGAGTGGTTTTGTGGGAGAACAACTCCATTTGGCTCACTAACTTCACACACCATCAGGCTTCCAAGCAGCTCTCAAGGAAACTCAGTTTTCACACTCTAGGCTTAGTGCCCTTTGAGTGCATTATCTAGGAATGACCTGGTAGAGCATCCCACACAAACGAATGCTCCACATGCGGGTTTCACATGCCACCAACTCCACATTCATAGGCAACTTCAGCGCCACAGCCGTTTTCAGATAGCCCTCAATGCAAAGGCTCTAGACGCGAATAATGGTGTGAGAGCTAATTCAATCAAGGAAACACTGCATGTTGGTGAAGGGCATATTGAAGAAGAATCAGCCGAGTGGTTTTTGTGGGAGAACAACTCCATTTGGCTCACTAACTTCACACACCATCAGGCTTCCAAGCAGCTCTCAAGGAAACTCAGTTTTCACACTTTATGCTTAGTGCTCTTTGTTTGCCTAGGACTGAAATGAAGCTTGGTGAGCATCTCACACAAACGAATGCTCCACATGCGGGTTTCACATGCCACCAACTCCACATTCACAGGCAACTTCAGCCCCACAGCCGTTTTCAGATACCACTCAACGCAAAGGCTCTAGACGCAAATATTGGTGTGAGAGCTAATTCAATCAAGGAAACACTGCATGTTGGTGAAGGGCATATTGAAGAAGAATCAGCTGATGGTTCTTGTGGGAGAACAACTCCATTTGGCTCACTAACTTCACACACCATCAGGCTTCCAAGCAGCTCTCAAGGAAACTCAGTTTTCACACTCTATGCTTAGTGTCCTTTGAGTGCCTAGGACTGAAATGAAGCTTGGTGAGCATCCCACACAAACGAATGCTCCACATGCGGGTTTCACATGCCACCAACTCCACATTCACAGGCAACTTCAGCCCCACAGCCGTTTTCAGATACCACTCAACGCAAAGGCTCTAGACGCAAATATTGGTGTGAGAGCTAATTCAATCAAGGAAGCACTGCATTTTGGTGAAGGGCATATTGAAGAAGAATCAGCCGAGTGGTTCTTGTGGGAGAACAACTCCATTTGGCTCACTAACTCCACACACCATCAGGCTTCCAAGCAGCTCTCAAGGAAACTCAGTTTTCACACTCTAGGCTTAGTGCCCTTTGAGTGCCTAGGACTGAAATGAAGCTTGGTGAGCATCCCACACAAACGAATGCTCCACATGCGGGTTTCACATGCCACCAACTCCACATTCACAGGCAACTTCAGTGCCACAGCCGTCTTCAGATAGCCCTCAACGCAAAGGCTGTAGACACGAATATTGGTGTGAGAGCTAATTCAATCAAGGAAACACTGCATGTTGGTGAAGGGCATATTGAAGAAGAATCAGCAGAGTGGTTGTTGTGGGAGAACAACTCCATTTGGCTCACTAACTTCACACACCATCAGGCTTCCAAGCAGCTCTCAAGGAAACTCAGTTTTCACACTCTAGGCTTAGTGCTCTTTGTTTGCCTAGGACTGAAATGAAGCTTGGTGAGCATCTCACACAAACGAATGCTCCACATGCGGGTTTCACATGCCACCAACTCCACATTCACAGGCAACTTCAGCGCCAGAGCCGTTTTCAGATAGCCCTCAATGCAAAGGCTCTAGACGCAAATATTGGTGTGAGAGCTAATTCAATCAAGGAAACACTGCATTTTGGTGAAGGGCATATTGAAGAAGAATCAGCCGAGTGGTTCTTGTGGGAGAACAACTCCATTTGGCTCACTAACTTCACACACCATCAGGCTTCCAAGCAGCTCTCAAGGAAACTCAGTTTTCACACTCTATGCTTAGTTCCCTTTGAGTGCCTATGACTGAAATGAAGCTTGGTGAGCATCCCACACAAACGAATGCTCCACATGCGGGTTTCACATGCCACCAACTCCACATTCACAGGCAACTTCAGTGCCACAGCCGTTTTCAGATAGCCCTCAATGCAAAGGCTCTAGACGCGAATATTGGTGTGAGAGCCAATTCAATCAAGGAAGCACTGCATGTTGGTGAAAGGCATATTGAAGAAGAATCAGCAGAGTGGTTCTTGTGGGAGAACAACTCCATTTGGCTCACTAACTTCACACACCATCAGGCTTCCAAGCAGCTCTCAAGGAAACTCAGTTTTCACACTCTATGCTTAGTGCTCTTTGTTTGCCTTGGACTGAAATGAAGCTTGGTGAGCATCTCACACAAACGAATGTTCCACATGCGGGTTTCACATGCCACCAACTCCACATTCACAGGCAACTTCAGCGCCACAGTCATTTTCTGATAGCCATCAATGCAAAGGCTCTAGACGCAAATATTGGTGTGAGAGCTAATTCAATCAAGGAAACACTGCATGTTGGTGAAGGGCATATTGAAGAAGAATCAGCCGAGTGGTTCTTGTGGGAGAACAACTCCATTTGGCTCACTAACTTCACACACCATCAGGCTTCCAAGCAGCTCTCAAGGAAACTCAGTTTTCACACTCTAAGCTTAGTGCTCTTTGTTTGCCTAGGACTGAAACGAAGCTTGGTGAGCATCCCACACAAAGGAATGCTCCACATGCGGGTTTCACATGCCACCAACTCCACATTCACAGCAACTTCTGCGCCACAGCCGTTTTCAGATAGCCATCAATGCAAAGGCTCTAGATGCGAATATTGGTGTGAGAGCTAATTCAATCAAGGAAACAATGCATGTTGGTGAAGGGCATATTGAAGAAGAATCAGCCGAGTGGTTCTTGTGGGAGAACAACTCCATTTGGCTCACTAACTTCACACACCATCAGGCTTCCAAGCAGCTCTCAAGGAAACTCAGTTTTCACACTCCATGCTTAGTGCCCTTTGAGTGCATTATCTAGGAATGAACCTGGTAGAGCATCCCACACAAACGAATGCTCCACATGCGGGTTTCACATGCCACCAACTCCACATTCACAGGCAACTTCAGCGCCACAGCCGTTTTCAGATAGCCCTCAATGCAAAGGCTCTAGACGCGAATAATGGTGTGAGAGCTAATTCAATCAAGGAAGCACTGCATGTTGGTGAAGGGCATATTGAAGAAGAATCACCCGAGTGGTTCTTGTGGGAGAACAACTCCATTTGGCTCACTAACTTCACACACCATCAGGCTTCCAAGCAGCTCTCAAGGAAACTCAGTTTTCACACTGTATGCTTAGTGTCCTTTGAGTGCCGAGGACTGAAATGAAGCTTGGTGAGCATCCCACACAAAGGAATGCTCCACATGCGGGTTTCACATGCCACCAACTCCACATTCACAGGCAACTTCAGCCCCACAGCCGTTTTCAGATACCACTCAACGCAAAGGCTCTAGACGCAAATATTGGTGTGAGAGCTAATTCAATCAAGGAAGCACTGCATGTTGGTGAAGGGCATATTGAAGAAGAATCAGCTGATGCTTCTTGTGGGAGAACAACTCCATTTGGCTCACTAACTTCACACACCATCAGGCTTCCAAGCAGCTCTCAAGGAAACTCAGTTTTCACACTCTATGCTTAGTGCCCTTTGAGTGCCTAGGACTGAAATGAAGCTTGGTGAGCATCCCACACAAACGAATGCTCCACATGCGGGTTTCACATGCCACCAACTCCACATTCACAGGCAACTTCAGCGCCACAGCCGTTTTCAGATAGCCCTCAATGCAAAGGCTCTAGACGCAAATATTGGTGTGAGAGCTAATTCAATCAAGGAAAATCTGCATGTTGGTGAAGGGCATATTGAAGAAGAATCAGCCGAGTGGTTCTTGTGGGAGAACAACTCCATTTGGCTCACTAACTTCACACAGCATCAGGCTTCCAAGCAGCTCTCAAGGAAACTCAGTTTTCACACTGTATGCTTAGTGTCCTTTGAGTGCCTAGGACTGAAATGAAGCTTGGTGAGCATCCCACACAAACGAATGCTCCACATGCGGGTTTCACATGCCACCAACTCCACATTCACAGCAACTTCTGCGCCACAGCCGTTTTCAGATAGCCATCAATGCAAAGGCTCTAGATGCGAATATTGGTGTGAGAGCTAATTCAATCAAGGAAACACTGCATTTTGGTGAAGGGCATATTGAAGAAGAATCAGCCGAGTGGTTCTTGTGGGAGAACAACTCCATTTGGCTCACTAACTTCACACACCATCAGGCTTCCAAGCAGCTCTCAAGGAAACTCAGTTTTCACACTCCATGCTTAGTGCCCTTTGAGTGCATTATCTAGGAATGAACCTGGTAGAGCATCCCACACAAACGAATGCTCCACATGCGGGTTTCACATGCCACCAACTCCACATTCACAGGCAACTTCAGCCCCTCAGCCGTTTTCAGATAGCCATCAATGCAAAGGCTCTAGACGCAAATATTGGTGTGAGAGCTAATTCAATCAAGGAAGCACTGCATGTTGGTGAAGGGCATATTGAAGAAGAATAACCCGAGTGGTTCTTGTGGGAGAACAACTCCATTTGGCTCACTAACTTCACACACCATCAGGCTTCCAAGCAGCTCTCAAGGAAACTCAGTTTTCACACTCTATGCTTAGTGCCCTTTGAGTGCCTAGGACTGAAATGAAGCTTGGTGAGCATCCCACACAAACGAATGCTCCACATGCGGGTTTCACATGCCACCAACTCCACATTCACAGGCAACTTCAGCGCCACAGCCGTTTTCAGATAGCCCTCAATGCAAAGGCTCTAGACGCAAATATTGGTGTGAGAGCTAATTCAATCAAGGAAAATCTGCATGTTGGTGAAGGGCATATTGAAGAAGAATCAGCCGAGTGGTTCTTGTGGGAGAACAACTCCATTTGGCTCACTAACTTCACACACCATCAGGCTTCCAAGCAGCTCTCAAGGAAACTCAGTTTTCACACTGTATGCTTAGTGTCCTTTGAGTGCCTAGGACTGAAATGAAGCTTGGTGAGCATCCCACACAAACGAATGCTCCACATGCGGGTTTCACATGCCACCAACTCCACATTCAGAGGCAACTTCAGCGCCACAGCCGTTTTCAGATACCACTCAACGCAAAGGCTCTAGACGCAAATATTGGTGTGAGAGCTAATTCAATCAAGGAAGCACTGCATGTTGGTGAAGGGCATATTGAAGAAGAATCAGCTGATGATTCTTGTGGGAGAACAACTCCATTTGGCTCACTAACTTCACACACCATCAGGCTTCCAAGCAGCTCTCAAGGAAACTCAGTTTTCACACTCTATGCTTAGTGCCCTTTGAGTGCCTAGGACTGAAATGAAGCTTGGGGAGCATCCAACACAAACGAATGCTCCACATGCGGGTTTCACATGCCACCAAGTCCACATTCACAGGCAACTTCAGCGCCACAGCCGTTTTCAGATAGCCCTCAATGCAAAGGCTCTAGACGCGAATATTGGTGTGAGAGTGAATTCAATCAAGGAAACACTGCATGTTGGTGAAGGGCATATTGAAGAAGAATCAGCCGAGTGGTTCTTGTGGGAGAACAACTCCATTTGGCTCACTAACTTCACACACCACCAGGCTTCCAAGCAGCTCTCAAGGAAACTCAGTTTTCACACTCTATGCTTAGTGCCCTTTGAGTGCCTAGGACTGAAATGAAGCTTGGTGAGCATCCCACACAAACGAATGCTCCACATGCGGGTTTCACATGCCACCAACTCCACATTCACAGGCAACTTCAGCGCCACAGCCGTTTTCAGATACCATTCAACGCAAAGGCTCTAGATGCAAATATTGGTGTGAGAGCTAATTCAAACAAGGAAACACCTCATGTTGGTGAAGGGCATATTGAAGAAGAATCAGCCGAGTGGTTTTGTGGGAGAACAACTCCATTTGGCTCACTAACTTCACACACCATCAGGCTTCCAAGCAGCTCTCAAGGAAACTCAGTTTTCACACTCTATGCTTAGTGCCCTTTGAGTGCATTATCTAGAAATGAACCTGGTAGAGCATCCCACACAAAGGAATGCTCCACATGCGGGTTTCACATGCCACCAACTCCACATTCACAGGCAACTTCAGCGCCACAGCCGTTTTCAGATAGCCCTCAAGGCAAAGGCTCTAGACGCAATATTGGTGTGAGCACTAATTCAATCAAGGAAACACTGCATGTTGGTGAAGGGCATATTCAAGAAGAATCAGCCGAGTGGTTCTTGTGGGAGAACAACTCCATTTGGCTCACTAACTTCACACACCATCAGGCTTCCAAGCAGCTCTCAAGGAAACTCAGTTTTCACACTCTAGGCTTAGTGCCCTTTGAGTGCCTAGGACTGAAATGAAGCTTGGTGAGCATCCCACACAAACGAATGCTCCACATGCGGGTTTCACATGCCACCAACTCCACATTCATAGGCAACTTCAGCGCCACAGCCGTTTTCAGATAGCCCTCAATGCAAAGGCTCTAGACGCAAATATTGCTGTGAGAGCTAATTCAATCAAGGAAACACTGCATGTTGGTGAAGGGCATATTGAAGAAGAATCAGCCGAGTGGTTCTTGTGGGAGAACAACTCCAGTTGGCTCACTAACTTCACACACCATCAGGCTTCCAAGCAGCTCTCAAGGAAACTCAGTTTTCACACTGTATGCTTAGTGTCCTTTGAGTGCCTAGGACTGAAATGAAGCTTGGTGAGCATCCCACACAAACGAATGCTCCACATGCGGGTTTCACATGCCACCAACTCCACATTCACAGGCAACTTCAGCGGCACAGCCGTTTTCAGATAGCCCTCAACGCAAAGGCTCTAGACGCAAATATTGGTGTGAGAGCTAATTCAATCAAGGAAGCACTGCATGTTGGTGAAGGGCATATTGAAGAAGAATCAGCCGAGTGGTTCTTGTGGGAGAACAACTCCATTTGGCTCACTAACTTCACACACCATCAGGCTTCCAAGCAGCTCTCAAGGAAACTCAGTTTTCACACTCTATGCTTAGTGCCCTTTGAGTGCCTAGGACTGAAATGAAGCTTGGGGAGCATCCAACACAAACGAATGCTCCACATGCGGGTTTCACATGCCACCAAGTCCACATTCACAGGCAACTTCAGTGCCACAGCCGTTTTCAGATAGCCCTCAATGCAAAGGCTCTAGACGCGAATATTGGTGTGAGAGTGAATTCAATCAAGGAAACACTGCATGTTGGTGAAGGGCATATTGAAGAAGAATCAGCCGAGTGGTTCTTGTGGGAGAACAACTCCATTTGGCTCACTAACTTCACACACCACCAGGCTTCCAAGCAGCTCTCAAGGAAACTCAGTTTTCACACTCTATGCTTAGTGCCCTTTGAGTGCCTAGGACTGAAATGAAGCTTGGTGAGCATCCCACACAAACGAATGCTCCACATGCGGGTTTCACATGCCACCAACTCCACATTCACAGGCAACTTCAGCGCCACAGCCGTTTTCAGATACCATTCAACGCAAAGGCTCTAGATGCAAATATTGGTGTGAGAGCTAATTCAAACAAGGAAACACCTCATGTTGGTGAAGGGCATATTGAAGAAGAATCAGCCGAGTGGTTTTGTGGGAGAACAACTCCATTTGGCTCACTAACTTCACACACCATCAGGCTTCCAAGCAGCTCTCAAGGAAACTCAGTTTTCACACTCTATGCTTAGTGCCCTTTGAGTGCATTATCTAGAAATGAACCTGGTAGAGCATCCCACACAAAGGAATGCTCCACATGCGGGTTTCACATGCCACCAACTCCACATTCACAGGCAACTTCAGCGCCACAGCCGTTTTCAGATAGCCCTCAAGGCAAAGGCTCTAGACGCAATATTGGTGTGAGCACTAATTCAATCAAGGAAACACTGCATGTTGGTGAAGGGCATATTCAAGAAGAATCAGCCGAGTGGTTCTTGTGGGAGAACAACTCCATTTGGCTCACTAACTTCACACACCATCAGGCTTCCAAGCAGCTCTCAAGGAAACTCAGTTTTCACACTCTAGGCTTAGTGCCCTTTGAGTGCCTAGGACTGAAATGAAGCTTGGTGAGCATCCCACACAAACGAATGCTCCACATGCGGGTTTCACATGCCACCAACTCCACATTCATAGGCAACTTCAGCGCCACATCCGTTTTCAGATAGCCCTCAATGCAAAGGCTCTAGACGCAAATATTGCTGTGAGAGCTAATTCAATCAAGGAAACACTGCATGTTGGTGAAGGGCATATTGAAGAAGAATCAGCCGAGTGGTTCTTGTGGGAGAACAACTCCATTTGGCTCACTAACTTCACACACCATCAGGCTTCCAAGCAGCTCTCAAGGAAACTCAGTTTTCACACTGTATGCTTAGTGTCCTTTGAGTGCCTAGGACTGAAATGAAGCTTGGTGAGCATCCCACACAAACGAATGCTCCACATGCGGGTTTCACATGCCACCAACTCCACATTCACAGGCAACTTCAGCGGCACAGCCGTTTTCAGATAGCCCTCAACGCAAAGGCTCTAGACGCAAATATTGGTGTGAGAGCTAATTCAATCAAGGAAGCACTGCATGTTGGTGAAGGGCATATTGAAGAAGAATCAGCTGATGGTTCTTGTGGGAGAACAACTCCATTTGGCTCACTAACTTCACACACCATCAGGCTTCCAAGCAGCTCTCAAGGAAACTCAGTTTTCACACTCTATGCTTAGTGCCCTTTGAGTGCATTATCTAGAAATGAACCTGGTAGAGCATCCCACACAAAGGAATGCTCCACATGCGGGTTTCACATGCCACCAACTCCACATTCACAGGCAACTTCAGCGCCACAGCCGTTTTCAGATAGCCCTCAAGGCAAAGGCTCTAGACGCAATATTGGTGTGAGCACTAATTCAATCAAGGAAACACTGCATGTTGGTGAAGGGCATATTCAAGAAGAATCAGCCGAGTGGTTCTTGTGGGAGAACAACTCCATTTGGCTCACTAACTTCACACACCATCAGGCTTCCAAGCAGCTCTCAAGGAAACTCAGTTTTCACACTCTAGGCTTAGTGCCCTTTGAGTGCCTAGGACTGAAATGAAGCTTGGTGAGCATCCCACACAAACGAATGCTCCACATGCGGGTTTCACATGCCACCAACTCCACATTCATAGGCAACTTCAGCGCCACAGCCGTTTTGAGATAGCCCTCAATGCAAAGGCTCTAGACGCAAATATTGCTGTGAGAGCTAATTCAATCAAGGAAACACTGCATGTTGGTGAAGGGCATATTGAAGAAGAATCAGCCGAGTGGTTCTTGTGGGAGAACAACTCCATTTGGCTCACTAACTTCACACACCATCAGGCTTCCAAGCAGCTCTCAAGGAAACTCAGTTTTCACACTGTATGCTTAGTGTCCTTTGAGTGCCTAGGACTGAAATGAAGCTTGGTGAGCATCCCACACAAACGAATGCTCCACATGCGGGTTTCACATGCCACCAACTCCACATTCACAGGCAACTTCAGCGGCACAGCCGTTTTCAGATAGCCCTCAACGCAAAGGCTCTAGACGCAAATATTGGTGTGAGAGCTAATTCAATCAAGGAAGCACTGCATGTTGGTGAAGGGCATATTGAAGAAGAATCAGCTGATGGTTCTTGTGGGAGAACAACTCCATTTGGCTCACTAACTTCACACACCATCAGGCTTCCAAGCAGCTCTCAAGGAAACTCAGTTTTCACACTCTATGCTTAGTGCCCTTTGAGTGCGTAGGACTGAAATGAAGCTTGGTGAGCATCCCACACAAACGAATGCTCCACATGCGGGTTTCACATGCCACCAACTCCACATTCACAGGCAACTTCAGTGCCACAGCCGTTTTCAGATAGCCCTCAATGCAAAGGCTCTAGACTTGAATATTGGTGTGAGAGCTAATTCAATCAAGGAAACACTGCATGTTGGTGAAGGGCATATTGAAGAAGAATCAGCCGAGTGGTTCTTGTGGGAGAACAACTCCATTTGGCTCACTAACTTCACACACCATCAGGCTTCCAAGCAGCTCTCAAGGAAACTCAGTTTTCACACTCTATGCTTAGTGCCCTTTGAGTGCGTAGGACTGAAATGAAGCTTGGTGAGCATCCCACACAAACGAATTCTCCACATGCGGGTTTCACATGCCACCAACTCCACATTCACAGGCAACTTCAGCGCCACAGCCGTTTTCAGATAGCCATCAATGCAAAGGCTCTAGACGCAAATATTGGTGTGAGAGCTAATTCAATCAAGGAAACACTGCATGTTGCGGAAGGGCATATTGAAGAAGAATCAGCCGAGTGGTTCTTGTGGGAGAACAACTCCATTTGGCTCACTAACTTCGCACACCATGAGGCTTCCAAGCAGCTCTCAAGGAAACTCAGTTTTCACACTCTATGCTTAGTGCCCTTTGAGTGCCTAGGACTGAAATGAACCTGGTAGAGCATCCCACACAAACGAATGCTCCACATGCGGGTTTCACATGCCACCAACTCCACATTCACAGGCAACTTCAGCGGCACAGCCGTTTTCAGATAGCCCTCAATGCAAAGGCTCTAGACGCGAATATTGGTGTGAGAGCTAATTCAATCAAGGAAACACTGCATGTTGGTGAAGGTCAATTGAAGAAGAATCAGCCGAGTGGTTCTTGTGGGAGAACAACTCCATTTGGCTCACTAACTTCACACACCATCAGGCTTCCAAGCAGCTCTCAAGGAAACTCAGCTTTCACAGTCTGTGCTTAGTGCCCGTTTAGTGCATTATCTAGAAATGAACCTGTTAGAGCATCCCACACAAACGAATGCTCCACATGCGGGTTTCACATGCCACCAACTCCACATTCACAGGCAACTTCAGCGCCACAGCCGTTTTCAGATAGCCCTCAATGCAAAGGCTCTAGACGCGAATATTGGTGTGAGAGCTAATTCAATCAAGGAAGCACTGCATGTTGGGGAAGGGCATATTGAACAAGGATGAGCCGAGTGGTTCTTGTGGGAGAACAACTCCATTTGGCTCACTAACTTCACACACCATCAGGCTTCCAAGCAGCTCTCAAGGAAACTCAGTTTTCACACTCTATGCTTAGTGCCCATTGAGTGTCTAGGACTGAAATGAAGCTTGGTGAGCATCCCACACAAACGAATGCTCCACATGCGGGTTTCACATGCCACCAACTCCACATTCACAGGCAACTTCAGCGCCACAGCCGTTTTCAGATAGCCATCAATGCAAAGGCTCTAGACGCAAATATTGGTGTGAGAGCTAATTCAATCAAAGAAGCAATGCATGATGGTGAAGGGCATATTGAAGAAGAATCAGCCGAGTGGTTCTTGTGGGAGAACAACTCCATTTGGCTCACTAACTTCACACACCATCAGGCTTCCAAGCAGCTCTCAAGGAAACTCAGTTTTCACACACTATGCTTAGTGCCCTTTGAGTGCATTATCTAGAAATGAACCTGTTAGAGCATCCCACACAAAGAAATGCTCCACATGCGGGTTTCACATGCCACCAACTCCACATTCAGAGGCAACTTCAGCGCCACAGCCGTTTTCAGATAGCCCACAATGCAAAGGCTCTAGACGCGAATATTGGTGTGAGAGCTAATTCAATCAAGGAAACACTGCATGTTGGTGAAGGTCAACTGAAGAAGAATCAGCCTAGTGGTTCTTGTGGGAGAACAACTCCATTTGGCTCACTAACTTCACACACCATCAGGCTTCCAAGCAGCTCTCAAGGAAACTCAGTTTTCACACTCTATGCTTAGTGCCCTTTGAGTGCATTATCTAGAAATGAACCTGGTAGAGCATCCCACACAAAGGAATGCTCCACATGCGGGTTTCACATGCCACCAACTCCACATTCACAGGCAACTTCAGCGCCACAGCCGTTTTCAGATAGCCCTCAAGGCAAAGGCTCTAGACGCAATATTGGTGTGAGCACTAATTCAATCAAGGAAACACTGCATGTTGGTGAAGGGCATATTCAAGAAGAATCAGCCGAGTGGTTCTTGTGGGAGAACAACTCCATTTGGCTCACTAACTTCACACACCATCAGGCTTCCAAGCAGCTCTCAAGGAAACTCAGTTTTCACACTCTAGGCTTAGTGCCCTTTGAGTGCCTAGGACTGAAATGAAGCTTGGTGAGCATCCCACACAAACGAATGCTCCACATGCGGGTTTCACATGCCACCAACTCCACATTCACAGGCAACTTCAGCGGCACAGCCGTTTTCAGATAGCCCTCAATGCAAAGGCTCTAGACTTGAATATTGGTGTGAGAGCTAATTCAATCAAGGAAACACTGCATGTTGGTGAAGGGCATATTGAAGAAGAATCAGCCGAGTGGTTCTTGTGGGAGAACAACTCCATTTGGCTCACTAACTTCACACACCATCAGGCTTCCAAGCAGCTCTCAAGGAAACTCAGTTTTCACACTCTATGCTTAGTGCCCTTTGAGTGCGTAGGACTGAAATGAAGCTTGGTGAGCATCCCACACAAACGAATTCTCCACATGCGGGTTTCACATGCCACCAACTCCACATTCACAGGCAACTTCAGCGCCACAGCCGTTTTCAGATAGCCATCAATGCAAAGGCTCTAGACGCAAATATTGGTGTGAGAGCTAATTCAATCAAGGAAACACTGCATGTTGCGGAAGGGCATATTGAAGAAGAATCAGCCTAGTGGTTCTTGTGGGAGAACAACTCCATTTGGCTCACTAACTTCGCACACCATCAGGCTTCCAAGCAGCTCTCAAGGAAACTCAGTTTTCACACTCTATGCTTAGTGCCCTTTGAGTGCCTAGGACTGAAATGAACCTGGTAGAGCATCCCCACACAAACGAATGCTCCACATGCGGGTTTCACATGCCACCAACTCCACATTCACAGGCAACTTCAGCGCCACAGCCGTTTTCAGATAGCCCTCAATGCAAAGGCTCTAGACGCGAATATTGGTGTGAGAGCTAATTCAATCAAGGAAACACTGCATGTTGGTGAAGGTCAATTGAAGAAGAATCAGCCGAGTGGTTCTTGTGGGAGAACAACTCCATTTGGCTCACTAACTTCACACACCATCAGGCTTCCAAGCAGCTCTCAAGGAAACTCAGCTTTCACAGTCTGTGCTTAGTGCCCGTTTAGTGCATTATCTAGAAATGAACCTGGTAGAGCATCCCACACAAAGGAATGCTCCACATGCGGGTTTCACATGCCACCAACTCCACATTCACAGGCAACTTCAGCGCCACAGCCGTTTTCAGATAGCCCTCAATGCAAAGGCTCTAGACGCGAATATTGGTGTGAGAGCTAATTCAATCAAGGAAGCACTGCATGTTGGGGAAGGGCATATTGAACAAGGATGAGCCGAGTGGTTCTTGTGGGAGAACAACTCCATTTGGCTCACTAACTTCACACACCATCAGGCTTCCAAGCAGCTCTCAAGGAAAACTCAGTTTTCACACTCTATGCTTAGTGCCCATTGAGTGTCTAGGACTGAAATGAAGCTTGGTGAGCATCCCACACAAACGAATGCTCCACATGCGGGTTTCACATGCCACCAACTCCACATTCACAGGCAACTTCAGCGCCACAGCCGTTTTCAGATAGCCATCAATGCAAAGGCTCTACCCTAATATTGCCTTTCACTCTCTCTTCCTAGACGCAAATATTGGTGGATGGTGAAGGCATATTGAAGAAGAATCAGCCGAGTGGTTCTTGTGGGAGAACAACTCCATTTGGCTCACTAACTTCACACACCATCAGGCTTCCAAGCAGCTCTCAAGGAAACTCAGTTTTCACACACTATGCTTAGTGCCCTTTGAGTGCATTATCTAGAAATGAACCTGTTAGAGCATCCCACACAAAGAACGAATGCTCCACATGCGGGTTTCACATGCCACCAACTCCACATTCACAGGCAACTTCAGCGCCACAGCCGTTTTCAGATAGCCCACAATGCAAAGGCTCTAGACGCGAATATTGGTGTGAGAGCTAATTCAATCAAGGAAACACTGCATGTTGGTGAAGGGCATATTGAAGAAGAATCAGCCTAGTGGTTCTTGTGGAGAACAACTCCATTTGGCTCACTAACTTCACACACCATCAGGCTTCCAAGCAGCTCTCAAGGAAACTCAGTTTTCACACTCTATGCTTAGTGCCCTTTGAGTGCGTAAGGACTGAAATGAAGCTTGGTGAGCATCCCACACAAACGAATTCTCCACATGCGGGTTTCACATGCCACCAACTCCACATTCACAAGCAACTTCAGCGCCACAGCCGTTTTCAGATAGCCATCAATGCAAAGGCTCTAGACGCAAATATTGGTGTGAGAGCTAATTCAATCAAGGAAACACTGCATGTTGCGGAAGGGCATATTGAAGAAGAATCAGCCTAGTGGTTCTTGTGGGAGAACAACTCCATTTGGCTCACTAACTTCGCACACCATGAGGCTTCCAAGCAGCTCTCAAGGAAACTCAGTTTTCACACTCTATGCTTAGTGCCCTTTGAGTGCCTAGGACTGAAATGAACCTGGTAGAGCATCCCACACAAACGAATGCTCCACATGCGGGTTTCACATGCCACCAACTCCACATTCACAGGCAACTTCAGCGCCACAGCCGTTTTCAGATAGCCCTCAATGCAAAGGCTCTAGACGCGAATATTGGTGTGAGAGCTAATTCAATCAAGGAAACACTGCATGTTGGTGAAGGTCAATTGAAGAAGAATCAGCCGAGTGGTTCTTGTGGGAGAACAACTCCATTTGGCTCACTAACTTCACACACCATCAGGCTTCCAAGCAGCTCTCAAGGAAACTCAGCTTTCACAGTCTGTGCTTAGTGCCCGTTTAGTGCATTATCTAGAAATGAACCTGGTAGAGCATCCCACACAAACGAATGCTCCACATGCGGGTTTCACATGCCACCAACTCCACATTCACAGGCAACTTCAGCGCCACAGCCGTTTTCAGATAGCCCTCAATGCAAAGGCTCTAGACGCGAATATTGGTGTGAGAGCTAATTCAATCAAGGAAGCACTGCATGTTGGATAAGGGCATATTGAACAAGGATGAGCCGAGTGGTTCTTGTGGGAGAACAACTCCATTTGGCTCACTAACTTCACACACCATCAGGCTTCCAAGCAGCTCTCAAGGAAACTCAGTTTTCACACTCTATGCTTAGTGCCCATTGAGTGCCTAGGACTGAAATGAAGCTTGGTGAGCATCCCACACAAACGAATGCTCCACATGCGGGTTTCACATGCCACCAACTCCACATTCACAGGCAACTTCAGCGCCACAGCCGTTTTCAGATAGCCATCAATGCAAAGGCTCTAGACGCAAATATTGGTGTGAGAGCTAATTCAATCAAGGAAGCACTGCATGTTGGTGAAGGGCATATTGAAGAAGAATCAGCCGAGTGGTTCTTGTGGGAGAACAACTCCATTTGGCTCACTAACTTCACACACCATCAGGCTTCCAAGCAGCTCTCAAGGAAACTCAGTTTTCACACTCTATGCTTAGTGCCCTTTGAGTGCATTATCTAGAAATGAACCTGGTAGAGCATCCCACACAAAGGAATACTCCACATGCGGATTTCACATGCCACCAACTCCACATTCACAGGCAACTTCAGCGCCACAGCCGTTTTCAGATAGCCCTCAATGCAAAGGCTCTAGACGCAAATATTGGTGTGAGAGCTAATTCAATCAAGGAAACACTGCATGTTGGTGAAGGGCATATTGAAGAAGAATCAGCCAAGTGGTACTTGTGGGAGAACAACTCCATTTGGCTCACTAACTTCACACACCATCAGGCTTCCAAGCAGCTCTCAAGGAAACTCAGTTTTCACACACTATGCTTAGTGCCCTTTGAGTGCATTATCTAGAAATGAACCTGTTAGAGCATCCCACACAAAGGAATGCTCCACATGCGGGTTTCACATGCCACCAACTCCACATTCACAGGCAACTTCAGCGCCACAGCCGTTTTCAGATAGCCCTCAATGCAAAGGCTCTAGACGCGAATATTGCTGTGGGAGCTAATTCAATCAAGGAAACACTGCATGTTGGTGAAGGGCGTATTGAAGAAGAATCAGCCGAGTGGTTCTTGTGGGAGAACAACTCCATTTGGCTCACTAACTTCACACACCATCAGGCTTCCAAGCAGCTCTCAAGGAAACTCAGTTTTCACACTCTATGCTTAGTGCCCTTTGAGTGCCTAGGACTGAAATGAAGCTTGGTGAGCATCCCACACAAACGAATGCTCCACATGCGGGTTTCACATGCCACCAACTCCACATTCACAGGCAACTTCAGCGCCACAGCCGTTTTCAGATAGCCCTCAATGCAAAGGCTCTAGACTTGAATATTGGTGTGAGAGCTAATTCAATCAAGGAAACACTGCATGTTGGTGGAGGGCATATTGAAGAATAATCAGCCGAGTGGTTCTTGTGGGAGAACAACTCCATTTGGCTCATTAACTTCACACACCATCAGGCTTCCAAGCAGCTCTCAAGGAAACTGAGGTTTCACACTCTATGCTTAGTGCAATTTGAGTGCCTAGGACTGAAATGAAGCTTGGTGAGCATCCCACACAAACGAATGCTCCACATGCGGGTTTCACATGCCACCAACTCCACATTCACAGGCAACTTCAGCGCCACAGCCGTTTTCAGATAGCCCTCAATGCAAAGGCTCTAGACGCAAATATTGCTGTGAGAGCTAATTCAATCAAGGAAACACCTCATGTTGGTGAAGGGCATATTGAAGAAGAATCAGTCGAGTGGTTCTTGTGGGAGAACAACTCCATTTGGCTCACTAACTTCACACACCATCAGGCTTCCAAGCAGCTCTCAAGGAAACTCAGTTTTCACACTCTATGCTTAGTGCAATTTGAGTGCCTAGGACTGAAATGAAGCTTGGTGAGCATCCCACACAAACGAATGCTCCACATGCGGGTTTCACATGCCACCAACTCCACAGTCACAGGCAACTTCAGCGCCACAGCCGTTTTCAGATAGCCCTCAATGCAAAGGCTCTAGACGCAAATACTGGTGTGAGAGCTAATTCAATCAAGGAAACACTGCATGTTGGTGAAGGGCATATTGAAGAAGAATCAGCCGAGTGGTTCTTGTGGGAGAACAACTCCATTTGGCTCACTAACTTCACACCATCAGGCTTCCAAGCAGCTCTCAAGGAAACTCAGCTTTCACACTCTATGCTTAGTGCCCTTTGAGTGCCTAGGACTGAAATGAACTTGGTGAGTTTCCCATACAAACGAATGCTCCACATGCGGGTTTCACATGCCACCAACTCCACATTCACAGGCAACTTCAGCGCCACAGCCGTTTTCAGATAGCCCTCAATGCAAAGGCTCTAGACGCAAATATTGGTGTGAGAGCTAATTCAATCAAGGAAACACTGCATGTTGGTGAAGGGCATATTGAAGAATAATCAGCCGAGTGGTTCTTGTGGGAGAACAACTCCATTTGGCTCACTAACTTCACACACCATCAGGCTTCCAAGCAGCTCTCAAGGAAACTCAGTTTTCACACTCTAGGCTTAGTGCCCTTTGAGTGCCTAGAACTGAAATGAAGCTTGGTGAGTTTCCCATACAAACGAATGCTCCACATGCGGGTTTCACATGCCACCAACTCCACATTCACAGGCAACTTCAGCGCCACAGCCGTTTTCAGATAGCCCTCAATGCAAAGGATCTAGACGCAAATACTGGTGTGAGAGCTAATTCAATCAAGGAAACACCTCATGTTGGTGAAGGGCATATTGAAGAAGAATCAGTCGAGTGGTTCTTGTGGGAGAACAACTCCATTTGGCACACTAACTTCACACACCATCAGGCTTCCAAGCAGCTCTCAAGGAAACTCAGTTTTCACACTCTATGCTTAGTGCCCTTTGAGTGCATTATCTAGGAAAGAACCTGGTAGAGCATCCCACACAAAGGAATGCTCCACATGCGGGTTTCACATGCCACCAACTCCACATTCAAAAGCAATTTCACCGCCACAGCTGTTTTCAGATAGCCCTCAATGCAAAGTCTCTAGACGCAAATATTGCTGTGGGAGCTAATTCAATCAAGAAAACACTGCATGTTGGTGAAGGGCATATTGAAGAAGAATCAGCCGAGTGGTTCTTGTGGGAGAACCACTCCATTTGGCTCACTAACTTCACACACCATCAGGCTTCCAAGCAGCTCTCAAGGAAACTCAGTTTTCACACTCTATGCTTAGTGCCCTTTAGGTGGCTAGGACTGAAATGAAGCTTGGTGAGCATCCCACACAAACGAATGCTCCACATGCGGGTTTCACATGCCACCAACTCCACATTCATAGGCAACTTCAGCGCCACAGCCGTTTTCAGATAGCCCTCAATGCAAAGGATATAGATGCAAATATTGGTGTGAGAGCTAATTCAATCAAGGAAGCACTGCATTTTGGTGAAGGGCATATTGAAGAAGAATCAGTCGAGTGGTTTTGTGGGAGAACAACTCCATTTGGCTCACTAACTTCACACACCATCAGGCTTCCAAGCAGCTCTCAAGGAAACTCAGTTTTCACACTGTATGCTTAGTGCCCTTTGAGTGCATTATCTAGGAAAGAACCTGGTAGCATCCCACACAAAGGAATGCTCCACATGCGGGTTTCACATGCCACCAACTCCACATTCAAAAGCAATTTCAGCGCCACAGCCGTTTTCAGATAGCCCTCAATGCAAAGGCTCTAGACGCAAATATTGCTGTGGGACCTAATTCAATCAAGGAAACACTGCATTTTGGTGGAGGGCATATTGAAGAAGAATCAGCCGAGTGGTTCTTGTGGGAGAACAACTCCATTTGGCTCACTAACTTCACACACCATCAGGCTTCCAAGCAGCTCTCAAGGAAACTCAGTTTTCACACTCTATGCTTAGTGCCCTTTGAGTGCATTATCTAGAAATGAACCTGGTAGAGCATCCCACACAAAGGAATGCTCCACATGCGGGTTTCACATGCCACCAACTTCACATTCTTAGGAAACTTCAGCGCCACAGCCGTTTTCAGATAGCCTTCAATGCAAAGGCTCTAGACGCAAATATTGGTGTGAGAGCTAATTCAATCAAGGAAACACTGCATGTTGGTGAAGGGCATATTGAAGAAGGATCAGCCTAGTGGTTCTTGTGGGAGAACAACTCCATTTGGCTCACTAACTTCACACACCATCAGGCTTCCAAGCAGCTCTCAAGGAAACTCAGTTTTCACACTCTATGCTTAGTGCCCTTTGAGTGCGTAGGACTGAAATGAAGCTTGGTGAGCATCCCACACAAACGAATTCTCCACATGCGGGTTTCACATGCCACCAACTCCACATTCACAAGCAACTTCAGCGCCACAGCCGTTTTCAGATAGCCATCAATGCAAAGGCTCTAGACGCAAATATTGGTGTGAGAGCTAATTCAATCAAGGAAACACTGCATGTTGCGGAAGGGCATATTGAAGAAGAATCAGCCTAGTGGTTCTTGTGGGAGAACAACTCCATTTGGCTCACTAACTTCACACACCATCAGGCTTCCAAGCAGCTCTCAAGGAAACTCAGTTTTCACACTCTATGCTTAGTGCCCTTTGAGTGCCTAGGACTGAAATGAACCTGGTAGAGCATCCCACACAAACGAATGCTCCACATGCGGGTTTCACATGCCACCAACTCCACATTCACAGGCAACTTCAGCGCCACAGCCGTTTTCAGATAGCCCTCAATGCAAAGGCTCTAGACGCGAATATTGGTGTGAGAGCTAATTCAATCAAGGAAACACTGCATGTTGGTGAAGGTCAATTGAAGAAGAATCAGCCGAGTGGTTCTTGTGGGAGAACAACTCCATTTGGCTCACTAACTTCACACACCATCCGGCTTCCAAGCAGCTCTCAAGGAAACTCAGCTTTCACAGTCTGTGCTTAGTGCCCGTTTAGTGCATTATCTAGAAATGAACCTGGTAGAGCATCCCACACAAACGAATGCTCCACATGCGGGTTTCACATGCCACCAACTCCACATTCACAGGCAACTTCAGCCCCACAGCTGTTTTCAGATAGCCCTCAATGCAAAGGCTCTAGACGCGAATATTGGTGTGAGAGCTAATTCAATCAAGGAAGCACTGCATGTTGGATAAGGGCATATTGAACAAGGATGAGCCGAGTGGTTCTTGTGGGAGAACAACTCCATTTGGCTCACTAACTTCACACACCATCAGGCTTCCAAGCAGCTCTCAAGGAAACTCAGTTTTCACACTCTATGCTTAGTGCCCATTGAGTGCCTAGGACTGAAATGAAGCTTGGTGAGCATCCCACACAAACGAATGCTGCACATGCGGGTTTCACATGCCACCAACTCCACATTCACAGGCAACTTCAGCGCCACAGCCGTTTTCAGATAGCCCTCAATGCAAAGGCTCTAGACGCAAATATTGGTGTGAGAGCTAATTCAATCAAGGAAGCACTGCATGTTGGTGAAGGGCATATTGAAGAAGAATCAGCCGAGTGGTTCTTGTGGGAGAACAACTCCATTTGGCTCACTAACTTCACACACCATCAGGCTTCCAAGCAGCTCTCAAGGAAACTCAGTTTTCACACTCTATGCTTAGTGCCCTTTGAGTGCATTATCTAGAAATGAACCTGGTAGAGCATCCCACACAAAGGAATACTCCACATTCGGATTTCACATGCCACCAACTCCACATTCACAGGCAACTTCAGCGCCACAGCCGTTTTCAGATAGCCATCAATGCAAAGGCTCTAGACGCAAATATTGGTGTGAGAGCTAATTCAATCAAGGAAACACTGCATGTTGGTGGAGGGCATATTGAAGAAGAATCAGCCGAGTGGTTCTTGTGGGAGAACAACTCCATTTGGCTCACTAACTTCACACACCATCAGGCTTCCAAGCAGCTCTCAAGGAAACTCAGTTTTCACACACTATGCTTAGTGCCCTTTGAGTGCATTATCTAGAAATGAACCTGTTAGAGCATCCCACACAAAGGAATGCTCCACATGCGGGTTTCACATGCCACCAACTCCACATTCACAGGCAACTTCAGCGCCACAGCCGTTTTCAGATAGCCCTCAATGCAAAGGCTCTAGACGCGAATATTGCTGTGGGAGCTAATTCAATCAAGGAAACACTGCATGTTGGTGAAGGGCGTATTGAAGAAGAATCAGCCGAGTGGTTCTTGTGGGAGAACAACTCCATTTGGCTCACTAACTTCACACACCATCAGGCTTCCAAGCAGCTCTCAAGGAAACTCAGTTTTCACACTCTATGCTTAGTGCCCTTTGAGTGCCTAGGACTGAAATGAAGCTTGGTGAGCATCCCACACAAACGAATGCTCCACATGCGGGTTTCACATGCCACCAACTCCACATTCACAGGCAACTTCAGCGCCACAGCCGTTTTCAGATAGCCCTCAAGGCAAAGGCTCTAGACTTGAATATTGGTGTGAGAGCTAATTCAATCAAGGAAACACTGCATGTTGGTGGAGGGCATATTGAAGAATAATCAGCCGAGTGGTTCTTGTGGGAGAACAACTCCATTTGGCTCATTAGCTTCACACACCATCAGGCTTCCAAGCAGTTCTCAAGGAAACTGAGGTTTCACACTCTATGCTTAGTGCAATTTGAGTGCCTAGGACTGAAATGAAGCTTGGTGAGCATCCCACACAAACGAATGCTCCACATGCGGGTTTCACATGCCACCAACTCCACATTCACAGGCAACTTCAGCGCCACAGCCGTTTTCAGATAGCCCTCAATGCAAAGGCTCTAGACGCAAATATTGCTGTGAGAGCTAATTCAATCAAGGAAACACCTCATGTTGGTGAAGGGCATATTGAAGAAGAATCAGTCGAGTGGTTCTTCTGGGAGAACAACTCCATTTGGCTCACTAACTTCACACACCATCAGGCTTCCAAGCAGCTCTCAAGGAAACTCAGTTTTCACACTGTATGCTTAGTGCAATTTGAGTGCCTAGGACTGAAATGAAGCTTGGTGAGCATCCCACACAAACGAATGCTCCACATGCGGGTTTCACATGCCAACAACTCCACATTCACAGGCAACTTCAGCGCCACAGCCGTTTTCAGATAGCCCTCAATGCAAAGGCTCTAGACGCAAATACTGGTGTGAGAGCTAATTCAATCAAGGAAACACTGCATGTTGGTGAAGGGCATATTGAAGAAGAATCAGCCGAGTGGTTCTTGTGGGAGAACAACTCCATTTGGCTCACTAACTTCACACCATCAGGCTTCCAAGCAGCTCTCAAGGAAACTCAGCTTTCACAGTCTGTGCTTAGAGCCCTTTGAGTGCCTAGGACTGAAATGAAGCTTGGTGAGCATCCCACACAAACGAATGCTCCACATGCGGGTTTCACATGCCACCAACTCCACATTCACAGGCAACTTCAGCGCCACAGCCTTTTTCAGATAGCCCTCAATGCAAAGGCTCTAGACGCAAATATTGGTGTGAGAGCTAATTCAATCAAGGAAACACTGCATGTTGGGGAAGGGCATATTGAAGAAGGATGAGCTGTGTGGTTCTTGTGGGAGAACAACTCCATTTGGCTCACTAACTTCACACACCATCAGGCTTCCAAGCAGCTATCAAGGAAACTCAGTTTTCACACTCTATGCTTAGTGCCCTTTGAGTGCCTAGGACTGACATGAAGCTTGGTGAGTTTCCCATACAAACGAATGCTCCACATGCGGGTTTCACATGCCACCAACTCCACATTCAGAGGCAACTTCAGCGCCACAGCCGTTTTCAGATAGCCCTCAACGCAAAGGCTCTAGACGCAAATATTGGTGTGAGAGCTAATTCAATCAAGGAAACACTGCATGTTGGTGAAGGGCATATTGAAGAATAATCAGCCGAGTGGTTCTTGTGGGAGAACAACTCCATTTGGCTCACTAACTTCACACACCATCAGGCTTCCAAGCAGCTCTCAAGGAAACTCAGTTTTCACACTCTAGGCTTAGTGCCCTTTGAGTGCCTAGGACTGAAATGAAGCTTGGTGAGTTTCCCATACAAACGAATGCTCCACATGCGGGTTTCACATGCCACCAACTCCACATTCACAGGCAACTTCAGCGCCACAGCCGTTTTCAGATAGCCCTCAATGCAAAGGCTCTAGACGCGAATATTGGTGTGAGAGCTAATTCAATCAAGGAAACACCTCATGTTGGTGAAGGGCATATTGAAGAAGAATCAGTCGAGTGGTTCTTGTGGGAGAACAACTCCATTTGGCACACTAACTTCACACACCATCAGGCTTCCAAGCAGCTCTCAAGGAAACTCAGTTTTCACACTCTATGCTTAGTGCCCTTTGAGTGCATTATCTAGGAATGAACCTGGTAGAGCATCCCACACAAAGGAATGCTCCACATGCGGGTTTCACATGCCACCAACTCCACATTCACAGGCAACTTCAGCGCCACAGTCGTTTTCAGATAGCCCTCAATGCAAAGGCTCTAGGCGTAAATATTGGTGTGAGAGCTAATTCAATCAAGGAAACACTGCATGTTGGGGAAGGCCTATTGAAGAAGAATCAGCCTAGTGGTTCTTGTGGGAGAACAACTCCATTTGGCTCACTAACTTCACACACCATCAGGCTTCCAAGCAGCTCTCAAGGAAACTCAGTTTTCACACTCTATGCTTAGTGCTCTTTGTTTGCCTAGGACTGAAATGAAGCTTGGTGAGCATCCCACACAAACGAATGCTCCACATGCGGGTTTCACATGCCACCAACTCCACATTCACAGGCAACTTCAGTGCCACAGCCGTTTTCAGATAGCCCTCAATGCAAAGGCTCTAGAATCAAATATTGGTGTGAGAGCTAGTTCAATAAAGGAAACACTGCATGTTGGTGAAGGTCATATTGAATAAGAAATAGCCGAGTGGTTCTTGTGGGAGAACAACTCCATTTGGCTCACTAACTTCACACACCATCAGGCTTCCAAGCAGCTCTCAAGGAAACTCAGTTTTCACACTCTATGCTTAGTGCCCTTTGAGTGCATTATCTAGGAAAGAACCTGGTAGAGCATCCCACACAAAGGAATGCTCCACATGCGGGTTTCACATGCCACCAACTCCACATTCAAAAGCAATTTCACCGCCACAGCTGTTTTCAGATAGCCCTCAATGCAAAGTCTCTAGACGCAAATATTGCTGTGGGAGCTAATTCAATCAAGAAAACACTGCATGTTGGTGAAGGGCATATTGAAGAAGAATCAGCCGAGTGGTTCTTGTGGGAGAACCACTCCATTTGGCTCACTAACTTCACACACCATCAGGCTTCCAAGCAGCTCTCAAGGAAACTCAGTTTTCACACTCTATGCTTAGTGCCCTTTAGGTGGCTAGGACTGAAATGAAGCTTGGTGAGCATCCCACACAAACGAATGCTGCACATGCGGGTTTCACATGCCACCAACTCCACATTCATAGGCAACTTCAGCGCCACAGCCGTTTTCAGATAGCCCTCAATGCAAAGGATATAGATGCAAATATTGGTGTGAGAGCTAATTCAATCAAGGAAGCACTGCATTTTGGTGAAGGGCATATTGAAGAAGAATCAGTCGAGTGGTTCTTGTGGGAGAACAACTCCATTTGGCTCACTAACTTCACACACCATCAGGCTTCCAAGCAGCTCTCAAGGAAACTCAGTTTTCACACTGTATGCTTAGTGCCCTTTGAGTGCATTATCTAGGAAAGAACCTGGTAGCATCCCACACAAAGGAATGCTCCACATGCGGGTTTCACATGCCACCAACTCCACATTCAAAAGCAATTTCAGCGCCACAGCTGTTTTCAGATAGCCCTCAATGCAAAGGCTCTAGACGCAAATATTGCTGTGGGACCTAATTCAATCAAGGGAACACTGCATTTTGGTGGAGGGCATATTGAAGAAGAATCAGCCGAGTGGTTCTTGTGGGAGAACAACTCCATTTGGCTCACTAACTTCACACACCATCAGGCTTCCAAGCAGCTCTCAAGGAAACTCAGTTTTCACACTCTATGCTTAGTGCCCTTTGAGTGCATTATCTAGAAATGAACCTGGTAGAGCATCCCACACAAAGGAATGCTCCACATGCGGGTTTCACATGCCAACAACTCCACATTCACAGGCAACTTCAGCGCCACAGCCGTTTTCAGATAGCCCTCAATGCAAAGGCTGTAGATGCAAATATTGGTTTGAGAGCTAATTTAATCAAGGAAGCACTGCATTTTGGTGAAGGGCATATTGAAGAAGAATCAGCCGAGTGGTTCTTGTGGGAGAACAACTCCATTTGGCTCACTAACTTCACACCATCAGGCTTCCAAGCAGCTCTCAAGGAAACTCAGTTTTCACACTCTATGCTTAGTGCCCTTTGAGTGCATTATCTAGGAATGAACCTGGTAGAGCATCCCACACAAAGGAATGCTCCACATGCGGGTTTCACATGCCACCAACTCCACATTCACAGGCAACTTCAGCGCCACAGTCATTTTCAGATAGCCCTCAATGCAAAGGCTCTAGGCGCAAATATTGGTGTGAGAGCTAATTCAATCAAGGAAACACTGCATGTTGGGGAAGGCCTATTGAAGAAGAATCAGCCTAGTGGTTCTTGTGGGAGAACAACTCCATTTGGCTCACTAACTTCACACACCATCAGGCTTCCAAGCAGCTCTCAAGGAAACTCAGTTTTCACACTCTATGCTTAGTGCTCTTTGTTTGCCTAGGACTGAAATGAAGCTTGGTGAGCATCCCACACAAACGAATGCTCCACATGCGGGTTTCACATGCCACCAACTCCACATTCACAGGCAACTTCAGTGCCACAGCCGTTTTCAGATAGCCCTCAATGCAAAGGCTCTAGAATCAAATATTGGTGTGAGAGCTAGTTCAATAAAGGAAACACTGCATGTTGGTGAAGGTCATATTGAAGAAGAAATAGCCGAGTGGTTCTTGTGGGAGAACAACTCCATTTGGCTCACTAACTTCACACACCATCAGGCTTCCAAGCAGCTCTCAAGGAAACTCAGTTTTCACACTCTATGCTTAGTGCCCTTTGAGTGCATTATCTAGGAAAGAACCTGGTAGAGCATCCCACACAAAGGAATGCTCCACATGCGGGTTTCACATGCCACCAACTCCACATTCAAAAGCAATTTCACCGCCACAGCTGTTTTCAGATAGCCCTCAATGCAAAGTCTCTAGACGCAAATATTGCTGTGGGAGCTAATTCAATCAAGAAAACACTGCATGTTGGTGAAGGGCATATTGAAGAAGAATCAGCCGAGTGGTTCTTGTGGGAGAACCACTCCATTTGGCTCACTAACTTCACACACCATCAGGCTTCCAAGCAGCTCTCAAGGAAACTCAGTTTTCACACTCTATGCTTAGTGCCCTTTAGGTGGCTAGGACTGAAATGAAGCTTGGTGAGCATCCCACACAAACGAATGCTGCACATGCGGGTTTCACATGCCACCAACTCCACATTCATAGGCAACTTCAGCGCCACAGCCGTTTTCAGATAGCCCTCAATGCAAAGGATATAGATGCAAATATTGGTGTGAGAGCTAATTCAATCAAGGAAGCACTGCATTTTGGTGAAGGGCATATTGAAGAAGAATCAGTCGAGTGGTTCTTGTGGGAGAACAACTCCATTTGGCTCACTAACTTCACACACCATCAGGCTTCCAAGCAGCTCTCAAGGAAACTCAGTTTTCACACTGTATGCTTAGTGCCCTTTGAGTGCATTATCTAGGAAAGAACCTGGTAGCATCCCACACAAACGAATGCTCCACATGCGGGTTTCACATGCCACCAACTCCACATTCAAAAGCAATTTCAGCGCCACAGCTGTTTTCAGATAGCCCTCAATGCAAAGGCTCTAGACGCAAATATTGCTGTGGGACCTAATTCAATCAAGGAAACACTGCATTTTGGTGGAGGGCATATTGAAGAAGAATCAGCCGAGTGGTTCTTGTGGGAGAACAACTCCATTTGGCTCACTAACTTCACACACCATCAGGCTTCCAAGCAGCTCTCAAGGAAACTCAGTTTTCACACTCTATGCTTAGTGCCCTTTGAGTGCATTATCTAGAAATGAACCTGGTAGAGCATCCCACACAAAGGAATGCTCCACATGCGGTTTTCACATGCCAACAACTCCACATTCACAGGCAACTTCAGCGCCACAGCCGTTTTCAGATAGCCATCAATGCAAAGGCTGTAGATGCAAATATTGGTTTGAGAGCTAATTTAATCAAGGAAGCACTGCATTTTGGTGAAGGGCATATTGAAGAAGAATCAGCCGAGTGGTTCTTGTGGGAGAACAACTCCATTTGGCTCACTAACTTCACACCATCAGGCTTCCAAGCAGCTCTCAAGGAAACTCAGCTTTCACAGTCTGTGCTTAGAGCCCTTTGAGTGCCTAGGACTGAAATGAAGCTTGGTGAGCATCCCACACAAACGAATGCTCCACATGCGGGTTTCACATGCCACCAACTCCACATTCACAGGCAACTTCAGCGCCACAGCCGTTTTCTGATAGCCCTCAATGCAAAGGCTCTAGACGCAAATATTGGTGTGAGAGCTAATTCAATCAAGGAAACACTGCATGTTGGGGAAGGGCATATTGAATAAGGATGAGCTGAGTGGTTCTTGTGGGAGAACAACTCCATTTGGCTCACTAACTTCACACACCATCAGGCTTCCAAGCAGCTCTCAAGGAAACTCAGTTTTCACACTCTATGCTTAGTGCCCTTTGAGTGCCTAGGACTGAAATGAACCTTGGTGAGTTTCCCACACAAACGAATGCTCCACATGCGGGTTTCACATGCCACCAACTCCACATTCAGAGGCAACTTCAGCGCCACAGCCGTTTTCAGATAGCCCTCAATGCAAAGGCTCTAGACGCAAATATTGGTGTGAGAGCTAATTCAATCAAGGAAACACTGCATGTTGGTGAAGGGCATATTGAAGAAGAATCAGCCGAGTGGTTCTTGTGGGAGAACAACTCCATTTGGCTCACTAACTTCACACCATCAGGCTTCCAAGCAGCTCTCAAGGAAACTCAGGTTTCACACTGTGTGCTTAGAGCCCTTTGAGTGCCTAGGACTGAAATGAAGCTTGGTGAGCATCCCACACAAACGAATGCTCCACATGCGGGTTTCACATGCCACCAACTCCACATTCACAGGCAACTTCAGCGCCACAGTCGTTTTCAGATAGCCCTCAATGCAAAGGCTCTAGACGCAAATACTGGTGTGAGAGCTAATTCAATCAAGGAAACACCTCATGTTGGTGAAGGGCATATTGAAGAAGAATCAGTCGAGTGGTTCTTGTGGGAGAACAACTCCATTTGGCACACTAACTTCACACACCATCAGGCTTCCAAGCAGCTCTCAAGGAAACTCAGTTTTCACACTCTATGCTTAGTGCCCTTTGAGTGCATTATCTAGGAATGAACCTGGTAGAGCATCCCACACAAAGGAATGCTCCACATGCGGGTTTCACATGCCACCAACTCCACATTCACAGGCAACTTCAGCGCCACAGTCGTTTTCAGATAGCCCTCAATGCAAAGGCTCTAGGCGCAAATATTGGTGTGAGAGCTAATTCAATCAAGGAAACACTGCATGTTGGTGGAGGGCATATTGAAGAAGAATCAACCGAGTGGTTCTTGTGGGAGAACAACTCCATTTGGATCACTAACTTCACACACCATCAGGCTTCCAAGCAGCTCTCAAGGAAACTCAGTTTTCACACTCTATGCTTAGTGCCCTTTGAATGCCTAGGACTGAAATGAAGCTTGGTGAGCATCCCACACAAAGGAATGCTCCACATGCGGGTTTCACATGCCACCAACTCCACATTCAAAAGCAATTTCAGCGCCACAGCTGTTTTCAGATAGCCCTCAATGCAAAGGCTCTAGACGCAAATATTGGTGTGAGAGCTAATTCAATCAAGGAAACACTGCATGTTGGGGAAGGCCTATTGAAGAAGAATCAGCCTAGTGGTTCTTGTGGGAGAACAACTCCATTTGGCTCACTAACTTCACACACCATCAGGCTTCCAAGCAGCTCTCAAGGAAACTCAGTTTTCACACTCTATGCTTAGTGCTCTTTGTTTGCCTAGGACTGAAATGAAGCTTGGTGAGCATCCCACACAAACGAATGCTCCACATGCGGGTTTCACATGCCACCAACTCCACATTCACAGGCAACTTCCTAGCAAAAGCCGTTTTCAGATAGCCCTCAATGCAAAGGCTCTAGAATCAAATATTGGTGTGAGAGCTAGTTCAATAAAGGAAACACTGCATGTTGGTGAAGGTCATATTGAAGAAGAAATAGCCGAGTGGTTCTTGTGGGAGAACAACTCCATTTGGCTCACTAACTTCACACACCATCAGGCTTCCAAGCAGCTCTCAAGGAAACTCAGTTTTCACACTCTATGCTTAGTGCCCTTTGAGTGCATTATCTAGGAAAGAACCTGGTAGAGCATCCCACACAAAGGAATGCTCCACATGCGGGTTTCACATGCCACCAACTCCACATTCAAAAGCAATTTCACCGCCACAGCTGTTTTCAGATAGCCCTCAATGCAAAGTCTCTAGACGCAAATATTGCTGTGGGAGCTAATTCAATCAAGAAAACACTGCATGTTGGTGAAGGGCATATTGAAGAAGAATCAGCCGAGTGGTTCTTGTGGGAGAACAACTCCATTTGGCTCACTAACTTCACACACCATCAGGCTTCCAAGCAGCTCTCAAGGAAACTCAGTTTTCACACTCTATGCTTAGTGCCCTTTAGGTGGCTAGGACTGAAATGAAGCTTGGTGAGCATCCCACACAAACGAATGCTGCACATGCGGGTTTCACATGCCACCAACTCCACATTCACAGGCAACTTCAGCGCAACAGCCGTTTTCAGATAGCCCTCAATGCAAAGGCTCTAGATGCAAATATTGGTTTGAGAGCTAATTCAATCAAGGAAGCACTGCATTTTGGTGAAGGGCATATTGAAGAAGAATCAGCCGAGTGGTTTTGTGGGAGAACAACTCCATTGGCTCACTAACTTCACACACCATCAGGCTTCCAAGCAGCTCTCAAGGAAACTCAGTTTTCACACTCTATGCTTAGTGCCCTTTGAGTGCATTTTCTAGGAAAGAACCTGGTAGCATCCCACACAAAGGAATGCTGCACATGCGGGTTTCACATGCCACCAACTCCACATTCAGAGGCAACTTCAGCGCCACAGCCGTTTTCAGATAGCCCTCAATGCAAAGGCTCTAGACGCAAATATTGCTGTGGGATCTAATACAATCAAGGAAACACTGCATTTTGGTGGAGGGCATATTGAAGAAGAATCAGCCGAGTGGTTCTTGTGGGAGAACAACTCCATTTGGCTCACTAACTTCACACACCATCAGGCTTCCAAGCAGCTCTCAAGGAAACTCAGTTTTCACACTCTATGCTTAGTGCCCTTTGAGTGCATTATCTAGAAATGAACCTGGTAGAGCATCCCACACAAAGGAATGCTCCACATGCGGGTTTCACATGCCAACAACTCCACATTCAGAGGCAACTTCAGCGCCACAGCCTTTTTCAGATAGCCCTCAATGCAAAGGCTCTAGACGCGAGTATTGCTGTGGGAGCTAATTCAATCAAGGAAACACTGCATGTTGGTGAAGGTCATATTGAAGAAGAATCAGCCGAGTGGTTCTTGTGGGAGAACAACTCCATTTGGCTCACTAACTTCACACACCATCAGGCTTCCAAGCAGCTCTCAAGGAAACTCAGTTTTCACACTCTATGCTTAGTGCCCTTTGAGTGCCTAGGACTGAAATGAAGCTTGGTGAGCATCCCACACAAACGAATGCTCCACATGCGGGTTTCACATGCCACCAACTCCACATTCAGAGGCAACTTCAGCGCCACAGCCGTTTTCAGATAGCCCTCAATGCAAAGGCTCTAGATGCAAATATTGGTTTGAGAGCTAATTTAATCAAGGAAGCACTGCATTTTGGTGGAGGGCATATTGAAGAAGAATCAGCCGAGTGGTTCTTGTTTGAGAACAACTCCATTTGGCTCACTAACTTCACACACCATCAGGCTTCCAAGCAGCTCTCAAGGAAACTCAGTTTTCACACTCTATGCTTAGTGCCCTTTGAGTGCCTAGGACTGAAATGAAGCTTGGTGAGCATCGCACACAAACGAATGCTCCACATGCGGGTTTCACATGCCACCAACTCCACATTCACAGGCAATTTCAGTGCCACAGCCGTTTTCAGATAGCCTTCAAGGCAAAGGCTCTAGCCGGAAATATTGGTGTGAGAGCTAATTCAATCAAGGAAGCACTGCATGTTGGTGAAGGGCATATTGAAGAAGAATCCCCAAGTGGTTCTTGTGGAAGAACAACTCCATTTGGCTCACTAACTTCACACCATCAGGCTTCCAAGCAGCTCTCAAGGAAACTCAGGTTTCACACTCTGTGCTTAGAGCCGTTTGAGTGCCTAGGACTGAAATGAAGCTTGGTGAGCATCCCACACAAACGAATGCTCCACATGCGGGTTTCACATGCCACCAACTCCACATTCACAGGCAACTTCAGCGCCAAAGCCGTTTTCAGATAGCCCTCAATGCAAAGGCTCTAGATGCAAATATTGGTGTGAGAGCTAATTCAATCAAGGAAACACTGCATGTTGGTGAAGGGCATATTGAAGAATAATCAGCCGAGTGGTTCTTGTGGGAGAACAACTCCATTTGGCTCACTAACTTCACACCATCAGGCTTCCAAGCAGCTCTCAAGGAAACGCAGGTTTCACACTCTGTGCTTAGAGCCCTTTGAGTGCCTAGGACTGAAATGAAGCTTGGTGAGCATCCCACACAAACGAATGCTCCACATGCGGGTTTCACATGCCACCAACTCCACATTCACAGGCAACTTCAGCGCCAAAGCCGTTTTCAGATAGCCCTCAATGCAAAGGCTCTAGACGCAAATATTGGTGTGAGAGCTAATTCAATCAAGGAAACACTGCATTTTGGTGGAGGGCATATTGAAGAAGAATCAGCCGAGTGGTTCTTGTGGGAGAACAACTCCATTTGGCTCACTAACTTCACACACCATCAGGCTTCCAAGCAGCTCTCAAGGAAACTCAGGTTTCACACTCTGTGCTTAGAGCCGTTTGAGTGCCTAGGACTGAAATGAAGCTTGGTGAGCATCCCACACAAACGAATGCTCCACATGCGGGTTTCACATGCCACCAACTCCACATTCACAGGCAACTTCAGCGCCACAGTCGTTTTCAGATAGCCCTCAATGCAAAGGCTCTAGACGCAAATACTGGTGTGAGAGCTAATTCAATCAAGGAAACACCTCATGTTGGTGAAGGGCATATTGAAGAAGAATCATTCGAGTGGTTCTTGTGGGAGAACAACTCCATTTGGCACACTAACTTCACACACCATCAGGCTTCCAAGCAGCTCTCAAGGAAACTCAGTTTTCACACTCTATGCTTAGTGCCCTTTGAGTGCATTATCTAGGAATGAACCTGGTAGAGCATCCCACACAAAGGAATGCTCCACATGCGGGTTTCACATGCCACCAACTCCACATTCACAGGCAACTTCAGCGCCACAGCCGTTTTCAGATAGCCCTCAATGCAAAGGCTCTAGACGTGAATATTGGTGTGAGAGCTAATTCAATCAAGGAAACACTGCATGTTGGTGGAGGGCATATTGAAGAAGAATCAACCGAGTGGTTCTTGTGGGAGAACAACTCCATTTGGCTCACTAACTTCACACACCATCAGGCTTCCAAGCAGCTCTCAAGGAAACTCAGTTTTCACACTCTATGCTTAGTGCCCTTTGAGTGCATTATCGAGGAATGAACCTGGTAGAGAATCCCACACAAACGAATGCTCCACATGCGGGTTTCACATGCCACCAACTCCACATTCACAGGCAACTTCAGCGCCACAGCCGTTTTCAGATAGCCCTCAACGCAAAGGCTCTAGACGCAAATATTGGTGTGAGAGCTAATTCAATCAAGGAAACACTGCATGTTGGTGGAGGGCATATTGAAGAAGAATCAGCCGAGTGGTTCTTGTGGGAGAACAACTCCATTTGGCTCACTAACTTCACACACCATCAGGCTTCCAAGCAGCACTCAAGGAAACTCAGATTTCACACTCTATGCTTAGTGCCCTTTCCGTGCATTATCTAGAAATGAAACTGGTAGAGCATCCCACACAAAGGAATGCTCCACATGCGGGTTTCACATGCCACCAACTCCACATTCACAGGCAACTTCAGCGCCACAGCCGTTTTCAGATAGCCCTCAATGCAAAGGCTCTTGACGCGAATATTGCTGTGGGAGCTAATTCAATCAAGGAAACACTGCATGTTGGTGAAGGTCATATTGAAGAAGAATCAGCCGAGTGGTTCTTGTGGGAGAACAACTCCATTTGGCTCACTAACTTCACACACCATCAGGCTTCCAAGCAGCTCTCAAGGAAACTCAGTTTTCACACTCTATGCTTAGTGCCCTTTAGGTGGCTAGGACTGAAATGAAGCTTGGTGAGCATCCCACACAAACGAATGCTCCACATGCGGGTTTCACATGCCACCAACTCCACATTCACAGCAACTTCAGCGCCACAGCCGTTTTCAGATAGCCCTCAATGCAAAGGCTCTAGACGCAAATATTGGTGTGAGAGCTAATTCAATCAAGGAAGCACTGCATTTTGGTGAAGGGCATATTGAAGAAGAATCAGCCGAGTGGTTTTGTGGGAGAACAACTCCATTGGCTCACTAACTTCACACACCATCAGGCTTCCAAGCAGCTCTCAAGGAAACTCAGTTTTCACACTCTATGCTTAATGCCCTTTGAGTGCATTTTCTAGGAAAGAACCTGGTAGCATCCCACACAAAGGAGTGCTGCACATGCGTGTTTCACATGCCACCAACTCCACATTCACAGGCAACTTCAGCGCCACAGCCGTTTTCAGATAGCCCTCAATGCAAAGGCTCTAGACGCAAATATTGCTGTGGGATCTAATTCAATCAAGGAAACACTGCATTTTGGTGGAGGGCATATTGAAGAAGAATCAGCCGAGTGGTTCTTGTGGGAGAACAACTCCATTTGGCTCACTAACTTCACACACCATCAGGCTTCCAAGCAGCTCTCAAGGAAACTCAGGTTTCACACTCTATGCTTAGTGCCCTTTGAGTGCATTATCTAGAAATGAAACTGGTAGAGCATCCCACACAAAGGAATACTCCACATGCGGGTTTCACATGCCACCAACTCCACATTCACAGGCAACTTCAGCGCCACAGCCGTTTTCAGATAGCCCTCAATGCAAAGGCTCTAGACGCGAATATTGCTGTGGGAACTAATTCAATCAAGGAAACACTGCATGTTGCGGAAGGGCATATTGAAGAAGAATCAGCCGAGTGGTTCTTGTGGGAGAACAACTCCATTTGGCTCACTAACTTCACACACCATCAGGCTTCCAAGCAGCTCTCAAGGAAACTCAGTTTTCACACTGTATGCTTAGTGCCCTTTGAGTGCATTATCTAGGAAAGAACCTGGTAGCATCCCACACAAACGAATGCTCCACATGCGGGTTTCACATGCCACCAACTCCACATTCAAAAGCAATTTCAGCGCCACAGCCGTTTTCAGATAGCCCTCAATGCAAAGGCTCTAGACGCAAATATTGCTGTGGGAGCTAATTCAATCAAGGAAACACTGCATTTTGGTGGAGGGCATATTGAAGAAGAATCAGCCGAGTGGTTCTTGTGGGAGAACAACTCCATTTGGCTCACTAACTTCACACACCATCAGGCTTCCAAGCAGCTCTCAAGGAAACTCAGTTTTCACACTCTATGCTTAGTGCCCTTTGAGTGCCTAGGACTGAAATGAAGCTTGTTGACCATCCCACAAAAACGAATGCTCCACATGCGGGTTTCACATGCCACCAACTCCACATTCACAGGCAACTTCAGCGCCACAGCCACTTTCAGATAGCCCTCAATGCAAAGGCTCTAGACGCAAATATTGGTGTGAGAGCTAACTCAATAAAAGAAACACTGCATGTTGGTGGAGGGCATATTGAAGAAGAATCAGCCGAGTGGTTCTTGTGAGAGAACAACTCCATTTGGCTCACTAACTTCACACACCATCAGGCTTCCAAGCAGCTCTCAAGGAAACTCAGTTTTCACACTCTATGCTTAGTGCCCTTTGAGTGCAGTATCTAGGAATGAACCTGGTAGAGCATCCCACACAAACGAATGCTCCACATGCGGGTTTCACATGCCACCAACTCCACATTCACAGGCAACTTCAGCGGCACAGCCGTTTTCAGATAGCCCTCAATGCAAAGGCTCTAGACGCAAATATTGGTGTGAGAGCTAATTCAATCAAGGAAACACTGCATGTTGGTGAAGGGCATATTGAAGAAGAATCAGCTGAGTGGTTCTTGTGGGAGAACAACTCCATTTGGCTCACTAACTTCACACACCATCAGGCTTCCAAGCAGCTCTCAAGGAAACTCAGTTTTCACACTCTATGCTTAGTGCCCTTTGAGTGCATTATCGAGGAATGAACCTGGTAGAGCATCCCACACAAACGAATGCTCCACATGCGGGTTTCACATGCCATCAACTCCACATTCACAGGCAACTTCAGCGCCACAGCCGTTTTCAGATAGCCCTCAATGCAAAGGCTCTAGACGCAAATATTGGTGTGAGAGCTAATTCAATCAAGTAAACATTGCATTTTGGTGAAGGGCATATTGAAGAAGAATCAGCCTAGTGGTTCTTGTGGGAGAACAACTCCATTTGGCTCACTAACTTCACACACCATCAGGCTTCCAAGCAGCTCTCAAGGAAACTCATTTTTCACACTCTATGCTTAGTGCCCTTGAGTGCCTAGGACTGAAATGAAGCTTGGTAGAGAATCCCACACAAACGAATGCTCCACATGCGGGTTTCACATGCCACCAACTCCACATTCACAGGCAACTTCAGAGCCACAGCCGTTTTTAAATAGCCATCAATGCAAAGGCTCAAGACGAAAATACTTTTGTGAGAGCTAATTCAATCAAGGAAACACCTCATGTTGGTGAAGGGCATATTGAAGAAGAGTCAGCCGAGTGGTTCTTGTGGGAGAACAACTCCATTTGGCTCACTAACTTCACACACCATCAGGCTTCCAAGCAGCTCTCAAGGAAACTCAGTTTTCACACTCTATGCTTAGTGCCCTTTGATTGCATAGGACTGAAATGAAGCTTGGTAGAGCATCCCACACAAACGAATGCTCCACGTGCGGGTTTCACATGCCACCAACTCCACATTCACAGGCAACTTCAGCGCCACAGCCGTTTTCAGATAGCCCTCAATGCAAGGCGCTAGACGAAACTACTGGTGTGAGAGCTAATTCAATCAAGGAAACACTGCATGTTGCGGAAGGGCATATTGAAGAAGAATCAGCCGAGTGGTTCTTGTGGGAGAACAACTCCATTTGGCTCACTAACTTCACACACCATCAGGCTTCCAAGCAGCTCTCAAGGAAACTCAGTTTTCACACTGTATGCTTAGTGCCCTTTGAGTGCATTATCTAGGAAAGAACCTGGTAGCATCCCACACAAACGAATGCTCCACATGCGGGTTTCACATGCCACCAACTCCACTTTCAAAAGCAATTTCAGCGCCACAGCCGTTTTCAGATAGCCCTCAATGCAAAGGCTCTAGACGCAAATATTGCTGTGGGAGCTAATTCAATCAAGGAAACACTGCATTTTGGTGGAGGGCATATTGAAGAAGAATCAGCCGAGTGGTTCTTGTGGGAGAACAACTCCATTTGGCTCACTAACTTCACACACCATCAGGCTTCCAAGCAGCTCTCAAGGAAACTCAGTTTTCACACTCTATGCTTAGTGCCCTTTGAGTGCCTAGGACTGAAATGAAGCTTGTTGACCATCCCACAAAAACGAATGCTCCACATGCGGGTTTCACATGCAACCAACTCCACATTCACAGGCAACTTCAGCGCCACAGCCACTTTCAGATAGCCCTCAATGCAAAGGCTCTAGACGCAAATATTGGTGTGAGAGCTAACTCAATAAAAGAAACACTGCATGTTGGTGGAGGGCATATTGAAGAAGAATCAGCCGAGTGGTTCTTGTGAGAGAACAACTCCATTTGGCTCACTAACTTCACACACCATCAGGCTTCCAAGCAGCTCTCAAGGAAACTCAGTTTTCACACTCTATGCTTAGTGCCCTTTGAGTGCAGTATCTAGGAATGAACCTGGTAGAGCATCCCACACAAACGAATGCTCCACATGCGGGTTTCACATGCCACCAACTCCACATTCACAGGCAACTTCAGCGGCACAGCCGTTTTCAGATAGCCCTCAATGCAAAGGCTCTAGACGCAAATATTGGTGTGAGAGCTAATTCAATCAAGGAAACACTGCATGTTGGTGAAGGGCATATTGAAGAAGAATCAGCTGAGTGGTTCTTGTGGGAGAACAACTCCATTTGGCTCACTAACTTCACACACCATCAGGCTTCCAAGCAGCTCTCAAGGAAACTCAGTTTTCACACTCTATGCTTAGTGCCCTTTGAGTGCATTATCGAGGAATGAACCTGGTAGAGCATCCCACACAAACGAATGCTCCACATGCGGGTTTCACATGCCATCAACTCCACATTCACAGGCAACTTCAGCGCCACAGCCGTTTTCAGATAGCCCTCAATGCAAAGGCTCTAGACGCAAATATTGGTGTGAGAGCTAATTCAATCAAGTAAACATTGCATTTTGGTGAAGGGCATATTGAAGAAGAATCAGCCGAGTGGTTCTTGTGGGAGAACAACTCCATTTGGCTCACTAACTTCACACACCATCAGGCTTCCAAGCAGCTCTCAAGGAAACTCATTTTTCACACTCTATGCTTAGTGCCCTTGAGTGCCTAGGACTGAAATGAAGCTTGGTAGAGAATCCCACACAAACGAATGCTCCACATGCGGGTTTCACATGCCACCAACTCCACATTCACAGGCAACTTCAGAGCCACAGCCGTTTTTAAATAGCCATCAATGCAAAGGCTCAAGACGAAAATACTTTTGTGAGAGCTAATTCAATCAAGGAAACACCTCATGTTGGTGAAGGGCATATTGAAGAAGAGTCAGCCGAGTGGTTCTTGTGGGAGAACAACTCCATTTGGCTCACTAACTTCACACACCATCAGGCTTCCAAGCAGCTCTCAAGGAAACTCAGTTTTCACACTCTATGCTTAGTGCCCTTTGAGTGCCTAGGACTGAAATGAAGCTTGGTAGAGCATCCCACACAAACGAATGCTCCACGTGCGGGTTTCACATGCCACCAACTCCACATTCACAGGCAACTTCAGCGCCACAGCCGTTTTCAGATAGCCCTCTATGCAAAGGCTCTAGACGCAAATATTGGTGTGAGAGCTAATTCAATCAAGGAAGCACTGCATGTTGGTGAAGGGCATATTGAAGAAGAATCAGCCGAGTGGTTCTTGTGGGAGAACAACTCCATTTGGCTCACTAACTTCACACACCATCAGGCTTCCAAGCAGCTCTCAAGGAAACTCAGGTTTCACACTCTATGCTTAGTGCCCTTTGAGTGCATTATCGAGGAATGAACCTGGTAGAGCATCCCACACAACGGAATGCTCCACATGCGGGTTTCACATGCCACCAACTCCACATTCACAGGCAACTTCAGCTCCACAGCCGTTTTCAGATAGCCCACAATGCAAAGGCTCTAGACGTGAATATTGGTGTGAGAGCTAATTCAATCAAGGAAACACTGCATGTTGGTGAAGGGCATATTGAAGAAGAATCAGCTGAGTGGTTCTTGTGGGAGAACAACTCCATTTGGCTCACTAACTTCACACACCATCAGGCTTCTAAGCAGCTCTCAAGGAAACTCAGGTTTCACACTCTATGCTTAGTGCCCTTTGAGTGCATTATGTTGGAATGAACCTGGTAGAGCATCCCACACAAACGAATGCTCCACATGCGGTTTTCACATGCCACCAACTCCACATTCACAGGCAACTTCAGCGCCACAGCCGTTTTCAGATAGCCCTCAATGCAAAGGCTCTAGACGCAAATATTGGTGTGAGAGCGAATTCAATCAAGGAAACACTGCATGTTGGTGGAGGGCATATTGAAGAAGAATCAGCCGAGTGGTTCTTGTGGGAGAACAACTCCATTTGGCTCACTAACTTCACACACCATCAGGCTTCCAAACAGCTCTCAAGGAAACTCAGGTTTCACACTCTATGCTTAGTGCCCTTTGAGTGCCTAGGACTGAAATGAAGCTTGGTAGAGCATCCCACACAAACGAATGCTCCACGTGCGGGTTTCACATGCCACCAACTCCACATTCACAGGCAACTTCAGAGCCACAGCCGTTTTCAGATAGCCATCAATGCAAAGGCTCTAGACGAAACTACTGGTGTGAGAGCTAATTCAATCAAGGAAACACTGCATGTTGGTGGAGGGCATATTGAAGAAGAATCAGCCGAGTGGTTCTTGTGGGAGAACAACTCCATTTGGCTCACTAACTTCACACACCATCAGGCTTCCAAGCAGCTCTCAAGGAAACTCAGGTTTCACACTCTAGGCTTAGTGCACTTTGAGTGCATTATCAAGGACTGAAATGAAGCTTGTTGACCATCCCACAAAAACGAATGCTCCACATGCGGGTTTCACATGCAACCAACTCCACATTCACAGGCAACTTCAGCGACACAGCCACTTTCAGATAGCCCTCAATGCAAAGGCTCAAGACGCAAATATTGGTGTGAGAGCTAATTCAATCAAGGAAGCACTGCATTTAGGTGAAGGGCATATTGAAGAAGAATCAGCCGAGTGGTTCTTGTGGGAGAACAACTCCATTTGGCTCACTAACTTCACACACCATCAGGCTTCCAAGCAGCTCTCAAGGAAACTCAGTTTTCACACTCTATGCTTAGTGCCCTTTGAGTGCCTTGGACTGAAATGAAGCTTGGTGAGCATCCCACACAAACGAATGCTCCACATGCGTGTTTCACATGCCACCAACTCCACATTCACAGGCAACTTCAGCACCGCAGCCTTTTTCAGATAGCCCTCTATGCAAAGGCTCTAGACGTGAATATTGGTGTGAGAGCTAATTCAATCAAAAAACACTGCATTTTGGTGAAGGGCATATTGAAGAAGAATCAGCCGAGTGGTTCTTCTGGGAGAACAACTCCATTTGGCTCACTAACTTCACACACCATCAGGTTTCCAAGCAGCTCTCAAGGATACTCAGTTTTCACACTCTATGCTTAGTGTCCTTTGAGTGCATTATGGAGGAATGAACCTGGTAGAGCATCCCACACAAACGAATGCTCCACATGCGGGTTTCACATGCCACCAACTCCACATTCACAGGCATCCTTAGCGCCACAGTCGTTTTCACATAGCCCTCAATGAAAAGGCTGTAGACGCGAATATTGGTGTGAGAGCTAATTCAATCAAGGAAGCACTGCATGTTGGTGAAGGGCATATTGAAGAAGAATCAGCTGAGTGGTTCTTGTGGGAGAACAACTCCATTTGGCTCACTAACTTCACACACCATCAGGCTTCCAAGCAGCTCTCAAGGAAACTCAGTTTTCACACTCTATGCTTAGTGCCCTTTGAGTGCAGTATCTAGGAATGAACCTGGTAGAGCATCCCACACAAACGAATGCTCCACATGCGGGTTTCACATGCCACCAACTCCACATTCACAGGCAACTTCAGCGGCACAGCCGTTTTTAGAAAGCCCTCAATGCAAAGGCTCTAGACGCAAATATTGGTGTGAGAGCTAATTCAATCAAGGAAACACTGCATGTTGGTGAAGGGCATATTGAAGAAGAATCAGCTGAGTGGTTCTTGTGGGAGAACAACTCCATTTGGCTCACTAACTTCACACACCATCAGGCTTCCAAGCAGCTCTCAAGGAAACTCAGTTTTCACACTCTATGCTTAGTGCTCTTTGAGTGCCTAGGACTGAAATGAAGCTTGGTGAGCATCCCACACAAACGAATGCTCCACATGCGGGTTTCACATGCCACCAACTCCACATTCACAGGCAACTTCAGCGCCACAGCCGTTTTCAGATAGCCCTCAATGCAAAGGCTCTAGACGCAAATATTGGTGTGAGAGCTAATTCAATCAAGTAAACATTGCATTTTGGTGAAGGGCATATTGAAGAAGAATCAGCCGAGTGGTTCTTGTGGGAGAACAACTCCATTTGGCTCACTAACTTCACACACCATCAGGCTTCCAAGCAGCTCTCAAGGAAACTCATTTTTCACACTCTATGCTTAGTGCCCTTTGAGTGCCTAGGACTGAAATGAAGCTTGGTAGAGCATCCCACACAAACGAATGCTCCACATGCGGGTTTCACATGCCACCAACTCCACATTCACAGGCAACTTCAGAGCCACAGCCGTTTTTAGATAGCCATCAATGCAAAGGCTCTAGACGAAAATACTTTTGTGAGAGCTAATTCAATCAAGGAAACACCTCATGTTGGTGAAGGGCATATTGAAGAAGAGTCAGCCGAGTGGTTCTTGTGGGAGAACAACTCCATTTGGCTCACTAACTTCACACATCATCAGGCTTCCAAGCAGCTCTCAAGGAAACTCAGTTTTCACACTCTATGCTTAGTGCCCTTTGAGTGCATAGGACTGAAATGAAGCTTGGTAGAGCATCCCACACAAACGAATGCTCCACGTGCGGGTTTCACATGCCACCAACTCCACATTAACAGGCAACTTCAGAGCCACAGCCGTTTTCAGATAGCCCTCAATGCAAAGGCTCTAGACGAAACTACTGGTGTGAGAGCTAATTCAATCAAGGAAACACTGCATGTTGGTGGAGGGCATATTGAAGAAGAATCAGCCGAGTGGTTCTTGTGGGAGAACAACTCCATTTGGCTCACTAACTTCACACACCATCAGGCTTCCAAGCAGCTCTCAAGGAAACTCAGTTTTCACACTCTATGCTTAGTGCCCTTTGAGTGCCTAGGACTGAAATGAAGCTTGTTGACCATCCCACAAAAAAGAATGCTCCACATGCGGGTTTCACATGCCACCAACTCCACATTCACAGGCAACTTCAGCGCCACAGCCTTTTTCAGATAGCCCTCAATGCAAAGGCTCTAGACGCAAATATTGGTGTGAGAGCTAATTCAATCAAGGAAGCACTGCATGTTGGTGAAGGGCATATTGAAGAAGAATCAGCCGAGTGGTTCTTGTGGGAGAACAACTCCATTTGGCTCACTAACTTCACACACCATCAGGCTTCCAAGCAGCTCTCAAGGAAACTCAGCTTTCACAGTCTGTGCTTAGTGCCCTTTGAGTGCCTAGGACTGAAATGAAGCTTGGTGAGCATCCCACACAAACGACTGCTCCACATGCGTGTTTCACCTGCCACCAACTCCACATTCACAGGCAACTTCAGCACCACAGCCTTTTTCAGATAGCCCTCAATGCAAAGGTTCTAGACGTGAATATTGGTGTGAGAGCTAATTCAATCAAGGAAACACCTCATGTTGGTGAAGGGCATATTGAAGAAGAATCAGCCGAGTGGTTCTTGTGGGAGAACAACTCCATTTGGCTCACTAACTTCACACACCATCAGGCTTCCAAGCAGCTCTCAAGGAAACTCAGTTTTCACACTCTATGCTTAGTGCCCTTTGAGTGCATTATCGAGGAATGAACCTGGTAGAGCATCCCACACAAACGAATGCTCCACATGCGGGTTTCACATGACACCAACTCCACATTCACAGGCACCTTAGCGCCACAGTCGTTTTCACATAGCCCTCAATGAAAAGGCTGTAGACGCGAATATTGGTGTGAGAGCTAATTCAATCAAGGAAACACTGCATGTTGGTGAAGGGCATATTGAAGAAGAATCAGCTGAGTGGTTCTTGTGGGAGAACAACTCCATTTGGCTCACTAACTTCACACACCATCAGGCTTCCAAGCAGCTCTCAAGGAAACTCAGTTTTCACACTCTATGCTTAGTGCAATTTGAGTGCCTAGGTCTGAAATGAAGCTTGGTGAGCATCCCACACAAACGAATGCTCCACATGAGGGTTTCACATGCCACCAACTCCACAGTCACAGGCAACTTCAGCCCCACAGCCGTTTTCAGATAGCCCTCAATGCAAAGGCTCTAGACGCAAATATTGGTGTGAGAGCTAATTCAATCAAGGAAGCACAGCATTTTGGTGAAGGGCATATTGAAGAAGAATCAGCCGAGTGGTTCTTGTGGGAGAACAACTCCATTTGGCTCACTAACTTCACACACCATCAGGCTTCCAAGCAGCTCTCAAGGAAACTCAGTTTTCACACTCTATGCTTAGTGCCCTTTGAGTGCATTATCTAGGAATAAACCTGGTAGAGCATCCCACACAAACGAATGCTCCACATGCGGGTTTCACATGACACCAACTCCACATTCACAGGCAACTTCAGCGCCACAGCCTTTTTCAGATAGCCCTCAATGCAAAGGCTCTAGACGCAAATATTGGTGTGAGAGCTAATTCAATCAAGGAAACACTGCATGTTGGGGAAGGGCATATTGAAGAAGAATCAGCCGAGTGGTTCTTGTGGAAGAAAAACTCCATTTGGCTCACTAACTTCACAAACCATCAGGCTTCCAAGCAGCTCTCAAGGAAACTCAGTTTTCACACTCTATGCTTAGTGTCCTTTGAGTGCCTAGGACTGAAATGAAGCTTGGTGAGCTTCCCACACAAACCAAGTAACCACATGCGGGTTTCACATGTCACCAACTCCACATTCACAGGCAACTTCAGCGCCACAGCCGTTTTCAGATAGCCCTCAATGCAAAGGCTCTAGACGCAAATATTGGTGTGAGAGCTAATTCAATCAAGGAAACACTGCATGTTGGTGAAGGGCATATTGAAGAAGAATCAGCCGAGTGGTTCTTGTGGGAGAACAACTCCATTTGGCTCACTAACTTCACACACCATCAGGCTTCCAAGCAGCTCTCAAGGAAACTCAGTTTTCACACTCTATGCTTAGTGCCCTTTGAGTGCATTATCTAGGAATCATCCTGGTAGAGCATCCCACACAAACGAATGCTCCACATGCGGGTTTCACATGCCACCAACTCCACATTCACAGGCAACTTCAGCGCCACAGCCGTTTTCAGATAGCCCTCAATGCAAAGGCTCTAGACGCAAATATTGGTGTGAGAGCTAATTCAATCAAGGAAACACTGCATGTTGGGGAAGGGCATATTGAAGAAGAATCAGCCGAGTGGTTCTTGTGGAAGAAAAACTCCATTTGGCTCACTAACTTCACACACCATCAGGCTTCCAAGCAGCTCTCAATTAAACTCAGCTTTCACAGTCTGTGCTTCGTGCCCTTTGAGTGCCTAGGACTGAAATGAAGCTTGGTGAGCATCCCACACAAACGAATGCTCCACATGCGGGTTTCACATGCCACCAACTCCACATTCACAGGCAACCTCAGCGCCACAGCCGTTTTCAGATAGCCCTCAATGCAAAGGCTCTAGACGCAAATATTGGTGTGAAAGCTAATTCAATCAAGGAAACACTGCATGTTGGTGAAGGGCATATTGAAGAAGAATCAGCCAAGTGGTTCTTGTGGGAGAACAACTCCATTTGGCTCACTAACTTTGCACACCATCAGGCTTCCAAGCAGCTCTCAAGGAAACTCAGTTTTCACACTCTATGCTTAGTGTCCTTTGAGTGCATTATCTAGGAATGAACCTGGTAGAGCATCCCACACAAACGAATGCTCCACATGCGGGTTTCACATGCCACCAACTCCACATTCACAGGCAACTTCAGCGGCACAGCCGTTTTCAGATAGCCCTCAATGCAAAGGCTCTAGACGCAAATATTGGTGTGAGAGCTAATTCAATCAAGGAAACACTGCATGTTGGTGAAGGGCATATTGAAGAAGAATCAGCCGAGTGGTTCTTGTGGGAGAACAACTCCATTTGGCTCACTAACTTCACACACCATCAGGCTTCCAAGCAGCTCTCAAGGAAACTCAGCTTTCACAGTCTGTGCTTAGTGCCCTTTGAGTGCCTAGGACTGAAATGAAGCTTGGTGAGCATCCCACACAAACGAATGCTCCACATGCGGGTTTCACATGCCACCAACTCCACATTCACAGGCAACCTCAGCGCCACAGCCGTTTTCAGATAGCCCTCAATGCAAAGGCTCTAGACGCAAATATTGGTGTGAACGCTAATTCAATCAAGGAAACACTGCATGTTGGTGAAGGGCATATTGAAGAAGAACCAGCCAAGTGGTTCTTGTGGGAGAACAACTCCATTTGGCTCACTAACTTCACACACCATCAGGCTTCCAAGCAGCTCTCAAGGAAACTCAGTTTTCACACTCTATGCTTAGTGCCCTTTGAGTGCATTATCTAGGAATAAACCTGGTAGAGCATCCCACACAAACGAATGCTCCACATGCCGGTTTCACATGACACCAACTCCACATTCACAGGCAACTTCAGCGCCACAGCCTTTTTCAGATAGCCCTCAATGCAAAGGCTCTAGACGCAAATATTGGTGTGAGAGCTAATTCAATCAAGGAAACACTGCATGTTGGGGAAGGGCATATTGAAGAAGAATCAGCCGAGTGGTTCTTGTGGAAGAACAACTCCATTTGTCTCACCAAGTTCACACACCATCAGGCTTCCAAGCAGCTCTCAAGGAAACTCAGTTTTCACACTCTATGCTTAGTGTCCTTTGAGTGCCTAGGACTGAAATGAAGCTTGGTGAGCTTCCCACACAAACAAAGGAACCACATGCGGGTTTCACATGCCACCAACTCCACATTCACAGGCAACTTCAGCGCCACAGCCGTTTTCAGATAGCCATCAATGCAAAGGCTCTAGACGGAAATATTGGTGTGAGAGCTAATTCAATCAAGGAAACACTGCATGTTGGTGAAGGGCATATTGAAGAAGAATCAGCCGAGTGGTTCTTGTGGGAGAACAACTCCATTTGGCTCACTAACTTCACACACCATCAGGCTTCCAAGCAGCTCTCAAGGAAACTCAGTTTTCACACTCTATGCTTAGTGCCCTTTGAGTGCCTAGGACTGAAATGAAGCTTGGTGAGCATCCCACACAAACGAATGCTCCACATGCCGGTTTCACATGACACCAACTCCACATTCACAGGCAACTTCAGCGCCACAGCCGTTTTCAGATAGCCCTCAATGCAAAGGCTCTAGACGCAAATATTGGTGTGAGAGCTAATTCAATCAAGGAAACACTGCATGTTGGGGAAGGGCATATTGAAGAAGAATCAGCCGAGTGGTTCTTGTGGGAGAACAACTCCATTTGGCTCACTAACTTCACACACCTTCAGGCTTCCAAGCAGCTCTCAAGGAAACTCAGCTTTCACAGTCTGTGCTTAGTGCCCTTTGAGTGCCTAGGACTGAAATAAAGCTTGGTGAGCATCCCACACAAACGAATGCTCCACATGCGGGTTTCACATGCCACCAACTCCACATTCACAGGCAACCTCAGCGCCACAGCCGTTTTCAGATAGCCCTCAATACAAAGGCTCTAGACGCAAATATTGGTGTGAACGCTAATTCAATCAAGGAAACACTGCATGTTGGTGAAGGGCATATTGAAGAAGAACCAGCCAAGTGGTTCTTGTGGGAGAACAACTCCATTTGGCTCACTAACTTCACACACCTTCAGGCTTCCAAGCAGCTCTCAAGGAAACTCAGTTTTCACACTCTATGCTTAGTGCCCTTTGAGTGCATTATCTAGGAATAAACCTGGTAGAGCATCCCACACAAACGAATGCTCCACATGCGGGTTTCACATGACACCAACTCCACATTCACAGGCAACTTCAGCGCCACAGCCGTTTTCAGATAGCCCTCAATGCAAAGGCTCTAGACGCAAATATTGGTGTGAGAGCTAATTCAATCAAGGAAACACTGCATGTTGGTGAAGGGCATATTGAAGAAGAATCAGCCGAGTGGTTCTTGTGGAAGAAAAACTCCATTTGGCTCACTAACTTCACAAACCATCAGGCTTCCAAGCAGCTCTCAAGGAAACTCAGTTTTCACACTCTATGCTTAGTGTCCTTTGAGTGCCTAGGACTGAAATGAAGCTTGGTGAGCTTCCCACACAAACCAAGTAACCACATGCGGGTTTCACATGTCACCAACTCCACATTCACAGGCAACTTCAGCGCCACAGCCGTTTTCAGATAGCCATCAATGCAAAGGCTCTAGACGGAAATATTGGTGTGAGAGCTAATTCAATCAAGGAAACACTGCATGTTGGTGAAGGGCATATTGAAGAAGAATCAGCCGAGTGGTTCTTGTGGGAGAACAACTCCATTTGGCTCACTAACTTCACACACCATCAGGCTTCCAAGCAGCTCTCAAGGAAACTCAGTTTTCACACTCTATGCTTAGTGCCCTTTGAGTGCATTATCTAGGAGTGAACCTGGTAGAGCATCCCACACAAACGAATGCTCCACATGCGGGTTTCACATGCCACCAACTCCACATTCACAGGCAACTTCAGCGCCACAGCCGTTTTCAGATAACCCTCAATGCAAAGGCTCTAGACGCAAATATTGGTGTGAGAGCTAATTCAATCAAGGAAACACTGCATGTTGATGAAGGGCATATTGAAGAAGAATCAGCCGAGTGGTTCTTGTGGGAGAACAACTCCATTTGGATCACTAACTTCACACACCATCAGGCTTCCAAGCAGCTCTCAAGGAATCTCAGTTTCCACACTCTATGCTTAGTGCCCTTTGAGTGCCTAGGACTGAAATGAAGCTTGGTGAGCATCCCACACAAACGAATGCTCCACATGCGGGATTCACATGCCACCAACTCCACATTCACAGGCAACTTCAGCGCCACAGCCGTTTTCAGATAGCCCTCAATGCAAAGGCTCTAGACGCAAATATTGGTGTGAGAGCTAATTCAATCAAAGAAACACTTCATGTTGGTGAAGGGCATATTGAAGAAGAATCAGCCGAGTGGTTCTTGTGGGAGAACAACTCCATTTGGCTCACTAACTTCACACACCATCAGGCTTCCAAGCAGCTCTCAAGGAAACTCAGCTTTCACAGTCTGTGCTTAGTGCCCTTTGAGTGCCTAGGACTGAAATAAAGCTTGGTGAGCATCCCACACAAACGAATGCTCCACATGCGGGTTTCACATGCCACCAACTCCACATTCACAGGCAACTTCAGCGCCACAGCCGTTTTGAGATAGCCCTCAATACAAAGGCTCTAGACGCAAATATTGGTGTGAACGCTAATTCAATCAAGGAAACACTGCATGTTGGTGAAGGGCATATTGAAGAAGAACCAGCCAAGTGGTTCTTGTGGGAGAACAACTCCATTTGGCTCACTAACTTCACACACCTTCAGGCTTCCAAGCAGCTCTCAAGGAAACTCAGTTTTCACACTCTATGCTTAGTGCCCTTTGAGTGCATTATCTAGGAATAAACCTGGTAGAGCATCCCACACAAACGAATGCTCCACATGCGGGTTTCACATGACACCAACTCCACATTCACAGGCAACTTCAGCGCCACAGCCTTTTTCAGATAGCCCTCAATGCAAAGGCTCTAGACGCAAATATTGGTGTGAGAGCTAATTCAATCAAGGAAACACTGCATGTTGGTGAAGGGCATATTGAAGAAGAATCAGCCGAGTGGTTCTTGTGGAAGAAAAACTCCATTTGGCTCACTAACTTCACAAACCATCAGGCTTCCAAGCAGCTCTCAAGGAAATTCAGTTTTCACACTCTATGCTTAGTGTCCTTTGAGTGCCTAGGACTGAAATGAAGCTTGGTGAGCTTCCCACACAAACCAAGTAACCACATGCGGGTTTCACATGCCACCAACTCCACATTCACAGGCAACTTCAGCGCCACAGCCGTTTTCAGATAGCCCTCAATGCAAAGGCTCTAGACGCGAATATTGGTGTGAGAGCTAATTCAATCAAGGAAACACTGCATGTTGGGGAAGGGCATATTGAAGAAGAATCAGCCGAGTGGTTCTTGTGGAAGAAAAACTCCATTTGGCTCACTAACTTCACACACCATCAGGCTTCCAAGCAGCTCTCAATTAAACTCAGCTTTCACAGTCTGTGCTTCGTGCCCTTTGAGTGCCTAGGACTGAAATGAAGCTTGGTGAGCATCCCACACAAACGAATGCTCCACATGCGGGTTTCACATGCCACCAACTCCACATTCACAGGCAACCTCAGCGCCACAGCCGTTTTCAGATAGCCCTCAATGCAAAGGCTCTAGACGCAAATATTGGTGTGAAAGCTAATTCAATCAAGGAAACACTGCATGTTGGTGAAGGGCATATTGAAGAAGAATCAGCCGAGTGGTTCTTGTGGGAGAACAACTCCATTTGGCTCACTAACTTCACACACCATCAGGCTTCCAAGCAGCTCTCAAGGAAACTCAGTTTTCACACTCTATGCTTAGTGTCCTTTGAGTGCATTATCGAGGAATGAACCTGGTAGAGCATCCCACACAAACGAATGCTCCACATGCGGGTTTCACATGCCACCAACTCCACATTCACAGGCAACTTCAGCGGCACAGCCGTTTTCAGATAGCCCTCAATGCAAAGGCTCTAGACGGAAATATTGGTGTGAGAGCTAATTCAATCAAGGAAACACTGCATGTTGGTGAAGGGCATATTGAAGAAGAATCAGCCGAGTGGTTCTTGTGGGAGAACAACTCCATTTGGCTCACTAACTTCACACACCATCAGGCTTCCAAGCAGCTCTCAAGGAAACTCAGTTTTCACACTCTATGCTTAGTGCCCTTTGAGTGCATTATCTAGGAATCATCCTGGTAGAGCATCCCACACAAACGAATGCTCCACATGCGGGTTTCACATGCCACCAACTCCACATTCACAGGCAACTTCAGCGCCACAGCCGTTTTCAGATAGCCCTCAATGCAAAGGCTCTAGACGCAAATATTGGTGTGAGAGCTAATTCAATCAAGGAAACACTGCATGTTGGGGAAGGGCATATTGAAGAAGAATCAGCCGAGTGGTTCTTGTGGAAGAAAAACTCCATTTGGCTCACTAACTTCACACACCATCAGGCTTCCAAGCAGCTCTCAATTAAACTCAGCTTTCACAGTCTGTGCTTCGTGCCCTTTGAGTGCCTAGGACTGAAATGAAGCTTGGTGAGCATCCCACACAAACGAATGCTCCACATGCGGGTTTCACATGCCACCAACTCCACATTCACAGGCAACCTCAGCGCCACAGCCGTTTTCAGATAGCCCTCAATGCAAAGGCTCTAGACGCAAATATTGGTGTGAAAGCTAATTCAATCAAGGAAACACTGCATGTTGGTGAAGGGCATATTGAAGAAGAATCAGCCAAGTGGTTCTTGTGGGAGAACAACTCCATTTGGCTCACTAACTTCACACACCATCAGGCTTCCAAGCAGCTCTCAAGGAAACTCAGTTTTCACACTCTATGCTTAGTGTCCTTTGAGTGCATTATCTAGGAATGAACCTGGTAGAGCATCCCACACAAACGAATGCTCCACATGCGGGTTTCACATGCCACCAACTCCACATTCACAGGCAACTTCAGCGGCACAGCCGTTTTCAGATAGCCCTCAATGCAAAGGCTCTAGACGCAAATATTGGTGTGAGAGCTAATTCAATCAAGGAAACACTGCATGTTGGTGAAGGGCATATTGAAGAAGAATCAGCCGAGTGGTTCTTGTGGGAGAACAACTCCATTTGGCTCACTAACTTCACACACCATCAGGCTTCCAAGCAGCTCTCAAGGAAACTCAGCTTTCACAGTCTGTGCTTAGTGCCCTTTGAGGGCCTAGGACTGAAATGAAGCTTGGTGAGCATCCCACACAAACGAATGCTCCACATGCGGGTTTCACATGCCACCAACTCCACATTCACAGGCAACTTCAGCGCCACAGCCGTTTTCAGATAGCCCTCAATGCAAAGGCTCTAGACGCAAATATTGGTGTGAACGCTAATTCAATCAAGGAAACACTGCATGTTGGTGAAGGGCATATTGAAGAAGAACCAGCCAAGTGGTTCTTGTGGGAGAACAACTCCATTTGGCTCACTAACTTCACACACCATCAGGCTTCCAAGCAGCTCTCAAGGAAACTCAGTTTTCACACTCTATGCTTAGTGCCCTTTGAGTGCATTATCTAGGAATAAACCTGGTAGAGCATCCCACACAAACGAATGCTCCACATGCCGGTTTCACATGACACCAACTCCACATTCACAGGCAACTTCAGCGCCACAGCCTTTTTAGATAGCCCTCAATGCAAAGGCTCTAGACGCAAATATTGGTGTGAGAGCTAATTCAATCAAGGAAACACTGCATGTTGGGGAAGGGCATATTGAAGAAGAATCAGCCGAGTGGTTCTTGTGGAAGAACAACTCCATTTGTCTCACCAAGTTCACACACCATCAGGCTTCCAAGCAGCTCTCAAGGAAACTCAGTTTTCACACTCTATGCTTAGTGTCCTTTGAGTGCCTAGGACTGAAATGAAGCTTGGTGAGCTTCCCACACAAACAAAGGAACCACATGCGGGTTTCACATGCCACCAACTCCACATTCAGAGGCAACTTCAGCGCCACAGCCGTTTTCAGATAGCCATCAATGCAAAGGCTCTAGACGGAAATATTGGTGTGAGAGCTAATTCAATCAAGGAAACACTGCATGTTGGTGAAGGGCATATTGAAGATGAATCAGCCGAGTGGTTCTTGTGGGAGAACAACTCCATTTGGCTCACTAACTTCACACACCATCAGGCTTCCAAGCAGCTCTCAAGGAAACTCAGTTTTCACACTCTATGCTTAGTGCCCTTTGAGTGCCTAGGACTGAAATGAAGCTTGGTGAGCATCCCACACAAACGAATGCTCCACATGCGGGTTTCACATGCCACCAACTCCACATTCACAGGCAACTTCAGCGCCACAGCCGTTTTCAGATAGCCCTCAATGCAAAGGCTCTAGACGCAAATATTGGTGTGAGAGCTAATTCAATCAAGGAAACACTGCATGTTGGTGAAGGGCATATTGAAGAAGAATCAGCCGAGTGGTTCTTGTGGGAGAACAACTCCATTTGGCTCACTAACTTCACACACCATCAGGCTTCCAAGCAGCTCTCAAGGAAACTCAGCTTTCACAGTCTGTGCTTCGTGCCCTTTGAGTGCCTAGGACTGAAATGAAGCTTGGTGAGCATCCCACACAAACGAATGCTCCACATGCGGGTTTCACATGCCACCAACTCCACATTCACAGGCAACCTCAGCGCCACAGCCGTTTTCAGATAGCCCTGAATGCAAAGGCTCTAGACGCAAATATTGGTGTGAGAGCTAATTCAATCAAGGAAACACTGCATGTTGCGGAAGGGCATATTGAAGAAGAATCAGCCAAGTGGTTCTTGTGGGAGAACAACTCCATTTGGCTCACTAACTTCACACACCATCAGGCTTCCAAGCAGCTCTCAAGGAAACTCAGTTTTCACACTCTATGCTTAGTGTCCTTTGAGTGCATTATCTAGGAATGAACCTGGTAGAGCATCCCACACAAACGAATGCTCCACATGCGGGTTTCACATGCCACCAACTCCACATTCACAGGCAACTTCAGCGCCACAGCCGTTGTCAGATAGCCCTCAATGCAAAGGCTCTAGACGCAAATATTGGTGTGAGAGCTAATTCAATCAAGGAAACACTGCATGTTGGTGAAGGGCATATTGAAGAAGAATCAGCCGAGTGGTTCTTGTGGGAGAACAACTCCATTTGGCTCACTAACTTCACACACCATCAGGCTTCCAAGCAGCTCTCAAGGAAACTCAGCTTTCACAGTCTGTGGTTAGTGCCCTTTGAGGGCCTAGGACTGAAATGAAGCTTGGTGAGCATCCCACACAAACGAATGCTCCACATGCGGGTTTCACATGCCACCAACTCCACATTCACAGGCAACTTCAGCGGCACAGCCGTTTTCAGATAGCCCTCAATGCAAAGGCTCTAGACGCAAATATTGGTGTGAGAGCTAATTCAATCAAGGAAACACTACATGTTGGTGAAGGGCATATTGAAGAAGAATCAGCCGAGTGGTTCTTGTGGGAGAACAACTCCATTTGGCTCACTAACTTCACACACCATCAGGCTTCCAAGCAGCTCTCAAGGAAACTCAGTTTTCACACTCTATGCTTAGTGCCCTTTGAGTGCATTATTGAGGAATGAACCTGGTAGAGCATCCCACACAAACGAATGCTCCACATGCGGGTTTCACATGCCACCAACTCCACATTCACAGGCAACTTCAGCGCCACAGCCGTTTTCAGATAGCCCTCAATGCAAAGGTTCTAGACGCAAAATTAGTGTGAGAGCTAATTCAATCAAGGAAACACTGCATGTTGGGGAAGGGCATATTGAAGAAGAATCAGCCGAGTGGTTCTTGTGGGAGAACAACTCCATTTGGCTCACTAACTTCACACACCATCAGGCTTCCAAGCAGCTCTCAAGGAAACTCAGTTTTCACACTCTATGCTTAGTGCCCTTTGAGTGCATTATCTAGGAATGAACCTGGTAGAGCATCCCACACAAACGAATGCTCCACATGCGGGTTTCACATGCCACCAACTCCACATTCACAGGCAACTTCAGCGCCACAGCCGTTTTCAGATAGCCCTCAATGCAAAGGCTCTAGACGCAAATATTAGTGTGAGAGCTAATTCAATCAAGGAAACACTGCATGTTGGTGAAGGGCATATTGAAGAAGAATCAGCCGAGTGGTTCTTGTGGGAGAACAACTCCATTTGGATCACTAACTTCACACACCATCAGGCTTCCAAGCAGCTCTCAAGGAAACTGAGCTTTCACACTCTATGCTTAGTGCCCTTTGAGTGCCTAGGACTGAAATGAAGCTTGGTGAGCATCACACACAAACGAATGCTCCACATGCGGGTTTCACATGCCACCAACTCCACATTCACAGGCAACTTCAGCGCCACAGCCGTTTTCAGATAGCCCTCAATGCAAAGGCTCTAGACGCAAATATTGGTGTGAGAGCTAATTCAATCAAGGAAACACTGCATGTTGGTGAAGGGCATATTGAAGAAGAAATAGCCGAGTGGTTCTTGTGAAAGAACAACTCCATTTGGCTCACTAACTTCACACACCATCAGGCTTCCAAGCAGCTCTCAAGGAAACTCAGTTTTCACACTCTATGCTTAGTGCCCTTTGAGTGCATTATCTAGGAATCAACCTGGTAGAGCATCCCACACAAACGAATGCTCCACATGCGGGTTTCACATGCCAAAAACTCACATTCACAGGCAACTTCAACGCCACAGACATTTTCAGATAGCCCTCAAAGCAAAGGCTCTAGACGCAAATATTGGTGTGAGAGCTAATTCAATCAAGGAAACACTGCATGTTGGTGAAGGGCATATTGAAGAAGAATCAGCCGAGTGGTTGTTGTGGGCGAACAACTCCATTTGGCTCACTAACTTCACACCTCATCCGGCTTCCAAGCAGCTCTCAAGGATTCTCAGTTTTCACACTCTATGCTTAGTGTCCTTTGAGTGCCTAGGACTGAAATGAAGCTTGGTGAGCATCCCACACAAACGAATGCTCCACATGCGGGTTTCACATGCCACCAACTCCACATTCACAGACAACTTCAGCGCCACAGCCATTTTCAGATAGCCCTCAATGCAAAGGCTCTAGACGCAAATATTGGTGTGAGAGCTAATTCAATCAAGGAAACACTGCATGTTGGTGAAGGGCATATTGAAGAAGGATCAGCCAAGTGGTTCTTGTGGGAGAACAACTCCATTTGGCTCACTAACTTCACACACCATCAGGCTTCCAAGCAGCTCTCAAGGAAACTCAGTTTTCACACTCTATGCTTAGTGCCCTTTGAGTGCATTATCTAGGAATGAACCTGGTAGAGCATCCCACACAAACGAATGCTCCACATGCGGGTTTCACATGCCACCAACTCCACATTCACAGGCAACTTCAGCGCCACAGCTGTTTTCAGATGGCCCTCAATGCAAAGGCTCTAGATGCAAATATTGGTGTGAGAGCTAATTCAATCAAGGAAACACTGCATGTTGGGGAAGGGCATATTGAAGAAGAATCAGCCGAGTGGTTCTTGTGGGAGAACAACTCCATTTGGCTCACTAACTTCACACACCATCAGGCTTCCAAGCAGCTCTCAAGGAAACTCAGGTTTCACACTCTATGCTTAGTGCCCTTTGAGTGCTTAGGACTGAAATGAAGCTTGGTGAGCATCCCACACAAACGAATGCTCCACATGCGGGTTTCACATGCCACCAACTCCACATTCACAGGCCACCTCAGCGCCACAGCCGTTTTCAGATAGCCATCAATGCAAAGGCTCTAGACGCAAATATTGGTGTGAAAGCTAATTCAATCAAGGAAACACTGCATGTTGGTGAAGGGCATATTGAAGAAGAATCAGCCAAGTGGTTCTTGTGGGAGAACAACTCCATTTGGCTCACTAACTTCACACATCATCAGGCTTCCAAGCAGCTCTCAAAGAATCTCAGTTTTCACACTCTATGCTTAGTGTCCTTTGAGTGCCTAGGACTGAAATGAAGCTTGGTGAGCATCCCACACAAACGAATGCTCCACATGCGGGATTCACATGCCACCAACTCCACATTCACAGGCAACTTCAGCGCCACAGCCGTTTTCAGATAGCCCTCAATGCAAAGGCTCTAGACGCAAATATTGGTGTGAGAAGTAATTCAATCAAGGAAACACTGCATGTTGGGGAAGGGCATATTGAAGAAGAATCAGCCGAGTGGTTCTTGTGGGAGAACAACTCCATTTGGCTCACTAACTTCACACACCATCAGGCTTCCAAGCAGCTCTCAAGGAAACTCAGTTTTCACACTCTATGCTTAGTGCCCTTTGAGTGCATTATCTAGGAATGAACCTGGTAAAGCATCCCACACAAACGAATGCTCCACATGCGGGTTTCACGTGCCACCAACTCACATTCACAGGCAACTTCAGCGCCACAGCCGTTTTCAGATAGCCCTCAATGCAAAGGCTCTAGACGGAAATATTGGTGTGAGAGCTAATTCAATCAAGGAAACACTGCATGTTGGTGAAGGGCATATTGAAGAAGAATCAGCCGAGTGGTTCTTGTGAGAGAACAACTCCATTTGGCTCACTAACTTCACACACCATCAGGCTTCCAAGCAGCTCTCAAGGAAACTCAGTTTTCACACTCTATGCTTAGTGTCCTTTGAGTGCCTAGGACTGAAATGAAGCTTGGTAGAGCATCCCACACAAACGAATGCTCCACATGCGGGTTTCACATGCCACCAACTCCACATTCACAGGCAACTTCAGCGCCACAGCCGTTTTCAGATAGCCCTCAACGCAAAGGCTCTAGACGCAAATATTGGTGTGAGAGCTAATTCAATCAAGGAAACACTGCATGTTGGTGAAGGGCATATTGAAGAAGAATCAGCCGAGTGGTTCTTGTGGGAGAACACCTCCATGTGGCTCACTAACTTCACACACCATCAGGCTTCCAAGCAGCTCTCAAGGAAACTCAGTTTTCACAGTCTGTGCTTAGTGCCCTTTGAGTGCATTATCTAGGAATGAACCTGGTAGAGCATCCCACACAAACGAATGCTCCACATGCGGGTTTCACATGACACCAACTCCACATTCACAGGCAACTTCAGCGCCACAGCTGTTTTCAGATAGCCCTCAATGCAAAGGCTCTAGACGCAAATATTGGTGTGAGAGCTAATTCAATCAAGGAAACACTGCATGTTGGTGAAGGGCATATTGAAGAAGAATCAGCCGAGTGGTTCTTGTGGGAGAACAACTCCATTTGGCTCACTAACTTCACACACCATCAGGCTTCCAAGCAGCTCTCAAGGAAACTCAGGTTTCACACTCTATGCTTAGTGCCCTTTGAGTGCTTAGGACTGAAATGAAGCTTGGTGAACATCCCACACAAACGAATGCTCCACATGCGGGTTTCACATGCCATCAACTCCACATTCACAGGCCACCTCAGCGCCACAGCCGTTTTCAGATAGCCATCAATGCAAAGGCTCTAGACGCAAATATTGGTGTGAAAGCTAATTCAATCAAGGAAACACTGCATGTTGGTGAAGGGCATATTGAAGAAGAATCAGCCAAGTGGTTCTTGTGGGAGAACAACTCCATTTGGCTCACTAACTTCACACATCATCAGGCTTCCAAGCAGCTCTCAAAGAATCTCAGTTTTCACACTCTATGCTTAGTGTCCTTTGAGTGCCTAGGACTGAAATGAAGCTTGGTGAGCATCCCACACAAACGAATGCTCCACATGCGGGATTCACATGCCACCAACTCCACATTCACAGGCAACTTCAGCGCCACAGCCGTTTTCAGATAGCCCTCAATGCAAAGGCTCTAGACGCAAATATTGGTGTGAGAAGTAATTCAATCAAGGAAACACTGCATGTTGGGGAAGGGCATATTGAAGAAGAATCAGCCGAGTGGTTCTTGTGGGAGAACAACTCCATTTGGCTCACTAACTTCACACACCATCAGGCTTCCAAGCAGCTCTCAAGGAAACTCAGTTTTCACACTCTAGGCTTAGTGCCCTTTGAGTGCATTATCTAGGAATGAACCTGGTAAAGCATCCCACACAAACGAATGCTCCACATGCGGGTTTCACGTGCCACCAACTCACATTCACAGGCAACTTCAGCGCCACAGCCGTTTTCAGATAGCCCTCAATGCAAAGGCTCTAGACGCAAATATTGGTGTGAGAGCTAATTCAATCAAGGAAACACTGCATGTTGGTGAAGGGCATATTGAAGAAGAATCAGCCGAGTGGTTCTTGTGGGAGAACAACTCCATTTGGCTCACTAACTTCACACACCATCAGGCTTCCAAGCAGCTCTCAAGGAAACTCAGTTTGCACACTCTATGCTTAGTGTCCTTTGAGTGCCTAGGACTGAAATGAAGCTTGGTGAGCATCCCACACAAACGAATGCTCCACATGCGGGTTTCACATGCCACAAACTCCACATTCACAGGCAACTTCAGCGCCACAGCCGTTTTCAGATACCACTCAACGCAAAGGCTCTAGACGCAAATATTGCTGTGAGAGCTAATTCAATCAAGGAAACACTGCATGTTGGTGAAGGGCATATTGAAGAAGGATCAGCCAAGTGGTTCTTGTGGGAGAACAACTCCATTTGGCTCACTAACTTCACACACCATCAGGCTTCCAAGCAGCTCTCAAGGAAACTCAGTTTTCACACTCTATGCTTAGTGCCCTTTGAGTGCATTATCTAGGAATGAACCTGGTAGAGCATCCCAAACAAACGAATGCTCCACATGCGGGTTTCACATGCCACCAACTCCACATTCACAGGCAACTTCAGCGCCACAGCCGTTTTCAGATGGCCCTCAATGCAAAGGCTCTAGACGCAAATATTGGTGTGAGAGCTAATTCAATCAAGGAAACACTGCATGTTGCGGAAGGGCATATTGAAGAAGAATCAGCCGAGTGGTTCTTGTGGGAGAACAACTCCATTTGGCTCACTAACTTCACACACCATCAGGCTTCCAAGCAGCTCTCAAGGAAACTCAGGTTTCACACTCTATGCTTAGTGCCCTTTGAGTGCGTAGGACTGAAATGAAGCTTGGTGAGCATCCCACACAAACCAATGCTCCACATGCGGGTTTCACATGCCACCAACTCCACATTCACAGGCCACCTCAGCGCCACAGCCGTTTTCAGATAGCCCTCAATGCAAAGGCTCTAGACGCAAATATTGGTGTGAGAGCTAATTCAATCAAGGAAACACTGCATGTTGGTGAAGGGCATATTGAAGAAGAATCAGCCGAGTGGTTCTTGTGGGAGAACACCTCCATGTGGCTCACTAACTTCACACACCATCAGGCTTCCAAGCAGCTCTCAAGGAAACTCAGTTTTCACAGTCTGTGCTTAGTGCCCTTTGAGTGCATTATCTAGGAATGAACCTGGTAGAGCATCCCACACAAACGAATGCTCCACATGCGGGTTTCACATGCCACCAACTCACATTCACAGGCAACTTCAGCGCCACAGCCATTTTCAGATAGCCCTCAATGCAAAGGCTCTAGACGCAAATATTTGTGTGAAAGCTAATTCAATCAAGGAAACACCTCATGTTGGTGAAGGGCATATTGAAGAAGAATCAGCCAAGTGGTTCTTGTGGGAGAACAACTCCATTTGGCTCACTAACTTCACACACCATCAGGCTTCCAAGCAGCTCTCAAGGAAACTCAGTTTTCACACTCTATGCTTAGTGCCCTTTGAGTGCATTATCTAGGAATGAACCTGGTAGAGCATCTCACACAAACGAATGCTCCACATGCGGGTTTCACATGCCACCAACTCCACATTCACAGGCAACTTCAGCGCCACAGCCGTTTTCAGATAGCCCTCAATGCAAAGGTTCTAGACGCAAATATTGGTGTGAGAAGTAATTCAATCAAGGAAACACTGCATGTTGGTGAAGGGCATATTGAAGAAGAATCAGCCGAGTGGTTCTTGTGGGAGAACAACTCCATTTGGCTCACTAACTTCACACACCATCAGGCTTCCAAGCAGCTCTCAAGGAAACTCAGTTTTCACACTCTATGCTTAGTGCCCTTTGAGTGCATTATCTAGGAATGAACCTGGTAAAGCATCCCACACAAACGAATGCTCCACATGCGGGTTTCACGTGCCACCAACTCACATTCACAGGCAACTTCAGCGCCACAGCCGTTTTCAGATAGCCCTCAATGCAAAGGCTCTAGACGCAAATATTTGTGTGAGAGCTAATTCAATGAAGGAAACACTGCATGTTGGTGAAGGGCATATTGAAGAAGAATCAGCCGAGTGGTTCTTGTGGGAGAACAACTCCATTTGGCTCACTAACTTCACACACCATCAGGCTTCCAAGCAGCTCTCAAGGAAACTCAGTTTTCACACTCTATGCTTAGTGTCCTTTGAGTGCCTAGGACTGAAATGAAGCTTGGTGAGCATCCCACACAAACCAATGCTCCACATGCGGGTTTCACATGCCACCAACTCCACATTCACAGGCAACTTCAGCGCCACAGCCGTTTTCAGATAGCCCTCAATGCAAAGGCTCTAGACGCAAATATTGGTGTGAGAGCTAATTCAATCAAGGAAACACTGCATGTTGGGGAAGGGCATATTGAAGAAGAATCAGCCGAGTGGTTCTTGTGGGAGAACACCTCCATGTGGCTCACTAACTTCACACACCATCAGGCTTCCAAGCAGCTCTCAAGGAAACTCAGTTTTCACAGTCTGTGCTTAGTGCCCTTTGAGTGCATTATCTAGGAATGAACCTGGTAGAGCATCCCACACAAACGAATGCTCCACATGCGGGTTTCACATGACACCAACTCCACATTCACAGGCAACTTCAGCGCCACAGCTGTTTTCAGATAGCCCTCAATGCAAAGGCTCTAGACGCAAATATTGGTGTGAGAGCTAATTCAATCAAGGAAACACTGCATGTTGGTGAAGGGCATATTGAAGAAGAATCAGCCGAGTGGTTCTTGTGGGAGAACAACTCCATTTGGCTCACTAACTTCACACACCATCAGGCTTCCAAGCAGCTCTCAAGGAAACTCAGTTTTCACACTCTATGCTTAGTGCCCTTTGAGTGCGTAGGACTGAAATGAAGCTTGGTGAGCATCCCACACAAACCAATGCTCCACATGCGGGTTTCACATGCCACCAACTCACATTCACAGGCAACTTCAGCGCCACAGCCATTTTCCGATAGCCCTCAATGCAAAGGCTCTAGACGCAAATATTTGTGTGAAAGCTAATTCAATCAAGGAAACACCTCATGTTGGTGAAGGGCATATTGAAGAAGAATCAGCCAAGTGGTTCTTGTGGGAGAACAACTCCATTTGGATCACTAACTTCACACACCATCAGGCTTCCAAGCAGCTCTCAAGGAAACTCAGTTTTCACACTCTATGCTTAGTGCCCTTTGAGTGCATTATCTAGGAATGAACCTGGTAAAGCATCTCACACAAACGAATGCTCCACATGCGGGTTTCACATGCCACCAACTCCACATTCACAGGCAACTTCAGCGCCACAGCCGTTTTCAGATAGCCCTCAATGCAAAGGCTCTAGACGCAAATATTAGTGTGAGAGCTAATTCAATCAAGGAAACACTGCATGTTGGGGAAGGGCATATTGAAGAAGAATCAGCCGAGTGGTTCTTGTGGGAGAACAACTCCATTTGGCTCACTAACTTCACACACCATCAGGCTTCCAAGCAGCTCTCAAGGAAACTCAGTTTTCACACTCTATGCTTAGTGCCCTTTGAGTGCATTATCTAGGAATGAACCTGGTAGAGCATCCCACACAAACGAATGCTCCACATGCGGGTTTCACATGCCACCAACTCCACATTCACAGGCAACTTCAGCGCCACAGCCGTTTTCAGATAGCCCTCAATGCAAAGGCTCTAGACGCAAATATTGGTGTGAGAGCTAATTCAATCAAGGAAACACTGCGTCTTGGTGAAGGGCATATTGAAGAAGAATCAGCCGAGTGGTTCTTGTGGGAGAACAACTCCATTTGGCTCACTAACTTCACACATCATCAGGCTTCCAAGCAGCTCTCAAGGAATCTCAGTTTCCACACTCTATGCTTAGTGCCCTTTGAGTGCCTAGGACTGAAATGAAGCTTGGTGAGCATCCCACACAAACGAATGCTCCACATGAGGGATTCACATGCCACCAACTCAACATTCACAGGCAACTTCAGCGCCACAGCAGTTTTCAGATAGCCCTTAATGCAAAGGCTCTAGACGCAAATATTGGTGTGAGAGCTAATTCAATCAAGGAAACACTGCATGTTGGGGAAGGGCATATTGAAGAAGAATCAGCCGAGTGGTTCTTGTGGGAGAACAACTCCATTTGGATCACTAACTTCACACACCATCAGGCTTCCAAGCAGCTCTCAAGGAAACTGAGCTTTCACACTCTATGCTTAGTGCCCTTTGAGTGCCTAGGACTGAAATGAAGCTTGGTGAGCATCCCACACAAACGAATGCTCCACATGCGGGTTTCACATGCCACCAACTCCACATTCACAGACAACTTCCTAGCAAAAGCCGTTTTCAGATAACCCTCAATGCAAAGGCTCTAGACGCGAATATTGGTGTGAATGATAATTCAATCAAGGAAACACTGCGTCTTGGTGGAGGGCATATTGAAGAAGAATCAGCCGAATGGTTCTTGTAGGAGAACAACTCCATTTGGCTCACTAACTTCACACACCATCAGGCTTCCAAGCAGCTCTCAAGGAAACTATTTTCACACTCTATGCTTAGTGCCCTTTGAGTGCATTATCTAGGAATGAACCTGGTAGAGCATCCCACACAAACGAATGCTCCACATGCGGGTTTCACATGCCACCAACTCCACATTCACAGACAACTTCCTAGCAAAAGCCGTTTTCAGATAACCCTCAATGCAAAGGCTCTAGACGCGAATATTGGTGTGAATGATAATTCAATCAAGGAAACACTGCATGTTGGTGGAGGGCATATTGAAGAAGAATCAGCCAAATGGTTCTTGTAGGAGAACAACTCCATTTGGCTCACTAACTTCACACACCATCAGGCTTCCAAGCAGCTCTCAAGGAAACTCAGCTTTCACAGTCTGTGCTTAGTGCCCTTTGAGTGCCTAGGACTGAAAGGAAGCTTGGTGAGCATCCCACACAAACGAATGCTCTACATGCGGGTTTCACATGCCACCAACTCCACATTCACAGGCCACCTCAGCGTCACAGCCGTTTTCAGATAGCCCTCAATGCAAAGGCTCTAGACGCAAATATTGGTGTGAAAGCTAATTCAATCAAGGAAACACTGCATGTTGGTGAAGGGCATATTGAAGAAGAATCAGCCAAGTGGTTCTTGTGGGAGAACAACTCCATTTGGCTCACTAACTTCACACACCATCAGGCTTCCAAGCAGTTCTCAAGGAAACTCAGTTTTCACACTCTAGGCTTAGTGCACTTTGAGTGCATTATCTAGGAATGAACCTGGTAGAGCATCCCACACAAACGAATGCTCCACATGCGGGTTTCACATGCCACCAACTCCACATTCACAGGCAACTTCAGCGCCACAGCCGTTTTCAGATACCACTCAACGCAAAGGCTCTAGACGCAAATATTGGTGTGAGAGCTAATTCAATCAAGGAAACACTGCATCTTGGTGAAGGGCATATTGAAGAAGAATCAGCCGAGTGGTTCTTGTGGGAGAACAACTCCATTTGGTTCACTAACTTCACACACCATCAGGCTTCCAAGCAGCTCTCAAGGAAACTCAGTTTTCACACTGTATGCTTAGTGTCCTTTGAATGCCTGGCACTGAAATGAAGCTTGGTGAGCATCCCACACAAACGAATGCTCCACATGCGGGATTCACATGCCCCCAACTCCACATTCACAGGCAACTTCAGCGCCACAGCCGTTTTCAGATAGCCCTCAATGCAAAGGCTCTAGACGCAAATATTGGTGTGAGAGCTAATTCAATCAAGGAAACACTGCATGTTGGTGAAGGGCATATTGAAGAAGAAATAACCGAGTGGTTCTTGTGGGAGAACACCTCCGTTTGGCTCACTAACTTCACACACCATCAGGCTTCCAAGCAGCTCTCAAGGAAACTCAGTTTTCACACTCTACGCTTAGTGCCCTTTGAGTGCATTATCTAGGAATGAACCTGGTAGAGCATCCCACACAAACGAATGCTCCACATGCGGGATTCACATGCCACCAACTCACATTCACAGGCAACTTCAGCGCCACAGCCATTTTCAGATAGCCCTCAAAGCAAAGGTTCTAGGCGCAAATATTGGTGTGAGAGCTAATTCAATCAAGGAAACACTGCATGTTGGTGAAGGGCATATTGAAGAAGAATCAGCCGAGTGGTTCTTGTGGGCGAACAACTCCATTTGGCTCACTAACTTCACACCTCATCCGGCTTCCAAGCAGCTCTCAAGGATTCTCAGTTTTCACACTCTATGCGTAGTGTCCTTTGATTGCCTAGGACTGAAATGAAGCTTGGTGAGCATCCCACACAAACGAATGCTCCACATCCGGGATTCACATGCCACCAACTCCACATTCACAGGCAACTTCAGCGCCACAGCCGTTTTCAGATAGCCCTCAATGCAAAGGTTCTAGACGCAAATATTGGTGTGAGAGCTAATTCAATCAAGGAAACACTGCATGTTGGGGAAGGGCATATTGAAGAAGAATCAGCCGAGTGGTTCTTGTAGGAGAACAACTCCATTTGGCTCACTAACTTCACACACCATCAGGCTTCCAAGCAGCTCTCAAGGAAACTCAGCTTTCACAGTCTGTGCTTAGTGCCCTTTGAGTGCCTAGGACTGAAATGAAGCTTGGTGAGCATCCCACACAAACGAATGCTCCACATGCGGGTTTCACATGCCACCAACTCCACATTCACAGGCAGCTTCAGCGCCACACCCGTTTTCAGATAACTCTCAATGCAAAGGCTCTAGACGCAAATATTGGTGTGAGAGCTAATTCAATCAAGGAAACACTGCATGTTGGTGAAGGGCATATTGAAGAAGAATCAGCCGAGTGGTTCTTGTAGGAGAACAACTCCATTTGGCTCACTAACTTCACACACCATCAGGCTTCCAAGCAGCTCTCAAGGAAACTCAGTTTTCACACTCTATGCTTAGTGCCCTTTGAGTGCATTATTGAGGAATGAACCTGGTAGAGCATCCCACACAAACGAATGCTCCACATGCGGGTTTCACATGCCACCAACTCCACATTCACAGTCAGCTTCAGCGCCACAGCCACTTTCAGATAGCCCTCAATGCAAAGGCTCTAGACGCAAATATTGGTGTGAGAGCTAATTCAATCAAGGAAACACTGCATGTTGGTGAAGGGCATATTGAAGAAGAATCAGCCGAGTGGTTCTTGTGGGAGAACAACTCCATTTGGCTCACTAACTTCACACACCATCAGGCTTCCAAGCAGCTCTCAAGGAATCTCAGTTTTCACACTCTATGCTTAGTGTCCTTTGAGTGCCTAGGACTGAAATGAAGCTTGGTGAGCATCCCACACAAACGAATGCTCCACATGCGGGTTTCACATGCCACCAACTCCACATTCACAGGCAACTTCAGCGCCACAGCCGTTTTCAGATACCACTCAACGCAAAGGCTCTAGACGCAAATATTGGTGTGAGAGCTAATTCAATCAAGGAAACACTGCATGTTGCGGAAGGGCATATTGAAGAAGAATCAGCCGAGTGGTTCTTGTGGGAGAACAACTCCATTTGGCTCACTAACTTCGCACACCATCAGGCTTCCAAGCAGCTCTCAAGGAAACTCTGTTTTCACACTGTATGCTTAGTGTCCTTTGAGTGCCTGGGACTGAAATGAAGCTTGGTGAGCATCCCACACAAACGAATGCTCCACATGCGGGATTCACATGCCACCAACTCCACATTCACAGGCAACTTCAGCGCCACAGCCGTTTTCAGATAGCCCTCAATGCAAAGGCTCTAGACGCAAATATTGGTGTGAGAGCTAATTCAATCAAGGAAACACTGCATGTTGGTGAAGGGCATATTGAAGAAGAATCAGCCGAGTGGTTCTTCTGGGAGAACACCTCCATTTGGCTCACTAACTTCACACGCCATCAGGCTTCCAAGCAGCTCTCAAGGAAATTCAGTTTTCACACTCTATGCTTAGTGCCCTTTGAGTGCATTATCTAGGAATGAACCTGGTAGAGCATCCCACACAAACGAATGCTCCACATGCGGGATTCACATGCCACCAACTCACATTCACAGGCAACTTCAGCGCCACAGCCATTTTCAGATAGCCCTCAAAGCAAAGGATCTAGGCGCAAATATTGGTGTGAGAGCTAATTCAATCAAGGAAACACTGCATGTTGGGGAAGGGCATATTGAAGAAGAATCAGCCGAGTGGTTCTTGTGGGAGAACAACTCCATTTGGCTCACTAACTTCGCACACCATCAGGCTTCCAAGCAGCTCTCTAGGAAACTCAGTTTTCACACTCTATGCTTAGTGCCCTTTGAGTGCCTAGGACTGAAATGAAGCTTGGTGAGCATCCCACACAAACGAATGCTCCACATGCGGGATTCACATGCCACCAACTCCACATTCACAGGCAACTTCAGCGCCACAGCCGTTTTCAGATAGCCCTCAATGCAAAGGCTCTAGACGCAAATATTGGTGTGAGAGCTAATTCAATCAAGGAAACACTGCATGTTGGTGAAGGGCATATTGAAGAAGAATCAGCCGAGTGGTTCTTGTGAGAGAACAACTCCATTTGGCTCACTAACTTCACACACCATCAGGCTTCCAAGCAGCTCTCAAGGAAACTCAGTTTTCACACTCTATGCTTAGTGCCCTTTGAGTGCCTAGGACTGAAATGAAGCTTGGTGAGCATCCCACACAAACGAATGCTCCACATGCGGGTTTCACATGCCACCAACTCCACATTCACAGGCAACCTCAGCGCCACAGCCGTTTTCAGATAGCCCTCAATGCAAAGGCTCTAGACGCAAATATTTGTGTGAAAGCTAATTCAATCAAGGAAACACTGCATGTTGGTGAAGGGCATATTGAAGAAGAATCAGCCGAGTGGTTCTTGTGGGAGAACAACTCCATTTGGCTCACTAACTTCACACCTCATCCGGCTTCCAAGCAGCTCTCAAGGATTCTCAGTTTTCACACTCTATGCTTAGTGTCCTTTGAGTGCCTAGGACTGAAATGAAGCTTGGTGAGCATCCCACACAAACGAATGCTCCACATCCGGGATTCACATGCCAGCGACTCCACATTCACAGGCAACTTCAGCGCCACAGCCGTTTTCCGATAGCCCTCAATGCAAAGGCTCTAGACGCAAATATTGGTGTGAGAGCTAATTCAATCAAGGAAACATTGCATGTTGGTGAAGGGCATATTGAAGAAGAATCAGCCGAGTGGTTCTTGTGGGAGAACAACTCCATTTGGCTCACTAACTTCACACACCATCAGGCTTCCAAGCAGCTCTCAAGGAAACTCAGCTTTCACAGTCTGTGCTTAGTGCCCTTTGAGGGCCTAGTACTGAAATGAAGCTTGGTGAGCATCCCACACAAACGAATGCTCCACATGCGGGTTTCACATGCCACCAACTCCACATTCACAGGCAACCTCAGCGCCACAGCCGTTTTCAGATAGCCCTCAATGCAAAGGCTCTAGACGCAAATATTTGTGTGAAAGCTAATTCAATGAAGGAAACACTGCATGTTGGTGAAGGGCATATTGAAGAAGAATCAGACAAGTGGTTCTTGTGGGAGAACAACTCCATTTGGCTCACTAACTTCACACACCATCAGGCTTCCAAGCAGCTCTCAAGGAAACTCAGTTTTCACACTCTATGCTTAGTGCCCTTTGAGTGCCTAGGACTGAAATGAAGCTTGGTGAGCATCCCACACAAACGAATGCTTCACATGCGGGTTTCACATGCCACCAACTCCACATTCACAGACAACTTCCTAGCAAAAGCCGTTTTCAGATAACCCTCAATGCAAAGGCTCTAGACGCGAATATTGGTGTGAGAGCTAATTCAATCAAGGAAACACTGCATGTTGGTGAAGGGCATATTGAAGAAGAATCAGCCGAGTGGTTCTTGTGGGAGAACAACTCCATTTGGCTCACTAACTTCGCACACCATCAGGCTTCCAAGCAGCTCTCTAGGAAACTCCGTTTTCACACTCTATGCTTAGTGCCCTTTGAGTGCCTAGGACTGAAATGAAGCTTGGTGAGCATCCCACACAAACCAATGCTCCACATGCGGCTTTCACATGCCACCAACTCCACATTCACAGGCAACTTCAGCGCCACAGCCGTTTTCAGATAGCCCTCAATGCAAAGGCTCTAGACGGAAATATTGGTGTGAGAGCTAATTCAATCAAGGAAACACTGCATGTTGCGGAAGGGCATATTGAAGAAGAATCAGCCGAGTGGTTCTTGTGAGAGAACAACTCCATTTGGCTCACTAACTTCACACACCATCAGGCTTCCAAGCAGCTCTCAAGGAAACTCAGCTTTCACACTCTATGCTTAGTGCCCTTTGAGTGCCTAGGAGTGAAATGAAGCTTGGTGAGCATCCCACACAAACGAATGCTCCACATGCGGGTTTCACATGCCACCAATTCCACATTCACAGGCAACTTCAGCGCCACAGCCACTTTCAGATAGCCCTCAATGCAAAGGCTCTAGACGCAAATATTGGTGTGAGAGCTAATTCAATCAAGGAAACACTGCATGTTGGTGAAGCGCATATTGAAGAAGGATCAGCCAAGTGGTTCTTGTGGGAGAACAACTCCATTTGGCTCACTAACTTCACACACCATCAGGCTTCCAAGCAGCTCTCAAGGAAACTCAGTTTTCACACTCTATGCTTAGTGCCCTTTGAGTGCATTATCTAGGAATGAACCTGGTAGAGCATCCCACACAAACGAATGCTCCACATGCGGGTTTCACATGCCACCAACTCCACATTCACAAGCAACTTCAGCGCCACAGCCACTTTCAGATAGCCCTCAATGCAAAGGCTCTAGACGCAAATATTGGTGTGAGAGCTAATTCAATCAAGGAAACACTGCATGTTGGGGAAGGGCATATTGAAGAAGAATCAGCCGAGTGGTTCTTGTGGGAGAACAACTCCATTTGGCTCACTAACTTCACACACCATCAGGCTTCCAAGCAGCTCTCAAGGATACTCAGGTTTAACACTCTATGCTTAGTGCCCTTTGAGTGCGTAGGACTGAAATGAAGCTTGGTGAGCATCCCACACAAACGAATGCTCCACATGCGGGATTCACATGCCACCAACTCCACATTCACAGGCAACTTCAGCCCCACAGCCGTTTTCAGATAGCCATCAATGCAAAGGATCTAGACGCAAATATTGGTGTGAGAGCTAATTCAATCAAGGAAACACTGCATGTTGGTGAAGGGCATATTGAAGAAGAATCAGCCAAGTGGTTCTTGTGGGAGAACAACTCCATTTGGCTCACTAACTTCACACACCATCAGGCTTCCAAGCAGCTCTCAAGGAAACTCAGTTTTCACACTCTATGCTTAGTGCCCTTTGAGTGCATTATCTAGGAATGAACCTGGTAGAGCATCCCACACAAACGAATGCTCCACATGCGGGTTTCACATGCCAAAAACTCACATTCACAGGCAACTTCAGCGCCACAGACATTTTCAGATAGCCCTCAAAGCAAAGGCTCTAGGCGCAAATATTGGTGTGAGAGCTAATTCAATCAAGGAAACACTGCATGTTGGGGAAGGGCATATTGAAGAAGAATCAGCCGAGTGGTTCTTGTGGGAGAACAACTCCATTTGGCTCACTAACTTCACACCTCATCCGGCTTCCAAGCAGCTCTCAAGGATTCTCAGTTTTCACACTCTATGCTTAGTGTCCTTTGAGTGCCTCTGACTGAAATGAAGCTTGGAGAGCATCCCACACAAACGAATGCTCCACATCCGGGATTCACATGCCACCAACTCCACATTCACAGGCAACTTCAGCGCCACAGCCGTTTTCAGATAGCCCTCAATGCAAAGGTTCTAGACGCAAATATTGGTGTGAGAGCTAATTCAATCAAGGAAACACTGCATGTTGGTGAAGGGCATATTGAAGAAGAATCAGCCGAGTGGTTCTTGTGGGAGAACAACTCCATTTGGCTCACTAACTTCACACACCATCAGGCTTCCAAGCAGCTCTCAAGGAAACTCAGCTTTCACAGTCTGTGTTTAGTGCCCTTTGAGTGCCTAGGACTGAAATGAAGCTTGGTGAGCATCCCACACAAACGAATGCTCCACATGCGGGTTTCACATGCCACCAACTCCACATTCACAGGCAGCTTCAGCGCCACAGCCGTTTTCAGATAACCCTCAATGCAAAGGCTCTAGACGCAAATATTGGTGTGAGAGCTAATTCAATCAAGGAAACACTGCATTTTGGTGGAGGGCATATTGAAGAAGAATCAGCCGAGTGGTTCTTGTGGGAGAACAACTCCATTTGGCTCACTAACTTCACACACCATCAGGCTTCCAAGCAGCTCTCAAGGAAACTCAGTTTCACACTCTATGCTTAGTGTTCTTTGAGTGCCTAGGACTGAAATGAAGCTTGGTGAGCATACCACACAAACGAATGCTCCACATGCGGGATTCACATGCCACCAACTCCACATTCACAGGCAACTTCAGCGCCACAGCCGTTTTCAGATAGCCCTCAATGCAAAGGCTCTAGGCGCAAATATTGGTGTGAGAGCTAATTCAATCAAGGAAACACTGCATGTTGGTGAAGGGCACATTGAAGAAGAATCAGCCGAGTGGTTCTTGTGGGAGAACAACTCCATTTGGCTCACTAACTTCACACACCATCAGGCTTACAAGCAGCTCTCAAGGAAACTCAGTTTTCACACTCTGTGCTTAGTGCCCTTTGAGTGCATTATCTAGGAATTACCCTGGTAGAGCATCCCACACAAACGAATGCTCCACATGCGGGATTCACATGCCACCAACTCCACATTCACAGGCAACTTCAGCGCCACAGCCATTTTCCGATAGCCCTCAAAGCAAAGGCTCTAGGCGCAAATATTGGTGTGAGAGCTAATTCAATCAAGGAAACACTGCATGTTGGTGAAGGGCATATTGAAGAAGAATCAGCCGAGTGGTTCTTGTGGGAGAACAACTCCATTTGGCTCACTAACTTCACACCTCATCCGGCTTCCAAGCAGCTCTCAAGGATTCTGTTTTCACACTCTATGCTTAGTGTCCTTTGAGTGCCTAGGACTGAAATGAAGCTTGGTGAGCATCCCACACAAACGAATGCTCCACATCCGGGATTCACATGCCACCAACTCCACATTCACAGGCAACTTCAGCGCCACAGCCCTTTTCAGATAGCCCTCAATGCAAAGGCTCTAGACGCAAATATTGGTGTGAGAGCTAATTCAATCAAGGAAACACTGCATGTTGGTGAAGGGCATATTGAAGAAGAATCAGCCGAGTGGTTGTTGTGGGAGAACAACTCCATTTGGCTCACTAACTTCACACACCATCAGGCTTCCAAGCAGCTCTCAAGGAAACTCAGTTTCGCACTCTATGCTTAGTGTCCTTTGAGTGCCTAGGACTGAAATGAAGCTTGGTGAGCATCCCACACAAAAACGAATGCTCCACATGCGGGTTTCACATGCCACCAACTCCACATTCACAGGCAACTTCAGCGCCACAGCCGTTTTCCGATAGCCCTCAATGCAAAGGCTCTAGACGCATATATTGGTGTGAGAGCTAATTCAATCAAGGAAACACTGCATGTTGGTGAAGGGCACATTGAAGAAGAATCAGCCGAGTGGTTCTTGTGGGAGAACAACTCCATTTGGCTCACTAACTTCACACACCATCAGGCTTACAAGCAGCTCTCAAGGAAACTCAGTTTTCACACTCTGTGCTTAGTGCCCTTTGAGTGCATTATCTAGGAATTACCCTGGTAGAGCATCCCACACAAACGAATGCTCCACATGCGGGATTCACATGCCACCAACTCCACATTCACAGGCAACTTCAGCGCCACAGCCGTTTTCAGATACCAATCAACGCAAAGGCTCTAGACGCAAATATTGGTGTGAGAGCTAATTCAATCAAGGAAACACTGCATGTTGGTGAAGGGCATATTGAAGAAGAATCAGCCGAGTGGTTCTTGTGGGAGAACAACTCCATTTGGCTCACTAACTTCACACACCATCAGGCTTCCAAGCAGCTCTCAAGGAAACTCAGTTTTTGCACTCTATGCTTAGTGCCCTTTGAGTGCATTATCTAGAAATGCACCTGGTAGAGCATCCCACACAAACGAACGCTCCACATGCGGGTTTCACATGCCACCAACTCCACATTCACAGGCAACTTCAGCGCCACAGCCGTTTTCAGATAGCCCTCAATACAAAGGCTCTAGGCGCAAATATTGGTGTGAGAGCTAATTCAATCAAGCAACACTGCATGTTGGTGAAGCGCATATTGAAGAAGAATCAGCCGAGTGGTTCTTGTGGGAGAACAACTCCATTTGGCTCACTAACTTCACAAACCATCAGGCTTCCAAGCAGCTCTCAAGGAAACTCAGCTTTCACAGTCTGTGCTTAGTGCCCTTTGAGTGCATAGGACTGAAATGAAGCTTGGTGAGCATCCCACACAAACGAATGCTCCACATGCGGGTTTCACATGCCACCAACTCCACATTCACAGGCAACTTCAGCGCCACAGCTGTTTTCAGATAGCCCTCAATGCAAAGGCTCTAGACGCAAATATTGGTGTGAGAGCTAATTCAATCAAGGAAACACTGCATGTTGGTGAAGGGCATATTGAAGAAGAATCAGCCGAGTGGTTCTTGTGGGAGAACAACTCCCTTTGGCTCACTAACTTCACACACCATCAGGCTTCCAAGCAGCTCTCAAGGAAACTCAGTTTTCACACTCTATGCTTAGTGCCCTTTGAGTGCCTAGGACTGAAATGAAGCTTGGTGAGCATCCCACACAAACGAATGCTCCACATGCGGGTTTCACATGCCACCAACTCCACATTCACAGGCAACTTCAGCGACACAGCCGTTTTCAGATAGCCCTCAATGCAAAGGTTCTAGACGCAAATATTGGTGTGAGAGCTAATTCAACCAAGGAAACACTGCATGTTGGTGAAGGGCATATTGAAGAAGAATCAGCCGAGTGGTTCTTGTTGGAGAACAACTCCATTTGGCTCACTAACTTCACACACCATCAGGCTTCCAAGCAGCTCTCAAGGAAACTCAGCTTTCACAGTCTGTGCTTAGTGCCCTTTGAGGGCCTAGGACTGAAATGAAGCTTGGTGAGCATCACACACAAACGAATGCTCCACATGCGGGTTTCACATGCCCCCAACTCCACATTCACAGGCAACTTCAGCGCCACAGGCATTTTCAGATAGCCCTCAATGCAAAGGCTCTAGACGCAAATATTGGTGTGAGAGCTAATTCAATCAAGGAAACACTGCATTTTGGTGGAGGGCATATTGAAGAAGAATCAGCCGAGTGGTTCTTGTGGGAGAACAACTCCATTTGGCTCACTAACTTCACACACCATCAGGCTTCCAAGCAGCTCTCAAGTAATCTCAGTTTTCACACTCTATGCTTAGTGTCCTTGGAGTGCCTAGGACTGAAATGAAGCTTGGTGAGCATCCCACACAAACGAATGCTCCACATGCGGGTTTCACATGCCACCAACTCCACATTCACAGGCAACCTCAGCGCCACAGCCGTTTTCAGATAGCCCTCAATGCAAAGGCTCTAGACGCAAATATTGCTTTTAGAGCTAATTCAATCAAGGAAACACTGCATGTTGGTGCAGGGCACATTGAAGAAGAATCAGCCGAGTGGTTCTTGTGGGAGAACAGCTCCATTTGGCTCACTAACTTCACACACCATCAGGCTTCCAAGCAGCTCTCAAGGAAACTCAGCTTTCACAGTCTGTGCTTAGTGCCCTTTGAGTGCCTAGGACTGAAATGAAGCTTGGTGAGCATCCCACACAAACGAATGCTCCACATGCGGGTTTCACATGCCACCAACTCCACATTCACAGGCAACTTCAGCGCCACAGCCGTTTTCAGATAGCCCTCAATGCAAAGGCTCTAGACGCAAATATTGGTGTGAGAGCTAATTCAATCAAGGAAACACTGCATGTTGGTGAAGGGCATATTGAAGAAGAATCAGCCGAGTGGTTCTTGTGGGAGAACAACTCCATTTGGCTCACTAACTTCACACACCATCAGGCTTCCAAGCAGCTCTCAAGGAAACTCAGTTTTTGCACTCTATGCTTAGTGCCCTTTGAGTGCATTATCTAGAAATGCATCTGGTAGAGCATCCCACACAAACGAACGCTCCACATGCGGGTTTCACATGCCACCACCTCCACATTCACAGGCAACTTCAGCGCCACAGCCGTTTTCAGATAGCCCTCAATGCAAAGCCTCTAGACACAAATATTGCTTTTAGAGCTAATTCAATCAAGGAAACACTGCATGTTGGTGAAGGGCATATTGAAGAAGAATCAGCCGAGTGGTTCTTGTTTGAAAACAACTCCATTTGGCTCACTAACTTCACACACCATCAGGCTTCCAAGCAGCTCTCAAGGAAACTCAGTTTCACACTCTATGCTTAGTGCCCTTTGAGTGCATTATCTAAGAATGCACCTCGTAGAGCATCCCACACAAACGAATGCTCCACATGCGGGTTTCACATGCCACCAACTCTACATTCACAGGCAACTTCAGCGCTACAGCCGTTTTCAGATAGCCCTCAATGCAAAGGCTCTAAACGCAAATATTGGTGTGAGAGCTAATTCAATCAAGGAAACACTGCATGTTGGTGAAGGGCATATTGAAGAAGAATCAGCCGAGTGGTTCTTGTGGGAAAACAACTCCATTTGGCTCACTAACTTCACACACCATCAGGCTTCCAAGCAGCTCTCAAGGAAACTCAGTTTCACACTCTATGCTTAGTGCCCTTTGAGTGCATTATCTAAGAATGCACCTCGTAGAGCATCCCAAACAAACCAATGCTCCACATGCGGGTTTCACATGCCACCAACTCCACATTCACAGGCAACTTCAGCGCCACAGCCGTTTTCAGATAGCCCTCAATGCCAAGGCTCTAGATGCAAATATTGGTGTGAGAGCTAATTCTATCAATGAAACACTGCATGTTGTTTAAGGGCATATTGAAGAAGGATCAACCGAGTTGTTCTTGTGGGAGAACAACTCCATTGGCTCACTAACTTCACACCTCATCCGGCTTCCAAGCAGCTCTCAAGGAAACTCAGTATTCACACTCTATGCTTAGTGCCCTTTGAGTGCATTATCTAGGAATGCACCTTGTAGAGCATCCCACACAAACGAACGCTTCACATGCGGGTTTCACATGCCACCAACTCCACATTTACAGGCAACTTCAGCGCCACAGCCTGTAGGAAGACATTGTGACTGTTGCTCAGCGAACGTAGTCAGTGAGCACGGGATTACAGTTGATGGGACAATATTTGTATGATAAACAACTGAATGGATGTCTTGTGTGTGACTGACTGGATATCCTTTGCATGAGAACAACTGTATGGCTACCTTTTGTATACCTGATGAGATATCATTTGTATAAGAACAATTGAGCCGGAAGTAATATACAAGGCAAAAGGACTTCAAAACTAAGGCATAGAAAACAGTTGATGGTTCTGTTGATGAACTAGGTATCTCTACCCTAATCCTGTATGACCCTCAGTATATAAAGTCTGTTGCCCCTAATAATTTTTGGCTATTGATCATCAGTCAGTAGTCCAAGCGTGTTATTATCGGCTCCGTGCACCAAGTCCATTGCTGCAGGACAGCGACAAGTGGCGCCCGTGAACAGGGACTTGCATAAAGAAGCGAAAGTGCGACGGAGACCCCCACAGAAAGAGGTGAGTGGGAACAATGGGCCAGAATCAGTGCAGAGCGCAGCCTTTTATACCTCTTATACATAGCATTAAAAAGAAAAGTGGAGTAAATATAACTAGGCAGCAATTGCGTTCTTGTTTCGAGGTTATTTTTAAATATAACCCTTGGTTTCTGAATGAAGGGACACTAGAAACAGAAGTCTGGGATCGTGCCCGGAAACATGTAGAAGAGGCCCGAATGACAGGAGAAGATATTCCTGCTGATTTTTGGAGTACATGGTCTTTAATTAAAGCGGTTATTGCAATTATAGAAGGGGAAGAAGACAGGGAGGAGAACCTCCAACAGGCTGTCACGGATTCCTTTGATGACTCTGAGTTAGATGGGGAAATGAAGCAAAAGTCTAAAAAGAAAAATAAGAAAATATTTCCTAGTGCCATTCCCTCTGCATCCCCACTTCCTGATTCATTTCTTCATCCCCCCCTAACTCACAGTACAGATAAGGAGGATGAAGGGGAATCCGTGATAGACCCTCCTCACCAGGGTAGCCATCGTTATATGGCCAGAAAGGAAACTTTTCGAAGCACAGATAAAATAGAAAATGAAATTGGAACTAAGAGAAAGCAGAAAACTTCCAGCATTAAATCACAGGATTTCTACAATGAGGAAGATGAGGATGAGATAGAAAGGTTAAATACCAGCCTATACAGTCTCACCCTTAAATCTGATCGAAGGTGTTCTCAAAGGTCTGGTATTCCCCGCAGACCTCATGAGTTCCGATCGCTTTTTCCAATCATACTTAGTCAAGAGACTAATCATCCTACATATGAAAGCCTAGATTTCAATGCTGTCACAGCTTTTAAAAAGGCTTGTGTGTCCTACGGACCCACTTCTGCATATGTATTGGAATATTTAAATAGTTGGAGCCGAGAAGCAAACTGGATTCCTTATGATTTCGAAGTAATAGCAAAAATAGGGCTTTCTCCGCAATATCTACAATGGAAGATGTGGAGGAGCGATGCAGCTAAGGAGAAGTTACAAACTTTAGGACGGACGGGCCGACAACTCCTGGAGGGTGTGCGGTTAACTTATGATATGCTGGTAGGAGATGGACAGTGGGCTACTACAGAGCAGCAAATTCAGCTGGCTCAAGGTGCGCTCACTCATATACGGGATGTAGCATTGTGGGCCTGGGAGAAAGTTGACACTGGGTCTGAGTTTGCAGGCAGTTATATAAAAGTCATCCAAGGAGCTGGGGAATCTTATGCTGACTTTGTAGGACGACTGACGAATTGCATAGAAAAACAAGTTAGGGATGACAGTACTAGAAAGCTGTTACTCCGGCAGTTAGCCTTTGATAATGCAAATGAGGACTGCCAGGCTGTTATTCGTCCTATAAAAGAAAGAGAGGATCTTATGGGTTACCTAAAAGCCTGCCGTAACATAGGGACGTTTAAACATCGTGCCCATTTAGCCGCAATGGAAACCTTTGCTGTTCAGAAGCAAATGAAGGCTAAATGTTTCAATTGTGGCAAGCCAGGTCATTTTCGCAAACAATGCCGAGCACCTCCTTTAACTCAGAGAGACAGCGCTGATGCTGGTAACAGTACTTCCCCCGGCATATGTCCCAGGTGCCGCAGAGGAAGGCACTGGGCGAAAGATTGTAGATCTAGAACAGATCGCGATGGCCAACTCCTGCAGCCGGGAAACTCCCGGCGGGGCCAGCCCCAGGCCCCGAACAATCAGGGTTTTGCAGCACACCAGTATCCTGTTCAATTCGCGCCCATAGAGCCATAACAGATTTAAAACCTGCAACTGCTGGAAGTGCTGCCTTGGACATTGATATCTCCCAGGATTTCACTATTACACCATCTCAGTGTCCTTGTAGGGTGCCCACTGGAATTTTTGGACCCATTCCTGAGGGAATGGTTGGCTTGATAATCGGACGTGGTAGTCTCACTTTGAAAAATATTAAGGTACACTTGGGGGTTATTGGTTCTGATTATAAAGGAGAAATTTTTGTGATGATTACAACTCCATGTACCTGGACTTTTAAGGCAGGAGAAAAAATTGCACAGCTTTTACTTCTGCCATATTATATGCCTGGTTTTTCTAATAACAAAAGAATTGAGGGATTCGGTAGCACTAACAAGTATGTTAACTTGACAACTCTTATATCTGAAGGGAAACGGCCTACACTCGAATTGGCCATCAATGGCAGAAAATTTTCTGGGTTATTAGACACTGGAGCAGATGTTTCAGTTATTTCAAATAAGGAATGGCCTTGTAACTGGCCCACAGAACCTGCTGATTGTGGGCTCCAGGGTGTAGGGGCAATGAATGCCTCTATGCTTCGTGTTAGTACAAAGAAGTTAAGATGTGTTGGTCCTGAAAATTTACAGGGTATCATGCGACCTTATATTGCTCCAATTCCTATCAATTTGTGGGGAAGAGATTTATTACAACAATGGAATGCGGAGGTCTACTTACCCTCCCCCTCTCAGCCAAGAGTGAACAACATAGACCACTGTTGTGGTAAAATTTTAGGAAGAAACTCTCAGGAAAACATAGAGCCAGTTTCTATAGAACAAAACCATGGCCAATATGGGCTGGGTTTTTCTTAGGGGCCATTGAGTTTATTAAACCATCACCGATACCTATTCAATGGAAATCTGATCTGCCTGTGTGGACGCCTCAATGGCCCCTTAAACGAGAAAAATTACAGGCGTTAGAGTCTTTAGTTCAGGAACAATTACAAAAGAACCATATAGAAGAGTCTTTCTCCCCATGGAATTCTCCAGTTTTTGTGATTAAAAAGAAGTCAGGCGCATGGCGATTGTTAATTGACCTCCGAAATGTAAATGCTACTATGATTCCTATGGGTGCCCTCCAACCTGGACTGCCTAATCCTTCTATGATTCCCTCGCATTGGCCATTAATTGTTTTGGATTTAAAAGATTGTTTTTATTCTATTGCTATCCATCCAGATGACCGCCCCCGATTTGCTTTTTCGGTTCCTTCCTTAAATCAACAGGCTCCTGTTAAGCGTTATCAATGGAAAGTTTTGCCACAAGGTATGACCAATTCTGCTACTATGTGCCAATATTTTGTAGGAAAAGTGTTACAGCCGCTCCGTGATGCTTTTCCAGATGCTTATATTATTCATTACATGGATGACATTCTTCTTGCTGCCTCCAGTGACGGTCAGTTACAACAGTTATATGAAGAGGCACAAAAGGTTCTTACTCGTGCTCAGCTTGTGATTGCTCCTGAAAAGGTCCAGAGTGTAGCTCCTTATGAATATCTTGGTCATATTCTAGATCGCACTACTGTACGTCCGCAAATGTTCTCTGTTCGTAAAAACCATCTTTTAACTCTTAATGATTTTCAAAAATTGCTAGGTGACATTAATTGGTTACGACCTTCTCTAGGCATCCCAACCCACCAACTGTCTCACCTTTTTTCAATACTAGAAGGAGATCCGGCCCTTGATAGCCCCCGGATGCTGACTAAAGAAGCGGAGCAGGAGATACAGTTCTTTGAAAAGAAACTTCAAGGTTCTTTTCTCACTCGTTTTGTTCCTGAGGAATCTGTTTTGTTTTTGGTTTTTCCTACACCCCATTCCCCTACTGGAGCTTTAGCACAACGTTCTGGTCCCCTAGAGTGGAGTTATTTGCATCATAAACAAACTAAAACTCTCTCTTCTTATGTTGATATGATTGCCTCCCTCATTATCCAGGGACGTCTGAGAGCCCTCTCTCTAATAGGATACGATCCAGCCTCAATTGTATTGCCTTTAACAGCTAGACAGCTTCAACAGGCCTTAACCTTATCTGCTTCATTACAAGTAGCCCTGGCTGATTATTACGGAGAAATAGGAAACCACTACCCAGCCGGTAAGATTTGGAATTTTTTACAGCGAACTCCTTTCATAATTTCTTCTATTATTTGTGCTGAACCCATTCCTGGTGCTGATACATACTATATTGATGGCTCCTCCTCCAGCCAGGGAGGAATTCATGGACCTCATTTACATACTACAATACAAACTCCATTTTCCTCAGCACAACAGGTGGAACTAGCAACCTTAGTGCATCTCTTACGAGTATGTAACCAACCTCTTAATGTTGTTTCTGATTCGGCTTATGTAGTTGGTCTATTTCCGGCTATTGTAACTGCTTTAATATCTTCCAATAATACTTGTATTTCTCATTTGCTTTTACAATTGCAACAACTACTACGTCAGCGCAACTCACCATTCTTTATTACACATATACGGGCTCATTCTTCTCTCCCTGGACCTATGACCCTTGGCAATTCTCACACTGACAGACTGACTGCACCTATATTTCTTAGTGCCCAAGATGAACATCGTGTTCTACATACTAATGCCAATCGTTTGCATGTGAAATATCATATTCCTCTCCGAATTGCTCGTAACATTTTAGCAACTTGCCCTATTTGTGCCCCTTTACATTGTACTCCTCATCCTGCAGGTGCAAATCCTCGAGGGCTAAGTTCCAAACAGTTATGGCAAATGGATGTTACTCATATACCGTTCTTTCCAAAACAACCATTCTTACATGTAGTTGTAGATACTTTTTCTAAGTTTCTTTGGGCACAACCTATGAGTTCTGAAACTACTTCAGCTGTTAAATCCTTTTTGCTAACATGTTTCTCAATTATGGGAATTCCCTCTTCTATCAAAACGGACAACGGACCTGCATATACTAGTAAAAGTTTCAAAGCATTTTGTTTAGAGTGGTCCATCCAACATGTTACAGGTATTCCCTATAATCCTCAAGGTCAAGCTATTATTGAACGTGCACACCGCACCCTAAAAAGTCAATTATTAAAAAACAAAAAAGGGGGGATGTCACCCAGAGATACTCTGTCCCTAACGCTTTTAACACTTAATTTTTTAAATTTACCTCAAGGAGACATTAATACTCCTGCTGACAAACATTTTTCTACATTATCAGATAAGACTTTACAAATTCCTGTATGGGTAAAACAACTGAATAATTGGTATCCTGGAACAATAATAACCCGTGGCAAAGGTTATGCTCTTGTTTCTTTAGAATCTCCTGATGGATCCTCTGAAAAACTATGGGTTCCCTTACGGCTCATCCGGCCTCGGAGATGCAACAACACCCTTGAACACAACGCTGCCCCTGGAGAAGATGGAACCCCCAGTGGAACTGCCGCTAAGAACTAAAAAGCTAAAATCGTTTAATATCTCTCTTGTTCCACTACAGGTCAGGAGTGCAGAGAAATTCTCCATCTTCCTAGAATGTTTGAGGAAGACTTTAAGTGTAACCTTTTATTTATGGATAACAAATTCTTAACGCCTTAAACATTAGAAAAAATATAGGAATTTGCGGTGGGATCCAAGCATGACTCTGACACCCTCTTAAAGGAGGTTGTGTGTACAGAGCAGGAGGGGATTTCAGGGCAGAGCAGGAGGATAAGAGGAGCTCTCTATCCTAGTCCCCCAGTCCTGGAGACCCCCGGAGGCCTCCCATGTGCTTCCACTGCAGAAGCAGTGGATACCTGCCTCATCAAGGACATCGAGACATCGAGAACTGTATCCCGACTGCCAAGGAGATCACAAGGAAGGTGAGTGCCCTTGGAGGCCGAGAACTCTGAGGTCAGTCCTTTCCTATTGGATTTCCTACATGGGATTGAAGCAGCTCAGTACCCTGCTCAGAGGGTCTGGTGACATCGAAATTTAGCCAGGAGCCCCGGGTGGTACTCAGAGACAAAAGGATTGTAAATTTCCTTCCTTCTGGACTCAGAGGAGGAGTTCTCTCTAATTCTTACCTAGCTCTAGCTTTGGGTCCCACCCCTCTCTTACACTGACCATCAGGGTTGCTTGTGAATCCGACAATTAGTTCAGATAGATAGAGACAAATAAAGGCCAGTTAACTGATAATCGTTCAACTTGTACCTTACTGGTCAGGCTTCCTATTTGGCTGTTTAGATAGACAGATAGGACATTTGGAACAACCAGAACAAAGGCTAATTAGCCTATAATTGCTTAGCCTGTACTTACTGGTCAGGCGCTTTGCTTTTCCTGGACTTTATTAGATAGGTTGTAGAGTTAAATTTTTCCTCACTCACTGGGTCATTGGAAATTTCCCTGCTCTCCTGCCTAAGACTTTTCTGTTGTTCAATTATTAACACATGATTTGCTAGAATCATAAAATTATTTTGATTATCCTAAATGCATGAAAATCTGTAAAATCAAATGAATTATATAAATGGCAAAGTTTGAATTGTAAGGTAGGATTCTCCCCAAAATTTCCATCAACTGTTGATGCCAAACAAGATGTAAATGTATAGAAACTATGATGTTAAGTTTGTAATCGGCTGTTACATGATAAATGCTACTATAGATCCTTTCACTGTTCCTGTGCCACTCTGATTTAGGTTAAACACATAAACATGTTACCTTGGGAGAAATTCTAGCTGTTATTTTTCTACCTTATACCAGGGACCCCAGATGCATTCCCTGGAGAATGCCTGGCTGCTGTGGCCCCCTCTCTTCGTCCCTTTTTCAGCAGGAAGTAGCCAGAATGATCGTCGTCCCCTATCCCTGACAGCTGCCAGGTTCATTCTCCTGGGAAAAAGAATATTGAGGAGCTAGATGGGATGATAGGCAGTTAGGGTGTGTGGTCCCTGGTGTAGTCATCTTTTTATAGTATATAATATTGTATCTCCCCATTTTCCTGCTCTTCCAAGAGCATGTTCTCCCAGATATATCACTCAGGCCTAATTTTTATAAAACATAGAAGGGGGATTTGTAGGAAGACATTGTGACTGTAGCTCAGCTAACGTAGTCAGTGAGCACGGGATTACAGTTGGTGGGACAATATTTGTATGATAAACAACTGAATGGATGTCTTGTGTGTGACTGACTGGATATCCTTTGCATGAGAACAACTGTATGGCTACCTTTTGTATACCTGATGAGATATCATTTGTATAAGAACAATTGAGCCGGAAGTAATATACAAGGCAAAAGGACTTCCAAACTAAGGCATAGAAAACAGTTGATGGTTCTGTTGATGAACTAGGTATCTCTACACTAATCCTGTATGACCCTCAGCATATGAAGTCTGTTGCCCCTAATACATTTTGGCTATTGATCATCAGTCAGTAGTCCAAGCGTGTTATTATCGGCTCCGTGCACCAAGTCCATCGCAGCAGGACAGCGACAACAGCCGTTGTCAGATAGCCCTCAATGTAAAGGCTCTAGACGCAAATATTGGTGTGAGAGCTAATTCAATCAAGAAAACACTGCATGTTGGGGAAGGGCATATTGAAGAAGAATCAGCCGAGTGGTTCTTGTGGGAGAACAACTCCATTTGGCTCACTAACTTCACACACCATCAGGCTTCCAAGCAGCTCTCAAGGAAACTCAGTTTTCACACTCTATGCTTAGTGCCCTTTGAGTGCCTAGGACTGAAATGAAGCTTGGTGAGCATTTCACACAAACGAATGCTCCACATGCGAGTTTCACATGCCACCAACTCCACATTCACAGGCAACTTCAGCGCCACAGCTGTTTTCAGATAGCCCTCAATGCAAAGGCTCTAGACGCAAATATTGGTGTGAGAGCTAATTCAATCAAGGAAACACTGCATGTTGGTGAAGGGCATATTGAAGAAGAATCAGCCGAGTGGTTCTTGTGGGAGAACAACTCCATTTGGCTCACTAACTTCACACACCATCAGGCTTCCAAGCAGCTCTCAAGGATTCTCAGTTTTCACACTCTATGCTTAGTGCCCTTTGAGTGCGTAGGACTGAAATGAAGCTTGGTGAGCATCCCACACAAACGAATGCTCCACATGCGGGTTTCACATGCCACCAACTCCACATTCACAGGAAACTTCAGCGCCACAGCCGTTTTCAGATAGCCCTCAATGCAAAGGCTCTAGACGCAAATATTGGTGTGAGAGCTAATTCAATCAAGGAAACACTGCATTTTGGTGAAGGGCAAATTGAAGAAGAATCATCCGAGTGGTTCTTGTGGGAGAACAACTCCATTTGGCCCACTAACTTCACACAACATCAAGCTTCCAAGCAGCTCTCAAGCAAACTCAGCTTTCACACTCTATGCTTAGAACCCTTTGAGTGCATTATCTAAGAATGCACATGGTAGAGCATCCCACACAAACGAATGCTCCACATGCGGGTTTCACATGCCACCAACTCCACATTCACAGACAACTTCCTAGCAAAAGCCGTTTTCAGATAACCCTCAATGCAAAGGCTCTAGACGCGAATATTGGTGTGAGAGCTAATTCAATCAAGGAAACACTGCATGTTGGTGAAGGGCATATTGAAGAAGAATCAGCCGAGTGGTTCTTGTGGGAGAACAACTCCATTTGGCTCACTAACTTCGCACACCATCAGGCTTCCAAGCAGCTCTCTAGGAAACTCCGTTTTCACACTCTATGCTTAGTGCCCTTTGAGTGCCTAGGACTGAAATGAAGCTTGGTGAGCATCCCACACAAACCAATGCTCCACATGCGGCTTTCACATGCCACCAACTCCACATTCACAGGCAACTTCAGCGCCACAGCCGTTTTCAGATAGCCCTCAATGCAAAGGCTCTAGACGGAAATATTGGTGTGAGAGCTAATTCAATCAAGGAAACACTGCATGTTGCGGAAGGGCATATTGAAGAAGAATCAGCCGAGTGGTTCTTGTGAGAGAACAACTCCATTTGGCTCACTAACTTCACACACCATCAGGCTTCCAAGCAGCTCTCAAGGAAACTCAGCTTTCACACTCTATGCTTAGTGCCCTTTGAGTGCATTATCTAGGACTGAAATGAAGCTTGGTGAGCATCCCACACAAACGAATGCTCCACATGCGGGTTTCACATGCCACCAACTCCACATTCACAGGCAACTTCAGCGCCACAGCCACTTTCAGATAGCCCTCAATGCAAAGGCTCTAGACGCAAATATTGGTGTGAGAGCTAATTCAATCAAGGAAACACTGCATGTTGGTGAAGCGCATATTGAAGAAGGATCAGCCAAGTGGTTCTTGTGGGAGAACAACTCCATTTGGCTCACTAACTTCACACACCATCAGGCTTCCAAGCAGCTCTCAAGGAAACTCAGTTTTCACACTCTATGCTTAGTGCCCTTTGAGTGCATTATCTAGGAATGAACCTGGTAGAGCATCCCACACAAACGAATGCTCCACATGCGGGTTTCACATGCCACCAACTCCACATTCACAAGCAACTTCAGCGCCACAGCCACTTTCAGATAGCCCTCAATGCAAAGGTTCTAGACGCAAATATTGGTGTGAGAGCTAATTCAATCAAGGAAACACTGCATGTTGGGGAAGGGCATATTGAAGAAGAATCAGCCGAGTGGTTCTTGTGGGAGAACAACTCCATTTGGCTCACTAACTTCACACACCATCAGGCTTCCAAGCAGCTCTCAAGGATACTCAGGTTTCACACTCTATGCTTAGTGCCCTTTGAGTGCGTAGGACTGAAATGAAGCTTGGTGAGCATCCCACACAAACGAATGCTCCACATGCGGGTTTCACATGCCACCAACTCCACATTCACAGGCAACTTCAGCGCCACAGCCGTTTTCAGATAGCCATCAATGCAAAGGATCTAGACGCAAATATTGGTGTGAAAGCTAATTCAATCAAGGAAACACTGCATGTTGGTGAAGGGCATATTGAAGAAGAATCAGCCAAGTGGTTATTGTGGGAGAACAACTCCATTTGGCTCACTAACTTCACACACCATCAGGCTTCCAAGCAGCTCTCAAGGAAACTCAGTTTTCACACTCTATGCTTAGTGCCCTTTGAGTGCATTATCTAGGAATGAACCTGGTAGAGCATCCCACACAAACGAATGCTCCACATGCGGGTTTCACATGCCAAAAACTCACATTCACAGGCAACTTCAGCGCCACAGACATTTTCAGATAGCCCTCAAAGCAAAGGCTCTAGGCGCAAATATTGGTGTGAGAGCTAATTCAATCAAGGAAACACTGCATGTTGGGGAAGGGCATATTGAAGAAGAATCAGCCGAGTGGTTCTTGTGGGCGAACAACTCCATTTGGCTCACTAACTTCACACCTCATCCGGCTTCCAAGCAGCTCTCAAGGATTCTCAGTTTTCACACTCTATGCTTAGTGTCCTTTGAGTGCCTCTGACTGAAATGAAGCTTGGAGAGCATCCCACACAAACGAATGCTCCACATCCGGGATTCACATGCCACCAACTCCACATTCACAGGCAACTTCAGCGCCACAGCCGTTTTCAGATAGCCCTCAATGCAAAGGTTCTAGACGCAAATATTGGTGTGAGAGCTAATTCAATCAAGGAAACACTGCATGTTGGTGAAGGGCATATTGAAGAAGAATCAGCCGAGTGGTTCTTGTGGGAGAACAACTCCATTTGGCTCACTAACTTCACACACCATCAGGCTTCCAAGCAGCTCTCAAGGAAACTCAGCTTTCACAGTCTGTGCTTAGTGCCCTTTGAGTGCCTAGGACTGAAATGAAGCTTGGTGAGCATCCCACACAAAGGAATACTCCACATGCGGATTTCACATGCCACCAACTCCACATTCACAGGCAACTTCAGCGCCACAGCCGTTTTCAGATAGCCGTCAATGCAAAGGCTCTAGACGCAAATATTGGTGTGAGAGCTAATTCAATCAAGGAAACACTGCATGTTGGTGGAGGGCATATTGAAGAAGAATCAGCCGAGTGGTTCTTGTGGGAGAACAACTCCATTTGGCTCACTAACTTCACACACCATCAGGCTTCCAAGCAGCTCTCAAGGAAACTCAGTTTTCACACACTATGCTTAGTGCCCTTTGAGTGCATTATCTAGAAATGAACCTGTTAGAGCATCCCACACAAAGGAATGCTCCACATGCGGGTTTCACATGCCACCAACTCCACATTCACAGGCAACTTCAGCGCCACAGCCGTTTTCAGATAGCCCACAATGCATAGGCTCTAGACGTGAATATTGGTGTGAGAGCTAATTCAATCAAGGAAACACTGCATGTTGGTGAAGGGCATATTGAAGAAGAATCAGCCGAGTGGTTCTTGTGGGAGAACAACTCCATTTGGCTCACTAACTTCACACACCATCAGGCTTCCAAGCAGCTCTCAAGGAAACTCAGCTTTCACAGTCTGTGCTTAGAGCACTTTGAGTGCCTAGGACTGAAATGAAGCTTGGTGAGCATCCCACACAAACGAATGCTCCACATGCGGGTTTCACATGCCACCAACTCCACATTCACAGGCAACTTCAGCGCCACAGCCGTTTTCAGATAGCCCTCAATGCAAAGGCTCTAGACGCAAATATTGGTGTGAGAGCTAATTCAATCAAGGAAACACTGCATGTTGCGGAAGGGCATATTGAGGAAGGATGAGCTGAGTGGTTCTTGTGGGAGAACAACTCCATTTGGCTCACTAACTTCACACACCATCAGGCTTCCAAGCAGCTCTCAAGGAAACTCAGTTTTCACACTCTATGCTTAGTGCCCTTTGAGTGCCTAGGACTGAAATGAACCTGGTAGAGCATCCCACACAAACGAATGCTCCACATGCGGGTTTCACATGCCACCAACTCCACATTCACAGGCAACTTCAGCGCCACAGCCGTTTTCAGATAGCCCTCAATGCAAAGGCTCTAGACGCGAATATTGGTGTGAGAGCTAATTCAATCAAGGAAACACTGCATGTTGGTGAAGGTCAATTGAAGAAGAATCAGCCGAGTGGTTCTTGTGGGAGAACAACTCCATTTGGCTCACTAACTTCACACACCATCAGGCTTCCAAGCAGCTCTCAAGGAAACTCAGCTTTCACAGTCTGTGCTTAGTGCCCGTTTAGTGCATTATCTAGAAATGAACCTGGTAGAGCATCCCACACAAACGAATGCTCCACATGCGGGTTTCTCATGCCACCAACTCCACATTCACAGGCAACTTCAGCGCCACAGCCGTTTTCAGATAGCCCTCAATGCAAAGGCTCTAGACGCAAATATTGGTGTGAGAGCTAATTCAATCAAGGAAACACTGCCTGTTGGTGGAGGGCATATTGAAGAAGAATCAGCCGAGTGGTTCTTGTGGGAGAACAACTCCATTTGGCTCACTAACTTCACACACCATCAGGCTTCCAAGCAGCTCTCAAGGAAACTCAGTTTTCACACTCTAGGCTTAGTGCCCTTTGAGTGCCTAGGACTGAAATGAAGCTTGGTGAGCATTACACACAAACGAATGCTCCACATGCGGGTTTCACATGCCACCAACTCCACATTCACAGGCAACTTCAGCGCCACAGCTGTTTTCAGATAGCCCTCAATGCAAAGGCTCTAGACGCAAATATTGGTGTGAGAGCTAATTCAATCAAGGAAGCACTGCATGTTGGTGAAGGGCATATTGAAGAAGAATCAGCCGAGTGGTTCTTGTGGGAGAACAACTCCATTTGGCTCACTAACTTCACACACCATCAGGCTTCCAAGCAGCTCTCAAGGAAACTCAGTTTTCACACTCTATGCTTAGTGCCCTTTGAGTGCATTATCTAGAAATGAACCTGATAGAGCATCCCACACAAAGGAATACTCCACATGCGGATTTCACATGCCACCAACTCCACATTCACAGGCAACTTCAGCGCCACAGCCGTTTTCAGATAGCCCACAATGCATAGGCTCTAGACGTGAATATTGGTGTGAGAGCTAATTCAATCAAGGAAACACTGCATGTTGGTGAAGGGCATATTGAAGAAGAATCAGCCGAGTGGTTCTTGTGGGAGAACAACTCCATTTGGCTCACTAACTTCACACCATCAGGCTTCCAAGCAGCTCTCAAGGAAACTCAGCTTTCACAGTCTGTGCTTAGAGCACTTTGAGTGCCTAGGACTGAAATGAAGCTTGGTGAGCATCCCACACAAACGAATGCTCCACATGCGGGTTTCACATGCCACCAACTCCACATTCACAGGCAACTTCAGCGCCACAGCCGTTTTCAGATAGCCCTCAATGCAAAGGCTCTAGACGCAAATATTGGTGTGAGAGCTAATTCAATCAAGGAAACACTGCATGTTGCGGAAGGGCATATTGAGGAAGGATGAGCTGAGTGGTTCTTGTGGGAGAACAACTCCATTTGGCTCACTAACTTCACACACCATCAGGCTTCCAAGCAGCTCTCAAGGAAACTCAGTTTTCACACTCTATGCTTAGTGCCCTTTGAGTGCCTAGGACTGAAATGAACCTGGTAGAGCATCCCACACAAACGAATGCTCCACATGCGGGTTTCACATGCCACCAACTCCACATTCACAGGCAACTTCAGCGCCACAGCCGTTTTCAGATAGCCCTCAATGCAAAGGCTCTAGACGCGAATATTGGTGTGAGAGCTAATTCAATCAAGGAAACACTGCATGTTGGTGAAGGTCAATTGAAGAAGAATCAGCCGAGTGGTTCTTGTGGGAGAACAACTCCATTTGGCTCACTAACTTCACACACCATCAGGCTTCCAAGCAGCTCTCAAGGAAACTCAGCTTTCACAGTCTGTGCTTAGTGCCCGTTTAGTGCATTATCTAGAAATGAACCTGGTAGAGCATCCCACACAAACGAATGCTCCACATGCGGGTTTCTCATGCCACCAACTCCACATTCACAGGCAACTTCAGCGCCACAGCCGTTTTCAGATAGCCCTCAATGCAAAGGCTCTAGACGCGAATATTGGTGTGAGAGCTAATTCAATCAAGGAAGCACTGCATGTTGGGGAAGGGCATATTGAACAAGGATGAGCCGAGTGGTTCTTGTGGGAGAACAACTCCATTTGGCTCACTAACTTCACACACCATCAGGCTTCCAAGCAGCTCTCAAGGAAACTCAGTTTTCACACTCTATGCTTAGTGCCCTTTGAGTGCCTAGGACTGAAATGAAGCTTGGTGAGCATCCCACACAAACGAATGCTCCACATGCGGGTTTCACATGCCACCAACTCCACATTCACAGGCAACTTCAGCGCCACAGCCGTTTTCAGATAGCCCTCAATGCAAAGGCTCTAGACGCAAATATTGGTGTGAGAGCTAATTCAATCAAGGAAGCACTGCATGTTGGTGAAGGGCATATTGAAGAAGAATCAGCCGAGTGGTTCTTGTGGGAAAACAACTCCATTTGGCTCACTAACTTCACACACCATCAGGCTTCCAAGCAGCTCTCAAGGAAACTCAGTTTTCACACTCTATGCTTAGTGCCCTTTGAGTGCATTATCTAGAAATGAACCTGATAGAGCATCCCACACAAAGGAATACTCCACATGCGGATTTCACATGCCACCAACTCCACATTCACAGGCAACTTCAGCGCCACAGCCGTTTTCAGATAGCCGTCAATGCAAAGGCTCTAGACGCAAATATTGGTGTGAGAGCTAATTCAATCAAGGAAACACTGCATGTTGGTGGAGGGCATATTGAAGAAGAATCAGCCGAGTGGTTCTTGTGGGAGAACAACTCCATTTGGCTCACTAACTTCACACACCATCATGCTTCCAAGCAGCTCTCAAGGAAACTCAGTTTTCACACACTATGCTTAGTGCCCTTTGAGTGCATTATCTAGAAATGAACCTGTTAGAGCATCCCACACAAAGGAATGCTCCACATGCGGGTTTCACATGCCACCAACTCCACATTCACAGGCAACTTCAGCGCCACAGCCGTTTTCAGATAGCCCACAATGCATAGGCTCTAGACGTGAATATTGGTGTGAGAGCTAATTCAATCAAGGAAACACTGCATGTTGGTGAAGGGCATATTGAAGAAGAATCAGCCGAGTGGTTCTTGTGGGAGAACAACTCCATTTGGCTCACTAACTTCACACCATCAGGCTTCCAAGCAGCTCTCAAGGAAACTCAGCTTTCACAGTCTGTGCTTAGAGCACTTTGAGTGCCTAGGACTGAAATGAAGCTTGGTGAGCATCCCACACAAACGAATGCTCCACATGCGGGTTTCACATGCCACCAACTCCACATTCACAGGCAACTTCAGCGCCACAGCCGTTTTCAGATAGCCCTCAATGCAAAGGCTCTAGACGCAAATATTGGTGTGAGAGCTAATTCAATCAAGGAAACACTGCATGTTGCGGAAGGGCATATTGAGGAAGGATGAGCTGAGTGGTTCTTGTGGGAGAACAACTCCATTTGGCTCACTAACTTCACACACCATCAGGCTTCCAAGCAGCTCTCAAGGAAACTCAGTTTTCACACTCTATGCTTAGTGCCCTTTGAGTGCCTAGGACTGAAATGAAGCTTGGTGAGTTTCCCATACAAACGAATGCTCCACATGCGGGTTTCACATGCCACCAACTCCACATTCAGAGGCAACTTCAGCGCCACAGCCGTTTTCAGATAGCCCTCAATGCAAAGGCTCTAGACGCAAATATTGGTGTGAGAGCTAATTCAATCAAGGAAACACTGCATGTTGGTGAAGGGCATATTGAAGAATAATCAGCCGAGTGGTTCTTGTGGGAGAACAACTCCATTTGGCTCACTAACTTCACACACCATCAGGCTTCCAAGCAGCTCTCAAGGAAACTCAGTTTTCACACTCTAGGCTTAGTGCCCTTTGAGTGCCTAGGACTGAAATGAAGCTTGGTGAGCATTACACACAAACGAATGCTCCACATGCGGGTTTCACATGCCACCAACTCCACATTCACAGGCAACTTCAGCGCCACAGCTGTTTTCAGATAGCCCTCAATGCAAAGGCTCTAGACGCAAATATTGGTGTGAGAGCTAATTCAATCAAGGAAGCACTGCATGTTGGTGAAGGGCATATTGAAGAAGAATCAGCCGAGTGGTTCTTGTGGGAGAACAACTCCATTTGGCTCACTAACTTCACACACCATCAGGCTTCCAAGCAGCTCTCAAGGAAACTCAGTTTTCACACTCTATGCTTAGTGCCCTTTGAGTGCATTATCTAGAAATGAACCTGATAGAGCATCCCACACAAAGGAATACTCCACATGCGGATTTCACATGCCACCAACTCCACATTCACAGGCAACTTCAGCGCCACAGCCGTTTTCAGATAGCCGTCAATGCAAAGGCTCTAGACGCAAATATTGGTGTGAGAGCTAATTCAATCAAGGAAACACTGCATGTTGGTGGAGGGCATATTGAAGAAGAATCAGCCGAGTGGTTCTTGTGGGAGAACAACTCCATTTGGCTCACTAACTTCACACACCATCAGGCTTCCAAGCAGCTCTCAAGGAAACTCAGTTTTCACACACTATGCTTAGTGCCCTTTGAGTGCATTATCTAGAAATGAACCTGTTAGAGCATCCCACACAAAGGAATGCTCCACATGCGGGTTTCACATGCCACCAACTCCACATTCACAGGCAACTTCAGCGCCACAGCCGTTTTCAGATAGCCCACAATGCATAGGCTCTAGACGTGAATATTGGTGTGAGAGCTAATTCAATCAAGGAAACACTGCATGTTGGTGAAGGGCATATTGAAGAAGAATCAGCCGAGTGGTTCTTGTGGGAGAACAACTCCATTTGGCTCACTAACTTCACACCATCAGGCTTCCAAGCAGCTCTCAAGGAAACTCAGCTTTCACAGTCTGTGCTTAGAGCACTTTGAGTGCCTAGGACTGAAATGAAGCTTGGTGAGCATCCCACACAAACGAATGCTCCACATGCGGGTTTCACATGCCACCAACTCCACATTCACAGGCAACTTCAGCGCCACAGCCGTTTTCAGATAGCCCTCAATGCAAAGGCTCTAGACGCAAATATTGGTGTGAGAGCTAATTCAATCAAGGAAACACTGCATGTTGCGGAAGGGCATATTGAGGAAAGATGAGCTGAGTGGTTCTTGTGGGAGAACAACTCCATTTGGCTCACTAACTTCACACACCATCAGGCTTCCAAGCAGCTCTCAAGGAAACTCAGTTTTCACACTCTATGCTTAGTGCCCTTTGAGTGCCTAGGACTGAAATGAAGCTTGGTGAGTTTCCCATACAAACGAATGCTCCACATGCGGGTTTCACATGCCACCAACTCCACATTCAGAGGCAACTTCAGCGCCACAGCCGTTTTCAGATAGCCCTCAATGCAAAGGCTCTAGACGCAAATATTGGTGTGAGAGCTAATTCAATCAAGGAAACACTGCATGTTGGTGAAGGCCAATTGAAGAAGAATCAGCCGAGTGGTTCTTGTGGGAGAACAACTCCATTTGGCTCACTAACTTCACACACCATCAGGCTTCCAAGCAGCTCTCAAGGAAACTAAGGTTTCACACTCTATGCTTAGTGCTCTGTGTTTGCCTAGGACTTAAATGAAGCTTGGTGAGCATCCCACACAAAGGAATGCTCCACATGCGGGTTTCACATGCCACCAACTCCACATTCACAGGCAACTTCAGCTGCACAGCCGTTTTCAGATAGCCCTCAATGCAAAGGCTCTAGACGCGAATATTGGTGTGAGAGCTAATTCAATCAAGCAAGCACTGCATTTTGGTGAAGGGCATATTGAAGAAGAATCAGCCGAGTGGTTCTTGTGGGAGAACAACTCCATTTGGCACACTAACTTCACACACCATCAGGCTTCCAAGCAGCTCTCAAGGAAACTCAGTTTTCACACTCTATGCTTAGTGCCCTTTGAGTGCATTATCTAGGAATGAACCTGGTAGAGCATCCCACACAAACGAATGCTCCACATGCGGGTTTCACATGCCACCAACTCCACATTCACAGGCAACTTCAGCGCCACAGCCGTTTCCAGATAGCCCTCAATGCAAAGGCTCTAGACGCAAATATTGGTGTGAGAGCTCATTCAATCAAGGAAACACTGCATGTTGGTGGAGGGCATATTGAAGAAGAATCAGCCGAGTGGTTCTTGTGGGAGAACAACTCCATTTGGCTCACTAACTTCACACACCATCAGGCTTCCAAGCAGCTCTCAAGGAAACTCAGTTTTCACACACTATGCTTAGTGCCCTTTGAGTGCATTATCTAGAAATGAACCTGTTAGAGCATCCCACACAAAGGAATGCTCCACATGCGGGTTTCACATGCCACCAACTCCACATTCACAGGCAACTTCAGCGCCACAGCCGTTTTCAGATAGCCCACAATGCATAGGCTCTAGACGTGAATATTGGTGTGAGAGCTAATTCAATCAAGGAAACACTGCATGTTGGTGAAGGGCATATTGAAGAAGAATCAGCCGAGTGGTTCTTGTGGGAGAACAACTCCATTTGGCTCACTAACTTCACACCATCAGGCTTCCAAGCAGCTCTCAAGGAAACTCAGCTTTCACAGTCTGTGCTTAGAGCACTTTGAGTGCCTAGGACTGAAATGAAGCTTGGTGAGCATCCCACACAAACGAATGCTCCACATGCGGGTTTCACATGCCACCAACTCCACATTCACAGGCAACTTCAGCGCCACAGCCGTTTTCAGATAGCCCTCAATGCAAAGGCTCTAGACGCAAATATTGGTGTGAGAGCTAATTCAATCAAGGAAACACTGCATGTTGAGGAAGGGCATATTGAGGAAGGATGAGCTGAGTGGTTCTTGTGGGAGAACAACTCCATTTGGCTCACTAACTTCACACACCATCAGGCTTCCAAGCAGCTCTCAAGGAAACTCAGTTTTCACACTCTATGCTTAGTGCCCTTTGAGTGCCTAGGACTGAAATGAAGCTTGGTGAGTTTCCCATACAAACGAATGCTCCACATGCGGGTTTCACATGCCACCAACTCCACATTCAGAGGCAACTTCAGCGCCACAGCCGTTTTCAGATAGCCCTCAATGCAAAGGCTCTAGACGCAAATATTGGTGTGAGAGCTAATTCAATCAAGGAAACACTGCATGTTGGTGAAGGCCAATTGAAGAAGAATCAGCCGAGTGGTTCTTGTGGGAGAACAACTCCATTTGGCTCACTAACTTCACACACCATCAGGCTTCCAAGCAGCTCTCAAGGAAACTAAGGTTTCACACTCTATGCTTAGTGCTCTGTGTTTGCCTAGGACTTAAATGAAGCTTGGTGAGCATCCCACACAAAGGAATGCTCCACATGCGGGTTTCACATGCCACCAACTCCACATTCACAGGCAACTTCAGCTGCACAGCCGTTTTCAGATAGCCCTCAATGCAAAGGCTCTAGACGCGAATATTGGTGTGAGAGCTAATTCAATCAAGCAAGCACTGCATTTTGGTGAAGGGCATATTGAAGAAGAATCAGCCGAGTGGTTCTTGTGGGAGAACAACTCCATTTGGCACACTAACTTCACACACCATCAGGCTTCCAAGCAGCTCTCAAGGAAACTCAGTTTTCACACTCTATGCTTAGTGCCCTTTGAGTGCATTATCTAGGAATGAACCTGGTAGAGCATCCCACACAAACGAATGCTCCACATGCGGGTTTCACATGCCACCAACTCCACATTCACAGGCAACTTCAGCGCCACAGCCGTTTCCAGATAGCCCTCAATGCAAAGGCTCTAGACGCAAATATTGGTGTGAGAGCTCATTCAATCAAGGAAACACTGCATGTTGGTGGAGGGCATATTGAAGAAGAATCAGCCGAGTGGTTCTTGTGGGAGAACAACTCCATTTGGCTCACTAACTTCACACACCATCAGGCTTCCAAGCAGCACTCAAGGAAACTCAGTTTTCACACTCTATGCTTAGTGCCCTTTGAGTGCATTATCTAGAAATGAACCTGGTAGAGCATCCCACACAAAGGAATGCTCCACATGCGGGTTTCACATGACACCAACTCCACATTCACAGGCAACTTCAGCGCCACAGTCGTTTTCAGATAGCCCTCAATGCAAAGGCTCTAGACGCAAATACTGGTGTGAGAGCTAATTCAATCAAGGAAACACCTCATGTTGGTGAAGGGCATATTGAAGAAGAATCAGTCGAGTGGTTCTTGTGGGAGAACAACTCCATTTGGCACACTAACTTCACACACCATCAGGCTTCCAAGCAGCTCTCAAGGAAACTCAGTTTTCACACTCTATGCTTAGTGCCCTTTGAGTGCATTATCTAGGAATGAACCTGGTAGAGCATCCCACACAAAGGAATGCTCCACATGCGGGTTTCACATGCCACCAACTCCACATTCACAGGCAACTTCAGCGCCACAGTCGTTTTCAGATAGCCCTCAATGCAAAGGCTCTAGGCGCAAATATTGGTGTGAGAGCTAATTCAATCAAGGAAACACCTCATGTTGGAGAAGGTCATATTGAAGAAGAATCAGCCGAGTGGTTCTTGTGGGAGAACAACTCCATTTGGCTCACTAACTTCACACACCATCAGGCTTCCAAGCAGCTCTCAAGGAAACTCAGTTTTCACACTCTATGCTTAGTGCCCTTTGAATGCCTAGGACTGAAATGAAGCTTGGTGAGCATCCCACACAAACGAATGCTCCACATGCGGGTTTCACATGCCACCAACTCCACATTCAAAAGCAATTTCAGCGCCACAGCTGTTTTCAGATAGCCCTCAATGCAAAGCCTCTAGACGCAAATATTGGTGTGAGAGCTAATTCAATCAAGGAAACACTGCATGTTGGGGAAGGCCTATTGAAGAAGAATCAGCCTAGTGGTTCTTGTGGGAGAACAACTCCATTTGGCTCACTAACTTCACACACCATCAGGCTTCCAAGCAGCTCTCAAGGAAACTCAGTTTTCACACTCTATGCTTAGTGTCTTTGTTTGCCTAGGACTGAAATGAAGCTTGGTGAGCATCCCACACAAACGAATGCTCCACATGCGGGTTTCACATGCCACCAACTCCACATTCACAGGCAACTTCAGTGCCACAGCCGTTTTCAGATAGCCCTCAATGCAAAGGCTCTAGAATCAAATATTGGTGTGAGAGCTAGTTCAATAAAGGAAACACTGCATGTTGGTGAAGGTCATATTGAAGAAGAAATAGCCGAGTGGTTCTTGTGGGAGAACAACTCCATTTGGCTCACTAACTTCACACACCATCAGGCTTCCAAGCAGCTCTCAAGGAAACTCAGTTTTCACACTCTATGCTTAGTGCCCTTTGAGTGCATTATCTAGGAAAGAACCTGGTAGAGCAACCCACACAAAGGAATGCTCCACATGCGGGTTTCACATGCCACCAACTCCACATTCAAAAGCAATTTCACCGCCACAGCTGTTTTCAGATAGCCCTCAATGCAAAGTCTCTAGACGCAAATATTGCTGTGGGAGCTAATTCAATCAAGAAAACACTGTATGTTGGTGAAGGGCATATTGAAGAAGAATCAGCCGAGTGGTTCTTGTGGGAGAACAACTCCATTTGGCTCACTAACTTCACACACCATCAGGCTTCCAAGCAGCTCTCAAGGAAACTCAGTTTTCACACTCTATGCTTAGTGCCCTTTAGGTGGCTAGGACTGAAATGAAGCTTGGTGAGCATCCCACACAAACGAATGCTGCACATGCGGGTTTCACATGCCACATACTCCACATTTACACGCAACTTCAGCGCCACAGCCGTTTTCAGATAGCCCTCAATGCAAAGGCTCTAGATGCAAATATTGGTTTGAGAGCTAATTCAATCAAGGAAGCACTGCATTTTGGTGAAGGGCATATTGAAGAAGAATCAGCCGAGTGGTTTTGTGGGAGAACAACTCCATTGGCTCACTAACTTCACACACCATCAGGCTTCCAAGCAACTCTCAAGGAAACTCAGTTTTTACACTCTATGCTTAATGCCCTTTGAGTGCATTTTCTAGGAAAGAACCTGGTAGAGCATCCCACACAAAGGAATGCTGCACATGCGTGTTTCACATGCCACCAACTCCACATTCACAGGCAACTTCAGCGCCACAGCCGTTTTCAGATAGCCCTCAATGCAAAGGCTCTAGACGGAAATATTGCTGTGGGATCTAATACAATCAAGGAAACACTGCATTTTGGTGGAGGGCATATTGAAGAAGAATCAGCCGAGTGGTTCTTGTGGGAGAACAACTCCATTTGGCTCACTAACTTCACACACCATCAGGCTTCCAAGCAGCTCTCAAGGAAACTCAGGTTTCACACTCTATGCTTAGTGCCCTTTGAGTGCCTAGGACTGAAATGAAGCTTGGTGAGCATCCCACACAAACGAATATTCAACATGCGGGTTTCACATGCCACCAACTCCACATTCACAGGCAACTTCAGCGGCACAGCCGTTTTCAGATAGCCCTCAATGCAAAGGCTCTAGACGCGAATATTGGTGTGAGAGCTAATTCAATCAAGGAAACACTGCATGTTGGTGGAGGGCATATTGAAGAAGAATCAGCCGAGTGGTTCTTGTGGGAGAACAACTCCATTTGGCTCACTAACTTCACACACCATCAGGCTTCCAAGCAGCTCTCAAGGAAACTCAGTTTTCACTCTCTAGGCTTAGTGCCCTTTGAGTGCCTAGGACTGAAATGAAGCTTGGTGAGCATCCCACACAAACGAATGCTCCACATGTGGGTTTCACATGCCACCAACTCCACATTCACAGGCAACTTCAGCGCCACAGCCGTTTTCAGATAGCCATCAATGCAAAGGCTCTAGACGCAAATATTGGTGTGAGAGCTAATTCAATCAAGGAACCACTGCATGTTGGTGAAGGCCAATTGAAGAAGAATCAGCCGAGTGGTTCTTGTGGGAGAACAACTCCATTTGGCTCACTAACTTCACACACCATCAGGCTTCCAAGCAGCTCTCAAGGAAACTCAGGTTTCACACTCTAAGCTTAGTGCTCTGTGTTTGCCTAGGACTTAAATGAAGCTTGGTGAGCATCCCACACAAAGGAATGCTCCACATGCGGGTTTCACATGCCACCAACTCCACATTCACAGGCAACTTCAGCGGCACAGCCGTTTTCAGATAGCCCTCAATGCAAAGGCTCTAGACGCGAATATTGGTGTGAGAGCTAATTCAATCAAGCAAGCACTGCATTTTGGTGAAGGGCATATTGAAGAAGAATCAGCCGAGTGGTTCTTGTGGGAGAACAACTCCATTTGGCTCACTAACTTCACACACCATCAGGCTTCCAAGCAGCTCTCAAGGAAACTCAGTTTTCACACTCTAGGCTTAGTGCCCTTTGGGTGCATTATTTAAGAATGACCCTGGTAGAGCATCCCACACAAACGAACGCTCCACATGCGGGTTTCACATGCCACCAACTCCACATTCACAGGCAACTTCAGCGCCACAGCTGTTTTCAGATACCACTCAACGCAAAGGTTCTAGACGCAAATATTGGTGTGAGAGCGAATTCAATCAAGGAAACACTGCATGTTGGTGAAGGGCATATTGAAGAAGAATCAGCCGAGTGGTTCTTGTGGAAGAACAACTCCATTTGGCTCACTAACTTCACACACCATCAGGCTTCCAAGCAGCTCTCAAGGAAACTCAGGTTTCACACTCTATGCTTAGTGCCCTTTGAGTGCATTATCTAGGAATGAACCTGGTAGAGCATCCCACACAAACGAATGCTCCACATGCGGGTTTCACATGCCACCAACTCCACATTCACAGGCAACTGCAGCGCCACAGCCGTTTTCAGATAGCCCTCAAGGCAAAGGCTCTAGACGCAAATATTGGTGTGAGAGCTAATTCAATCAAGGAAACACTGCATGTTGGTGAAGGGCATATTGAAGAAGAATCAGCCGAGTGGTTCTTGTGGGAGAACAACTCCATTTGGCTCACTAACTTCACACACCATCAGGCTTCCAAGCAGCTCTCAAGGAAACTCAGTTTTCACACTCTATGCTTAGTGCCCTTTGAGTGCCTAGAACTGAAATGAAGCTTGGTGAGCATCCCACACAAACGAGTATTCAACATGCGGGTTTCACATGCCACCAACTCCACATTCACAGGCAACTTCAGCGCCACAGCCGTTTTCAGATAGCCCTCAATGCAAAGGCTCTAGACGCGAATATTGGTGTGAGAGCTAATTCAATCAAGGAAACACTGCATGTTGGTGGAGGGCATATTGAAGAAGAACCAGCCGAGTGGTTCTTGTGGGAGAACAACTCCATTTGGCTCACTAACTTCACACACCATCAGGCTTCCAAGCAGCTCTCAAGGAAACTCAGTTTTCACACTCTAGCCTTAGTGCCCTTTGAGTGCCTAGGACTGAAATGAAGCTTGGTGAGCATCCCACACAAACGAATGCTCCACATGTGGGTTTCACATGCCACCAACTCCACATTCACAGGCAACTTCAGCGCCACAGCCGTTTTCAGATAGCCATCAAAGCAAAGGCTCTAGACGTGAATATTGGTGTGAGAGCTAATTCAATCAAGGAAACACTGCATGTTGGTGAAGGCCAATTGAAGAAGAATCAGCCGAGTGGTTCTTGTGGGAGAACAACTCCATTTGGCTCACTAACTTCACACACCATCAGGCTTCCAAGCAGCTCTCAAGGAAACTAAGGTTTCACACTCTATGCTTAGTGCTCTGTGTTTGCCTAGGACTTAAATGAAGCTTGGTGAGCATCCCACACAAAGGAATGCTCCACATGCGGGTTTCACATGCCACCAACTCCACATTCACAGGCAACTTCAGCTGCACAGCCGTTTTCAGATAGCCCTCAATGCAAAGGCTCTAGACGCGAATATTGGTGTGAGAGCTAATTCAATCAAGCAAGCACTGCATTTTGGTGAAGGGCATATTGAAGAAGAATCAGCCGAGTGGTTCTTGTGGGAGAACAACTCCATTTGGCTCACTAACTTCACACACCATCAGGCTTCCAAGCAGCTCTCAAGGAAACTCAGTTTTCACACTCTAGGCTTAGTGCCCTTTGGGTGCATTATTTAAGAATGACCCTGGTAGAGCATCCCACACAAACGAACGCTCCACATGCGCGTTTCACATGCCACCAACTCCACATTCACAGGCAACTTCAGCGCCACAGCTGTTTTCAGATACCACTCAACGCAAAGGTTCTAGACGCAAATATTGGTGTGAGAGCGAATTCAATCAAGGAAACACTGCATGTTGGTGAAGGGCATATTGAAGAAGAATCAGCCGAGTGGTTCTTGTGGGAGAACAACTCCATTTGGCTCACTAACTTCACACACCATCAGGCTTCCAAGCAGCTCTCAAGGAAACTCAGGTTTCACACTCTATGCTTAGTGCCCTTTGAGTGCATTATCTAGGAATGAACCTGGTAGAGCATCCCACACAAACGAATGCTCCACATGCGGGTTTCACATGCCACCAACTCCACATTCACAGGCAACTTCAGCCCCACAGCCGTTTTCAGATAGCCCTCAAGGCAAAGGCTCTAGACGCAAATATTGGTGTGAGAGCTAATTCAATCAAGGAAACACTGCATTTTGGTGGAGGGCATATTGAAGAAGAATCAGCCGAGTGGTTCTTGTGGGAGAACAACTCCATTTGGCTCACTAACTTCACACACCATCAGGCTTCCAAGCAGCTCTCAAGGAAACTCAGTTTTCACACTCTATGCTTAGTGCCCTTTGAGTGCCTAGGACTGAAATGAAACTGGTAGAGCATCCCACACAAACGAATGCTCCACATGCGGGTTTCACATGACACCAACTCCACATGCACAGGCAAATTTATCGCCACAGCCATTTTCTGATAGCCCTCAATGCAAAGGCTCTAGACGCAAATATTGGTGTGAGAGCTAATTCAATCAAGGAAACACTGCATGTTGGTGAAGGGCATATTGAAGAAGAATCAGCCGAGTGGTTCTTGTGGGAGAACAACTCCATTTGGCTCACTAACTTCACACACCATCAGGCTTCCAAGCAGCTCTCAAGGAAACTCAGTTTTCACACTCTATGCTTAGTGCCCTTTGAGTGCCTAGGACTGAAATGAAGCTTGGTGAGCATCCCACACAAACGAATATTCAACATGCGGGTTTCACATGCCACCAACTCCACATTCACAGGCAACTTCAGCGCCACAGCCGTTTTCAGATAGCCCTCAATGCAAAGGCTCTAGACGCGAATATTGGTGTGAGAGCTAATTCAATCAAGGAAACACTGCATGTTGGTGGAGGGCATATTGAAGAAGAACCAGCCGAGTGGTTCTTGTGGAGAACAACTCCATTTGGCTCACTAACTTCACACACCATCAGGCTTCCAAGCAGCTCTCAAGGAAACTCAGTTTTCACACTCTAGGCTTAGTGCCCTTTGAGTGCCTAGGACTGAAATGAAGCTTGGTGAGCATCCCACACAAACGAATGCTCCACATGCGGGTTTCACATGCCACCAACTCCACATTCACAGGCAACTTCAGCGCCACAGCTGTTTTCAGATACCACTCAACGCAAAGGTCTAGACGCAAATATTGGTGTGAGAGCTAATTCAATCAAGGAAACACTGCATGTTGGTGGAGGGCATATTGAAGAAGAATCAGCCGAGTGGTTCTTGTGGGAGAACAACTCCATTTGGCTCACTAACTTCACACACCATCAGGCTTCCAAGCAGCTCTCAAGGAAACTCAGTTTTCACACTCTATGCTTAGTGCCCTTTGAGTGCCTAGGACTGAAATGAAACTGGTAGAGCATCCCACACAAAGGAATATTCAACATGCGGGTTTCACATGCCACCAACTCCACATTCACAGGCAACTTCAGCGCCACAGCCGTTTTCAGATAGCCCTCAATGCAAAGGCTCTAGACGCGAATATTGGTGTGAGAGCTAATTCAATCAAGGAAACACTGCATGTTGCGGAAGGGCATATTGAAGAAGAACCAGCCGAGTGGTTCTTGTGGGAGAAAAACTCCATTTGGCTCACTAACTTCACACACCATCAGGCTTCCAAGCAGCTCTCAAGGAAACTCAGTTTTCACACTCTAGGCTTAGTGCCCTTTGAGTGCCTAGGACTGAATGAAGCTTGGTGAGCATCCACACAAACGAATGCTCACATGCGGGTTTCACATGCCACCAACTCCACATGCACAGGCAAATTCATCGCCACAGCCATTTTCTGATAGCCCTCAATGCAAAGGTTCTAGACGCAAATATTGGTGTGAGAGCTAATTCAATCAAGGAAACACTGCATGTTGGTGAAGGGCATATTGAAGAAGAATCAGCCGAGTGGTTCTTGTGGGAGAACAACTCCATTTGGCTCACGAACTTCACACACCATCAGGCTTCCAAGCAGCTATCAAGTAAACTCAGTTTTCACACTCTATGCTTAGTGCCCTTTGGGTGCATTATTATCTAGGAATGAACTGGTAGAGCATCCCACACAAACGAATGCTCCACATGCGGGTTTCACATGCCACCAACTCCACATTCACGGGCAAATTCATCGCCACAGCCATTTTCTGATAGCTCTCAATGCAAAGGCTCTAGGCGCAAATATTGGTGTGAGAGCTAATTCAATCAAGGAAAACACTGCATGTTGGTGAAGGGCATATGACAGAAGAACCAGCCGAGTGGTTCTTGTGGGAGAAAAACTCCATTTGGCTCACTAACTTCACACACCATCAGGCTTCAAGCAGCTCTCAAGGAAACTCAGTTTTCACACTCTAGGCTTATTGCCCTTTGAGTGCCTAGGACTGAAATGAAGCTTGGTGAGCATCCCACAAAAACGAATGCTCCACATGCGGGTTTCACATGCCACCAACTCCACATTCACAGGCAACTTCAGCGCCACAGCCGTTTTCAGATAGCCCTCAAGGCAAAGGCTCTAGACGCAAATATTGGTGTGAGAGCTAATTCAATCAAGGAAGCACTGCATGTTGGTGGAGGGCATATTGAAGAAGAATCAGCCGAGTGGTTCTTGTGGGAGAACAACTCCATTTGGCTCACTAACTTCACACACCATCAGGCTTCCAAGCAGCTCTCAAGGAAACTCAGTTTTCACACTCTAGGCTTAGTGCACTTTGAGTGCATTATCTAGGAATGAACCTGGTAGAGCATCCCACACAAACGAATGCTCCACATGCGGGTTTCACATGCCACCAACTCCACATTCACAGGCAACTTCATCGCCACAGCCATTTTCTGATAGCCCTCAATGCAAAGGCTCTAGACGCAAATATTGGTGTGAGAGCTAATTCAATCAAGGAAACACTGCATGTTGGTGGAGGGCATATTGAAGAAGAATCAGCCGAGTGGTTCTTGTGGGAGAACAACTCCCATTTGGCTCACTAACTTCACACACCCATCAGGCTTCCAAGCAGCTCTCAAGGAAACTCAGTTTTCACACTCTATGCTTAGTGCCCTTTGAGTGCCTAGAACTGAAATGAAGCTTGGTGAGCATCCCACACAAACGAATGCTCCACATGCGGGTTTCACATGCCACCAACTCCACATTCACAGGCAACTTCAGCGCCACAGCCGTTTTCAGATAGCCCTCAATGCAAAGGCTCTAGACGCAAATATTGGTGTGAGAGCGAATTCAAACAAGGAAACACCTCATGTTGGTGAAGGGCATATTGAAGAAGAATCAGCCGAGTGGTTCTTGTGGGAGAACAACTCCATTTGGCTCACTAACTTTGCACACCATCAGGCTTCCAAGCAGCTCTAAAGGAAACTCAGTTTTCACACTCTAGGCTTAGTGCCCTTTCAGTGCATTATCTAGGAATGAACCTGGTAGAGCATCCCACACAAACGAATGCTCCACATGCGGGTTTCACATGCCACCAACTCCACATTCACAGGCAACTTCAGCCCCACAGCCGTTTTCAGATAGCCCTCAATGCAAAGGCTCTAGACGCAAATATTGGTGTGAGAGCTAATTCAATCAAGGAAACACTGCATGTTGGTGAAGGGCATATTGAAGAAGAACCAGCCGAGTGGTTCTTGTGGGGGAACAACTCCATTTGGCTCACTAACTTCACACACCATCAGGCTTCCAAGCAGCTCTCAAGGAAACTCAGTTTTCACACTCTATGCCTAGTGCCCTTTGAGTGAATAGGACTGAAATGAAGCTTGGTGAGCATCCCACAAAAACGAATGCTCCACATGCGGGTTTCACATGCCACCAACTCCACATTCACAGGCAACTGCAGCGCCACAGCCGTTTTCAGATAGCCCTCAAGGCAAAGGCTCTAGACGCAAATATTGGTGTGAGAGCTAATTCAATCAAGGAAGCACTGCATTTTTGTGAAGGGCATATTGAAGAAGAATCAGCCGAGTGGTTCTTGTGGGAGAACAACTCCATTTGGCTCACTAACTTCGCACACCATCAGGCTTCCAAGCAGCTCTCAAGGAAACTCAGTTTTCACACTCTATGCTTAGTGCCCGTTGAGTGCATTATCTAGGAATGAACCTGGTAGAGCATCCCACACAAACGAATGCTCCACATGCGGGTTTCACATGCCACCAACTCCACATTCACAGGCAACTTCAGCCCCACAGCCGTTTTCAGATACCACTCAACGCAAAGGATCTAGACGCAAATATTGGTGTGAGAGCTAATTCAATCAAGGAAACACTGCATGTTGGTGGAGGGCATATTGAAGAAGAATCAGCCGAGTGGTTCTTGTGGGAGAACAACTCCATTTGGCTCACTAACTTCACACACCATCAGGCTTCCAAGCAGCTCTCAAGGAAACTCAGTTTTAACACTCTAGGCTTAGTGCACTTTGAGTGCATTATCTACGAATGAACCTGGTAGAGCATCCCACACAAACGAATGCTCCACATGCGGGTTTCACATGCCACCAACTCCACATTCACCGGCAACTTCAGCGCCACAGCCGTTTTCAGATAGCCCTCAATGCAAAGGCTCTAGACGCAAATATTGGTGTGAGAGCGAATTCAAACAAGGAAACACTGCATGTTGGTGAAGGGCATATTGAAGAAGAATCAGCCGAGTGGTTCTTGTGGGAGAACAACTCCATTTGGCTCACTAACTTTGCACACCATCAGGCTTCCAAGCAGCTCTCAAGGAAACTCAGTTTTCACACTCTATGCTTAGTGCTCTTTGTTTGCCTAAGACTGAAATGAAGCTTGGTGAGCATCTCACACAAACGAATGCTCCACATGCGGGTTTCACATGCCACCAACTAAACATTCACAGGCAACTTCAGCGCCACAGCCATTTTCTGATAGCCCTCAATGCAAAGGCTCTAGACGCAAATATTGGTGTGAGAGCTAATTCAATCAAGGAAACACTGCATGTTGGTGAAGGGCATATTGAAGAAGAATCAGCCGAGTGGTTCTTGTGGGAGAACAACTCCATTTGGCTCACTAACTTCACACACCATCAGGCTTCCAAGCAGCTCTCAAGGAAACTCAGTTTTCACACTCTAAGCTTAGTGCTCTTTGTTTGCCTAGGACTGAAATGAAGCTTGGTGAGCATCCCACACAAACGAATGCTCCACATGCGGGTTTCACATGCCACCAACTCCACATTCACAGGAACTTCAGCGCCACAGCCGTTTTCAGATAGCCATCAATGCAAAGGCTCTAGATGCGAATATTGGTGTGAGAGCTAATTCAATCAAGGAAACACTGCATGTTGCTGAAGGGCATATTGAAGAAGAATCAGCCGAGTGGTTCTTGTGGGAGAACAACTCCATTTGGCTCACTAACTTCACATACCATCAGGCTTCCAAGCAGCTCTCAAGGAAACTCAGTTTTCACACTCTATGCTTAGTGCTCTTTGAGTGCATTATCTAGGAATGAAAATGGTAGAGCATCCCACACAAATGAATGCTCCACATGCGGGTTTCACATGCCACCAACTCCACATTCACAGGCAACTTCGGCGCCACAGCCGTTTTCAGATAGCCCTCAATGCAAAGGCTCTAGAAGCGAATATTGGTGTGAGAGCTAATTCAATCAAGGAAACACTGCATGTTGCTGAAGGGCATATTGAAGAAGAATCAGCCGAGTGGTTCTTGTGGGAGAACAACTCCATTTGGCTCACTAACTTTGCACACCATCAGGCTTCCAAGCAGCTCTAAAGGAAACTCAGTTTTCACACTCTATGCTTAGTGCTCTTTGTTTGCCTAGGACTGAAATGAAGCTTGGTGAGCATCTCACACAAACGAATGCTCCACATGCGGGTTTCACATGCCACCAACTCCACATTCACAGGCAACTTCAGCGCCACAGCCATTTTCTGATAGCCCTCAATGCAAAGGCTCTAGACGCAAATATTGGTGTGAGAGCTAATTCAATCAAGGAAACACTGCATGTTGGTGAAGGGCATATTGAAGAAGAATCAGCCGAGTGGTTCTTGTGGGAGAACAACTCATTTGGCTCACTAACTTCACACACCATCAGGCTTCCAAGCAGCTTTCAAGGAAACTCAGTTTTCACACTCTATGCTTAGTGCACTTTGAGTGCCTAGAACTGAAATGAAGCTTGGTGAGCATCCCACACAAACGAATGCTCCACATGCGGGTTTCACATGCCACCAACTCCACATTCACAGGCAACTTCAGCGGCACAGCCGTTTTGAGATAGCCCTCAATGCAAAGGCTCTAGACGCGAATATTGGTGTGAGAGCTAATTCAATCAAGGAAACACTGCATGTTGGTGAAGGGCATATTGAAGAAGAACCAGCCGAATGGTTCTTGTGGGAGAACAACTCCATTTGGCTCACTAACTTCACACACCATCAGGCTTCCAAGCAGCTCTCAAGGAAACTCAGTTTTCACACTCTAGGCTTAGTGCCCTTTGAGTGCCTAGGACTGAAATGAAGCTTGGTGAGCATCCCACACAAACGAATGCTCCACATGCGGGTTTCACATGCCACCAACTCCACATTCACCGGCAACTTCAGCGCCACAGCCGTTTTCAGATAGCCCTCAATGCAAAGGCTCTAGACGCAAATATTGGTGTGAGAGCGAATTCAAACAAGGAAACACTGCATGTTGGTGAAGGGCATATTGAAGAAGAATCAGCCGAGTGGTTCTTGTGGGAGAACAACTCCATTTGGCTCACTAACTTTGCACACCATGAGGCTTCCAAGCAGCTCTCAAGGAAACTCAGTTTTCACACTCTATGCTTAGTGCTCTTTGTTTGACTAAGACTGAAATGAAGCTTGGTGAGCATCTCACACAAACGAATGCTCCACATGCGGGTTTCACATGCCACCAACTAAACATTCACAGGCAACTTCAGCGCCACAGCCATTTTCTGATAGCCCTCAATGAGAAGGCTCTAGACGCAAATATTGGTGTGAGAGCTAATTCAATCAAGGAAACACTGCATGTTGGTGAAGGGCATATTGAAGAAGAATCAGCCGAGTGGTTCTTGTGGGAGAACAACTCCATTTGGCTCACTAACTTCACACACCATCAGGCTTCCAAGCAGCTCTCAAGGAAACTCAGTTTTCACACTCTAAGCTTAGTGCTCTTTGTTTGCCTAGGACTGAAATGAAGCTTGGTGAGCATCCCACACAAACGAATGCTCCACATGCGGGTTTCACATGCCACCAACTCCACATTCACAGGAACTTCAGCGCCACAGCCGTTTTCAGATAGCCATCAATGCAAAGGCTCTAGATGCGAATATTGGTGTGAGAGCTAATTCAATCAAGGAAACAATGCATGTTGGTGAAGGGCACATTGAAGAAGAATCAGCCGAGTGGTTCTTGTGGGAGAACAACTCCATTTGGCTCACTAACTTCACACACCATCAGGCTTCCAAGCAGCTCTCAAGGAAACTCAGTTTTCACACTCTATGCTTAGTGCCCTTTGAGTGCATTATCTAGGAATGAAAATGGTAGAGCATCCCACACAAATGAATGCTCCACATGCGGGTTTCACATGCCACCAACTCCACATTCACAGGCAACTTCGGCGCCACAGCCGTTTTCAGATAGCCCTCAATGCAAAGGCTCTAGAAGCGAATATTGGTGTGAGAGCTAATTCAATCAAGGAAACACTGCATGTTGCTGAAGGGCATATTGAAGAAGAATCAGCCGAGTGGTTCTTGTGGGAGAACAACTCCATTTGGCTCACTAACTTTGCACACCATCATGCTTCCAAGCAGCTCTCAAGGAAACTCAGTTTTCACACTCTATGCTTAGTGCTCTTTGTTTGCCTAGGACTGAAATGAAGCTTGGTGAGCATCTCACACAAACGAATGCTCCACATGCGGGTTTCACATGCCACCAACTCCACATTCACAGGCAACTTCAGCGCCACAGCCATTTTCTGATAGCCCTCAATGCAAAGGCTCTAGACGCAAATATTGGTGTGAGAGCTAATTCAATCAAGGAAACACTGCATGTTGGTGAAGGGCATATTGAAGAAGAATCAGCCGAGTGGTTCTTGTGGGAGAACAACTCCATTTGGCTCACTAACTTCACACACCATCAGGCTTCCAAGCAGCTCTCAAGGAAACTCAGTTTTCACACTCTAAGCTTAGTGCTCTTTGTTTGCCTAGGACTGAAATGAAGCTTGGTGAGCATCCCACACAAACGAATGCTCCACATGCGGGTTTCACATGCCACCAACTCCACATTCACAGGAACTTCAGCGCCACAGCTGTTTTCAGATAGCCCTCAATGCAAAGGCTCTAGACACGAATATTGGTGTGAGAGCTAATTCAATCAAGGAAACACTGCATGTTGGTGAAGGGCATATTGAAGAAGAACCAGCCGAGTGGTTCTTGTGGGAGAACAACTCCATTTGGCTCACTAACTTCACACACCATCAGGCTTCCAAGCAGCTCTCAAGGAAACTCAGGTTTCACACTCTATGCTTAGTGCCCGTTGAGTGCATTATCTAGGAATGAACCTGGTAGAGCATCCCACACAAACGAATGCTCCACATGCGGGTTTCACATGCCACCAACTCCACATTCACAGGCAACTTCAGCCCCACAGCCGTTTTCAGATACCACTCAACGCAAAGGATCTAGACGCAAATATTGGTGTGAGAGCTAATTCAATCAAGGAAACACTGCATGTTGGTGGAGGGCATATTGAAGAAGAATCAGCCGAGTGGTTCTTGTGGGAGAACAACTCCATTTGGCTCACTAACTTCACACACCATCAGGCTTCCAAGCAGCTCTCAAGGAAACTCAGTTTTCACACTCTAGGCTTAGTGCACTTTGAGTGCATTATCTAGGAATGAAAATGGTAGAGCATCCCACACAAACGAATGCTCCACATGCGGGTTTCACATGCCCCCAACTCCACATTCACAGGCAAATTCATCGCCACAGCCATTTTCTGATAGCCCTCAATGCAAAGGCTCTAGACGCAAATATTGGTGTGAGAGCTAATTCAATCAAGGAAACACTGCATGTTGGTGGAGGGCATATTGAAGAAGAATCAGCCGAGTGGTTCTTGTGGGAGAACAACTCCATTTGGCTCACTAACTTCACACACCATCAGGCTTCCAAGCAGCTTTCAAGGAAACTCAGTTTTCACACTCTATGCTTAGTGCCCTTTGAGTGCCTAGAACTGAAATGAAGCTTGGTGAGCATCCCACACAAACGAATGCTCCACATGCGGGTTTCACATGCCACCAACTCCACATTCACAGGCAACTTCAGCGGCACAGCCGTTTTCAGATAGCCCTCAATGCAAAGGCTCTAGACGCGAATATTGGTGTGAGAGCTAATTCAATCAAGGAAACACTGCATGTTGGTGAAGGGCATATTGAAGAAGAACCAGCCGAGTGGTTCTTGTGGGAGAACAACTCCATTTGGCTCACTAACTTCACACACCATCAGGCTTCCAAGCAGCTCTCAAGGAAACTCAGTTTTCACACTCTAGGCTTAGTGCCCTTTGAGTGCCTAGGACTGAAATGAAGCTTGGTGAGCATCCCACACAAACGAATGCTCCACATGCGGGTTTCACATGCCACCAACTCCACATTCACAGGCAACTTCGGCGCCACAGCCGTTTTCAGATAGCCCTCAATGCAAAGGCTCTAGACGCAAATATTGGTGTGAGAGCGAATTCAAACAAGGAAACACCTCATGTTGGTGAAGGGCATATTGAAGAAGAATCAGCCGAGTGGTTCTTGTGGGAGAACAACTCCATTTGGCTCACTAACTTTGCACACCATCAGGCTTCCAAGCAGCTCTAAAGGAAACTCAGTTTTCACACTCTAGGCTTAGTGCCCTTTCAGTGCATTATCTAGGAATGAACCTGGTATAGCATCCCACATAAACGAATGCTCCACATGCGGGTTTCACATGCCACCAACTCCACATTCACAGGCAACTTCAGCCCCACAGCCGTTTTCAGATAGCCCTCAACGCAAAGGCTCTAGACGCAAATATTGGTGTGAGAGCTAATTCAATCAAGGAAACACTGCATGTTGGTGAAGGGCATATTGAAGAAGAACCAGCCGAGTGGTTCTTGTGGGAGAAAAACTCCATTTGGCTCACTAACTTCACACACCATCAGGCTTCCAAGCAGCTCTCAAGGAAACTCAGTTTTCACACTCTAGGCTTATTGCCCTTTGAGTGCCTAGGACTGAAATGAAGCTTGGTGAGCATCCCACAAAAACGAATGCTCCACATGCGGGTTTCACATGCCACCAACTCCACATTCACAGGCAACTGCAGCACCACAGCCGTTTTCAGATAGCCCTCAAGGAAAAGGCTCTAGACGCAAATATTGGTGTGAGAGCTAATTCAATCAAGGAAGCACTGCATTTTTGTGAAGGGCATATTGAAGAAGAATCAGCCGAGTGGTTCTTGTGGGAAAACAACTCCATTTGGCTCACTAACTTAGCACACCATCAGGCTTCCAAGCAGCTCTCAAGGAAACTCAGGTTTCACACTCTATGCTTAGTGCCCGTTGAGTGCATTATCTGGGAATGAACCTGGTAGAGCATCCCACACAAACGAATGCTCCACATGCGGGTTTCACATGCCACCAACTCCACATTCACAGGCAACTTCAGCGCCACAGCCGTTTTCAGATATCCCTCAATGCAAAGGCTCTAGACGCGAATATTGGTGTGAGAGCTAATTCAATCAAGGAAACACTGCATGTTGGTGAAGGGCATATTGAAGAAGAATCAGCCGAGTGGTTCTTGTGGGAGAACAACTCCATTTGGCTCACTAACTTCACACACCATCAGGCTTCCAAGCAGCTCTCAAGGAAACTCAGTTTTCACACTCTAGGTTTAGTGCCCTTTGAGTGCCTAGGACTGAAATGAAGCTTGGTGAGCATCCCACACAAACGAATGCTCCACATGCGGGTTTCACATGCCACCAACTCCACATTCACAGGCAAATTCATCGCCACAGCCTTTTTCTGATATCCCTCAATGCAAAGGCTCTAGACGCAAATATTGGTGTGAGAGCTAATTCAATCAAGGAAACACTGCATGTTGGTGGAGGGCATATTGAAGAAGAATCAGCCGAGTGGTTCTTGTGGGAGAACAACTCCATTTGGCTCACTAACTTCACACACCATCAGGCTTCCAAGCAGCTCTCAAGGAAACTCAGTTTTCACACTCTATGCTTAGTGCCCTTTGAGTGCCTAGAACTGAAATGAAGCTTGGTGAGCATCCCACACACGAATGCTCCACATGCGGGTTTCACATGCCACCAACTCCACATTCACAGGCAACTTCTCGGCACAGCCGTTTTCAGATAGCCCTCAATGCAAAGGCTCTAGACGCGAATATTGGTGTGAGAGCTAATTCAATCAAGGAAACACTGCATGTTGGTGAAGGGCATATTGAAGAAGAACCAGCCGAATGGTTCTTGTGGGAGAACAACTCCATTTGGCTCACTAACTTCACACACCATCAGGCTTCCAAGCAGCTCTCAAGGAAACTCAGTTTTCACACTCTAGGCTTAGTGCCCTTTGAGTGCCTAGGACTGAAATGAAGCTTGGTGAGCATCCCACACAAACGAATGCTCAACATGCGGGTTTCACATGCCACCAACTCCACATTCACAGGCAACTTCAGCGCCACAGCCGTTTTCAGATAGCCCTCAATGCAAAGGCTCTAGACGCAAATATTGGTGTGAGAGCGAATTCAAACAAGGAAACACCTCATGTTGGTGAAGGGCATATTGAAGAAGAATCAGCCGAGTGGTTCTTGTGGGAGAACAACTCCATTTGGCTCACTAACTTTGCACACCATTAGGCTTCCAAGCAGCTCTAAAGGAAACTCAGTTTTCACACTCTAGGCTTAGTGCCCTTTCAGTGCATTATCTAGGAATGAACCTGGTATAGCATCCCACACAAACGAATGCTCCACATGCGGGTTTCACATGCCACCAACTCCACATTCACAGGCAACTTCAGCCCCACAGCCGTTTTCAGATAGCCCTCAACGCAAAGGCTCTAGACGCAAATATTGGTGTGAGAGCTAATTCAATCAAGGAAACACTGCATGTTGGTGAAGGGCATATTGAAGAAGAACCAGCCGAGTGGTTCTTGTGGGAGAAAAACTCCATTTGGCTCACTAACTTCAAACACCATCAGGCTTCCAAGCAGCTCTCAAGGAAACTCAGTTTTCACACTCTAGGCTTATTGCCCTTTGAGTGCCTAGGACTGAAATGAAGCTTGGTGAGCATCCCACAAAAAAGAATGCTCCACATGCGGGTTTCACATGCCACCAACTCCACATTCACAGGCAACTGCAGCACCACAGCCGTTTTCAGATAGCCCTCAAGGAAAAGGCTCTAGACGCAAATATTGGTGTGAGAGCTAATTCAATCAAGGAAGCACTGCATTTTTGTGAAGGGCATATTGAAGAAGAATCAGCCGAGTGGTTCTTGTGGGAGAACAACTCCATTTGGCTCACTAACTTCGCACACCATCAGGCTTCCAAGCAGCTCTCAAGGAAACTCAGTTTTCACACTCTATGCTTAGTGCCCGTTGAGTGCATTATCTAGGAATGAACCTGGTAGAGCATCCCACACAAACGAATGCTCCACATGCGGGTTTCACATGCCACCAACTCCACATTCACAGGCAACTTCAGCCCCACAGCCGTTTTCAGATACCACTCAACGCAAAGGATCTAGACGCAAATATTGGTGTGAGAGCTAATTCAATCAAGGAAACACTGCATGTTGGTGGAGGGCATATTGAAGAAGAATCAGCCGAGTGGTTCTTGTGGGAGAACAACTCCATTTGGCTCACTAACTTCACACACCATCAGGCTTCCAAGCAGCTCTCAAGGAAACTCAGTTTTCACACTCTAGGCTTAGTGCACTTTGAGTGCATTATCTAGGAATGAACCTGGTAGAGCATCCCACACAAACGAATGCTCCACATGCGGGTTTCACATGCCACCAACTCCACATTCACAGGCAACTTCAGCGCCACAGCCGTTTTCAGATAGCCCTCAATGCAAAGGATCTAGACGCGAATATTGGTGTGAGAGCTAATTCAATCAAGGAAACACTGCATGTTGGTGAAGGGCATATTGAAGAAGAATCAGCCGAGTGGTTCTTGTGGGAGAACAACTCCATTTGGCTCACTAACTTCACACACCATCAGGCTTCCAAGCAGCTCTCAAGGAAACTCAGTTTTCACACTCTATGCTTAGTGCTCTTTGTTTGCCTAGGACTGAAATGAAGCTTGGTGAGCATCTCACACAAACGAATGCTCCACATGCGGGTTTCACATGCCACCAACTCCACATTCACAGGCAACTTCAGCGCCACAGCCATTTTCTGATAGCCCTCAATGCAAAGGCTCTAGATGCAAATATTTGTGTGAGAGCTAATTCAATCAAGGAAACACTGCATGTTGGTGAAGGGCATATTGAAGAAGAATCAGCCGAGTGGTTCTTGTGGGAGAACAACTCCATTTGGCTCACTAACTTCACACACCATCAGGCTTCCAAGCAGCTCTCAAGGAAACTCAGTTTTCACACTCTATGCTTAGTGCTCTTTGTTTGCCTAGGACTGAAATGAAGCTTGGTGAGCATCCCACACAAACGAATGCTCCACATGCGGGTTTCACATGCCACCAACTCCACATTCACAGCAACTTCTGCGCCACAGCCGTTTTCAGTTAGCCATCAATGCAAAGGCTCTAGACGCGAATATTGGTGTGAGAGCTAATTCAATCAAGGAAACACTGCATTTTGGTTGAGGGCATATTGAAGAAGAATCAGCCGAGTGGTTCTTGTGGGAGAACAACTCCATTTGGCTCACTAACTTCACACACCATCAGGCTTCCAAGCAGCTCTCAAGGAAACTCAGTTTTCACACTCTAGGCTTAGTGCCCTTTGAGTGCATTATCTAGGAATGAACCTGGTAGAGCATCCCACACAAACGAATGCTCCACATGCGGGTTTCACATGCCACCAACTCCACATTCACAGGCAACTTCAGCGCCACAGCCTTTTTCAGATAGCCCTCAATGCAAAGGCTCTAGACGCGAATATTGGTGTGAGAGCTAATTCAATCAAGGAAACACTGCATTTTGGTTGAGGGCATATTGAAGAAGAATCAGCCGAGTGGTTCTTGTGGGAGAACAACTCCATTTGGCTCACTAACTTCACACACCATCAGGCTTCCATGCAGCTCTCAAGGAAACTCAGTTTTCACACTCTATGCTTAGTGCCCTTTGAGTGCCTAGGACTGAAATGAACCTGGTAGAGCATCCCACACAAATGAATGCTCCACATGCGGGTTTCACATGCCACCAACTCCACATTCACAGGCAAATTCATCGCCACAGCCATTTTCTGATAGCCCTCAATGCAAAGGTTCTAGACGCAAATATTGGTGTGAGAGCTAATTCAATCAAGGAAACACTGCATGTTGGTGAAGGGCATATTGAAGAAGAATCAGCCGAGTGGTTCTTGTGGGAGAACAACTCCATTTGGCTCACTAACTTCACACACCATCAGGCTTCCAAGCAGCTCTCAAGGAAACTCAGTTTTCACACTCTAGGCTTAGTGCCCTTTGAGTGCATTATCTAGGAATGAACCTGGTAGAGCATCCCACACAAACGAATGCTCCACATGAGGGTTTCACATGCCACCAACTCCACATTCACAGGCAACTTCAGCCCCACAGCCGTTTTCAGATAGCCCTCAATGCAAAGGCTCTAGACGCGAATAATGGTGTGAGAGCTAATTCAATCAAGGAAACACTGCATGTTGGTGAAGGGCATATTGAAGAAGAATCAGCCGAGTGGTTCTTGTGGGAGAACAACTCCATTTGGCTCACTAACTTCACACACCATCAGGCTTCCAAGCAGCTCTCAAGGAAACTCAGTTTTCACACTTTATGCTTAGTGCTCTTTGTTTGCCTAGGACTGAAATGAAGCTTGGTGAGCATCTCACACAAACGAATGCTCCACATGCGGGTTTCACATGCCACCAACTCCACATTCACAGGCAAATTCATCGCCACAGCCTTTTTCTGATATCCCTCAATGCAAAGGCTCTAGACGCAAATATTGGTGTGAGAGCTAATTCAATCAAGGAAACACTGCATGTTGGTGGAGGGCATATTGAAGAAGAATCAGCCGAGTGGTTCTTGTGGGAGAACAACTCCATTTGGCTCACTAACTTCACACACCATCAGGCTTCCAAGCAGCTCTCAAGGAAACTCAGTTTTCACACTCTATGCTTAGTGCCCTTTGAGTGCCTAGAACTGAAATGAAGCTTGATGAGCATCCCACACAAACGAATGCTCCACATGCGGGTTTCACATGCCACCAACTCCACATTCACAGGCAACTTCAGCGGCACAGCCGTTTTCAGATAGCCCTCAACGCAAAGGCTCTAGGCGCAAATATTGGTGTGAGAGCTAATTCAATCAAGGAAGCACTGCATTTTGGTGAAGGGCATATTGAAGAAGAATCAGCCGAGTGGTTCTTGTGGGAGAACAACTCCATTTGGCTCACTAACTTCACACACCATCAGGCTTCCAAGCAGCTCTCAAGGAAACTCAGTTTTCACACTCTATGCTTAGTGCCCTTTGAGTGCCTATGACTGAAATGAAGCTTGGTGAGCATCCCACACAAACGAATGCTCCACATGCGGGTTTCACATGCCACCAACTCCACATTCACAGGCAACTTCAGTGCCAAAACCGTCTTCAGATAGCCCTCAACGCAAAGGCTGTAGACACGAATATTGGTGTGAGAGCTAATTCAATCAAGGAAACACTGCATGTTGGTGAAGGGCATATTGAAGAAGAATCAGCAGAGTGGTTGTTGTGGGAGAACAACTCCATTTGGCTCACTAACTTCACACACCATCAGGCTTCCAAGCAGCTCTCAAAGAAACTCAGTTTTCACACTCTAGGCTTAGTGCTCTTTGTTTGCCTAGGACTGAAATGAAGCTTGGTGAGCATCTCACACAAACGAATGCTCCACATGCGGGTTTCACATGCCACCAACTCCACATTCACAGGCAACTTCAGCGCCACAGTCATTTTCTGATAGCCCTCAATGCAAAGGCTCTAGACGCAAATATTGGTGTGAGAGCTAATTCAATCAAGGAAACACTGCATGTTGGTGAAGGGCATATTGAAGAAGAATCAGCCGAGTGGTTCTTGTGGGAGAACAACTCCATTTGGCTCACTAACTTCACACACCATCAGGCTTCCAAGCAGCTCTCAAGGAAACTCAGTTTTCACACTCTAAGCTTAGTGCTCTTTGTTTGCCTAGGACTGAAATGAAGCTTGGTGAGCATCCCACACAAACGAATGCTCCACATGCGGGTTTCACATGCCACCAACTCCACATTCACAGCAACTTCTGCGCCACAGCCGTTTTCAGATAGCCATCAATGCAAAGGCTCTAGATGCGAATATTGGTGTGAGAGCTAATTCAATCAAGGAAACACTGCATGTTGGTGAAGGGCATATTGAAGAAGAATCAGCCTAGTGGTTCTTGTGGGAGAACAACTCCATTTGGCTCACTAACTTCACACACCATCAGGCTTCCAAGCAGCTCTCAAGGAAACTCAGTTTTCACACTGTATGCTTAGTGTCCTTTGAGTGCCTAGGACTGAAATGAAGCTTGGTGAGCATCCCACACAAACGAATGCTCCACATGCGGGTTTCACATGCCACCAACTCCACATTCACAGGCAACTTCAGCCCCACAGCCGTTTTCAGATACCACTCAACGCAAAGGCTCTAGACGCAAATATTGGTGTGAGAGCTAATTCAATCAAGGAAGCACTGCATGTTGGTGAAGGCCAATTGAAGAAGAATCAGCTGATGCTTCTTGTGGGAGAACAACTCCATTTGGCTCACTAACTTCACACACCATCAGGCTTCCAAGCAGCTCTCAAGGAAACTCAGTTTTCACACTCTATGCTTAGTGCCCTTTGAGTGCCTAGGACTGAAATGAAGCTTGGTGAGCATCCCACACAAACGAATGCTCCACATGCGGGTTTCACATGCCACCAACTCCACATTCACAGGCAACTTCAGCGCCACAGCCCTTTTCAGATAGCCCTCAATGCAAAGGCTCTAGACGCAAATATTGCTGTGGGAGCTAATTCAATCAAGGAAAATCTGCATGTTGGTGAAGGGCATATTGAAGAAGAATCAGCCGAGTGGTTCTTGTGGGAGAACAACTCCATTTGGCTCACTAACTTCACACACCATCAGGCTTCCAAGCAGCTCTCAAGGAAACTCAGTTTTCACACTCTATGCTTAGTGTCCTTTGAGTGCCTAGGACTGAAATGAAGCTTGTTGAGCATCCCACACAAACGAATGCTCCACATGCGGGTTTCACATGCCACCAACTCCACATTCACAGGCAACTTCAGCGGCACAGCCGTTTTCAGATACCACTCAACGCAAAGGCTCTAGACGCAAATATTGGTGTGAGAGCTAATTCAATCAAGGAAGCACTGCATGTTGGTGAAGGGCATATTGAAGAAGAATCAGCTGATGGTTCTTGTGGGAGAACAACTCCATTTGGCTCACTAACTTCACACACCATCAGGCTTCCAAGCAGCTCTCAAGGAAACTCAGTTTTCACACTCTATGCTTAGTGCCCTTTGAGTGCCTAGGACTGAAATGAAGCTTGGTGAGCATCCCACACAAACGAATGCTCCACATGCGGGTTTCACATGCCACCAACTCCACATTCACAGGCAACTTCAGTGCCACAGCCGTTTTCAGATAGCCCTCAATGCAAAGGCTCTAGACGCGAATATTGGTGTGAGAGCTAATTCAATCAAGGAAACACTGCATGTTGGTGAAGGACATATTGAAGAAGAATCAGCCGAGTGGTTCTTGTGGGAGAACAACTCCATTTGGCTCACTAACTTCACACATCATCAGGCTTCCAAGCAGCTCTCAAGGAAACTCAGTTTTCACACTCTAGGCTTAGTGCCCTTTGAGTGCATTATCTAGGAATGAACCTGATAGAGCATCCCACACAAACGAATGCTCCACATGCGGGTTTCACATGCCACCAACTCCACATTCACAGGCAACTTCAGCGCCACAGCCGTTTTCAGATACCACTCAACGCAAAGGTTCTAGATGCAAATATTGGTGTGAGAGCTAATTCAATCAAGGAAGCACTGCATGTTGGTGAAGGGCATATTGAAGAAGAATCAGCCGAGTGGTTCTTGTGGGAGAACAACTCCATTTGGCTCACTAACTTCACACACCATCCGGCTTCCAAGCAGCTCTCAAGGAAACTCAGTTTTCACACTCTATGCTTAGTGCCCTTTGAGTGCCTAGGACTGAAATGAAGCTTGGTGAGCATCCCACACAAACGAATGCTCCACATGCGGGTTTCACATGCCACCAACTCCACATTCACAGGCAACTTCAGCGCCACAGCCGTTTTCAGATACCATTCAACGCAAAGGCTCTAGATGCAAATATTGGTGTGAGAGCTAATTCAATCAAGGAAGCACTGCATGTTGGTGAATGCCAATTGAAGAAGAATCAGCCGAGTGGTTTTGTGGGAGAACAACTCCATTTGGCTCACTAACTTCACACACCATCAGGCTTCCAAGCAGCTCTCAAGGAAACTCAGTTTTCACACTCTAGGCTTAGTGCCCTTTGAGTGCATTATCTAGGAATGACCTGGTAGAGCATCCCACACAAACGAATGCTCCACATGCGGGTTTCACATGCCACCAACTCCACATTCATAGGCAACTTCAGCGCCACAGCCGTTTTCAGATAGCCCTCAATGCAAAGGCTCTAGACGCGAATATTGGTGTGAGAGCTAATTCAATCAAGGAAACACTGCATGTTGGTGAAGGGCATATTGAAGAAGAATCAGCCGAGTGGTTTTTGTGGGAGAACAACTCCATTTGGCTCACTAACTTCACACACCATCAGGCTTCCAAGCAGCTCTCAAGGAAACTCAGTTTTCACACTTTATGCTTAGTGCTCTTTGTTTGCCTAGGACTGAAATGAAGCTTGGTGAGCATCTCACACAAACGAATGCTCCACATGCGGGTTTCACATGCCACCAACTCCACATTCACAGGCAACTTCAGCCCCACAGCCGTTTTCAGATACCACTCAACGCAAAGGCTCTAGACGCAAATATTGGTGTGAGAGCTAATTCAATCAAGGAAACACTGCATGTTGGTGAAGGGCATATTGAAGAAGAATCAGCTGATGGTTCTTGTGGGAGAACAACTCCATTTGGCTCACTAACTTCACACACCATCAGGCTTCCAAGCAGCTCTCAAGGAAACTCAGTTTTCACACTCTATGCTTAGTGTCCTTTGAGTGCCTAGGACTGAAATGAAGCTTGGTGAGCATCCCACACAAACGAATGCTCCACATGCGGGTTTCACATGCCACCAACTCCACATTCACAGGCAACTTCAGCCCCACAGCCGTTTTCAGATACCACTCAACGCAAAGGCTCTAGACGCAAATATTGGTGTGAGAGCTAATTCAATCAAGGAAGCACTGCATTTTGGTGAAGGGCATATTGAAGAAGAATCAGCCGAGTGGTTCTTGTGGGAGAACAACTCCATTTGGCTCACTAACTCCACACACCATCAGGCTTCCAAGCAGCTCTCAAGGAAACTCAGTTTTCACACTCTAGGCTTAGTGCCCTTTGAGTGCCTAGGACTGAAATGAAGCTTGGTGAGCATCCCACACAAACGAATGCTCCACATGCGGGTTTCACATGCCACCAACTCCACATTCACAGGCAACTTCAGTGCCACAGCCGTTTTCAGATAGCCCTCAATGCAAAGGCTCTAGACGCGAATATTGGTGTGAGAGCCAATTCAATCAAGGAAGCACTGCATGTTGGTGAAAGGCATATTGAAGAAGAATCAGCAGAGTGGTTATTGTGGGAGAACAACTCCATTTGGCTCACTAACTTCACACACCATCAGGCTTCCAAGCAGCTCTCAAGGAAACTCAGTTTTCACACTCTATGCTTAGTGCTCTTTGTTTGCCTTGGACTGAAATGAAGCTTGGTGAGCATCTCACACAAACGAATGTTCCACATGCGGGTTTCACATGCCACCAACTCCACATTCACAGGCAACTTCAGCGCCACAGTCATTTTCTGATAGCCATCAATGCAAAGGCTCTAGACGCAAATATTGGTGTGAGAGCTAATTCAATCAAGGAAACACTGCATGTTGGTGAAGGGCATATTGAAGAAGAATCAGCCGAGTGGTTCTTGTGGGAGAACAACTCCATTTGGCTCACTAACTTCACACACCATCAGGCTTCCAAGCAGCTCTCAAGGAAACTCAGTTTTCACACTCTAAGCTTAGTGCTCTTTGTTTGCCTAGGACTGAAACGAAGCTTGGTGAGCATCCCACACAAAGGAATGCTCCACATGCGGGTTTCACATGCCACCAACTCCACATTCACAGCAACTTCTGCGCCACAGCCGTTTTCAGATAGCCATCAATGCAAAGGCTCTAGATGCGAATATTGGTGTGAGAGCTAATTCAATCAAGGAAACAATGCATGTTGGTGAAGGGCATATTGAAGAAGAATCAGCCGAGTGGTTCTTGTGGGAGAACAACTCCATTTGGCTCACTAACTTCACACACCATCAGGCTTCCAAGCAGCTCTCAAGGAAACTCAGTTTTCACACTCCATGCTTAGTGCCCTTTGAGTGCATTATCTAGGAATGAACCTGGTAGAGCATCCCACACAAACGAATGCTCCACATGCGGGTTTCACATGCCACCAACTCCACATTCACAGGCAACTTCAGCGCCACAGCCGTTTTCAGATAGCCATCAATGCAAAGGCTCTAGACGCGAATAATGGTGTGAGAGCTAATTCAATCAAGGAAGCACTGCATGTTGGTGAAGGGCATATTGAAGAAGAATCACCCGAGTGGTTCTTGTGGGAGAACAACTCCATTTGGCTCACTAACTTCACACACCATCAGGCTTCCAAGCAGCTCTCAAGGAAACTCAGTTTTCACACTGTATGCTTAGTGTCCTTTGAGTGCCGAGGACTGAAATGAAGCTTGGTGAGCATCCCACACAAACGAATGCTCCACATGCGGGTTTCACATGCCACCAACTCCACATTCACAGGCAACTTCAGCCCCACAGCCGTTTTCAGATACCACTCAACGCAAAGGCTCTAGACGCAAATATTGGTGTGAGAGCTAATTCAATCAAGGAAGCACTGCATGTTGGTGAAGGGCATATTGAAGAAGAATCAGCTGATGCTTCTTGTGGGAGAACAACTCCATTTGGCTCACTAACTTCACACACCATCAGGCTTCCAAGCAGCTCTCAAGGAAACTCAGTTTTCACACTCTATGCTTAGTGCCCTTTGAGTGCCTAGGACTGAAATGAAGCTTGGTGAGCATCCCACACAAACGAATGCTCCACATGCGGGTTTCACATGCCACCAACTCCACATTCACAGGCAACTTCAGCGCCACAGCCGTTTTCAGATAGCCCTCAATGCAAAGGCTCTAGACGCAAATATTGGTGTGAGAGCTAATTCAATCAAGGAAAATCTGCATGTTGGTGAAGGGCATATTGAAGAAGAATCAGCCGAGTGGTTCTTGTGGGAGAACAACTCCATTTGGCTCACTAACTTCACACACCATCAGGCTTCCAAGCAGCTCTCAAGGAAACTCAGTTTTCACACTGTATGCTTAGTGTCCTTTGAGTGCCTAGGACTGAAATGAAGCTTGGTGAGCATCCCACACAAACGAATGCTCCACATGCGGGTTTCACATGCCACCAACTCCACATTCACAGCAACTTCTGCGCCACAGCCGTTTTCAGATAGCCATCAATGCAAAGGCTCTAGATGCGAATATTGGTGTGAGAGCTAATTCAATCAAGGAAACACTGCATTTTGGTGAAGGGCATATTGAAGAAGAATCAGCCGAGTGGTTCTTGTGGGAGAACAACTCCATTTGGCTCACTAACTTCACACACCATCAGGCTTCCAAGCAGCTCTCAAGGAAACTCAGTTTTCACACTCCATGCTTAGTGCCCTTTGAGTGCATTATCTAGGAATGAACCTGGTAGAGCATCCCACACAAACGAATGCTCCACATGCGGGTTTCACATGCCACCAACTCCACATTCACAGGCAACTTCAGCCCCTCAGCCGTTTTCAGATAGCCATCAATGCAAAGGCTCTAGACGCAAATATTGGTGTGAGAGCTAATTCAATCAAGGAAGCACTGCATGTTGGTGAAGGGCATATTGAAGAAGAATAACCCGAGTGGTTCTTGTGGGAGAACAACTCCATTTGGCTCACTAACTTCACACACCATCAGGCTTCCAAGCAGCTCTCAAGGAAACTCAGTTTTCACACTGTATGCTTAGTGTCCTTTGAGTGCCTAGGACTGAAATGAAGCTTGGAGAGCATCCCACACAAACGAATGCTCCACATGCGGGTTTCACATGCCACCAACTCCACATTCACAGGCAACTTCAGCCCCACAGCCGTTTTCAGATACCACTCAACGCAAAGGCTCTAGACGCAAATATTGGTGTGAGAGCTAATTCAATCAAGGAAGCACTGCATGTTGGTGAAGGGCATATTGAAGAAGAATCAGCTGATGCTTCTTGTGGGAGAACAACTCCATTTGGCTCACTAACTTCACACACCATCAGGCTTCCAAGCAGCTCTCAAGGAAACTCAGTTTTCACACTCTATGCTTAGTGCCCTTTGAGTGCCTAGGACTGAAATGAAGCTTGGTGAGCATCCCACACAAACGAATGCTCCACATGCGGGTTTCACATGCCACCAACTCCACATTCACAGGCAACTTCAGCGCCACAGCCGTTTTCAGATAGCCCTCAATGCAAAGGCTCTAGACGCAAATATTGGTGTGAGAGCTAATTCAATCAAGGAAACACTGCATGTTGGTGAAGGGCATATTGAAGAAGAATCAGCCGAGTGGTTCTTGTGGGAGAACAACTCCATTTGGCTCACTAACTTCACACACCATCAGGCTTCCAAGCAGCTCTCAAGGAAACTCAGTTTTCACACTGTATGCTTAGTGTCCTTTGAGTGCCTAGGACTGAAATGAAGCTTGGTGAGCATCCCACACAAACGAATGCTCCACATGCGGGTTTCACATGCCACCAACTCCACATTCAGAGGCAACTTCAGCGCCACAGCCGTTTTCAGATACCACTCAACGCAAAGGCTCTAGACGCAAATATTGGTGTGAGAGCTAATTCAATCAAGGAAGCACTGCATGTTGGTGAAGGGCATATTGAAGAAGAATCAGCTGATGATTCTTGTGGGAGAACAACTCCATTTGGCTCACTAACTTCACACACCATCAGGCTTCCAAGCAGCTCTCAAGGAAACTCAGTTTTCACACTCTATGCTTAGTGCCCTTTGAGTGCCTAGGACTGAAATGAAGCTTGGGGAGCATCCAACACAAACGAATGCTCCACATGCGGGTTTCACATGCCACCAAGTCCACATTCACAGGCAACTTCAGCGCCACAGCCGTTTTCAGATAGCCCTCAATGCAAAGGCTCTAGACGCGAATATTGGTGTGAGAGTGAATTCAATCAAGGAAACACTGCATGTTGGTGAAGGGCATATTGAAGAAGAATCAGCCGAGTGGTTCTTGTGGGAGAACAACTCCATTTGGCTCACTAACTTCACACACCACCAGGCTTCCAAGCAGCTCTCAAGGAAACTCAGTTTTCACACTCTATGCTTAGTGCCCTTTGAGTGCCTAGGACTGAAATGAAGCTTGGTGAGCATCCCACACAAACGAATGCTCCACATGCGGGTTTCACATGCCACCAACTCCACATTCACAGGCAACTTCAGCGCCACAGCCGTTTTCAGATACCATTCAACGCAAAGGCTCTAGATGCAAATATTGGTGTGAGAGCTAATTCAAACAAGGAAACACCTCATGTTGGTGAAGGGCATATTGAAGAAGAATCAGCCGAGTGGTTTTGTGGGAGAACAACTCCATTTGGCTCACTAACTTCACACACCATCAGGCTTCCAAGCAGCTCTCAAGGAAACTCAGTTTTCACACTCTATGCTTAGTGCCCTTTGAGTGCATTATCTAGAAATGAACCTGGTAGAGCATCCCACACAAAGGAATGCTCCACATGCGGGTTTCACATGCCACCAACTCCACATTCACAGGCAACTTCAGCGCCACAGCCGTTTTCAGATAGCCCTCAAGGCAAAGGCTCTAGACGCAATATTGGTGTGAGCACTAATTCAATCAAGGAAACACTGCATGTTGGTGAAGGGCATATTCAAGAAGAATCAGCCGAGTGGTTCTTGTGGGAGAACAACTCCATTTGGCTCACTAACTTCACACACCATCAGGCTTCCAAGCAGCTCTCAAGGAAACTCAGTTTTCACACTCTAGGCTTAGTGCCCTTTGAGTGCCTAGGACTGAAATGAAGCTTGGTGAGCATCCCACACAAACGAATGCTCCACATGCGGGTTTCACATGCCACCAACTCCACATTCATAGGCAACTTCAGCGCCACAGCCGTTTTCAGATAGCCCTCAATGCAAAGGCTCTAGACGCAAATATTGCTGTGAGAGCTAATTCAATCAAGGAAACACTGCATGTTGGTGAAGGGCATATTGAAGAAGAATCAGCCGAGTGGTTCTTGTGGGAGAACAACTCCATTTGGCTCACTAACTTCACACACCATCAGGCTTCCAAGCAGCTCTCAAGGAAACTCAGTTTTCACACTGTATGCTTAGTGTCCTTTGAGTGCCTAGGACTGAAATGAAGCTTGGTGAGCATCCCACACAAACGAATGCTCCACATGCGGGTTTCACATGCCACCAACTCCACATTCACAGGCAACTTCAGCGGCACAGCCGTTTTCAGATAGCCCTCAACGCAAAGGCTCTAGACGCAAATATTGGTGTGAGAGCTAATTCAATCAAGGAAGCACTGCATGTTGGTGAAGGGCATATTGAAGAAGAATCAGCTGATGGTTCTTGTGGGAGAACAACTCCATTTGGCTCACTAACTTCACACACCATCAGGCTTCCAAGCAGCTCTCAAGGAAACTCAGTTTTCACACTCTATGCTTAGTGCCCTTTGAGTGCCTAGGACTGAAATGAAGCTTGGGGAGCATCCAACACAAACGAATGCTCCACATGCGGGTTTCACATGCCACCAAGTCCACATTCACAGGCAACTTCAGTGCCACAGCCGTTTTCAGATAGCCCTCAATGCAAAGGCTCTAGACGCGAATATTGGTGTGAGAGTGAATTCAATCAAGGAAACACTGCATGTTGGTGAAGGGCATATTGAAGAAGAATCAGCCGAGTGGTTCTTGTGGGAGAACAACTCCATTTGGCTCACTAACTTCACACACCACCAGGCTTCCAAGCAGCTCTCAAGGAAACTCAGTTTTCACACTCTATGCTTAGTGCCCTTTGAGTGCCTAGGACTGAAATGAAGCTTGGTGAGCATCCCACACAAACGAATGCTCCACATGCGGGTTTCACATGCCACCAACTCCACATTCACAGGCAACTTCAGCGCCACAGCCGTTTTCAGATACCATTCAACGCAAAGGCTCTAGATGCAAATATTGGTGTGAGAGCTAATTCAAACAAGGAAACACCTCATGTTGGTGAAGGGCATATTGAAGAAGAATCAGCCGAGTGGTTTTGTGGGAGAACAACTCCATTTGGCTCACTAACTTCACACACCATCAGGCTTCCAAGCAGCTCTCAAGGAAACTCAGTTTTCACACTCTATGCTTAGTGCCCTTTGAGTGCATTATCTAGAAATGAACCTGGTAGAGCATCCCACACAAAGGAATGCTCCACATGCGGGTTTCACATGCCACCAACTCCACATTCACAGGCAACTTCAGCGCCACAGCCGTTTTCAGATAGCCCTCAAGGCAAAGGCTCTAGACGCAATATTGGTGTGAGCACTAATTCAATCAAGGAAACACTGCATGTTGGTGAAGGGCATATTCAAGAAGAATCAGCCGAGTGGTTCTTGTGGGAGAACAACTCCATTTGGCTCACTAACTTCACACACCATCAGGCTTCCAAGCAGCTCTCAAGGAAACTCAGTTTTCACACTCTAGGCTTAGTGCCCTTTGAGTGCCTAGGACTGAAATGAAGCTTGGTGAGCATCCCACACAAACGAATGCTCCACATGCGGGTTTCACATGCCACCAACTCCACATTCATAGGCAACTTCAGCGCCACATCCGTTTTCAGATAGCCCTCAATGCAAAGGCTCTAGACGCAAATATTGCTGTGAGAGCTAATTCAATCAAGGAAACACTGCATGTTGGTGAAGGGCATATTGAAGAAGAATCAGCCGAGTGGTTCTTGTGGGAGAACAACTCCATTTGGCTCACTAACTTCACACACCATCAGGCTTCCAAGCAGCTCTCAAGGAAACTCAGTTTTCACACTGTATGCTTAGTGTCCTTTGAGTGCCTAGGACTGAAATGAAGCTTGGTGAGCATCCCACACAAACGAATGCTCCACATGCGGGTTTCACATGCCACCAACTCCACATTCACAGGCAACTTCAGCGGCACAGCCGTTTTCAGATAGCCCTCAACGCAAAGGCTCTAGACGCAAATATTGGTGTGAGAGCTAATTCAATCAAGGAAGCACTGCATGTTGGTGAAGGGCATATTGAAGAAGAATCAGCTGATGGTTCTTGTGGGAGAACAACTCCATTTGGCTCACTAACTTCACACACCATCAGGCTTCCAAGCAGCTCTCAAGGAAACTCAGTTTTCACACTCTATGCTTAGTGCCCTTTGAGTGCATTATCTAGAAATGAACCTGGTAGAGCATCCCACACAAAGGAATGCTCCACATGCGGGTTTCACATGCCACCAACTCCACATTCACAGGCAACTTCAGCGCCACAGCCGTTTTCAGATAGCCCTCAAGGCAAAGGCTCTAGACGCAATATTGGTGTGAGCACTAATTCAATCAAGGAAACACTGCATGTTGGTGAAGGGCATATTCAAGAAGAATCAGCCGAGTGGTTCTTGTGGGAGAACAACTCCATTTGGCTCACTAACTTCACACACCATCAGGCTTCCAAGCAGCTCTCAAGGAAACTCAGTTTTCACACTCTAGGCTTAGTGCCCTTTGAGTGCCTAGGACTGAAATGAAGCTTGGTGAGCATCCCACACAAACGAATGCTCCACATGCGGGTTTCACATGCCACCAACTCCACATTCATAGGCAACTTCAGCGCCACAGCCGTTTTGAGATAGCCCTCAATGCAAAGGCTCTAGACGCAAATATTGCTGTGAGAGCTAATTCAATCAAGGAAACACTGCATGTTGGTGAAGGGCATATTGAAGAAGAATCAGCCGAGTGGTTCTTGTGGGAGAACAACTCCATTTGGCTCACTAACTTCACACACCATCAGGCTTCCAAGCAGCTCTCAAGGAAACTCAGTTTTCACACTGTATGCTTAGTGTCCTTTGAGTGCCTAGGACTGAAATGAAGCTTGGTGAGCATCCCACACAAACGAATGCTCCACATGCGGGTTTCACATGCCACCAACTCCACATTCACAGGCAACTTCAGCGGCACAGCCGTTTTCAGATAGCCCTCAACGCAAAGGCTCTAGACGCAAATATTGGTGTGAGAGCTAATTCAATCAAGGAAGCACTGCATGTTGGTGAAGGGCATATTGAAGAAGAATCAGCTGATGGTTCTTGTGGGAGAACAACTCCATTTGGCTCACTAACTTCACACACCATCAGGCTTCCAAGCAGCTCTCAAGGAAACTCAGTTTTCACACTCTATGCTTAGTGCCCTTTGAGTGCGTAGGACTGAAATGAAGCTTGGTGAGCATCCCACACAAACGAATGCTCCACATGCGGGTTTCACATGCCACCAACTCCACATTCACAGGCAACTTCAGTGCCACAGCCGTTTTCAGATAGCCCTCAATGCAAAGGCTCTAGACTTGAATATTGGTGTGAGAGCTAATTCAATCAAGGAAACACTGCATGTTGGTGAAGGGCATATTGAAGAAGAATCAGCCGAGTGGTTCTTGTGGGAGAACAACTCCATTTGGCTCACTAACTTCACACACCATCAGGCTTCCAAGCAGCTCTCAAGGAAACTCAGTTTTCACACTCTATGCTTAGTGCCCTTTGAGTGCGTAGGACTGAAATGAAGCTTGGTGAGCATCCCACACAAACGAATTCTCCACATGCGGGTTTCACATGCCACCAACTCCACATTCACAGGCAACTTCAGCGCCACAGCCGTTTTCAGATAGCCATCAATGCAAAGGCTCTAGACGCAAATATTGGTGTGAGAGCTAATTCAATCAAGGAAACACTGCATGTTGCGGAAGGGCATATTGAAGAAGAATCAGCCTAGTGGTTCTTGTGGGAGAACAACTCCATTTGGCTCACTAACTTCGCACACCATGAGGCTTCCAAGCAGCTCTCAAGGAAACTCAGTTTTCACACTCTATGCTTAGTGCCCTTTGAGTGCCTAGGACTGAAATGAACCTGGTAGAGCATCCCACACAAACGAATGCTCCACATGCGGGTTTCACATGCCACCAACTCCACATTCACAGGCAACTTCAGCGCCACAGCCGTTTTCAGATAGCCCTCAATGCAAAGGCTCTAGACGCGAATATTGGTGTGAGAGCTAATTCAATCAAGGAAACACTGCATGTTGGTGAAGGTCAATTGAAGAAGAATCAGCCGAGTGGTTCTTGTGGGAGAACAACTCCATTTGGCTCACTAACTTCACACACCATCAGGCTTCCAAGCAGCTCTCAAGGAAACTCAGCTTTCACAGTCTGTGCTTAGTGCCCGTTTAGTGCATTATCTAGAAATGAACCTGTTAGAGCATCCCACACAAAGGAATGCTCCACATGCGGGTTTCACATGCCACCAACTCCACATTCACAGGCAACTTCAGCGCCACAGCCGTTTTCAGATAGCCCTCAATGCAAAGGCTCTAGACGCGAATATTGGTGTGAGAGCTAATTCAATCAAGGAAGCACTGCATGTTGGGGAAGGGCATATTGAACAAGGATGAGCCGAGTGGTTCTTGTGGGAGAACAACTCCATTTGGCTCACTAACTTCACACACCATCAGGCTTCCAAGCAGCTCTCAAGGAAACTCAGTTTTCACACTCTATGCTTAGTGCCCATTGAGTGTCTAGGACTGAAATGAAGCTTGGTGAGCATCCCACACAAACGAATGCTCCACATGCGGGTTTCACATGCCACCAACTCCACATTCACAGGCAACTTCAGCGCCACAGCCGTTTTCAGATAGCCATCAATGCAAAGGCTCTAGACGCAAATATTGGTGTGAGAGCTAATTCAATCAAAGAAGCAATGCATGATGGTGAAGGGCATATTGAAGAAGAATCAGCCGAGTGGTTCTTGTGGGAGAACAACTCCATTTGGCTCACTAACTTCACACACCATCAGGCTTCCAAGCAGCTCTCAAGGAAACTCAGTTTTCACACACTATGCTTAGTGCCCTTTGAGTGCATTATCTAGAAATGAACCTGTTAGAGCATCCCACACAAAGAAATGCTCCACATGCGGGTTTCACATGCCACCAACTCCACATTCACAGGCAACTTCAGCGCCACAGCCGTTTTCAGATAGCCCACAATGCAAAGGCTCTAGACGCGAATATTGGTGTGAGAGCTAATTCAATCAAGGAAACACTGCATGTTGGTGAAGGTCAACTGAAGAAGAATCAGCCTAGTGGTTCTTGTGGGAGAACAACTCCATTTGGCTCACTAACTTCACACACCATCAGGCTTCCAAGCAGCTCTCAAGGAAACTCAGTTTTCACACTCTATGCTTAGTGCCCTTTGAGTGCATTATCTAGAAATGAACCTGGTAGAGCATCCCACACAAAGGAATGCTCCACATGCGGGTTTCACATGCCACCAACTCCACATTCACAGGCAACTTCAGCGCCACAGCCGTTTTCAGATAGCCCTCAAGGCAAAGGCTCTAGACGCAATATTGGTGTGAGCACTAATTCAATCAAGGAAACACTGCATGTTGGTGAAGGGCATATTCAAGAAGAATCAGCCGAGTGGTTCTTGTGGGAGAACAACTCCATTTGGCTCACTAACTTCACACACCATCAGGCTTCCAAGCAGCTCTCAAGGAAACTCAGTTTTCACACTCTAGGCTTAGTGCCCTTTGAGTGCCTAGGACTGAAATGAAGCTTGGTGAGCATCCCACACAAACGAATGCTCCACATGCGGGTTTCACATGCCACCAACTCCACATTCACAGGCAACTTCAGCGGCACAGCCGTTTTCAGATAGCCCTCAACGCAAAGGCTCTAGACGCAAATATTGGTGTGAGAGCTAATTCAATCAAGGAAACACTGCATGTTGGTGAAGGGCATATTGAAGAAGAATCAGCTGATGGTTCTTGTGGGAGAACAACTCCATTTGGCTCACTAACTTCACACACCATCAGGCTTCCAAGCAGCTCTCAAGGAAACTCAGTTTTCACACTCTATGCTTAGTGCCCTTTGAGTGCCTAGGACTGAAATGAAGCTTGGTGAGCATCCCACACAAACGAATGCTCCACATGCGGGTTTCACATGCCACCAACTCCACATTCACAGGCAACTTCAGTGCCACAGCCGTTTTCAGATAGCCCTCAATGCAAAGGCTCTAGACTTGAATATTGGTGTGAGAGCTAATTCAATCAAGGAAACACTGCATGTTGGTGAAGGGCATATTGAAGAAGAATCAGCCGAGTGGTTCTTGTGGGAGAACAACTCCATTTGGCTCACTAACTTCACACACCATCAGGCTTCCAAGCAGCTCTCAAGGAAACTCAGTTTTCACACTCTATGCTTAGTGCCCTTTGAGTGCGTAGGACTGAAATGAAGCTTGGTGAGCATCCCACACAAACGAATTCTCCACATGCGGGTTTCACATGCCACCAACTCCACATTCACAGGCAACTTCAGCGCCACAGCCGTTTTCAGATAGCCATCAATGCAAAGGCTCTAGACGCAAATATTGGTGTGAGAGCTAATTCAATCAAGGAAACACTGCATGTTGCGGAAGGGCATATTGAAGAAGAATCAGCCTAGTGGTTCTTGTGGGAGAACAACTCCATTTGGCTCACTAACTTCGCACACCATGAGGCTTCCAAGCAGCTCTCAAGGAAACTCAGTTTTCACACTCTATGCTTAGTGCCCTTTGAGTGCCTAGGACTGAAATGAACCTGGTAGAGCATCCCACACAAACGAATGCTCCACATGCGGGTTTCACATGCCACCAACTCCACATTCACAGGCAACTTCAGCGCCACAGCCGTTTTCAGATAGCCCTCAATGCAAAGGCTCTAGACGCGAATATTGGTGTGAGAGCTAATTCAATCAAGGAAACACTGCATGTTGGTGAAGGTCAATTGAAGAAGAATCAGCCGAGTGGTTCTTGTGGGAGAACAACTCCATTTGGCTCACTAACTTCACACACCATCAGGCTTCCAAGCAGCTCTCAAGGAAACTCAGCTTTCACAGTCTGTGCTTAGTGCCCGTTTAGTGCATTATCTAGAAATGAACCTGTTAGAGCATCCCACACAAAGGAATGCTCCACATGCGGGTTTCACATGCCACCAACTCCACATTCACAGGCAACTTCAGCGCCACAGCCGTTTTCAGATAGCCCTCAATGCAAAGGCTCTAGACGCGAATATTGGTGTGAGAGCTAATTCAATCAAGGAAGCACTGCATGTTGGGGAAGGGCATATTGAACAAGGATGAGCCGAGTGGTTCTTGTGGGAGAACAACTCCATTTGGCTCACTAACTTCACACACCATCAGGCTTCCAAGCAGCTCTCAAGGAAACTCAGTTTTCACACTCTATGCTTAGTGCCCATTGAGTGTCTAGGACTGAAATGAAGCTTGGTGAGCATCCCACACAAACGAATGCTCCACATGCGGGTTTCACATGCCACCAACTCCACATTCACAGGCAACTTCAGCGCCACAGCCGTTTTCAGATAGCCATCAATGCAAAGGCTCTAGACGCAAATATTGGTGTGAGAGCTAATTCAATCAAAGAAGCAATGCATGATGGTGAAGGCATATTGAAGAAGAATCAGCCGAGTGGTTCTTGTGGGAGAACAACTCCATTTGGCTCACTAACTTCACACACCATCAGGCTTCCAAGCAGCTCTCAAGGAAACTCAGTTTTCACACACTATGCTTAGTGCCCTTTGAGTGCATTATCTAGAAATGAACCTGTTAGAGCATCCCACACAAAGAAATGCTCCACATGCGGGTTTCACATGCCACCAACTCCACATTCACAGGCAACTTCAGCGCCACAGCCGTTTTCAGATAGCCCACAATGCAAAGGCTCTAGACGCGAATATTGGTGTGAGAGCTAATTCAATCAAGGAAACACTGCATGTTGGTGAAGGTCAACTGAAGAAGAATCAGCCTAGTGGTTCTTGTGGGAGAACAACTCCATTTGGCTCACTAACTTCACACACCATCAGGCTTCCAAGCAGCTCTCAAGGAAACTCAGTTTTCACACTCTATGCTTAGTGCCCTTTGAGTGCGTAGGACTGAAATGAAGCTTGGTGAGCATCCCACACAAACGAATTCTCCACATGCGGGTTTCACATGCCACCAACTCCACATTCACAAGCAACTTCAGCGCCACAGCCGTTTTCAGATAGCCATCAATGCAAAGGCTCTAGACGCAAATATTGGTGTGAGAGCTAATTCAATCAAGGAAACACTGCATGTTGCGGAAGGGCATATTGAAGAAGAATCAGCCTAGTGGTTCTTGTGGGAGAACAACTCCATTTGGCTCACTAACTTCGCACACCATGAGGCTTCCAAGCAGCTCTCAAGGAAACTCAGTTTTCACACTCTATGCTTAGTGCCCTTTGAGTGCCTAGGACTGAAATGAACCTGGTAGAGCATCCCACACAAACGAATGCTCCACATGCGGGTTTCACATGCCACCAACTCCACATTCACAGGCAACTTCAGCGCCACAGCCGTTTTCAGATAGCCCTCAATGCAAAGGCTCTAGACGCGAATATTGGTGTGAGAGCTAATTCAATCAAGGAAACACTGCATGTTGGTGAAGGTCAATTGAAGAAGAATCAGCCGAGTGGTTCTTGTGGGAGAACAACTCCATTTGGCTCACTAACTTCACACACCATCAGGCTTCCAAGCAGCTCTCAAGGAAACTCAGCTTTCACAGTCTGTGCTTAGTGCCCGTTTAGTGCATTATCTAGAAATGAACCTGGTAGAGCATCCCACACAAACGAATGCTCCACATGCGGGTTTCACATGCCACCAACTCCACATTCACAGGCAACTTCAGCGCCACAGCCGTTTTCAGATAGCCCTCAATGCAAAGGCTCTAGACGCGAATATTGGTGTGAGAGCTAATTCAATCAAGGAAGCACTGCATGTTGGATAAGGGCATATTGAACAAGGATGAGCCGAGTGGTTCTTGTGGGAGAACAACTCCATTTGGCTCACTAACTTCACACACCATCAGGCTTCCAAGCAGCTCTCAAGGAAACTCAGATTTCACACTCTATGCTTAGTGCCCATTGAGTGCCTAGGACTGAAATGAAGCTTGGTGAGCATCCCACACAAACGAATGCTCCACATGCGGGTTTCACATGCCACCAACTCCACATTCACAGGCAACTTCAGCGCCACAGCCGTTTTCAGATAGCCATCAATGCAAAGGCTCTAGACGCAAATATTGGTGTGAGAGCTAATTCAATCAAGGAAGCACTGCATGTTGGTGAAGGGCATATTGAAGAAGAATCAGCCGAGTGGTTCTTGTGGGAGAACAACTCCATTTGGCTCACTAACTTCACACACCATCAGGCTTCCAAGCAGCTCTCAAGGAAACTCAGTTTTCACACTCTATGCTTAGTGCCCTTTGAGTGCATTATCTAGAAATGAACCTGGTAGAGCATCCCACACAAAGGAATACTCCACATGCGGATTTCACATGCCACCAACTCCACATTCACAGGCAACTTCAGCGCCACAGCCGTTTTCAGATAGCCCTCAATGCAAAGGCTCTAGACGCAAATATTGGTGTGAGAGCTAATTCAATCAAGGAAACACTGCATGTTGGTGAAGGGCATATTGAAGAAGAATCAGCCAAGTGGTACTTGTGGGAGAACAACTCCATTTGGCTCACTAACTTCACACACCATCAGGCTTCCAAGCAGCTCTCAAGGAAACTCAGTTTTCACACACTATGCTTAGTGCCCTTTGAGTGCATTATCTAGAAATGAACCTGTTAGAGCATCCCACACAAAGGAATGCTCCACATGCGGGTTTCACATGCCACCAACTCCACATTCACAGGCAACTTCAGCGCCACAGCCGTTTTCAGATAGCCCTCAATGCAAAGGCTCTAGACGCGAATATTGCTGTGGGAGCTAATTCAATCAAGGAAACACTGCATGTTGGTGAAGGGCGTATTGAAGAAGAATCAGCCGAGTGGTTCTTGTGGGAGAACAACTCCATTTGGCTCACTAACTTCACACACCATCAGGCTTCCAAGCAGCTCTCAAGGAAACTCAGTTTTCACACTCTATGCTTAGTGCCCTTTGAGTGCCTAGGACTGAAATGAAGCTTGGTGAGCATCCCACACAAACGAATGCTCCACATGCGGGTTTCACATGCCACCAACTCCACATTCACAGGCAACTTCAGCGCCACAGCCGTTTTCAGATAGCCCTCAATGCAAAGGCTCTAGACTTGAATATTGGTGTGAGAGCTAATTCAATCAAGGAAACACTGCATGTTGGTGGAGGGCATATTGAAGAATAATCAGCCGAGTGGTTCTTGTGGGAGAACAACTCCATTTGGCTCATTAACTTCACACACCATCAGGCTTCCAAGCAGCTCTCAAGGAAACTGAGGTTTCACACTCTATGCTTAGTGCAATTTGAGTGCCTAGGACTGAAATGAAGCTTGGTGAGCATCCCACACAAACGAATGCTCCACATGCGGGTTTCACATGCCACCAACTCCACATTCACAGGCAACTTCAGCGCCACAGCCGTTTTCAGATAGCCCTCAATGCAAAGGCTCTAGACGCAAATATTGCTGTGAGAGCTAATTCAATCAAGGAAACACCTCATGTTGGTGAAGGGCATATTGAAGAAGAATCAGTCGAGTGGTTCTTGTGGGAGAACAACTCCATTTGGCTCACTAACTTCACACACCATCAGGCTTCCAAGCAGCTCTCAAGGAAACTCAGTTTTCACACTCTATGCTTAGTGCAATTTGAGTGCCTAGGACTGAAATGAAGCTTGGTGAGCATCCCACACAAACGAATGCTCCACATGCGGGTTTCACATGCCACCAACTCCACAGTCACAGGCAACTTCAGCGCCACAGCCGTTTTCAGATAGCCCTCAATGCAAAGGCTCTAGACGCAAATACTGGTGTGAGAGCTAATTCAATCAAGGAAACACTGCATGTTGGTGAAGGGCATATTGAAGAAGAATCAGCCGAGTGGTTCTTGTGGGAGAACAACTCCATTTGGCTCACTAACTTCACACCATCAGGCTTCCAAGCAGCTCTCAAGGAAACTCAGCTTTCACACTCTATGCTTAGTGCCCTTTGAGTGCCTAGGACTGAAATGAACTTGGTGAGTTTCCCATACAAACGAATGCTCCACATGCGGGTTTCACATGCCACCAACTCCACATTCACAGGCAACTTCAGCGCCACAGCCGTTTTCAGATAGCCCTCAATGCAAAGGCTCTAGACGCAAATATTGGTGTGAGAGCTAATTCAATCAAGGAAACACTGCATGTTGGTGAAGGGCATATTGAAGAATAATCAGCCGAGTGGTTCTTGTGGGAGAACAACTCCATTTGGCTCACTAACTTCACACACCATCAGGCTTCCAAGCAGCTCTCAAGGAAACTCAGTTTTCACACTCTAGGCTTAGTGCCCTTTGAGTGCCTAGAACTGAAATGAAGCTTGGTGAGTTTCCCATACAAACGAATGCTCCACATGCGGGTTTCACATGCCACCAACTCCACATTCAGAGGCAACTTCAGCGCCACAGCCGTTTTCAGATAGCCCTCAATGCAAAGGATCTAGACGCAAATACTGGTGTGAGAGCTAATTCAATCAAGGAAACACCTCATGTTGGTGAAGGGCATATTGAAGAAGAATCAGTCGAGTGGTTCTTGTGGGAGAACAACTCCATTTGGCACACTAACTTCACACACCATCAGGCTTCCAAGCAGCTCTCAAGGAAACTCAGTTTTCACACTCTATGCTTAGTGCCCTTTGAGTGCATTATCTAGGAATGAACCTGGTAGAGCATCCCACACAAAGGAATGCTCCACATGCGGGTTTCACATGCCACCAACTCCACATTCACAGGCAACTTCAGCGCCACAGTCGTTTTCAGATAGCCCTCAATGCAAAGGCTCTAGGCGCAAATATTGGTGTGAGAGCTAATTCAATCAAGGAAACACTGCATGTTGGGGAAGGCCTATTGAAGAAGAATCAGCCTAGTGGTTCTTGTGGGAGAACAACTCCATTTGGCTCACTAACTTCACACACCATCAGGCTTCCAAGCAGCTCTCAAGGAAACTCAGTTTTCACACTCTAAGCTTAGTGCTCTTTGTTTGCCTAGGACTGAAATGAAGCTTGGTGAGCATCCCACACAAACGAATGCTCCACATGCGGGTTTCACATGCCACCAACTCCACATTCACAGGCAACTTCAGCGCCACAGCCGTTTTCAGATAGCCCTCAATGCAAAGGCTCTAGAATCAAATATTGGTGTGAGAGCTAGTTCAATAAAGGAAACACTGCATGTTGGTGAAGGTCATATTGAAGAAGAAATAGCCGAGTGGTTCTTGTGGGAGAACAACTCCATTTGGCTCACTAACTTCACACACCATCAGGCTTCCAAGCAGCTCTCAAGGAAACTCAGTTTTCACACTCTATGCTTAGTGCCCTTTGAGTGCATTATCTAGGAAAGAACCTGGTAGAGCATCCCACACAAAGGAATGCTCCACATGCGGGTTTCACATGCCACCAACTCCACATTCAAAAGCAATTTCACCGCCACAGCTGTTTTCAGATAGCCCTCAATGCAAAGTCTCTAGACGCAAATATTGCTGTGGGAGCTAATTCAATCAAGAAAACACTGCATGTTGGTGAAGGGCATATTGAAGAAGAATCAGCCGAGTGGTTCTTGTGGGAGAACCACTCCATTTGGCTCACTAACTTCACACACCATCAGGCTTCCAAGCAGCTCTCAAGGAAACTCAGTTTTCACACTCTATGCTTAGTGCCCTTTAGGTGGCTAGGACTGAAATGAAGCTTGGTGAGCATCCCACACAAACGAATGCTCCACATGCGGGTTTCACATGCCACCAACTCCACATTCATAGGCAACTTCAGCGCCACAGCCGTTTTCAGATAGCCCTCAATGCAAAGGATATAGATGCAAATATTGGTGTGAGAGCTAATTCAATCAAGGAAGCACTGCATTTTGGTGAAGGGCATATTGAAGAAGAATCAGTCGAGTGGTTTTGTGGGAGAACAACTCCATTTGGCTCACTAACTTCACACACCATCAGGCTTCCAAGCAGCTCTCAAGGAAACTCAGTTTTCACACTGTATGCTTAGTGCCCTTTGAGTGCATTATCTAGGAAAGAACCTGGTAGCATCCCACACAAAGGAATGCTCCACATGCGGGTTTCACATGCCACCAACTCCACATTCAAAAGCAATTTCAGCGCCACAGCCGTTTTCAGATAGCCCTCAATGCAAAGGCTCTAGACGCAAATATTGCTGTGGGACCTAATTCAATCAAGGAAACACTGCATTTTGGTGGAGGGCATATTGAAGAAGAATCAGCCGAGTGGTTCTTGTGGGAGAACAACTCCATTTGGCTCACTAACTTCACACACCATCAGGCTTCCAAGCAGCTCTCAAGGAAACTCAGTTTTCACACTCTATGCTTAGTGCCCTTTGAGTGCATTATCTAGAAATGAACCTGGTAGAGCATCCCACACAAAGGAATGCTCCACATGCGGGTTTCACATGCCACCAACTTCACATTCTTAGGAAACTTCAGCGCCACAGCCGTTTTCAGATAGCCTTCAATGCAAAGGCTCTAGACGCAAATATTGGTGTGAGAGCTAATTCAATCAAGGAAACACTGCATGTTGGTGAAGGGCATATTGAAGAAGGATCAGCCTAGTGGTTCTTGTGGGAGAACAACTCCATTTGGCTCACTAACTTCACACACCATCAGGCTTCCAAGCAGCTCTCAAGGAAACTCAGTTTTCACACTCTATGCTTAGTGCCCTTTGAGTGCGTAGGACTGAAATGAAGCTTGGTGAGCATCCCACACAAACGAATTCTCCACATGCGGGTTTCACATGCCACCAACTCCACATTCACAAGCAACTTCAGCGCCACAGCCGTTTTCAGATAGCCATCAATGCAAAGGCTCTAGACGCAAATATTGGTGTGAGAGCTAATTCAATCAAGGAAACACTGCATGTTGCGGAAGGGCATATTGAAGAAGAATCAGCCTAGTGGTTCTTGTGGGAGAACAACTCCATTTGGCTCACTAACTTCGCACACCATGAGGCTTCCAAGCAGCTCTCAAGGAAACTCAGTTTTCACACTCTATGCTTAGTGCCCTTTGAGTGCCTAGGACTGAAATGAACCTGGTAGAGCATCCCACACAAACGAATGCTCCACATGCGGGTTTCACATGCCACCAACTCCACATTCACAGGCAACTTCAGCGCCACAGCCGTTTTCAGATAGCCCTCAATGCAAAGGCTCTAGACGCGAATATTGGTGTGAGAGCTAATTCAATCAAGGAAACACTGCATGTTGGTGAAGGTCAATTGAAGAAGAATCAGCCGAGTGGTTCTTGTGGGAGAACAACTCCATTTGGCTCACTAACTTCACACACCATCCGGCTTCCAAGCAGCTCTCAAGGAAACTCAGCTTTCACAGTCTGTGCTTAGTGCCCGTTTAGTGCATTATCTAGAAATGAACCTGGTAGAGCATCCCACACAAACGAATGCTCCACATGCGGGTTTCACATGCCACCAACTCCACATTCACAGGCAACTTCAGCCCCACAGCTGTTTTCAGATAGCCCTCAATGCAAAGGCTCTAGACGCGAATATTGGTGTGAGAGCTAATTCAATCAAGGAAGCACTGCATGTTGGATAAGGGCATATTGAACAAGGATGAGCCGAGTGGTTCTTGTGGGAGAACAACTCCATTTGGCTCACTAACTTCACACACCATCAGGCTTCCAAGCAGCTCTCAAGGAAACTCAGTTTTCACACTCTATGCTTAGTGCAATTTGAGTGCCTAGGACTGAAATGAAGCTTGGTGAGCATCCCACACAAACGAATGCTGCACATGCGGGTTTCACATGCCACCAACTCCACATTCACAGGCAACTTCAGCGCCACAGCCGTTTTCAGATAGCCATCAATGCAAAGGCTCTAGACGCAAATATTGGTGTGAGAGCTAATTCAATCAAGGAAGCACTGCATGTTGGTGAAGGGCATATTGAAGAAGAATCAGCCGAGTGGTTCTTGTGGGAGAACAACTCCATTTGGCTCACTAACTTCACACACCATCAGGCTTCCAAGCAGCTCTCAAGGAAACTCAGTTTTCACACTCTATGCTTAGTGCCCTTTGAGTGCATTATCTAGAAATGAACCTGGTAGAGCATCCCACACAAAGGAATACTCCACATTCGGATTTCACATGCCACCAACTCCACATTCACAGGCAACTTCAGCGCCACAGCCGTTTTCAGATAGCCATCAATGCAAAGGCTCTAGACGCAAATATTGGTGTGAGAGCTAATTCAATCAAGGAAACACTGCATGTTGGTGGAGGGCATATTGAAGAAGAATCAGCCGAGTGGTTCTTGTGGGAGAACAACTCCATTTGGCTCACTAACTTCACACACCATCAGGCTTCCAAGCAGCTCTCAAGGAAACTCAGTTTTCACACACTATGCTTAGTGCCCTTTGAGTGCATTATCTAGAAATGAACCTGTTAGAGCATCCCACACAAAGGAATGCTCCACATGCGGGTTTCACATGCCACCAACTCCACATTCACAGGCAACTTCAGCGCCACAGCCGTTTTCAGATAGCCCTCAATGCAAAGGCTCTAGACGCGAATATTGCTGTGGGAGCTAATTCAATCAAGGAAACACTGCATGTTGGTGAAGGGCGTATTGAAGAAGAATCAGCCGAGTGGTTCTTGTGGGAGAACAACTCCATTTGGCTCACTAACTTCACACACCATCAGGCTTCCAAGCAGCTCTCAAGGAAACTCAGTTTTCACACTCTATGCTTAGTGCCCTTTGAGTGCCTAGGACTGAAATGAAGCTTGGTGAGCATCCCACACAAACGAATGCTCCACATGCGGGTTTCACATGCCACCAACTCCACATTCACAGGCAACTTCAGCGCCACAGCCGTTTTCAGATAGCCCTCAATGCAAAGGCTCTAGACTTGAATATTGGTGTGAGAGCTAATTCAATCAAGGAAACACTGCATGTTGGTGGAGGGCATATTGAAGAATAATCAGCCGAGTGGTTCTTGTGGGAGAACAACTCCATTTGGCTCATTAACTTCACACACCATCAGGCTTCCAAGCAGCTCTCAAGGAAACTGAGGTTTCACACTCTATGCTTAGTGCAATTTGAGTGCCTAGGACTGAAATGAAGCTTGGTGAGCATCCCACACAAACGAATGCTCCACATGCGGGTTTCACATGCCACCAACTCCACATTCACAGGCAACTTCAGCGCCACAGCCGTTTTCAGATAGCCCTCAATGCAAAGGCTCTAGACGCAAATATTGCTGTGAGAGCTAATTCAATCAAGGAAACACCTCATGTTGGTGAAGGGCATATTGAAGAAGAATCAGTCGAGTGGTTCTTCTGGGAGAACAACTCCATTTGGCTCACTAACTTCACACACCATCAGGCTTCCAAGCAGCTCTCAAGGAAACTCAGTTTTCACACTGTATGCTTAGTGCAATTTGAGTGCCTAGGACTGAAATGAAGCTTGGTGAGCATCCCACACAAACGAATGCTCCACATGCGGGTTTCACATGCCAACAACTCCACATTCACAGGCAACTTCAGCGCCACAGCCGTTTTCAGATAGCCCTCAATGCAAAGGCTCTAGACGCAAATACTGGTGTGAGAGCTAATTCAATCAAGGAAACACTGCATGTTGGTGAAGGGCATATTGAAGAAGAATCAGCCGAGTGGTTCTTGTGGGAGAACAACTCCATTTGGCTCACTAACTTCACACCATCAGGCTTCCAAGCAGCTCTCAAGGAAACTCAGCTTTCACAGTCTGTGCTTAGAGCCCTTTGAGTGCCTAGGACTGAAATGAAGCTTGGTGAGCATCCCACACAAACGAATGCTCCACATGCGGGTTTCACATGCCACCAACTCCACATTCACAGGCAACTTCAGCGCCACAGCCTTTTTCAGATAGCCCTCAATGCAAAGGCTCTAGACGCAAATATTGGTGTGAGAGCTAATTCAATCAAGGAAACACTGCATGTTGGGGAAGGGCATATTGAAGAAGGATGAGCTGTGTGGTTCTTGTGGGAGAACAACTCCATTTGGCTCACTAACTTCACACACCATCAGGCTTCCAAGCAGCTATCAAGGAAACTCAGTTTTCACACTCTATGCTTAGTGCCCTTTGAGTGCCTAGGACTGACATGAAGCTTGGTGAGTTTCCCATACAAACGAATGCTCCACATGCGGGTTTCACATGCCACCAACTCCACATTCAGAGGCAACTTCAGCGCCACAGCCGTTTTCAGATAGCCCTCAACGCAAAGGCTCTAGACGCAAATATTGGTGTGAGAGCTAATTCAATCAAGGAAACACTGCATGTTGGTGAAGGGCATATTGAAGAATAATCAGCCGAGTGGTTCTTGTGGGAGAACAACTCCATTTGGCTCACTAACTTCACACACCATCAGGCTTCCAAGCAGCTCTCAAGGAAACTCAGTTTTCACACTCTAGGCTTAGTGCCCTTTGAGTGCCTAGGACTGAAATGAAGCTTGGTGAATTTCCCATACAAACGAATGCTCCACATGCGGGTTTCACATGCCACCAACTCCACATTCACAGGCAACTTCAGCGCCACAGCCGTTTTCAGATAGCCCTCAATGCAAAGGCTCTAGACGCGAATATTGGTGTGAGAGCTAATTCAATCAAGGAAACACCTCATGTTGGTGAAGGGCATATTGAAGAAGAATCAGTCGAGTGGTTCTTGTGGGAGAACAACTCCATTTGGCACACTAACTTCACACACCATCAGGCTTCCAAGCAGCTCTCAAGGAAACTCAGTTTTCACACTCTATGCTTAGTGCCCTTTGAGTGCATTATCTAGGAATGAACCTGGTAGAGCATCCCACACAAAGGAATGCTCCACATGCGGGTTTCACATGCCACCAACTCCACATTCACAGGCAACTTCAGCGCCACAGTCGTTTTCAGATAGCCCTCAATGCAAAGGCTCTAGGCGTAAATATTGGTGTGAGAGCTAATTCAATCAAGGAAACACTGCATGTTGGGGAAGGCCTATTGAAGAAGAATCAGCCTAGTGGTTCTTGTGGGAGAACAACTCCATTTGGCTCACTAACTTCACACACCATCAGGCTTCCAAGCAGCTCTCAAGGAAACTCAGTTTTCACACTCTATGCTTAGTGCTCTTTGTTTGCCTAGGACTGAAATGAAGCTTGGTGAGCATCCCACACAAACGAATGCTCCACATGCGGGTTTCACATGCCACCAACTCCACATTCACAGGCAACTTCAGTGCCACAGCCGTTTTCAGATAGCCCTCAATGCAAAGGCTCTAGAATCAAATATTGGTGTGAGAGCTAGTTCAATAAAGGAAACACTGCATGTTGGTGAAGGTCATATTGAATAAGAAATAGCCGAGTGGTTCTTGTGGGAGAACAACTCCATTTGGCTCACTAACTTCACACACCATCAGGCTTCCAAGCAGCTCTCAAGGAAACTCAGTTTTCACACTCTATGCTTAGTGCCCTTTGAGTGCATTATCTAGGAAAGAACCTGGTAGAGCATCCCACACAAAGGAATGCTCCACATGCGGGTTTCACATGCCACCAACTCCACATTCAAAAGCAATTTCACCGCCACAGCTGTTTTCAGATAGCCCTCAATGCAAAGTCTCTAGACGCAAATATTGCTGTGGGAGCTAATTCAATCAAGAAAACACTGCATGTTGGTGAAGGGCATATTGAAGAAGAATCAGCCGAGTGGTTCTTGTGGGAGAACCACTCCATTTGGCTCACTAACTTCACACACCATCAGGCTTCCAAGCAGCTCTCAAGGAAACTCAGTTTTCACACTCTATGCTTAGTGCCCTTTAGGTGGCTAGGACTGAAATGAAGCTTGGTGAGCATCCCACACAAACGAATGCTGCACATGCGGGTTTCACATGCCACCAACTCCACATTCATAGGCAACTTCAGCGCCACAGCCGTTTTCAGATAGCCCTCAATGCAAAGGATATAGATGCAAATATTGGTGTGAGAGCTAATTCAATCAAGGAAGCACTGCATTTTGGTGAAGGGCATATTGAAGAAGAATCAGTCGAGTGGTTCTTGTGGGAGAACAACTCCATTTGGCTCACTAACTTCACACACCATCAGGCTTCCAAGCAGCTCTCAAGGAAACTCAGTTTTCACACTGTATGCTTAGTGCCCTTTGAGTGCATTATCTAGGAAAGAACCTGGTAGCATCCCACACAAAGGAATGCTCCACATGCGGGTTTCACATGCCACCAACTCCACATTCAAAAGCAATTTCAGCGCCACAGCTGTTTTCAGATAGCCCTCAATGCAAAGGCTCTAGACGCAAATATTGCTGTGGGACCTAATTCAATCAAGGGAACACTGCATTTTGGTGGAGGGCATATTGAAGAAGAATCAGCCGAGTGGTTCTTGTGGGAGAACAACTCCATTTGGCTCACTAACTTCACACACCATCAGGCTTCCAAGCAGCTCTCAAGGAAACTCAGTTTTCACACTCTATGCTTAGTGCCCTTTGAGTGCATTATCTAGAAATGAACCTGGTAGAGCATCCCACACAAAGGAATGCTCCACATGCGGGTTTCACATGCCAACAACTCCACATTCACAGGCAACTTCAGCGCCACAGCCGTTTTCAGATAGCCCTCAATGCAAAGGCTGTAGATGCAAATATTGGTTTGAGAGCTAATTTAATCAAGGAAGCACTGCATTTTGGTGAAGGGCATATTGAAGAAGAATCAGCCGAGTGGTTCTTGTGGGAGAACAACTCCATTTGGCTCACTAACTTCACACCATCAGGCTTCCAAGCAGCTCTCAAGGAAACTCAGTTTTCACACTCTATGCTTAGTGCCCTTTGAGTGCATTATCTAGGAATGAACCTGGTAGAGCATCCCACACAAAGGAATGCTCCACATGCGGGTTTCACATGCCACCAACTCCACATTCACAGGCAACTTCAGCGCCACAGTCGTTTTCAGATAGCCCTCAATGCAAAGGCTCTAGGCGCAAATATTGGTGTGAGAGCTAATTCAATCAAGGAAACACTGCATGTTGGGGAAGGCCTATTGAAGAAGAATCAGCCTAGTGGTTCTTGTGGGAGAACAACTCCATTTGGCTCACTAACTTCACACACCATCAGGCTTCCAAGCAGCTCTCAAGGAAACTCAGTTTTCACACTCTATGCTTAGTGCTCTTTGTTTGCCTAGGACTGAAATGAAGCTTGGTGAGCATCCCACACAAACGAATGCTCCACATGCGGGTTTCACATGCCACCAACTCCACATTCACAGGCAACTTCAGTGCCACAGCCGTTTTCAGATAGCCCTCAATGCAAAGGCTCTAGAATCAAATATTGGTGTGAGAGCTAGTTCAATAAAGGAAACACTGCATGTTGGTGAAGGTCATATTGAAGAAGAAATAGCCGAGTGGTTCTTGTGGGAGAACAACTCCATTTGGCTCACTAACTTCACACACCATCAGGCTTCCAAGCAGCTCTCAAGGAAACTCAGTTTTCACACTCTATGCTTAGTGCCCTTTGAGTGCATTATCTAGGAAAGAACCTGGTAGAGCATCCCACACAAAGGAATGCTCCACATGCGGGTTTCACATGCCACCAACTCCACATTCAAAAGCAATTTCACCGCCACAGCTGTTTTCAGATAGCCCTCAATGCAAAGTCTCTAGACGCAAATATTGCTGTGGGAGCTAATTCAATCAAGAAAACACTGCATGTTGGTGAAGGGCATATTGAAGAAGAATCAGCCGAGTGGTTCTTGTGGGAGAACCACTCCATTTGGCTCACTAACTTCACACACCATCAGGCTTCCAAGCAGCTCTCAAGGAAACTCAGTTTTCACACTCTATGCTTAGTGCCCTTTAGGTGGCTAGGACTGAAATGAAGCTTGGTGAGCATCCCACACAAACGAATGCTGCACATGCGGGTTTCACATGCCACCAACTCCACATTCATAGGCAACTTCAGCGCCACAGCCGTTTTCAGATAGCCCTCAATGCAAAGGATATAGATGCAAATATTGGTGTGAGAGCTAATTCAATCAAGGAAGCACTGCATTTTGGTGAAGGGCATATTGAAGAAGAATCAGTCGAGTGGTTCTTGTGGGAGAACAACTCCATTTGGCTCACTAACTTCACACACCATCAGGCTTCCAAGCAGCTCTCAAGGAAACTCAGTTTTCACACTGTATGCTTAGTGCCCTTTGAGTGCATTATCTAGGAAAGAACCTGGTAGCATCCCACACAAACGAATGCTCCACATGCGGGTTTCACATGCCACCAACTCCACATTCAAAAGCAATTTCAGCGCCACAGCTGTTTTCAGATAGCCCTCAATGCAAAGGCTCTAGACGCAAATATTGCTGTGGGACCTAATTCAATCAAGGAAACACTGCATTTTGGTGGAGGGCATATTGAAGAAGAATCAGCCGAGTGGTTCTTGTGGGAGAACAACTCCATTTGGCTCACTAACTTCACACACCATCAGGCTTCCAAGCAGCTCTCAAGGAAACTCAGTTTTCACACTCTATGCTTAGTGCCCTTTGAGTGCATTATCTAGAAATGAACCTGGTAGAGCATCCCACACAAAGGAATGCTCCACATGCGGTTTTCACATGCCAACAACTCCACATTCACAGGCAACTTCAGCGCCACAGCCGTTTTCAGATAGCCATCAATGCAAAGGCTGTAGATGCAAATATTGGTTTGAGAGCTAATTTAATCAAGGAAGCACTGCATTTTGGTGAAGGGCATATTGAAGAAGAATCAGCCGAGTGGTTCTTGTGGGAGAACAACTCCATTTGGCTCACTAACTTCACACCATCAGGCTTCCAAGCAGCTCTCAAGGAAACTCAGCTTTCACAGTCTGTGCTTAGAGCCCTTTGAGTGCCTAGGACTGAAATGAAGCTTGGTGAGCATCCCACACAAACGAATGCTCCACATGCGGGTTTCACATGCCACCAACTCCACATTCACAGGCAACTTCAGCGCCACAGCCGTTTTCTGATAGCCCTCAATGCAAAGGCTCTAGACGCAAATATTGGTGTGAGAGCTAATTCAATCAAGGAAACACTGCATGTTGGGGAAGGGCATATTGAATAAGGATGAGCTGAGTGGTTCTTGTGGGAGAACAACTCCATTTGGCTCACTAACTTCACACACCATCAGGCTTCCAAGCAGCTCTCAAGGAAACTCAGTTTTCACACTCTATGCTTAGTGCCCTTTGAGTGCCTAGGACTGAAATGAACCTTGGTGAGTTTCCCACACAAACGAATGCTCCACATGCGGGTTTCACATGCCACCAACTCCACATTCAGAGGCAACTTCAGCGCCACAGCCGTTTTCAGATAGCCCTCAATGCAAAGGCTCTAGACGCAAATATTGGTGTGAGAGCTAATTCAATCAAGGAAACACTGCATGTTGGTGAAGGGCATATTGAAGAAGAATCAGCCGAGTGGTTCTTGTGGGAGAACAACTCCATTTGGCTCACTAACTTCACACCATCAGGCTTCCAAGCAGCTCTCAAGGAAACTCAGGTTTCACACTGTGTGCTTAGAGCCCTTTGAGTGCCTAGGACTGAAATGAAGCTTGGTGAGCATCCCACACAAACGAATGCTCCACATGCGGGTTTCACATGCCACCAACTCCACATTCACAGGCAACTTCAGCGCCACAGTCGTTTTCAGATAGCCCTCAATGCAAAGGCTCTAGACGCAAATACTGGTGTGAGAGCTAATTCAATCAAGGAAACACCTCATGTTGGTGAAGGGCATATTGAAGAAGAATCAGTCGAGTGGTTCTTGTGGGAGAACAACTCCATTTGGCACACTAACTTCACACACCATCAGGCTTCCAAGCAGCTCTCAAGGAAACTCAGTTTTCACACTGTATGCTTAGTGCCCTTTGAGTGCATTATCTAGGAATGAACCTGGTAGAGCATCCCACACAAAGGAATGCTCCACATGCGGGTTTCACATGCCACCAACTCCACATTCACAGGCAACTTCAGCGCCACAGTCGTTTTCAGATAGCCCTCAATGCAAAGGCTCTAGGCGCAAATATTGGTGTGAGAGCTAATTCAATCAAGGAAACACTGCATGTTGGTGGAGGGCATATTGAAGAAGAATCAACCGAGTGGTTCTTGTGGGAGAACAACTCCATTTGGCTCACTAACTTCACACACCATCAGGCTTCCAAGCAGCTCTCAAGGAAACTCAGTTTTCACACTCTATGCTTAGTGCCCTTTGAATGCCTAGGACTGAAATGAAGCTTGGTGAGCATCCCACACAAAGGAATGCTCCACATGCGGGTTTCACATGCCACCAACTCCACATTCAAAAGCAATTTCAACGCCACAGCTGTTTTCAGATAGCCCTCAATGCAAAGGCTCTAGACGCAAATATTGGTGTGAGAGCTAATTCAATCAAGGAAACACTGCATGTTGGGGAAGGCCTATTGAAGAAGAATCAGCCTAGTGGTTCTTGTGGGAGAACAACTCCATTTGGCTCACTAACTTCACACACCATCAGGCTTCCAAGCAGCTCTCAAGGAAACTCAGTTTTCACACTCTATGCTTAGTGCTCTTTGTTTGCCTAGGACTGAAATGAAGCTTGGTGAGCATCCCACACAAACGAATGCTCCACATGCGGGTTTCACATGCCACCAACTCCACATTCACAGGCAACTTCCTAGCAAAAGCCGTTTTCAGATAGCCCTCAATGCAAAGGCTCTAGAATCAAATATTGGTGTGAGAGCTAGTTCAATAAAGGAAACACTGCATGTTGGTGAAGGTCATATTGAAGAAGAAATAGCCGAGTGGTTCTTGTGGGAGAACAACTCCATTTGGCTCACTAACTTCACACACCATCAGGCTTCCAAGCAGCTCTCAAGGAAACTCAGTTTTCACACTCTATGCTTAGTGCCCTTTGAGTGCATTATCTAGGAAAGAACCTGGTAGAGCATCCCACACAAAGGAATGCTCCACATGCGGGTTTCACATGCCACCAACTCCACATTCAAAAGCAATTTCACCGCCACAGCTGTTTTCAGATAGCCCTCAATGCAAAGTCTCTAGACGCAAATATTGCTGTGGGAGCTAATTCAATCAAGAAAACACTGCATGTTGGTGAAGGGCATATTGAAGAAGAATCAGCCGAGTGGTTCTTGTGGGAGAACAACTCCATTTGGCTCACTAACTTCACACACCATCAGGCTTCCAAGCAGCTCTCAAGGAAACTCAGTTTTCACACTCTATGCTTAGTGCCCTTTAGGTGGCTAGGACTGAAATGAAGCTTGGTGAGCATCCCACACAAACGAATGCTCCACATGCGGGTTTCACATGCCACCAACTCCACATTCACAGGCAACTTCAGCGCCACAGCCGTTTTCAGATAGCCCTCAATGCAAAGGCTCTAGATGCAAATATTGGTTTGAGAGCTAATTCAATCAAGGAAGCACTGCATTTTGGTGAAGGGCATATTGAAGAAGAATCAGCCGAGTGGTTTTGTGGGAGAACAACTCCATTGGCTCACTAACTTCACACACCATCAGGCTTCCAAGCAGCTCTCAAGGAAACTCAGTTTTCACACTCTATGCTTAGTGCCCTTTGAGTGCATTTTCTAGGAAAGAACCTGGTAGCATCCCACACAAAGGAATGCTGCACATGCGGGTTTCACATGCCACCAACTCCACATTCAGAGGCAACTTCAGCGCCACAGCCGTTTTCAGATAGCCCTCAATGCAAAGGCTCTAGACGCAAATATTGCTGTGGGATCTAATACAATCAAGGAAACACTGCATTTTGGTGGAGGGCATATTGAAGAAGAATCAGCCGAGTGGTTCTTGTGGGAGAACAACTCCATTTGGCTCACTAACTTCACACACCATCAGGCTTCCAAGCAGCTCTCAAGGAAACTCAGTTTTCACACTCTATGCTTAGTGCCCTTTGAGTGCATTATCTAGAAATGAACCTGGTAGAGCATCCCACACAAAGGAATGCTCCACATGCGGGTTTCACATGCCAACAACTCCACATTCAGAGGCAACTTCAGCGCCACAGCCTTTTTCAGATAGCCCTCAATGCAAAGGCTCTAGACGCGAGTATTGCTGTGGGAGCTAATTCAATCAAGGAAACACTGCATGTTGGTGAAGGTCATATTGAAGAAGAATCAGCCGAGTGGTTCTTGTGGGAGAACAACTCCATTTGGCTCACTAACTTCACACACCATCAGGCTTCCAAGCAGCTCTCAAGGAAACTCAGTTTTCACACTCTATGCTTAGTGCCCTTTGAGTGCCTAGGACTGAAATGAAGCTTGGTGAGCATCCCACACAAACGAATGCTCCACATGCGGGTTTCACATGCCACCAACTCCACATTCAGAGGCAACTTCAGCGCCACAGCCGTTTTCAGATAGCCCTCAATGCAAAGGCTCTAGATGCAAATATTGGTTTGAGAGCTAATTTAATCAAGGAAGCACTGCATTTTGGTGGAGGGCATATTGAAGAAGAATCAGCCGAGTGGTTCTTGTTTGAGAACAACTCCATTTGGCTCACTAACTTCACACACCATCAGGCTTCCAAGCAGCTCTCAAGGAAACTCAGTTTTCACACTCTATGCTTAGTGCCCTTTGAGTGCCTAGGACTGAAATGAAGCTTGGTGAGCATCGCACACAAACGAATGCTCCACATGCGGGTTTCACATGCCACCAACTCCACATTCACAGGCAATTTCAGTGCCACAGCCGTTTTCAGATAGCCTTCAAGGCAAAGGCTCTAGCCGGAAATATTGGTGTGAGAGCTAATTCAATCAAGGAAGCACTGCATGTTGGTGAAGGGCATATTGAAGAAGAATCCCCAAGTGGTTCTTGTGGAAGAACAACTCCATTTGGCTCACTAACTTCACACCATCAGGCTTCCAAGCAGCTCTCAAGGAAACTCAGGTTTCACACTCTGTGCTTAGAGCCGTTTGAGTGCCTAGGACTGAAATGAAGCTTGGTGAGCATCCCACACAAACGAATGCTCCACATGCGGGTTTCACATGCCACCAACTCCACATTCACAGGCAACTTCAGCGCCAAAGCCGTTTTCAGATAGCCCTCAATGCAAAGGCTCTAGATGCAAATATTGGTGTGAGAGCTAATTCAATCAAGGAAACACTGCATGTTGGTGAAGGGCATATTGAAGAAGAATCAGCCGAGTGGTTCTTGTGGGAGAACAACTCCATTTGGCTCACTAACTTCACACCATCAGGCTTCCAAGCAGCTCTCAAGGAAACGCAGGTTTCACACTCTGTGCTTAGAGCCCTTTGAGTGCCTAGGACTGAAATGAAGCTTGGTGAGCATCCCACACAAACGAATGCTCCACATGCGGGTTTCACATGCCACCAACTCCACATTCACAGGCAACTTCAGCGCCAAAGCCGTTTTCAGATACCACTCAACGCAAAGGCTCTAGACGCAAATATTGGTGTGAGAGCTAATTCAATCAAGGAAACACTGCATTTTGGTGGAGGGCATATTGAAGAAGAATCAGCCGAGTGGTTCTTGTGGGAGAACAACTCCATTTGGCTCACTAACTTCACACACCATCAGGCTTCCAAGCAGCTCTCAAGGAAACTCAGTTTTCACACTCTATGCTTAGTGCCCTTTGAGTGCATTATCTAGAAATGAACCTGGTAGAGCATCCCACACAAAGGAATGCTCCACATGCGGGTTTCACATGCCACCAACTCCACATTCACAGGCAACTTCAGCGCCAAAGCCGTTTTCAGATAGCCCTCAATGCAAAGGCTCTAGACGCAAATATTGGTGTGAGAGCTAATTCAATCAAGGAAACACTGCATGTTGGTGAAGGGCATATTGAAGAAGAATCAGCCGAGTGGTTCTTGTGGGAGAACAACTCCATTTGGCTCACTAACTTCACACACCATCAGGCTTCCAAGCAGCTCTCAAGGAAACTCAGGTTTCACACTCTGTGCTTAGAGCCGTTTGAGTGCCTAGGACTGAAATGAAGCTTGGTGAGCATCCCACACAAACGAATGCTCCACATGCGGGTTTCACATGCCACCAACTCCACATTCACAGGCAACTTCAGCGCCACAGTCGTTTTCAGATAGCCCTCAATGCAAAGGCTCTAGACGCAAATACTGGTGTGAGAGCTAATTCAATCAAGGAAACACCTCATGTTGGTGAAGGGCATATTGAAGAAGAATCATTCGAGTGGTTCTTGTGGGAGAACAACTCCATTTGGCACACTAACTTCACACACCATCAGGCTTCCAAGCAGCTCTCAAGGAAACTCAGTTTTCACACTCTATGCTTAGTGCCCTTTGAGTGCATTATCTAGGAATGAACCTCGTAGAGCATCCCACACAAAGGAATGCTCCACATGCGGGTTTCACATGCCACCAACTCCACATTCACAGGCAACTTCAGCGCCACAGCCGTTTTCAGATAGCCCTCAATGCAAAGGCTCTAGACGTGAATATTGGTGTGAGAGCTAATTCAATCAAGGAAACACTGCATGTTGGTGGAGGGCATATTGAAGAAGAATCAACCGAGTGGTTCTTGTGGGAGAACAACTCCATTTGGCTCACTAACTTCACACACCATCAGGCTTCCAAGCAGCTCTCAAGGAAACTCAGTTTTCACACTCTATGCTTAGTGCCCTTTGAGTGCATTATCGAGGAATGAACCTGGTAGAGAATCCCACACAAACGAATGCTCCACATGCGGGTTTCACATGCCACCAACTCCACATTCACAGGCAACTTCAGCGCCACAGCCGTTTTCAGATAGCCCTCAACGCAAAGGCTCTAGACGCAAATATTGGTGTGAGAGCTAATTCAATCAAGGAAACACTGCATGTTGGTGGAGGGCATATTGAAGAAGAATCAGCCGAGTGGTTCTTGTGGGAGAACAACTCCATTTGGCTCACTAACTTCACACACCATCAGGCTTCCAAGCAGCACTCAAGGAAACTCAGATTTCACACTCTATGCTTAGTGCCCTTTCCGTGCATTATCTAGAAATGAAACTGGTAGAGCATCCCACACAAAGGAATGCTCCACATGCGGGTTTCACATGCCACCAACTCCACATTCACAGGCAACTTCAGCGCCACAGCCGTTTTCAGATAGCCCTCAATGCAAAGGCTCTTGACGCGAATATTGCTGTGGGAGCTAATTCAATCAAGGAAACACTGCATGTTGGTGAAGGTCATATTGAAGAAGAATCAGCCGAGTGGTTCTTGTGGGAGAACAACTCCATTTGGCTCACTAACTTCACACACCATCAGGCTTCCAAGCAGCTCTCAAGGAAACTCAGCTTTCACACTCTATGCTTAGTGCCCTTTAGGTGGCTAGGACTGAAATGAAGCTTGGTGAGCATCCCACACAAACGAATGCTCCACATGCGGGTTTCACATGCCACCAACTCCACATTCACAGCAACTTCAGCGCCACAGCCGTTTTCAGATAGCCCTCAATGCAAAGGCTCTAGATTCAAATATTGGTTTGAGAGCTAATTCAATCAAGGAAGCACTGCATTTTGGTGAAGGGCATATTGAAGAAGAATCAGCCGAGTGGTTTTGTGGGAGAACAACTCCATTGGCTCACTAACTTCACACACCATCAGGCTTCCAAGCAGCTCTCAAGGAAACTCAGTTTTCACACTCTATGCTTAATGCCCTTTGAGTGCATTTTCTAGGAAAGAACCTGGTAGCATCCCACACAAAGGAGTGCTGCACATGCGTGTTTCACATGCCACCAACTCCACATTCACAGGCAACTTCAGCGCCACAGCCGTTTTCAGATAGCCCTCAATGCAAAGGCTCTAGACGCAAATATTGCTGTGGGATCTAATTCAATCAAGGAAACACTGCATTTTGGTGGAGGGCATATTGAAGAAGAATCAGCCGAGTGGTTCTTGTGGGAGAACAACTCCATTTGGCTCACTAACTTCACACACCATCAGGCTTCCAAGCAGCTCTCAAGGAAACTCAGGTTTCACACTCTATGCTTAGTGCCCTTTGAGTGCATTATCTAGAAATGAAACTGGTAGAGCATCCCACACAAAGGAATACTCCACATGCGGGTTTCACATGCCACCAACTCCACATTCACAGGCAACTTCAGCGCCACAGCCGTTTTCAGATAGCCCTCAATGCAAAGGCTCTAGACGCGAATATTGCTGTGGGAACTAATTCAATCAAGGAAACACTGCATGTTGCGGAAGGGCATATTGAAGAAGAATCAGCCGAGTGGTTCTTGTGGGAGAACAACTCCATTTGGCTCACTAACTTCACACACCATCAGGCTTCCAAGCAGCTCTCAAGGAAACTCAGTTTTCACACTGTATGCTTAGTGCCCTTTGAGTGCATTATCTAGGAAAGAACCTGGTAGCATCCCACACAAACGAATGCTCCACATGCGGGTTTCACATGCCACCAACTCCACATTCAAAAGCAATTTCAGCGCCACAGCCGTTTTCAGATAGCCCTCAATGCAAAGGCTCTAGACGCAAATATTGCTGTGGGAGCTAATTCAATCAAGGAAACACTGCATTTTGGTGGAGGGCATATTGAAGAAGAATCAGCCGAGTGGTTCTTGTGGGAGAACAACTCCATTTGGCTCACTAACTTCACACACCATCAGGCTTCCAAGCAGCTCTCAAGGAAACTCAGTTTTCACACTCTATGCTTAGTGCCCTTTGAGTGCCTAGGACTGAAATGAAGCTTGTTGACCATCCCACAAAAACGAATGCTCCACATGCGGGTTTCACATGCCACCAACTCCACATTCACAGGCAACTTCAGCGCCACAGCCACTTTCAGATAGCCCTCAATGCAAAGGCTCTAGACGCAAATATTGGTGTGAGAGCTAACTCAATAAAAGAAACACTGCATGTTGGTGGAGGGCATATTGAAGAAGAATCAGCCGAGTGGTTCTTGTGAGAGAACAACTCCATTTGGCTCACTAACTTCACACACCATCAGGCTTCCAAGCAGCTCTCAAGGAAACTCAGTTTTCACACTCTATGCTTAGTGCCCTTTGAGTGCAGTATCTAGGAATGAACCTGGTAGAGCATCAAACACAAACGAATGCTCCACATGCGGGTTTCACATGCCACCAACTCCACATTCACAGGCAACTTCAGCGGCACAGCCGTTTTCAGATAGCCCTCAATGCAAAGGCTCTAGACGCAAATATTGGTGTGAGAGCTAATTCAATCAAGGAAACACTGCATGTTGGTGAAGGGCATATTGAAGAAGAATCAGCTGAGTGGTTCTTGTGGGAGAACAACTCCATTTGGCTCACTAACTTCACACACCATCAGGCTTCCAAGCAGCTCTCAAGGAAACTCAGTTTTCACACTCTATGCTTAGTGCCCTTTGAGTGCATTATCGAGGAATGAACCTGGTAGAGCATCCCACACAAACGAATGCTCCACATGCGGGTTTCACATGCCATCAACTCCACATTCACAGGCAACTTCAGCGCCACAGCCGTTTTCAGATAGCCCTCAATGCAAAGGCTCTAGACGCAAATATTGGTGTGAGAGCTAATTCAATCAAGTAAACATTGCATTTTGGTGAAGGGCATATTGAAGAAGAATCAGCCTAGTGGTTCTTGTGGGAGAACAACTCCATTTGGCTCACTAACTTCACACACCATCAGGCTTCCAAGCAGCTCTCAAGGAAACTCATTTTTCACACTCTATGCTTAGTGCCCTTGAGTGCCTAGGACTGAAATGAAGCTTGGTAGAGAATCCCACACAAACGAATGCTCCACATGCGGGTTTCACATGCCACCAACTCCACATTCACAGGCAACTTCAGAGCCACAGCCGTTTTTAAATAGCCATCAATGCAAAGGCTCAAGACGAAAATACTTTTGTGAGAGCTAATTCAATCAAGGAAACACCTCATGTTGGTGAAGGGCATATTGAAGAAGAGTCAGCCGAGTGGTTCTTGTGGGAGAACAACTCCATTTGGCTCACTAACTTCACACACCATCAGGCTTCCAAGCAGCTCTCAAGGAAACTCAGTTTTCACACTCTATGCTTAGTGCCCTTTGATTGCATAGGACTGAAATGAAGCTTGGTAGAGCATCCCACACAAACGAATGCTCCACGTGCGGGTTTCACATGCCACCAACTCCACATTCACAGGCAACTTCAGCGCCACAGCCGTTTTCAGATAGCCCTCAATGCAAGGCGCTAGACGAAACTACTGGTGTGAGAGCTAATTCAATCAAGGAAACACTGCATGTTGCGGAAGGGCATATTGAAGAAGAATCAGCCGAGTGGTTCTTGTGGGAGAACAACTCCATTTGGCTCACTAACTTCACACACCATCAGGCTTCCAAGCAGCTCTCAAGGAAACTCAGTTTTCACACTGTATGCTTAGTGCCCTTTGAGTGCATTATCTAGGAAAGAACCTGGTAGCATCCCACACAAACGAATGCTCCACATGCGGGTTTCACATGCCACCAACTCCACTTTCAAAAGCAATTTCAGCGCCACAGCCGTTTTCAGATAGCCCTCAATGCAAAGGCTCTAGACGCAAATATTGCTGTGGGAGCTAATTCAATCAAGGAAACACTGCATTTTGGTGGAGGGCATATTGAAGAAGAATCAGCCGAGTGGTTCTTGTGGGAGAACAACTCCATTTGGCTCACTAACTTCACACACCATCAGGCTTCCAAGCAGCTCTCAAGGAAACTCAGTTTTCACACTCTATGCTTAGTGCCCTTTGAGTGCCTAGGACTGAAATGAAGCTTGTTGACCATCCCACAAAAACGAATGCTCCACATGCGGGTTTCACATGCCACCAACTCCACATTCACAGGCAACTTCAGCGCCACAGCCACTTTCAGATAGCCCTCAATGCAAAGGCTCTAGACGCAAATATTGGTGTGAGAGCTAACTCAATAAAAGAAACACTGCATGTTGGTGGAGGGCATATTGAAGAAGAATCAGCCGAGTGGTTCTTGTGAGAGAACAACTCCATTTGGCTCACTAACTTCACACACCATCAGGCTTCCAAGCAGCTCTCAAGGAAACTCAGTTTTCACACTCTATGCTTAGTGCCCTTTGAGTGCAGTATCTAGGAATGAACCTGGTAGAGCATCCCACACAAACGAATGCTCCACATGCGGGTTTCACATGCCACCAACTCCACATTCACAGGCAACTTCAGCGCCACAGCCGTTTTCAGATAGCCCTCAATGCAAAGGCTCTAGACGCAAATATTGGTGTGAGAGCTAATTCAATCAAGGAAACACTGCATGTTGGTGAAGGGCATATTGAAGAAGAATCAGCTGAGTGGTTCTTGTGGGAGAACAACTCCATTTGGCTCACTAACTTCACACACCATCAGGCTTCCAAGCAGCTCTCAAGGAAACTCAGTTTTCACACTCTATGCTTAGTGCCCTTTGAGTGCATTATCGAGGAATGAACCTGGTAGAGCATCCCACACAAACGAATGCTCCACATGCGGGTTTCACATGCCATCAACTCCACATTCACAGGCAACTTCAGCGCCACAGCCGTTTTCAGATAGCCCTCAATGCAAAGGCTCTAGACGCAAATATTGGTGTGAGAGCTAATTCAATCAAGTAAACATTGCATTTTGGTGAAGGGCATATTGAAGAAGAATCAGCCGAGTGGTTCTTGTGGGAGAACAACTCCATTTGGCTCACTAACTTCACACACCATCAGGCTTCCAAGCAGCTCTCAAGGAAACTCATTTTTCACACTCTATGCTTAGTGCCCTTGAGTGCCTAGGACTGAAATGAAGCTTGGTAGAGAATCCCACACAAACGAATGCTCCACATGCGGGTTTCACATGCCACCAACTCCACATTCACAGGCAACTTCAGAGCCACAGCCGTTTTTAAATAGCCATCAATGCAAAGGCTCAAGACGAAAATACTTTTGTGAGAGCTAATTCAATCAAGGAAACACCTCATGTTGGTGAAGGGCATATTGAAGAAGAGTCAGCCGAGTGGTTCTTGTGGGAGAACAACTCCATTTGGCTCACTAACTTCACACACCATCAGGCTTCCAAGCAGCTCTCAAGGAAACTCAGTTTTCACACTCTATGCTTAGTGCCCTTTGAGTGCCTAGGACTGAAATGAAGCTTGGTAGAGCATCCCACACAAACGAATGCTCCACGTGCGGGTTTCACATGCCACCAACTCCACATTCACAGGCAACTTCAGCGCCACAGCCGTTTTCAGATAGCCCTCAATGCAAGGCGCTAGACGAAACTACTGGTGTGAGAGCTAATTCAATCAAGGAAACACTGCATGTTGGTGGAGGGCATATTGAAGAAGAATCAGCCGAGTGGTTCTTGTGGGAGAACAACTCCATTTGGCTCACTAACTTCACACACCATCAGGCTTCCAAGCAGCTCTCAAGGAAACTCAGTTTTCACACTCTATGCTTAGTGCCCTTTGAGTGCCTAGGACTGAAATGAAGCTTGTTGACCATCCCACAAAAAAGAATGCTCCACATGCGGGTTTCACATGCCACCAACTCCACATTCACAGGCAACTTCAGCGCCACAGCCGTTTTCAGATAGCCCTCTATGCAAAGGCTCTAGACGCAAATATTGGTGTGAGAGCTAATTCAATCAAGGAAGCACTGCATGTTGGTGAAGGGCATATTGAAGAAGAATCAGCCGAGTGGTTCTTGTGGGAGAACAACTCCATTTGGCTCACTAACTTCACACACCATCAGGCTTCCAAGCAGCTCTCAAGGAAACTCAGGTTTCACACTCTATGCTTAGTGCCCTTTGAGTGCATTATCGAGGAATGAACCTGGTAGAGCATCCCACACAACGGAATGCTCCACATGCGGGTTTCACATGCCACCAACTCCACATTCACAGGCAACTTCAGCTCCACAGCCGTTTTCAGATAGCCCACAATGCAAAGGCTCTAGACGTGAATATTGGTGTGAGAGCTAATTCAATCAAGGAAACACTGCATGTTGGTGAAGGGCATATTGAAGAAGAATCAGCTGAGTGGTTCTTGTGGGAGAACAACTCCATTTGGCTCACTAACTTCACACACCATCAGGCTTCTAAGCAGCTCTCAAGGAAACTCAGGTTTCACACTCTATGCTTAGTGCCCTTTGAGTGCATTATGTTGGAATGAACCTGGTAGAGCATCCCACACAAACGAATGCTCCACATGCGGTTTTCACATGCCACCAACTCCACATTCACAGGCAACTTCAGCGCCACAGCCGTTTTCAGATAGCCCTCAATGCAAAGGCTCTAGACGCAAATATTGGTGTGAGAGCGAATTCAATCAAGGAAACACTGCATGTTGGTGGAGGGCATATTGAAGAAGAATCAGCCGAGTGGTTCTTGTGGGAGAACAACTCCATTTGGCTCACTAACTTCACACACCATCAGGCTTCCAAACAGCTCTCAAGGAAACTCAGGTTTCACACTCTATGCTTAGTGCCCTTTGAGTGCCTAGGACTGAAATGAAGCTTGGTAGAGCATCCCACACAAACGAATGCTCCACGTGCGGGTTTCACATGCCACCAACTCCACATTCACAGGCAACTTCAGAGCCACAGCCGTTTTCAGATAGCCATCAATGCAAAGGCTCTAGACGAAACTACTGGTGTGAGAGCTAATTCAATCAAGGAAACACTGCATGTTGGTGGAGGGCATATTGAAGAAGAATCAGCCGAGTGGTTCTTGTGGGAGAACAACTCCATTTGGCTCACTAACTTCACACACCATCAGGCTTCCAAGCAGCTCTCAAGGAAACTCAGGTTTCACACTCTAGGCTTAGTGCACTTTGAGTGCATTATCAAGGACTGAAATGAAGCTTGTTGACCATCCCACAAAAACGAATGCTCCACATGCGGGTTTCACATGCAACCAACTCCACATTCACAGGCAACTTCAGCGACACAGCCACTTTCAGATAGCCCTCAATGCAAAGGCTCAAGACGCAAATATTGGTGTGAGAGCTAATTTAATCAAGGAAACACTGCATGTTGGTGGAGGGCATATTGAAGAAGAATCAGCCGAGTGGTTCTTGTGAGAGAACAACTCCATTTGGCTCACTAACTTCACACACCATCAGGCTTCCAAGCAGCTCTCAAGGAAACTCAGTTTTCACACTCTATGCTTAGTGCCCTTTGAGTGCCTTGGACTGAAATGAAGTTTGGTGAGCATCCCACACAAACGAATGCTCCACATGCGGGTTTCACATGCCACCAACTCCACATTCACAGGCAACTTCAGCGCCACAGCCGTTTTCAGATAGCCATCAATGCAAAGGCTCTAGACGCAAATATTGGTGTGAGAGCTAATTCAATCAAGGAAGCACTGCATTTAGGTGAAGGGCATATTGAAGAAGAATCAGCCGAGTGGTTCTTGTGGGAGAACAACTCCATTTGGCTCACTAACTTCACACACCATCAGGCTTCCAAGCAGCTCTCAAGGAAACTCAGTTTTCACACTCTATGCTTAGTGCCCTTTGAGTGCCTTGGACTGAAATGAAGCTTGGTGAGCATCCCACACAAACGAATGCTCCACATGCGTGTTTCACATGCCACCAACTCCACATTCACAGGCAACTTCAGCACCGCAGCCTTTTTCAGATAGCCCTCTATGCAAAGGCTCTAGACGTGAATATTGGTGTGAGAGCTAATTCAATCAAAAAACACTGCATTTTGGTGAAGGGCATATTGAAGAAGAATCAGCCGAGTGGTTCTTCTGGGAGAACAACTCCATTTGGCTCACTAACTTCACACACCATCAGGTTTCCAAGCAGCTCTCAAGGAAACTCAGTTTTCACACTCTATGCTTAGTGTCCTTTGAGTGCATTATGGAGGAATGAAACTGGGAGAGCATCCCACACAAACGAATGCTCCACATGCGGGTTTCACATGCCACCAACTCCACATTCACAGGCATCCTTAGCGCCACAGTCGTTTTCACATAGCCCTCAATGAAAAGGCTGTAGACGCGAATATTGGTGTGAGAGCTAATTCAATCAAGGAAACACTGCATGTTGGTGAAGGGCATATTGAAGAAGAATCAGCCGAGTGGTTCTTGTGGGAGAACAACTCCATTTGGCTCACTAACTTCACACACCATCAGGCTTCCAAGCAGCTCTCAAGGAAACTCAGTTTTCACACTCTATGCTTAGTGCCCTTTGAGTGCAGTATCTAGGAATGAACCTGGTAGAGCATCCCACACAAACGAATGCTCCACATGCGGGTTTCACATGCCACCAACTCCACATTCACAGGCAACTTCAGCGGCACAGCCGTTTTTAGAAAGCCCTCAATGCAAAGGCTCTAGACGCAAATATTGGTGTGAGAGCTAATTCAATCAAGGAAACACTGCATGTTGGTGAAGGGCATATTGAAGAAGAATCAGCTGAGTGGTTCTTGTGGGAGAACAACTCCATTTGGCTCACTAACTTCACACACCATCAGGCTTCCAAGCAGCTCTCAAGGAAACTCAGTTTTCACACTCTATGCTTAGTGCTCTTTGAGTGCCTAGGACTGAAATGAAGCTTGGTGAGCATCCCACACAAACGAATGCTCCACATGCGGGTTTCACATGCCACCAACTCCACATTCACAGGCAACTTCAGCGCCACAGCCGTTTTCAGATAGCCCTCAATGCAAAGGCTCTAGACGCAAATATTGGTGTGAGAGCTAATTCAATCAAGTAAACATTGCATTTTGGTGAAGGGCATATTGAAGAAGAATCAGCCGAGTGGTTCTTGTGGGAGAACAACTCCATTTGGCTCACTAACTTCACACACCATCAGGCTTCCAAGCAGCTCTCAAGGAAACTCATTTTTCACACTCTATGCTTAGTGCCCTTTGAGTGCCTAGGACTGAAATGAAGCTTGGTAGAGCATCCCACACAAACGAATGCTCCACATGCGGGTTTCACATGCCACCAACTCCACATTCACAGGCAACTTCAGAGCCACAGCCGTTTTTAGATAGCCATCAATGCAAAGGCTCTAGACGAAAATACTTTTGTGAGAGCTAATTCAATCAAGGAAACACCTCATGTTGGTGAAGGGCATATTGAAGAAGAGTCAGCCGAGTGGTTCTTGTGGGAGAACAACTCCATTTGGCTCACTAACTTCACACATCATCAGGCTTCCAAGCAGCTCTCAAGGAAACTCAGTTTTCACACTCTATGCTTAGTGCCCTTTGAGTGCATAGGACTGAAATGAAGCTTGGTAGAGCATCCCACACAAACGAATGCTCCACGTGCGGGTTTCACATGCCACCAACTCCACATTCACAGGCAACTTCAGAGCCACAGCCGTTTTCAGATAGCCCTCAATGCAAAGGCTCTAGACGAAACTACTGGTGTGAGAGCTAATTCAATCAAGGAAACACTGCATGTTGGTGGAGGGCATATTGAAGAAGAATCAGCCGAGTGGTTCTTGTGGGAGAACAACTCCATTTGGCTCACTAACTTCACACACCATCAGGCTTCCAAGCAGCTCTCAAGGAAACTCAGTTTTCACACTCTATGCTTAGTGCCCTTTGAGTGCCTAGGACTGAAATGAAGCTTGTTGACCATCCCACAAAAAAGAATGCTCCACATGCGGGTTTCACATGCCACCAACTCCACATTCACAGGCAACTTCAGCGCCACAGCCTTTTTCAGATAGCCCTCAATGCAAAGGCTCTAGACGCAAATATTGGTGTGAGAGCTAATTCAATCAAGGAAGCACTGCATGTTGGTGAAGGGCATATTGAAGAAGAATCAGCCGAGTGGTTCTTGTGGGAGAACAACTCCATTTGGCTCACTAACTTCACACACCATCAGGCTTCCAAGCAGCTCTCAAGGAAACTCAGCTTTCACAGTCTGTGCTTAGTGCCCTTTGAGTGCCTAGGACTGAAATGAAGCTTGGTGAGCATCCCACACAAACGACTGCTCCACATGCGTGTTTCACCTGCCACCAACTCCACATTCACAGGCAACTTCAGCACCACAGCCTTTTTCAGATAGCCCTCAATGCAAAGGTTCTAGACGTGAATATTGGTGTGAGAGCTAATTCAATCAAGGAAACACCTCATGTTGGTGAAGGGCATATTGAAGAAGAATCAGCCGAGTGGTTCTTGTGGGAGAACAACTCCATTTGGCTCACTAACTTCACATACCATCAGGCTTCCAAGCAGCTCTCAAGGAAACTCAGTTTTCACACTCTATGCTTAGTGCCCTTTGAGTGCATTATCGAGGAATGAACCTGGTAGAGCATCCCACACAAACGAATGCTCCACATGCGGGTTTCACATGACACCAACTCCACATTCACAGGCACCTTAGCGCCACAGTCGTTTTCACATAGCCCTCAATGAAAAGGCTGTAGACGCGAATATTGGTGTGAGAGCTAATTCAATCAAGGAAACACTGCATGTTGGTGAAGGGCATATTGAAGAAGAATCAGCTGAGTGGTTCTTGTGGGAGAACAACTCCATTTGGCTCACTAACTTCACACACCATCAGGCTTCCAAGCAGCTCTCAAGGAAACTCAGTTTTCACACTCTATGCTTAGTGCAATTTGAGTGCCTAGGTCTGAAATGAAGCTTGGTGAGCATCCCACACAAACGAATGCTCCACATGAGGGTTTCACATGCCACCAACTCCACAGTCACAGGCAACTTCAGCCCCACAGCCGTTTTCAGATAGCCCTCAATGCAAAGGCTCTAGACGCAAATATTGGTGTGAGAGCTAATTCAATCAAGGAAGCACAGCATTTTGGTGAAGGGCATATTGAAGAAGAATCAGCCGAGTGGTTCTTGTGGGAGAACAACTCCATTTGGCTCACTAACTTCACACACCATCAGGCTTCCAAGCAGCTCTCAAGGAAACTCAGTTTTCACACTCTATGCTTAGTGCCCTTTGAGTGCATTATCTAGGAATAAACCTGGTAGAGCATCCCACACAAACGAATGCTCCACATGCGGGTTTCACATGACACCAACTCCACATTCACAGGCAACTTCAGCGCCACAGCCTTTTTCAGATAGCCCTCAATGCAAAGGCTCTAGACGCAAATATTGGTGTGAGAGCTAATTCAATCAAGGAAACACTGCATGTTGGGGAAGGGCATATTGAAGAAGAATCAGCCGAGTGGTTCTTGTGGAAGAAAAACTCCATTTGGCTCACTAACTTCACAAACCATCAGGCTTCCAAGCAGCTCTCAAGGAAACTCAGTTTTCACACTCTATGCTTAGTGTCCTTTGAGTGCCTAGGACTGAAATGAAGCTTGGTGAGCTTCCCACACAAACCAAGTAACCACATGCGGGTTTCACATGTCACCAACTCCACATTCACAGGCAACTTCAGCGCCACAGCCGTTTTCAGATAGCCCTCAATGCAAAGGCTCTAGACGGAAATATTGGTGTGAGAGCTAATTCAATCAAGGAAACACTGCATGTTGGTGAAGGGCATATTGAAGAAGAATCAGCCGAGTGGTTCTTGTGGGAGAACAACTCCATTTGGCTCACTAACTTCACACACCATCAGGCTTCCAAGCAGCTCTCAAGGAAACTCAGGTTTCACACTCTAGGCTTAGTGCACTTTGAGTGCATTATCAAGGACTGAAATGAAGCTTGTTGACCATCCCACAAAAACGAATGCTCCACATGCGGGTTTCACATGCAACCAACTCCACATTCACAGGCAACTTCAGCGACACAGCCACTTTCAGATAGCCCTCAATGCAAAGGCTCAAGACGCAAATATTGGTGTGAGAGCTAATTTAATCAAGGAAACACTGCATGTTGGTGGAGGGCATATTGAAGAAGAATCAGCCGAGTGGTTCTTGTGAGAGAACAACTCCATTTGGCTCACTAACTTCACACACCATCAGGCTTCCAAGCAGCTCTCAAGGAAACTCAGTTTTCACACTCTATGCTTAGTGCCCTTTGAGTGCCTTGGACTGAAATGAAGTTTGGTGAGCATCCCACACAAACGAATGCTCCACATGCGGGTTTCACATGCCACCAACTCCACATTCACAGGCAACTTCAGCGCCACAGCCGTTTTCAGATAGCCATCAATGCAAAGGCTCTAGACGCAAATATTGGTGTGAGAGCTAATTCAATCAAGGAAGCACTGCATTTAGGTGAAGGGCATATTGAAGAAGAATCAGCCGAGTGGTTCTTGTGGGAGAACAACTCCATTTGGCTCACTAACTTCACACACCATCAGGCTTCCAAGCAGCTCTCAAGGAAACTCAGTTTTCACACTCTATGCTTAGTGCCCTTTGAGTGCCTTGGACTGAAATGAAGCTTGGTGAGCATCCCACACAAACGAATGCTCCACATGCGTGTTTCACATGCCACCAACTCCACATTCACAGGCAACTTCAGCACCGCAGCCTTTTTCAGATAGCCCTCTATGCAAAGGCTCTAGACGTGAATATTGGTGTGAGAGCTAATTCAATCAAAAAACACTGCATTTTGGTGAAGGGCATATTGAAGAAGAATCAGCCGAGTGGTTCTTCTGGGAGAACAACTCCATTTGGCTCACTAACTTCACACACCATCAGGTTTCCAAGCAGCTCTCAAGGAAACTCAGTTTTCACACTCTATGCTTAGTGTCCTTTGAGTGCATTATGGAGGAATGAAACTGGGAGAGCATCCCACACAAACGAATGCTCCACATGCGGGTTTCACATGCCACCAACTCCACATTCACAGGCATCCTTAGCGCCACAGTCGTTTTCACATAGCCCTCAATGAAAAGGCTGTAGACGCGAATATTGGTGTGAGAGCTAATTCAATCAAGGAAACACTGCATGTTGGTGAAGGGCATATTGAAGAAGAATCAGCCGAGTGGTTCTTGTGGGAGAACAACTCCATTTGGCTCACTAACTTCACACACCATCAGGCTTCCAAGCAGCTCTCAAGGAAACTCAGTTTTCACACTCTATGCTTAGTGCCCTTTGAGTGCAGTATCTAGGAATGAACCTGGTAGAGCATCCCACACAAACGAATGCTCCACATGCGGGTTTCACATGCCACCAACTCCACATTCACAGGCAACTTCAGCGGCACAGCCGTTTTTAGAAAGCCCTCAATGCAAAGGCTCTAGACGCAAATATTGGTGTGAGAGCTAATTCAATCAAGGAAACACTGCATGTTGGTGAAGGGCATATTGAAGAAGAATCAGCTGAGTGGTTCTTGTGGGAGAACAACTCCATTTGGCTCACTAACTTCACACACCATCAGGCTTCCAAGCAGCTCTCAAGGAAACTCAGTTTTCACACTCTATGCTTAGTGCTCTTTGAGTGCCTAGGACTGAAATGAAGCTTGGTGAGCATCCCACACAAACGAATGCTCCACATGCGGGTTTCACATGCCACCAACTCCACATTCACAGGCAACTTCAGCGCCACAGCCGTTTTCAGATAGCCCTCAATGCAAAGGCTCTAGACGCAAATATTGGTGTGAGAGCTAATTCAATCAAGTAAACATTGCATTTTGGTGAAGGGCATATTGAAGAAGAATCAGCCGAGTGGTTCTTGTGGGAGAACAACTCCATTTGGCTCACTAACTTCACACACCATCAGGCTTCCAAGCAGCTCTCAAGGAAACTCATTTTTCACACTCTATGCTTAGTGCCCTTTGAGTGCCTAGGACTGAAATGAAGCTTGGTAGAGCATCCCACACAAACGAATGCTCCACATGCGGGTTTCACATGCCACCAACTCCACATTCACAGGCAACTTCAGAGCCACAGCCGTTTTTAGATAGCCATCAATGCAAAGGCTCTAGACGAAAATACTTTTGTGAGAGCTAATTCAATCAAGGAAACACCTCATGTTGGTGAAGGGCATATTGAAGAAGAGTCAGCCGAGTGGTTCTTGTGGGAGAACAACTCCATTTGGCTCACTAACTTCACACATCATCAGGCTTCCAAGCAGCTCTCAAGGAAACTCAGTTTTCACACTCTATGCTTAGTGCCCTTTGAGTGCATAGGACTGAAATGAAGCTTGGTAGAGCATCCCACACAAACGAATGCTCCACGTGCGGGTTTCACATGCCACCAACTCCACATTCACAGGCAACTTCAGAGCCACAGCCGTTTTCAGATAGCCCTCAATGCAAAGGCTCTAGACGAAACTACTGGTGTGAGAGCTAATTCAATCAAGGAAACACTGCATGTTGGTGGAGGGCATATTGAAGAAGAATCAGCCGAGTGGTTCTTGTGGGAGAACAACTCCATTTGGCTCACTAACTTCACACACCATCAGGCTTCCAAGCAGCTCTCAAGGAAACTCAGTTTTCACACTCTATGCTTAGTGCCCTTTGAGTGCCTAGGACTGAAATGAAGCTTGTTGACCATCCCACAAAAAAGAATGCTCCACATGCGGGTTTCACATGCCACCAACTCCACATTCACAGGCAACTTCAGCGCCACAGCCTTTTTCAGATAGCCCTCAATGCAAAGGCTCTAGACGCAAATATTGGTGTGAGAGCTAATTCAATCAAGGAAGCACTGCATGTTGGTGAAGGGCATATTGAAGAAGAATCAGCCGAGTGGTTCTTGTGGGAGAACAACTCCATTTGGCTCACTAACTTCACACACCATCAGGCTTCCAAGCAGCTCTCAAGGAAACTCAGCTTTCACAGTCTGTGCTTAGTGCCCTTTGAGTGCCTAGGACTGAAATGAAGCTTGGTGAGCATCCCACACAAACGAATGCTCCACATGAGGGTTTCACATGCCACCAACTCCACAGTCACAGGCAACTTCAGCCCCACAGCCGTTTTCAGATAGCCCTCAATGCAAAGGCTCTAGACGCAAATATTGGTGTGAGAGCTAATTCAATCAAGGAAGCACAGCATTTTGGTGAAGGGCATATTGAAGAAGAATCAGCCGAGTGGTTCTTGTGGGAGAACAACTCCATTTGGCTCACTAACTTCACACACCATCAGGCTTCCAAGCAGCTCTCAAGGAAACTCAGTTTTCACACTCTATGCTTAGTGCCCTTTGAGTGCATTATCTAGGAATAAACCTGGTAGAGCATCCCACACAAACGAATGCTCCACATGCGGGTTTCACATGACACCAACTCCACATTCACAGGCAACTTCAGCGCCACAGCCTTTTTCAGATAGCCCTCAATGCAAAGGCTCTAGACGCAAATATTGGTGTGAGAGCTAATTCAATCAAGGAAACACTGCATGTTGGGGAAGGGCATATTGAAGAAGAATCAGCCGAGTGGTTCTTGTGGAAGAAAAACTCCATTTGGCTCACTAACTTCACAAACCATCAGGCTTCCAAGCAGCTCTCAAGGAAACTCAGTTTTCACACTCTATGCTTAGTGTCCTTTGAGTGCCTAGGACTGAAATGAAGCTTGGTGAGCTTCCCACACAAACCAAGTAACCACATGCGGGTTTCACATGTCACCAACTCCACATTCACAGGCAACTTCAGCGCCACAGCCGTTTTCAGATAGCCCTCAATGCAAAGGCTCTAGACGGAAATATTGGTGTGAGAGCTAATTCAATCAAGGAAACACTGCATGTTGGTGAAGGGCATATTGAAGAAGAATCAGCCGAGTGGTTCTTGTGGGAGAACAACTCCATTTGGCTCACTAACTTCACACACCATCAGGCTTCCAAGCAGCTCTCAAGGAAACTCAGTTTTCACACTCTATGCTTAGTGCCCTTTGAGTGCATTATCTAGGAATCATCCTGGTAGAGCATCCCACACAAACGAATGCTCCACATGCGGGTTTCACATGCCACCAACTCCACATTCACAGGCAACTTCAGCGCCACAGCCGTTTTCAGATAGCCCTCAATGCAAAGGCTCTAGACGCAAATATTGGTGTGAGAGCTAATTCAATCAAGGAAACACTGCATGTTGGGGAAGGGCATATTGAAGAAGAATCAGCCGAGTGGTTCTTGTGGAAGAAAAACTCCATTTGGCTCACTAACTTCACACACCATCAGGCTTCCAAGCAGCTCTCAATTAAACTCAGCTTTCACAGTCTGTGCTTCGTGCCCTTTGAGTGCCTAGGACTGAAATGAAGCTTGGTGAGCATCCCACACAAACGAATGCTCCACATGCGGGTTTCACATGCCACCAACTCCACATTCACAGGCAACCTCAGCGCCACAGCCGTTTTCAGATAGCCCTCAATGCAAAGGCTCTAGACGCAAATATTGGTGTGAAAGCTAATTCAATCAAGGAAACACTGCATGTTGGTGAAGGGCATATTGAAGAAGAATCAGCCAAGTGGTTCTTGTGGGAGAACAACTCCATTTGGCTCACTAACTTTGCACACCATCAGGCTTCCAAGCAGCTCTCAAGGAAACTCAGTTTTCACACTCTATGCTTAGTGTCCTTTGAGTGCATTATCTAGGAATGAACCTGGTAGAGCATCCCACACAAACGAATGCTCCACATGCGGGTTTCACATGCCACCAACTCCACATTCACAGGCAACTTCAGCGGCACAGCCGTTTTCAGATAGCCCTCAATGCAAAGGCTCTAGACGCAAATATTGGTGTGAGAGCTAATTCAATCAAGGAAACACTGCATGTTGGTGAAGGGCATATTGAAGAAGAATCAGCCGAGTGGTTCTTGTGGGAGAACAACTCCATTTGGCTCACTAACTTCACACACCATCAGGCTTCCAAGCAGCTCTCAAGGAAACTCAGCTTTCACAGTCTGTGCTTAGTGCCCTTTGAGGGCCTAGGACTGAAATGAAGCTTGGTGAGCATCCCACACAAACGAATGCTCCACATGCGGGTTTCACATGCCACCAACTCCACATTCACAGGCAACCTCAGCGCCACAGCCGTTTTCAGATAGCCCTCAATGCAAAGGCTCTAGACGCAAATATTGGTGTGAATGCTAATTCAATCAAGGAAACACTGCATGTTGGTGAAGGGCATATTGAAGAAGAACCAGCCAAGTGGTTCTTGTGGGAGAACAACTCCATTTGGCTCACTAACTTCACACACCATCAGGCTTCCAAGCAGCTCTCAAGGAAACTCAGTTTTCACACTCTATGCTTAGTGCCCTTTGAGTGCATTATCTAGGAATAAACCTGGTAGAGCATCCCACACAAACGAATGCTCCACATGCCGGTTTCACATGACACCAACTCCACATTCACAGGCAACTTCAGCGCCACAGCCTTTTTCAGATAGCCCTCAATGCAAAGGCTCTAGACGCAAATATTGGTGTGAGAGCTAATTCAATCAAGGAAACACTGCATGTTGGGGAAGGGCATATTGAAGAAGAATCAGCCGAGTGGTTCTTGTGGAAGAACAACTCCATTTGTCTCACCAAGTTCACACACCATCAGGCTTCCAAGCAGCTCTCAAGGAAACTCAGTTTTCACACTCTATGCTTAGTGTCCTTTGAGTGCCTAGGACTGAAATGAAGCTTGGTGAGCTTCCCACACAAACAAAGGAACCACATGCGGGTTTCACATGCCACCAACTCCACATTCACAGGCAACTTCAGCGCCACAGCCGTTTTCAGATAGCCATCAATGCAAAGGCTCTAGACGGAAATATTGGTGTGAGAGCTAATTCAATCAAGGAAACACTGCATGTTGGTGAAGGGCATATTGAAGAAGAATCAGCCGAGTGGTTCTTGTGGGAGAACAACTCCATTTGGCTCACTAACTTCACACACCATCAGGCTTCCAAGCAGCTCTCAAGGAAACTCAGTTTTCACACTCTATGCTTAGTGCCCTTTGAGTGCCTAGGACTGAAATGAAGCTTGGTGAGCATCCCACACAAACGAATGCTCCACATGCCGGTTTCACATGACACCAACTCCACATTCACAGGCAACTTCAGCGCCACAGCCGTTTTCAGATAGCCCTCAATGCAAAGGCTCTAGACGCAAATATTGGTGTGAGAGCTAATTCAATCAAGGAAACACTGCATGTTGGGGAAGGGCATATTGAAGAAGAATCAGCCGAGTGGTTCTTGTGGGAGAACAACTCCATTTGGCTCACTAACTTCACACACCTTCAGGCTTCCAAGCAGCTCTCAAGGAAACTCAGCTTTCACAGTCTGTGCTTAGTGCCCTTTGAGTGCCTAGGACTGAAATAAAGCTTGGTGAGCATCCCACACAAACGAATGCTCCACATGCGGGTTTCACATGCCACCAACTCCACATTCACAGGCAACCTCAGCGCCACAGCCGTTTTCAGATAGCCCTCAATACAAAGGCTCTAGACGCAAATATTGGTGTGAACGCTAATTCAATCAAGGAAACACTGCATGTTGGTGAAGGGCATATTGAAGAAGAATCAGCTGATGATTCTTGTGGGAGAACAACTCCATTTGGCTCACTAACTTCACACACCTTCAGGCTTCCAAGCAGCTCTCAAGGAAACTCAGTTTTCACACTCTATGCTTAGTGCCCTTTGAGTGCATTATCTAGGAATAAACCTGGTAGAGCATCCCACACAAACGAATGCTCCACATGCGGGTTTCACATGACACCAACTCCACATTCACAGGCAACTTCAGCGCCACAGCCGTTTTCAGATAGCCCTCAATGCAAAGGCTCTAGACGCAAATATTGGTGTGAGAGCTAATTCAATCAAGGAAACACTGCATGTTGGTGAAGGGCATATTGAAGAAGAATCAGCCGAGTGGTTCTTGTGGAAGAAAAACTCCATTTGGCTCACTAACTTCACAAACCATCAGGCTTCCAAGCAGCTCTCAAGGAAACTCAGTTTTCACACTCTATGCTTAGTGTCCTTTGAGTGCCTAGGACTGAAATGAAGCTTGGTGAGCTTCCCACACAAACCAAGTAACCACATGCGGGTTTCACATGTCACCAACTCCACATTCACAGGCAACTTCAGCGCCACAGCCGTTTTCAGATAGCCATCAATGCAAAGGCTCTAGACGGAAATATTGGTGTGAGAGCTAATTCAATCAAGGAAACACTGCATGTTGGTGAAGGGCATATTGAAGAAGAATCAGCCGAGTGGTTCTTGTGGGAGAACAACTCCATTTGGCTCACTAACTTCACACACCATCAGGCTTCCAAGCAGCTCTCAAGGAAACTCAGTTTTCACACTCTATGCTTAGTGCCCTTTGAGTGCATTATCTAGGAGTGAACCTGGTAGAGCATCCCACACAAACGAATGCTCCACATGCGGGTTTCACATGCCACCAACTCCACATTCACAGGCAACTTCAGCGCCACAGCCGTTTTCAGATAACCCTCAATGCAAAGGCTCTAGACGCAAATATTGGTGTGAGAGCTAATTCAATCAAGGAAACACTGCATGTTGATGAAGGGCATATTGAAGAAGAATCAGCCGAGTGGTTCTTGTGGGAGAACAACTCCATTTGGATCACTAACTTCACACACCATCAGGCTTCCAAGCAGCTCTCAAGGAATCTCAGTTTCCACACTCTATGCTTAGTGCCCTTTGAGTGCCTAGGACTGAAATGAAGCTTGGTGAGCATCCCACACAAACGAATGCTCCACATGCGGGATTCACATGCCACCAACTCCACATTCACAGGCAACTTCAGCGCCACAGCCGTTTTCAGATAGCCATCAATGCAAAGGCTCTAGACGCAAATATTGGTGTGAGAGCTAATTCAATCAAAGAAACACTTCATGTTGGTGAAGGGCATATTGAAGAAGAATCAGCCGAGTGGTTCTTGTGGGAGAACAACTCCATTTGGCTCACTAACTTCACACACCATCAGGCTTCCAAGCAGCTCTCAAGGAAACTCAGCTTTAACAGTCTGTGCTTAGTGCCCTTTGAGTGCCTAGGACTGAAATAAAGCTTGGTGAGCATCCCACACAAACGAATGCTCCACATGCGGGTTTCACATGCCACCAACTCCACATTCACAGGCAACTTCAGCGCCACAGCCGTTTTGAGATAGCCCTCAATACCAAGGCTCTAGACGCAAATATTGGTGTGAACGCTAATTCAATCAAGGAAACACTGCATGTTGGTGAAGGGCATATTGAAGAAGAACCAGCCAAGTGGTTCTTGTGGGAGAACAACTCCATTTGGCTCACTAACTTCACACACCTTCAGGCTTCCAAGCAGCTCTCAAGGAAACTCAGTTTTCACACTCTATGCTTAGTGCCCTTTGAGTGCATTATCTAGGAATAAACCTGGTAGAGCATCCCACACAAACGAATGCTCCACATGCGGGTTTCACATGACACCAACTCCACATTCACAGGCAACTTCAGCGCCACAGCCTTTTTCAGATAGCCCTCAATGCAAAGGCTCTAGACGCAAATATTGGTGTGAGAGCTAATTCAATCAAGGAAACACTGCATGTTGGGGAAGGGCATATTGAAGAAGAATCAGCCGAGTGGTTCTTGTGGAAGAAAAACTCCATTTGGCTCACTAACTTCACAAACCATCAGGCTTCCAAGCAGCTCTCAAGGAAATTCAGTTTTCACACTCTATGCTTAGTGTCCTTTGAGTGCCTAGGACTGAAATGAAGCTTGGTGAGCTTCCCACACAAACCAAGTAACCACATGTGGGTTTCACATGTCACCAACTCCACATTCACAGGCAACTTCAGCGCCACAGCCGTTTTCAGATAGCCATCAATGCAAAGGCTCTAGACGGAAATATTGGTGTGAGAGCTAATTCAATCAAGGAAACACTGCATGTTGGTGAAGGGCATATTGAAGAAGAATCAGCCGAGTGGTTCTTGTGGGAGAACAACTCCATTTGGCTCACTAACTTCACACACCATCAGGCTTCCAAGCAGCTCTCAAGGAAACTCAGTTTTCACACTCTATGCTTAGTGCCCTTTGAGTGCATTATCTAGGAATCATCCTGGTAGAGCATCCCACACAAACGAATGCTCCACATGCGGGTTTCACATGCCACCAACTCCACATTCACAGGCAACTTCAGCGCCACAGCCGTTTTCAGATAGCCCTCAATGCAAAGGCTCTAGACGCAAATATTGGTGTGAGAGCTAATTCAATCAAGGAAACACTGCATGTTGGGGAAGGGCATATTGAAGAAGAATCAGCCGAGTGGTTCTTGTGGAAGAAAAACTCCATTTGGCTCACTAACTTCACACACCATCAGGCTTCCAAGCAGCTCTCAATTAAACTCAGCTTTCACAGTCTGTGCTTCGTGCCCTTTGAGTGCCTAGGACTGAAATGAAGCTTGGTGAGCATCCCACACAAACGAATGCTCCACATGCGGGTTTCACATGCCACCAACTCCACATTCACAGGCAACCTCAGCGCCACAGCCGTTTTCAGATAGCCCTCAATGCAAAGGCTCTAGACGCAAATATTGGTGTGAAAGCTAATTCAATCAAGGAAACACTGCATGTTGGTGAAGGGCATATTGAAGAAGAATCAGCCAAGTGGTTCTTGTGGGAGAACAACTCCATTTGGCTCACTAACTTCACACACCATCAGGCTTCCAAGCAGCTCTCAAGGAAACTCAGTTTTCACACTCTATGCTTAGTGTCCTTTGAGTGCATTATCTAGGAATGAACCTGGTAGAGCATCCCACACAAACGAATGCTCCACATGCGGGTTTCACATGCCACCAACTCCACATTCACAGGCAACTTCAGCGCCACAGCCGTTTTCAGATAGCCCTCAATGCAAAGGCTCTAGACGCAAATATTGGTGTGAGAGCTAATTCAATCAAGGAAACACTGCATGTTGGTGAAGGGCATATTGAAGAAGAATCAGCCGAGTGGTTCTTGTGGGAGAACAACTCCATTTGGCTCACTAACTTCACACACCATCAGGCTTCCAAGCAGCTCTCAAGGAAACTCAGCTTTCACAGTCTGTGCTTAGTGCCCTTTGAGGGCCTAGGACTGAAATGAAGCTTGGTGAGCATCCCACACAAACGAATGCTCCACATGCGGGTTTCACATGCCACCAACTCCACATTCACAGGCAACTTCAGCGCCACAGCCGTTTTCAGATAGCCCTCAATGCAAAGGCTCTAGACGCAAATATTGGTGTGAACGCTAATTCAATCAAGGAAACACTGCATGTTGGTGAAGGGCATATTGAAGAAGAACCAGCCAAGTGGTTCTTGTGGGAGAACAACTCCATTTGGCTCACTAACTTCACACACCATCAGGCTTCCAAGCAGCTCTCAAGGAAACTCAGTTTTCACACTCTATGCTTAGTGCCCTTTGAGTGCATTATCTAGGAATAAACCTGGTAGAGCATCCCACACAAACGAATGCTCCACATGCCGGTTTCACATGACACCAACTCCACATTCACAGGCAACTTCAGCGCCACAGCCTTTTTCAGATAGCCCTCAATGCAAAGGCTCTAGACGCAAATATTGGTGTGAGAGCTAATTCAATCAAGGAAACACTGCATGTTGGGGAAGGGCATATTGAAGAAGAATCAGCCGAGTGGTTCTTGTGGAAGAACAACTCCATTTGTCTCACCAAGTTCACACACCATCAGGCTTCCAAGCAGCTCTCAAGGAAACTCAGTTTTCACACTCTATGCTTAGTGTCCTTTGAGTGCCTAGGACTGAAATGAAGCTTGGTGAGCTTCCCACACAAACAAAGGAACCACATGCGGGTTTCACATGCCACCAACTCCACATTCAGAGGCAACTTCAGCGCCACAGCCGTTTTCAGATAGCCATCAATGCAAAGGCTCTAGACGGAAATATTGGTGTGAGAGCTAATTCAATCAAGGAAACACTGCATGTTGGTGAAGGGCATATTGAAGAAGAATCAGCCGAGTGGTTCTTGTGGGAGAACAACTCCATTTGGCTCACTAACTTCACACACCATCAGGCTTCCAAGCAGCTCTCAAGGAAACTCAGTTTTCACACTCTATGCTTAGTGCCCTTTGAGTGCCTAGGACTGAAATGAAGCTTGGTGAGCATCCCACACAAACGAATGCTCCACATGCGGGTTTCACATGCCACCAACTCCACATTCACAGGCAACTTCAGCGCCACAGCCGTTTTCAGATAGCCCTCAATGCAAAGGCTCTAGACGCAAATATTGGTGTGAGAGCTAATTCAATCAAGGAAACACTGCATGTTGGGGAAGGGCATATTGAAGAAGAATCAGCCGAGTGGTTCTTGTGGGAGAACAACTCCATTTGGCTCACTAACTTCACACACCATCAGGCTTCCAAGCAGCTCTCAAGGAAACTCAGCTTTCACAGTCTGTGCTTCGTGCCCTTTGAGTGCCTAGGACTGAAATGAAGCTTGGTGAGCATCCCACACAAACGAATGCTCCACATGCGGGTTTCACATGCCACCAACTCCACATTCACAGGCAACCTCAGCGCCACAGCCGTTTTCAGATAGCCCTGAATGCAAAGGCTCTAGACGCAAATATTGGTGTGAGAGCTAATTCAATCAAGGAAACACTGCATGTTGCGGAAGGGCATATTGAAGAAGAATCAGCCAAGTGGTTCTTGTGGGAGAACAACTCCATTCGGCTCACTAACTTCACACACCATCAGGCTTCCAAGCAGCTCTCAAGGAAACTCAGTTTTCACACTCTATGCTTAGTGTCCTTTGAGTGCATTATCTAGGAATGAACCTGGTAGAGCATCCCACACAAACGAATGCTCCACATGCGGGTTTCACATGCCACCAACTCCACATTCACAGGCAACTTCAGCGCCACAGCCGTTGTCAGATAGCCCTCAATGCAAAGGCTCTAGACGCAAATATTGGTGTGAGAGCTAATTCAATCAAGGAAACACTGCATGTTGGTGAAGGGCATATTGAAGAAGAATCAGCCGAGTGGTTCTTGTGGGAGAACAACTCCATTTGGCTCACTAACTTCACACACCATCAGGCTTCCAAGCAGCTCTCAAGGAAACTCAGCTTTCACAGTCTGTGGTTAGTGCCCTTTGAGGGCCTAGGACTGAAATGAAGCTTGGTGAGCATCCCACACAAACGAATGCTCCACATGCGGGTTTCACATGCCACCAACTCCACATTCACAGGCAACTTCAGCGGCACAGCCGTTTTCAGATAGCCCTCAATGCAAAGGCTCTAGACGCAAATATTGGTGTGAGAGCTAATTCAATCAAGGAAACACTACATGTTGGTGAAGGGCATATTGAAGAAGAATCAGCCGAGTGGTTCTTGTGGGAGAACAACTCCATTTGGCTCACTAACTTCACACACCATCAGGCTTCCAAGCAGCTCTCAAGGAAACTCAGTTTTCACACTCTATGCTTAGTGCCCTTTGAGTGCATTATTGAGGAATGAACCTGGTAGAGCATCCCACACAAACGAATGCTCCACATGCGGGTTTCACATGCCACCAACTCCACATTCACAGGCAACTTCAGCGCCACAGCCGTTTTCAGATAGCCCTCAATGCAAAGGCTCTAGACGCAAAATTAGTGTGAGAGCTAATTCAATCAAGGAAACACTGCATGTTGGGGAAGGGCATATTGAAGAAGAATCAGCCGAGTGGTTCTTGTGGGAGAACAACTCCATTTGGCTCACTAACTTCACACACCATCAGGCTTCCAAGCAGCTCTCAAGGAAACTCAGTTTTCACACTCTATGCTTAGTGCCCTTTGAGTGCATTATCTAGGAATGAACCTGGTAGAGCATCCCACACAAACGAATGCTCCACATGCGGGTTTCACATGCCACCAACTCCACATTCACAGGCAACTTCAGCGCCACAGCCGTTTTCAGATAGCCCTCAATGCAAAGGCTCTAGACGCAAATATTAGTGTGAGAGCTAATTCAATCAAGGAAACACTGCATGTTGGTGAAGGGCATATTGAAGAAGAATCAGCCGAGTGGTTCTTGTGGGAGAACAACTCCATTTGGATCACTAACTTCACACACCATCAGGCTTCCAAGCAGCTCTCAAGGAAACTGAGCTTTCACACTCTATGCTTAGTGCCCTTTGAGTGCCTAGGACTGAAATGAAGCTTGGTGAGCATCACACACAAACGAATGCTCCACATGCGGGTTTCACATGCCACCAACTCCACATTCACAGGCAACTTCAGCGCCACAGCCGTTTTCAGATAGCCCTCAATGCAAAGGCTCTAGACGCAAATATTGGTGTGAGAGCTAATTCAATCAAGGAAACACTGCATGTTGGTGAAGGGCATATTGAAGAAGAAATAGCCGAGTGGTTCTTGTGAAAGAACACCTCCATTTGGCTCACTAACTTCACACACCATCAGGCTTCCAAGCAGCTCTCAAGGAAACTCAGTTTTCACACTCTATGCTTAGTGCCCTTGAGTGCATTATCTAGGAAGCAACCTGGTAGAGCATCCCACACAAACGAATGCTCCACATGCGGGTTTCACATGCCAAAAACTCACATTCACAGGCAACTTCAACGCCACAGACATTTTCAGATAGCCCTCAAAGCAAAGGCTCTAGACGCAAATATTGGTGTGAGAGCTAATTCAATCAAGGAAACACTGCATGTTGGTGAAGGGCATATTGAAGAAGAATCAGCCGAGTGGTTGTTGTGGGCGAACAACTCCATTTGGCTCACTAACTTCACACCTCATCCGGCTTCCAAGCAGCTCTCAAGGATTCTCAGTTTTCACACTCTATGCTTAGTGTCCTTTGAGTGCCTAGGACTGAAATGAAGCTTGGTGAGCATCCCACACAAACGAATGCTCCACATGCGGGTTTCACATGCCACCAACTCCACATTCACAGACAACTTCAGCGCCACAGCCATTTTCAGATAGCCCTCAATGCAAAGGCTCTAGACGCAAATATTGGTGTGAGAGCTAATTCAATCAAGGAAACACTGCATGTTGGTGAAGGGCATATTGAAGAAGGATCAGCCAAGTGGTTCTTGTGGGAGAACAACTCCATTTGGCTCACTAACTTCACACACCATCAGGCTTCCAAGCAGCTCTCAAGGAAACTCAGTTTTCACACTCTATGCTTAGTGCCCTTTGAGTGCATTATCTAGGAATGAACCTGGTAGAGCATCCCACACAAACGAATGCTCCACATGCGGGTTTCACATGCCACCAACTCCACATTCACAGGCAACTTCAGCGCCACAGCTGTTTTCAGATGGCCCTCAATGCAAAGGCTCTAGATGCAAATATTGGTGTGAGAGCTAATTCAATCAAGGAAACACTGCATGTTGGGGAAGGGCATATTGAAGAAGAATCAGCCGAGTGGTTCTTGTGGGAGAACAACTCCATTTGGCTCACTAACTTCACACACCATCAGGCTTCCAAGCAGCTCTCAAGGAAACTCAGGTTTCACACTCTATGCTTAGTGCCCTTTGAGTGCCTAGGACTGAAATGAAGCTTGGTGAGCATCCCACACAAACGAATGCTCCACATGCGGGTTTCACATGCCACCAACTCCACATTCACAGGCCACCTCAGCGCCACAGCCGTTTTCAGATAGCCATCAATGCAAAGGCTCTAGACGCAAATATTGGTGTGAAAGCTAATTCAATCAAGGAAACACTGCATGTTGGTGAAGGGCATATTGAAGAAGAATCAGCCAAGTGGTTCTTGTGGGAGAACAACTCCATTTGGCTCACTAACTTCACACATCATCAGGCTTCCAAGCAGCTCTCAAAGAATCTCAGTTTTCACACTCTATGCTTAGTGTCCTTTGAGTGCCTAGGACTGAAATGAAGCTTGGTGAGCATCCCACACAAACGAATGCTCCACATGCGGGATTCACATGCCACCAACTCCACATTCACAGGCAACTTCAGCGCCACAGCCGTTTTCAGATAGCCCTCAATGCAAAGGCTCTAGACGCAAATATTGGTGTGAGAAGTAATTCAATCAAGGAAACACTGCATGTTGGGGAAGGGCATATTGAAGAAGAATCAGCCGAGTGGTTCTTGTGGGAGAACAACTCCATTTGGCTCACTAACTTCACACACCATCAGGCTTCCAAGCAGCTCTCAAGGAAACTCAGTTTTCACACTCTATGCTTAGTGCCCTTTGAGTGCATTATCTAGGAATGAACCTGGTAAAGCATCCCACACAAACGAATGCTCCACATGCGGGTTTCACGTGCCACCAACTCACATTCACAGGCAACTTCAGCGCCACAGCCGTTTTCAGATAGCCCTCAATGCAAAGGCTCTAGACGCAAATATTGGTGTGAGAGCTAATTCAATCAAGGAAACACTGCATGTTGGTGAAGGGCATATTGAAGAAGAATCAGCCGAGTGGTTCTTGTGGGAGAACAACTCCATTTGGCTCACTAACTTCACACACCATCAGGCTTCCAAGCAGCTCTCAAGGAAACTCAGTTTTCACACTCTATGCTTAGTGTCCTTTGAGTGCCTAGGACTGAAATGAAGCTTGGTAGAGCATCCCACACAAACGAATGCTCCACATGCGGGTTTCACATGCCACCAACTCCACATTCACAGGCAACTTCAGCGCCACAGCCGTTTTCAGATAGCCCTCAACGCAAAGGCTCTAGACGCAAATATTGGTGTGAGAGCTAATTCAATCAAGGAAACACTGCATGTTGCGGAAGGGCATATTGAAGAAGAATCAGCCGAGTGGTTCTTGTGGGAGAACACCTCCATGTGGCTCACTAACTTCACACACCATCAGGCTTCCAAGCAGCTCTCAAGGAAACTCAGTTTTCACAGTCTGTGCTTAGTGCCCTTTGAGTGCATTATCTAGGAATGAACCTGGTAGAGCATCCCACACAAACGAATGCTCCACATGCGGGTTTCACATGACACCAACTCCACATTCACAGGCAACTTCAGCGCCACAGCTGTTTTCAGATAGCCCTCAATGCAAAGGCTCTAGACGCAAATATTGGTGTGAGAGCTAATTCAATCAAGGAAACACTGCATGTTGGTGAAGGGCATATTGAAGAAGAATCAGCCGAGTGGTTCTTGTGGGAGAACAACTCCATTTGGCTCACTAACTTCACACACCATCAGGCTTCCAAGCAGCTCTCAAGGAAACTCAGGTTTCACACTCTATGCTTAGTGCCCTTTGAGTGCTTAGGACTGAAATGAAGCTTGGTGAACATCCCACACAAACGAATGCTCCACATGCGGGTTTCACATGCCACCAACTCCACATTCACAGGCCACCTCAGCGCCACAGCCGTTTTCAGATAGCCATCAATGCAAAGGCTCTAGACGCAAATATTGGTGTGAAAGCTAATTCAATCAAGGAAACACTGCATGTTGGTGAAGGGCATATTGAAGAAGAATCAGCCAAGTGGTTCTTGTGGGAGAACAACTCCATTTGGCTCACTAACTTCACACATCATCAGGCTTCCAAGCAGCTCTCAAAGAATCTCAGTTTTCACACTCTATGCTTAGTGTCCTTTGAGTGCCTAGGACTGAAATGAAGCTTGGTGAGCATCCCACACAAACGAATGCTCCACATGCGGGATTCACATGCCACCAACTCCACATTCACAGGCAACTTCAGCGCCACAGCCGTTTTCAGATAGCCCTCAATGCAAAGGCTCTAGACGCAAATATTGGTGTGAGAAGTAATTCAATCAAGGAAACACTGCATGTTGGGGAAGGGCATATTGAAGAAGAATCAGCCGAGTGGTTCTTGTGGGAGAACAACTCCATTTGGCTCACTAACTTCACACACCATCAGGCTTCCAAGCAGCTCTCAAGGAAACTCAGTTTTCACACTCTAGGCTTAGTGCCCTTTGAGTGCATTATCTAGGAATGAACCTGGTAAAGCATCCCACACAAACGAATGCTCCACATGCGGGTTTCACGTGCCACCAACTCACATTCACAGGCAACTTCAGCGCCACAGCCGTTTTCAGATAGCCCTCAATGCAAAGGCTCTAGACGCAAATATTGGTGTGAGAGCTAATTCAATCAAGGAAACACTGCATGTTGGTGAAGGGCATATTGAAGAAGAATCAGCTGAGTGGTTCTTGTGGGAGAACAACTCCATTTGGCTCACTAACTTCACACACCATCAGGCTTCCAAGCAGCTCTCAAGGAAACTCAGTTTGCACACTCTATGCTTAGTGTCCTTTGAGTGCCTAGGACTGAAATGAAGCTTGGTGAGCATCCCACACAAACGAATGCTCCACATGCGGGTTTCACATGCCACAAACTCCACATTCACAGGCAACTTCAGCGCCACAGCCGTTTTCAGATACCACTCAACGCAAAGGCTCTAGACGCAAATATTGCTGTGAGAGCTAATTCAATCAAGGAAACACTGCATGTTGGTGAAGGGCATATTGAAGAAGGATCAGCCAAGTGGTTCTTGTGGGAGAACAACTCCATTTGGCTCACTAACTTCACACACCATCAGGCTTCCAAGCAGCTCTCAAGGAAACTCAGTTTTCACACTCTATGCTTAGTGCCCTTTGAGTGCATTATCTAGGAATGAACCTGGTAGAGCATCCCAAACAAACGAATGCTCCACATGCGGGTTTCACATGCCACCAACTCCACATTCACAGGCAACTTCAGCGCCACAGCCGTTTTCAGATGGCCCTCAATGCAAAGGCTCTAGACGCAAATATTGGTGTGAGAGCTAATTCAATCAAGGAAACACTGCATGTTGCGGAAGGGCATATTGAAGAAGAATCAGCCGAGTGGTTCTTGTGGGAGAACAACTCCATTTGGCTCACTAACTTCACACACCATCAGGCTTCCAAGCAGCTCTCAAGGAAACTCAGGTTTCACACTCTATGCTTAGTGCCCTTTGAGTGCTTAGGACTGAAATGAAGCTTGGTGAACATCCCACACAAACGAATGCTCCACATGCGGGTTTCACATGCCACCAACTCCACATTCACAGGCCACCTCAGCGCCACAGCCGTTTTCAGATAGCCATCAATGCAAAGGCTCTAGACGCAAATATTGGTGTGAAAGCTAATTCAATCAAGGAAACACTGCATGTTGGTGAAGGGCATATTGAAGAAGAATCAGCCAAGTGGTTCTTGTGGGAGAACAACTCCATTTGGCTCACTAACTTCACACATCATCAGGCTTCCAAGCAGCTCTCAAAGAATCTCAGTTTTCACACTCTATGCTTAGTGTCCTTTGAGTGCCTAGGACTGAAATGAAGCTTGGTGAGCATCCCACACAAACGAATGCTCCACATGCGGGATTCACATGCCACCAACTCCACATTCACAGGCAACTTCAGCGCCACAGCCGTTTTCAGATAGCCCTCAATGCAAAGGCTCTAGACGCAAATATTGGTGTGAGAAGTAATTCAATCAAGGAAACACTGCATGTTGGGGAAGGGCATATTGAAGAAGAATCAGCCGAGTGGTTCTTGTGGGAGAACAACTCCATTTGGCTCACTAACTTCACACACCATCAGGCTTCCAAGCAGCTCTCAAGGAAACTCAGTTTTCACACTCTAGGCTTAGTGCCCTTTGAGTGCATTATCTAGGAATGAACCTGGTAAAGCATCCCACACAAACGAATGCTCCACATGCGGGTTTCACGTGCCACCAACTCACATTCACAGGCAACTTCAGCGCCACAGCCGTTTTCAGATAGCCCTCAATGCAAAGGCTCTAGACGCAAATATTGGTGTGAGAGCTAATTCAATCAAGGAAACACTGCATGTTGGTGAAGGGCATATTGAAGAAGAATCAGCCGAGTGGTTCTTGTGGGAGAACAACTCCATTTGGCTCACTAACTTCACACACCATCAGGCTTCCAAGCAGCTCTCAAGGAAACTCAGTTTGCACACTCTATGCTTAGTGTCCTTTGAGTGCCTAGGACTGAAATGAAGCTTGGTGAGCATCCCACACAAACGAATGCTCCACATGCGGGTTTCACATGCCACAAACTCCACATTCACAGGCAACTTCAGCGCCACAGCCGTTTTCAGATACCACTCAACGCAAAGGCTCTAGACGCAAATATTGCTGTGAGAGCTAATTCAATCAAGGAAACACTGCATGTTGGTGAAGGGCATATTGAAGAAGGATCAGCCAAGTGGTTCTTGTGGGAGAACAACTCCATTTGGCTCACTAACTTCACACACCATCAGGCTTCCAAGCAGCTCTCAAGGAAACTCAGTTTTCACACTCTATGCTTAGTGCCCTTTGAGTGCATTATCTAGGAATGAACCTGGTAGAGCATCCCAAACAAACGAATGCTCCACATGCGGGTTTCACATGCCACCAACTCCACATTCACAGGCAACTTCAGCGCCACAGCCGTTTTCAGATGGCCCTCAATGCAAAGGCTCTAGACGCAAATATTGGTGTGAGAGCTAATTCAATCAAGGAAACACTGCATGTTGCGGAAGGGCATATTGAAGAAGAATCAGCCGAGTGGTTCTTGTGGGAGAACAACTCCATTTGGCTCACTAACTTCACACACCATCAGGCTTCCAAGCAGCTCTCAAGGAAACTCAGGTTTCACACTCTATGCTTAGTGCCCTTTGAGTGCGTAGGACTGAAATGAAGCTTGGTGAGCATCCCACACAAACCAATGCTCCACATGCGGGTTTCACATGCCACCAACTCCACATTCACAGGCCACCTCAGCGCCACAGCCGTTTTCAGATAGCCCTCAATGCAAAGGCTCTAGACGCAAATATTGGTGTGAGAGCTAATTCAATCAAGGAAACACTGCATGTTGGTGAAGGGCATATTGAAGAAGAATCAGCCGAGTGGTTCTTGTGGGAGAACACCTCCATGTGGCTCACTAACTTCACACACCATCAGGCTTCCAAGCAGCTCTCAAGGAAACTCAGTTTTCACAGTCTGTGCTTAGTGCCCTTTGAGTGCATTATCTAGGAATGAACCTGGTAGAGCATCCCACACAAACGAATGCTCCACATGCGGGTTTCACATGCCACCAACTCACATTCACAGGCAACTTCAGCGCCACAGCCATTTTCAGATAGCCCTCAATGCAAAGGCTCTAGACGCAAATATTTGTGTGAAAGCTAATTCAATCAAGGAAACACCTCATGTTGGTGAAGGGCATATTGAAGAAGAATCAGCCAAGTGGTTCTTGTGGGAGAACAACTCCATTTGGCTCACTAACTTCACACACCATCAGGCTTCCAAGCAGCTCTCAAGGAAACTCAGTTTTCACACTCTATGCTTAGTGCCCTTTGAGTGCATTATCTAGGAATGAACCTGGTAGAGCATCTCACACAAACGAATGCTCCACATGCGGGTTTCACATGCCACCAACTCCACATTCACAGGCAACTTCAGCGCCACAGCCGTTTTCAGATAGCCCTCAATGCAAAGGTTCTAGACGCAAATATTGGTGTGAGAAGTAATTCAATCAAGGAAACACTGCATGTTGGGGAAGGGCATATTGAAGAAGAATCAGCCGAGTGGTTCTTGTGGGAGAACAACTCCATTTGGCTCACTAACTTCACACACCATCAGGCTTCCAAGCAGCTCTCAAGGAAACTCAGTTTTCACACTCTATGCTTAGTGCCCTTTGAGTGCATTATCTAGGAATGAACCTGGTAAAGCATCCCACACAAACGAATGCTCCACATGCGGGTTTCACGTGCCACCAACTCACATTCACAGGCAACTTCAGCGCCACAGCCGTTTTCAGATAGCCCTCAATGCAAAGGCTCTAGACGCAAATATTTGTGTGAGAGCTAATTCAATGAAGGAAACACTGCATGTTGGTGAAGGGCATATTGAAGAAGAATCAGCCGAGTGGTTCTTGTGGGAGAACAACTCCATTTGGCTCACTAACTTCACACACCATCAGGCTTCCAAGCAGCTCTCAAGGAAACTCAGTTTTCACACTCTATGCTTAGTGTCCTTTGAGTGCCTAGGACTGAAATGAAGCTTGGTGAGCATCCCACACAAACCAATGCTCCACATGCGGGTTTCACATGCCACCAACTCCACATTCACAGGCAACTTCAGCGCCACAGCCGTTTTCAGATAGCCCTCAATGCAAAGGCTCTAGACGCAAATATTGGTGTGAGAGCTAATTCAATCAAGGAAACACTGCATGTTGGGGAAGGGCATATTGAAGAAGAATCAGCCGAGTGGTTCTTGTGGGAGAACACCTCCATGTGGCTCACTAACTTCACACACCATCAGGCTTCCAAGCAGCTCTCAAGGAAACTCAGTTTTCACAGTCTGTGCTTAGTGCCCTTTGAGTGCATTATCTAGGAATGAACCTGGTAGAGCATCCCACACAAACGAATGCTCCACATGCGGGTTTCACATGACACCAACTCCACATTCACAGGCAACTTCAGCGCCACAGCTGTTTTCAGATAGCCCTCAATGCAAAGGCTCTAGACGCAAATATTGGTGTGAGAGCTAATTCAATCAAGGAAACACTGCATGTTGGTGAAGGGCATATTGAAGAAGAATCAGCCGAGTGGTTCTTGTGGGAGAACAACTCCATTTGGCTCACTAACTTCACACACCATCAGGCTTCCAAGCAGCTCTCAAGGAAACTCAGTTTTCACACTCTATGCTTAGTGCCCTTTGAGTGCGTAGGACTGAAATGAAGCTTGGTGAGCATCCCACACAAACCAATGCTCCACATGCGGGTTTCACATGCCACCAACTCACATTCACAGGCAACTTCAGCGCCACAGCCATTTTCCGATAGCCCTCAATGCAAAGGCTCTAGACGCAAATATTTGTGTGAAAGCTAATTCAATCAAGGAAACACCTCATGTTGGTGAAGGGCATATTGAAGAAGAATCAGCCAAGTGGTTCTTGTGGGAGAACAACTCCATTTGGATCACTAACTTCACACACCATCAGGCTTCCAAGCAGCTCTCAAGGAAACTCAGTTTTCACACTCTATGCTTAGTGCCCTTTGAGTGCATTATCTAGGAATGAACCTGGTAAAGCATCTCACACAAACGAATGCTCCACATGCGGGTTTCACATGCCACCAACTCCACATTCACAGGCAACTTCAGCGCCACAGCCGTTTTCAGATAGCCCTCAATGCAAAGGCTCTAGACGCAAATATTAGTGTGAGAGCTAATTCAATCAAGGAAACACTGCATGTTGGGGAAGGGCATATTGAAGAAGAATCAGCCGAGTGGTTCTTGTGGGAGAACAACTCCATTTGGCTCACTAACTTCACACACCATCAGGCTTCCAAGCAGCTCTCAAGGAAACTCAGTTTTCACACTCTATGCTTAGTGCCCTTTGAGTGCATTATCTAGGAATGAACCTGGTAGAGCATCCCACACAAACGAATGCTCCACATGCGGGTTTCACATGCCACCAACTCCACATTCACAGGCAACTTCAGCGCCACAGCCGTTTTCAGATAGCCCTCAATGCAAAGGCTCTAGACGCAAATATTGGTGTGAGAGCTAATTCAATCAAGGAAACACTGCGTCTTGGTGAAGGGCATATTGAAGAAGAATCAGCCGAGTGGTTCTTGTGGGAGAACAACTCCATTTGGCTCACTAACTTCACACACCATCAGGCTTCCAAGCAGCTCTCAAGGAATCTCAGTTTCCACACTCTATGCTTAGTGCCCTTTGAGTGCCTAGGACTGAAATGAAGCTTGGTGAGCATCCCACACAAACGAATGCTCCACATGAGGGATTCACATGCCACCAACTCAACATTCACAGGCAACTTCAGCGCCACAGCAGTTTTCAGATAGCCCTTAATGCAAAGGCTCTAGACGCAAATATTGGTGTGAGAGCTAATTCAATCAAGGAAACACTGCATGTTGGGGAAGGGCATATTGAAGAAGAATCAGCCGAGTGGTTCTTGTGGGAGAACAACTCCATTTGGATCACTAACTTCACACACCATCAGGCTTCCAAGCAGCTCTCAAGGAAACTGAGCTTTCACACTCTATGCTTAGTGCCCTTTGAGTGCCTAGGACTGAAATGAAGCTTGGTGAGCATCCCACACAAACGAATGCTCCACATGCGGGTTTCACATGCCACCAACTCCACATTCACAGACAACTTCCTAGCAAAAGCCGTTTTCAGATAACCCTCAATGCAAAGGCTCTAGACGCGAATATTGGTGTGAATGATAATTCAATCAAGGAAACACTGCATGTTGGTGGAGGGCATATTGAAGAAGAATCAGCCGAATGGTTCTTGTAGGAGAACAACTCCATTTGGCTCACTAACTTCACACACCATCAGGCTTCCAAGCAGCTCTCAAGGAAACTATTTTCACACTCTATGCTTAGTGCCCTTTGAGTGCATTATCTAGGAATGAACCTGGTAGAGCATCCCACACAAACGAATGCTCCACATGCGGGTTTCACATGCCACCAACTCCACATTCACAGACAACTTCCTAGCAAAAGCCGTTTTCAGATAACCCTCAATGCAAAGGCTCTAGACGCGAATATTGGTGTGAATGATAATTCAATCAAGGAAACACTGCATGTTGGTGGAGGGCATATTGAAGAAGAATCAGCCAAATGGTTCTTGTAGGAGAACAACTCCATTTGGCTCACTAACTTCACACACCATCAGGCTTCCAAGCAGCTCTCAAGGAAACTCAGCTTTCACAGTCTGTGCTTAGTGCCCTTTGAGTGCCTAGGACTGAAAGGAAGCTTGGTGAGCATCCCACACAAACGAATGCTCTACATGCGGGTTTCACATGCCACCAACTCCACATTCACAGGCCACCTCAGCGTCACAGCCGTTTTCAGATAGCCCTCAATGCAAAGGCTCTAGACGCAAATATTGGTGTGAAAGCTAATTCAATCAAGGAAACACTGCATGTTGGTGAAGGGCATATTGAAGAAGAATCAGCCAAGTGGTTCTTGTGGGAGAACAACTCCATTTGGCTCACTAACTTCACACACCATCAGGCTTCCAAGCAGTTCGCAAGGAAACTCAGTTTTCACACTCTAGGCTTAGTGCACTTTGAGTGCATTATCTAGGAATGAACCTGGTAGAGCATCCCACACAAACGAATGCTCCACATGCGGGTTTCACATGCCACCAACTCCACATTCACAGGCAACTTCAGCGCCACAGCCGTTTTCAGATACCACTCAACGCAAAGGCTCTAGACGCAAATATTGGTGTGAGAGCTAATTCAATCAAGGAAACACTGCATCTTGGTGAAGGGCATATTGAAGAAGAATCAGCCGAGTGGTTCTTGTGGGAGAACAACTCCATTTGGTTCACTAACTTCACACACCATCAGGCTTCCAAGCAGCTCTCAAGGAAACTCAGTTTTCACACTGTATGCTTAGTGTCCTTTGAATGCCTGGCACTGAAATGAAGCTTGGTGAGCATCCCACACAAACGAATGCTCCACATGCGGGATTCACATGCCCCCAACTCCACATTCACAGGCAACTTCAGCGCCACAGCCGTTTTCAGATAGCCCTCAATGCAAAGGCTCTAGACGCAAATATTGGTGTGAGAGCTAATTCAATCAAGGAAACACTGCATGTTGGTGAAGGGCATATTGAAGAAGAAATAACCGAGTGGTTCTTGTGGGAGAACACCTCCGTTTGGCTCACTAACTTCACACACCATCAGGCTTCCAAGCAGCTCTCAAGGAAACTCAGTTTTCACACTCTACGCTTAGTGCCCTTTGAGTGCATTATCTAGGAATGAACCTGGTAGAGCATCCCACACAAACGAATGCTCCACATGCGGGATTCACATGCCACCAACTCACATTCACAGGCAACTTCAGCGCCACAGCCATTTTCAGATAGCCCTCAAAGCAAAGGTTCTAGGCGCAAATATTGGTGTGAGAGCTAATTCAATCAAGGAAACACTGCATGTTGGTGAAGGGCATATTGAAGAAGAATCAGCCGAGTGGTTCTTGTGGGCGAACAACTCCATTTGGCTCACTAACTTCACACCTCATCCGGCTTCCAAGCAGCTCTCAAGGATTCTCAGTTTTCACACTCTATGCTTAGTGTCCTTTGATTGCCTAGGACTGAAATGAAGCTTGGTGAGCATCCCACACAAATGAATGCTCCACATCCGGGATTCACATGCCACCAACTCCACATTCACAGGCAACTTCAGCGCCACAGCCGTTTTCAGATAGCCCTCAATGCAAAGGTTCTAGACGCAAATATTGGTGTGAGAGCTAATTCAATCAAGGAAACACTGCATGTTGGGGAAGGGCATATTGAAGAAGAATCAGCCGAGTGGTTCTTGTAGGAGAACAACTCCATTTGGCTCACTAACTTCACACACCATCAGGCTTCCAAGCAGCTCTCAAGGAAACTCAGCTTTCACAGTCTGTGCTTAGTGCCCTTTGAGTGCCTAGGACTGAAATGAAGCTTGGTGAGCATCCCACACAAACGAATGCTCCACATGCGGGTTTCACATGCCACCAACTCCACATTCACAGGCAGCTTCAGCGCCACACCCGTTTTCAGATAACTCTCAATGCAAAGGCTCTAGACGCAAATATTGGTGTGAGAGCTAATTCAATCAAGGAAACACTGCATGTTGGTGAAGGGCATATTGAAGAAGAATCAGCCGAGTGGTTCTTGTAGGAGAACAACTCCATTTGGCTCACTAACTTCACACACCATCAGGCTTCCAAGCAGCTCTCAAGGAAACTCAGTTTTCACACTCTATGCTTAGTGCCCTTTGAGTGCATTATTGAGGAATGAACCTGGTAGAGCATCCCACACAAACGAATGCTCCACATGCGGGTTTCACATGCCACCAACTCCACATTCACAGTCAGCTTCAGCGCCACAGCCACTTTCAGATAGCCCTCAATGCAAAGGCTCTAGACGCAAATATTGGTGTGAGAGCTAATTCAATCAAGGAAACACTGCATGTTGGTGAAGGGCATATTGAAGAAGAATCAGCCGAGTGGTTCTTGTGGGAGAACAACTCCATTTGGCTCACTAACTTCACACACCATCAGGCTTCCAAGCAGCTCTCAAGGAATCTCAGTTTTCACACTCTATGCTTAGTGTCCTTTGAGTGCCTAGGACTGAAATGAAGCTTGGTGAGCATCCCACACAAACGAATGCTCCACATGCGGGTTTCACATGCCACCAACTCCACATTCACAGGCAACTTCAGCGCCACAGCCGTTTTCAGATACCACTCAACGCAAAGGCTCTAGACGCAAATATTGGTGTGAGAGCTAATTCAATCAAGGAAACACTGCATGTTGCGGAAGGGCATATTGAAGAAGAATCAGCCGAGTGGTTCTTGTGGGAGAACAACTCCATTTGGCTCACTAACTTCGCACACCATCAGGCTTCCAAGCAGCTCTCAAGGAAACTCTGTTTTCACACTGTATGCTTAGTGTCCTTTGAGTGCCTGGGACTGAAATGAAGCTTGGTGAGCATCCCACACAAACGAATGCTCCACATGCGGGATTCACATGCCACCAACTCCACATTCACAGGCAACTTCAGCGCCACAGCCGTTTTCAGATAGCCCTCAATGCAAAGGCTCTAGACGCAAATATTGGTGTGAGAGCTAATTCAATCAAGGAAACACTGCATGTTGGTGAAGGGCATATTGAAGAAGAATCAGCCGAGTGGTTCTTCTGGGAGAACACCTCCATTTGGCTCACTAACTTCACACGCCATCAGGCTTCCAAGCAGCTCTCAAGGAAACTCAGTTTTCACACTCTATGCTTAGTGCCCTTTGAGTGCATTATCTAGGAATGAACCTGGTAGAGCATCCCACACAAACGAATGCTCCACATGCGGGATTCACATGCCACCAACTCACATTCACAGGCAACTTCAGCGCCAGAGCCATTTTCAGATAGCCCTCAAAGCAAAGGATCTAGGCGCAAATATTGGTGTGAGAGCTAATTCAATCAAGGAAACACTGCATGTTGGGGAAGGGCATATTGAAGAAGAATCAGCCGAGTGGTTCTTGTGGGAGAACAACTCCATTTGGCTCACTAACTTCGCACACCATCAGGCTTCCAAGCAGCTCTCTAGGAAACTCAGTTTTCACACTCTATGCTTAGTGCCCTTTGAGTGCCTAGGACTGAAATGAAGCTTGGTGAGCATCCCACACAAACGAATGCTCCACATGCGGGATTCACATGCCACCAACTCCACATTCACAGGCAACTTCAGCCCCACAGCCGTTTTCAGATAGCCCTCAATGCAAAGGCTCTAGACGCAAATATTGGTGTGAGAGCTAATTCAATCAAGGAAACACTGCATGTTGGTGAAGGGCATATTGAAGAAGAATCAGCCGAGTGGTTCTTGTGAGAGAACAACTCCATTTGGCTCACTAACTTCACACACCATCAGGCTTCCAAGCAGCTCTCAAGGAAACTCAGCTTTCACACTCTATGCTTAGTGCCCTTTGAGTGCCTAGGACTGAAATGAAGCTTGGTGAGCATCCCACACAAACGAATGCTCCACATGCGGGTTTCACATGCCACCAACTCCACATTCACAGGCAACCTCAGCGCCACAGCCGTTTTCAGATAGCCCTCAATGCAAAGGCTCTAGACGCAAATATTTGTGTGAAAGCTAATTCAATCAAGGAAACACTGCATGTTGGTGAAGGGCATATTGAAGAAGAATCAGCCGAGTGGTTCTTGTGGGAGAACAACTCCATTTGGCTCACTAACTTCACACCTCATCCGGCTTCCAAGCAGCTCTCAAGGATTCTCAGTTTTCACACTCTATGCTTAGTGTCCTTTGAGTGCCTAGGACTGAAATGAAGCTTGGTGAGCATCCCACACAAACGAATGCTCCACATCCGGGATTCACATGCCAGCGACTCCACATTCACAGGCAACTTCAGCGCCACAGCCGTTTTCCGATAGCCCTCAATGCAAAGGCTCTAGACGCAAATATTGGTGTGAGAGCTAATTCAATCAAGGAAACATTGCATGTTGGTGAAGGGCATATTGAAGAAGAATCAGCCGAGTGGTTCTTGTGGGAGAACAACTCCATTTGGCTCACTAACTTCACACACCATCAGGCTTCCAAGCAGCTCTCAAGGAAACTCAGCTTTCACAGTCTGTGCTTAGTGCCCTTTGAGGGCCTAGGACTGAAATGAAGCTTGGTGAGCATCCCACACAAACGAATGCTCCACATGCGGGTTTCACATGCCACCAACTCCACATTCACAGGCAACCTCAGCGCCACAGCCGTTTTCAGATAGCCCTCAATGCAAAGGCTCTAGACGCAAATATTTGTGTGAAAGCTAATTCAATGAAGGAAACACTGCATGTTGGTGAAGGGCATATTGAAGAAGAATCAGCCAAGTGGTTCTTGTGGGAGAACAACTCCATTTGGCTCACTAACTTCACACACCATCAGGCTTCCAAGCAGCTCTCAAGGAAACTCAGTTTTCACACTCTATGCTTAGTGCCCTTTGAGTGCCTAGGACTGAAATGAAGCTTGGTGAGCATCCCACACAAACGAATGCTTCACATGCGGGTTTCACATGCCACCAACTCCACATTCACAGACAACTTCCTAGCAAAAGCCGTTTTCAGATAACCCTCAATGCAAAGGCTCTAGACGCGAATATTGGTGTGAGAGCTAATTCAATCAAGGAAACACTGCATGTTGGTGAAGGGCATATTGAAGAAGAATCAGCCGAGTGGTTCTTGTGGGAGAACAACTCCATTTGGCTCACTAACTTCGCACACCATCAGGCTTCCAAGCAGCTCTCTAGGAAACTCCGTTTTCACACTCTATGCTTAGTGCCCTTTGAGTGCCTAGGACTGAAATGAAGCTTGGTGAGCATCCCACACAAACCAATGCTCCACATGCGGCTTTCACATGCCACCAACTCCACATTCACAGGCAACTTCAGCGCCACAGCCGTTTTCAGATAGCCCTCAATGCAAAGGCTCTAGACGGAAATATTGGTGTGAGAGCTAATTCAATCAAGGAAACACTGCATGTTGCGGAAGGGCATATTGAAGAAGAATCAGCCGAGTGGTTCTTGTGAGAGAACAACTCCATTTGGCTCACTAACTTCACACACCATCAGGCTTCCAAGCAGCTCTCAAGGAAACTCAGCTTTCACACTCTATGCTTAGTGCCCTTTGAGTGCCTAGGAGTGAAATGAAGCTTGGTGAGCATCCCACACAAACGAATGCTCCACATGCGGGTTTCACATGCCACCAACTCCACATTCACAGGCAACTTCAGCGCCACAGCCACTTTCAGATAGCCCTCAATGCAAAGGCTCTAGACGCAAATATTGGTGTGAGAGCTAATTCAATCAAGGAAACACTGCATGTTGGTGAAGCGCATATTGAAGAAGGATCAGCCAAGTGGTTCTTGTGGGAGAACAACTCCATTTGGCTCACTAACTTCACACACCATCAGGCTTCCAAGCAGCTCTCAAGGAAACTCAGTTTTCACACTCTATGCTTAGTGCCCTTTGAGTGCATTATCTAGGAATGAACCTGGTAGAGCATCCCACACAAACGAATGCTCCACATGCGGGTTTCACATGCCACCAACTCCACATTCACAAGCAACTTCAGCGCCACAGCCACTTTCAGATAGCCCTCAATGCAAAGGCTCTAGACGCAAATATTGGTGTGAGAGCTAATTCAATCAAGGAAACACTGCATGTTGGTGAAGGGCATATTGAAGAAGAATCAGCCGAGTGGTTCTTGTGGGAGAACAACTCCATTTGGCTCACTAACTTCACACACCATCAGGCTTCCAAGCAGCTCTCAAGGATACTCAGGTTTCACACTCTATGCTTAGTGCCCTTTGAGTGCGTAGGACTGAAATGAAGCTTGGTGAGCATCCCACACAAACGAATGCTCCACATGCGGGATTCACATGCCACCAACTCCACATTCACAGGCAACTTCAGCGCCACAGCCGTTTTCAGATAGCCATCAATGCAAAGGATCTAGACGCAAATATTGGTGTGAGAGCTAATTCAATCAAGGAAACACTGCATGTTGGTGAAGGGCATATTGAAGAAGAATCAGCCAAGTGGTTCTTGTGGGAGAACAACTCCATTTGGCTCACTAACTTCACACACCATCAGGCTTCCAAGCAGCTCTCAAGGAAACTCAGTTTTCACACTCTATGCTTAGTGCCCTTTGAGTGCATTATCTAGGAATGAACCTGGTAGAGCATCCCACACAAACGAATGCTCCACATGCGGGTTTCACATGCCAAAAACTCACATTCACAGGCAACTTCAGCGCCACAGACATTTTCAGATAGCCCTCAAAGCAAAGGCTCTAGGCGCAAATATTGGTGTGAGAGCTAATTCAATCAAGGAAACACTGCATGTTGGGGAAGGGCATATTGAAGAAGAATCAGCCGAGTGGTTCTTGTGGGAGAACAACTCCATTTGGCTCACTAACTTCACACCTCATCCGGCTTCCAAGCAGCTCTCAAGGATTCTCAGTTTTCACACTCTATGCTTAGTGTCCTTTGAGTGCCTCTGACTGAAATGAAGCTTGGAGAGCATCCCACACAAACGAATGCTCCACATCCGGGATTCACATGCCACCAACTCCACATTCACAGGCAACTTCAGCGCCACAGCCGTTTTCAGATAGCCCTCAATGCAAAGGTTCTAGACGCAAATATTGGTGTGAGAGCTAATTCAATCAAGGAAACACTGCATGTTGGTGAAGGGCATATTGAAGAAGAATCAGCCGAGTGGTTCTTGTGGGAGAACAACTCCATTTGGCTCACTAACTTCACACACCATCAGGCTTCCAAGCAGCTCTCAAGGAAACTCAGCTTTCACAGTCTGTGTTTAGTGCCCTTTGAGTGCCTAGGACTGAAATGAAGCTTGGTGAGCATCCCACACAAACGAATGCTCCACATGCGGGTTTCACATGCCACCAACTCCACATTCACAGGCAGCTTCAGCGCCACAGCCGTTTTCAGATAACCCTCAATGCAAAGGCTCTAGACGCAAATATTGGTGTGAGAGCTAATTCAATCAAGGAAACACTGCATTTTGGTGGAGGGCATATTGAAGAAGAATCAGCCGAGTGGTTCTTGTGGGAGAACAACTCCATTTGGCTCACTAACTTCACACACCATCAGGCTTCCAAGCAGCTCTCAAGGAAACTCAGTTTCACACTCTATGCTTAGTGTTCTTTGAGTGCCTAGGACTGAAATGAAGCTTGGTGAGCATACCACACAAACGAATGCTCCACATGCGGGATTCACATGCCACCAACTCCACATTCACAGGCAACTTCAGCGCCACAGCCGTTTTCAGATAGCCCTCAATGCAAAGGCTCTAGGCGCAAATATTGGTGTGAGAGCTAATTCAATCAAGGAAACACTGCATGTTGGTGAAGGGCACATTGAAGAAGAATCAGCCGAGTGGTTCTTGTGGGAGAACAACTCCATTTGGCTCACTAACTTCACACACCATCAGGCTTACAAGCAGCTCTCAAGGAAACTCAGTTTTCACACTCTGTGCTTAGTGCCCTTTGAGTGCATTATCTAGGAATTACCCTGGTAGAGCATCCCACACAAACGAATGCTCCACATGCGGGATTCACATGCCACCAACTCCACATTCACAGGCAACTTCAGCGCCACAGCCATTTTCCGATAGCCCTCAAAGCAAAGGCTCTAGGCGCAAATATTGGTGTGAGAGCTAATTCAATCAAGGAAACACTGCATGTTGGTGAAGGGCATATTGAAGAAGAATCAGCCGAGTGGTTCTTGTGGGAGAACAACTCCATTTGGCTCACTAACTTCACACCTCATCCGGCTTCCAAGCAGCTCTCAAGGATTCTGTTTTCACACTCTATGCTTAGTGTCCTTTGAGTGCCTAGGACTGAAATGAAGCTTGGTGAGCATCCCACACAAACGAATGCTCCACATCCGGGATTCACATGCCACCAACTCCACATTCACAGGCAACTTCAGCGCCACAGCCCTTTTCAGATAGCCCTCAATGCAAAGGCTCTAGACGCAAATATTGGTGTGAGAGCTAATTCAATCAAGGAAACACTGCATGTTGGTGAAGGGCATATTGAAGAAGAATCAGCCGAGTGGTTGTTGTGGGAGAACAACTCCATTTGGCTCACTAACTTCACACACCATCAGGCTTCCAAGCAGCTCTCAAGGAAACTCAGTTTCGCACTCTATGCTTAGTGTCCTTTGAGTGCCTAGGACTGAAATGAAGCTTGGTGAGCATCCCACACAAAAACGAATGCTCCACATGCGGGTTTCACATGCCACCAACTCCACATTCACAGGCAACTTCAGCGCCACAGCCGTTTTCCGATAGCCCTCAATGCAAAGGCTCTAGACGCATATATTGGTGTGAGAGCTAATTCAATCAAGGAAACACTGCATGTTGGTGAAGGGCACATTGAAGAAGAATCAGCCGAGTGGTTCTTGTGGGAGAACAACTCCATTTGGCTCACTAACTTCACACACCATCAGGCTTACAAGCAGCTCTCAAGGAAACTCAGTTTTCACACTCTGTGCTTAGTGCCCTTTGAGTGCATTATCTAGGAATTACCCTGGTAGAGCATCCCACACAAACGAATGCTCCACATGCGGGATTCACATGCCACCAACTCCACATTCACAGGCAACTTCAGCGCCACAGCCGTTTTCAGATACCAATCAACGCAAAGGCTCTAGACGCAAATATTGGTGTGAGAGCTAATTCAATCAAGGAAACACTGCATGTTGGTGAAGGGCATATTGAAGAAGAATCAGCCGAGTGGTTCTTGTGGGAGAACAACTCCATTTGGCTCACTAACTTCACACCTCATCCGGCTTCCAAGCAGCTCTCAAGGATTCTCAGTTTTCACACTCTATGCTTAGTGTCCTTTGAGTGCCTCTGACTGAAATGAAGCTTGGAGAGCATCCCACACAAACGAATGCTCCACATCCGGGATTCACATGCCACCAACTCCACATTCACAGGCAACTTCAGCGCCACAGCCGTTTTCAGATAGCCCTCAATGCAAAGGTTCTAGACGCAAATATTGGTGTGAGAGCTAATTCAATCAAGGAAACACTGCATGTTGGTGAAGGGCATATTGAAGAAGAATCAGCCGAGTGGTTCTTGTGGGAGAACAACTCCATTTGGCTCACTAACTTCACACACCATCAGGCTTCCAAGCAGCTCTCAAGGAAACTCAGCTTTCACAGTCTGTGTTTAGTGCCCTTTGAGTGCCTAGGACTGAAATGAAGCTTGGTGAGCATCCCACACAAACGAATGCTCCACATGCGGGTTTCACATGCCACCAACTCCACATTCACAGGCAGCTTCAGCGCCACAGCCGTTTTCAGATAACCCTCAATGCAAAGGCTCTAGACGCAAATATTGGTGTGAGAGCTAATTCAATCAAGGAAACACTGCATTTTGGTGGAGGGCATATTGAAGAAGAATCAGCCGAGTGGTTCTTGTGGGAGAACAACTCCATTTGGCTCACTAACTTCACACACCATCAGGCTTCCAAGCAGCTCTCAAGGAAACTCAGTTTCACACTCTATGCTTAGTGTTCTTTGAGTGCCTAGGACTGAAATGAAGCTTGGTGAGCATACCACACAAACGAATGCTCCACATGCGGGATTCACATGCCACCAACTCCACATTCACAGGCAACTTCAGCGCCACAGCCGTTTTCAGATAGCCCTCAATGCAAAGGCTCTAGGCGCAAATATTGGTGTGAGAGCTAATTCAATCAAGGAAACACTGCATGTTGGTGAAGGGCACATTGAAGAAGAATCAGCCGAGTGGTTCTTGTGGGAGAACAACTCCATTTGGCTCACTAACTTCACACACCATCAGGCTTACAAGCAGCTCTCAAGGAAACTCAGTTTTCACACTCTGTGCTTAGTGCCCTTTGAGTGCATTATCTAGGAATTACCCTGGTAGAGCATCCCACACAAACGAATGCTCCACATGCGGGATTCACATGCCACCAACTCCACATTCACAGGCAACTTCAGCGCCACAGCCATTTTCCGATAGCCCTCAAAGCAAAGGCTCTAGGCGCAAATATTGGTGTGAGAGCTAATTCAATCAAGGAAACACTGCATGTTGGTGAAGGGCATATTGAAGAAGAATCAGCCGAGTGGTTCTTGTGGGAGAACAACTCCATTTGGCTCACTAACTTCACACCTCATCCGGCTTCCAAGCAGCTCTCAAGGATTCTGTTTTCACACTCTATGCTTAGTGTCCTTTGAGTGCCTAGGACTGAAATGAAGCTTGGTGAGCATCCCACACAAACGAATGCTCCACATCCGGGATTCACATGCCACCAACTCCACATTCACAGGCAACTTCAGCGCCACAGCCCTTTTCAGATAGCCCTCAATGCAAAGGCTCTAGACGCAAATATTGGTGTGAGAGCTAATTCAATCAAGGAAACACTGCATGTTGGTGAAGGGCATATTGAAGAAGAATCAGCCGAGTGGTTGTTGTGGGAGAACAACTCCATTTGGCTCACTAACTTCACACACCATCAGGCTTCCAAGCAGCTCTCAAGGAAACTCAGTTTCGCACTCTATGCTTAGTGTCCTTTGAGTGCCTAGGACTGAAATGAAGCTTGGTGAGCATCCCACACAAAAACGAATGCTCCACATGCGGGTTTCACATGCCACCAACTCCACATTCACAGGCAACTTCAGCGCCACAGCCGTTTTCCGATAGCCCTCAATGCAAAGGCTCTAGACGCATATATTGGTGTGAGAGCTAATTCAATCAAGGAAACACTGCATGTTGGTGAAGGGCACATTGAAGAAGAATCAGCCGAGTGGTTCTTGTGGGAGAACAACTCCATTTGGCTCACTAACTTCACACACCATCAGGCTTACAAGCAGCTCTCAAGGAAACTCAGTTTTCACACTCTGTGCTTAGTGCCCTTTGAGTGCATTATCTAGGAATTACCCTGGTAGAGCATCCCACACAAACGAATGCTCCACATGCGGGATTCACATGCCACCAACTCCACATTCACAGGCAACTTCAGCGCCACAGCCGTTTTCAGATACCAATCAACGCAAAGGCTCTAGACGCAAATATTGGTGTGAGAGCTAATTCAATCAAGGAAACACTGCATGTTGGTGAAGGGCATATTGAAGAAGAATCAGCCGAGTGGTTCTTGTGGGAGAACAACTCCATTTGGCTCACTAACTTCACACACCATCAGGCTTCCAAGCAGCTCTCAAGGAAACTCAGTTTTTGCACTCTATGCTTAGTGCCCTTTGAGTGCATTATCTAGAAATGCACCTGGTAGAGCATCCCACACAAACGAACGCTCCACATGCGGGTTTCACATGCCACCACCTCCACATTCACAGGCAACTTCAGCGCCACAGCCGTTTTCAGATAGCCCTCAATACAAAGGCTCTAGGCGCAAATATTGGTGTGAGAGCTAATTCAATCAAGCAACACTGCATGTTGGTGAAGCGCATATTGAAGAAGAATCAGCCGAGTGGTTCTTGTGGGAGAACAACTCCATTTGGCTCACTAACTTCACAAACCATCAGGCTTCCAAGCAGCTCTCAAGGAAACTCAGCTTTCACAGTCTGTGCTTAGTGCCCTTTGAGTGCATAGGACTGAAATGAAGCTTGGTGAGCATCACACACAAACGAATGCTCCACATGCGGGTTTCACATGCCACCAACTCCACATTCACAGGCAACTTCAGCGCCACAGCTGTTTTCAGATAGCCCTCAATGCAAAGGCTCTAGACGCAAATATTGGTGTGAGAGCTAATTCAATCAAGGAAACACTGCATGTTGGTGAAGGGCATATTGAAGAAGAATCAGCCGAGTGGTTCTTGTGGGAGAACAACTCCATTTGGCTCACTAACTTCACACACCATCAGGCTTCCAAGCAGCTCTCAAGGAATCTCAGATTTCACACTCTATGCTTAGTGTCCTTTGAGTGCCTGGGACTGAAATGAAGCTTGGTGATCATCCCACACAAACGAATGCTCCACATGCGGGATTCACATGCCACCAACTCCACATTCACAGGCAACTTCAGCGCCACAGCCGTTTTCAGATAGCCCTCAATGCAAAGGCTCTAGACGCAAATATTGGTGTGAGAGCTAATTCAATCAAGGAAACACTGCATGTTGGTGAAGGGCATATTGAAGAAGAATCAGCCGAGTGGTTCTTGTGGGAGAACAACTCCATTTGGCTCACTAACTTCACACACCATCAGGCTTCCAAGCAGCTCTCAAGGAAACTCAGTTTTCACACTCTATGCTTAGTGCCCTTTGAGTGCATTATCTAGGAATGAACCTGGTAGAGCATCCCACACAAACGAATGCTCCACATGCGGGTTTCACATGCCAAAAACTCACATTCACATTCAACTTCAGCGCCACAGACATTTTCAGATAGCCCTCAAAGCAAAGGCTCTAGGCGCAAATATTGGTGTGAGAGCTAATTCAATCAAGGAAACACTGCATGTTGGTGAAGGGCATATTGAAGAAGAATCAGCCGAGTGGTTCTTGTGGGAGAACAACTCCCTTTGGCTCACTAACTTCACACACCATCAGGCTTCCAAGCAGCTCTCAAGGAAACTCAGTTTTCACACTCTATGCTTAGTGCCCTTTGAGTGCCTAGGACTGAAATGAAGCTTGGTGAGCATCCCACACAAACGAATGCTCCACATGCGGGTTTCACATGCCACCAACTCCACATTCACAGGCAACTTCAGCGACACAGCCGTTTTCAGATAGCCCTCAATGCAAAGGTTCTAGACGCAAATATTGGTGTGAGAGCTAATTCAACCAAGGAAACACTGCATGTTGGTGAAGGGCATATTGAAGAAGAATCAGCCGAGTGGTTCTTGTTGGAGAACAACTCCATTTGGCTCACTAACTTCACACACCATCAGGCTTCCAAGCAGCTCTCAAGGAAACTCAGCTTTCACAGTCTGTGCTTAGTGCCCTTTGAGGGCCTAGGACTGAAATGAAGCTTGGTGAGCATCACACACAAACGAATGCTCCACATGCGGGTTTCACATGCCCCCAACTCCACATTCACAGGCAACTTCAGCGCCACAGGCATTTTCAGATAGCCCTCAATGCAAAGGCTCTAGACGCAAATATTGGTGTGAGAGCTAATTCAATCAAGGAAACACTGCATTTTGGTGGAGGGCATATTGAAGAAGAATCAGCCGAGTGGTTCTTGTGGGAGAACAACTCCATTTGGCTCACTAACTTCACACACCATCAGGCTTCCAAGCAGCTCTCAAGTAATCTCAGTTTTCACACTCTATGCTTAGTGTCCTTGGAGTGCCTAGGACTGAAATGAAGCTTGGTGAGCATCCCACACAAACGAATGCTCCACATGCGGGTTTCACATGCCACCAACTCCACATTCACAGGCAACCTCAGCGCCACAGCCGTTTTCAGATAGCCCTCAATGCAAAGGCTCTAGACGCAAATATTGGTGTGAGAGCTAATTCAATCAAGGAAACACTGCATGTTGGTGCAGGGCACATTGAAGAAGAATCAGCCGAGTGGTTCTTGTGGGAGAACAGCTCCATTTGGCTCACTAACTTCACACACCATCAGGCTTCCAAGCAGCTCTCAAGGAAACTCAGCTTTCACAGTCTGTGCTTAGTGCCCTTTGAGTGCCTAGGACTGAAATGAAGCTTGGTGAGCATCCCACACAAACGAATGCTCCACATGCGGGTTTCACATGCCACCAACTCCACATTCACAGGCAACTTCAGCGCCACAGCCGTTTTCAGATAGCCCTCAATGCAAAGGCTCTAGACGCAAATATTGGTGTGAGAGCTAATTCAATCAAGGAAACACTGCATGTTGGTGAAGGGCATATTGAAGAAGAATCAGCCGAGTGGTTCTTGTGGGAGAACAACTCCATTTGGCTCACTAACTTCACACACCATCAGGCTTCCAAGCAGCTCTCAAGGAAACTCAGTTTTTGCACTCTATGCTTAGTGCCCTTTGAGTGCATTATCTAGAAATGCATCTGGTAGAGCATCCCACACAAACGAACGCTCCACATGCGGGTTTCACATGCCACCACCTCCACATTCACAGGCAACTTCAGCGCCACAGCCGTTTTCAGATAGCCCTCAATGCAAAGCCTCTAGACACAAATATTGCTTTTAGAGCTAATTCAATCAAGGAAACACTGCATGTTGGTGAAGGGCATATTGAAGAAGAATCAGCCGAGTGGTTCTTGTTTGAAAACAACTCCATTTGGCTCACTAACTTCACACACCATCAGGCTTCCAAGCAGCTCTCAAGGAAACTCAGTTTCACACTCTATGCTTAGTGCCCTTTGAGTGCATTATCTAAGAATGCACCTCGTAGAGCATCCCACACAAACGAATGCTCCACATGCGGGTTTCACATGCCACCAACTCTACATTCACAGGCAACTTCAGCGCTACAGCCGTTTTCAGATAGCCCTCAATGCAAAGGCTCTAAACGCAAATATTGGTGTGAGAGCTAATTCAATCAAGGAAACACTGCATGTTGGTGAAGGGCATATTGAAGAAGAATCAGCCGAGTGGTTCTTGTGGGAAAACAACTCCATTTGGCTCACTAACTTCACACACCATCAGGCTTCCAAGCAGCTCTCAAGGAAACTCAGTTTCACACTCTATGCTTAGTGCCCTTTGAGTGCATTATCTAAGAATGCACCTCGTAGAGCATCCCAAACAAACCAATGCTCCACATGCGGGTTTCACATGCCACCAACTCCACATTCACAGGCAACTTCAGCGCCACAGCCGTTTTCAGATAGCCCTCAATGCCAAGGCTCTAGATGCAAATATTGGTGTGAGAGCTAATTCTATCAATGAAACACTGCATGTTGTTTAAGGGCATATTGAAGAAGGATCAACCGAGTTGTTCTTGTGGGAGAACAACTCCATTGGCTCACTAACTTCACACCTCATCCGGCTTCCAAGCAGCTCTCAAGGAAACTCAGTATTCACACTCTATGCTTAGTGCCCTTTGAGTGCATTATCTAGGAATGCACCTTGTAGAGCATCCCACACAAACGAACGCTTCACATGCGGGTTTCACATGCCACCAACTCCACATTTACAGGCAACTTCAGCGCCACAGCCTGTAGGAAGACATTGTGACTGTTGCTCAGCGAACGTAGTCAGTGAGCACGGGATTACAGTTGATGGGACAATATTTGTATGATAAACAACTGAATGGATGTCTTGTGTGTGACTGACTGGATATCCTTTGCATGAGAACAACTGTATGGCTACCTTTTGTATACCTGATGAGATATCATTTGTATAAGAACAATTGAGCCGGAAGTAATATACAAGGCAAAAGGACTTCAAAACTAAGGCATAGAAAACAGTTGATGGTTCTGTTGATGAACTAGGTATCTCTACCCTAATCCTGTATGACCCTCAGTATATAAAGTCTGTTGCCCCTAATAATTTTTGGCTATTGATCATCAGTCAGTAGTCCAAGCGTGTTATTATCGGCTCCGTGCACCAAGTCCATTGCTGCAGGACAGCGACAAGTGGCGCCCGTGAACAGGGACTTGCATAAAGAAGCGAAAGTGCGACGGAGACCCCCACAGAAAGAGGTGAGTGGGAACAATGGGCCAGAATCAGTGCAGAGCGCAGCCTTTTATACCTCTTATACATAGCATTAAAAAGAAAAGTGGAGTAAATATAACTAGGCAGCAATTGCGTTCTTGTTTCGAGGTTATTTTTAAATATAACCCTTGGTTTCTGAATGAAGGGACACTAGAAACAGAAGTCTGGGATCGTGCCCGGAAACATGTAGAAGAGGCCCGAATGACAGGAGAAGATATTCCTGCTGATTTTTGGAGTACATGGTCTTTAATTAAAGCGGTTATTGCAATTATAGAAGGGGAAGAAGACAGGGAGGAGAACCTCCAACAGGCTGTCACGGATTCCTTTGATGACTCTGAGTTAGATGGGGAAATGAAGCAAAAGTCTAAAAAGAAAAATAAGAAAATATTTCCTAGTGCCATTCCCTCTGCATCCCCACTTCCTGATTCATTTCTTCATCCCCCCCTAACTCACAGTACAGATAAGGAGGATGAAGGGGAATCCGTGATAGACCCTCCTCACCAGGGTAGCCATCGTTATATGGCCAGAAAGGAAACTTTTCGAAGCACAGATAAAATAGAAAATGAAATTGGAACTAAGAGAAAGCAGAAAACTTCCAGCATTAAATCACAGGATTTCTACAATGAGGAAGATGAGGATGAGATAGAAAGGTTAAATACCAGCCTATACAGTCTCACCCTTAAATCTGATCGAAGGTGTTCTCAAAGGTCTGGTATTCCCCGCAGACCTCATGAGTTCCGATCGCTTTTTCCAATCATACTTAGTCAAGAGACTAATCATCCTACATATGAAAGCCTAGATTTCAATGCTGTCACAGCTTTTAAAAAGGCTTGTGTGTCCTACGGACCCACTTCTGCATATGTATTGGAATATTTAAATAGTTGGAGCCGAGAAGCAAACTGGATTCCTTATGATTTCGAAGTAATAGCAAAAATAGGGCTTTCTCCGCAATATCTACAATGGAAGATGTGGAGGAGCGATGCAGCTAAGGAGAAGTTACAAACTTTAGGACGGACGGGCCGACAACTCCTGGAGGGTGTGCGGTTAACTTATGATATGCTGGTAGGAGATGGACAGTGGGCTACTACAGAGCAGCAAATTCAGCTGGCTCAAGGTGCGCTCACTCATATACGGGATGTAGCATTGTGGGCCTGGGAGAAAGTTGACACTGGGTCTGAGTTTGCAGGCAGTTATATAAAAGTCATCCAAGGAGCTGGGGAATCTTATGCTGACTTTGTAGGACGACTGACGAATTGCATAGAAAAACAAGTTAGGGATGACAGTACTAGAAAGCTGTTACTCCGGCAGTTAGCCTTTGATAATGCAAATGAGGACTGCCAGGCTGTTATTCGTCCTATAAAAGAAAGAGAGGATCTTATGGGTTACCTAAAAGCCTGCCGTAACATAGGGACGTTTAAACATCGTGCCCATTTAGCCGCAATGGAAACCTTTGCTGTTCAGAAGCAAATGAAGGCTAAATGTTTCAATTGTGGCAAGCCAGGTCATTTTCGCAAACAATGCCGAGCACCTCCTTTAATTCAGAGAGACAGCGCTGATGCTGGTAACAGTACTTCCCCCGGCATATGTCCCAGGTGCCGCAGAGGAAGGCACTGGGCGAAAGATTGTAGATCTAGAACAGATCGCGATGGCCAACTCCTGCAGCCGGGAAACTCCCGGCGGGGCCAGCCCCAGGCCCCGAACAATCAGGGGTTTGCAGCACACCAGTATCCTGTTCAATTCGCGCCCATAGAGCCATAACAGATTTAAAACCTGCAACTGCTGGAAGTGCTGCCTTGGACATTGATATCTCCCAGGATTTCACTATTACACCATCTCAGTGTCCTTGTAGGGTGCCCACTGGAATTTTTGGACCCATTCCTGAGGGAATGGTTGGCTTGATAATCGGACGTGGTAGTCTCACTTTGAAAAATATTAAGGTACACTTGGGGGTTATTGGTTCTGATTATAAAGGAGAAATTTTTGTGATGATTACAACTCCATGTACCTGGACTTTTAAGGCAGGAGAAAAAATTGCACAGCTTTTACTTCTGCCATATTATATGCCTGGTTTTTCTAATAACAAAAGAATTGAGGGATTCGGTAGCACTAACAAGTATGTTAACTTGACAACTCTTATATCTGAAGGGAAACGGCCTACACTCGAATTGGCCATCAATGGCAGAAAATTTTCTGGGTTATTAGACACTGGAGCAGATGTTTCAGTTATTTCAAATAAGGAATGGCCTTGTAACTGGCCCACAGAACCTGCTGATTGTGGGCTCCAGGGTGTAGGGGCAATGAATGCCTCTATGCTTCGTGTTAGTACAAAGAAGTTAAGATGTGTTGGTCCTGAAAATTTACAGGGTATCATGCGACCTTATATTGCTCCAATTCCTATCAATTTGTGGGGAAGAGATTTATTACAACAATGGAATGCGGAGGTCTACTTACCCTCCCCCTCTCAGCCAAGAGTGAACAACATAGACCACTGTTGTGGTAAAATTTTAGGAAGAAACTCTCAGGAAAACATAGAGCCAGTTTCTATAGAACAAAACCATGGCCAATATGGGCTGGGTTTTTCTTAGGGGCCATTGAGTTTATTAAACCATCACCGATACCTATTCAATGGAAATCTGATCTGCCTGTGTGGACGCCTCAATGGCCCCTTAAACGAGAAAAATTACAGGCGTTAGAGTCTTTAGTTCAGGAACAATTACAAAAGAACCATATAGAAGAGTCTTTCTCCCCATGGAATTCTCCAGTTTTTGTGATTAAAAAGAAGTCAGGCGCATGGCGATTGTTAATTGACCTCCGAAATGTAAATGCTACTATGATTCCTATGGGTGCCCTCCAACCTGGACTGCCTAATCCTTCTATGATTCCCTCGCATTGGCCATTAATTGTTTTGGATTTAAAAGATTGTTTTTATTCTATTGCTATCCATCCAGATGACCGCCCCCGATTTGCTTTTTCGGTTCCTTCCTTAAATCAACAGGCTCCTGTTAAGCGTTATCAATGGAAAGTTTTGCCACAAGGTATGACCAATTCTGCTACTATGTGCCAATATTTTGTAGGAAAAGTGTTACAGCCGCTCCGTGATGCTTTTCCAGATGCTTATATTATTCATTACATGGATGACATTCTTCTTGCTGCCTCCAGTGACGGTCAGTTACAACAGTTATATGAAGAGGCACAAAAGGTTCTTACTCGTGCTCAGCTTGTGATTGCTCCTGAAAAGGTCCAGAGTGTAGCTCCTTATGAATATCTTGGTCATATTCTAGATCGCACTACTGTACGTCCGCAAATGTTCTCTGTTCGTAAAAACCATCTTTTAACTCTTAATGATTTTCAAAAATTGCTAGGTGACATTAATTGGTTACGACCTTCTCTAGGCATCCCAACCCACCAACTGTCTCACCTTTTTTCAATACTAGAAGGAGATCCGGCCCTTGATAGCCCCCGGATGCTGACTAAAGAAGCGGAGCAGGAGATACAGTTCTTTGAAAAGAAACTTCAAGGTTCTTTTCTCACTCGTTTTGTTCCTGAGGAATCTGTTTTGTTTTTGGTTTTTCCTACACCCCATTCCCCTACTGGAGCTTTAGCACAACGTTCTGGTCCCCTAGAGTGGAGTTATTTGCATCATAAACAAACTAAAACTCTCTCTTCTTATGTTGATATGATTGCCTCCCTCATTATCCAGGGACGTCTGAGAGCCCTCTCTCTAATAGGATACGATCCAGCCTCAATTGTATTGCCTTTAACAGCTAGACAGCTTCAACAGGCCTTAACCTTATCTGCTTCATTACAAGTAGCCCTGGCTGATTATTACGGAGAAATAGGAAACCACTACCCAGCCGGTAAGATTTGGAATTTTTTACAGCGAACTCCTTTCATAATTTCTTCTATTATTTGTGCTGAACCCATTCCTGGTGCTGATACATACTATATTGATGGCTCCTCCTCCAGCCAGGGAGGAATTCATGGACCTCATTTACATACTACAATACAAACTCCATTTTCCTCAGCACAACAGGTGGAACTAGCAACCTTAGTGCATCTCTTACGAGTATGTAACCAACCTCTTAATGTTGTTTCTGATTCGGCTTATGTAGTTGGTCTATTTCCGGCTATTGTAACTGCTTTAATATCTTCCAATAATACTTGTATTTCTCATTTGCTTTTACAATTGCAACAACTACTACGTCAGCGCAACTCACCATTCTTTATTACACATATACGGGTTCATTCTTCTCTCCCTGGACCTATGACCCTTGGCAATTCTCACACTGACAGACTGACTGCACCTATATTTCTTAGTGCCCAAGATGAACATCGTGTTCTACATACTAATGCCAATCGTTTGCATGTGAAATATCATATTCCTCTCCGAATTGCTCGTAACATTTTAGCAACTTGCCCTATTTGTGCCCCTTTACATTGTACTCCTCATCCTGCAGGTGCAAATCCTCGAGGGCTAAGTTCCAAACAGTTATGGCAAATGGATGTTACTCATATACCGTTCTTTCCAAAACAACCATTCTTACATGTAGTTGTAGATACTTTTTCTAAGTTTCTTTGGGCACAACCTATGAGTTCTGAAACTACTTCAGCTGTTAAATCCTTTTTGCTAACATGTTTCTCAATTATGGGAATTCCCTCTTCTATCAAAACGGACAACGGACCTGCATATACTAGTAAAAGTTTCAAAGCATTTTGTTTAGAGTGGTCCATCCAACATGTTACAGGTATTCCCTATAATCCTCAAGGTCAAGCTATTATTGAACGTGCACACCGCACCCTAAAAAGTCAATTATTAAAAAACAAAAAAGGGGGGATGTCACCCAGAGATACTCTGTCCCTAACGCTTTTAACACTTAATTTTTTAAATTTACCTCAAGGAGACATTAATACTCCTGCTGACAAACATTTTTCTACATTATCAGATAAGACTTTACAAATTCCTGTGTGGGTAAAACAACTGAATAATTGGTATCCTGGAACAATAATAACCCGTGGCAAAGGTTATGCTCTTGTTTCTTTAGAATCTCCTGATGGATCCTCTGAAAAACTATGGGTTCCCTTACGGCTCATCCGGCCTCGGAGATGCAACAACACCCTTGAACACAACGCTGCCCCTGGAGAAGATGGAACCCCCAGTGGAACTGCCGCTAAGAACTAAAAAGCTAAAATCGTTTAATATCTCTCTTGTTCCACTACAGGTCAGGAGTGCAGAGAAATTCTCCATCTTCCTAGAATGTTTGAGGAAGACTTTAAGTGTAACCTTTTATTTATGGATAACAAATTCTTAACGCCTTAAACATTAGAAAAAATATAGGAATTTGCGGTGGGATCCAAGCATGACTCTGACACCCTCTTAAAGGAGGTTGTGTGTACAGAGCAGGAGGGGATTTCAGGGCAGAGCAGGAGGATAAGAGGAGCTCTCTATCCTAGTCCCCCAGTCCTGGAGACCCCCGGAGGCCTCCCATGTGCTTCCACTGCAGAAGCAGTGGATACCTGCCTCATCAAGGACATCGAGACATCGAGAACTGTATCCCGACTGCCAAGGAGATCACAAGGAAGGTGAGTGCCCTTGGAGGCCGAGAACTCTGAGGTCAGTCCTTTCCTATTGGATTTCCTACATGGGATTGAAGCAGCTCAGTACCCTGCTCAGAGGGTCTGGTGACATCGAAATTTAGCCAGGAGCCCCGGGTGGTACTCAGAGACAAAAGGATTGTAAATTTCCTTCCTTCTGGACTCAGAGGAGGAGTTCTCTCTAATTCTTACCTAGCTCTAGCTTTGGGTCCCACCCCTCTCTTACACTGACCATCAGGGTTGCTTGTGAATCCGACAATTAGTTCAGATAGATAGAGACAAATAAAGGCCAGTTAACTGATAATCGTTCAACTTGTACCTTACTGGTCAGGCTTCCTATTTGGCTGTTTAGATAGACAGATAGGACATTTGGAACAACCAGAACAAAGGCTAATTAGCCTATAATTGCTTAGCCTGTACTTACTGGTCAGGCGCTTTGCTTTTCCTGGACTTTATTAGATAGGTTGTAGAGTTAAATTTTTCCTCACTCACTGGGTCATTGGAAATTTCCCTGCTCTCCTGCCTAAGACTTTTCTGTTGTTCAATTATTAACACATGATTTGCTAGAATCATAAAATTATTTTGATTATCCTAAATGCATGAAAATCTGTAAAATCAAATGAATTATATAAATGGCAAAGTTTGAATTGTAAGGTAGGATTCTCCCCAAAATTTCCATCAACTGTTGATGCCAAACAAGATGTAAATGTATAGAAACTATGATGTTAAGTTTGTAATCGGCTGTTACATGATAAATGCTACTATAGATCCTTTCACTGTTCCTGTGCCACTCTGATTTAGGTTAAACACATAAACATGTTACCTTGGGAGAAATTCTAGCTGTTATTTTTCTACCTTATACCAGGGACCCCAGATGCATTCCCTGGAGAATGCCTGGCTGCTGTGGCCCCCTCTCTTCGTCCCTTTTTCAGCAGGAAGTAGCCAGAATGATCGTCGTCCCCTATCCCTGACAGCTGCCAGGTTCATTCTCCTGGGAAAAAGAATATTGAGGAGCTAGATGGGATGATAGGCAGTTAGGGTGTGTGGTCCCTGGTGTAGTCATCTTTTTATAGTATATAATATTGTATCTCCCCATTTTCCTGCTCTTCCAAGAGCATGTTCTCCCAGATATATCACTCAGGCCTAATTTTTATAAAACATAGAAGGGGGATTTGTAGGAAGACATTGTGACTGTAGCTCAGCTAACGTAGTCAGTGAGCACGGGATTACAGTTGGTGGGACAATATTTGTATGATAAACAACTGAATGGATGTCTTGTGTGTGACTGACTGGATATCCTTTGCATGAGAACAACTGTATGGCTACCTTTTGTATACCTGATGAGATATCATTTGTATAAGAACAATTGAGCCGGAAGTAATATACAAGGCAAAAGGACTTCCAAACTAAGGCATAGAAAACAGTTGATGGTTCTGTTGATGAACTAGGTATCTCTACACTAATCCTGTATGACCCTCAGCATATGAAGTCTGTTGCCCCTAATACATTTTGGCTATTGATCATCAGTCAGTAGTCCAAGCGTGTTATTATCGGCTCCGTGCACCAAGTCCATCGCAGCAGGACAGCGACAACAGCCGTTGTCAGATAGCCCTCAATGTAAAGGCTCTAGACGCAAATATTGGTGTGAGAGCTAATTCAATCAAGAAAACACTGCATGTTGGGGAAGGGCATATTGAAGAAGAATCAGCCGAGTGGTTCTTGTGGGAGAACAACTCCATTTGGCTCACTAACTTCACACACCATCAGGCTTCCAAGCAGCTCTCAAGGAAACTCAGTTTTCACACTCTATGCTTAGTGCCCTTTGAGTGCCTAGGACTGAAATGAAGCTTGGTGAGCATTTCACACAAACGAATGCTCCACATGCGAGTTTCACATGCCACCAACTCCACATTCACAGGCAACTTCAGCGCCACAGCTGTTTTCAGATAGCCCTCAATGCAAAGGCTCTAGACGCAAATATTGGTGTGAGAGCTAATTCAATCAAGGAAACACTGCATGTTGGTGAAGGGCATATTGAAGAAGAATCAGCCGAGTGGTTCTTGTGGGAAAACAACTCCATTTGGCTCACTAACTTCACACACCATCAGGCTTCCAAGCAGCTCTCAAGGATTCTCAGTTTTCACACTCTATGCTTAGTGCCCTTTGAGTGCCTAGGACTGAAATGAAGCTTGGTGAGCATCCCACACAAACGAATGCTCCACATGCGGGTTTCACATGCCACCAACTCCACATTCACAGGAAACTTCAGCGCCACAGCCGTTTTCAGATAGCCCTCAATGCAAAGGCTCTAGACGCAAATATTGGTGTGAGAGCTAATTCAATCAAGGAAACACTGCATTTTGGTGAAGGGCAAATTGAAGAAGAATCATCCGAGTGGTTCTTGTGGGAGAACAACTCCATTTGGCCCACTAACTTCACACAACATCAAGCTTCCAAGCAGCTCTCAAGCAAACTCAGCTTTCACACTCTATGCTTAGAACCCTTTGAGTGCATTATCTAAGAATGCACAAGGTAGAGCATCCCACACAAACGAATGCTCCACATGCGGGTTTCACATGCCACCAACTCCACATTCACAGACAACTTCCTAGCAAAAGCCGTTTTCAGATAACCCTCAATGCAAAGGCTCTAGACGCGAATATTGGTGTGAGAGCTAATTCAATCAAGGAAACACTGCATGTTGGTGAAGGGCATATTGAAGAAGAATCAGCCGAGTGGTTCTTGTGGGAGAACAACTCCATTTGGCTCACTAACTTCGCACACCATCAGGCTTCCAAGCAGCTCTCTAGGAAACTCCGTTTTCACACTCTATGCTTAGTGCCCTTTGAGTGCCTAGGACTGAAATGAAGCTTGGTGAGCATCCCACACAAACCAATGCTCCACATGCGGCTTTCACATGCCACCAACTCCACATTCACAGGCAACTTCAGCGCCACAGCCGTTTTCAGATAGCCCTCAATGCAAAGGCTCTAGACGGAAATATTGGTGTGAGAGCTAATTCAATCAAGGAAACACTGCATGTTGCGGAAGGGCATATTGAAGAAGAATCAGCCGAGTGGTTCTTGTGAGAGAACAACTCCATTTGGCTCACTAACTTCACACACCATCAGGCTTCCAAGCAGCTCTCAAGGAAACTCAGCTTTCACACTCTATGCTTAGTGCCCTTTGAGTGCATTATCTAGGACTGAAATGAAGCTTGGTGAGCATCCCACACAAACGAATGCTCCACATGCGGGTTTCACATGCCACCAACTCCACATTCACAGGCAACTTCAGCGCCACAGCCACTTTCAGATAGCCCTCAATGCAAAGGCTCTAGACGCAAATATTGGTGTGAGAGCTAATTCAATCAAGGAAACACTGCATGTTGGTGAAGCGCATATTGAAGAAGGATCAGCCAAGTGGTTCTTGTGGGAGAACAACTCCATTTGGCTCACTAACTTCACACACCATCAGGCTTCCAAGCAGCTCTCAAGGAAACTCAGTTTTCACACTCTATGCTTAGTGCCCTTTGATTGCATTATCTAGGAATGAACCTGGTAGAGCATCCCACACAAACGAATGCTCCACATGCGGGTTTCACATGCCACCAACTCCACATTCACAAGCAACTTCAGCGCCACAGCCACTTTCAGATAGCCCTCAATGCAAAGGTTCTAGACGCAAATATTGGTGTGAGAGCTAATTCAATCAAGGAAACACTGCATGTTGGGGAAGGGCATATTGAAGAAGAATCAGCCGAGTGGTTCTTGTGGGAGAACAACTCCATTTGGCTCACTAACTTCACACACCATCAGGCTTCCAAGCAGCTCTCAAGGATACTCAGGTTTCACACTCTATGCTTAGTGCCCTTTGAGTGCGTAGGACTGAAATGAAGCTTGGTGAGCATCCCACACAAACGAATGCTCCACATGCGGGTTTCACATGCCACCAACTCCACATTCACAGGCAACTTCAGCGCCACAGCCGTTTTCAGATAGCCATCAATGCAAAGGATCTAGACGCAAATATTGGTGTGAAAGCTAATTCAATCAAGGAAACACTGCATGTTGGTGAAGGGCATATTGAAGAAGAATCAGCCAAGTGGTTATTGTGGGAGAACAACTCCATTTGGCTCACTAACTTCACACACCATCAGGCTTCCAAGCAGCTCTCAAGGAAACTCAGTTTTCACACTCTATGCTTAGTGCCCTTTGAGTGCATTATCTAGGAATGAACCTGGTAGAGCATCCCACACAAACGAATGCTCCACATGCGGGTTTCACATGCCAAAAACTCACATTCACAGGCAACTTCAGCGCCACAGACATTTTCAGATAGCCCTCAAAGCAAAGGCTCTAGGCGCAAATATTGGTGTGAGAGCTAATTCAATCAAGGAAACACTGCATGTTGGGGAAGGGCATATTGAAGAAGAATCAGCCGAGTGGTTCTTGTGGGCGAACAACTCCATTTGGCTCACTAACTTCACACCTCATCCGGCTTCCAAGCAGCTCTCAAGGATTCTCAGTTTTCACACTCTATGCTTAGTGTCCTTTGAGTGCCTCTGACTGAAATGAAGCTTGGAGAGCATCCCACACAAACGAATGCTCCACATCCGGGATTCACATGCCACCAACTCCACATTCACAGGCAACTTCAGCGCCACAGCCGTTTTCAGATAGCCCTCAATGCAAAGGTTCTAGACGCAAATATTGGTGTGAGAGCTAATTCAATCAAGGAAACACTGCATGTTGGTGAAGGGCATATTGAAGAAGAATCAGCCGAGTGGTTCTTGTGGGAGAACAACTCCATTTGGCTCACTAACTTCACACACCATCAGGCTTCCAAGCAGCTCTCAAGGAAACTCAGCTTTCACAGTCTGTGCTTAGTGCCCTTTGAGTGCCTAGGACTGAAATGAAGCTTGGTGAGCATCCCACACAAACGAATGCTCCACATGCGGGTTTCACATGCCACCAACTCCACATTCACAGGCAGCTTCAGCGCCACAGCCGTTTTCAGATAGCCATCAATGCAAAGGATCTAGACGCAAATATTGGTGTGAAAGCTAATTCAATCAAGGAAACACTGCATGTTGGTGAAGGGCATATTGAAGAAGAATCAGCCAAGTGGTTATTGTGGGAGAACAACTCCATTTGGCTCACTAACTTCACACACCATCAGGCTTCCAAGCAGCTCTCAAGGAAACTCAGTTTTCACACTCTATGCTTAGTGCCCTTTGAGTGCATTATCTAGGAATGAACCTGGTAGAGCATCCCACACAAACGAATGCTCCACATGCGGGTTTCACATGCCAAAAACTCACATTCACAGGCAACTTCAGCGCCACAGACATTTTCAGATAGCCCTCAAAGCAAAGGCTCTAGGCGCAAATATTGGTGTGAGAGCTAATTCAATCAAGGAAACACTGCATGTTGGGGAAGGGCATATTGAAGAAGAATCAGCCGAGTGGTTCTTGTGGGCGAACAACTCCATTTGGCTCACTAACTTCACACCTCATCCGGCTTCCAAGCAGCTCTCAAGGATTCTCAGTTTTCACACTCTATGCTTAGTGTCCTTTGAGTGCCTCTGACTGAAATGAAGCTTGGAGAGCATCCCACACAAACGAATGCTCCACATCCGGGATTCACATGCCACCAACTCCACATTCACAGGCAACTTCAGCGCCACAGCCGTTTTCAGATAGCCCTCAATGCAAAGGTTCTAGACGCAAATATTGGTGTGAGAGCTAATTCAATCAAGGAAACACTGCATGTTGGTGAAGGGCATATTGAAGAAGAATCAGCCGAGTGGTTCTTGTGGGAGAACAACTCCATTTGGCTCACTAACTTCACACACCATCAGGCTTCCAAGCAGCTCTCAAGGAAACTCAGCTTTCACAGTCTGTGCTTAGTGCCCTTTGAGTGCCTAGGACTGAAATGAAGCTTGGTGAGCATCCCACACAAACGAATGCTCCACATGCGGGTTTCACATGCCACCAACTCCACATTCACAGGCAGCTTCAGCGCCACAGCCGTTTTCAGATAACCCTCAATGCAAAGGCTCTAGACGCAAATATTGGTGTGAGAGCTAATTCAATCAAGGAAACACTGCATTTTGGTGGAGGGCATATTGAAGAAGAATCAGCCGAGTGGTTCTTGTGGGAGAACAACTCCATTTGGCTCACTAACTTCACACACCATCAGGCTTCCAAGCAGCTCTCAAGGAAACTCAGTTTCACACTCTATGCTTAGTGTCCTTTGAGTGCCTAGGACTGAAATGAAGCTTGGTGAGCATACCACACAAACGAATGCTCCACATGCGGGATTCACATGCCACCAACTCCACATTCACAGGCAACTTCATCGCCACAGCCGTTTTCAGATAGCCCTCAATGCAAAGGCTCTAGACGCAAATATTGGTGTGAGAGCTAATTCAATCAAGGAAACACTGCATGTTGGTGAAGGGCACATTGAAGAAGAATCAGCCGAGTGGTTCTTGTGGGAGAACAACTCCATTTGGCTCACTAACTTCACACACCATCAGGCTTACAAGCAGCTCTCAAGGAAACTCAGTTTTCACACTCTGTGCTTAGTGCCCTTTGAGTGCATTATCTAGGAATTACACTGGTAGAGCATCCCACACAAACGAATGCTCCGCATGCGGGATTCACATGCCACCAACTCCACATTCACAGGCAACTTCAGCGCCACAGCCATTTTCCGATAGCCCTCAAAGCAAAGGCTCTAGGCGCAAATATTGGTGTGAGAGCTAATTCAATCAAGGAAACACTGCATGTTGGTGAAGGGCATATTGAAGAAGAATCAGCCGAGTGGTTCTTGTGGGAGAACAACTCCATTTGGCTCACTAACTTCACACCTCATCCGGCTTCCAAGCAGCTCTCAAGGAATCTCAGTTTTCACACTCTATGCTTAGTGTCCTTGGAGTGCCTAGGACTGAAATGAAGCTTGGTGAGCATCCCACACAAACGAATGCTCCACATGCGGGTTTCACATGCCACCAACACCACATTCACAGGCAACTTCAGCGCCACAGCCGTTTTCAGATAGCCCTCAATGCAAAGGCTCTAGACGCAAATATTGGTGTGAGAGCTAATTCAATCAAGGAAACACTGCATGTTGGTGAAGGGCATATTGAAGAAGAATCAGCCGAGTGGTTCTTGTGGGAGAACAACTCCATTTGGCTCACTAACTTCACACACCATCAGGCTTCCAAGCAGCTCTCAAGGAAACTCAGTTTCGCACTCTATGCTTAGTGTCCTTTGAGTGCCTAGGACTGAAATGAAGCTTGGTGAGCATCCCACACAAACGAATGCTCCACATGCGGGTTTCACATGCCACCAACTCCACATTCACAGGCAACTTCAGCGCCACAGCCGTTTTCCGATAGCCCTCAATGCAAAGGCTCTAGACGCATATATTGGTGTGAGAGCTAATTCAATCAAGGAAACACTGCATGTTGGTGAAGGGCACATTGAAGAAGAATCAGCCGAGTGGTTCTTGTGGGAGAACAACTCCATTTGGCTCACTAACTTCACACACCATCAGGCTTACAAGCAGCTCTCAAGGAAACTCAGTTTTCACACTCTGTGCTTAGTGCCCTTTGAGTGCATTATCTAGGAATTACCCTGGTAGAGCATCCCACACAAACGAATGCTCCACATGCGGGATTCACATGCCACCAACTCCACATTCACAGGCAACTTCAGCGCCACAGCCGTTTTCAGATAGCCCTCAAGGCAAAGGCTCTAGACGCAAATATTGGTGTGAGAGCTAATTCAATCAAGGAAACACTGCATGTTGGTGAAGGGCATATTGAAGAAGAATCAGCCGAGTGGTTCTTGTGGGAGAACAACTCCATTTGGCTCACTAACTTCACACACCATCAGGCTTCCAAGCAGCTCTCAAGGAAACTCAGTTTTTGCACTCTATGCTTAGTGCCCTTTGAGTGCATTATCTAGAAATGCACCTGGTAGAGCATCCCACACAAACGAACGCTCCACATGCGGGTTTCACATGCCACCACCTCCACATTCACAGGCAACTTCAGCGCCACAGCCGTTTTCAGATAGCCCTCAATACAAAGGCTCTAGGCGCAAATATTGGTGTGAGAGCTAATTCAATCAAGCAACACTGCATGTTGGTGAAGCGCATATTGAAGAAGAATCAGCCGAGTGGTTCTTGTGGGAGAACAACTCCATTTGGCTCACTAACTTCACACACCATCAGGCTTCCAAGCAGCTCTCAAGGAAACTCAGCTTTCACAGTCTGTGCTTAGTGCCCTTTGAGTGCCTAGGACTGAAATGAAGCTTGGTGAGCATCCCACACAAACGAATGCTCCACATGCGGGTTTCACATGCCACCAACTCCACATTCACAGGCAACTTCAGCGCCACAGCTGTTTTCAGATAGCCCTCAATGCAAAGGCTCTAGACGCAAATATTGGTGTGAGAGCTAATTCAATCAAGGAAACACTGCATGTTGGTGAAGGGCATATTGAAGAAGAATCAGCCGAGTGGTTCTTGTGGGAGAACAACTCCATTTGGCTCACTAACTTCACACACCATCAGGCTTCCAAGCAGCTCTCAAGGAATCTCAGATTTCGCACTCTATGCTTAGTGTCCTTTGAGTGCCTAGGACTGAAATGAAGCTTGGTGAGCATCCCACACAAACGAATGCTCCACATGCGGGTTTCACATGCCACCAACTCCACATTCACAGGCAACTTCAGCGCCACAGCCGTTTTCCGATAGCCCTCAATGCAAAGGCTCTAGACGCATATATTGGTGTGAGAGCTAATTCAATCAAGGAAACACTGCATGTTGGTGAAGGGCACATTGAAGAAGAATCAGCCGAGTGGTTCTTGTGGGAGAACAACTCCATTTGGCTCACTAACTTCACACACCATCAGGCTTACAAGCAGCTCTCAAGGAAACTCAGTTTTCACACTCTGTGCTTAGTGCCCTTTGAGTGCATTATCTAGGAATTACCCTGGTAGAGCATCCCACACAAACGAATGCTCCACATGCGGGATTCACATGCCACCAACTCCACATTCACAGGCAACTTCAGCGCCACAGCCGTTTTCAGATAGCCCTCAAGGCAAAGGCTCTAGACGCAAATATTGGTGTGAGAGCTAATTCAATCAAGGAAACACTGCATGTTGGTGAAGGGCATATTGAAGAAGAATCAGCCGAGTGGTTCTTGTGGGAGAACAACTCCATTTGGCTCACTAACTTCACACACCATCAGGCTTCCAAGCAGCTCTCAAGGAAACTCAGTTTTTGCACTCTATGCTTAGTGCCCTTTGAGTGCATTATCTAGAAATGCACCTGGTAGAGCATCCCACACAAACGAACGCTCCACATGCGGGTTTCACATGCCACCACCTCCACATTCACAGGCAACTTCAGCGCCACAGCCGTTTTCAGATAGCCCTCAATACAAAGGCTCTAGGCGCAAATATTGGTGTGAGAGCTAATTCAATCAAGCAACACTGCATGTTGGTGAAGCGCATATTGAAGAAGAATCAGCCGAGTGGTTCTTGTGGGAGAACAACTCCATTTGGCTCACTAACTTCACACACCATCAGGCTTCCAAGCAGCTCTCAAGGAAACTCAGCTTTCACAGTCTGTGCTTAGTGCCCTTTGAGTGCCTAGGACTGAAATGAAGCTTGGTGAGCATCCCACACAAACGAATGCTCCACATGCGGGTTTCACATGCCACCAACTCCACATTCACAGGCAACTTCAGCGCCACAGCTGTTTTCAGATAGCCCTCAATGCAAAGGCTCTAGACGCAAATATTGGTGTGAGAGCTAATTCAATCAAGGAAACACTGCATGTTGGTGAAGGGCATATTGAAGAAGAATCAGCCGAGTGGTTCTTGTGGGAGAACAACTCCATTTGGCTCACTAACTTCACACACCATCAGGCTTCCAAGCAGCTCTCAAGGAATCTCAGATTTCACACTCTATGCTTAGTGTCCTTTGAGTGCCTGGGACTGAAATGAAGCTTGGTGATCATCCCACACAAACGAATGCTCCACATGCGGGATTCACATGCCACCAACTCCACATTCACAGGCAACTTCAGCGCCACAGCCGTTTTCAGATAGCCCTCAATGCAAAGGCTCTAGACGCAAATATTGGTGTGAGAGCTAATTCAATCAAGGAAACACTGCATGTTGGTGAAGGGCATATTGAAGAAGAATCAGCCGAGTGGTTCTTGTGGGAGAACAACTCCATTTGGCTCACTAACTTCACACACCATCAGGCTTCCAAGCAGCTCTCAAGGAAACTCAGTTTTCACACTCTATGCTTAGTGCCCTTTGAGTGCATTATCTAGGAATGAACCTGGTAGAGCATCCCACACAAACGAATGCTCCACATGCGGGTTTCACATGCCACCAACTCCACATTCACAGGCAACTTCAGCGCCACAGACATTTTCAGATAGCCCTCAAAGCAAAGGCTCTAGGCGCAAATATTGGTGTGAGAGCTAATTCAATCAAGGAAACACTGCATGTTGGTGAAGGGCATATTGAAGAAGAATCAGCCGAGTGGTTCTTGTTGGAGAACAACTCCATTTGGCTCACTAACTTCACACACCATCAGGCTTCCAAGCAGCTCTCAAGGAAACTCAGCTTTCACAGTCTGTGCTTAGTGCCCTTTGAGTGCCTAGGACTGAAATGAAGCTTGGTGAGCATCCCACACAAACGAATGCTCCACATGCGGGTTTCACATGCCCCCAACTCCACATTCACAGGCAACTTCAGCGCCACAGGCATTTTCAGATAGCCCTCAATGCAAAGGCTCTAGACGCAAATATTGGTGTGAGAGCTAATTCAATCAAGGAAACACTGCATGTTGGTGAAGGGCATATTGAAGAAGAATCAGCCGAGTGGTTCTTGTGGGAGAACAACTCCATTTGGCTCACTAACTTCACACACCATCAGGCTTCCAAGCAGCTCTCAAGTATTCTCAGTTTTCACACTCTATGCTTAGTGTCCTTGGAGTGCCTAGGACTGAAATGAAGCTTGGTGAGCATCCCACACAAACGAATGCTCCACATGCGGGTTTCACATGCCACCAACTCCACATTCACAGGCAACTTCAGCGCCACAGCCGTTTTCAGATAGCCCTCAATGCAAAGGCTCTAGACACAAATATTGGTGTGAGAGCTAATTCAATCAAGGAAACACTGCATGTTGGTGAAGGGCATATTGAAGAAGGATCAGCCGAGTGGTTCTTGTGGGAGAACAACTCCATTTGGCTCACTAACTTCACACACCATCAGGCTTCCAAGCAGCTCTCAAGGAAACTCAGTTTTTGCACTCTATGCTTAGTGCCCTTTGAGTGCATTATCTAGAAATGCATCTGGTAGAGCATCCCACACAAACGAACGCTCCACATGCGGGTTTCACATGCCACCACCTCCACATTCACAGGCAACTTCAGCGCCACAGCCGTTTTCAGATAGCCCTCAATGCAAAGCCTCTAGACACAAATATTGCTTTTAGAGCTAATTCAATCAAGGAAACACTGCATGTTGGTGAAGGGCATATTGAAGAAGAATCAGCCGAGTGGTTCTTGTTTGAAAACAACTCCATTTGGCTCACTAACTTCACACACCATCAGGCTTCCAAGCAGCTCTCAAGGAAACTCAGTATTCACACTCTATGCTTAGTGCCCTTTGAGTGCATTATCTAGGAATGCACCTTGTAGAGCATCCCACACAAACGAACGCTTCACATGCGGGTTTCACATGCCACCAACTCCACATTTACAGGCAACTTCAGCGCCACAGCCTGTAGGAAGACATTGTGACTGTTGCTCAGCGAACGTAGTCAGTGAGCACGGGATTACAGTTGATGGGACAATATTTGTATGATAAACAACTGAATGGATGTCTTGTGTGTGACTGACTGGATATCCTTTGCATGAGAACAACTGTATGGCTACCTTTTGTATACCTGATGAGATATCATTTGTATAAGAACAATTGAGCCGGAAGTAATATACAAGGCAAAAGGACTTCAAAACTAAGGCATAGAAAACAGTTGATGGTTCTGTTGATGAACTAGGTATCTCTACCCTAATCCTGTATGACCCTCAGTATATAAAGTCTGTTGCCCCTAATAATTTTTGGCTATTGATCATCAGTCAGTAGTCCAAGCGTGTTATTATCGGCTCCGTGCACCAAGTCCATTGCTGCAGGACAGCGACAAGTGGCGCCCGTGAACAGGGACTTGCATAAAGAAGCGAAAGTGCGACGGAGACCCCCACAGAAAGAGGTGAGTGGGAACAATGGGCCAGAATCAGTGCAGAGCGCAGCCTTTTATACCTCTTATACATAGCATTAAAAAGAAAAGTGGAGTAAATATAACTAGGCAGCAATTGCGTTCTTGTTTCGAGGTTATTTTTAAATATAACCCTTGGTTTCTGAATGAAGGGACACTAGAAACAGAAGTCTGGGATCGTGCCCGGAAACATGTAGAAGAGGCCCGAATGACAGGAGAAGATATTCCTGCTGATTTTTGGAGTACATGGTCTTTAATTAAAGCGGTTATTGCAATTATAGAAGGGGAAGAAGACAGGGAGGAGAACCTCCAACAGGCTGTCACGGATTCCTTTGATGACTCTGAGTTAGATGGGGAAATGAAGCAAAAGTCTAAAAAGAAAAATAAGAAAATATTTCCTAGTGCCATTCCCTCTGCATCCCCACTTCCTGATTCATTTCTTCATCCCCCCCTAACTCACAGTACAGATAAGGAGGATGAAGGGGAATCCGTGATAGACCCTCCTCACCAGGGTAGCCATCGTTATATGGCCAGAAAGGAAACTTTTCGAAGCACAGATAAAATAGAAAATGAAATTGGAACTAAGAGAAAGCAGAAAACTTCCAGCATTAAATCACAGGATTTCTACAATGAGGAAGATGAGGATGAGATAGAAAGGTTAAATACCAGCCTATACAGTCTCACCCTTAAATCTGATCGAAGGTGTTCTCAAAGGTCTGGTATTCCCCGCAGACCTCATGAGTTCCGATCGCTTTTTCCAATCATACTTAGTCAAGAGACTAATCATCCTACATATGAAAGCCTAGATTTCAATGCTGTCACAGCTTTTAAAAAGGCTTGTGTGTCCTACGGACCCACTTCTGCATATGTATTGGAATATTTAAATAGTTGGAGCCGAGAAGCAAACTGGATTCCTTATGATTTCGAAGTAATAGCAAAAATAGGGCTTTCTCCGCAATATCTACAATGGAAGATGTGGAGGAGCGATGCAGCTAAGGAGAAGTTACAAACTTTAGGACGGACGGGCCGACAACTCCTGGAGGGTGTGCGGTTAACTTATGATATGCTGGTAGGAGATGGACAGTGGGCTACTACAGAGCAGCAAATTCAGCTGGCTCAAGGTGCGCTCACTCATATACGGGATGTAGCATTGTGGGCCTGGGAGAAAGTTGACACTGGGTCTGAGTTTGCAGGCAGTTATATAAAAGTCATCCAAGGAGCTGGGGAATCTTATGCTGACTTTGTAGGACGACTGACGAATTGCATAGAAAAACAAGTTAGGGATGACAGTACTAGAAAGCTGTTACTCCGGCAGTTAGCCTTTGATAATGCAAATGAGGACTGCCAGGCTGTTATTCGTCCTATAAAAGAAAGAGAGGATCTTATGGGTTACCTAAAAGCCTGCCGTAACATAGGGACGTTTAAACATCGTGCCCATTTAGCCGCAATGGAAACCTTTGCTGTTCAGAAGCAAATGAAGGCTAAATGTTTCAATTGTGGCAAGCCAGGTCATTTTCGCAAACAATGCCGAGCACCTCCTTTAACTCAGAGAGACAGCGCTGATGCTGGTAACAGTACTTCCCCCGGCATATGTCCCAGGTGCCGCAGAGGAAGGCACTGGGCGAAAGATTGTAGATCTAGAACAGATCGCGATGGCCAACTCCTGCAGCCGGGAAACTCCCGGCGGGGCCAGCCCCAGGCCCCGAACAATCAGGGGTTTGCAGCACACCAGTATCCTGTTCAATTCGCGCCCATAGAGCCATAACAGATTTAAAACCTGCAACTGCTGGAAGTGCTGCCTTGGACATTGATATCTCCCAGGATTTCACTATTACACCATCTCAGTGTCCTTGTAGGGTGCCCACTGGAATTTTTGGACCCATTCCTGAGGGAATGGTTGGCTTGATAATCGGACGTGGTAGTCTCACTTTGAAAAATATTAAGGTACACTTGGGGGTTATTGGTTCTGATTATAAAGGAGAAATTTTTGTGATGATTACAACTCCATGTACCTGGACTTTTAAGGCAGGAGAAAAAATTGCACAGCTTTTACTTCTGCCATATTATATGCCTGGTTTTTCTAATAACAAAAGAATTGAGGGATTCGGTAGCACTAACAAGTATGTTAACTTGACAACTCTTATATCTGAAGGGAAACGGCCTACACTCGAATTGGCCATCAATGGCAGAAAATTTTCTGGGTTATTAGACACTGGAGCAGATGTTTCAGTTATTTCAAATAAGGAATGGCCTTGTAACTGGCCCACAGAACCTGCTGATTGTGGGCTCCAGGGTGTAGGGGCAATGAATGCCTCTATGCTTCGTGTTAGTACAAAGAAGTTAAGATGTGTTGGTCCTGAAAATTTACAGGGTATCATGCGACCTTATATTGCTCCAATTCCTATCAATTTGTGGGGAAGAGATTTATTACAACAATGGAATGCGGAGGTCTACTTACCCTCCCCCTCTCAGCCAAGAGTGAACAACATAGACCACTGTTGTGGTAAAATTTTAGGAAGAAACTCTCAGGAAAACATAGAGCCAGTTTCTATAGAACAAAACCATGGCCAATATGGGCTGGGTTTTTCTTAGGGGCCATTGAGTTTATTAAACCATCACCGATACCTATTCAATGGAAATCTGATCTGCCTGTGTGGACGCCTCAATGGCCCCTTAAACGAGAAAAATTACAGGCGTTAGAGTCTTTAGTTCAGGAACAATTACAAAAGAACCATATAGAAGAGTCTTTCTCCCCATGGAATTCTCCAGTTTTTGTGATTAAAAAGAAGTCAGGCGCATGGCGATTGTTAATTGACCTCCGAAATGTAAATGCTACTATGATTCCTATGGGTGCCCTCCAACCTGGACTGCCTAATCCTTCTATGATTCCCTCGCATTGGCCATTAATTGTTTTGGATTTAAAAGATTGTTTTTATTCTATTGCTATCCATCCAGATGACCGCCCCCGATTTGCTTTTTCGGTTCCTTCCTTAAATCAACAGGCTCCTGTTAAGCGTTATCAATGGAAAGTTTTGCCACAAGGTATGACCAATTCTGCTACTATGTGCCAATATTTTGTAGGAAAAGTGTTACAGCCGCTCCGTGATGCTTTTCCAGATGCTTATATTATTCATTACATGGATGACATTCTTCTTGCTGCCTCCAGTGACGGTCAGTTACAACAGTTATATGAAGAGGCACAAAAGGTTCTTACTCGTGCTCAGCTTGTGATTGCTCCTGAAAAGGTCCAGAGTGTAGCTCCTTATGAATATCTTGGTCATATTCTAGATCGCACTACTGTACGTCCGCAAATGTTCTCTGTTCGTAAAAACCATCTTTTAACTCTTAATGATTTTCAAAAATTGCTAGGTGACATTAATTGGTTACGACCTTCTCTAGGCATCCCAACCCACCAACTGTCTCACCTTTTTTCAATACTAGAAGGAGATCCGGCCCTTGATAGCCCCCGGATGCTGACTAAAGAAGCGGAGCAGGAGATACAGTTCTTTGAAAAGAAACTTCAAGGTTCTTTTCTCACTCGTTTTGTTCCTGAGGAATCTGTTTTGTTTTTGGTTTTTCCTACACCCCATTCCCCTACTGGAGCTTTAGCACAACGTTCTGGTCCCCTAGAGTGGAGTTATTTGCATCATAAACAAACTAAAACTCTCTCTTCTTATGTTGATATGATTGCCTCCCTCATTATCCAGGGACGTCTGAGAGCCCTCTCTCTAATAGGATACGATCCAGCCTCAATTGTATTGCCTTTAACAGCTAGACAGCTTCAACAGGCCTTAACCTTATCTGCTTCATTACAAGTAGCCCTGGCTGATTATTACGGAGAAATAGGAAACCACTACCCAGCCGGTAAGATTTGGAATTTTTTACAGCGAACTCCTTTCATAATTTCTTCTATTATTTGTGCTGAACCCATTCCTGGTGCTGATACATACTATATTGATGGCTCCTCCTCCGGCCGGGGAGGAATTCATGGACCTCATTTACATACTACAATACAAACTCCATTTTCCTCAGCACAACAGGTGGAACTAGCAACCTTAGTGCATCTCTTACGAGTATGTAACCAACCTCTTAATGTTGTTTCTGATTCGGCTTATGTAGTTGGTCTATTTCCGGCTATTGTAACTGCTTTAATATCTTCCAATAATACTTGTATTTCTCATTTGCTTTTACAATTGCAACAACTACTACGTCAGCGCAACTCACCATTCTTTATTACACATATACGGGCTCATTCTTCTCTCCCTGGACCTATGACCCTTGGCAATTCTCACACTGACAGACTGACTGCACCTATATTTCTTAGTGCCCAAGATGAACATCGTGTTCTACATACTAATGCCAATCGTTTGCATGTGAAATATCATATTCCTCTCCGAATTGCTCGTAACATTTTAGCAACTTGCCCTATTTGTGCCCCTTTACATTGTACTCCTCATCCTGCAGGTGCAAATCCTCGAGGGCTAAGTTCCAAACAGTTATGGCAAATGGATGTTACTCATATACCGTTCTTTCCAAAACAACCATTCTTACATGTAGTTGTAGATACTTTTTCTAAGTTTCTTTGGGCACAACCTATGAGTTCTGAAACTACTTCAGCTGTTAAATCCTTTTTGCTAACATGTTTCTCAATTATGGGAATTCCCTCTTCTATCAAAACGGACAACGGACCTGCATATACTAGTAAAAGTTTCAAAGCATTTTGTTTAGAGTGGTCCATCCAACATGTTACAGGTATTCCCTATAATCCTCAAGGTCAAGCTATTATTGAACGTGCACACCGCACCCTAAAAAGTCAATTATTAAAAAACAAAAAAGGGGGGATGTCACCCAGAGATACTCTGTCCCTAACGCTTTTAACACTTAATTTTTTAAATTTACCTCAAGGAGACATTAATACTCCTGCTGACAAACATTTTTCTACATTATCAGATAAGACTTTACAAATTCCTGTGTGGGTAAAACAACTGAATAATTGGTATCCTGGAACAATAATAACCCGTGGCAAAGGTTATGCTCTTGTTTCTTTAGAATCTCCTGATGGATCCTCTGAAAAACTATGGGTTCCCTTACGGCTCATCCGGCCTCGGAGATGCAACAACACCCTTGAACACAACGCTGCCCCTGGAGAAGATGGAACCCCCAGTGGAACTGCCGCTAAGAACTAAAAAGCTAAAATCGTTTAATATCTCTCTTGTTCCACTACAGGTCAGGAGTGCAGAGAAATTCTCCATCTTCCTAGAATGTTTGAGGAAGACTTTAAGTGTAACCTTTTATTTATGGATAACAAATTCTTAACGCCTTAAACATTAGAAAAAATATAGGAATTTGCGGTGGGATCCAAGCATGACTCTGACACCCTCTTAAAGGAGGTTGTGTGTACAGAGCAGGAGGGGATTTCAGGGCAGAGCAGGAGGATAAGAGGAGCTCTCTATCCTAGTCCCCCAGTCCTGGAGACCCCCGGAGGCCTCCCATGTGCTTCCACTGCAGAAGCAGTGGATACCTGCCTCATCAAGGACATCGAGACATCGAGAACTGTATCCCGACTGCCAAGGAGATCACAAGGAAGGTGAGTGCCCTTGGAGGCCGAGAACTCTGAGGTCAGTCCTTTCCTATTGGATTTCCTACATGGGATTGAAGCAGCTCAGTACCCTGCTCAGAGGGTCTGGTGACATCGAAATTTAGCCAGGAGCCCCGGGTGGTACTCAGAGACAAAAGGATTGTAAATTTCCTTCCTTCTGGACTCAGAGGAGGAGTTCTCTCTAATTCTTACCTAGCTCTAGCTTTGGGTCCCACCCCTCTCTTACACTGACCATCAGGGTTGCTTGTGAATCCGACAATTAGTTCAGATAGATAGAGACAAATAAAGGCCAGTTAACTGATAATCGTTCAACTTGTACCTTACTGGTCAGGCTTCCTATTTGGCTGTTTAGATAGACAGATAGGACATTTGGAACAACCAGAACAAAGGCTAATTAGCCTATAATTGCTTAGCCTGTACTTACTGGTCAGGCGCTTTGCTTTTCCTGGACTTTATTAGATAGGTTGTAGAGTTAAATTTTTCCTCACTCACTGGGTCATTGGAAATTTCCCTGCTCTCCTGCCTAAGACTTTTCTGTTGTTCAATTATTAACACATGATTTGCTAGAATCATAAAATTATTTTGATTATCCTAAATGCATGAAAATCTGTAAAATCAAATGAATTATATAAATGGCAAAGTTTGAATTGTAAGGTAGGATTCTCCCCAAAATTTCCATCAACTGTTGATGCCAAACAAGATGTAAATGTATAGAAACTATGATGTTAAGTTTGTAATCGGCTGTTACATGATAAATGCTACTATAGATCCTTTCACTGTTCCTGTGCCACTCTGATTTAGGTTAAACACATAAACATGTTACCTTGGGAGAAATTCTAGCTGTTATTTTTCTACCTTATACCAGGGACCCCAGATGCATTCCCTGGAGAATGCCTGGCTGCTGTGGCCCCCTCTCTTCGTCCCTTTTTCAGCAGGAAGTAGCCAGAATGATCGTCGTCCCCTATCCCTGACAGCTGCCAGGTTCATTCTCCTGGGAAAAAGAATATTGAGGAGCTAGATGGGATGATAGGCAGTTAGGGTGTGTGGTCCCTGGTGTAGTCATCTTTTTATAGTATATAATATTGTATCTCCCCATTTTCCTGCTCTTCCAAGAGCATGTTCTCCCAGATATATCACTCAGGCCTAATTTTTATAAAACATAGAAGGGGGATTTGTAGGAAGACATTGTGACTGTAGCTCAGCTAACGTAGTCAGTGAGCACGGGATTACAGTTGGTGGGACAATATTTGTATGATAAACAACTGAATGGATGTCTTGTGTGTGACTGACTGGATATCCTTTGCATGAGAACAACTGTATGGCTACCTTTTGTATACCTGATGAGATATCATTTGTATAAGAACAATTGAGCCGGAAGTAATATACAAGGCAAAAGGACTTCCAAACTAAGGCATAGAAAACAGTTGATGGTTCTGTTGATGAACTAGGTATCTCTACACTAATCCTGTATGACCCTCAGCATATGAAGTCTGTTGCCCCTAATACATTTTGGCTATTGATCATCAGTCAGTAGTCCAAGCGTGTTATTATCGGCTCCGTGCACCAAGTCCATCGCAGCAGGACAGCGACAACAGCCGTTGTCAGATAGCCCTCAATGTAAAGGCTCTAGACGCAAATATTGGTGTGAGAACTCATTCAATCAAGGAAACACTGCATGTTGGGGAAGGGCATATTGAAGAAGAATCAGCCGAGTGGTTCTTGTGGGAGAACAACTCCATTTGGCTCACTAACTTCACACACCATCAGGCTTCCAAGCAGCTCTCAAGGAAACTCAGTTTTCACACTCTATGCTTAGTGCCCTTTGAGTGCCTAGGACTGAAATGAAGCTTGGTGAGCATTTCACACAAACGAATGCTCCACATGCGAGTTTCACATGCCACCAACTCCACATTCACAGGCAACTTCAGCGCCACAGCCGTTTTCAGATAGCCCTCAATGCAAAGGCTCTAGACGCAAATATTGGTGTGAGAGCTAATTCAATCAAGGAAACACTGCATGTTGGTGAAGGGCATATTGAAGAAGAATCAGCCGAGTGGTTCTTGTGGGAAAACAACTCCATTTGGCTCACTAATTCACACACCATCAGGCTTCCAAGCAGCTCTCAAGGATTCTCAGTTTTCACACTCTATGCTTAGTGCCCTTTGAGTGCCTAGGACTGAAATGAAGCTTGGTGAGCATCCCACACAAACGAATGCTCCACATGCGGGTTTCACATGCCACCAACTCCACATTCACAGGAAACTTCAGCGCCACAGCCGTTTTCAGATAGCCCTCAATGCAAAGGCTCTAGACGCAAATATTGGTGTGAGAGCTAATTCAATCAAGGAAACACTGCATGTTGGTGAAGGGCATATTGAAGAAGAATCAGCCGAGTGGTTCTTGTGTTAGAACAACTCCATTTGGCTCTCTAACGTCACACACCATCAGGCTTCCAAGCAGCTCTCAAGGAAACTCAGTTTCACACTCTATGCTTAGTGCCCTTTGTGTGGATTTTCTAGGAATGCACCTCGTAGAGCATCCCACACAAACGAATGCTCCACATGCGGGTTTCACATGCCACCAACTCCACATTCACAGACAACTTCAGCGCCACAGCCCTTTCCAGATAGCCCTCAATGCAAAGGCTCTAGACGCAAATATTGGTGTGAGAGCTAATTCAATCAAGGAAACACTGCATGTTGGTGAAGGGCATATTGAAGAAGAGTCAGCCGAGTGGTTCTTGTGGGAGAACAACTCCATTTGGCTCACTAACTTCACACACCATCAGGCTTCCAAGCAGCTCTCAGGGAAACTCAGTTTTCACACTCTATGCTTAGTGCCCTTTGAGTGCCTAGGACTGAAATGAAGCTTGGTGAGCATACCACACAAACCAATGCTCCACATGCGGGTTTCACATGCCACCAACTCCACATTCACAGGCAACTTCAGCGCCAAAGACCTTTTCAGCTAGCCCTCAATGCAAAGGCTCTAGACGCAAATATTGGTGTGAGAGCTAATTCAATCAAGGAAACACTGCATGTTGGTGAATCGCATATTGAAGAAGAACCAGCCGAGTGGTTCTTGTGGGAGAACAACTCCATTTGGCTCACTAACTTCACACACCATCAGGCTTATAAGCAGCTCTCAAGGAAACTCACTTTCACACCCTATGCTTAGTGCCCTTTGTGTGCATTATCTAAGAATGCAGCTCGTAGAGCATCGCACAGAAACGAATGCTCCACATGCGGGTTTCACATGCCACCAACTCCACATTCACAGGCAACTTCAGCGCCACAGCCGTTTTCAGATAGCCCTCAATGCAAAGAAACTAGACGCGAATATTGGTGTGAGAGCTAATTCAATCAAGGAAACACTGCATGTTGGTGAAGGGCATATTGAAGAAGAATCAGCCGAGTGGTTCTTTTGGGAGAACAACTCCATTTGGCTCACTAACTTCACACACCATCAGGCATCCAAGCAGCTCTCAAGGAAACTCAGTTTTCACACTCTATGCTTAGTGCCCTTTGAGTGCCTAGGACTGAAATGAAGCTTGGTGAGCATACCACACAAACCAATGCTCCACATGCGGGTTTCACATGCCACCAACTCCACATTCACAGGCAACTACAGCGCCAAAGACCTTTTCAGATAGCCCACAATGCAAAGGCTCTAGATGCAAATATTGGTGTGAGAGCTAATTCAATCAAGGAAACACTGCATTTTGGTGAATCGCATATTGAAGAAAAACCAGCCAAGTGGTTCTTGAGGGAAAACAACTCCATTTGGCTCACTACTTCACACACCATCAGGCTTCCAAGCAGCTCTCAAGGAAACTCAGTTTCACACTCTATGCTTAGTGCCCTTTGAGTGCATTATCTAAGAATGCACCTCGTAGAGCATCCCACACAAACGAATGCTCCACATGCGGGTTTCACATGCCACCAACTCCACATTCACAGGAAACTTCAGTGCCACAGCCGTTTTCAGATAGCCCTCAATGCAAAGGCTCTAGACGCAAATATTGGTGTGAGAGCTCATTCAATCAAGGAAACACTGCATGTTGGGGAAGGGCATATTGAAGAAGAATCAGCCAAGTGGTTCTTGTGGGAGAGCAACTCCATTTGGCTCACTAACTTCACACACCATCAGGCTTCCAAGCAGCTCTCAAGGAAACTCAGTTTCACACTCTATGCTTAGTGCCCTTTGTGTGGATTTTCTAGGAATGCACCTCGTAGAGCATCGCACACAAACGAATGCTCCACATGCGGGTTTCACATGCCACCAACTCCACATTCACCGGCAACTTCAGCGCCACAGCCCTTTCCAGATAGCCCTCAATGCAAAGGCTCTAGACGCAAATATTGGTGTGAGAGCTCATTCAATCAAGGAAACACTGCATGTTGGTGAAGGGCATATTGAAGAAGAATCAGCCGAGTGGTTCTTGTGGGAGAACAACTCCATTTGGCTCACTAACTTCTCACACCATCAGGCTTCCAAGCAGCTCTCAGGGAAACTCAGTTTTCACACTCTATGCTTAGTGCCCTTTGAGTGCCTAGGACTGAAATGAAGCTTGGTGAGCATATCACACAAACGAATGCTCCACATGCGGGTTTCACATGCCACCAACTCCACATTCACAGACAACTTCAGCGCCAAAGACCTTTTCAGCTAGCCCTCAATGCAAAGGCTCTAGACGCAAATATTGGTGTGAGAGCTAATTCAATCAAGGAAACACTGCATGTTGGTGAATCGCATATTGAAGAAGAACCAGCCGAGTGGTTCTTGTGGGAGAACAACTCCATTTGGCTCACTAACTTCACACACCATCAGGCTTATAAGCAGCTCTCAAGGAAACTCACTTTCACACCCTATGCTTAGTGCCCTTTGTGTGCATTATCTAAGAATGCAGCTCGTAGAGCATCGCACAGAAACGAATGCTCCACATGCGGGTTTCACATGCCACCAACTCCACATTCACAGGCAACTTCAGCGCCAAAGACCTTTTCAGATAGCCCTCAATGCAAAGGCTCTAGACGCAAATATTGGTGTGAGAGCTAATTCAATCAAGGAAACACTGCATGTTGGTGAAGGGCAAATTGAAGAAGAATCAGCCAAGTGGTTCTTGTGGGAGAACAACTCCATTTGGCTCACTAACATCACACACCATCAGGCTTCCAAGCAGCTCTCAAGAAAACTCAGTTTTCACACTCAATGCTTAGTGCCCTTTGAGTGCATTATTGAGGAATGAACCTGATAGAGCATCCCACACAAACGAATGCTCCACATGCGGGTTTCACATGCCACCAACTCCACATTCACAGGCAACTTCAGCGCCACAGCCCTTTTCAGATAGCCCTCAATGCAAAGGCTCTAGACGCAAATATTGGTGTGAGAGCTAATTCAATCAAGGAAAAACTGCTTGTTGGTGAATGGCATATTGAAGACGAATCTTCCGAGTGGTTCTTGTGGGAGAACAACTCCATTTGGCTCACTAACTTCACACACCATCAGGCTTCCAAGTAGCTCTCAGGGAAACTCAGTTTTCACACTCTATGCTTAGTGCCCTTTTAGTGGCTAGGACTGAAATGAAGCTTGGTGAGCATCCCACACAAACCAATGCTCCACATGCGGGTTTCACATGCCACCAACTCCACATTCACAGGCAACTTCAGCGCCAAAGACCTTTTCAGATAGCCCTCAATGCAAAGGCTCTAGACGCAAATATTGGTGTGAGAGCTAATTCAATCAAGGAAACACTGCATGTTGGGGAAGGGCATATTGAAGAAGAATCAGCCGAGTGGTTCTTGTGGGCGAACAACTCCATTTGGCTCACTAACTTCACACCTCATCCGTCTTCCAAGCAGCTCTCAAGGATTCTCAGTTTTCACACTCTATGCTTAGTGTCCTTTGAGTGCCTCTGACTGAAATGAAGCTTGGAGAGCATCCCACACAAACGAATGCTCCACATCCGGGATTCACATGCCACCAACTCCACATTCACAGGCAACTTCAGCGCCACAGCCGTTTTCAGATAGCCCTCAATGCAAAGGTTCTAGACGCAAATATTGGTGTGAGAGCTAATTCAATCAAGGAAACACTGCATGTTGGTGAAGGGCATATTGAAGAAGAATCAGCCGAGTGGTTCTTGTGGGAGAACAACTCCATTTGGCTCACTAACTTCACACACCATCAGGCTTCCAAGCAGCTCTCAAGGAAACTCAGCTTTCACAGTCTGTGCTTAGTGCCCTTTGAGTGCCTAGGACTGAAATGAAGCTTGGTGAGCATCCCACACAAACGAATGCTCCACATGCGGGTTTCACATGCCACCAACTCCACATTCACAGGCAGCTTCAGCGCCACAGCCGTTTTCAGATAACCCTCAATGCAAAGGCTCTAGACGCAAATATTGGTGTGAGAGCTAATTCAATCAAGGAAACACTGCATTTTGGTGGAGGGCATATTGAAGAAGAATCAGCCGAGTGGTTCTTGTGGGAGAACAACTCCATTTGGCTCACTAACTTCACACACCATCAGGCTTCCAAGCAGCTCTCAAGGAAACTCAGTTTCACACTCTATGCTTAGTGTCCTTTGAGTGCCTAGGACTGAAATGAAGCTTGGTGAGCATACCACACAAACGAATGCTCCACATGCGGGATTCACATGCCACCAACTCCACATTCACAGGCAACTTCATCGCCACAGCCGTTTTCAGATAGCCCTCAATGCAAAGGCTCTAGACGCAAATATTGGTGTGAGAGCTAATTCAATCAAGGAAACACTGCATGTTGGTGAAGGGCACATTGAAGAAGAATCAGCCGAGTGGTTCTTGTGGGAGAACAACTCCATTTGGCTCACTAACTTCACACACCATCAGGCTTACAAGCAGCTCTCAAGGAAACTCAGTTTTCACACTCTGTGCTTAGTGCCCTTTGAGTGCATTATCTAGGAATTACACTGGTAGAGCATCCCACACAAACGAATGCTCCGCATGCGGGATTCACATGCCACCAACTCCACATTCACAGGCAACTTCAGCGCCACAGCCATTTTCCGATAGCCCTCAAAGCAAAGGCTCTAGGCGCAAATATTGGTGTGAGAGCTAATTCAATCAAGGAAACACTGCATGTTGGTGAAGGGCATATTGAAGAAGAATCAGCCGAGTGGTTCTTGTGGGAGAACAACTCCATTTGGCTCACTAACTTCACACCTCATCCGGCTTCCAAGCAGCTCTCAAGGAATCTCAGTTTTCACACTCTATGCTTAGTGTCCTTGGAGTGCCTAGGACTGAAATGAAGCTTGGTGAGCATCCCACACAAACGAATGCTCCACATGCGGGTTTCACATGCCACCAACACCACATTCACAGGCAACTTCAGCGCCACAGCCGTTTTCAGATAGCCCTCAATGCAAAGGCTCTAGACGCAAATATTGGTGTGAGAGCTAATTCAATCAAGGAAACACTGCATGTTGGTGAAGGGCATATTGAAGAAGAATCAGCCGAGTGGTTCTTGTGGGAGAACAACTCCATTTGGCTCACTAACTTCACACACCATCAGGCTTCCAAGCAGCTCTCAAGGAAACTCAGTTTCGCACTCTATGCTTAGTGTCCTTTGAGTGCCTAGGACTGAAATGAAGCTTGGTGAGCATCCCACACAAGCGAATGCTCCACATGCGGGTTTCACATGCCACCAACTCCACATTCACAGGCAACTTCAGCGCCACAGCCGTTTTCCGATAGCCCTCAATGCAAAGGCTCTAGACGCATATATTGGTGTGAGAGCTAATTCAATCAAGGAAACACTGCATGTTGGTGAAGGGCACATTGAAGAAGAATCAGCCGAGTGGTTCTTGTGGGAGAACAACTCCATTTGGCTCACTAACTTCACACACCATCAGGCTTACAAGCAGCTCTCAAGGAAACTCAGTTTTCACACTCTGTGCTTAGTGCCCTTTGAGTGCATTATCTAGGAATTACCCTGGTAGAGCATCCCACACAAACGAATGCTCCACATGCGGGATTCACATGCCACCAACTCCACATTCACAGGCAACTTCAGCGCCACAGCCGTTTTCAGATAGCCCTCAAGGCAAAGGCTCTAGACGCAAATATTGGTGTGAGAGCTAATTCAATCAAGGAAACACTGCATGTTGGTGAAGGGCATATTGAAGAAGAATCAGCCGAGTGGTTCTTGTGGGAGAACAACTCCATTTGGCTCACTAACTTCACACACCATCAGGCTTCCAAGCAGCTCTCAAGGAAACTCAGTTTTTGCACTCTATGCTTAGTGCCCTTTGAGTGCATTATCTAGAAATGCACCTGGTAGAGCATCCCACACAAACGAACGCTCCACATGCGGGTTTCACATGCCACCACCTCCACATTCACAGGCAACTTCAGCGCCACAGCCGTTTTCAGATAGCCCTCAATACAAAGGCTCTAGGCGCAAATATTGGTGTGAGAGCTAATTCAATCAAGCAACACTGCATGTTGGTGAAGCGCATATTGAAGAAGAATCAGCCGAGTGGTTCTTGTGGGAGAACAACTCCATTTGGCTCACTAACTTCACACACCATCAGGCTTCCAAGCAGCTCTCAAGGAAACTCAGCTTTCACAGTCTGTGCTTAGTGCCCTTTGAGTGCCTAGGACTGAAATGAAGCTTGGTGAGCATCCCACACAAACGAATGCTCCACATGCGGGTTTCACATGCCACCAACTCCACATTCACAGGCAACTTCAGCGCCACAGCTGTTTTCAGATAGCCCTCAATGCAAAGGCTCTAGACGCAAATATTGGTGTGAGAGCTAATTCAATCAAGGAAACACTGCATGTTGGTGAAGGGCATATTGAAGAAGAATCAGCCGAGTGGTTCTTGTGGGAGAACAACTCCATTTGGCTCACTAACTTCACACACCATCAGGCTTCCAAGCAGCTCTCAAGGAATCTCAGATTTCACACTCTATGCTTAGTGTCCTTTGAGTGCCTGGGACTGAAATGAAGCTTGGTGATCATCCCACACAAACGAATGCTCCACATGCGGGATTCACATGCCACCAACTCCACATTCACAGGCAACTTCAGCGCCACAGCCGTTTTCAGATAGCCCTCAATGCAAAGGCTCTAGACGCAAATATTGGTGTGAGAGCTAATTCAATCAAGGAAACACTGCATGTTGGTGAAGGGCATATTGAAGAAGAATCAGCCGAGTGGTTCTTGTGGGAGAACAACTCCATTTGGCTCACTAACTTCACACACCATCAGGCTTCCAAGCAGCTCTCAAGGAAACTCAGTTTTCACACTCTATGCTTAGTGCCCTTTGAGTGCATTATCTAGGAATGAACCTGGTAGAGCATCCCACACAAACGAATGCTCCACATGCGGGTTTCACATGCCACCAACTCCACATTCACAGGCAACTTCAGCGCCACAGACATTTTCAGATAGCCCTCAAAGCAAAGGCTCTAGGCGCAAATATTGGTGTGAGAGCTAATTCAATCAAGGAAACACTGCATGTTGGTGAAGGGCATATTGAAGAAGAATCAGCCGAGTGGTTCTTGTTGGAGAACAACTCCATTTGGCTCACTAACTTCACACACCATCAGGCTTCCAAGCAGCTCTCAAGGAAACTCAGCTTTCACAGTCTGTGCTTAGTGCCCTTTGAGTGCCTAGGACTGAAATGAAGCTTGGTGAGCATCCCACACAAACGAATGCTCCACATGCGGGTTTCACATGCCCCCAACTCCACATTCACAGGCAACTTCAGCGCCACAGGCATTTTCAGATAGCCCTCAATGCAAAGGCTCTAGACGCAAATATTGGTGTGAGAGCTAATTCAATCAAGGAAACACTGCATGTTGGTGAAGGGCATATTGAAGAAGAATCAGCCGAGTGGTTCTTGTGGGAGAACAACTCCATTTGGCTCACTAACTTCACACACCATCAGGCTTCCAAGCAGCTCTCAAGTATTCTCAGTTTTCACACTCTATGCTTAGTGTCCTTGGAGTGCCTAGGACTGAAATGAAGCTTGGTGAGCATCCCACACAAACGAATGCTCCACATGCGGGTTTCACATGCCACCAACTCCACATTCACAGGCAACTTCAGCGCCACAGCCGTTTTCAGATAGCCCTCAATGCAAAGGCTCTAGACACAAATATTGGTGTGAGAGCTAATTCAATCAAGGAAACACTGCATGTTGGTGAAGGGCATATTGAAGAAGGATCAGCCGAGTGGTTCTTGTGGGAGAACAACTCCATTTGGCTCACTAACTTCACACACCATCAGGCTTCCAAGCAGCTCTCAAGGAAACTCAGTTTTTGCACTCTATGCTTAGTGCCCTTTGAGTGCATTATCTAGAAATGCACCTGGTAGAGCATCCCACACAAACGAACGCTCCACATGCGGGTTTCACATGCCACCACCTCCACATTCACAGGCAACTTCAGCGCCACAGCCGTTTTCAGATAGCCCTCAATACAAAGGCTCTAGGCGCAAATATTGGTGTGAGAGCTAATTCAATCAAGCAACACTGCATGTTGGTGAAGCGCATATTGAAGAAGAATCAGCCGAGTGGTTCTTGTGGGAGAACAACTCCATTTGGCTCACTAACTTCACACACCATCAGGCTTCCAAGCAGCTCTCAAGGAAACTCAGCTTTCACAGTCTGTGCTTAGTGCCCTTTGAGTGCCTAGGACTGAAATGAAGCTTGGTGAGCATCCCACACAAACGAATGCTCCACATGCGGTTTTCACATGCCACCAACTCCACATTCACAGGCAACTTCAGCGCCACAGCTGTTTTCAGATAGCCCTCAATGCAAAGGCTCTAGACGCAAATATTGGTGTGAGAGCTAATTCAATCAAGGAAACACTGCATGTTGGTGAAGGGCATATTGAAGAAGAATCAGCCGAGTGGTTCTTGTGGGAGAACAACTCCATTTGGCTCACTAACTTCACACACCATCAGGCTTCCAAGCAGCTCTCAAGGAATCTCAGATTTCACACTCTATGCTTAGTGTCCTTTGAGTGCCTGGGACTGAAATGAAGCTTGGTGATCATCCCACACAAACGAATGCTCCACATGCGGGATTCACATGCCACCAACTCCACATTCACAGGCAACTTCAGCGCCACAGCCGTTTTCAGATAGCCCTCAATGCAAAGGCTCTAGACGCAAATATTGGTGTGAGAGCTAATTCAATCAAGGAAACACTGCATGTTGGTGAAGGGCATATTGAAGAAGAATCAGCCGAGTGGTTCTTGTGGGAGAACAACTCCATTTGGCTCACTAACTTCACACACCATCAGGCTTCCAAGCAGCTCTCAAGGAAACTCAGTTTTCACACTCTATGCTTAGTGCCCTTTGAGTGCATTATCTAGGAATGAACCTGGTAGAGCATCCCACACAAACGAATGCTCCACATGCGGGTTTCACATGCCACCAACTCCACATTCACAGGCAACTTCAGCGCCACAGACATTTTCAGATAGCCCTCAAAGCAAAGGCTCTAGGCGCAAATATTGGTGTGAGAGCTAATTCAATCAAGGAAACACTGCATGTTGGTGAAGGGCATATTGAAGAAGAATCAGCCGAGTGGTTCTTGTTGGAGAACAACTCCATTTGGCTCACTAACTTCACACACCATCAGGCTTCCAAGCAGCTCTCAAGGAAACTCAGCTTTCACAGTCTGTGCTTAGTGCCCTTTGAGTGCCTAGGACTGAAATGAAGCTTGGTGAGCATCCCACACAAACGAATGCTCCACATGCGGGTTTCACATGCCCCCAACTCCACATTCACAGGCAACTTCAGCGCCACAGGCATTTTCAGATAGCCCTCAATGCAAAGGCTCTAGACGCAAATATTGGTGTGAGAGCTAATTCAATCAAGGAAACACTGCATTTTGGTGGAGGGCATATTGAAGAAGAATCAGCCGAGTGGTTCTTGTGGGAGAACAACTCCATTTGGCTCACTAACTTCACACACCATCAGGCTTCCAAGCAGCTCTCAAGTATTCTCAGTTTTCACACTCTATGCTTAGTGTCCTTGGAGTGCCTAGGACTGAAATGAAGCTTGGTGAGCATCCCACACAAACGAATGCTCCACATGCGGGTTTCACATGCCACCAACTCCACATTCACAGGCAACTTCAGCGCCACAGCCGTTTTCAGATAGCCCTCAATGCAAAGGCTCTAGACACAAATATTGGTGTGAGAGCTAATTCAATCAAGGAAACACTGCATGTTGGTGAAGGGCATATTGAAGAAGGATCAGCCGAGTGGTTCTTGTGGGAGAACAACTCCATTTGGCTCACTAACTTCACACACCATCAGGCTTCCAAGCAGCTCTCAAGGAAACTCAGTTTTTGCACTCTATGCTTAGTGCCCTTTGAGTGCATTATCTAGAAATGCATCTGGTAGAGCATCCCACACAAACGAACGCTCCACATGCGGGTTTCACATGCCACCACCTCCACATTCACAGGCAACTTCAGCGCCACAGCCGTTTTCAGATAGCCCTCAATGCAAAGCCTCTAGACACAAATATTGCTTTTAGAGCTAATTCAATCAAGGAAACACTGCATGTTGGTGAAGGGCATATTGAAGAAGAATCAGCCGAGTGGTTCTTGTTTGAAAACAACTCCATTTGGCTCACTAACTTCACACACCATCAGGCTTCCAAGCAGCTCTCAAGGAAACTCAGTTTCACACTCTATGCTTAGTGCCCTTTGAGTGCATTATCTAAGAATGCACCTCGTAGAGCATCCCACACAAACGAATGCTCCACATGCGGGTTTCACATGCCACCAACTCTACATTCACAGGCAACTTCAGCGCTACAGCCGTTTTCAGATAGCCCTCAATGCAAAGGCTCTAAACGCAAATATTGGTGTGAGAGCTAATTCAATCAAGGAAACACTGCATGTTGGTGAAGGGCATATTGAAGAAGAATCAGCCGAGTGGTTCTTGTGGGAGAACAACTCCATTTGGCTCACTAACTTCACACACCATCAGGCTTCCAAGCAGCTCTCAAGGAAACTCAGTTTCACACTCTATGCTTAGTGCCCTTTGAGTGCATTATCTAAGAATGCACCTCGTAGAGCATCCCAAACAAACCAATGCTCCACATGCGGGTTTCACATGCCACCAACTCCACATTCACAGACAACTTCAGCGCCACAGCCGTTTTCAGATAGCCCTCAATGCCAAGGCTCTAGATGCAAATATTGGTGTGAGAGCTAATTCTATCAATGAAACACTGCATGTTGTTTAAGGGCATATTGAAGAAGGATCAACCGAGTTGTTCTTGTCGGAGAACAACTCCATTGGCTCACTAACTTCACACCTCAACCGGCTTCCAAGCAGCTCTCAAGGAAACTCAGTATTCACACTCTATGCTTAGTGCCCTTTGAGTGCATTATCTAGGAATGCACCTTGTAGAGCATCCCACACAAACGAACGCTTCACATGTGGGTTTCACATGCCACCAACTCCACATTTACAGGCAACTTCAGCGCCACAGCCTGTAGGAAGACATTGTGACTGTTGCTCAGCGAACGTAGTCAGTGAGCACGGGATTACAGTTGATGGGACAATATTTGTATGATAAACAACTGAATGGATGTCTTGTGTGTGACTGACTGGATATCCTTTGCATGAGAACAACTGTATGGCTACCTTTTGTATACCTGATGAGATATCATTTGTATAAGAACAATTGAGCCGGAAGTAATATACAAGGCAAAAGGACTTCAAAACTAAGGCATAGAAAACAGTTGATGGTTCTGTTGATGAACTAGGTATCTCTACCCTAATCCTGTATGACCCTCAGTATATAAAGTCTGTTGCCCCTAATAATTTTTGGCTATTGATCATCAGTCAGTAGTCCAAGCGTGTTATTATCGGCTCCGTGCACCAAGTCCATTGCTGCAGGACAGCGACAAGTGGCGCCCGTGAACAGGGACTTGCATAAAGAAGCGAAAGTGCGACGGAGACCCCCACAGAAAGAGGTGAGTGGGAACAATGGGCCAGAATCAGTGCAGAGCGCAGCCTTTTATACCTCTTATACATAGCATTAAAAAGAAAAGTGGAGTAAATATAACTAGGCAGCAATTGCGTTCTTGTTTCGAGGTTATTTTTAAATATAACCCTTGGTTTCTGAATGAAGGGACACTAGAAACAGAAGTCTGGGATCGTGCCCGGAAACATGTAGAAGAGGCCCGAATGACAGGAGAAGATATTCCTGCTGATTTTTGGAGTACATGGTCTTTAATTAAAGCGGTTATTGCAATTATAGAAGGGGAAGAAGACAGGGAGGAGAACCTCCAACAGGCTGTCACGGATTCCTTTGATGACTCTGAGTTAGATGGGGAAATGAAGCAAAAGTCTAAAAAGAAAAATAAGAAAATATTTCCTAGTGCCATTCCCTCTGCATCCCCACTTCCTGATTCATTTCTTCATCCCCCCCTAACTCACAGTACAGATAAGGAGGATGAAGGGGAATCCGTGATAGACCCTCCTCACCAGGGTAGCCATCGTTATATGGCCAGAAAGGAAACTTTTCGAAGCACAGATAAAATAGAAAATGAAATTGGAACTAAGAGAAAGCAGAAAACTTCCAGCATTAAATCACAGGATTTCTACAATGAGGAAGATGAGGATGAGATAGAAAGGTTAAATACCAGCCTATACAGTCTCACCCTTAAATCTGATCGAAGGTGTTCTCAAAGGTCTGGTATTCCCCGCAGACCTCATGAGTTCCGATCGCTTTTTCCAATCATACTTAGTCAAGAGACTAATCATCCTACATATGAAAGCCTAGATTTCAATGCTGTCACAGCTTTTAAAAAGGCTTGTGTGTCCTACGGACCCACTTCTGCATATGTATTGGAATATTTAAATAGTTGGAGCCGAGAAGCAAACTGGATTCCTTATGATTTCGAAGTAATAGCAAAAATAGGGCTTTCTCCGCAATATCTACAATGGAAGATGTGGAGGAGCGATGCAGCTAAGGAGAAGTTACAAACTTTAGGACGGACGGGCCGACAACTCCTGGAGGGTGTGCGGTTAACTTATGATATGCTGGTAGGAGATGGACAGTGGGCTACTACAGAGCAGCAAATTCAGCTGGCTCAAGGTGCGCTCACTCATATACGGGATGTAGCATTGTGGGCCTGGGAGAAAGTTGACACTGGGTCTGAGTTTGCAGGCAGTTATATAAAAGTCATCCAAGGAGCTGGGGAATCTTATGCTGACTTTGTAGGACGACTGACGAATTGCATAGAAAAACAAGTTAGGGATGACAGTACTAGAAAGCTGTTACTCCGGCAGTTAGCCTTTGATAATGCAAATGAGGACTGCCAGGCTGTTATTCGTCCTATAAAAGAAAGAGAGGATCTTATGGGTTACCTAAAAGCCTGCCGTAACATAGGGACGTTTAAACATCGTGCCCATTTAGCCGCAATGGAAACCTTTGCTGTTCAGAAGCAAATGAAGGCTAAATGTTTCAATTGTGGCAAGCCAGGTCATTTTCGCAAACAATGCCGAGCACCTCCTTTAACTCAGAGAGACAGCGCTGATGCTGGTAACAGTACTTCCCCCGGCATATGTCCCAGGTGCCGCAGAGGAAGGCACTGGGCGAAAGATTGTAGATCTAGAACAGATCGCGATGGCCAACTCCTGCAGCCGGGAAACTCCCGGCGGGGCCAGCCCCAGGCCCCGAACAATCAGGGGTTTGCAGCACACCAGTATCCTGTTCAATTCGCGCCCATAGAGCCATAACAGATTTAAAACCTGCAACTGCTGGAAGTGCTGCCTTGGACATTGATATCTCCCAGGATTTCACTATTACACCATCTCAGTGTCCTTGTAGGGTGCCCACTGGAATTTTTGGACCCATTCCTGAGGGAATGGTTGGCTTGATAATCGGACGTGGTAGTCTCACTTTGAAAAATATTAAGGTACACTTGGGGGTTATTGGTTCTGATTATAAAGGAGAAATTTTTGTGATGATTACAACTCCATGTACCTGGACTTTTAAGGCAGGAGAAAAAATTGCACAGCTTTTACTTCTGCCATATTATATGCCTGGTTTTTCTAATAACAAAAGAATTGAGGGATTCGGTAGCACTAACAAGTATGTTAACTTGACAACTCTTATATCTGAAGGGAAACGGCCTACACTCGAATTGGCCATCAATGGCAGAAAATTTTCTGGGTTATTAGACACTGGAGCAGATGTTTCAGTTATTTCAAATAAGGAATGGCCTTGTAACTGGCCCACAGAACCTGCTGATTGTGGGCTCCAGGGTGTAGGGGCAATGAATGCCTCTATGCTTCGTGTTAGTACAAAGAAGTTAAGATGTGTTGGTCCTGAAAATTTACAGGGTATCATGCGACCTTATATTGCTCCAATTCCTATCAATTTGTGGGGAAGAGATTTATTACAACAATGGAATGCGGAGGTCTACTTACCCTCCCCCTCTCAGCCAAGAGTGAACAACATAGACCACTGTTGTGGTAAAATTTTAGGAAGAAACTCTCAGGAAAACATAGAGCCAGTTTCTATAGAACAAAACCATGGCCAATATGGGCTGGGTTTTTCTTAGGGGCCATTGAGTTTATTAAACCATCACCGATACCTATTCAATGGAAATCTGATCTGCCTGTGTGGACGCCTCAATGGCCCCTTAAACGAGAAAAATTACAGGCGTTAGAGTCTTTAGTTCAGGAACAATTACAAAAGAACCATATAGAAGAGTCTTTCTCCCCATGGAATTCTCCAGTTTTTGTGATTAAAAAGAAGTCAGGCGCATGGCGATTGTTAATTGACCTCCGAAATGTAAATGCTACTATGATTCCTATGGGTGCCCTCCAACCTGGACTGCCTAATCCTTCTATGATTCCCTCGCATTGGCCATTAATTGTTTTGGATTTAAAAGATTGTTTTTATTCTATTGCTATCCATCCAGATGACCGCCCCCGATTTGCTTTTTCGGTTCCTTCCTTAAATCAACAGGCTCCTGTTAAGCGTTATCAATGGAAAGTTTTGCCACAAGGTATGACCAATTCTGCTACTATGTGCCAATATTTTGTAGGAAAAGTGTTACAGCCGCTCCGTGATGCTTTTCCAGATGCTTATATTATTCATTACATGGATGACATTCTTCTTGCTGCCTCCAGTGACGGTCAGTTACAACAGTTATATGAAGAGGCACAAAAGGTTCTTACTCGTGCTCAGCTTGTGATTGCTCCTGAAAAGGTCCAGAGTGTAGCTCCTTATGAATATCTTGGTCATATTCTAGATCGCACTACTGTACGTCCGCAAATGTTCTCTGTTCGTAAAAACCATCTTTTAACTCTTAATGATTTTCAAAAATTGCTAGGTGACATTAATTGGTTACGACCTTCTCTAGGCATCCCAACCCACCAACTGTCTCACCTTTTTTCAATACTAGAAGGAGATCCGGCCCTTGATAGCCCCCGGATGCTGACTAAAGAAGCGGAGCAGGAGATACAGTTCTTTGAAAAGAAACTTCAAGGTTCTTTTCTCACTCGTTTTGTTCCTGAGGAATCTGTTTTGTTTTTGGTTTTTCCTACACCCCATTCCCCTACTGGAGCTTTAGCACAACGTTCTGGTCCCCTAGAGTGGAGTTATTTGCATCATAAACAAACTAAAACTCTCTCTTCTTATGTTGATATGATTGCCTCCCTCATTATCCAGGGACGTCTGAGAGCCCTCTCTCTAATAGGATACGATCCAGCCTCAATTGTATTGCCTTTAACAGCTAGACAGCTTCAACAGGCCTTAACCTTATCTGCTTCATTACAAGTAGCCCTGGCTGATTATTACGGAGAAATAGGAAACCACTACCCAGCCGGTAAGATTTGGAATTTTTTACAGCGAACTCCTTTCATAATTTCTTCTATTATTTGTGCTGAACCCATTCCTGGTGCTGATACATACTATATTGATGGCTCCTCCTCCGGCCGGGGAGGAATTCATGGACCTCATTTACATACTACAATACAAACTCCATTTTCCTCAGCACAACAGGTGGAACTAGCAACCTTAGTGCATCTCTTACGAGTATGTAACCAACCTCTTAATGTTGTTTCTGATTCGGCTTATGTAGTTGGTCTATTTCCGGCTATTGTAACTGCTTTAATATCTTCCAATAATACTTGTATTTCTCATTTGCTTTTACAATTGCAACAACTACTACGTCAGCGCAACTCACCATTCTTTATTACACATATACGGGCTCATTCTTCTCTCCCTGGACCTATGACCCTTGGCAATTCTCACACTGACAGACTGACTGCACCTATATTTCTTAGTGCCCAAGATGAACATCGTGTTCTACATACTAATGCCAATCGTTTGCATGTGAAATATCATATTCCTCTCCGAATTGCTCGTAACATTTTAGCAACTTGCCCTATTTGTGCCCCTTTACATTGTACTCCTCATCCTGCAGGTGCAAATCCTCGAGGGCTAAGTTCCAAACAGTTATGGCAAATGGATGTTACTCATATACCGTTCTTTCCAAAACAACCATTCTTACATGTAGTTGTAGATACTTTTTCTAAGTTTCTTTGGGCACAACCTATGAGTTCTGAAACTACTTCAGCTGTTAAATCCTTTTTGCTAACATGTTTCTCAATTATGGGAATTCCCTCTTCTATCAAAACGGACAACGGACCTGCATATACTAGTAAAAGTTTCAAAGCATTTTGTTTAGAGTGGTCCATCCAACATGTTACAGGTATTCCCTATAATCCTCAAGGTCAAGCTATTATTGAACGTGCACACCGCACCCTAAAAAGTCAATTATTAAAAAACAAAAAAGGGGGGATGTCACCCAGAGATACTCTGTCCCTAACGCTTTTAACACTTAATTTTTTAAATTTACCTCAAGGAGACATTAATACTCCTGCTGACAAACATTTTTCTACATTATCAGATAAGACTTTACAAATTCCTGTGTGGGTAAAACAACTGAATAATTGGTATCCTGGAACAATAATAACCCGTGGCAAAGGTTATGCTCTTGTTTCTTTAGAATCTCCTGATGGATCCTCTGAAAAACTATGGGTTCCCTTACGGCTCATCCGGCCTCGGAGATGCAACAACACCCTTGAACACAACGCTGCCCCTGGAGAAGATGGAACCCCCAGTGGAACTGCCGCTAAGAACTAAAAAGCTAAAATCGTTTAATATCTCTCTTGTTCCACTACAGGTCAGGAGTGCAGAGAAATTCTCCATCTTCCTAGAATGTTTGAGGAAGACTTTAAGTGTAACCTTTTATTTATGGATAACAAATTCTTAACGCCTTAAACATTAGAAAAAATATAGGAATTTGCGGTGGGATCCAAGCATGACTCTGACACCCTCTTAAAGGAGGTTGTGTGTACAGAGCAGGAGGGGATTTCAGGGCAGAGCAGGAGGATAAGAGGAGCTCTCTATCCTAGTCCCCCAGTCCTGGAGACCCCCGGAGGCCTCCCATGTGCTTCCACTGCAGAAGCAGTGGATACCTGCCTCATCAAGGACATCGAGACATCGAGAACTGTATCCCGACTGCCAAGGAGATCACAAGGAAGGTGAGTGCCCTTGGAGGCCGAGAACTCTGAGGTCAGTCCTTTCCTATTGGATTTCCTACATGGGATTGAAGCAGCTCAGTACCCTGCTCAGAGGGTCTGGTGACATCGAAATTTAGCCAGGAGCCCCGGGTGGTACTCAGAGACAAAAGGATTGTAAATTTCCTTCCTTCTGGACTCAGAGGAGGAGTTCTCTCTAATTCTTACCTAGCTCTAGCTTTGGGTCCCACCCCTCTCTTACACTGACCATCAGGGTTGCTTGTGAATCCGACAATTAGTTCAGATAGATAGAGACAAATAAAGGCCAGTTAACTGATAATCGTTCAACTTGTACCTTACTGGTCAGGCTTCCTATTTGGCTGTTTAGATAGACAGATAGGACATTTGGAACAACCAGAACAAAGGCTAATTAGCCTATAATTGCTTAGCCTGTACTTACTGGTCAGGCGCTTTGCTTTTCCTGGACTTTATTAGATAGGTTGTAGAGTTAAATTTTTCCTCACTCACTGGGTCATTGGAAATTTCCCTGCTCTCCTGCCTAAGACTTTTCTGTTGTTCAATTATTAACACATGATTTGCTAGAATCATAAAATTATTTTGATTATCCTAAATGCATGAAAATCTGTAAAATCAAATGAATTATATAAATGGCAAAGTTTGAATTGTAAGGTAGGATTCTCCCCAAAATTTCCATCAACTGTTGATGCCAAACAAGATGTAAATGTATAGAAACTATGATGTTAAGTTTGTAATCGGCTGTTACATGATAAATGCTACTATAGATCCTTTCACTGTTCCTGTGCCACTCTGATTTAGGTTAAACACATAAACATGTTACCTTGGGAGAAATTCTAGCTGTTATTTTTCTACCTTATACCAGGGACCCCAGATGCATTCCCTGGAGAATGCCTGGCTGCTGTGGCCCCCTCTCTTCGTCCCTTTTTCAGCAGGAAGTAGCCAGAATGATCGTCGTCCCCTATCCCTGACAGCTGCCAGGTTCATTCTCCTGGGAAAAAGAATATTGAGGAGCTAGATGGGATGATAGGCAGTTAGGGTGTGTGGTCCCTGGTGTAGTCATCTTTTTATAGTATATAATATTGTATCTCCCCATTTTCCTGCTCTTCCAAGAGCATGTTCTCCCAGATATATCACTCAGGCCTAATTTTTATAAAACATAGAAGGGGGATTTGTAGGAAGACATTGTGACTGTAGCTCAGCTAACGTAGTCAGTGAGCACGGGATTACAGTTGGTGGGACAATATTTGTATGATAAACAACTGAATGGATGTCTTGTGTGTGACTGACTGGATATCCTTTGCATGAGAACAACTGTATGGCTACCTTTTGTATACCTGATGAGATATCATTTGTATAAGAACAATTGAGCCGGAAGTAATATACAAGGCAAAAGGACTTCCAAACTAAGGCATAGAAAACAGTTGATGGTTCTGTTGATGAACTAGGTATCTCTACACTAATCCTGTATGACCCTCAGCATATGAAGTCTGTTGCCCCTAATACATTTTGGCTATTGATCATCAGTCAGTAGTCCAAGCGTGTTATTATCGGCTCCGTGCACCAAGTCCATCGCAGCAGGACAGCGACAACAGCCGTTGTCAGATAGCCCTCAATGTAAAGGCTCTAGACGCAAATATTGGTGTGAGAACTCATTCAATCAAGGAAACACTGCATGTTGGGGAAGGGCATATTGAAGAAGAATCAGCCGAGTGGTTCTTGTGGGAGAACAACTCCATTTGGCTCACTAACTTCACACACCATCAGGCTTCCAAGCAGCTCTCAAGGAAACTCAGTTTTCACACTCTATGCTTAGTGCCCTTTGAGTGCCTAGGACTGAAATGAAGCTTGGTGAGCATTTCACACAAACGAATGCTCCACATGCGAGTTTCACATGCCACCAACTCCACATTCACAGGCAACTTCAGCGCCACAGCCGTTTTCAGATAGCCCTCAATGCAAAGGCTCTAGACGCAAATATTGGTGTGAGAGCTAATTCAATCAAGGAAACACTGCATGTTGGTGAAGGGCATATTGAAGAAGAATCAGCCGAGTGGTTCTTGTGGGAAAACAACTCCATTTGGCTCACTAATTCACACACCATCAGGCTTCCAAGCAGCTCTCAAGGATTCTCAGTTTTCACACTCTATGCTTAGTGCCCTTTGAGTGCCTAGGACTGAAATGAAGCTTGGTGAGCATCCCACACAAACGAATGCTCCACATGCGGGTTTCACATGCCACCAACTCCACATTCACAGGAAACTTCAGCGCCACAGCCGTTTTCAGATAGCCCTCAATGCAAAGGCTCTAGACGCAAATATTGGTGTGAGAGCTAATTCAATCAAGGAAACACTGCATGTTGGTGAAGGGCATATTGAAGAAGAATCAGCCGAGTGGTTCTTGTGTTAGAACAACTCCATTTGGCTCTCTAACGTCACACACCATCAGGCTTCCAAGCAGCTCTCAAGGAAACTCAGTTTCACACTCTATGCTTAGTGCCCTTTGTGTGGATTTTCTAGGAATGCACCTCGTAGAGCATCGCACACAAACGAATGCTCCACATGCGGGTTTCACATGCCACCAACTCCACATTCACAGACAACTTCAGCGCCACAGCCCTTTCCAGATAGCCCTCAATGCAAAGGCTCTAGACGCAAATATTGGTGTGAGAGCTCATTCAATCAAGGAAACACTGCATGTTGGTGAAGGGCATATTGAAGAAGAATCAGCCGAGTGGTTCTTGTGGGAGAACAACTCCATTTGGCTCACTAACTTCACACACCATCAGGCTTCCAAGCAGCTCTCAGGGAAACTCAGTTTTCACACTCTATGCTTAGTGCCCTTTGAGTGCCTAGGACTGAAATGAAGCTTGGTGAGCATACCACACAAACCAATGCTCCACATGCGGGTTTCACATGCCACCAACTCCACATTCACAGGCAACTTCAGCGCCAAAGACCTTTTCAGCTAGCCCTCAATGCAAAGGCTCTAGACGCAAATATTGGTGTGAGAGCTAATTCAATCAAGGAAACACTGCATGTTGGTGAATCGCATATTGAAGAAGAACCAGCCGAGTGGTTCTTGTGGGAGAACAACTCCATTTGGCTCACTAACTTCACACACCATCAGGCTTATAAGCAGCTCTCAAGGAAACTCACTTTCACACCCTATGCTTAGTGCCCTTTGTGTGCATTATCTAAGAATGCAGCTCGTAGAGCATCGCACAGAAACGAATGCTCCACATGCGGGTTTCACATGCCACCAACTCCACATTCACAGGCAACTTCAGCGCCACAGCCGTTTTCAGATAGCCCTCAATGCAAAGAAACTAGACGCGAATATTGGTGTGAGAGCTAATTCAATCAAGGAAACACTGCATGTTGGTGAAGGGCATATTGAAGAAGAATCAGCCGAGTGGTTCTTTTGGGAGAACAACTCCATTTGGCTCACTAACTTCACACACCATCAGGCATCCAAGCAGCTCTCAAGGAAACTCAGTTTTCACACTCTATGCTTAGTGCCCTTTGAGTGCCTAGGACTGAAATGAAGCTTGGTGAGCATACCACACAAACCAATGCTCCACATGCGGGTTTCACATGCCACCAACTCCACATTCACAGGCAACTACAGCGCCAAAGACCTTTTCAGATAGCCCACAATGCAAAGGCTCTAGATGCAAATATTGGTGTGAGAGCTAATTCAATCAAGGAAACACTGCATTTTGGTGAATCGCATATTGAAGAAAAACCAGCCAAGTGGTTCTTGAGGGAAAACAACTCCATTTGGCTCACTACTTCACACACCATCAGGCTTCCAAGCAGCTCTCAAGGAAACTCAGTTTCACACTCTATGCTTAGTGCCCTTTGAGTGCATTATCTAAGAATGCACCTCGTAGAGCATCCCACACAAACGAATGCTCCACATGCGGGTTTCACATGCCACCAACTCCACATTCACAGGAAACTTCAGTGCCACAGCCGTTTTCAGATAGCCCTCAATGCAAAGGCTCTAGACGCAAATATTGGTGTGAGAGCTCATTCAATCAAGGAAACACTGCATGTTGGGGAAGGGCATATTGAAGAAGAATCAGCCAAGTGGTTCTTGTGGGAGAGCAACTCCATTTGGCTCACTAACTTCACACACCATCAGGCTTCCAAGCAGCTCTCAAGGAAACTCAGTTTCACACTCTATGCTTAGTGCCCTTTGTGTGGATTTTCTAGGAATGCACCTCGTAGAGCATCGCACACAAACGAATGCTCCACATGCGGGTTTCACATGCCACCAACTCCACATTCACCGGCAACTTCAGCGCCACAGCCCTTTCCAGATAGCCCTCAATGCAAAGGCTCTAGACGCAAATATTGGTGTGAGAGCTCATTCAATCAAGGAAACACTGCATGTTGGTGAAGGGCATATTGAAGAAGAATCAGCCGAGTGGTTCTTGTGGGAGAACAACTCCATTTGGCTCACTAACTTCTCACACCATCAGGCTTCCAAGCAGCTCTCAGGGAAACTCAGTTTTCACACTCTATGCTTAGTGCCCTTTGAGTGCCTAGGACTGAAATGAAGCTTGGTGAGCATATCACACAAACCAATGCTCCACATGCGGGTTTCACATGCCACCAACTCCACATTCACAGACAACTTCAGCGCCAAAGACCTTTTCAGCTAGCCCTCAATGCAAAGGCTCTAGACGCAAATATTGGTGTGAGAGCTAATTCAATCAAGGAAACACTGCATGTTGGTGAATCGCATATTGAAGAAGAACCAGCCGAGTGGTTCTTGTGGGAGAACAACTCCATTTGGCTCACTAACTTCACACACCATCAGGCTTATAAGCAGCTCTCAAGGAAACTCACTTTCACACCCTATGCTTAGTGCCCTTTGTGTGCATTATCTAAGAATGCAGCTCGTAGAGCATCGCACAGAAACGAATGCTCCACATGCGGGTTTCACATGCCACCAACTCCACATTCACAGGCAACTTCAGCGCCAAAGACCTTTTCAGATAGCCCTCAATGCAAAGGCTCTAGACGCAAATATTGGTGTGAGAGCTAATTCAATCAAGGAAACACTGCATGTTGGTGAAGGGCAAATTGAAGAAGAATCAGCCAAGTGGTTCTTGTGGGAGAACAACTCCATTTGGCTCACTAACATCACACACCATCAGGCTTCCAAGCAGCTCTCAAGAAAACTCAGTTTTCACACTCAATGCTTAGTGCCCTTTGAGTGCATTATTGAGGAATGAACCTGATAGAGCATCCCACACAAACGAATGCTCCACATGCCGGTTTCACATGCCACCAACTCCACATTCACAGGCAACTTCAGCGCCACAGCCCTTTTCAGATAGCCCTCAATGCAAAGGCTCTAGACGCAAATATTGGTGTGAGAGCTAATTCAATCAAGGAAAAACTGCATGTTGGTGAATGGCATATTGAAGACGAATCTTCCGAGTGGTTCTTGTGGGAGAACAACTCCATTTGGCTCACTAACTTCACACACCATCAGGCTTCCAAGTAGCTCTCAGGGAAACTCAGTTTTCACACTCTATGCTTAGTGCCCTTTTAGTGGCTAGGACTGAAATGAAGCTTGGTGAGCATCCCACACAAACCAATGCTCCACATGCGGGTTTCACATGCCACCAACTCCACATTCACAGGCAACTTCAGCGCCACAACCGTTTTCAGATAGCCCTCAATGCAAAGGCTCTAGACGCAAATATTGGTGTGAGAGCTAATTCAATCAAGGAAACACTGCATGTTGGTGAATCGCATATTGAAGAAGAACCAGCCGAGTGGTTCTTGTGGGAGAACAACTCCATTTGGCTCACTAACTTCACACACCATCAGGCTTATAAGCAGCTCTCAAGGAAACTCACTTTCACAACCTATGCTTAGTGCCCTTTGTGTGAATTATCTAAGAATGCACCTCGTAGAGCATCGCACAGAAACGAATGCTCCACATGCGGGTTTCACATGCCACCAACTCCACATTTACAGGCAACTTCAGCGCCACAGCCGTTTTCAGATAGCCCTCAATGCAAAGGCTCTAGACGCAAATATTGTTGTGAGAGCTAATTCAATCAAGGAAACACTGCGTCTTGGTGAAGGGCATATTGAAGTGGTTTTTGTGGAAGAACAACTCCATTTGGCTCACTAACTTCACACACCATCAGGCTTCCAAGCAGCTCTCAAGGAAACTCAGGTTTCACACTCTATGCTTAGTGCCCTTTGAGTGCCTAGGACTGAAATGAAGCTTGGTGAGCATCCCACACAAATGAATGCTCCACATGCGGGTTTCACATGCCACCAACTCCACATTCACAGGCAACTTCAGCGCCACAGCCGTTTTCAGATAGCCCTCAATGCAAAGGCTCTAGACGCAAATATTGGTGTGAGAGCTAATTCAATCAAGGAAACACTGCATGTTGGTGAAGGGCAAATTGAAGAAGAATCAGCCAAGTGGTTCTTGTGGGAGAACAACTCCATTTGGCTCACTAACTTCACACACCATCAGGCTTCCAAGCAGCTCTCAAGGAAACTCAGCTTTCACACTCTATGCTTAGTACCCTTTGAGTGCATTATCTAAGAATGCACCTGGCAGAGCATCCCACACAAACGAATGCTCCACATGCGGGTTTCACATGCCACCAACTCCACATTCACAGGCAACTTCAGCGCCACAGCCGTTTTCAGATAGCCCTCAATGCAAAAAGGCTCTAGAAGCAAATATTGGTGTGAGATCTAATTCAATCAAGGAAACACTGCATGTTGGTGAAGGGCATATTGAAGAAGAATCAGCCGAGTGGTTCTTGTGGGAGAACAACTCCATTTGGCTCACTAACTTCACACACCATCAGGCTTCCAAGCAGCTCTCAAGGAAACTCAGTTTTCACTCTCTATGCTTAGTGCCCTTCGAGTGCATTATCTAAGAATGCACCTCGTAGAGCATCCCACACAAACGAATGCTCCACATGCGGGTTTCACATGCCACCAACTCCACATTTACAGGCAACTTCAGCGCCACAGACCTTTTCAGATAGCCCTCAATGCAAAGGGTCTGGACGCAAATATTGTTGTGAGAGCTAATTCAATCAAGGAAACACTGCGTCTTGGTGAAGGGCATATTGAAGAAGAATCAGCCGAGTGGTTTTTGTGGAAGAACAACTCCATTTGGCACACTAACTTCACACACCATCAGGCTTCCAAGCAGCTCTCAAGGAAACTCAGTTTTCACACTCTATGCTTAGTGCCCTTTGAGTGCCTAGGACTAAAATGAAGCCTGGTGAGCATCCCACACAAACGAATGCTCCCCATGCGGCTTTCACATGCCACCAACTCCACATTCACAAGCAACTTCAGCGCCACAGCCGTTTTCAGATAGCCCTCAATGCAAAGGCTCTAGATGCAAATATTGGTGTGAGAGCTAATTCAATCAAGGAAACAGTGCATGTTGGTGAAGGGCATATTGAAGAAGAATCAGCCGAGTGGTTTTTGTGGGAGAACAACTCCATTTGGCTCAGTAACTTCACACACCATCAGGCTTCCAAGCAGCTCCCAAGGAAACTCAGTTTCACACTCTATGCTTAGTGCCCTTTGAGTGCATTACCTAAGAATGCACCTCGTAGAGCATCCCACACAAACGAATGCTCCACATGCGGGTTTCACATGCCACCAACTCCACATTCACAGGAAACTTCAGTGCCACAGCCGTTTTCAGATAGCCCTCAATGCAAAGGCTCTAGACGCAAATATTGGTGTGAGAGCTCATTCAATCAAGGAAACACTGCATGTTGGTGAAGGGCTAATTGAAGAAGAATCAGCCGAGTGGTTCTTGTGGGAGAACATCTCCATTTGGCTCACTAGCTTCACACACCATCAGGCATCCAAGCAGCTCTCAAGGAAACTCAGTTTTCACACTCTATGCTTAGTGCCCTTTGAGTGCATTATCTCAGAATGCACCTGGTAGAGCATCCCACACAAACGAATGCTCCACATGCGGGTTTCACATGCCACCAACTCCACATTCACAGGCAACGTCAGCGCCACAGCCGTTTTCAGATAGCCCTCAATGCAAAGGTCTAGACGCAAATATTGGTGTGAGAGCTCATTCAATCAAGGAAACACTGCATGTTGGTGAAGGGCTAATTGAAGAAGAATCAGCCGAGTGGTTCTTGTGGGAGAACAACTCCATTTGGCTCACTAACTTCACACACCATCAGACTTCCAAGCAGCTCTCAAGGAAACTCAGTTTTCACACTCTATGCTTAGTGCCCTTTGAGTGCCTAGGACTGAAATGAAGCTTGGTGAGCATCCCACGCAAACGAATGCTCCACATGCGGGTTTCACATGCCACCAACTCCACATAAACAGGCAACTTCAACGCCACAGCCCTTTTAAGATAACCCTCAATGCAAAGGCTCTGGACGCAAATATTGGTGTGAGAGCTAATTCAATCAAGGAAACAGGGCATGTTGATGAAGGACATATTGAAGAAGGATCAGCCGAGTGGTTCTTGTGGGAGAACAACTCCATTTGGCTCACTAGCTTCACACACCATCAGGCATCCAAGCAGCTCTCAAGGAAACTCAGTTTTCACACTCTATGCTTAGTGCCCTTTGAGTGCCTAGGACTGAAATGAAGCTTGGTGAGCATCCCATACAAACGAATGCTCCACATGCGGGTTTCACATGCCACCAACTCCACATTCACAGGCAACTTCAGCGCCAAGGACCTTTTCAGATAGCCCTCAATGCAAAGGCTCTAGACGCAAATATTGGTGTGAGAGCTAATTCAATCAAGGAAACACTGCATGTTGGTGAAGGGCATATTGAAGAAGAATCAGCCGAGTGGTTCTTGTGGTAGAACAACTCCATTTGGCTCACTAACTTCACACACCATCAGGCTTATAAGCAGCTCTCAAGGAAACTCAGTTTTCACACTCTATGCTTAGTGCCCTTTGTGTGCATTATCTAAGAATGCACCTCGTAGAGCATCCCACACAAACGAATGCTCCACATGCGGGTTTCACATGCCACCAACTCCACATTCACAGGCAACTTCAGCGCCACAGCCCTTTTCAGATAGCCCTCAATGCAAAGGCTCTGGACGCAAATATTGGTGTGAGAGCTAATTCAATCAAGGAAACACTGCATGTTGGTGAAGGGCATATTGAAGAAGAATCAGCCGAGTGGTTCTTGTGGGAGAACAACTCCATTTGGCTCACTAACTTCACACACCATCAGGCTTCCAAGCAGCTCTCAAGGAAACTCAGTTTTCACACTCTATGCTTAGTGCCCTTTGAGTGCTTAGGACTGAAATGAAGCTTGGTGAGCATCCCACACAAACGAATGCTCCACATGCGGGTTTCACATGCCACCAACTCCACATTCACAGGCAACTTCAGCGCCACAGCCGTTTTCAGATAGCCCTCAATGCAAAAAGGCTCTAGACGCAAATATTGGTGTGAGAGCTAATTCAATCAAGGAAACACTGCATGTTGGGTAAGGGCATATTGAAGAAGAATCAGCCGAGTGGTTCTTGTGGGAGAACAACTCCATTTGGCTCACTAACTTCACACACCATCAGGCTTCCAAGCAGCTCTCAAGGAAACTCAGTTTTCACTCTCTATGCTTAGTGCCCTTCGAGTGCATTATCTAAGAATGCACCTCGTAGAGCATCCCACACAAACGAATGCTCCACATTCGGGTTTCACATGCCACCAACTCCACATTCACAGGAAACTTCAGCGTCAAGGACCTTTTCAGATAGTCCTCCATGCAAAGGCTCTAGACGCAAATATTGGTGTGAGAGCTCATTCAATCAAGGAAACACTGCATGTTGGGGAAGGGCATATTGAAGAAGAATCAGCCGAGTGGTTCTTGTGGGAGAGCAACTCCATTTGGCTCACTAACTTCACACACCATCAGGCTTCCAAGCAGCTCTCAAGGAAACTCAGTTTCACACTCTATGCTTAGTGCCCTTTGTGTGGATTTTCTAGGAATGCACCTCGTAGAGCATCGCACACAAACGAATGCACCACATGCGGGTTTCACATGCCACCCACTCCACATTCACAGGCAACTTCAGCGCCACAGCCGTTTTCAGATAGCCCTCAATGCAAAGGCTCTAGACGCAAATATTGGTGTGAGAGCTAATTCAATCAAGGAAACACTGCATGTTGGTGAAGGGCATATTGAAGAAGAACCAGACGAGTGGTTCTTGTGGGAGAGCAACTCCATTTGGCTCACTAACTTCACACACCATCAGGCTTCCAAGCAGATCTCAAGGAAACTCACTTTCACACCCTATGCTTAGTGCCCTTTGTGTGCATTATCTAAGAATGCAGCTCGTAGAGCATCGCACAGAAACGAATGCTCCACATGCGGGTTTCACATGCCACCAACTCCACATTCACAGGCAACTTCAGCGCCACAACCGTTTTCAGATAGCCCTCAATGCAAAGAAACTAGACGCAAATATTGGTGTGAGAGCTAATTCAATCAAGGAAACACTGCATGTTGGTGAAGGGCATATTGAAGAAGAATCAGCCGAGTGGTTCTTGTGGGAGAACAACTCCATTTGGCTCACTAACTTCACACACCATCAGGCATCCAAGCAGCTCTCAAGGAAACTCAGTTTTCACACTCTATGCTTAGTGCCCTTTGTGTGCATTATCTAGGAATGAACCAGGTAGAGCATCCCACACAAACGAATGCTCCACATGCGGGTTTCACATGCCACCAACTCCACATTTACAGGCAACTTCAGCGCCACAGACCTTTTCAGATAGCCCTCAATGCAAAGGGTCTGGACGCAAATATTGTTGTGAGAGCTAATTCAATCAAGGAAACACTGCGTCTTGGTGAAGGGCATATTGAAGAAGAATCAGCCGAGTGGTTTTTGTGGAAGAACAACTCCATTTGGCTCACTAACTTCACACACCATCAGGCTTCCAAGCAGCTCTCAAGGAAACTCAGTTTTCACACTCTATGCTTAGTGCCCTTTGAGTGCCTAGGACTGAAATGAAGCCTGGTGAGCATCCCACACAAACGAATGCTCCCCATGCGGCTTTCACATGCCACCAACTCCACATTCACAAGCAACTTCAGCGCCACAGCCGTTTTCAGATAGCCCTCAATGCAAAGGCTCTAGACGCAAATATTGGTGTGAGAGCTAATTCAATCAAGGAAACAGTGCATGTTGGTGAAGGGCATATTGAAGAAGAATCAGCCGAGTGGTTTTTGTGGGAGAACAACTCCATTTGGCTCAGTAACTTCACACACCATCAGGCTTCCAAGCAGCTCCCAAGGAAACTCAGTTTCACACTCTATGCTTAGTGCCCTTTGAGTGCATTACCTAAGAATGCACCTCGTAGAGCATCCCACACAAACGAATGCTCCACATGCGGGTTTCACATGCCACCAACTCCACATTCACAGGAAACTTCAGTGCCACAGCCGTTTTCAGATAGCCCTCAATGCAAAGGCTCTAGACGCAAATATTTGTGTGAGAGCTAATTCAATCTAGGAAACACTGCATGTTGGTGAAGGGCTAATTGAAGAAGAATCAGCCGAGTGGTTCTTGTGGGAGAACAACTCCATTTGGCTCACTAGCTTCACACACCATCAGGCTTCCAAGCAGCTCTCAAGGAAACTCAGTTTTCACACTCTAGGCTTAGTGCCCTTTGAGTGCCTAGGACTGAAATGAAGCTTGGTGAGCATCCCACACAAACGAATGCTCCACATGCGGGTTTCACATGCCACCAACTCCACATTCACAGGCAACTTCAGCGCCAAAAACCTTTTCAGATAGCCATCAATGCAAAGGCTCTAGACGCAAATATTGGTGTGAGAGCTAATTCAATCAAGGAAACACTGCATGTTGGTGAATCGCATATTGAAGAAGAACCAGCCGAGTGGTTCTTGTGGGAGAACAACTCCATTTGGCTCACTAACTTCACACACCATCAGGCTTATAAGCAGCTCTCAAGGAAACTCACTTTCACAACCTATGCTTAGTGCCCTTTGAGTGCATTATCTAAGAATGCACCTCGTAGAGCATCCCACACAAACCAATGCTCCACATGCGGGTTTCACATGCCACCAACTCCACATTCACAGGCAACTTCAGCGCCACAGCCGTTTTCAGATAGCCCTCAATGCAAAGGCTCTAGACGCAAATATTGGTGTGAGAGCTAATTCAATCAAGGAAACACTGCATGTTGGTGAAGGGCATATTGAAGAAGAATCAGCCCAGTGGTTCTTGTGGGAGAACAACTCCATTTGGCTCACTAACTTCACACACCATCAGGCTTCCAAGCAGCTCTCAAGGAAACTCAGTTTTCACACTCTATGCTTAGTGCCCTTTGAGTGCCTAGAACTGAAATGAAGCCTGGTGAGCATCGCACACAAACGAATGCTCCACATGCGGGTTTCACATGCCACCAACTGCACATTCACAGGCACCTGCAGCGCCAAAGACCTTTTCAGATAGCCCTCAATGCAAAGGCTCTAGACGCAAATATTGGTGTGAGAGCTAATTCAATCAAGGAAACACTGCATGTTGGTGAAGGGCAAATTGAAGAAGAATCAGCCAAGTGGTTCTTGTGGGAGAACAACTCCATTTGGCTCACTAACATCACACACCATCAGGCTTCCAAGCAGCTCTCAAGGAAACTCAGTTTTCACACTCAATGCTTAGTGCCCTTTGAGTGCATTATCGAGGAATGAACCTGATAGAGCATCCCACACAAACGAATGCTCCACATGCGGTTTTCACATGCCACCAACTCCACATTCACAGGCAACTTCAGCGCCACAGCCCTTTTCAGATAGCCCTCCATGCAAAGGCTCTAGACGCAAATATTGGTGTGAGAGCTAATTCAATCTAGGAAACAGTGCATTTTGGGGAAGGGCATATTGAAGAAGAATCAGCCGAGTGGTTCTTGTGGGAGAACAACTCCATTTGGATCACTAACTTCACACACCATCAGGCTTCCAAGCAGCTCTCAAGGAAAATCAGTTTTCACACTCTATGCTTAGTGCCCTTTGAGTGCCTAGGACTGAAATGAAGCTTGGTGAGCATCCCACACAAACGAATGCTCCACATGCGGGTTTCACATGCCACCAACTCCACATTCACAGGCAACTTCAGCGCCGCAGCCGTTTTCAGATAGCCCTCAATGCAAAGGCTCTAGACGCAAATATTGGTGTGAGAGCTAATTCAATCAAGGAAACACTGCGTCTTGGTGAAGGGCATATTGAAGAAGAATCAGCCGAGTGGTTTTTGTGGAAGAACAACTCCATTTGGCTCACTAACTTCACACACCATCAGGCTTCCAAGCAGCTCTCAAGGAAACTCAGTTTTCACACTCTATGCTTAGTGCCCTTTGAGTGCCTAGGACTGAAATGAAGCATGGTGAGCATCCCACACAAACGAATGCTCCCCATGCGGCTTTCACATGCCACCAACTCCACATTCACAAGCAACTTCAGCGCCAAGGACCTTTTCAGATAGCCCTCAATGCAAAGGCTCTAGACGCAAATATTGGTGTGAGAGCTAATTCAATCAAGGAAACACTGCATGTTGGTGAAGTGCATATTGAAGAAGAATCAGCCGAGTGGTTCTTGTGGGAGAACAACTCCATTTGGCTCACTAACTTCACACACCATCAGGCTTCCAAGCAGCTCTCAAGGAAACTCAGTTTCACACTCTATGCTTAGTGCCCTTTGAGTGCATTATCTAAGAATGCACCTCGTAGAGCATCCCACACAAACGAATGCTCCACATGCGGGTTTCACATGCCACCAACTCCACATTCACAGGCAACTTCAGCGCCACAGCCCTTTTCAGATAGCCCTCAATGCAAAGGCTCTAGACGCAAATATTGGTGTGAGAGCTAATTCAATCAAGGAAACACTGCATGTTGGTGAAGGGCAAATTGAAGAAGAATCAGCCGAGTGGTTCTGGTGGAAGAACAACTCCATTTGGCTCACTAACTTCACACACCATCAGGCTTCCAAGCAGCTCTCAAGGAAACTCAGTTTTCACACTCAATGCTTAGTGCCCTTTGAGTGCATTATCGAGGAATGAACCTGATAGAGCATCCCACACAAACGAATGCTCCACATGCGGTTTTCACATGCCACCAACTCCACATTCACAGGCAACTTCAGCGGCACAGCCCTTTTCAGATAGCCCTCAATGCAAAGGCTCTAGACGCAAATATTGGTGTGAGAGCTAATTCAATCAAGGAAACACTGCATGTTGGTGAAGGGCATATTGAAGAAGAATCAGCCGAGTGGTTCTTGTGGGAGAACAACTCCATTTGGCTCACTAACTTCACACACCATCATGTATCCAAGCAGCTCTCAACGAAACTCAGTTTTCACAGTCTATGCTTAGTGCCCTTTGTGTGCATTATCTAGGAATGAACCAGGTAGAGCATCCCACACAAACGAATGCTCCACATGCGGGTTTCACATGCCACCAACTCCACATTCACAGGCAACTTCAGCGCCAAGGACCTTTTCAGATAGCCCTCAATGCAAAGGCTCTAGACGCAAATATTGGTGTGAGAGCTAATTCAATCAAGGAAACACTGCATGTTGGTGAAGGGCAATTGAAGAAGAATCAGCCAAGTGGTTCTTGTGGGAGAACAACTCCATTTGGCTCACTAATATCACACACCATCAGGCTTCCAAGCAGCTCTCAAGGAAACTCAGTTTTTCACACTCAATGCTTAGTGCCCTTTGAGTGCATTATCTCGGAATGAACCTGATAGAGCATCCCACACAAACGAATGCTCCACATGCGGTTTTCACATGCCACCAACTCCACATTCACAGGCAACTTCAGCGCCAAGGACCTTTTCAGATAGACCTCAATGCAAAGGCTCTAGACGCAAATATTGGTGTGAGAGCTAATTCAATCAAGGAAACACTGCATGTTGGTGAAGGGCATATTGAAGAAGAATCAGTCGAGTGGTTCTTGTGGGAGAACAACTCCATTTGGCTCACTAACTTCACACACCATCAGGCTTCCAAGCAGCTCTCAAGGAAACTCAGTTTTCACACTCTATGCTTAGTGCTCTTTGAGTGCCTAGGACTGAAATGAAGCTTGGTGAGCATCCCACATAAACGAATGTTCCACATGCGGGTTTCACATGCCACCAACTCCACATTCACAGGCAACTTCAGCGCCAAGGACCTTTTAAGATAGCCCTCAATGCAAAGGCTCTAGACGCAAATATTGGTGTGAGAGCTAATTCAATCAAGGAAACACTGCATGTTGGTGAAAGGCAAATTGAAGAAGAATCAGCCAAGTGGTTCTTGTGGGAGAACAACTCCATTTGGCTCACTAACTTCACACACCATCAGGCTTCCAAGCAGCTCTCAAGGAAACTCAGTTTCACACTCTATGCTTAGTGCCCTTTGTGTGGATTTTCTAGGAATGCACCTCTTAGAGCATCGCACACAAAGGAATGCTCCACATGCCGGTTTCACATGCCACCAACTCCACATTCACAGGCAACTTCAGCGCCACACCCGTTTTCAGATAGCCCTCAATGCAAAGAAACTAGACGCAAATATTGGTGTGAGAGCTAATTCAATCAAGGAAACACTGCATGTTGGTGAAGGGCATATTGAAGAAGAATCAGCCGAGTGGTTCTTGTGGAAGAACAACTCCATTTGGCTCACTAACGTCACACACCATCAGGCTTCCAAGCAGCTCTCAGGGAAACTCAGTTTTCACACTCTAAGCTTAGTGCCATTTTGGTGCCAAGGACTGAAATGAAGCTTGGTGAGCATCCCACACAAACGAATGCTCCACATGCGGGTTTCACATGCCACCAACTCCACATTCACAGGCAACTTCAGCGCCAAAGACCTTTTCAGATAGCCCTCAATGCAAAAGCTCTAGACGCAAATATTGGTGTGAGAGCTAATTCAATCAAGGAAACACTGCATGTTGGTGAATCGCATATTGAAGAAGAAGCAGCCGAGTGGTTCTTGTGGGAGAACAACTCCATTTGGCTCACTAACTTCACACACCATCAGGCTTATAAGCAGCTCTCAAGGAAACTCACTTTCACACCCTATGCTTAGTGCCCTTTGTGTGCATTATCTAAGAATGCAGCCGGTAGAGCATCGCACAGAAATGAATGCTCCACATGCGGGTTTCACATGCCACCAACTCCACATTCACAGGCAACTTCAGCGCCACAGCCGTTTTCAGATAGCCCTCAATGCAAAGAAACTAGACGCAAATATTGGTGTGAGAGCTAATTCAATCAAGGAAACACTGCATGTTGGTGAAGGGCATATTGAAGAAGAATCAGCCGAGTGGTTCTTGTGGGAGAACAACTCCATTTGGCTCACTAACTTCACACACCATCAGGCTTCCAAGCAGCTCTCAAGGAAACTCAGTTTTCACACTCTAGGCTTAGTGCCCTTTGAGTGCCTATGACTGAAATGAAGCTTGGTGAGCATCCCACAAAAACGAATGTTCCACATGCGGGTTTCACATGCCACCAACTCCACATTCACAGGCAACTTCAGCGCCAAGGACCTTTTCAGATAGCCCTCAATGCAAAGGCTCTAGACGCAAATATTGGTGTGAGAGCTAATTCAATCAAGGAAACACTGCATTTTGGTGAAAGGCAAATTGAAGAAGAATCAGCCAAGTGGTTCTTGTGGGAGAACAACTCCATTTGGCTCACTAACTTCACACACCATCAGGCTTCCAAGCAGCTCTCAAGGAAACTCAGTTTTCACACTCTATGCTTAGTGCCCTTTGAGTGCCTATGACTGAAATGAAGCTTGGTGAGCATCCCACATAAACGAATGTTCCACATGCGGGTTTCACATGCCACCAACTCCACATTCACAGGCAACTTCAGCGCCAAGGACCTTTTCAGATAGCCCTCAATGCAAAGGCTCTAGACGCAAATATTGGTGTGAGAACTCATTCAATCAAGGAAACACTGCATGTTGGGGAAGGGCATATTGAAGAAGAATCAGCCAAGTGGTTCTTGTTGGAGAGCAACTCCATTTGGCTCACTAACTTCACACACCATCAGGCTTCCAAGCAGCTCTCAAGGAAACTCAGTTTCACACTCTATGCTTAGTGCCCTTTGTGTGGATTTTCTAGGAATGCACCTCTTAGAGCATCGCACACAAACGAATGCTCCACATGCGGGTTTCACATGCCACCAACTCCACATTCACAGGCAACTTCAGCGCCACAGCCCTTTTCAGATAGCCCTCAATGCAAAGGCTCCAGACGCAAATATTGGTGTGAGAGCTAATTCAATCAAGGAAACACTGCATGTTGGTGAAGGGCATATTGAAGAAGAATCAGCCGAGTGGTTCTTGTGGAAGAACAACTCCATTTGGCTCACTAACTTCACACACCATCAGGCTTCCAATCAGCTCTCAGGGAAACTCAGTTTTCACACTCTAAGCTTAGTGCCATTTTGGGGCCTAGGACTGAAATGAAGCTTGGTGAGCATCCCACACAAACGAATGCTCCACATGCGGGTTTCACATGCCACCAACTCCACATTCACAGGCAACTTCAGCGCCAAAGACCTTTTCAGATAGCCCTCAATGCAAAAGCTCTAGACGCAAATATTGGTGTGAGAGCTAATTCAATCAAGGAAACACTGCATGTTGGTGAATCGCATATTGAAGAAGAACCAGCCGAGTGGTTCTTGTGGGAGAACAACTCCATTTGGCTCACTAACTTCACACACCATCAGGCTTATAAGCAGCTCTCAAGGAAACTCACTTTCACACCCTATGCTTAGTGCCCTTTGTGTGCATTATCTAAGAATGCAGCCGGTAGAGCATCGCACAGAAATGAATGCTCCACATGCGGGTTTCACATGCCACCAACTCCATATTCACAGGCAACTTCAGCGCCACAGCCATTTTCAGATAGCCCTCAATGCAAAGAAACTAGACGCAAATATTGGTGTGAGAGCTAATTCAATCAAGGAAACACTGCATTTTGGTGAAGGGCATATTGAAGAAGAATCAGCCGAGTGGTTCTTGTGGGAGAACAACTCCATTTGGCTCTCTAACTTCACACACCATCAGGTATCCAAGCAGCTCTCAACGAAACTCAGTTTTCACACTCTATCCTTAGTGCCCTTTGTGTGCATTATCTAGGAATGAACCAGGTAGAGCATCACACACAAACGAATGCTCCACATGCGGGTTTCACATGCCACCAACTCCACATTCACAGGCAACTTCAGCGCCACAGCCCTTTACAGATAGCCCTCAATGCAAAGGCTCTAGACGCAAATATTGGTGTGAGAGCTAATTCAATCTAGCAAACAGTGCATGTTGGGGAAGGGCATATTGAAGAAGAATTAGCCGAGTGGTTCTTGTGGGAGAACAACTCCATTTGGCTCACTAACTTCACACACCATCAGGCTTCCAAGCAGCTCTCAAGGAAACTCAGTTTTCACACTCTATGCTTAGTGCCCTTTGAGTGCCTAGGACTGAAATGAAGCCTGGTGAGCATCCCACACAAACGAATGCTCCACATGCGGGTTTCACCTGCCACCAACTCCACATTCACAGGCAACTTCAGCGCCACAGCCGTTTTCAGATAGCCATTATTGCAAAGGCTCTGGATGCGAATATTGGTGTGAGAGCTAATTCAATCAAGGAAACACTGCATGTTGGTGAAGGGCATATTGAAGAAGAATCAGCCGAGTGGTTCTGGTGTTAGAACAACTCCATTTGGCTCACTAACTTCACACACCATCAGGCATCCAAGCAACTCTCAAGGAAACTCAGTTTTCACACTCAATGCTTAGTGCCCTTTGAGTGCCTAGGACTGAAATGAAGCTTGGTGAGCATCCCACATAAACGAATGTGAGACAGGCGGTTTTCACATGCCACCAACTCCACATTCACAGGCAACTTCAGCGCCAAGGACCTTTTCAGATAGCCCTCAATGCAAAGGCTCTAGACGCAAATATTGGTGTGAGAGCTAATTCAATCTAGGAAACACTGCATGTTGGGGAAGGGCATATTGAAGAAGAATCAGCCAAGTGGTTCTTGTGGGAAAGCAACTCCATTTGGCTCACTAACTTCACACACCATCAGGCTTCCAAGCAGCTCTCAAGGAAACTCAGTTTCACACTCTATGCTTAGTGCCCTTTGTGTGGATTTTCTAGGAATGCACCTCGTAGATCATCGGACACAAACGAATGCTCCACATGCGGGTTTCACATGCCACCAACTCCACATTCACAGGCAATTTCAGCGCCACAGCCCTTTTCAGATAGCCCTCAATGCAAAGGCTCTAGACGCAAATATTGGTGTGAGAGCTAACTCAATCAAGGAAACACTGCATGTTGGTGAACGGCATATTGAAGAAGAATCAACCGAGTGGTTCTTGTGGGAGAACAACTCCATTTGGCTCACTAACTTCACACACCATCAGGCTTCCAAGCAGCTCTCAGGGAAACTCAGTTTTCACACTCTAAGCTTAGTGCCCTTTTAGTGCCTATGACTGAAATGAAGCCTGGTGAGCATCCCACACAAACAAATGCTCCACATACGGGTTTCACATGCCACCAACTCCACATTCACAGGCAACTTCAGCGCCAAAGACCTTTTCAGATAGCCCTCAATGCAAAAGCTCTAGACGTAAATATTGGTGTGAGAGCTAATTCAATCAAGGAAACACTGCATGTTGGTGAATCGCATATTGAAGAAGAACCAGCCGAGTGGTTCTTGTGGGAGAACAACTCCATTTGGCTCACTAACTTCACACACCATCAGGCTTCCAAGCAGCTCTCAAGGAAACTCAGTTTTCACAATCTATGCTTAGTGCCCTTTGAGTGCCTAGGACTGAAATGAAGCTTGGTGAGCATCCCACACAAACGAATGCTCCACATGCGGGTTTCACATGCCACCAACTCCACATTCACAGGCAACTTCAGCGCCACAGCACTTTTCAGATAGCCCTCAATGCAAAGGCTCTAGACGCAAATATTGGTGTGAGAGCTAATTCAATCAAGGAAACACTGCATGTTGGTGAAGTGCATATTGAAGAAGAATCAGACGAGTGGTTCTTGTGGGAGAACAACTCCATTTGGCTCACTAACTTCACACACCATCAGGCTTCCAAGCAGCTCTCAAGGAAACTCAGTTTTCACACTCTATGCTTAGTGCCCTTTGAGTGCCTAGGACTGAAATGAAGCTTGGTGAGCATCCCACACAAACGAATGCTCCACATGTGGATTTCACATGCCACCAACTCCACATTCACAGGCAACTTCAGCGCCATAGCCGTTTTCAGATAGCCCTCAATGCAAAGGCTCTAGATGCAAATATTGGTGTGAGAGCTAATTCAATCAAGGAAACACTGCATGTTGGTGAAGGGCATATTGAAGAAGAATCAGCCGAGTGGTTCTTGTGGGAGAACAACTCCATTTGGCTCACTAACTTCACACACCATCAGGCTTCCAAGCAGCTCTCAAGGAAACTCAGTTTTCAAACTCTATGCTTAGTGCCCTTTGAGTGCCTAGAACTGAAATGAAGCCTGGAGAGCATCCCACACAAACGAATGCTCCACATGCGGGTTTCACATGCCACCAACTCCACATTCACAGGCAACTGCAGCGCCAAAGACCTTTTCAGATATCCCTCAAAGAAAAGGCTCTAGACGCAAATATTGGTGTGAGAGCTAATTCAATCAAGGAAACACTGCATGTTGGTGAAGGGCAAATTGAAGAAGAATCAGCCAAGTGGTTCTTGTGGGAGAACAACTCCATTTGGCTCACTAACATCACACACCATCAGGCTTCCAAGCAGCTCTCAAGGAAACTCAGTTTTCACACTCAATGCTTAGTGCCCTTTGAATGCATTATCGAGGAATGAACCTGATAGAGCATCACACAAACGAAGGCTCCACATGCGGTTTTCACATGCCACCAACTCCACATTCACAGGCAACTTCAGCGCCACAGCCATTTTCAGATAGCCTTCAATGCAACGGCTCTAGACGCAAATTTTGGTGTCAGAGCTAATTCAATCAAGGAAACACTGCATGTTGGTGAAGGGCATATTGAAGAAGAATCAGCCGAGTGGTTCTTGTGGGAGAACAACTCCATTTGGCTCACTAACTTCACACACCATCAGGCTTCCAAGCAGCTCTCAAGGAAACTCAGTTTCACACTGTATGCTTAGTGCCCTTTGAGTGCCTAGGACTGAAATGAAGCTTGGTGAGCATCCCACACAAACGAAAGCTCCACATGCGGGTTTCACATGCCACCAACTCCACATTCACAGGCAACTTCAGCGCCACAGCCGTTTTCAGATAGCCTTCAATGAAAAGGCTCTAGGTGCAAATATTGGTGTGAGAGCTAATTCAATCAAGGAAACACTGCATGTTGGTGAAGGGCATATTGAAGAAGAATCAGCCGAGTGGTTCTTGTGGGAGAACAACTCCATTCACCTCACTAACATCACACACCATCAGGCTTCCAAGCAGCTCTCAAGGAAACTCAGTTTCACATTCTATGCTTAGTGCCCTTTGAGTGCCTAGGACTGAAATGAAGCTTGGTGAGCATCCCACACAAACGAATGCTCCACATGCGGGTTTCACATGCCACCAACTCCACATTCACAGGCAACTTCAGCGCCAAAACCGTTTTCAGATAGCCCTCAATGCAAAAGATCTAGACGCAAATATTGGTGTGAGAGCTAATTCAATCAAGGAAACACTGCATGTTGGTGAAGGGCATATTGAAGAAGAATCAGCCAAGTGGTGCTTGTGGGAGAACAACTCCATTTGGCTCACTAACTTCACACACCATCAGGCTTCCAAGCAGCTCTCAAGGAAACTCAGTTCTCACACTCTATGCTTAGTGCCCTTTGAGTGCATTATCTAGGAATGCACCAGGTAGAGCATCCCACACAAACGAATGCTCCACATGCGGGTTTCACATGCCACCAACTCCACAGTCACAGGCAACTTCAGCGCCACCGCCGTTTTCAGATAGTCTTCAATGCAAAGGCTCTAGACGCAAATATTGGTGTGAGAGCTAATTCAATCAAGGAAACACTGCATTTTGGTGAAGGGCATATTGAAGAAGAATCAGCCGAGTGGTTCTTGTGGGAGAACAACTCCATTTGGCTCACTAACTTCACACACCATCAGGCTTCCAAGCAGCTCTCAAGGAAACTCAGTTTTCACACTCTATGCTTAGTGCCCTTTGAGTGCATTATCGAGGAATGAACCTGATACAGCATCCCACACAAACGAATGCTCCACATGCGATTTTCACATGCCACCAACTCCACATTCACAGGCAACTTCAGCGCCACAGCCGTTTTCAGATAGCCCTCAATGCAAAAGATCTAGACGCAAATATTGGTGTGAGAGCTAATTCAATCTAGGAAACACTGCATGTTGGGGAAGGGCATATTGAAGAAGAATCAGACGAGTGGTTCTTGTGGGAGAACAACTCCATTTGGCCCACTAACTTCACACAGCATCAGGCTTCCATGAAACTCTCAAGGAAACTCAGTTTTCACACTCTAGGCTTAATGCCCTTTGAGTGCCTTGGACTGAAATGAAGCTTGGTGAGCTTCCCACACAAACCAAGGATCCAAATGCGGGTTTCACATGCCACCAACTCCACATTCACAGCCAACTTCAGCGCCACAGCCCTTTTCAGATAGCCCTCAATGCAAAGGCTCTAGACGCAAATATTGGTGTGAGAGCTAATTCAATCTAGGAAACACTGCATGTTGGTGAAGGGCATATTGAAGAAGAATCAGCCGAGTGGTTCTTGTGGGAGAACAACTCCATTTGGCTCACTAACTTCACACACCATCAGGCTTCCAAGCAGCTCTCAAGGAAACTCAGTTTTCACACTCTATGCTAAGTGCCCATAGAGTGCATTATCTAGGAATGCACCTGGTAGAGCATCCCACACAAACAAATGCTCCACATGCGGGTTTCACATGCCACAAACTCCACATTCACAGGCAACTTCAGCGCCACAGCCGTTTTCAGATAGCCCTCAATGCAAAAGCTCTAGACGCAAATATTGGTGTGAGAGCTAATTCAATCAAGGAAACACTGCATGTTGGTGAAGGGCATATTGAAGAAGAATCAGCCGAGTGGTACTTGTGGCAGAATAACTCCATTTGGCTCACTAACTTCACACACCATCAGGCTTCCAAGCAGCTCTCAAGGAAACTCAGTTTTCACACTCTATGCTTAGAGCCCTTTGAGTGCCTAGGACTGAAATGAAGCTTGTTGGGCATCCCACACAAACGAATGCTCCACATGCGGGTTTCACATGCCTCCAACTCCACATTCACAGGCAACTTCAGCGCCACAGCCGTTTTCAGATAGCCCTCAATGCAAAGGCTCTAGACGCAAATATTGGTGTGAGAGCTAATTCAATCAGGGAAACACTGCATGTTGGGGAAGGGCTGATTCTTCTTCAATATGCGCTTCACCAACATGCAGTGTTTCCTTGATTGAATTAGCTCTCACACCAATATTTTCGCGTAGAGCCTTTGTATTGAGGGCTATCTGAAAACGGCTTTGGCTAGGAAGTTGTCTGTGAATGTGGAGTTGGTGGCATGTGAAACCCGCATTTGGATCCTTGGTTTGTGTGGGAAGCTCACCAAGCTTCATTTCAGTCCAAGGCACTCAAAGGGCATTAAGCCTAGAGTGTGAAAACTGAGTTTCCTTGAGAGTTTCATGGAAGCCTGATGGTGTGTGAAGTTAGTGAGCCAAATGGAGTTGTTCTCCCACAAGCACCACTCGGCTGATTCTTCTTCAATATACGCTTCTCCAACATGCAGTGTTTCCTTGATTGATTTAGCTCTCACACCAATATTTGCGCCTAGAGCCTTTGTATTGAGGGCTATCTGAAAACGGCTTTGGCGCTGAAGTTGCCTGTGAATGTGGAGTTGGTGGCATGTGAAACCCGCATGTGGAGCATTGGTTTGTGTGGGAAGCTCACCAAGCTTCATTTCAGTCCTAGATAATGCACTCAAAGGGCATTAAGCCTAGAGTGTGAAAGCTGAGTTTCCTTGAGAGCTGCTTGGAAGCCTGATGGTGTGTGAAGTTAGTGAGCCAAATGGAGTTGTTCTCCTACAAGAACCACTCGGCTGATTCTTCTTCAATAAGCGCTTCACCAACATGCAGTGTTTCCTAGATTGAATTAGCTCTCACACCAATATTTGCGCCTAGAGCCTTTGTATTGAGGGCTATCTGAAAACGGCTTTGACTAGGAAGTTGTCTGTGAACGTGGAGTTGGTGGCATGTGAAACCCACATGTGGAGCATTGGTTTGTGTGGGATGCTCTACCAAGTTCATTCCTAGATAATTCACTCAAAGGGCATTAAGCCTAGGGTCTGAAAGCTGAGTTTCCTTGAGAGCTGCTTGGAAGCCTGATGGTGTGTGAAGTAAGTGAGCCAAATGGAGTTGTTCTACCACAAGAACCACTTTCCTGAATCTTCTTCAATATGCGCTTGACCAACATGCAGTGTTTCCTTGGTTGAATTAGCTCACACACCAATATTTGAGCTTAGAGCCTTTGTATTGAGGGCTATCTGAAAACGGCTGTGGCGCTGAAGATGTCTGTGAATGTGGAGTTGGTGGCATGTGAAACCCGCATGTGGATCCTTGGTTTGTGTGGGAAGCTCACCAAGCTTCATTTCAGTCCTAGATAATGCACTCAAAGGGCATTAAGCCTAGAGTGTGAAAACTGAGTTTCCTAGAGAGTTTCATGGAAGCCTGATGGTGTGTGAAGTTAGTGAGCCAAATGGAGTTGTTCTCCCACAAGCACCACTCGGCTGATTCTTCTTCAATATGCGCTTGACCAACATGCTGTGTTTCCTTGATTGAATTAGCTCTCACACCAATATTTGCGCCTAGAGCCTTTGTATTGAGGGCTATCTGAAAAGGGCTTTGGTGCTGAAGTTGTCTGTGAATGTGGAGTTGGTGGCATGTGAAACCCGCCTGTGGAGCATTGGTTTGTGTGGGAAGCTCACCAAGCTTCATTTCAGTCCTAGGCACTCAAAGGGCATTAAGCCTAGAGTGTGAAAACTGAGTTTCCTTGAGAGCTGCTTGGAAGCGTAATGGTGTGTGAAGTAAGTGAGCCAAATGGAGTTGTTCTCCCACAAGAACCACTCGGCTGATTCTTCTTCAATAAGCGCTTCACCAACATGCAGTGTTTCCTTGATTTAATTAGCTCTCACACCAATATTTGCGCCTAGAGCCTTTGTATTGAGGGCTATCTGAAAACGGCTTTGGCTAGGAAGTTGCCTGTGAACGTGGAGTTGGTGGCATGTGAAACCCGCTTGTGGAGCATTGGATTCTGTGGGTTGCTCTACCCAGTTCATTCCTTGATAATGCACTCAAAGGGCATTAAGCCTAGAGTGTGAAAGCTGAGTTTCCTTGAGAGCTGCTTGGAAGCCTGATGGTGTGTGAAGTTAGTGAGCCAAATGGAGTTGTTCTCCCACAAGCACCACTCGGCTGATTCTTCTTCAATATGCGCTTCACCAACATGCAGTGTTTCCTTGATTGAGTTAGCTCTCTCACCAATATTTGCGCCTAGAGCCTTTGTATTCAGGGCTATCTGAAAACGGCTTTGGCTAGGAAGTTGTCTGTGAATGTGGAGTTGGTGGCATGTGAAACCCGCATGTGGAGCATTGGTTTGTGTGGGAAGCTCACCAAGCTTCATTTCAGTCCTAGGCAATCAAAGGGCATTAAGCCTAGAGTGTGAAAACTGAGTTTCCTTGAGAGCTGCTTGGAAGCCTGATGGTGTGTGAAGTTAGTGGGCCAAATGGAGTTGTTCTCCCACAAGCACCACTCGGCTGATTCTTCTTCAATATGCGCTTCACCAACATGCAGTGTTTCCTTGATTGAGTTAGCTCTCACACCAATATTTGCGCCTAGAGCATTTGCATTGAGGGCTATCTGAAAACGACTTTGGCTAGGAAGTTGTCTGTGAACGTGGAGTTGATGGCATGTGAAACCCGCATGTGGAGCCTTGGTTTGTGTGGGAAGCTCACCAAGCTTCATTTCAGTCCTAGATAATGCACTCAAAAGGCATTAAGCCTAGAGTGTGAAAGCTGAGATTCCTGGAGAGCTGCTTGGAAGCCTGATGGTGTGTGAAGTTAGTGAGCCAAATGGAGTTGTTCTCCCACAAGCACCACTCGGCTGATTCTTCTTCAATATGCGCTTCACCAACATGCAGTGTTTCCTTGATTGAATTAGCTCTCACACCAATATTTGCGCCTAGAGCATTTATTTGAGGGCTATCTGAAAACGGCTTTGGGTCAGGAAGTTGTCTGTGAATGTGGAGTTGGTGGCATGTGAAACCCGCCTGTGGAGCATTGGTTTGTGAGGGAAGCTCACCAAGCTTCATTTCAGTCCTAGATAATGCACTCAAAGGGCATTAAGCCCAGAGTGTGAAACCTGAGTTTCCTTGAGAGCTGCTTGGAAGCCTGATGGTGTGTGAAGTAAGTGAGCCAAATGGAGTTGTTCTCCCACAAGAACCACTCGGCTGATTCTTCTTCAATATGCGCATCACCAACATGCAGTGTTTCCTTGATTGAAATAGCTCTCACACCAATATTTGCGCCTAGAGCATTTGCATTGAGGGCTATCTGAAAACGACTTTGGCTAGGAAGTTGTCTGTGAACGTGGAGTTGGTGGCATGTGAAACCCGCCTGTGGAGCCTTGGTTTGTGTGGGAAGCTCACCAAGCTTCATTTCAGTCCCAGATAATGCACTCAAAGGGCATTAAGCCTAGAGTGTGAAAGCTGAGATTCCTTGAGAGCTGCTTGGAAGCCTGATGGTGTGTGAAGTTAGTGAGCCAAATGGAGTTGTTCACCCACAAGCACCACTCTGCTGATTCTTCTTCAATATGCGCTTCACCAACATGCAGTGTTTCCTTGATTGAATTAGCTCTCACACCAATATTTGCGCCTAGAGCATTTGTATTGAAGGCTCTCTGAAAACGGCTTTGGGGCTAGGAAGTTGCTTGTGAATGTGGAGTTGGTGGCATGTGAAACAAGCATGTGGAGAATTCGTTTGTGTGGGCAGGTCACCAAGCTTCATTTCAGTCCTAGATAATGCACTCAAAGGGCATTAAGCCTAGAGTGTGAAAACTGAGTTTCCTTCAGAGCTGCTTGGAAGCCTGATGGTGTGTGAAGTAAGTGAGCCAAATGGAGTTGTTCTCCCACAAGAACCACTCGGCTGATTCTTCTTCAATATGCGCTTCACCAACTTGCAGTGTTTCCTTGATTGAATTAGCTCTCACACAAATATTTGCGCCTAGCGCCTTTGTATTCAGGGCTATCTGAAAACGGCTGTGGCGCTGATGTTGTCTGTGAATGTGGAGTTGGTGGCATGTGAAACCCGCATGTGGAGCATTGGTTTGTGTGGGAAGCTCATCAAGCTTCATTTCAGTCCTAGACACTCAAAGGGCATTAAGTCTAGAGTGTGAAAACTGAGTTTCCTTGAGAGCCTCATGGAAGCCTGATGGTGTGTGAAGTTAGTGGGCCAAATGGAGTTGTTCTCCCACAAGCACCTCTCGGCTGATTCTTCTTCAATATGCGCTTCACCAACATGCAATGTTTCCTTGATTGAGTTAGATCTCTCACCAATATTTGCGCCTAGAGCCTTTGTATTGAGGGCTATCTGAAAATGGCTTTGGCTAGGAAGTTGTCTGTGAATGTGGAGTTGGTGGCATGTGAAACCCGCCTGTGGAGCATTGGTTTGTGTGGGAAGGTCACCAAGCTTCATTTCAGTCCTAGATAATGCCCTCAAGGGCATTAAGCCTAGAGTGTGAAAGCTGAGTTTCCTTGAGAGCTGTTTGGAAGCCTGATGGTGTGTGAAGTTAGTGAGCCAAATGGAGTTGTTCTCCCACAAGAACCACTCGGCTGATTCTTCTTCAATATGCGCTTCACCAACATGCAGTGTTTCCTTGATTGAATTAGCTCTCACAAAAATATTTGTGCCTAGAGCCTTTGTATTGAGGTCTATCTGAAAACGGCTGTGGCGCTGATGTTGTCTGTGAATGTGGAGTTGGTGGCATGTGAAACCCGCATGTGGAGCATTGGTTTGTGTGGGTTGCTCTACCAAGTTCATTCCTAGATAATGCACTCAAAGGGCATTAAGCCTAGAGTGTGAAAGCTGAGTTTCCTTGAGAGCTTCATGGAAGCCTGATGGTGTGTAAAGTTAGTGAGCCAAATGGAGTTGTTCTCCCACAAGAACCACTCGGCTGATTCTTCTTCAATAAGCGCTTCACCAACATGCAGTGTTGCTTGATTGAATTAGCTCTCACACCAATATTTGGGCCTAGAGCCTTTGTATTGAGGGCTATCTGAAAACGGCTTTGGCTAGGAAGTTGTCTGTGAATGTGGAGTTGGTGGCATGTGAAACCCGCATGTGGAGCATTGGTTTGTGAGGGAAGCTCACCAAGCTTCATTTCAGTCCTAGATAATGCACTCAAAGGGCACTAAGCCTAGAGTGTGAAAGCTGAGTTTCCTTGAGAGCTGCTTGGAAGCCTGATGGTGTGTGAAGTAAGTGAGCCAAATGGAGTTGTTCTCCCACAAGAACCACTCGGCTGATTCTTCTTCAATATGCGCATCACCAACATGCAGTGTTTCCTTGATTGAGTTAGCTCTCACTCCAATATTTGCGCCTAGAGCATTTGCATTGAGGGCTATCTGAAAACGACTTTGGCTAGGAAGTTGTCTGTGAATGTGGAGTTGGTGGCATGTGAAACCCGCATGTGGAGCCTTGGTTTGTGTGGGAAGCTCACCAAGCTTCATTTCAGTCCTAGATAATGCACTCAAAGGGCATTAAGCCTAGAGTGTGAAAGCTGAGATTCATTGAGAGCTGCTTGGAAGCCTGATGGTGTGTGAAGTTAGTGAGCCAAATGGAGTTGTTCTCCCACAAGCACCACTCGGCTGATTCTTCTTCAATATGCGCTTCACCAACATGCAGTGTTTCCTTGATTGAATTAGCTCTCACACCAATATTTGCGGCTAGAGCATTTGTTTGAGGGCTATCTGAAAACGGCTTTGGGTCAGGAAGTTGTCTGTGAATGTGGAGTTGGTGGCATGTGAAACCCGCATGTGGAGCATTGGTTTGTGTGGGAAGGTCACCAAGCTTCATTTCAGTCCTAGATAATGCACTCAAAAGGCATTAAGCCTAGAGTGTGAAAACTGAGTTTCTTTGAGAGCTGCTTGGAAGCCTGATGGTGTGTGAAGTTAGTGAGCCAAATGGAGTTGTTCTCCCACCAGCATCACTCGGCTGATTCTTCTTCAATATGCGCTTCACCAACATGCAGTGTTTCCTTGATTGAATAAGCTCTCACACCAATATTTGCCCCTAGAGCATTTGTATTGAGGGCTCTCTGAAAACGGCTTGGGGGCTAGGAAGTTGCTTGTGAATGTGGAGTTGGTGGCATGTGAAACCCGCATGTGGAGCATTCGTTTGTGTGGGCAGGTCACCAAGCTTCATTTCAGTCCTAGATATTGCACTCAAAGGGCATTAAGCCTAGAGTGTGAAAACTGAGTTTCCTTGACAGCTGCTTGGAAGCCTGATGGTGTCTGAACTTAGTGAGCCAAATGGAGTTGTTCTCCCACAAGAACCACTCGGCTGATTCTTCTTCAATATGCGCTTCACCAACTTGCAGTGTTTCCTTGATTGAATTAGCTCTCACACAAATATTTGCGCCTAGAGCCTTTGTATTCAGGGCTATCTGAAAACTGCTGTGGCGCTGATGTTGTCTGTGAATGTGGAGTTGGTGGCATGTGAAACCCGCATGTGGAGCCTTGGTTTGTGTGGGAAGCTCATCAAGCTTCATTTCAGTTCTAGACACTCAAAGGGCATTAAGCCTAGAGTGTAAAAACTGAGTTTCCTTGAGAGCCTCATGGAAGCCTGATGGTGTGTGAAGTTAGTGGGCCAAATGGAGTTGTTCTCCCACAAGCACCACTCGGCTGATTCTTCTTCAATATGCGCTTCAGGAACATGCAGTGTTTCCTTGATTGAGTTAGCTCTCTCACCAATATTTGCGCCTAGAGCCTTTGCAATGAGGGCTATCTGAAAACGGCTTTGGCTAGGAAGTTGTCTGTGAATGTGGAGTTGGTGGCATGTGAAACCCGCATGTGGAGCATTGGTTTGTGTGGGAAGGTCACCAAGCTTCATTTCAGTCCTAGATAATGCACTCAAAAGGCATTAAGCCTAGAGTGTGAAAACTGAGTTTCCTTGAGAGCTGTTTGGAAGCCTGATGGTGTGTGAAGTTAGTGAGCTAAATGGAGTTGTTCTTTCACAAGAACCACTCGGCTGATTCTTCTTCAATATGCGCTTCACCAACATGCAGTGTTTCCTTGATTGAATTAGCTCTCACACCAATATTTGCGCCTAGAGCCTTTGTATTGAGGTCTATCTGAAAAGGGCTGTGGCACTGATGTTGTCTGTGAATGTGGAGTTGGTGGCATGTGAAACCCGCATGTGCAGGATTGGTTTGTGTGGGTTGCTCTACCAAGTTCATTCCTAGATAATGCACTCAAAGAGCATTAAGCCTAGAGTGTGAAAGCTGAGTTTCCTTGAGAGCTGCTTGGAAGCCTGATGGTGTGTGAAGTTAGTTAGCCAAATGGAGTTGTTTTCCCACAAGAACCACTCGGCTGATTCTTCTTTAATATGCGCTTCACCAACATGCAGTGTTGCTTGATTGAATTAACTCTCTCACCAATATTTGCACCTAGAGCCTTTGTATTGAGGGCTATTTGAAAACGGCTTTGGGGCTAGGAAGTTGTCTGTGAATGTGGAGTTGGTGGCATGTGAAACCCGCATGTGGAGCATTCGTTTGTGTGGGATGCTCACCAAGCTTCATTTCAGTCCTAGATAATGCACTCAAAGGGCATTAAGCCTAGGGTGTGAAAACTGAGTTTCCTTGAGAGCTGCTTGGAAGCCTGATGGTGTGTGAAGTTCGTGAGCCAAATGGAGTTGTTCTCCCACAAGAACCACTCGGCTGATTCTTCTTCAATATGTGCGTCACCAACATGCAGTGTTTCATTGATTGAATTAGCTCTCACACCAATATTTGTTCCTAGAGCCTTTGTATTGAGGGCTATCTGAAAACGGCTTTGGTTAGGAAGTTGTCTGTGAATGTGGAGTTGGTGGAATGTGAAACCCGCATGTGGAGCATTGGTTTGTGTGGGTTGCTCTTCCAAGTTCATTCCTTGATAATGCACTCAAAGGGCATTAATCCTAGAGTGTGAAAGCTGAGTTTCCTTGAGAGCTTCATGGAAACCTGATGGTGTGTGAAGTTAGTGAGCCAAATGGAGTTGTTCTCCCACAAGAACCACTCGGCTGATTCTTCTTCAATATGCGCTTCACCAATATGCAGGGTTTCTTTGATTGAATTAACTCTCACACCAATATTTGCACCTAGAGCCTTTGCAATGAGGGCTATCTGAAAACGGCTATGGCGCTGAAGTTGCCTGTGAATGTGGAGTTGGTGGCATGTGAAACCCGCATGTGCAGCATTGGTTTGTGTGGGAAGCTCACCAAGCTTCATTTCAGTCCTAGATAATGCACTCAAAGGGAATTAAGCCTAGGGTGTGAAAACTGAGTTTCCTTGAGAGCTGCTTGGAAGCCTGATGGTGTGTGAAGTTAGTGAGCCAAATGGAGTTGTTCTCCCACAAGCACCACTCGGCTGATTCTTCTTCAATATGCGCTTCACCAACATGCAGTGTTTCCTTGATTGAATTAGGTCTCTCACCAATATTTGCGCCTAGAGCCTTTGTATTGAGGGCTATCTGAAAACGGCTTTGGCGCTGAAGCTGTCTGTGAATGTGGAGTTGGTGGCATGTGAAACCCGCCTGTGGAGCATTGGTTTGTGTGGGAAGCTCACCAAGCTTCATTTCAGTCCTAGATAATGCACTCAAAGGCCATTAAGCCTAGAGTGTGAAAACTGAGTTTCCTTGAGAGCTGCTTGGAAGCCTGATGGTGTGTGAAGTTAGTAGGCCAAATGGAGTTGTTCTCCCACAAGAACCACTCGGCTGATTCTTCTTCAATATGCGCTTCACCAACTTGCAGTGTTTCCTTGATTGAGTTAGCTCTCACACCAATATTTGCGCCTAGAGCATTTTCATTGAGGGCTATCTGAAAACGGCTTTGGCTAGGAAGTTGTCTGTGAATGTGGAGTTGGTGGCATGTGAAACCCGTATGTGGAGCACTGGTTTGTGAGGGAAGCTCACCAAGATTCATTTCAGTCCTAGATAATGCACTCAAAGGGCATTAAGCCTAGAGTGTGAAAACTGAGTTTCCTTGAGAGCTGCTTGGAAGCCTGATAGTGTGTGAAGTTAGTGAGCCAAATGGAGTTGTTCTCCCACAAGAACCACTCGGCTGATTCTTCTTCAATATGTGCTTCACCAACATGCAGTGTTTCCTTGATTGAATTAGGTCTCTCACCAAAATTTGCGCCTAGAGCCTTTGTATTGAGGGCTATATGAAAACGGCTTTGGCTAGGAATTTTTCTGTGAATGTGGAGTTGGTGTCATGTGAAACCCGCATGTGGAGCATTGGTTTGTGTGGGAAGCTCTACCAAGTTCATCCCTAGATAATGCACTCAAAGGGCATTAAGCCAAGGGTGTGAAAGCTGAGTTTCCTTGAGAGCTGCTTGGAAGCCTGATGGTGTGTGAAGTAAGTGAGCCAAATGGAGTTGTTCTCCCACAAGAACCACTCGCCTGATTCTTCTTCAAGTTGCGCTTCACCAACATGCAATGTTTCCTTGATTGAATTAGCTCTGACACCAATATTTGCGCCTAGAGCCTTTGTATTGAGGGCTATCTGAAAACGGCTTTGGCGCTGAAGTTGTCTGTGAATGTGGAGTTGGTGGCATGTGAAACCCGCATGTGGAGCCTTAGTTTGTGTGGGAAGCTCACCAAGCTTCATTTCAGTCCTAGATAATGCACTCAAAGGGCATTAAGCCTAGAGTGTAAAAGCTGAGTTTCGTTGAGAGCTGCATGGAAGCCTGATGGTGTGTGAAGTTGGTGAGCCAAATGGAGTTGTTCTCCCACAAGAACCACTCGGCTGATTCTTCTTCAATATGCGCTTCACCAACATGCAGTGTTTCCTTGATTGAAATAGCTCTCACACCAATATTTGCGCCTAGAGCCGTTGTATTGAGGGCTATCTGAAAAGGGCTTTGGCTAGGGAGTTGTCTGTGAATGTGGAGTTGGTGGCATGTGAAACCCGCATGTGGAGCATTGGTTTGTGTGGGAAGCTCACCAAGCTTCATTTCAGTCCTAGGAACTCAAAGGGCATTTAGCATAGAGTGTGAAAACTGAGTTTCCTTGAGAGCTGCTTAGAAGCCTGATGGTGTGTGAAGTTAGTGAGCCAAATGGAGTTGTTCTCCCACAAGAACCACTCGGCTGATTCTTCTTCAGTATGCGCTTCACCAACGTGCAGTGTTTCCTTGATTGAATTAGCTCTCACACCAATATTTGCACCTAGAGCCTTTGCATTGAGGGCTATCTGAAAAGGGCTGTGGCACTGAAGTTGTCTGTGAATGTGGAGTTGGTGGCATGTGAAACCCGCATGTGGAGCCTTGGTTTGTGTGGGAAGCTCACCAAGCTTCATTTCAGTCCTAGATAATGCACTCAAAGGGCATTAAGCCTAGAGTGTGAAAGCTGAGATTCCTTGAGAGCTGCTTGTAAGCTTGATGGTGTGTGAAGTTAGTGAGCCAAATGGAGTTGTTCTCCCACAAGCACCACTCTGCTGATTCTTCTTCAATATGCGCTTCACCAACATGCAGTGTTTCCTTGATTGAATTAGCTCTAACACCAATATTTGCACCTAGAGCCTTTGCAATGAGGGCTATCTGAAAACGGCTTTGGGCCTAGGAAGTTGTCTGTGAATGTGGAGTTGGTGGCATGTGAAACCCGCATGTGGAGCATTGGTTTGTGTGGGAAGGTCACCAAGCTTCATTTCAGTCCTAGATAATGCACTCAAAGGGCATTAAGCCTAGGGTGTGAAAACTGAGTTTCCTTGAGAGCTGCTTGGAAGCCTGATGGTGTGTGAAGTTCGTGAGCCAAATGGAGTTGTTCTCCCACAAGAACCACTCGGCTGATTCTTCTTCAATATGTGCGTCACCAACATGCAGTGTTTCATTGATTGAATTAGCTCTCACACCAATATTTGTTCCTAGAGCCTTTGTATTGAGGGCTATCTGAAAACGGCTTTGGTTAGGAAGTTGTCTGTGAATGTGGAGTTGGTGGAATGTGAAACCCGCATGTGGAGCATTGGTTTGTGTGGGTTGCTCTTCCAAGTTCATTCCTTGATAATGCACTCAAAGGGCATTAATCCTAGAGTGTGAAAGCTGAGTTTCCTTGAGAGCTTCATGGAAACCTGATGGTGTGTGAAGTTAGTGAGCCAAATGGAGTTGTTCTCCCACAAGAACCACTCGGCTGATTCTTCTTCAATATGCGCTTCACCAATATGCAGGGTTTCTTTGATTGAATTAACTCTCACACCAATATTTGCACCTAGAGCCTTTGCAATGAGGGCTATCTGAAAACGGCTATGGCGCTGAAGTTGCCTGTGAATGTGGAGTTGGTGGCATGTGAAACCCGCATGTGCAGCATTGGTTTGTGTGGGAAGCTCACCAAGCTTCATTTCAGTCCTAGATAATGCACTCAAAGGGAATTAAGCCTAGGGTGTGAAAACTGAGTTTCCTTGAGAGCTGCTTGGAAGCCTGATGGTGTGTGAAGTTAGTGAGCCAAATGGAGTTGTTCTCCCACAAGCACCACTCGGCTGATTCTTCTTCAATATGCGCTTCACCAACATGCAGTGTTTCCTTGATTGAATTAGGTCTCTCACCAATATTTGCGCCTAGAGCCTTTGTATTGAGGGCTATCTGAAAACGGCTTTGGCGCTGAAGCTGTCTGTGAATGTGGAGTTGGTGGCATGTGAAACCCGCCTGTGGAGCATTGGTTTGTGTGGGAAGCTCACCAAGCTTCATTTCAGTCCTAGATAATGCACTCAAAGGCCATTAAGCCTAGAGTGTGAAAACTGAGTTTCCTTGAGAGCTGCTTGGAAGCCTGATGGTGTGTGAAGTTAGTAGGCCAAATGGAGTTGTTCTCCCACAAGAACCACTCGGCTGATTCTTCTTCAATATGCGCTTCAGCAACTTGCAGTGTTTCCTTGATTGAGTTAGCTCTCACACCAATATTTGCGCCTAGAGCATTTTCATTGAGGGCTATCTGAAAACGGCTTTGGCTAGGAAGTTGTCTGTGAATGTGGAGTTGGTGGCATGTGAAACCCGTATGTGGAGCACTGGTTTGTGAGGGAAGCTCACCAAGATTCATTTCAGTCCTAGATAATGCACTCAAAGGGCATTAAGCCTAGAGTGTGAAAACTGAGTTTCCTTGAGAGCTGCTTGGAAGCCTGATAGTGTGTGAAGTTAGTGAGCCAAATGGAGTTGTTCTCCCACAAGAACCACTCGGCTGATTCTTCTTCAATATGTGCTTCACCAACATGCAGTGTTTCCTTGATTGAATTAGGTCTCTCACCAAAATTTGCGCCTAGAGCCTTTGTATTGAGGGCTATATGAAAACGGCTTTGGCTAGGAATTTTTCTGTGAATGTGGAGTTGGTGTCATGTGAAACCCGCATGTGGAGCATTGGTTTGTGTGGGAAGCTCTACCAAGTTCATCCCTAGATAATGCACTCAAAGGGCATTAAGCCAAGGGTGTGAAAGCTGAGTTTCCTTGAGAGCTGCTTGGAAGCCTGATGGTGTGTGAAGTAAGTGAGCCAAATGGAGTTGTTCTCCCACAAGAACCACTCGCCTGATTCTTCTTCAAGTTGCGCTTCACCAACATGCAATGTTTCCTTGATTGAATTAGCTCTGACACCAATATTTGCGCCTAGAGCCTTTGTATTGAGGGCTATCTGAAAACGGCTTTGGCGCTGAAGTTGTCTGTGAATGTGGAGTTGGTGGCATGTGAAACCCGCATGTGGAGCCTTAGTTTGTGTGGGAAGCTCACCAAGCTTCATTTCAGTCCTAGATAATGCACTCAAAGGGCATTAAGCCTAGAGTGTAAAAGCTGAGTTTCGTTGAGAGCTGCTTGGAAGCCTGATGGTGTGTGAAGTTGGTGAGCCAAATGGAGTTGTTCTCCCACAAGAACCACTCGGCTGATTCTTCTTCAATATGCGCTTCACCAACATGCAGTGTTTCCTTGATTGAAATAGCTCTCACACCAATATTTGGGCCTAGAGCCTTTGTATTGAGGGCTATCTGAAAAGGGCTTTGGCTAGGGAGTTGTCTGTGAATGTGGAGTTGGTGGCATGTGAAACCCGCATGTGGAGCATTGGTGTGTGTGGGAAGCTCACCAAGCTTCATTTCAGTCCTAGGAACTCAAAGGGCATTTAGCATAGAGTGTGAAAACTGAGTTTCCTTGAGAGCTGCTTAGAAGCCTGATGGTGTGTGAAGTTAGTGAGCCAAATGGAGTTGTTCTCCCACAAGAACCACTCGGCTGATTCTTCTTCAGTATGCGCTTCACCAACGTGCAGTGTTTCCTTGATTGAATTAGCTCTAACACCAATATTTGCACCTAGAGCCTTTGCAATGAGGGCTATCTGAAAACGGCTTTGGGCCTAGGAAGTTGTCTGTGAATGTGGAGTTGGTGGCATGTGAAACCCGCATGTGGAGCATTGGTTTGTGTGGGAAGGTCACCAAGCTTCATTTCAGTCCTAGATAATGCACTCAAAGGGCATTAAGCCTAGGGTGTGAAAACTGAGTTTCCTTGAGAGCTGCTTGGAAGCCTGATGGTGTGTGAAGTTCGTGAGCCAAATGGAGTTGTTCTCCCACAAGAACCACTCGGCTGATTCTTCTTCAATATGTGCGTCACCAACATGCAGTGTTTCATTGATTGAATTAGCTCTCACACCAATATTTGTTCCTAGAGCCTTTGTATTGAGGGCTATCTGAAAACGGCTTTGGTTAGGAAGTTGTCTGTGAATGTGGAGTTGGTGGAATGTGAAACCCGCATGTGGAGCATTGGTTTGTGTGGGTTGCTCTTCCAAGTTCATTCCTTGATAATGCACTCAAAGGGCATTAATCCTAGAGTGTGAAAGCTGAGTTTCCTTGAGAGCTTCATGGAAACCTGATGGTGTGTGAAGTTAGTGAGCCAAATGGAGTTGTTCTCCCACAAGAACCACTCGGCTGATTCTTCTTCAATATGCGCTTCACCAATATGCAGGGTTTCTTTGATTGAATTAACTCTCACACCAATATTTGCACCTAGAGCCTTTGCAATGAGGGCTATCTGAAAACGGCTATGGCGCTGAAGTTGCCTGTGAATGTGGAGTTGGTGGCATGTGAAACCCGCATGTGCAGCATTGGTTTGTGTGGGAAGCTCACCAAGCTTCATTTCAGTCCTAGATAATGCACTCAAAGGGAATTAAGCCTAGGGTGTGAAAACTGAGTTTCCTTGAGAGCTGCTTGGAAGCCTGATGGTGTGTGAAGTTAGTGAGCCAAATGGAGTTGTTCTCCCACAAGCACCACTCGGCTGATTCTTCTTCAATATGCGCTTCACCAACATGCAGTGTTTCCTTGATTGAATTAGGTCTCTCACCAATATTTGCGCCTAGAGCCTTTGTATTGAGGGCTATCTGAAAACGGCTTTGGCGCTGAAGCTGTCTGTGAATGTGGAGTTGGTGGCATGTGAAACCCGCCTGTGGAGCATTGGTTTGTGTGGGAAGCTCACCAAGCTTCATTTCAGTCCTAGATAATGCACTCAAAGGCCATTAAGCCTAGAGTGTGAAAACTGAGTTTCCTTGAGAGCTGCTTGGAAGCCTGATGGTGTGTGAAGTTAGTAGGCCAAATGGAGTTGTTCTCCCACAAGAACCACTCGGCTGATTCTTCTTCAATATGCGCTTCAGCAACTTGCAGTGTTTCCTTGATTGAGTTAGCTCTCACACCAATATTTGCGCCTAGAGCATTTTCATTGAGGGCTATCTGAAAACGGCTTTGGCTAGGAAGTTGTCTGTGAATGTGGAGTTGGTGGCATGTGAAACCCGTATGTGGAGCACTGGTTTGTGAGGGAAGCTCACCAAGATTCATTTCAGTCCTAGATAATGCACTCAAAGGGCATTAAGCCTAGAGTGTGAAAACTGAGTTTCCTTGAGAGCTGCTTGGAAGCCTGATAGTGTGTGAAGTTAGTGAGCCAAATGGAGTTGTTCTCCCACAAGAACCACTCGGCTGATTCTTCTTCAATATGTGCTTCACCAACATGCAGTGTTTCCTTGATTGAATTAGGTCTCTCACCAAAATTTGCGCCTAGAGCCTTTGTATTGAGGGCTATATGAAAACGGCTTTGGCTAGGAATTTTTCTGTGAATGTGGAGTTGGTGTCATGTGAAACCCGCATGTGGAGCATTGGTTTGTGTGGGAAGCTCTACCAAGTTCATCCCTAGATAATGCACTCAAAGGGCATTAAGCCAAGGGTGTGAAAGCTGAGTTTCCTTGAGAGCTGCTTGGAAGCCTGATGGTGTGTGAAGTAAGTGAGCCAAATGGAGTTGTTCTCCCACAAGAACCACTCGCCTGATTCTTCTTCAAGTTGCGCTTCACCAACATGCAATGTTTCCTTGATTGAATTAGCTCTGACACCAATATTTGCGCCTAGAGCCTTTGTATTGAGGGCTATCTGAAAACGGCTTTGGCGCTGAAGTTGTCTGTGAATGTGGAGTTGGTGGCATGTGAAACCCGCATGTGGAGCCTTAGTTTGTGTGGGAAGCTCACCAAGCTTCATTTCAGTCCTAGATAATGCACTCAAAGGGCATTAAGCCTAGAGTGTAAAAGCTGAGTTTCGTTGAGAGCTGCTTGGAAGCCTGATGGTGTGTGAAGTTGGTGAGCCAAATGGAGTTGTTCTCCCACAAGAACCACTCGGCTGATTCTTCTTCAATATGCGCTTCACCAACATGCAGTGTTTCCTTGATTGAAATAGCTCTCACACCAATATTTGGGCCTAGAGCCTTTGTATTGAGGGCTATCTGAAAAGGGCTTTGGCTAGGGAGTTGTCTGTGAATGTGGAGTTGGTGGCATGTGAAACCCGCATGTGGAGCATTGGTGTGTGTGGGAAGCTCACCAAGCTTCATTTCAGTCCTAGGAACTCAAAGGGCATTTAGCATAGAGTGTGAAAACTGAGTTTCCTTGAGAGCTGCTTAGAAGCCTGATGGTGTGTGAAGTTAGTGAGCCAAATGGAGTTGTTCTCCCACAAGAACCACTCGGCTGATTCTTCTTCAGTATGCGCTTCACCAACGTGCAGTGTTTCCTTGATTGAATTAGCTCTCACACCAATATTTGCACCTAGAGCCTTTGCATTGAGGGCTATCTGAAAAGGGCTGTGGCACTGAAGTTGTCTGTGAATGTGGAGTTGGTGGCATGTGAAACCCGCATGTGGAGCCTTGGTTTGTGTGGGAAGCTCACCAAGCTTCATTTCAGTCCTAGATAATGCACTCAAAGGGCATTAAGCCTAGAGTGTGAAAGCTGAGATTCCTTGAGAGCTGCTTGTAAGCCTGATGGTGTGTGAAGTTAGTGAGCCAAATGGAGTTGTTCTCCCACAAGAACCACTCGGCTGATTCTTCTTCAATATGCGCTTCACCAACATGCAGTGTTTCCTTGATTGAATTAGCTCTCACACCAATATTTGCGCCTAGAGCCTTTGCATTGAGGGCTATCTGAAAACGGCTTTGGGCCTAGGAAGTTGTCTGTGAATGTGGAGTTGGTGCATGTGAAACCCGCATGTGGAGCATTGGTTTGTGTGGGAAGGTCACCAAGCTTCATTTCAGTCCTAGATAATGCACTCAAAAGGCATTAAGCCTAGAGTGTGAAAACTGAGTTTCCTTGAGAGCTGCTTGGAAGCTTGATGGTGTCTGAACTTAGTGAGCCAAATGGAGTTGTTCTCCCACAAGAACCACTCGGCTGATTCTTCTTCAATATGCGCTTCACAAACATGCAATGTTTCCTTGATTGAATTAGCTCTCACACCAATATTTGCGCCTAGAGCCTTTGCATTGAGGGCTATCTGAAAACGGCTTTGGCTAGGAAGTTGTCTGTGAATGTGGAGTTGGTGGCATGTGAAACCCGCATGTGGAGCATTCGTTTGTGTGGGATGCTCTACCAAGTTCATTCCTTGATAATGCACTCAAAGGGCATTAATCCTAGAGTGTGAAAGCTGAGTTTCCTTGAGAGCTTCATGGAATCCAAATGGTGTGTGAAGTTAGTGAGCCAAATGGAGTTGTTCTCCCACAAGCACCACTCGGCTGATTCTTCTTCAATATGCGCTTCACCAACATGCACTGTTTCCTTGATTGAATTAGCTCTCACACCAATATTTGCGCCTAGAGCCTTTGTATTGAGGGCTATCTGAAAACGGCTTTGGCGCTGAAGTTGTCTGTGAATGTGGAGTTGGTGGCATGTGAAACCCGCATGTGGAGCCTTGGTTTGTGTGGGATGCTCTACCAGGTTCATTCCTAGATAATGCACTCAAAGGGCATTAAGCCTAGAGTGTGAAAACTGAGTTTCCTTCAGAGCTGCTTGGAAGCCTGATGGTGTGTTGCCGGAGTCCAGCTCCAGCCGAGAGTTCGGAGCTCGGGAATGGTGCGTGGCGTCGGCGATAAAGAAAGCCACAGACACTGACACTTGGTGCGTTCTTGCTATATGCCTTTTTTCTCCAAAAGAAGCTGTCCTTTTTATTTACTTAGACACATCACTAGCCTCTGCACAAACGTTTGATTTTTTATCTTTAACTTTAGAACTAAGACAGCATACATAGATGTCCAATTAATTTTTACTTCATGGTCAACCAGGTGCTCTTAAAGATAATTCTATAAGTTACTATAATCAGTTTCTTTAAAGCAAACCATTATTCATTCTTCAGAAGTAGCCATTAGGTGACAGCCAGAACTCCAAGGCCGAGGCACAGATGGTTACCTACTAATCAGTAAAACATTCCTACCTACTACATTTTATTTTCACAACTTATCTATCACATAATGGGAAAGTACATCAAAAGAAAAGAACATAAGGATCTAAGGCAAAAAGTTTCAAACATTAAATCCCCCTACAACTGCAAACCCTACAACCCCATAAACAATTAAACAATAATCAAAAGTATATCTCTGTGATGTTAGTAGAATTGCCCTATATTTCCTCTAGTTAAAAAATTATAAAAATGGCTAGAACAGCTGCATTTTCTATGCTCTAAAAGTTGCAAGGACAGGCTAACCTTTAAGGTCACAGTAACTATATATTTTTTGCCATAGCAGTTTCCACTCATACTCCCATCAATTCTGTTAGTTTGTAAAATTCTATTGAGCCATTTCCCAGAAGGCATGCTATATGTCTGGGCCAGATTTCAGGACAATGGGTAGGTACACAACAAGGTGTCCAGAAATGGCATGGGTTTAATTGTACTCCTGTGCGCGGTTAAAGGCCCACTCACCAAGACATTATCAGTAACATTAACTCTCAAGCTCATATTACTTGCCAAAGCCATCTCACAGCGGCAAACAATGACTCAATAGATTACAGGATTCTTAGTGGGGTGCTTGAGTGTCCATGCAAAAGGGGGGTGAGACTGCATCAAGGTGGTCAGAGAGAAATCCGCCGGGCCCTGCCAAACAGCTGGAAGCTCCCCTGGGACCTGCCAAGCAGGGGAGCTGTTCTCTTCACACCTTCGTGCCATCTACACCTACTGCACGGTCCCCTGCAGTGTGTGAACTTGGTGAGCCAAATGGAGTTGTTCTCCCAAAAGAACCACTCGGCTGATTCTTCTTCAATATGCGCTTCAGCAACATACAATGTTTCCTTGATTGAATTAGCTCTCACACCAATATTTGCGCCTAGAGCCTTTGTATTGAGGGCTATCTGAAAACGGCTTTGGCGCTGAAGTTGTCTGTGAATGTGGAGTTGGTGGCATGTGAAACCCGCATGTGGAGCCTTGGTTTGTGTGGGATGCTCTACCAGGTTCATTCCTAGATAATGCACTCAAAGGGCATTAAGCCTAGAGTGTGAAAGCTGAGTTTCCTTGAGAGCCGCTTGGAAGCCTGATGGTGTGTGAAGTTAGTGAGCCAAATGGAGTTCTTCTCCCACAAGAACAACTCGGCTGATTCTTCTTCAATATGCGCTTCACCAGCATGCAGTGTTTCCTTGATTGAATTAGCTCTCACACAAATATTTGCACCTAGAGCCTTTGTATTGAGGGCTATCTGAAAACGGCTTTGGGGCTAGGAAGTTGTCTGTGAATGTGGAGTTGGTGGCATGTGAAACCCGCATGTGGAGCGTTGGTTTGTGTGGGAAGCTCACCAAGCTTCATTTCAGTTGTAGATAATGCACTCAAAGGGCGTTAAGCCTAGAGTGTGAAAGCTGAGTTTCCTTGTGAGCTGCTTGGAAGCCTGATGGTGTGTGAAGTTAGTGAGCGAAATGGAGTTGTTCTCCCACAAGAACCACTCGGCTGATTCTTCTTCAATATGCGCTTCACCAACATGCAGTGTTTCCTTAATTGAATTAGCTCTCACACCAATATTTGTGCCTAGAGCCTTTGTATTGAGGGCTATCTGGAAACGGCTGTGGCGCTGAAGTGGTGTGTGAATGTGGAGTTGGTGGCATGTGAAACCCGCATGTGAAGCCTTGGTGTGTGTGGGAAGCTCACCAAGTTTCATTTCAGTCCTAGATAATGCACTCAAAGGGCATTAAGCCTAGAGTGTGAAAGCTGAGTTTCCTTGAGAGCTGCTTGGAAGCCTCATGGTGTGTGAAGTTAGTGAGCCAAATGGAGTTGTTCTCCCACAAGAACCACTCGGCTGATTCTTCTTCAATATGCACGTCACCATCATGCAGTGTTTCCTTGATTCAATTAGCTCTCACACCAATATTTGGGCCTAAAGCCTTTGTATTGAAGGCTATCTGAAAATGGCTTTGGCGCTGAAGTTGCCTGTGAATGTGGAGTTGGTGGCATGTGAAACCCGCATGTGGAGCATTCGTTTGTGTGAGAATCTCTACCAGGTTCATTCCTAGATAATGCACTCAAAGGGCATTAAGCCTATAGTGTGAAAACTGAATTTCCTTGAGAGCTGCTTGGAAGCCTGATGGTGTGTGAACTTGGTGAGCCAAATGGAGTTGTTCTCCCACAAGAACCACTTGGCTGATTCTTCTTCAATATGCGCTTCACCAACATGCAATGTTTCCTTGATTGAGTTAGCTCTCTCACAAATATTTGCGCCTAGATCCTTTGTATTGAGGGCTATCAAAACTGCTTTGGCTAGGAAGTTGTCTGTGAATGTGGAGTTGGTGGCATGTGAAACTCGCATGTGGAGCATTGGTTTGTGTTTGATGCTCTACCAAGTTCATTCCTAGATAATGCACTCAAAGGGCATTAAGCCTAGGGTGTGAAAGCTGAGTTTCCTTGAGAGCTGCATGGAAGCCTGATGGTGTGTGAAGTAAGTGAGCCAAATGGAGTTGTTCTCCCACAAGAACCACTTGGATGAATCTTCGTCAATATGCCCTCCACCAACATGCAGTGTTTCCTTGATTGAATTAGCTCTCACACCAATATTTGCGCCTAGAGCCTTTGTATTGAGGGCTATCTGAAAACGGCTTTGGGCGCTGAAGTTGTCTGTGAATGTGGAGTTGGTGGCATGTGAAACCCGCATGTGGAGCCTTGGTTTGTGAGGGAATCTCACCAAGCTTCATTTCAGTCCTAGATAATGCACTCAAAGGGCATTAAGCCTAGAGTGAAAACTGAGTTTCCTTGAGAGCTGCCTTGTAAGCCTGATGGTGTGTGAAGTTAGTGAGCCAAATGGAGTTGTTCTCCCACAAGCACCACTCGGCTGATTCTTCTTCAATATGCGCTTCAGCAACATGCAGTGTTTCCTTGATTGAATTAGCTCTCACACAAATATTTGCGCCTAGAGCCTTTGTATTGAGGGCTATCTGAAAAGGGCTTTGGCTAGGGAGTTGTCTGTGAATGTGGAGTTGGTGGCATGTGAAACCCGCATGTGGAGCCTTGGTTTGTGTGGGAAGCTCACCAAGCTTCATTTCAGTCCTAGATAATGCACTCAAAGGGCATTAAGCCTAGAGTGTGAAAGCTGAGTTTCCTTGAGAGCTGCTTGGAAGCCTGATGGTGTGTGAAGTTAGTGAGCCAAATGGAGTTGTTCTCCCACAAGAACCACTCTGCTGATTCTTCTTCAATATGCGCTTCACCAACATGCAGTGTTTCCTTGATTGAGTTAGCTCTCTCACCAATATTTTCGCCTAGAGCCTTTGTATTGAGGGCTATCTGAAAACGGCTTTGGCTAGGAAGTTGTCTGTGAATGTGGAGTTGGTGGCATGTGAAACCCGCATGTGGAGCCTTGGTTTGTGTGAGAAGCTCACCAAGCTTCATTTCAGTCCTAGGCACTCAAAGGGCATTAAGCCTAGAGTGTGAAAACTGAGTTTCCTTGAGAGCTGCTTGGAAACCTCATGGTGTGTGAAGTAAGTGAGCCAAATGGAGTTGTTCTCCCACAAGAACCACTCGGCTGATTCTTCTTCAATTGCGCTTCACCAACATGCAGTGTTTCCTTGATTGAATTAGCTCTCACACCAATATTTGCGCCTAGAGCCTTTGTATTGAGGGCTATCTGAAAACGGCTTTGGCGCTGAAGTTGTCTGTGAATGTGGAGTTGGTGGCATGTGAAACCCGCATGTGGAGCCTTGGTTTGTGTGGGAAGCTCACCAAGCTTCATTTCAGTCCTAGGCACTCCAGCGCATTAAGCCTAGAGTGTGAAAACTGAGTTTCCTTGAGAGCTGCTTGGAAGCCTGATGGTGTGTGAAGTTAGTGATCCAAATGGAGTTGTTCTCCCACAAGAACCACTCGGCTGATTCTTCTTCAATATGCGCTTCACCAACGTGCAGTGTTGCTTGATTGAATTAGCTCTCACACCAATATTTGCGCCTGGAGCCTTTGTATTGAGGGCGATCTGAAAACGACTTTGGCTAGGAAGTTGTCTGTGAATGTGGAGTTGGTGGCATGGGAAACCCGCATGTGGAGCCTTGGTTTGTGTGGGAAGCTCACCAAGCTTCATTTCAGTCCTAGATAATGCACTCAAATGGCATTAAGCCTAGAGTGTGAAAACTGAGTTTCCTTGAGAGCTGCTTGGAAGCCTGATGATATGTGAAGTTAGTGAGCCAAATGGAGTTGTTCTCCCACAAGAACAACTCGGCTGATTCTTCTTCAATATGCGCTTCACCAATGTGCAGTGTTGCTTGATTGAATTAGTTCTCACACCAATATTTGCGCCTAGAGCCTTTGTATTGAGGGCTATCTGAAAACGGCTTTGGCGCTGAAGTGGTCTGTGAATGTGGAGTTGGTGGCATGTGAAACCCGCATGTGGAGCATTGGTTCATTCCTAGATAATGCACTCAAAGGGCATTAAGCCTAGGATGTGAAAGCTGAGTTTCCTTGAGAGCTGCATGGAAGCCTGATGGTGTGTGAAGTTAGTGAGCCAAATGGAGTTGTTCTCCCACAAGAACCACTCGGCTGATTCTTCTTCAATATGCGCTTCAGCAACATGCAGTGTTTCCTTGATTGAATTAGCTCTCACACCAATATTTGTGCGTAGAGCCTATGTATTGAGGGCTATCTGGAAACGGTTTTGGCTAGGAGGTTGTCTGTGAATGTGGAGTTGGTGGCATGTGAAACCAGCATGTGGAGCGTTGGTTTGTGTGGGAAGCTCACCAAGCTTCATTTCAGTCCTAGGCACTCAAAGGGCATTAAGCATAGAGTGTGAAAACTGAGTTTCCTTGAGAGCTGCTTGGAAGCCTAATGGTGTGTGAAGTAAGTGAGCCAAATGGAGTTGTTCTCCCACAAGAACCACTCGGCTGATTCTTCTTCAATATGCACTTCGTCAACATGCAGTGTTTCCTTGATTGAATTAGCTCTCACACCAATATTTGCGCCTAGAGCCTTTGTATTGAGGGCTATCTGAAAACGGCTTTGGCGCTGAAGTTGTCTGTGAATGTGGAGTTGGTGGCATGTGAAACCCGCATGTGGAGCATTGGTTTGTGTGGGTTGCTCTACCAGGTTCATTCCTAGATAATGCACTCAAAGGGCATTAAGCCTAGAGTGTGAAAGCTGAGTTTCCTTGAGAGCCGCTTGGAAGCCTGATGGTGTGTGAAGTTAGTGGGCCAAATGGAGTTGTTCTCCCACAAGCACCACTCGGCTGATTCTTTTTCAATATGCGCTTCAGCAACATGCAGTGTTTCCTTGATTGAATTAGCTCTCACAGCAATATTTGCGCCTAGAGCCTTTGTATTGAGGGCTATCTGAAAACGGCTTTGGCGCTGAAGTTGTCTGTGAATGTGGCGTTGGTGGCATGTGAAACCCGCATGTGGAGCCTTGGTTTGTGTGGGATGCTCTACGAAGTTCATAACTAGATAATGCACACAAAAGGCATTAAGCCTAGAGTGTGAAAGCTGAGTTTCCTTGAGAGCTGCTTGGAAGCCTGATGGTGTGTGAAGTTAGTGAGCCAAATGGAGTTGTTCTCCCACAAGAACCACTCGGCTGATTCTTCTTCAATATGCGCTTCACCAACATGCAGTGTTTCCTTGATTGAATTAGCTCTCACACCAATATTTGTGCCTAGAGCCTTTGTATTGAGGGCTATCTGAAAATGGCTTTGGCTAGGAAGTTGTGTGTGAATGTGGAGTTGGTGGCATGTGAAACCCGCATGTGGAGCCTTGGTTTGTGTGGGAAGCTCACCAAGCTTCATTTCAGTCCTAGGTACTCCAAGCACATTAAGCTAACAGTGTGAAAACTGAGTTTCCTTGAGAGCTGCTTGGAAGCCTGATGGTGTGTGAAGTTAGTGACCAAATGGAGTTGTTCTCCCACAAGAACCACTCGGCTGATTCTTCTTCAATATGCGCTTTACCAACATGCAGTGTTTCATTGATTGAATTAGCTCTCACACCAATATTTTCGCCTAGAGCCTTTGCATTGAGGGCTATCTGAAAACGGCTTTGGCGCTGAAGTTGTCTGTGAATGTGGAGCTGGTGGCATGTGAAACCCGCATGTGGAGCATTGGTTTGTGTGGGATGCTCACCAAGCTTCATTTCAGTCCTAGGCACTCAAAGGGCATGAAGCCTAGAGCGTGAAAACTGAGTTTCCTTAAGAGCTACTTGGAAGCCTGATGGTGTGTGACGTTAGTGAGCCAAATGGAGTTGTTCTCCCACAAGAACCACTAGGCTGATTCTTCTTCAATATGCGCTTCACAACATGCAGTGTTTCCTTGATTGAATTAGCTCTCACACCAATATTTGCGCCTAGAGCCTTTGTATTGAGGGCTATCTGAAAACGGCTTTGGCGCTGAAGTTGTCTGTGAATGTGGAGTTGGTGGCATGTGAAACCCGCATGTGTAGCATTGGTTTGTGTGGGTTGCTCTACCAGGTTCATTCCTAGATAATGCACTCAAAGGGCATTAAGCCTAGAGTGTGAAAGCTGAGTTTCCTTGAGAGCTCTTGGAAGCCTGATGGTGTGTGAAGTTAGTGAGCCAAATGGAGTTGTTCTCCCACAAGAACCCTCGGCTGATTCTTCTTCAATATGTGCTTCACCAACATAGAGTGTTTCCTTGATTGAATTAACTCTCACACCAATATTTGCACCTAGAGCCCATGCATTGAGGGCTATCTGAAAACGGCTTTGGCGCTGAAGTTGTCTGTGAATGTGGAGTTGGTGGCATGTGAAACCCGCATGTGGAGCCTTGGTTTGTGTGGGAAGCTCACCAAGCTTCATTTCAGTCCTAGATAATGCACTCAAAGGGCATTAAGCCTAGAGTGTGAAAGCTGAGTTTCCTTGAGAGCCGCTTGGAAGCCTGATGGTGTGTGAAGCTAGTGAGCCAAATGGGGTTGTTCTCCCACAAGAACCACTCGACTGATTCTTCTTCAATATGCGCTTCACCAACATGCAGTGTTTCCTTGATTGAGTTAGCTCTCTCACAAATTTTTGCGCCTAGAGCCTTTGTATTGAGGGCTATCTGAAAAGGGCTTTGGCTAGGAAGTTGTCTGTGAATGTGGAGTTCGTGGCATGTGAAACCCGCATGTGGAGCATTGGTTTGTGTTTGATGCTCTACCAAGTTCATTCCTAGATAATGCACTCAAAGGGCATTAAGCCTAGGGTGTGAAAGCTGAGTTTCCTTGAGAGCTGCATGGAAGCCTGATGGTGTGTGAAGTAAGTGAGCCAAATTGAGTTGTTCTCCCACAAGAACCACTTGGCTGAATCTTCGTCAATATGCGCTTCACAACATGCAGTGTTTCCTTGATTGAATTAGCTCTCACACCAATATTTGCGCCTAGAGCCTTTGTATTGAGGGCTATCTGAAAACGGCTTTGGCGCTGAAGTTGTCTGTGAATGTGGAGTTGGTGGCATGTGAAACCCGCATGTGGAGCCTTGGTTTGTGAGGGAATCTCACCAAGCTTCATTTCAGTCCTAGATAATGCACTCAAAGGGCATTAAGCCTAGAGTGAAAACTGAGTTTCCTTGAGAGCTGCTTGGAAGCCTGATGGTGTGTGAAGTTAGTGAGCCAAATGGAGTTGTTCTCCCACAAGCACCACTCGGCTGATTCTTCTTCAATATGCGCTTCACCAACATGCAGTGTTTCCTTGATTGAATTAGCTCTCACACCAATATTTGCGCCTAGAGCCTTTGTATTGAGGGCTATCTGAAAATGGCTTTGGCTAGGAAGTTGTCTGTGAATGTGGAGTTGGTGGCATGTGAAACCCGCATGTGGAGCCTTGGTTTGTGTGGGAAGCTCACCAAGCTTCATTTCAGTCCTAGGTACTCCAAGCACATTAAGCTAACAGTGTGAAAACTGAGTTTCCTTGAGAGCTGCTTGGAAGCCTGATGGTGTGTGAAGTTAGTGATCCAAATGGAGTTGTTCTCCCACAAGAACCACTCGGCTGATTCTTCTTCAATATGCGCTTTACCAGCATGCAGTGTTTCATTGATTGAATTAGCTCTCACACCAATATTTTCGCCTAGAGCCTTTGCATTGAGGGCTATCTGAAAAGGGCTTTGGCGCTGAAGTTGTCTGTGAATGTGGAGCTGGTGGCATGTGAAACCCGCATGTGGAGCATTGGTTTGTGTGGGATGCTCACCAAGCTTCATTTCAGTCCTAGGCACTCAAAGGGCATGAAGCCTAGAGCGTGAAAACTGAGTTTCCTTAAGAGCTACTTGGAAGCCTGATGGTGTGTGACGTTAGTGAGCCAAATGGAGTTGTTCTCCCACAAGAACCACTAGGCTGATTCTTCTTCAATATGCGCTTCACAACATGCAGTGTTTCCTTGATTGAATTAGCTCTCACACCAATATTTGCGCCTAGAGCCTTTGTATTGAGGGCTATCTGAAAACGGCTGTGGCACTGAAGTTGTCTGTAAATGTGGAGTTGGTGGCATGTGAAACCCGCATGTGTAGCATTGGTTTGTGTGGGTTGCTCTACCAGGTTCATTCCTAGATAATGCACTCAAAGGGCATTAAGCCTAGAGTGTGAAAGCTGAGTTTCCTTGAGAGCCGCTTGGAAGCCTGATGGTGTGTGAAGTTAGTGAGCCAAATGGGGTTGTTCTCCCACAAGAACCACTCGACTGATTCTTCTTCAATATGCGCTTCACCAACATGCAGTGTTTCCTTGATTGAGTTAGCTCTCTCACAAATATTTGCGCCTAGAGCCTTTGTATTGAGGGCTATCTGAAAAGGGCTTTGGCTAGGAAGTTGTCTGTGAATGTGGAGTTCGTGGCATGTGAAACCCGCATGTGGAGCATTGGTTTGTGTTTGATGCTCTACCAAGTTCATTCCTAGATAATGCACTCAAAGGGCATTAAGCCTAGGGTGTGAAAGCTGAGTTTCCTTGAGAGCTGCATGGAAGCCTGATGGTGTGTGAAGTAAGTGAGCCAAATTGAGTTGTTCTCCCACAAGAACCACTTGGATGAATCTTCGTCAATATGCGCTTCACAACATGCAGTGTTTCCTTGATTGAATTAGCTCTCACACCAATATTTGCGCCTAGAGCCTTTGTATTGAGGGCTATCTGAAAACGGCTTTGGCGCTGAAGTTGTCTGTGAATGTGGAGTTGGTGGCATGTGAAACCCGCATGTGGAGCCTTGGTTTGTGAGGGAATCTCACCAAGCTTCATTTCAGTCAAAGATAATGCACTCAAAGGGCATTAAGCCTAGAGTGAAAACTGAGTTTCCTTTAGAGCTGCTTGGAAGCCTGATGGTGTGTGAAGTTAGTGAGCCAAATGGAGTTGTTCTCCCACAAGCACCACTCGGCTGATTCTTCTTCAATATGTGCTTCACCAACATGCAGTGTTTCCTTGATTGAATTAGCTCTCACACCAATATTTGCGCCTAGAGCCTTTGTATTGAGGTCTATCTGGAAACGGTTTTGGCTAGGCGGTTGTCTGTGAATGTGGAGTTGGTGGCATGTGAAACCCGCATGTGGAGCGTTGGTTTGTGTGGGAAGCTCACCAAGCTTCATTTCAGTCCTAGGCACTCAAAGGGCATTAAGCCTACAGTGTGAAAACTGAGTTTCCTTGAGAGCTGCTTGGAAGCCTGATGGTGTGTGAAGTAAGTGAGCCAAATGGAGTTGTTCTCCCAAAAGAACCACTCGGCTGATTCTTCTTCAATATGCACTTCGCCAACATGCAGTGTTTCCTTGATTGAATTAGCTCTCACACCAATATTTGCGCCTAGAGCCTTTGTATTGAGGGCTATCTGAAAACGGCTTTGGCGCTGAAGTTGTCTGTGAATGTGGAGTTGGTGGCATGTGAAACCCGCATGTGGAGCATTGGTTTGTGTGGGTTGCTCTACCAGGTTCATTCCTAGATAATGCACTCAAAGGGCATTAAGCCTAGAGTGTGAAAGCTGAGTTTCCTTGAGAGCCGCTAGGAAGCCTGATGGTGTGTGAAGTTAGTGGGCCAAATGGAGTTGTTCTCCCACAAGCACCACTCGGCTGATTCTTTTTCAATATGCGCTTCAGCAACATGCAGTGTTTTCTTGATTGAATTAGCTCTCACACCAATATTTGCGCCTAGAGCCTTTGTATTGAGGGCTATCTGAAAACGGCTTTGGCGCTGAAGTTGTCTGTGAATGTGGAGTTGGTGGCATGTGAAACCCGCATGTGGAGCCTTGGTTTGTGGGGGAAGCTCACCAAGCTTCATTTCAGTCCCAGATAATGCACTCAAAGGGCACTAAGCCTAGAGTGTGAAAACTGAGTTTCCTTGAGAGCTGCTTGGAAGCCTGATGGTGTGTGAAGTTAGTGAGCCAAATGGAGTTGTTCTCCCACAAGAACCACTCGGCTGATTCTTCTTCAATATGCGCTTCACCAACGTTCAGTGTTGCTTGATTGAATTAGCTCTCACACCAATATTTGCGCCTAGAGCCTTTGTATTGAGGGCGATCTGAAAACGACTTTGGCTAGGAAGTTGTCTGTGAATGTGGCATTGGTGGCATGTGAAACTCGCATGTGGAGCCTTGGTTTGTGTGGGATGCTCTACGAAGTTCATAACTAGATAATGCACACAAAAGGCATTAAGCCTAGAGTGTGAAAGCTGAGTTTCCTTGAGAGCTGCTTGGAAGCCTGATGGTGTGTGAAGTTAGTGAGCCAAATGGAGTTGTTCTCCCACAAGAACCACTCGGCTGATTCTTCTTCAATATGTGCTTCACCAACATGCAGTGTTTCCTTGATTGAATTAGCTCTCACACCAATATTTGCGCCTAGAGCCTTTGTATTGAGGGCTATCTGAAAATGGCTTTGGCTAGGAAGTTGTCTGTGAATGTGGAGTTGGTGGCATGTGAAACCCGCATGTGTAGCATTGGTTTGTGTGGGTTGCTCTACCAGGTTCATTCCTAGATAATGCACTCAAAGGGCATTAAGCCTAGAGTGTGAAAGCTGAGTTTCCTTGAGAGCCGCTTGGAAGCCTGATGGTGTGTGAAGTTAGTGAGCCAAATGGGGTTGTTCTCCCACAAGAACCACTCGACTGATTCTTCTTCAATATGCGCTTCACCAACATGAAGTGTTTCCTTGATTGAGTTAGCTCTCTCACAAATATTTGCGCCTAGAGCCTTTGTATTGAGGGCTATCTGAAAAGGGCTTTGGCGCTGAAGTTGTCTGTGAATGTGGAGTTCGTGGCATGTGAAACCCGCATGTGGAGCATTGGTTTGTGTTTGATGCTCTACCAAGTTCATTCCTAGATAATGCACTCAAAGGGCATTAAGCCTAGGGTGTGAAAGCTGAGTTTCCTTGAGAGCTGCATGGAAGCCTGATGGTGTGTGAAGTAAGTGAGCCAAATTGAGTTGTTCTCCCAAAAGAACCACTTGGATGAATCTTCGTCAATATGCGCTTCACAACATGCAGTGTTTCCTTGATTGAATTAGCTCTCACACCAATATTTGCGCCTAGAGCCTTTGTATTGAGGGCTATCTGAAAACGGCTTTGGCGCTGAAGTTGTCTGTGAATGTGGAGTTGGTGGCATGTGAAACCCGCATGTGGAGCCTTGGTTTGTGAGGGAATCTCACCAAGCTTCATTTCAGTCCTAGATAATGCACTCAAAGGGCATTAAGCCTAGAGTGAAAACTGAGTTTCCTTTAGAGCTGGTTGGAAGCCTGATGGTGTGTGAAGTTAGTGAGCCAAATGGAGTTGTTCTCCCACAAGCACCACTCGGCTGATTCTTCTTCAATATGCGCTTCACCAACATGCAGTGTTTCCTTGATTGAATTAGCTCTCACACCAATATTTGCGCCTAGAGCCTTTGTATTGAGGGCTATCTGGAAACGGTTTTGGGACTAGGAAGTTGTCTGTGAATGTGGAGTTGGTGGCATGTGAAACCCGCATGTGGAGCGTTGGTTTGTGTGGGAAGCTCACCAAGCTTCATTTCAGTCCTAGGCACTCAAAGGGCATTAAGCCTACAGTGTGAAAACTGAGTTTCCTTGAGAGCTGCTTGGAAGCCTGATGGTGTGTGAAGTAAGTGAGCCAAATGGAGTTGTTCTCCCAAAAGAACCACTCGGCTGATTCTTCTTCAATATGCACTTCGCCAACATGCAGTGTTTCCTTGATTGAATTAGCTCTCACACCAATATTTGCGCCTAGAGCCTTTGTATTGAGGGCTATCTGAAAACGGCTTTGGCGCTGAAGTTGTCTGTGAATGTGGAGTTGGTGGCATGTGAAACCCGCATGTGGAGCATTGGTTTGTGTGGGTTGCTCTACCAGGTTCATTCCTAGATAATGCACTCAAAGGGCATTAAGCCTAGAGTGTGAAAGCTGAGTTTCCTTGAGAGCCGCTAGGAAGCCTGATGGTGTGTGAAGTTAGTGGGCCAAATGGAGTTGTTCTCCCACAAGCACCACTTGGCTGATTCTTTTTCAATATGCGCTTCAGCAACATGCAGTGTTTTCTTGATTGAATTAGCTCTCACACCAATATTTGCGCCTAGAGCCTTTGTATTGAGGGCTATCTGAAAACGGCTTTGGCGCTGAAGTTGTCTGTGAATGTGGAGTTGGTGGCATGTGAAACCCGCATGTGGAGCCTTGGTTTGTGGGGGAAGCTCACCAAGCTTCATTTCAGTCCCAGATAATGCACTCAAAGGGCACTAAGCCTAGAGTGTGAAAACTGAGTTTCCTTGAGAGCTGCTTGGAAGCCTGATGGTGTGTGAAGTTAGTGAGCCAAATGGAGTTGTTCTCCCACAAGAACCACTCGGCTGATTCTTCTTCAATATGCGCTTCACCAACGTTCAGTGTTGCTTGATTGAATTAGCTCTCACACCAATATTTGCGCCTAGAGCCTTTGTATTGAGGGCGATCTGAAAACGACTTTGGCTAGGAAGTTGTCTGTGAATGTGGCATTGGTGGCATGTGAAACTCGCATGTGGAGCCTTGGTTTGTGTGGGATGCTCTACGAAGTTCATAACTAGATAATGCACACAAAAGGCATTAAGCCTAGAGTGTGAAAGCTGAGTTTCCTTGAGAGCTGCTTGGAAGCCTGATGGTGTGTGAAGTTAGTGAGCCAAATGGAGTTGTTCTCCCACAAGAACCACTCGGCTGATTCTTCTTCAATATGCGCTTCACCAACATGCAGTGTTTCCTTGATTGAATTAGCTCTCACACCAATATTTGCGCCTAGAGCCTTTGTATTGAGGGCTATCTGAAAATGGCTTTGGCTAGGAAGTTGTCTGTGAATGTGGAGTTGGTGGCATGTGAAACCCGCATGTGGAGCCTTGGTTTGTGTGGGAAGCTCACCAAGCTTCATTTCAGTCCTAGGCACTCCAAGCGCATTAAGCCAACAGTGTGAAAACTGAGTTTCCTTGAGAGCTGCTTGGAAGCCTGATGGTGTGTGAAGTTAGTGATCCAAATGGAGTTGTTCTCCCACAAGAACCACTCGGCTGATTCTTCTTCAATATGCGCTTTACCAGCATGCAGTGTTTCATTGATTGAATTAGCTCTCACACCAATATTTGCGCCTAGAGCCTTTGTATTGAGGGCTATCTGAAAACGGCTTTGGCGCTGAAGTTGTCTGTGAATGTGGAGCTGGTGGCATGTGAAACCCGCATGTGGAGCATTGGTTTGTGTGGGATGCTCACCAAGCTTCATTTCAGTCCTAGGCACTCAAAGGGCATGAAGCCTAGAGCGTGAAAACAGAGTTTCCTTAAGAGCTACTTGGAAGCCTGATGGTGTGTGAAGTTAGTGGGCCAAATGGAGTTGTTCTCCCACAAGCACCACTCGGCTGATTCTTCTTCAATATGCGCTTCACCAACGTTCAGTGTTTCTTGATTGAATTAGCTCTCACACCAATATTTGCGCCTAGAGCCTTTGTATTGAGGGCTATCTGAAAACGACTTTGGCTAGAAAGTTGTCTGTGAATGTGGCGTTGGTGGCATGTGAAACCCGCATGTGGAGCCTTGGTTTGTGTGGGATGCTCTACGAAGTTCATTCCTGGATAATGCACACTTAGGGCATTAAGCCTAGAGTGTGAAAGCTGAGTTTCCTTGAGAGCTGCTTGGAAGCCTGATGGTGTGTGAAGTTAGTGAGCCAAATGGAGTTGTTCTCCCAAAAGAACCACTCGGATGATTCTTCTTCAATATGTGCTTCACCAACATGCAGTGTTTCGTTGATTGAATTAGCTCTCACACCAATATTTGCACCTAGAGCCTTTGTATTGAGGGCTATCTGAAAACGGCTGTGGCGCTGAAGTTGTCTGTGAATGTGGAGTTGGTGGAATGGGAAACCCGCATGTGGAGCATTGGTTTGTGTGGGATGCTCACAAAGCTTCATTTCAGTTCTAGGCACTCAAAGGACATTAAGCCTAGAGTGTGAAAGCTGAGTTTCCTTGAGATCTGCATGGAAGCCTGATGGTGTGTGAAGATAGTGAGCCAAATGGAGTTGTTGTCCCACAAGAACCACTCTGCTGATTCTTCTTCAATATGCGCTTCACCAACATGCAGTGTTTCCTTGATTGTATTAGCTCTCACACCAATATTGCACCTAGAGCATTTGCTTTTAGGGTTATATGAAAACGACTTTGGCTAGGAAGTTGTCTGTGAATGTGGAGTTGGTGGCATGTGAAACCCGCATGTGGAGCATTGGTTTGTGTTTGATGCTCTACCAAGTTCATTCCTAGACAATGCACTCAAAGGGCATTAAGCCAAGGGTGTGAAAGCTGAGTTTCCTTGAGAGCTGCATGGAAGCCTGATGGTGTGTGAAGTAAGTGAGCCAAATGGAGTTGTTCTCCCACAAGAACCACTCGACTGATTCTTCTTCAATATGCGCTTCACCAACATGCAGTGTTACCTTGATTGAGTTAGCTCTCTCACAAATATTTGCGCCTAGAGCCTTTGTATTGAGGGCTATCTGAAAAGGGCTTTGGCTAGGAAGTTGTCTGTGAATGTGGAGTTGGTGGCATGTGAAACCCGCATGTGGAGCCTTGGTTTGTGTGGGAAGCTCACCAAGCTTCATTTCAGTCCTAGATAATGCACTCAAAGGGCATGAAGCCTAGAGTGTGAAAACTGAGTTTCCTTGAGAGCTGCATGGAAGCCTGATGGTGTGTGAAGTTAGTGGGCCAAATGGAGTTGTTCTCCCACAAGAACCACTCGGCTGATTCTTCTTCAATATGCGCTTCAGCAACATGCAGTGTTTTCTTGATTGAATTAGCTCTCACACCAATATTTGGGCCTAGAGCCTTTGCATTGAGGGCTATCTGAAAAGGGCTTTGGCTCGGGAGTTGTCTGTGAATGTGGAGTTGGTGGCATGTGAAACCCGCATGTGGAGCCTTGGTTTGTGAGGGAAGCTCACAAAGCTTCATTTCAGTCCTAGATAATGCACTCAAATGGCATTAAGCCTAGAGTGTGAAAACTGAGTTTCCTTGAGAGCTGCTTGGAAGCCTGATGGTGTGTGAAGTAAGTGAGCCAAATGGAGTTGTTCTCCCACAAGAACCACTCGGCTGATTCTTCTTCAATATGCACTTCACCAACATGCAGTGTTTCCTTGATTGAATTAGCTCTCACACCAATATTTGCGCCTAGAGCCTTTGTATTGAGGGCTATCTGAAAATGGCTTTGGCTAGGAAGTTGTCTGTGAATGTGGAGTTGGTGGCATGTGAAACCCGCATGTGGAGCCTTGGTTTGTGTGGGAAGCTCACCAAGCTTCATTTCAGTCCTAGGTACTCCAAGCACATTAAGCTAACAGTGTGAAAACTGAGTTTCCTTGAGAGCTGCTTGGAAGCCTGATGGTGTGTGAAGTTAGTGATCCAAATGGAGTTGTTCTCCCACAAGAACCACTCGGCTGATTCTTCTTCAATATGCGCTTTACCAGCATGCAGTGTTTCATTGATTGAATTAGCTCTCACACCAATATTTTCGCCTAGAGCCTTTGCATTGAGGGCTATCTGAAAAGGGCTTTGGCGCTGAAGTTGTCTGTGAATGTGGAGCTGGTGGCATGTGAAACCCGCATGTGGAGCATTGGTTTGTGTGGGATGCTCACCAAGCTTCATTTCAGTCCTAGGCACTCAAAGGGCATTAAGCCTAGAGCGTGAAAACTGAGTTTCCTTAAGAGCTACTTGGAAGCCTGATGGTGTGTGACGTTAGTGAGCCAAATGGAGTTGTTCTCCCACAAGAACCACTAGGCTGATTCTTCTTCAATATGCGCTTCACAACATGCAGTGTTTCCTTGATTGAATTAGCTCTCACACCAATATTTGCGCCTAGAGCCTTTGTATTGAGGGCTATCTGAAAACGGCTGTGGCACTGAAGTTGTCTGTAAATGTGGAGTTGGTGGCATGTGAAACCCGCATGTGTAGCATTGGTTTGTGTGGGTTGCTCTACCAGGTTCATTCCTAGATAATGCACTCAAAGGGCATTAAGCCTAGAGTGTGAAAGCTGAGTTTCCTTGAGAGCCGCTTGGAAGCCTGATGGTGTGTGAAGTTAGTGAGCCAAATGGGGTTGTTCTCCCACAAGAACCACTCGACTGATTCTTCTTCAATATGCGCTTCACCAACATGCAGTGTTTCCTTGATTGAGTTAGCTCTCTCACAAATATTTGCGCCTAGAGCCTTTGTATTGAGGGCTATCTGAAAAGGGCTTTGGCTAGGAAGTTGTCTGTGAATGTGGAGTTCGTGGCATGTGAAACCCGCATGTGGAGCATTGGTTTGTGTTTGATGCTCTACCAAGTTCATTCCTAGATAATGCACTCAAAGGGCATTAAGCCTAGGGTGTGAAAGCTGAGTTTCCTTGAGAGCTGCATGGAAGCCTGATGGTGTGTGAAGTAAGTGAGCCAAATTGAGTTGTTCTCCCACAAGAACCACTTGGATGAATCTTCGTCAATATGCGCTTCACAACATGCAGTGTTTCCTTGATTGAATTAGCTCTCACACCAATATTTGCGCCTAGAGCCTTTGTATTGAGGGCTATCTGAAAACGGCTTTGGCGCTGAAGTTGTCTGTGAATGTGGAGTTGGTGGCATGTGAAACCCGCATGTGGAGCCTTGGTTTGTGAGGGAATCTCACCAAGCTTCATTTCAGTCAAAGATAATGCACTCAAAGGGCATTAAGCCTAGAGTGAAAACTGAGTTTCCTTTAGAGCTGCTTGGAAGCCTGATGGTGTGTGAAGTTAGTGAGCCAAATGGAGTTGTTCTCCCACAAGCACCACTCGGCTGATTCTTCTTCAATATGTGCTTCACCAACATGCAGTGTTTCCTTGATTGAATTAGCTCTCACACCAATATTTGCGCCTAGAGCCTTTGTATTGAGGTCTATCTGGAAACGGTTTTGGCTAGGCGGTTGTCTGTGAATGTGGAGTTGGTGGCATGTGAAACCCGCATGTGGAGCGTTGGTTTGTGTGGGAAGCTCACCAAGCTTCATTTCAGTCCTAGGCACTCAAAGGGCATTAAGCCTACAGTGTGAAAACTGAGTTTCCTTGAGAGCTGCTTGGAAGCCTGATGGTGTGTGAAGTAAGTGAGCCAAATGGAGTTGTTCTCCCAAAAGAACCACTCGGCTGATTCTTCTTCAATATGCACTTCGCCAACATGCAGTGTTTCCTTGATTGAATTAGCTCTCACACCAATATTTGCGCCTAGAGCCTTTGTATTGAGGGCTATCTGAAAACGGCTTTGGCGCTGAAGTTGTCTGTGAATGTGGAGTTGGTGGCATGTGAAACCCGCATGTGGAGCATTGGTTTGTGTGGGTTGCTCTACCAGGTTCATTCCTAGATAATGCACTCAAAGGGCATTAAGCCTAGAGTGTGAAAGCTGAGTTTCCTTGAGAGCCGCTAGGAAGCCTGATGGTGTGTGAAGTTAGTGGGCCAAATGGAGTTGTTCTCCCACAAGCACCACTCGGCTGATTCTTTTTCAATATGCGCTTCAGCAACATGCAGTGTTTTCTTGATTGAATTAGCTCTCACACCAATATTTGCGCCTAGAGCCTTTGTATTGAGGGCTATCTGAAAACGGCTTTGGCGCTGAAGTTGTCTGTGAATGTGGAGTTGGTGGCATGTGAAACCCGCATGTGGAGCCTTGGTTTGTGGGGGAAGCTCACCAAGCTTCATTTCAGTCCCAGATAATGCACTCAAAGGGCACTAAGCCTAGAGTGTGAAAACTGAGTTTCCTTGAGAGCTGCTTGGAAGCCTGATGGTGTGTGAAGTTAGTGAGCCAAATGGAGTTGTTCTCCCACAAGAACCACTCGGCTGATTCTTCTTCAATATGCGCTTCACCAACGTTCAGTGTTGCTTGATTGAATTAGCTCTCACACCAATATTTGCGCCTAGAGCCTTTGTATTGAGGGCGATCTGAAAACGACTTTGGCTAGGAAGTTGTCTGTGAATGTGGCATTGGTGGCATGTGAAACTCGCATGTGGAGCCTTGGTTTGTGTGGGATGCTCTACGAAGTTCATAACTAGATAATGCACACAAAAGGCATTAAGCCTAGAGTGTGAAAGCTGAGTTTCCTTGAGAGCTGCTTGGAAGCCTGATGGTGTGTGAAGTTAGTGAGCCAAATGGAGTTGTTCTCCCACAAGAACCACTCGGCTGATTCTTCTTCAATATGTGCTTCACCAACATGCAGTGTTTCCTTGATTGAATTAGCTCTCACACCAATATTTGCGCCTAGAGCCTTTGTATTGAGGGCTATCTGAAAATGGCTTTGGCTAGGAAGTTGTCTGTGAATGTGGAGTTGGTGGCATGTGAAACCCGCATGTGTAGCATTGGTTTGTGTGGGTTGCTCTACCAGGTTCATTCCTAGATAATGCACTCAAAGGGCATTAAGCCTAGAGTGTGAAAGCTGAGTTTCCTTGAGAGCCGCTTGGAAGCCTGATGGTGTGTGAAGTTAGTGAGCCAAATGGGGTTGTTCTCCCACAAGAACCACTCGACTGATTCTTCTTCAATATGCGCTTCACCAACATGAAGTGTTTCCTTGATTGAGTTAGCTCTCTCACAAATATTTGCGCCTAGAGCCTTTGTATTGAGGGCTATCTGAAAAGGGCTTTGGCGCTGAAGTTGTCTGTGAATGTGGAGTTCGTGGCATGTGAAACCCGCATGTGGAGCATTGGTTTGTGTTTGATGCTCTACCAAGTTCATTCCTAGATAATGCACTCAAAGGGCATTAAGCCTAGGGTGTGAAAGCTGAGTTTCCTTGAGAGCTGCATGGAAGCCTGATGGTGTGTGAAGTAAGTGAGCCAAATTGAGTTGTTCTCCCAAAAGAACCACTTGGATGAATCTTCGTCAATATGCGCTTCACAACATGCAGTGTTTCCTTGATTGAATTAGCTCTCACACCAATATTTGCGCCTAGAGCCTTTGTATTGAGGGCTATCTGAAAACGGCTTTGGCGCTGAAGTTGTCTGTGAATGTGGAGTTGGTGGCATGTGAAACCCGCATGTGGAGCCTTGGTTTGTGAGGGAATCTCACCAAGCTTCATTTCAGTCCTAGATAATGCACTCAAAGGGCATTAAGCCTAGAGTGAAAACTGAGTTTCCTTTAGAGCTGGTTGGAAGCCTGATGGTGTGTGAAGTTAGTGAGCCAAATGGAGTTGTTCTCCCACAAGCACCACTCGGCTGATTCTTCTTCAATATGCGCTTCACCAACATGCAGTGTTTCCTTGATTGAATTAGCTCTCACACCAATATTTGCGCCTAGAGCCTTTGTATTGAGGGCTATCTGGAAACGGTTTTGGGACTAGGAAGTTGTCTGTGAATGTGGAGTTGGTGGCATGTGAAACCCGCATGTGGAGCGTTGGTTTGTGTGGGAAGCTCACCAAGCTTCATTTCAGTCCTAGGCACTCAAAGGGCATTAAGCCTACAGTGTGAAAACTGAGTTTCCTTGAGAGCTGCTTGGAAGCCTGATGGTGTGTGAAGTAAGTGAGCCAAATGGAGTTGTTCTCCCAAAAGAACCACTCGGCTGATTCTTCTTCAATATGCACTTCGCCAACATGCAGTGTTTCCTTGATTGAATTAGCTCTCACACCAATATTTGCGCCTAGAGCCTTTGTATTGAGGGCTATCTGAAAACGGCTTTGGCGCTGAAGTTGTCTGTGAATGTGGAGTTGGTGGCATGTGAAACCCGCATGTGGAGCATTGGTTTGTGTGGGTTGCTCTACCAGGTTCATTCCTAGATAATGCACTCAAAGGGCATTAAGCCTAGAGTGTGAAAGCTGAGTTTCCTTGAGAGCCGCTAGGAAGCCTGATGGTGTGTGAAGTTAGTGGGCCAAATGGAGTTGTTCTCCCACAAGCACCACTTGGCTGATTCTTTTTCAATATGCGCTTCAGCAACATGCAGTGTTTTCTTGATTGAATTAGCTCTCACACCAATATTTGCGCCTAGAGCCTTTGTATTGAGGGCTATCTGAAAACGGCTTTGGCGCTGAAGTTGTCTGTGAATGTGGAGTTGGTGGCATGTGAAACCCGCATGTGGAGCCTTGGTTTGTGGGGGAAGCTCACCAAGCTTCATTTCAGTCCCAGATAATGCACTCAAAGGGCACTAAGCCTAGAGTGTGAAAACTGAGTTTCCTTGAGAGCTGCTTGGAAGCCTGATGGTGTGTGAAGTTAGTGAGCCAAATGGAGTTGTTCTCCCACAAGAACCACTCGGCTGATTCTTCTTCAATATGCGCTTCACCAACGTTCAGTGTTGCTTGATTGAATTAGCTCTCACACCAATATTTGCGCCTAGAGCCTTTGTATTGAGGGCGATCTGAAAACGACTTTGGCTAGGAAGTTGTCTGTGAATGTGGCATTGGTGGCATGTGAAACTCGCATGTGGAGCCTTGGTTTGTGTGGGATGCTCTACGAAGTTCATAACTAGATAATGCACACAAAAGGCATTAAGCCTAGAGTGTGAAAGCTGAGTTTCCTTGAGAGCTGCTTGGAAGCCTGATGGTGTGTGAAGTTAGTGAGCCAAATGGAGTTGTTCTCCCACAAGAACCACTCGGCTGATTCTTCTTCAATATGCGCTTCACCAACATGCAGTGTTTCCTTGATTGAATTAGCTCTCACACCAATATTTGCGCCTAGAGCCTTTGTATTGAGGGCTATCTGAAAATGGCTTTGGCTAGGAAGTTGTCTGTGAATGTGGAGTTGGTGGCATGTGAAACCCGCATGTGGAGCCTTGGTTTGTGTGGGAAGCTCACCAAGCTTCATTTCAGTCCTAGGCACTCCAAGCGCATTAAGCCAACAGTGTGAAAACTGAGTTTCCTTGAGAGCTGCTTGGAAGCCTGATGGTGTGTGAAGTTAGTGATCCAAATGGAGTTGTTCTCCCACAAGAACCACTCGGCTGATTCTTCTTCAATATGCGCTTTACCAGCATGCAGTGTTTCATTGATTGAATTAGCTCTCACACCAATATTTGCGCCTAGAGCCTTTGTATTGAGGGCTATCTGAAAACGGCTTTGGCGCTGAAGTTGTCTGTGAATGTGGAGCTGGTGGCATGTGAAACCCGCATGTGGAGCATTGGTTTGTGTGGGATGCTCACCAAGCTTCATTTCAGTCCTAGGCACTCAAAGGGCATGAAGCCTAGAGCGTGAAAACAGAGTTTCCTTAAGAGCTACTTGGAAGCCTGATGGTGTGTGAAGTTAGTGGGCCAAATGGAGTTGTTCTCCCACAAGCACCACTCGGCTGATTCTTCTTCAATATGCGCTTCACCAACGTTCAGTGTTTCTTGATTGAATTAGCTCTCACACCAATATTTGCGCCTAGAGCCTTTGTATTGAGGGCTATCTGAAAACGACTTTGGCTAGAAAGTTGTCTGTGAATGTGGCGTTGGTGGCATGTGAAACCCGCATGTGGAGCCTTGGTTTGTGTGGGATGCTCTACGAAGTTCATTCCTGGATAATGCACACTTAGGGCATTAAGCCTAGAGTGTGAAAGCTGAGTTTCCTTGAGAGCTGCTTGGAAGCCTGATGGTGTGTGAAGTTAGTGAGCCAAATGGAGTTGTTCTCCCAAAAGAACCACTCGGATGATTCTTCTTCAATATGTGCTTCACCAACATGCAGTGTTTCGTTGATTGAATTAGCTCTCACACCAATATTTGCACCTAGAGCCTTTGTATTGAGGGCTATCTGAAAACGGCTGTGGCGCTGAAGTTGTCTGTGAATGTGGAGTTGGTGGAATGGGAAACCCGCATGTGGAGCATTGGTTTGTGTGGGATGCTCACAAAGCTTCATTTCAGTTCTAGGCACTCAAAGGACATTAAGCCTAGAGTGTGAAAGCTGAGTTTCCTTGAGATCTGCATGGAAGCCTGATGGTGTGTGAAGATATTGAGCCAAATGGAGTTGTTGTCCCACAAGAACCACTCTGCTGATTCTTCTTCAATATGCGCTTCACCAACATGCAGTGTTTCCTTGATTGTATTAGCTCTCACACCAATATTGCACCTAGAGCATTTGCTTTTAGGGTTATATGAAAACGACTTTGGCTAGGAAGTTGTCTGTGAATGTGGAGTTGGTGGCATGTGAAACCCGCATGTGGAGCATTGGTTTGTGTTTGATGCTCTACCAAGTTCATTCCTAGACAATGCACTCAAAGGGCATTAAGCCAAGGGTGTGAAAGCTGAGTTTCCTTGAGAGCTGCATGGAAGCCTGATGGTGTGTGAAGTAAGTGAGCCAAATGGAGTTGTTCTCCCACAAGAACCACTCGACTGATTCTTCTTCAATATGCGCTTCACCAACATGCAGTGTTACCTTGATTGAGTTAGCTCTCTCACAAATATTTGCGCCTAGAGCCTTTGTATTGAGGGCTATCTGAAAAGGGCTTTGGCTAGGAAGTTGTCTGTGAATGTGGAGTTGGTGGCATGTGAAACCCGCATGTGGAGCCTTGGTTTGTGTGGGAAGCTCACCAAGCTTCATTTCAGTCCTAGATAATGCACTCAAAGGGCATGAAGCCTAGAGTGTGAAAACTGAGTTTCCTTGAGAGCTGCATGGAAGCCTGATGGTGTGTGAAGTTAGTGGGCCAAATGGAGTTGTTCTCCCACAAGAACCACTCGGCTGATTCTTCTTCAATATGCGCTTCAGCAACATGCAGTGTTTTCTTGATTGAATTAGCTCTCACACCAATATTTGGGCCTAGAGCCTTTGCATTGAGGGCTATCTGAAAAGGGCTTTGGCTCGGGAGTTGTCTGTGAATGTGGAGTTGGTGGCATGTGAAACCCGCATGTGGAGCCTTGGTTTGTGAGGGAAGCTCACAAAGCTTCATTTCAGTCCTAGATAATGCACTCAAATGGCATTAAGCCTAGAGTGTGAAAACTGAGTTTCCTTGAGAGCTGCTTGGAAGCCTGATGGTGTGTGAAGTAAGTGAGCCAAATGGAGTTGTTCTCCCACAAGAACCACTCGGCTGATTCTTCTTCAATATGCACTTCACCAACATGCAGTGTTTCCTTGATTGAATTAGCTCTCACACCAATATTTGCGCCTAGAGCCTTTGTATTGAGGGCTATCTGAAAAGGGCTTTGGCGCTGAAGTTGTCTGTGAATGTTTAGTTGGTCGCATGTGAAACCCGCCTGTGGAGCATTGGTTTGTGAGGGAAGCTCACCAAGATTCCTTTCAGTCCTAGATAATGCACTCAAAGGGCATTAAGCCTAGAGTGTGAAAGCTGAGTTTCCTTGAGAGCTGCTTGGAAGCCTGATGGTGTGTGAAGTTAGTTAGCCAAATGGAGTTGTTCTCCCACAAGAACCACTCGGCTGATTCTTCTTCAATATGCGTTTCACCAACATGCAGTGTTTCCTTGATTGAGTTAGCTCTCTCACCAATATTTGCGCCTAGAGCCTTTGTATTGATGGCTATCTGAAAACGGCTTTGGCTAGGAAGTTGTCTGTGAATGTGGAGTTGGTGGCATGTGAAACCCGCATGTGGAGCCTTGGTTTGTGTGGGATGCTCTACGAAGTTCATTCCTAGATAATGCACACAAAGGGCATTAAGCCTAGAGTGTGAAAGCTGAGTTTCCTTGAGAGCTCTTGGAAGCCTGATGGTGTGTGAAGTTAGTGAGCCAAATGGAGTTGTTCTCCCACAAGAACCTCTCGGCTGATTCTTCTTCAATATGTGCTTCACCAACATAGAGTGTTTCCTTGATTGAATTAACTCTCACACCAATATTTGCACCTAGAGCCCATGCATGGAGGGCTATCTGAAAACGGCTTTGGCGCTGAAGTTGTCTGTGAATGTGGAGTTGGTGGCATGTGAAACCCGCATGTGGAGCCTTGGTTTGTGTGGGAAGCTCACCAAGCTTCATTTCAGTCCTAGATAATGCACTCAAAGGGCATTAAACCTAGAGTGTGAAAGCTGAGTTTCCTTGAGAGCCGCTTGGAAGCCTGATGGTGTGTGAAGTTAGTGAGCCAAATGGGGTTGTTCTCCCACAAGAACCACTTGACTGATTCTTCTTCAATATGCGCTTCACCAACATGCAGTGTTTCCTTGATTGAGTTAGCTCTCTCACAAATATTTGCGCCTAGAGCCTTTGTATTGAGGGCTATCTGAAAAGGGCTTTCGCGCTGAAGTTGTCTGTGAATGTGGAGTTGGTGGCATGTGAAACCCGCATGTGGAGCCTTGGTTTGTGTGGGAAGCTCACCTAGCTTCATTTCAGTCCCAGATAATGCACTCAAAGGGCATTAAGCCTAGAGTGTGAAAACTGAGTTTCCTTGAGAGCTGCTTGGAAGCCTGATGGTGTGTGAAGTTAGTGAGCCAAATGGAGTTGTTCTCCCACAAGAACCACTCGGCTGATTCTTCCCAATATGCGCTTCACCAACGTTCAGTGTTGCTTGATTGAATTAGCTCTCACACCAATATTTGCGCCTAGAGCCTTTGTATTGAGGGCTATCTGAAAACGACTTTGGCTAGAAAGTTGTCTGTGAATGTGGCGTTGGTGGCATGTGAAACCCGCATGTGGAGCCTTGGTTTGTGTGGGATGCTCTACGAAGTTCATTCCTAGATAATGCACACAAAGGGCATTAAGCCTAGAGTGTGAAAGCTGAGTTTCCTTGAGAGCTGCTTGGAAGCCTGATGGTGTGTGAAGTGAGTGAGCCAAATGGAGTTGTTCTCCCACAAGAACCACTCGGCTGATTCTTCTTCAATATGCACTTCACCAACATGCAGTGTTTCCTTGATTGAATTAGCTCTCACACCAATATTTGCGCCTAGAGCCTTTGTATTGAGGGCTATCTGAAAAGGGCTTTGGCGCTGAAGTTGTCTGTGAATGTTTAGTTGGTCGCATGTGAAACCCGCCTGTGGAGCATTGGTTTGTGAGGGAAGTTCACCAAGATTCATTTCAGTCCTAGATAATGCACTCAAAGGGCATTAAGCCTAGAGTGTGAAAGCTGAGTTTCCTTGAGAGCTGCTTGGAAGCCTGATGGTGTGTGAAGTTAGTTAGCCAAATGGAGTTGTTCTCCCACAAGAACCACTCGGCTGATTCTTCTTCAATATGCGTTTCACCAACATGCAGTGTTTCCTTGATTGAGTTAGCTCTCTCACCAATATTTGCGCCTAGAGCCTTTGTATTGAGGGCTATCTGAAAACGGCTTTGGCGCTGAAGTTGTCTGTGAATGTGGAGTTGGTGGCATGTGAAACCCGCATGTGGAGCATTCGTTTGTGAGGGATGCTCACCAAGCTTCATTTCAGTCCTAGGCACTCAAAGGGCAAGAAGCCTAGAGCGTGAAAACTGAGTTTCCTTGAGAGCTACTTGAAAGCCTGATGGTGTGTGACGTTAGTGAGCCAAATGGAGTTGTTCTCCCACAAGAACCATTCGGCTGATTCTTCTTCAATATGCACTTCGCCAACATACAGTGTTTCCTTGATTGAATTAGCTCTCACACCAATATTTGCGCCTAGAGCCTTTGTATTGAGGGCTATCTGAAAACGGCTTTTGCTAGAAAGTTGTCTGTGAATGTGGAGTTGGTGGCATGTGAAACCCGCATGTGGAGCATTGGTTTGTGTGGGTTGCTCTACCAGGTTCATTCCTAGATAATGCACTCAAAGGGCATTAAGCCTAGAGTGTGAAAGCTGAGTTTCCTTGAGAGCTCTTGGAAGCCTGATGGTGTGTGAAGTTAGTGAGCCAAATGGAGTTGTTCTCCCACAAGAACCTCTCGGCTGATTCTTCTTCAATATGTGCTTCACCAACATAGAGTGTTTCCTTGATTGAATTAACTCTCACACCAATATTTGCACCTAGAGCCCATGCATGGGGGGCTATCTGAAAACGGCTTTGGCGCTGAAGTTGTCTGTGAATGTGGAGTTGGTGGCATGTGAAACCCGCATGTGGAGCCTTGGTTTGTGTGGGAAGCTCACCAAGCTTCATTTCAGTCCTAGATAATGCACTCAAAGGGCATTAAGCCTAGAGTGTGAAAGCTGAGTTTCCTTGAGAGCCGCTTGGAAGCCTGATGGTGTGTGAAGTTAGTGAGCCAAATGGGGTTGTTCTCCCACAAGAACCACTTGACTGATTCTTCTTCAATATGCGCTTCACCAACATGCAGTGTTTCCTGGATTGAGTTAGCTCTCTCACAAATATTTGCGCCTAGAGCCTTTGTATTGAGGGCTATCTGAAAAGGGCTTTCGCGCTGAAGTTGTCTGTGAATGTGGAGTTGGTGGCATGTGAAACCCGCATGTGGAGCCTTGGTTTGTGTGGGAAGCTCACCTAGCTTCATTTCAGTCCCAGATAATGCACTCAAAGGGTATTAAGCCTAGAGTGTGAAAACTGAGTTTCCTTGAGAGCTGCTTGGAAGCCTGATGGTGTGTGAAGTTAGTGAGCCAAATGGAGTTGTTCTCCCACAAGAACCACTCGGCTGATTCTTCCCAATATGCGCTTCACCAACGTTCAGTGTTGCTTGATTGAATTAGCTCTCACACCAATATTTGCGCCTAGAGCCTTTGTATTGAGGGCTATCTGAAAACGACTTTGGCTAGAAAGTTGTCTGTGAATGTGGCGTTGGTGGCATGTGAAACCCGCATGTGGAGCCTTGGTTTGTGTGGGATGCTCTACGAAGTTCATTCCTAGATAATGCACACAAAGGGCATTAAGCCTAGAGTGTGAAAGCTGAGTTTCCTTGAGAGCTGCTTGGAAGCCTGATGGTGTGTGAAGTTAGTGAGCCAAATGGAGTTGTTCTCCCACAAGAACCACTCGGCTGATTCTTCTTCAATATGCCCTTCACCAAGACGCAGTGTTTCCTTGATTGAATTAGCTCTCACACCAATATTTGCGCCTAGAGCCTTTGTATTGAGGGCTATCTGAAAACGGCTTTGGCGCTGAAGTTGTCTGTGAATGTGGAGTTGGTGGCATGTGAAACCCGCATGTGGAGCATTCGTTTGTGAGGGATGCTCACCAAGCTTCATTTCAGTCCTAGGCACTCAAAGGGCATGAAGCCTAGAGCGTGAAAACTGAGTTTCCTTGAGAGCTACTTGAAAGCCTGATGGTGTGTGACGTTAGTGAGCCAAATGGAGTTGTTCTCCCACAAGAACCACTCGGCTGATTCTTCTTCAATATGCACTTCGCCAACATGCAGTGTTTCCTTGATTGAATTAGCTCTCACACCAATATTTGCGCCTAGAGCCTTTGTATTGAGGGCTATCTGAAAACGGCTTTGGCTAGAAAGTTGTCTGTGAATGTGGAGTTGGTGGCATGTGAAACCCGCATGTGGAGCATTGGTTTGTGTGGGTTGCTCTACCAGGTTCATTCCTAGATAATGCACTCAAAGGGCATTAAGCCTAGAGTGTGAAAGCTGAGTTTCCTTGAGAGCTCTTGGAAGCCTGATGGTGTGTGAAGTTAGTGAGCCAAATGGAGTTGTTCTCCCACAAGAACCTCTCGGCTGATTCTTCTTCAATATGTGCTTCACCAACATAGAGTGTTTCCTTGATTGAATTAACTCTCACACCAATATTTGCACCTAGAGCCCATGCATGGAGGGCTATCTGAAAACGGCTTTGGCGCTGAAGTTGTCTGTGAATGTGGAGTTGGTGGCATGTGAAACCCGCATGTGGAGCCTTGGTTTGTGTGGGAAGCTCAACAAGCTTCATTTCAGTCCTAGATAATGCACTCAAAGGGCATTAAGCCTAGAGTGTGAAAGCTGAGTTTCCTTGAGAGCCGCTTGGAAGCCTGATGGTGTGTGAAGTTAGTGAGCCAAATGGGGTTGTTCTCCCACAAGAACCACTTGACTGATTCTTCTTCAATATGCGCTTCACCAACATGCAGTGTTTCCTTGATTGAGTTAGCTCTCTCACAAATATTTGCGCCTAGAGCCTTTGTATTGAGGGCTATCTGAAAAGGGCTTTGGCTAGTAAGTTGTCTGTGAATGTGGAGTTGGTGGCATGTGAAACCCGCATGTGGAGCATTCGTTTGTGTGGGAAGCTCACCAAGCTTCATTTCAGTCCTAGGCACTCAAAGGGCATGAAGCCTAGAGTGTGAAAACTGAGTTTCCTTGAGAGATGCTTGGAAGCCTGATGGTGTGTGAAGTTAGTGGGCCAAATGGAGTTGTTCTCCCACAAGCACCACTCGGCTGATTCTTCTTCAATCTGCGCTTCAGCAACATGCAGTGTTTTTTTGATTGAATTAGCTCTCACACCAATATTTGCACCTAGAGCATTTGTATTGAGGGCTATCTGAAAAGGGCTTTCGCCCTGAAGTTGTCTGTGAATGTGGAGTTGGTGGCATGTGAAACCCGCATGTGGAGCCTTGGTTTGTGTGGGAAGCTCACCTAGCTTCATTTCAGTCCCAGATAATACACTCAAAGGGCATTAAGCCTAGAGTGTGAAAACTGAGTTTCCTTGAGAGCTGCTTGGAAGCCTGATGGTGTGTGAAGTTAGTGAGCCAAATGGAGTTGTTCTCCCACAAGAACCACTCGGCTGATTCTTCCCAATATGCGCTTCACCAACGTTCAGTGTTGCTTGATTGAATTAGCTCTCACACCAATATTTGCGCCTAGAGCCTTTGTATTGAGGGCTATCTGAAAACGACTTTGGCAAGAAAGTTGTCTGTGAATGTGGCGTTGGTGGCATGTGAAACCCGCATGTGGAGCCTTGGTTTGTGTGGGATGCTCTACGAAGTTCATTCCTAGATAATGCACTCAAAGGGCATTAAGCCTAGAGTGTGAAAGCTGAGTTTCCTTGAGAGCTGCTTGGAAGCCTGATGGTGTGTGAAGTTAGTGAGCCAAATGGAGTTGTTCTCCCACAAGAACCACTCGGATGATGCTTCTTCAATATGTGCTTCACCTACATGCAGTGTTTCGTTGATTGAATTAGCTCTCACACCAATATTTGCACCTAAAGCCTTTGTATTGAGGGCTATCTGAAAACGGCTGTGGCGCTGAAGTGGTCTGTGAATGTGGAGTTGGTGGCATGGGAAACCCGCATGTGGAGCATTGGTTTGTGTGGGATGCTCACCAAGCTTCATTTCAGTTCTAGGCACTCAAAGGGCATTAAACCTAGAGTGTGAAAGCTGAGTTTCCTTGAGATCTGCATGGAAGCCTGATGGTGTGTGAAGATAGTGAGCCAAATGGAGTTGTTCTCCCACAAGAACCACTTGGCTGAATCTTCTTCAATATGCGCTTCACCAACATGCATGTTTCCTTGATTGAATTAGCTCTCACACCAATATTTGGGCCTAGAGCCTTTGTATTGAGGGCTATCTGAAAACGGCTTTGGCGCTGAAGTTGCCTGTGAATGTGGAGTTGGTGGCATGTGAAACCCGCATGTGGAGCACTGGTTTGTGAGGGAAGCTCACCAAGCTTCATTTCAGTCCTAGATAATGCACTCAAAGTGCGTTAATCCTAGAGTGTGAAAACTTAGTTTCCTTGAGAGCTGATTGGAAGCCTGATGGTGTGTGAGCTTGGTGTGCCAAATGGAGTTGTTCTCCCACAAGCACCACTCGGCTGATTCTTCTTCAATATGCGCTTTACCAACATGCAGTGTTTCGTTGATTGAATTAGCTCTCACACCAATATTTGCGCCTAGAAGCCTTTGCATTGAGGGCTATCTGAAAAGGGCTTTGGCTAGGAAGTTGTCTGTGAATGTGGAGTTGGTGGCATGTGAAACCCGCATGTGGAGCATTGGTATGTGTGGGATGCTCTACCAAGTTCATTCCTAGATAATGCACTCAAAGGGCATTAAGCCTAGGGTGTGAAAACTGAGTTTCCTTGGGAGCTGCTTGGAAGCCTGATGGTGTGTGAAGTTAGTGAGCCGAATGGGGTTGTTCTCCCACAAGAACCACTTGCCTGAATCTTCTTCAATATGCGCTTCACCAACATGCAGTGTTTCGTTGATTGAAGTAGCTTTCATACCAATATTTGCGCCTAGAGCCTTTGTATTGAGGGCTATCTGAAAATGGCTTTGGCGTTGAAGTTGTCTGTGAATGTGGAGTTGGTGGCATGTGAAACCCGCATGTGGAGCATTGGTTTGTGTGGGAAGCTCTACCAGGTTTATTCCTAGATAGTGCACTCAAAGGGCACTAAGCATAGAGTGTGAAAACTGAGTTTCCTTGAGAGCTGCTTGGAAGCCTGATGGTGTGTGAAGTTAGTGAGCCAAATGGAGTTGTTCTCCCACAAGAACCACTCGGCTGATCCTTCTTCAATATGCCCTTCACCAACATGCAGTGTTTCCTTGATTGAGTTAGCTCTCACACCAATATATGTGCCTAGAGCCTTTGTATTGAGGGCTATCTGAAAACGGCTTTGGCTAGGAAGTTGTCTGTGAATGTGGAGTTGGTGATATGTAAAACCCGCATGTGGAGCATTGGTTTGTGTTGGTTGCTCTACCAAGTTCATTCCTAGATAATGCACTCAAAGGGAATTAAGCCTAGGGTGTGAAAGCTGAGTTTCCTTGAGAGCTGCTTGGAAGCCTGATGGTGTGTGAAGTGAGTGAGCCAAATGGAGTTGTTCTCCAACAAGAACCACTCGGCTGATTCTTCTTCTATATGCGCTTCACCAACATGTAGTGTTTGCTTGATTGAGTTAGCTCTCTCACAACCATATTTGCGACTAGAGCCTTTGTATTGAGGGCTATCTGAAAACGTCTTTGTCTAGGGAGTTGTCTGTGAATGTGGAGTTGGTGGCATGTAAAACCCGCATGTGGAGCTTTGGTTTGTGTGGGAAGCTCACCTAGCTTCATTTCAGTCGTAGGCACTGAAAGGACATTAACCCTAGAGTGTGAAAATTGAGTTTCCTTGAGAGCTGCATGGGAGCCTTATGGTGTGTGAAGTTAGTGAGCCAAATGGAGTTGTTCTCCCACAAGAACCACTCGGCTGATTCTTATTCAATATGCGTTTCACCAACATGCAGTGTTTCCTTGATTGAAATAGCTCTCACACCAATATTTGCACATAGAGCCTTTGCATTGAGGGCTATCTGAAAACGGCTTTGGCTAGGAAGTTGTCTGTGAATGTTTTGTTGGTGGCATGTGAAACCCGCATGTGTAGCATTGGTTTGTGTGGGAAACTCACCAAGGTTCATTTCAGTCCTAGATAATGCACTCAAAGGGCATTAAGCCTAGAGTGTGAAAGCTGAGTTTCCTTGAGAGCTGCTTGGAAGCCTGATGGTGTGTGAAGTTAGTGAGCCAAATGGAGTTGTTCTCCCACAAGAACCACTCGGCTGATTCTTCTTCAATATGCGTTTCACCAACATGCAGTGTTTCCTTGATTGAGTTAGCTCTCTCACCAATATTTGCGCCTAGAGCCTTTGTATTGAGGGCTATCTGAAAACGGCTTTGGCTAGGAAGTTGTCTGTGAATGTGGAGTTGGTGGCATGTGAAAACCGCATGTAGAGCCTTGGTTTGTGTGGGATGCTCTACGAAGTTCATAACTAGATAATGCACACAAAGGGCATTAAGCGTAGAGTGTGAAAGCTGAGTTTCCTTGAGAGCTGCTTGGAAGCCTGATGGTGTGTGAAGTACGTGACCAAATGGAGTTGTTCTCCCACAAGAACCACTCGGCTGATTCTTCTTCAATATGCGCTTCACCAACATGCAGTGTTTCCTTGATTGAATTAGCTCTCACACCAATATTTGCGCCTAGAGCCTTTGTATTGAGGGCTATCTGAAAACGGCTTTGGCGCTGAAGTTGTCTGTGAATGTGGAGCTGGTGGCATGTGAAACCCGCATGTGGAGCATTGGTTTGTGAGGGAAGCTCACCAAGCTTCATTTCAGTCCTAGATAATGCATTCAAAGGGCATTAAGCCTAGAGTGTGAAAGCTGAGTTTCCTTGAGAGCCGCTTGGAAGCCTGATGGTGTGTGAAGTTAGTGAGCCAAATGGGGTTGTTCTCCCACAAGAACCACTTGACTGATTCTTCTTCAATATGCGCTTCACCAACATGCAGTGTTTCCTTGATTGAGTTAGCTCTCTCACAAATATTTGCGCCTAGAGCCTTTGCATTGAGGGCTATCTGAAAAGGGCTTTGGCTAGGAAGTTGTCTGTGAATGTGTCGTTGGTGGCATGTGAAACCCGCAAGTGGAGCCTTGGTTTGTGTGGGAAGCTCACCAAGCTTCATTTCAGTCCTAGGCACTCAAAGGGCATGAAGCCTAGAGTGTGAAAACTGAGTTTCCTTGAGAGCTGCTTGGAAGCCTGATGGTGTGTGAAGTTAGTGAGCCAAATGGAGTTGTTCTCCCACAAGAACCACTCGGCTGATTCTTCTTCAATATGTGCTTCACCAACGTTCAGTGTTGCTTGATTGAATTAGCTCTCACAAGAATATTTGCGCCTAGAGACTTTGTATTGAGGGCTATCTGAAAACGACTTTGGCGCTGAAGTTGTCTGTGAATGTGGCGTTGGTGGCATGTGAAACCCGCATGTGGAGCCTTGGTTTGTGTGGGATGCTCTACGAAGTTCATTCCTAGATAATGCACACAAAGGGCATTAAGCCTAGAGTGTGAAAGCTGAGTTTCCTTGAGAGCTGCTTGGAAGCCTGATGGTGTGTGAAGTTAGTGATCCAAATGGAGTTGTTCTCCCACAAGAACCACTCGGATGATTCTTCTTCAATATGTGCTTCACCAACATGCAGTGTTTCCTTGATTGAATTAGCTCTCACACCAATATTTGCACCTAGAGCCTTTGTATTGAGGGCTATCTGAAAATGGCTTTGGCGTTGAAGTTGTCTGTGAATGTGGAGTTGGTGGCATGTGAAACCCGCATGTGGAGCATTCGTTTGTGTGGGACTCTACCAGGTTTATTCCTAGATAGTGCACTCAAAGGGCATTAAGCCTAGAGTGTGAAAAGTGAGTTTCCTTGAGAGCTGCTTGGAAGCCTGATGGTGTGTGAAGTTAGTGAGCCAAATGGAGTTGTTCTCCCACAAGCACCACTCGGCTGATTCTTCTTCAATATGCGCTTCACCAACATGCAGTGTTTCCTTGATTGAGTTAGCTCTCTCAGCAATATTTGCGCCTAGAGCCTTTGTAGTGAGGGCTATCTGAAAACGGCTTTGGCGCTGAAGTTGTCTGTGAATGTGGAGTTGGTGGCATGTGAAAACCGCATGTGGAGCCTTGGTTTTTGTGGGATGCTCACCAAGCTTCATTTCAGTCTTAGATAATGCACTCAAAGGGCATTAAGCCTAGAGTATGAAAACTGAGTTTCCTTGAGAGCTGCTTGGAAGCCTGATGGTGTGTGAATTTAGTGAGCCAAATGGAGTTGTTCTCCCAAATAACCACTCGGATGATTCTTCTTCAATATGCGCTTTACCAACATGCAGTGTTTCCTTGATTGAGCTAGCTCTCACACCAATATATGTGCCTAGAGCCTTTGTATTGAGGGCTATCTGAAAACGGCTTTGGCGCTGAAGTTGTCTGTGAATGTGGCGTTGGTGGCATGTGAAACCCGCATGTGGATCATTTGTTTGTGAGGGATGATCTACCAGGTTCATTCCCAAATAATGCACTCAAATGGCATTAAGCCTAGAGTGTGAAAACTGAGTTTCCTTGAGAGCTCCTTGGAAGCCTGATGGTGTGTGAAGTTAGTGAGCCGAATTTAGTTGTTCTCCCACAAGAACCACTCGGCTGATTCTTCTTCAAGATGCCCTTCACCAAGGTTCAGTGTTGCTTGATTGAATTAGCTCTCACACCAATATTTGCGCCTAGAGCCTTTGTACTGAGGGCTATCTGAAAACGGTTTTGGGACTAGGAAGTTGTCTGTGAATGTGGAGTTGGTGGCATGTGAAACCCGCATGTGGAGCATTGGTTTTTGTGGGAAGATCACCAAGCTTCATTTCAGTCCTAGATAATGCACTCAAAGGGCATTAAGCCTAGAGTGTGAAAGCTGAGTTTCCTTGAGAGCTGCTTGGAAGCCTGATGGTGAGTGAAGTAAGTGAGCCAAATGGAGTTGTTCTCCCACAAGAACCACTCGGCTGATTCTTCTTCAATAAGCGCTTCACCAACATGCAGTGTTTCCTTGATTGAGTTAGCTCTCACACCAATATATGTGCCTAGAGCCTTTGTATTGAGGGCTATCTGAAAACGGCTTTGGCGCTGAAGTTGTCTGTGAATGTGGAGTTGGTGGTATGTAAAACCCGCATGTGGAGCTTTGGTTTGTGTGGGAAGCTCACCAAGGTTCATTTCAGTCGTAGGCACTGAAAGGACATTAACCCTAGAGTGTGAGAACTGAGTTTCCTTGAGAGCTGCATGGGAGCCTGATGGTGTGTGAAGTTAGTGAGCCAAATGGAGTTGTTCTCCCACAAGAACCACTCGGCTGATTCTTCTTCAATATGCCCTTCACCAACATGCAATGTTTCCTTGATTGAATTAGCTCTCACACCAATATTTGCGCCTAGAGCCTTTGTATTGAGGGCTATCTGAAAACGGCTTTGGCTAGGAAGTTGTCTGTGAATGTGGAGTTGGTGGCACGTGAAAACCGCATCTGCAGCATTGGTTTGTGTGGGAAGCTCACCAAGGTTCATTTCAGTCCTAAGCACTCAATGGGCATTAAGCCTAGAGTGTGAAAACTGAGTTTCCTTGAGAGCTGCTTGGAAGCCTGATGGTGTGTGAAGTTAGTGATCCAAATGGAGTTGTTCTCCCACAAGAACCACTCGGATGATTCTTCTTCAATATGTGCTTCACCAACATGCAGTGTTTCCTTGATTGAATTAGCTCTCACACCAATATTTGCACCTAGAGCCTTTGTATTGAGGGCTATCTGAAAACGGCTGTGGCGCTGAAGTGGTCTGTGAATGTGGAGTTGGTGGCATGGGAAACCCGCATGTGGAGCATTGGTTTGTGTGGGATGCTCACCAAGCTTCATTTCAGTTCTAGGCACTCAAAGGGCATTAAGCCTAGAGTGTGAAAGCTGAGTTTCCTTGAGATCTGCATGGAAGCCTGATGGTGTGTGAAGATAGTGAGCCAAATGGAGTTGTTGTCCCACAAGAACCACTCGGCTGATTCTTCTTCAATATGCGCTTTACCAACATCCAGTGTTTCGTTGATTGAATTAGCTCTCACACCAATATTTGCGCCTAGAAGTTTTTGCATTGATGGCTATCTGAAAAGGGCTTTGGCTAGGAAGTTGTCTGTGAATGTGGAGTTGGTGGCATGTGAAACCCGCATGCACAGCTTTGGTTTGTGTTTGATGCTCTACCAAGTTCATTCCTAGATAATGCACTCAAAGGGCATTAAGCCTAGGGTGTGAAAACTGAGTTTCCTTGAGAGCTGCTTGGAAGCCTGATGGTGTGTGAAGTTAGTGAGCCGAATGGAGTTGTTCTCCCACAAGAACCACTCGGCTGATTCTTCTTCAATATGCGCTTCACCAACATGCAGTGTTTCGTTGATTGAAGTAGCTCTCATACCAATAGTTGCGCCTAGAGCCTTTGTATTGAGGGCTATCTGAAAATGGCTTTGGCGTTGAAGTTGTCTGTGAATGTGGAGTTGGTGGCATGTGAAACCCGCATGTGGAGCATTCGTTTGTGTGGGACTCTACCAGGTTTATTCCTAGATAGTGCACTCAAAGGGCATTAAGCCTAGAGTGTGAAAAGTGAGTTTCCTTGAGAGCTGCTTGGAAGCCTGATGGTGTGTGAAGTTAGTGAGCCAAATGGAGTTGTTCTCCCACAAGCACCACTCGGCTGATTCTTCTTCAATATGCGCTTCACCAACATGCAGTGTTTCCTTGATTGAGTTAGCTCTCTCAGCAATATTTGCGCCTAGAGCCTTTGTAGTGAGGGCTATCTGAAAACGGCTTTGGCGCTGAAGTTGTCTGTGAATGTGGAGTTGGTGGCATGTGAAACCCGCATGTGGAGCCTTGGTTTTTGTGGGATGCTCACCAAGCTTCATTTCAGTCTTAGATAATGCACTCAAAGGGCATTAAGCCTAGAGTATGAAAACTGAGTTTCCTTGAGAGCTGCTTGGAAGCCTGATGGTGTGTGAAGTTAGTGAGCCAAATGGAGTTGTTCTCCCAAATAACCACTCGGCTGATTCTTCTTCAATATGCGCTTTACCAACATGCAGTGTTTCCTTGATTGAGCTAGCTCTCACACCAATATATGTGCCTAGAGCCTTTGTATTGAGGGCTATCTGAAAACGGCTTTGGCGCTGAAGTTGTCTGTGAATGTGGCGTTGGTGGCATGTGAAACCCGCATGTGGATCATTTGTTTGTGAGGGATGATCTACCAGGTTCATTCCCAAATAATGCACTCAAATGGCATTAAGCCTAGAGTGTGAAAACTGAGTTTCCTTGAGAGCTCCTTGGAAGCCTGATGGTGTGTGAAGTTAGTGAGCCGAATTTAGTTGTTCTCCCACAAGAACCACTCGGCTGATTCTTCTTCAAGATGTGCTTCACCAAGGTTCAGTGTTGCTTGATTGAATTAGCTCTCACACCAATATTTGCGCCTAGAGCCTTTGTACTGAGGGCTATCTGAAAACGGTTTTGGGACTAGGAAGTTGTCTGTGAATGTGGAGTTGGTGGCATGTGAAACCCGCATGTGGAGCATTGGTTTTTGTGGGAAGATCACCAAGCTTCATTTCAGTCCTAGATAATGCACTCAAAGGGCATTAAGCCTAGAGTGTGAAAGCTGAGTTTCCTTGAGAGCTGCTTGGAAGCCTGATGGTGAGTGAAGTAAGTGAGCCAAATGGAGTTGTTCTCCCACAAGAACCACTCGGCTGATTCTTCTTCAATAAGCGCTTCACCAACATGCAGTGTTTCCTTGATTGAGTTAGCTCTCACACCAATATATGTGCCTAGAGCGTTTGTATTGAGGGCTATCTGAAAACGGCTTTGGCGCTGAAGTTGTCTGTGAATGTGGAGTTGGTGGTATGTAAAACCCGCATGTGGAGCTTTGGTTTGTGTGGGAAGCTCACCAAGGTTCATTTCAGTCGTAGGCACTGAAAGGACATTAACCCTAGAGTGTGAGAACTGAGTTTCTTTGAGAGCTGCATGGGAGCCTGATGGTGTGTGAAGTTAGTGAGCCAAATGGAGTTGTTCTCCCACAAGAACCACTCGGCTGATTCTTCTTCAATATGCCCTTCACCAACATGCAATGTTTCCTTGATTGAATTAGCTCTCACACCAATATTTGCGCCTAGAGCCTTTGTATTGAGGGCTATCTGAAAAAGGCTTTGGCGCTGAAGTTGTCTGTGAATGTGGAGTTGGTGGCATGTGAAAACCGCATCTGCAGCATTGGTTTGTGTGGGAAGCTCACCAAGGTTCATTTCAGTCCTAGGCACTCAATGGGCATTAAGCCTAGAGTGTGAAAACTGAGTTTCCTTGAGAGCTGCTTGGAAGCCTGATGGTGTGTGAAGTTAGTAAGCCAAATGGAGTTGTTCTCCCACAAGAACCACTCGGCTGATTCTTCTTCAATATGCGCTTCACCAACATGCAGTGTTTCCTTGATTGAATTAGCTCTCACACCAATATTTGCACATAGAGCCTTTGTATTGAGGGCTATCTGAAAACGGCTTTGGCGCTGAAGTTGTCTGTGAATATGGCGTTGGTGGCATGTGAAACCCGCATGTGGAGCATTGGTTTGTGTGGGATGCTCTACTAAGTTCATTCCTAGATGATGCACTCAAAGGGCATTAACCCTAAACTGTGAAAACTGAGTTTCCTTGAGAGCTGCTTGGAAGCCTGATGGTGTGTGAAGTTAGTGAGCCAAATGGAGTTGTTCTCCCACAAGAACCACTCGGCTGATTCTTCTTCAATATGCGCTTTACCAACATGCAGTGTTTCCTTGATTGAATTAGCTCTCACACCAATATTTGCGCCTAGAGCCTTTGTATTGAGGGCTATCTGAAAATGGCTTTGGCGCTGAAGTTGTCTGTGAATGTGGAGTTGGTGGCATTTGAAACCCGCATGCGCAGCATTGGTTTGTGTGGGAAGCTCACCAAGGTTCATTTCAGTCCTAGGCACTGAAAGGGCATTAACCCTAAAGTGTGAAAATTGAGTTTCCTTGAGAGCTGCATGGGAGCCTTATGGTGTGTGAAGTTAGTAAGTCAAATGGAGTTGTTCTCCCACAAGAACCACTCGGCTGATTCTTCTTCAATATGCGCTTCACCAACATGCAGTGTTTCCTTGATTGAATTAGCTCTCACACCAATATTTGCGCCTAGAGCCTTTGTATTGAGGGCTATCTGAAAACGGCTTTGGCGCTGAAGTTGTCTGTGAATGTGGAGTTGGTGGCATGTGAAACCCGCTTGCGCAGCATTGGTTTGTGTGGGAAGCTCACCAAACTTCATATCAGTCCTAGATAATGCACTCAAAGGGCATTAAGCCTAGAGTGTGAAAGCTGAGTTTCCTTGAGAGCTGCTTGGAAGCCTGATGGTGTGTGAAGAAAGTGAGCCAAATGGAGTTGTTCTCCCACAAGAACCACTCGGCTGATTCTTCTTCAATATGCGCTTCACCAACGTGCAGCGTTGCTTGATTGAATTAGCTCTCACACCAATATTTGCGTCTAGAGCCTTTGTATTGAGGGCTATCTGAAAACGACTTTGCCTAGGGAGTTGTCTGTGAATGTGGAGTTGGTGGCTTGTGAAAGCAGCATGCGCAGCTTTGGTTTGTGTGGGAAGCTCACCAAGCTTCATTTCAGTCCTAGATAACGCACTCAAAGGGCATTAAGCCTAGAGTGTGAAAACTGAGTTTCCTTGACAGCTGCATGGAAGCCGGATGGTGTTTGAAGTAAGTGAGCCAAATGGAGTTGTTCTCCCACAAGAACCACTCGGCTGATTCTTCTTCAATATGGGCTTCACCAACATGCAGTGTTTCCTTGATTGAGTTGGCTCTCACACCAATATATGTGCCTAGAGCCTTTGTATTGAGGGCTATCTGAAAACGGCTTTGGCTAGGAAGTTGTCTGTGAATGTGGAGTTGGTGGCATGTGAAACCCGCATGTGGAGCCTTGGTTTGTGTGGGAAGCTCTTCAAACTTCATTTCAGTCCTAGATAATGCACTCAAAGGGCATTAAGCCTAGAGTGTGAAAACTGAGTTTCCTTGAGAGCTGCTTGGAAGCCTGATCTTGTGTGAAGTTAGTGAGCCAAATGGAGTTGTTCTCCCACAAGAACCACTCGGCTGATTCTTCTTCAATATGCGCTTCACCAACATGCAGTGTTTCCTTGATTGAATTAGCTCTCACACCAATATTTGTGCCTAGAGCGTTTGTATTGAGGGCTATCTGAAAACGGCTTTGGCGCTGAAGTTGTCTGTGAATGTGGAGTTGGTGGCATGTGAAACCCGCATGTGGATCCTTGGTTTGTGTGGGAAGCTCTACCAGGTTCATTCCTAGATAATGCACTCAAAGGGCATTAAGCCTAGAGTGTGAAAGCTGAGTTTCCTTGAGAGCTGCTTGGAAGCCTGATCGTGTGTGAAGTAAGTGAGCCAAATGGAGTTGTTCTCCCACAAGAACCACTCGGCTGATTCTTCTTCAATATGTGCTTCAGAAACGTGCAGTGTTGCTTGATTGAATTAGCTCTCACACCAATATTTGCATCTACAGCCTTTGTATTGAGGGCTATCTGAAAACGGCTTTGGCGCTGAAGTTGTCTGTGAATGTGGAGTTGGTGGCATGTGAAACCCGCATGTGTAGCATTGGTTTGTGTGGGATGCTCTACCAGGTTCATTCCTAAATAATGCACTCAAAGGGCATTAAGCCTAGAGTGTGAAAACTGAGTTTCCTTGAGAGCTGCTTGGAAGCCTGATGGTGTGTGAAGTTAGTGAGCCAAATGGAGTTGTTCTCCCACAAGCACCACTCGGCTGATTCTTCTTCAATATGCGCTTCGCCAACATGCAGTGTTTCCTTGATTGAGTTAGCTCTCTAACAAATATTTGCGCCTAGAGCCTTTGTATTGAGGGCTATCTGAAAACGGCTTTGGCGCTGAAGTTGTCTGTGAACGTGGAGTTGGTGGCATGTGAAAACCGCATGTGCAGCATTAGATTGTTTTAAAGCTCAATATGCTTCATTTCAGTCCTCGGAACTCAAAGGGCATGAACCATAGAATGTCAAAACTGAGTTTCCTTGATAGATGCTTGGAAGCCTGATGGTGTGTGAAATTAGTGAGCCAAATGGAGTTGTTCTCCCACAAGAACCACTCGGCTGATTCTTCTTCAATATGCGCTTCACCAACATGCAGTGTTTCCTTGATTGAATTAGCTCTCACACCAATATTTGCACCTAGATCCTTTGTATTGAGGGCTATCTGAAAACGGCTTTGGCTAGGAATTTGTCTGTGAATGTGGCGTTGGTGGCATGTGAAACCCGCATGTGGAGCATTGGTTTGTGTTTGATGCTCTACCAAGTTCATTCCTAGACAATGCACTCAAAGGGCATTAAGCCTAGAGTGTGAAAACTGAGTTTCCTTGAGAGCTGCTTGGAAGCCTGATGGTGTGTGAAGTAAGTGAGTCAAATGGAGTTGTTCTCCCACAAGAACCACTCGGATGATTCTTCTTCAATATGCGCTTTACCAACATGCAGTGTTTCCTTGATTCAGTTTGCTCTCACACCAATATATGTGCCTAGAGCCTTTGTATAGAGGGCTATCTGAAAACGGCTTTGGCGCTGAAGTTGTCTGTGAATGTGGAGTTGGTGGCATGTGAAACCCGCATGTGGAGCATTGGTTTATGTGGGAAGCTCACCAAGCTTCATTTCAGTCCTAGATAATGCCCTCAAAGGGCATTAAGCCTAGAGTGTGAAAGCTGAGTTTCCTTGACAGCTGCTTGGAAGCCTGATGGTGTGTGAAGTTAGTGAGCCAAATGGAGTTGTTCTCCCACAAGAACCACTCGGCTGATTCTTCTTCAATATGCGCTTTACCAACATGCAGTGTTTCCTTGATTGAATTAGCTCTCACACCAATATTTGCGCCTAGAGCCTTTGTGTTGAGGGCTATCTGAAAACGGCTTTGGTGCTGAAGTTTTCTGTGAATGTGGAGTTGGTGGCATTTGAAACCCGCATGCGCAGCATTGGCTTTTGTGGGAAGCTCACCAAGCTTCATTTCAGTCCTAGGCCCTGAAAGGGCATTAACCCTAGAGTGTGAAAATTGAGTTTCCTTGAGAGCTGCATGTGAGCCTGATGGTGTGTGAAGTTAGTAAGTCAAATGGAGTTTTTCTCCCACAAGAACCACTCGGCTGATTCTTCTTCAATATGCGCTTCACCAACATGCAATGTTTCCTTGATTGAATTAGCTATCACACCAATATTTGCGCCTAGAGCCTTTGTATTGAGGGCTATCTGAAAACGACTTTGCCTAGGGAGTTGTCTGTGAATGTGGAGTTGGTGGCTTGTGAAACCCGCATGCGCAGCTTTGGTTTGTGTGGGAAGCTCACCAAGCTTCATTTCAGTCCTAGATAACGCACTCAAAGGCCATTAAGCCTAGAGTGTGAAAACTGAGTTTCCTTGACAGCTGCTTGGAAGCCGGATGGTGTTTGAAGTAAGTGAGCCAAATGGAGTTGTTCTCCCACAAGAACCACTCGGCTGATTCTTCTTCAATATGCGCTTCACCAACATGCAGTGTTTCCTTGATTGAGTTGGCTCTCACACCAATATATGTGCCTAGAGCCTTTGTATTGAGGGCTATCTGAAAACGGCTTTGGCGCTGAAGTTGTCTGTGAATGTGGAGTTGGTGGCATGTGAAACCCGCATGTGGAGCCTTGGTTTGTGTGGGAAGCTCTTCAAACTTCATTTCAGTCCTAGATAATGCACTCAAAGGGCATTAAGCCTAGAGTGTGAAAACTGAGTTTCCTTGAGAGCTGCTTGGAAGCCTGATCTTGTGTGAAGTTAGTGAGCCAAATGGAGTTGTTCTCCCACAAGAACCACTCGGCTGATTCTTCTTCAATATGCGCTTCACCAACATGCAGTGTTTCCTTGATTGAATTAGCTCTCACACCAATATTTGTGCCTAGAGCGTTTGTATTGAGGGCTATCTGAAAACGGCTTTGGCGCTGAAGTTGTCTGTGAATGTGGAGTTGGTGGCATGTGAAACCCGCATGTGGATCCTTGGTTTATGTGGGAAGCTCTACCAGGTTCATTCCTAGATAATGCACTCAAAGGGCATTAAGCCTAGAGTGTGAAAGCTGAGTTTCCTTGAGAGCTGCTTGGAAGCCTGATCGTGTGTGAAGTAAGTGAGCCAAATGGAGTTGTTCTCCCACAAGAACAACTCGGCTGATTCTTCTTCAATATGCGCTTTTCCAACATGCAGTGTTTCCTTGATTGAGTTAGCTCTCACAGCAATATATGTGCCTAGAGCCTTTGTATTGAGGGCTATCTGAAAACGGCTTTGGCGCTGAAGTTGTCTGTGAATGTGGAGTTGGTGGCATGTGAAACCCGCATGTGGAGCATTGGTTTGTGTGGGAAGCTCACTAATTTTCATTTCAGTCCTAGGCCCTCAAAGGGCATTAAGCCTAGGGTGTGAAAGCTGAGTTTCCTTGAGAGCTGCTTGGAAGCTTGATATTGTGTGAAGTGAGTGAGCCAAATGGAGTTGTTCTCCCACAAGAACCACTCGGCTGATTCTTCTTCAATATGCGCAGTACCAACATGCAGTGTTTCCTTAATTGAAATAGCTCTCACACCAATATTTGCGCCTAGAGCCTTTGTATTGAGGGCTATCTGAAAACGACTTTGCCTAGGGAGTTGTCTGTGAATGTGGAGTTGGTGGCTTGTGAAACCCGCATGCACAGCTTTGGTTTGTGTGGGAAGCTCACCAAGCTTCATTTCAGTCCTAGATAACGCACTCAAATGGCATTAAGCCTAGAGTGTGAAAGCTGAGTTTCCTTGAGAGCCGCTTGGAAGCCTGATGGTGTGTGAAGTGAGCCAAATGGAGTTGTTCTCCCACAAGAACCACTCGGCTGATTCTTCTTCAATATGCGCTTCACCAACATGCAGTGTTTTCTTGATTGAGTTAGCTCTCACACCAATATATGCGTCTAGAGCCTTTGCATTGAGGGCTATCTGAAAACCTCTTTGCCTAGGGAGTTGTCTGTGAATGTGGAGTTGGTGGCCTGTGAAATCCGCATGCGCAGCATTGGTTTGAGTGGGAAGCTCACGAAGTTCATTTCAGTCCTAGGCACTTAAAGGGCATTAAGCCTAGAGTGTGAAAGCTGAGTTTCCTTGAAAGCTGCTTGGAAGCCTGATGGTGTGTGAAGTGAGCCAAATGGAGTTGTTCTCCCAAAAGAACCACCCGGCTGATTCTTCTTCAATATGCGCTTCACCAACGTGCAGTGTTGCTTGATTGAATTAGCTCTCACACCAATATTTTGCTTAGAGCCTTTGTATTGAGGACCATCTGAAAACGGCTTTGGCTAGGAAGCTGTCTGTGAATGTGGAGTTGGTGGCATGTGAAACCCGCATGTGGATCCTTGAATTGTGTGGGAAGCTCACCAAGCTTCATTTCAGTCCTAGATAATGCACTCAAAGGGCATTAAGCCTAGAGTGTGAAAACTGAGTTTCCTTGAGAGCTGCTTGGAAGCCTGATGGTGTGTGAAGTTCGTGAGCCAAATGGAGTTGTTCTCCCACAAGAACCACTCGGCTGATTCTTCTTCAATATGCGCTTTACCAACATGCAGTGTTTCCTTGATTGAATTAGCTCTCACACCAATATTTGCGCCTAGAGCCTTTGTGTTGAGGGCTATCTGAAAACGGCTTTGGTGCTGAAGTTTTCTGTGAATGTGGAGTTGGTGGCATGTGAAACCCGCATGCGCAGCATTGGCTTTTGTGGGAAGCTCACCAAGCTTCATTTCAGTCCTAGGCCCTGAAAGGGCATTAACCCTAGAGTGTGAAAATTGAGTTTCCTTGAGAGCTGCATGTGAGCCTGATGGTGTGTGAAGTTAGTGAGCCAAATGGAGTTTTTCTCCCACAAGAACCACTCGGCTGATTCTTCTTCAATATGCGCTTCACCAACATGCAATGTTTCCTTGATTGAATTAGCTATCACACCAATATTTGCGCCTAGAGCCTTTGTATTGAGGGCTATCTGAAAACGGCTTTGGCGCTGAAGTTGTCTGTGAATGTGGAGTTGGTGGCATGTGAAACCCGCTTGCGCAGCATTGGTTTGTGTGTGAAGCTCACCAAACTTAATTTCAGTCCTAGATAATGCACTCAAAGGGCATTAAGCCTAGAGTGTGAAAGCTGAGTTTCCTTGAGAGCTGCATGGAAGCCTGATGGTGTGTGAAGTGAGTAAGCCAAATGGAGTTGTTCTCCCACAGGAACCACTCGGCTGATTCTTCTTCAATATGCGCTTCACCAACATGCAGTGTTTCCTTGATTGAATTAGCTCTCACACCAATATTTGCGCCTAGAGCCTTTGTATTGAGGGCTATCTGAAAACGACTTTGCCTAGGGAGTTGTCTGTGAATGTGGAGTTGGTGGCTTGTGAAACCCGCATGCACAGCTTTGGTTTGTGTGGGAAGCTCACCAAGCTTCATTTCAGTCCTAGATAACGCACTCAAAGGGCATTAAGCCTAGAGTGTGAAAACTGAGTTTCCTTGACAGCTGCTTGGAAGCCGGATGGTGTTTGAAGTAAGTGAGCCAAATGGAGTTGTTCTCCCACAAGAACCACTCGGCTGATTCTTCTTCAATATGGGCTTCACCAACATGCAGTGTTTCCTTGATTGAGTTAGCTCTCACACCAATATATGTGCCTAGAGCCTTTGTATTGAGGGCTATCTGAAAACGGCTTTGGCGCTGAAGTTGTCTGTGAATGTGGAGTTGGTGGCATGTGAAACCCGCATGTGGAGCCTTGGTTTGTGTGGGAAGCTCTTCAAACTTCATTTCAGTCCTTGATAATGCACTCAAAGGGCATTAAGCCTAGAGTGTGAAAACTGAGTTTCCTTGAGAGCTGCTTGGAAGCCTGATCTTGTGTGAAGTTAGTGAGCCAAATGGAGTTGTTCTCCCACAAGAACCACTCGGCTGATTCTTCTTCAATGTGCGCTTCACCAACATGCAGTGTTTCCTTGATTGAATTAGCTCTCACACCAATATTTGTGCCTAGAGCGTTTGTATTGAGGGCTATCTGAAAACGGCTTTGGCGCTGAAGTTGTCTGTGAATGTGGAGTTGGTGGCATGTGAAACCCGCATGTGGATCCTTGGTTTGTGTGGGAAGCTCTACCAGGATCATTCCTAGATAATGCACTCAAAGGGCATTAAGCCTAGAGTGTGAAAGCTGAGTTTCCTTGAGAGCTGCTTGGAAGCCTGATCGTGTGTGAAGTAAGTGAGCCAAATGGAGTTGTTCTCCCACAAGAACAACTCGGCTGATTCTTCTTCAATATGCGCTTTACCAACATGCAGTGTTTCCTTGATTGAGTTAGCTCTCACAGCAATATATGTGCCTAGAGCCTTTGTATTGAGGGCTATCTGAAAATGGCTTTGGCTAGGAAGTTGTCTGTGAATGTGGAGTTGGTGGCATGTGAAACCCGCATGTGGAGCATTGGTTTGTGTGGGAAGCTCACTAATTTTCATTTCAGTCCTAGGCCCTCAAAGGGCATTAAGCCTAGGGTGTGAAAGCTGAGTTTCCTTGAGAGCTGCTTGGAAGCTTGATATTGTGTGAAGTGAGTGAGCCAAATGGAGTTGTTCTCCCACAAGAACCACTCGGCTGATTCTTCTTCAATATGCGCAGTACCAACATGCAGTGTTTCCTTAATTGAAATAGCTCTCACACCAATATTTGCGCCTAGAGCCTTTGTATTGAGGGCTATCTGAAAACGACTTTGCCTAGGGAGTTGTCTGTGAATGTGGAGTTGGTGGCTTGTGAAACCCGCATGCACAGCTTTGGTTTGTGTGGGAAGCTCACCAAGCTTCATTTCAGTCCTAGATAACGCACTCAAATGGCATTAAGCCTAGAGTGTGAAAGCTGAGTTTCCTTGAGAGCCGCTTGGAAGCCTGATGGTGTGTGAAGTGAGCCAAATGGAGTTGTTCTCCCACAAGAACCACTCGGCTGATTCTTCTTCAATATGCGCTTTAGCAACATGCAGTGTTTTCTTGATTGAGTTAGCTCTCACACCAATATATGCGTCTAGAGCCTTTGTATTGAGGGCTATCTGAAAACGGTTTTCCGCTGAAGTTGTCTGTGAATGTGGAGTTGGTGGCATGTGAAACCCGCATGTGGAGCCTTGGTTTGTGTGGGAAGCTAACCAACCTTCATTTCAGTCATAGATAATGCACTCAAAGGGCATTAAGCCTAGAGTGTGAAAACTGAGTTTCCTTGACAGCTGCTTGGAAGCCTGATGGTGTGTGAAGTAAGTGAGCCAAATGGAGTTGTTCTCCCACAAGAACCACTCGGCTGATTCTACTTCAATATGCGCTTCACCAACATGCAGTGTTTCCTTGATTGAGTTAGCTCTCACACCTATATTTGCCCCTAGAGCCTTTGTATTGAGGGCTATCTGAAAACCTCTTTGCCTAGGGAGTTGTCTGTGAATGTGGAGTTGGTGGCCTGTGAAATCCGCATGCGCAGCATTGGTTTGAGTGGGAAGCTCACGAAGTTCATTTCAGTCCTAGGCACTTAAAGGGCAATAAGCCTAGAGTGTGAAAGCTGAGTTTCCTTGAGAGCTGCTTGGAAGCCTGATGGTGTGTGAAGTAAGTGAGCCAAATGGAGTTGTTCTCCCACAAGAACCACTCGGCTGATTCTTCTTCAATATGCGCTTTACCAACATGCAGTGTTTCCTTGATTGAATTAGCTCTCACACCAATATTTGCGCCTAGAGCCTTTGTGTTGAGGGCTATCTGAAAACGGCTTTGGTGCTGAAGTTTTCTGTGAATGTGGAGTTGGTGGCATTTGAAACCCGCATGCGCAGCATTGGCTTTTGTGGGAAGCTCACCAAGCTTCATTTCAGTCCTAGGCACTTAAAGGGCATTAACCCTAGAGTGTGAAAATTGAGTTTCCTTGAGAGCTGCATGTGAGCCTGATGGTGTGTGAAGTTAGTAAGTCAAATGGAGTTTTTCTCCCACAAGAACCACTCGGCTGATTCTTCTTCAATATGCGCTTCACCAACATGCAATGTTTCCTTGATTGAATTAGCTATCACACCAATATTTGCGCCTAGAGCCTTTGTATTGAGGGCTATCTGAAAACGGCTTTGGCGCTGAAGTTGTCTGTGAATGTGGAGTTGGTGGCATGTGAAACCCGCTTGCGCAGCATTGGTTTGTGTGGGAAGCTCACCAAACTTAATTTCAGTCCTAGATAATGCACTCAAAGGGCATTAAGCCTAGAGTGTGAAAGCTGAGTTTCCTTGAGAGCTGCTTGGAAGCCTGATGGTGTGTGAAGTGAGTAAGCCAAATGGAGTTGTTCTCCCACAGGAACCACTCGGCTGATTCTTCTTCAATATGCGCTTCACCAACATGCAGTGTTTCCTTGATTGAATTAGCTCTCACACCAATATTTGCGCCTAGAGCCTTTGTATTGAGGGCTATCTGAAAACGACTTTGCCTAGGGAGTTGTCTGTGAATGTGGAGTTGGTGGCTTGTGAAACCCGCATGCGCAGCTTTGGTTTGTGTGGGAAGCTCACCAAGCTTCATTTCAGTCCTAGATAACGCACTCAAAGGGCATTAAGCCTAGAGTGTGAAAACTGAGTTTCCTTGACAGCTGCTTGGAAGCCGGATGGTGTTTGAAGTAAGTGAGCCAAATGGAGTTGTTCTCCCACAAGAACCACTCGGCTGATTCTTCTTCAATATGGGCTTCACCAACATGCAGTGTTTCCTTGATTGAGTTGGCTCTCACACCAATATATGTGCCTAGAGCCTTTGTATTGAGGGCTATCTGAAAACGGCTTTGGCTAGGAAGTTGTCTGTGAATGTGGAGTTGGTGGCATGTGAAACCCGCATGTGGAGCCTTGGTTTGTGTGGGAAGCTCTTCAAACTTCATTTCAGTCCTAGATAATGCACTCAAAGGGCATTAAGCCTAGAGTGTGAAAACTGAGTTTCCTTGAGAGCTGCTTGGAAGCCTGATCTTGTGTGAAGTTAGTGAGCCAAATGGAGTTGTTCTCCCACAAGAACCACTCGGCTGATTCTTCTTCAATATGCGCTTCACCAACATGCAGTGTTTCCTTGATTGAATTAGCTCTCACACGAATATTTGTGCCTAGAGCGTTTGTATTGAGGGCTATCTGAAAACGGCTTTGGCGCTGAAGTTGTCTGTGAATGTGGAGTTGGTGGCATGTGAAACCCGCATGTGGATCCTTGGTTTGTGTGGGAAGCTGTACCAGGTTCATTCCTAGATAATGCACTCAAAGGGCATTAAGCCTAGAGTGTGAAAGCTGAGTTTCCTTGAGAGCTGCTTGGAAGCCTGATCGTGTGTGAAGTAAGTGAGCCAAATGGAGTTGTTCTCCCACAAGAACCACTCGGCTGATTCTTCTTCAATATGCGCTTTACCAACATGCAGTGTTTCCTTGATTGAGTTAGCTCTCACAGCAATATATGTGCCTAGAGCCTTTGTATTGAGGGCTATCTGAAAACGGCTTTGGCGCTGAAGTTGTCTGTGAATGTGGAGTTGGTGGCATGTGAAACCCGCATGCACAGCTTTGGTTTGTGTGGGAAGCTCACCAAGCTTCATTTCAGTCCTAGATAACGCACTCAAATGGCATTAAGCCTAGAGTGTGAAAGCTGAGTTTCCTTGAGAGCCGCTTGGAAGCCTGATGGTGTGTGAAGTGAGCCAAATGGAGTTGTTCTCCCACAAGAACCACTCGGCTGATTCTTCTTCAATATGCGCTTTAGCAACATGCAGTGTTTTCTTGATTGAGTTAGCTCTCACACCAATATATGCGTCTAGAGCCTTTGTATTGAGGGCTATCTGAAAACGGTTTTCCGCTGAAATTGTCTGTGAATGTGGAGTTGGTGGCATGTGAAACCCGCATGTGGAGCCTTGGTTTGTGTGGGAAGCTCACCAAGCTTCATTTCAGTCCTAGATAATGCACTCAAAGGGCATTAAGCCTAGAGTGTGAAAACTGAGTTTCCTTGACAGCTGCTTGGAAGCCTGATGGTGTGTGAAGTAAGTGAGCCAAATGGAGTTGTTCTCCCACAAGAACCACTCGGCTGATTCTACTTCAATATGCGCTTCACCAACATGCAGTGTTTCCTTGATTGAGTTAGCTCTCTCACCAGTATTTGCGCCTAGAGCCTTTGTATTGAGGGCTATATGAAAACAGTTGTGGCGCTGAAGTTGCCTGTGAATGTGGAGTTGGTGGCATGTGAAACCCGCATGTGGAGCATTCGTTTGTGTGGGATGCTCTACCAGGTTCATTTCAGTGCTAGCCAAAGAAAGGGCACTAAGCATAGAGTGTGAAAACTGAGTTTCCTTGAGAGCTGCTTGGAAGCCTGATGGTTTGTGAAGTTAGTGAGCCAAATGGAGTTGTTCTCCCACAAGAACCACTCGGCTGATTCTTCTTCAAAATGCGCGTCACCAACATGCAGTGTTTCCTTGATTGAGTTAGCTCTCACACCTATATTTGCCCCTAGAGCCTTTGTATTGAGGGCTATCTGAAAACCTCTTTGCCTAGGGAGTTGTCTGTGAATGTGGAGTTGGTGGCCTGTGAAATCCGCATGCGCAGCATTGGTTTGAGTGGGAAGCTCACGAAGTTCATTTCAGTCCTAGGCACTTAAAGGGCAATAAGCCTAGAGTGTGAAAGCTGAGTTTCCTTGAAAGTTGCTTGGAAGCCTGATGTTGTGTGAAGTGAGCCAAATGGAGTTGTTCTCCCACAAGAACCACTCGGCTGATTCTTCTTCAATATGCGCTTCACCAACATGCAGTGTTGCTTGATTGAATTAGCTCTCACACCAATATTTTGCTTAGAGCCTTTGTATTGAGGACCATCTGAAAACGGCTTTGGCTAGGAAGCTGTCTGTGAATGTGGAGTTGGTGGCATGTGAAACCCGCATGTGGATCCTTGGATTGTGTGGGAAGCTCACCAAGCTTCATTTCAGTCCTAGATAATGCACTCAAAGGGCATTAAGCCTAGAGTGTGAAAACTGAGTTTCCTTGAGAGCTGCTTGGAAGCCTGATGGTGTGTGAAGTAAGTGAGCCAAATGGAGTTGTTCTCCCACAAGAACCACTCGGCTGATTCTTCTTCAATATGCGCTTCACCAACATGCAGTGTTTCCTTGATTGAGTTAGCTCTCTCACCAGTATTTGCGCCTAGAGCCTTTGTATTGAGGGCTATCTGAAAACGGCTTTGGCGCTGAAGTTGTCTGTGAATGTGGAGTTGGTGGCATGTAAAACCCGCATGTGGAGCATTGGTTTGTGTGGGTTGCTCTACCAAGTTCATTCCTAGATAATGCACTCAAAGGGCATTAAGCCTAGGGTGTGAAAGCTGAGTTTCTTTCAAAGCTGCTTGCAAGCCTGATGGTGTGTGAAGTGAGTGAGCCAAATGGAGTTGTTCTCCCACAAGAACCACTCAGCTGATTCTTCTTCAATATGCGCTTCACCAACATGCAGTGTTTCCTTAATTGAATTAGCTCTCACACCAATATTCGCGCCTAGAGCCTTTGTGTTGAGGGCTATCTGAAAACGACTTTGCCTAGGGAGTTGTCTGTGAATGTGGAGTTGGTGGCATGTGAAACCCGCATGCTCAGCTTTGGTTTGTGAGGAAAGCTCACCAAGCTTCATTTCAGTCCTAGATAACGCACTCAAAGGGCATTAAGCCTAGAGTGTGAAAGCTGAGTTTCCTTTAGAGCTGCTTGGAAGCCTGATGGTGTGTGAAGTGAGTGAGCCAAATGGAGTTGTTCTCCAACAAGAAACACTCGGCTGATTCTACTTCAATATGCGCTTCATAACATGCAGTGTTGCTTGATTGAATTAGCTCTCACACCAATATTTTGCTTAGAGCCTTTGTATTGAGGATCATCTGAAAACGGCTTTGGCTAGGACGTTGTCTGTGAATGTGGAGTTGGTGGCATGTGAAACCCGCATGTGGATCCTTGGTTTGTGTGGGAAGCTCACCAAGCTTCATTTCAGTCCTAGATAATGCACTCAAAGGGCATTAAGCCTAGAGTGTGAAAACTGAGTTTCCTTGAGAGCTGCTTGGAAGCCTGATGGTGTGTGAAGTAAGTGAGCCAAATGGAGTTGTTCTCCCACAAGAACCACTCGGCTGATTCTTCTTCAATATGCGCGTCACCAACATGCAGTGTTTCCTTGATTGAGTTAGTTCTCTCACCAATATTTGCGCCTAGAGTCTTTGTATTGAGGGCTATCTGAAAACGGCTTTGGCGCTGAAGTTTTCTGTGAATGTGGAGTTGGTGGCATGTGAAAACCGCATGTGGAGCATTGGTTTGTGTGGGTTGCTCTACCAAGTTCATTCCTAGATAATGCACTCAAATGGCATCAAGCGTAGGGTGTGAAACCTGAGTTTCCTTGAGAGCTGCTTGTAAGCCTGATGGTGTGTGAAGTAAGTGAGCCAAATGGAGTTGTTCTCCCACAAGAACCACTCAGCTGATTCTTCTTCAATATGCGCTTCACCAAAATGCAGTGTTTCCTTGATTGAGTTAGCTCTCTCACCAATATTTGCGCCTAGAGCCTTTGTATTGAGGGCTATCTGAAAACGGCTTTGGGGCTGAAGTTGTCTGTGAATGTGGAGTTGGTGGCATTTGAAAACAGCATGCGCAGCTTTGGTTTGTGTGGGAAGCTCACCAAGGTTCATTTCAGTCCTAGGCACTAAAAGGGCATTAGGCCTAGAGTGTGAAAACTGAGTTTCCTTGATAGCTGCTTGGAAGCCTGATGGTGTGTGAAGTGAGTGAGCCAAATGGAGTTGTTCTCCCACAAGAACCACTCGGCTGATTCTTCTTCAATATGCGCTTTAGCAACATGCAGTGTTTCCTTGATTGAGTTAGCTCTCACACTAATATATGTGCCTAGAGCCTTTGTATTGAAGGCTATCTGAAAACGGCTTTGGCTAGGGAGTTGTCTGTGAATGTGGAGTTGGTGGCATGTGAAACCCGCATGTGGATCCTTGGTTTGTGTGGGAAGCTCAACAAGCTTCATTTCAGTCCTAATTAATGCACTTAAAGGGAATAAAGCCTAGAGTGTGAAAACTGAGTTTCCTTGAGAGCTGCTTGGAAGCCTGATGGTGTGTGAAGTAAGTGAGCCAAATGGAGTTGTTCTCCCACAAGAACCACTCGGCTGATTCTTCTTCAATATGCGCGTCACCAACATGCAGTGTTTCCTTGATTGAGTTAGCTCTCACACCAATATTTGCGCCTAGAGCCTTTGTATTGAGGGCTATCTGAAAACGGCTTTGGCGCTGAAGTTGTCTGTGAATGTGGAGTTGGTGGCATGTGAAAACCGCATGTGGAGCATTGGTTTGTGTGGGTTGCTCTACAAAGTTCATTCCTAGATAATGCAATCAAAGGGCATTAAGCCTAGAGTGTGAAAGCTGAGTTTCCTTGAGAGCTGCTTGGAAGCCTGATGGTGTGTGAAGTGAGTGACCAAATGAAGTTGTTCTCCAACAAGAACCACTCGGCTGATTCTACTTCAATGTGCGCTTCACCAACATGCAGTGTTTCCTTGATTGAATTAGCTCTCACACCAATATTTGCGCCTAGAGACTTTGTATTGAGGGCTATCTGAAAACGGCTTTGCCTAGGGAGTTGTCTGTGAATGTGGAGTTGGTGGCATGTGAAACCCGCATGCGCAGCATTGGTTTGTGTGGGAAGCTCACCAAGCTTCATTTCAGTCCGAGGCACTCAAAGGGCATTAAGCCTAGAGTGTGAAAACTGAGTTTCCTTGAGAGCTGCTTGGAAGACTGATGGTGTGTGAAGTTAGTGAGCCAAATGGAGTTGTTCTCCCACAAGAACCACTCGGCTGATTCTTCTTCAATATGCGCTTCACCAACGTGCAGTGTTTCTTGATTGAATTAGCTCTCACACCAATATTTTGCTTAGAGCCTTTGTATTGAGGACCATCTGAAAACTGCTTTGGCTAGGAAGTTGTCTGTGAATGTGGAGTTGGTGGCATGTGAAACCCGCATGTGGATCCTTGGTTTGTATGGGAAGCTCACGAAGCTTCATTTCAGTCCTAGATAATGCACTCAAAGGGCATTAAGCCTAGAGTGTGAAAACTGATTTTCCTTGAGAGCTGCTTGGAAGCCTGATGGTGTGTGAAGTGAGTGAGCCAAATGGAGTTGTTCTCCCACAAGAACCACTCGGCTGATTCTTCTTCAATATGCGCTTTAGCAACATGCAGTGTTTTCTTGATTGTGTTAGCTCTCACACTAATATATGTGCCTAGAGCCTTTGTAATGAGGGCTATCTGAAAATGGCTTTGGCTAGGGAGTTGTCTGTGAATGTGGAGGTGGTGGCATGTGAAACCCGCATGTGGAGCCTTGGTTTGTGTGGGAAGCTCACCAAGCTTCATTTCAGTCCTAATTAATGCACTCAAAGGGAATTAAGCCTAGAGTGTGAAAACTGAGTTTCCTTGAGAGCTGCTTGGAAGCCTGATGGTGTGTGAAGTAAGTGAGCCAAATGGAGTTGTTCTCCCACAAGAACCACTCGGCTGATTCTTCTTCAAAATGCGCGTCACCAACATGCAGTGTTTCCTTGATTGAGTTAGCTCTCTCACCAATATTTGCATCTAGAGCCTTTGTATTGAGGGCTATCTGAAAACGGCTTTGGCGCTGAAGTTGTCTGTGAATGTGGAGTTGGTGGCATGTGAAACCCGCATGTGGAGCCTTGGTTTGTGTGGGAAGCTCTTCAAACTTCATTTCAGTCCTAGATAATGCACTCAAAGGGCATTAAGCCTAGAGTGTGAAAACTGAGTTTCCTTGAGAGCTGCTTGGAAGCCTGATCTTGTGTGAAGTTAGTGAGCCAAATGGAGTTGTTCTCCCACAAGAACCACTCGGCTGATTCTTCTTCAATATGCGCTTCACCAACATGCAGTGTTTCCTTGATTGAATTAGCTCTCACACGAATATTTGTGCCTAGAGCGTTTGTATTGAGGGCTATCTGAAAACGGCTTTGGCGCTGAAGTTGTCTGTGAATGTGGAGTTGGTGGCATGTGAAACCCGCATGTGGATCCTTGGTTTGTGTGGGAAGCTGTACCAGGTTCATTCCTAGATAATGCACTCAAAGGGCATTAAGCCTAGAGTGTGAAAGCTGAGTTTCCTTGAGAGCTGCTTGGAAGCCTGATCGTGTGTGAAGTAAGTGAGCCAAATGGAGTTGTTCTCCCACAAGAACCACTCGGCTGATTCTTCTTCAATATGCGCTTTACCAACATGCAGTGTTTCCTTGATTGAGTTAGCTCTCACAGCAATATATGTGCCTAGAGCCTTTGTATTGAGGGCTATCTGAAAACGGCTTTGGCGCTGAAGTTGTCTGTGAATGTGGAGTTGGTGGCATGTGAAACCCGCATGCACAGCTTTGGTTTGTGTGGGAAGCTCACCAAGCTTCATTTCAGTCCTAGATAACGCACTCAAATGGCATTAAGCCTAGAGTGTGAAAGCTGAGTTTCCTTGAGAGCCGCTTGGAAGCCTGATGGTGTGTGAAGTGAGCCAAATGGAGTTGTTCTCCCACAAGAACCACTCGGCTGATTCTTCTTCAATATGCGCTTTAGCAACATGCAGTGTTTTCTTGATTGAGTTAGCTCTCACACCAATATATGCGCCTAGAGCCTTTGTATTGAGGGCTATCTGAAAACGGTTTTCCGCTGAAATTGTCTGTGAATGTGGAGTTGGTGGCATGTGAAACCCGCATGTGGAGCCTTGGTTTGTGTGGGAAGCTCACCAAGCTTCATTTCAGTCATAGATAATGCACTCAAAGGGCATTAAGCCTAGAGTGTGAAAACTGAGTTTCCTTGACAGCTGCTTGGAAGCCTGATGGTTTGTGAAGTAAGTGAGCCAAATGGAGTTGTTCTCCCACAAGAACCACTCGGCTGATTCTACTTCAATATGCGCTTCACCAACATGCAGTGTTTCCTTGATTGAGTTAGCTCTCTCACCAGTATTTGCGCCTAGAGCCTTTGTATTGAGGGCTATATGAAAACAGTTGTGGCGCTGAAGTTGCCTGTGAATGTGGAGTTGGTGGCATGTGAAACCCGCATGTGGAGCATTCGTTTGTGTGGGATGCTCTACCAGGTTCATTTCAGTGCTAGCCAAAGAAAGGGCACTAAGCATAGAGTGTGAAAACTGAGTTTCCTTGAGAGCTGCTTGGAAGCCTGATGGTTTGTGAAGTTAGTGAGCCAAATGGAGTTGTTCTCCCACAAGAACCACTCGGCTGATCCTTCTTCAATATGCCCTTCACCAACATGCAGTGTTTCCTTGATTGAGTTAGCTCTCACACCTATATTTGCCCCTAGAGCCTTTGTATTGAGGGCTATCTGAAAACCTCTTTGCCTAGGGAGTTGTCTGTGAATGTGGAGTTGGTGGCCTGTGAAATCCGCATGCGCAGCATTGGTTTGAGTGGGAAGCTCACGAAGTTCATTTCAGTCCTAGGCACTTAAAGGGCAATAAGCCTAGAGTGTGAAAGCTGAGTTTCCTTGATAGTTGCTTGGAAGCCTGATGGTGTGTGAAGTGAGTGAGCCAAATGGAGTTGTTCTCCCACAAGAACCACTCGGCTGATTCTTCTTCAATATGCGCTTTAGCAACATGCAGTGTTTTCTTGATTGTGTTAGCTCTCACACTAATATATGTGCCTAGAGCCTTTGTAATGAGGGCTATCTGAAAACGGCTTTGGCTAGGGAGTTGTCTGTGAATGTGGAGGTGGTGGCATGTGAAACCCGCATGTGGAGCCTTGGTTTGTGTGGGAAGCTCACCAAGCTTCATTTCAGTCCTAATTAATGCACTCAAAGGGAATTAAGCCTAGAGTGTGAAAACTGAGTTTCCTTGAGAGCTGCTTGGAAGCCTGATGGTGTGTGAAGTAAGTGAGCCAAATGGAGTTGTTCTCCCACAAGAACCACTCGGCTGATTCTTCTTCAAAATGCGCGTCACCAACATGCAGTGTTTCCTTGATTGAGTTAGCTCTCTCACCAATATTTGTGCCTAGAGCCTTTGTATTGAGGGCTATCTGAAAACGGCTTTGGTGCTGAAGTTGTCTGTGAATGTGGATTTGGTGTCATGTGAAAACCGCATGTGGAGCATTGGTTTGTGTGGGTTGCTCTACCAAGTTCATTCCTAGATAATGCACTCAAAGGGCATCAAGCGTAGGGTGTGAAACCTGAGTTTCCTTGAGAGCTGCTTGGAAGCCTGATTGTGTGTGAAGTGAGTGAGCCAAATGGAGTTGTTCTCCCACAAGAACCACTCGGCTGATTCTACTTCAATATGCCCTTCACCAACATGCAGGGTCACCTTGATTGAGTTAGCTCTCACACCAATATTTGCACCTAGAGCCTTTGTATTGAGGGCTATCTGAAAACGGCTTTGGCGCTGAAGTTGTCTGTGAATGTGGAGTTGGTGGCATGTGAAACCAGCATGCGCAGCATTGGTTTGTGTGGGAAGCTCACCAATTTTCATTACAGTACTAGGCTCTCAAAGGGCATTAAGCCTAGAGTGTGAAAACTGAGTTTCCTTGAGATCTGCTTGGAAGCCTGATGGTGTGTGAAGTTAGTAGGCCAAATGGAGTTGTTCTCCCACAAGAGCCACTCTGCTGATTCTTCTTCAATTTGCTCTTCACCAACATGCAGTGTTTCCTTGATTGAGTTAGCTCTCTCACCAGTATTTGCGCCTAGAGCCTTTGTATTGAGGGCTATCTGAATACGGCTTTGGCGCTGAAGTTGTCTGTGAATGTGGAGTTGGTGGCATGTAAAACCCGCATGTGGAGCATTGGTTTGTGTGGGTTGCTCTACCAAGTTCATTCCTAGATAATGCACTCAAAGGGCATTAACCCTAGGGTGTGAAAGCTGAGTTTCTTTCAAAGCTGCTTGCAAGCCTGATGGTGTGTGAAGTGAGTGAGCCAAATGGAGTTGTTCTCCCACAAGAACCACTCAGCTGATTCTTCTTCAATATGCGCTTCACCAACATGCAGTGTTTCCTTGATTGAATTAGCTCTCACACCAATATTTGCGCCTAGAGCCTTTGTATTGAGGGCTATCTGAAAACGGCTTTGGCGCTGAAGTTGTCTGTGAATGTGGAGTTGGTGGCATGTGAAACCCGCTTGCGCAGCATTGGTTTGTGTGGGAAGCTCACCAAACTTCATATCAGTCCTAGATAATGCACTCAAAGGGCATTAAGCCTAGAGTGTGAAAGCTGAGTTTCCTTGAGAGCTGCTTGGAAGCCTGATGGTGTGTGAAGAAAGTGAGCCAAATGGAGTTGTTCTCCCACAAGAACCACTCGGCTGATTCTTCTTCAATATGCGCTTCAGAAACGTGCAGTGTTGCTTGATTGAATTAGCTCTCACACCAATATTTGCATCTAGAGCCTTTGTATTGAGGGCTATCTGAAAACGGCTTTGGCGCTGAAGTTGTCTGTGAATGTGGAGTTGGTGGCATGTGAAACCCGCATGTGGAGCCTTGGTTTGTGTGGGAAGCTCACCAAGCTTCATTTCAGTGTTAGGCACTAAAAGGGCATTAAGCCTAGAGTGTGAAAGCTGAGTTTCCTTGATAGTTGCTTGGAAGCCTGATGGTGTGTGAAGTGAGTGAGCCAAATGGAGTTGTTCTCCCACAAGAACCACTCGGCTGATTCTTCTTCAATATGCGCTTTAGCAACATGCAGTGTTTTCTTGATTGTGTTAGCTCTCACACCAATATATGTGCCTAGAGCCTTTGTAATGAGGGCTATCTGAAAATGGCTTTGGCTAGGGAGTTGTCTGTGAATGTGGAGGTGGTGGCATGTGAAACCCGCATGTGGAGCCTTGGTTTGTGTGGGAAGCTCACCAAGCTTCATTTCAGTCCTAATTAATGCACTCAAAGGGAATTAAGCCTAGAGTGTGAAAACTGAGTTTCCTTGAGAGCTGCTTGGAAGCCTGATGGTGTGTGAAGTAAGTGAGCCAAATGGAGTTGTTCTCCCACAAGAACCACTCGGCTGATTCTTCTTCAAAATGCGCGTCACCAACATGCAGTGTTTCCTTGATTGAGTTAGCTCTCTCACCAATATTTGCATCTAGAGCCTTTGTATTGAGGGCTATCTGAAAACGGCTTTGGCGCTGAAGTTGTCTGTGAATGTGGAGTTGGTGGCATGTGAAACCCGCATGTGGAGCCTTGGTTTGTGTGGGAAGCTCTTCAAACTTCATTTCAGTCCTAGATAATGCACTCAAAGGGCATTAAGCCTAGAGTGTGAAAACTGAGTTTCCTTGAGAGCTGCTTGGAAGCCTGATCTTGTGTGAAGTTAGTGAGCCAAATGGAGTTGTTCTCCCACAAGAACCACTCGGCTGATTCTTCTTCAATATGCGCTTCACCAACATGCAGTGTTTCCTTGATTGAATTAGCTCTCACACGAATATTTGTGCCTAGAGCGTTTGTATTGAGGGCTATCTGAAAACGGCTTTGGCGCTGAAGTTGTCTGTGAATGTGGAGTTGGTGGCATGTGAAACCCGCATGTGGATCCTTGGTTTGTGTGGGAAGCTGTACCAGGTTCATTCCTAGATAATGCACTCAAAGGGCATTAAGCCTAGAGTGTGAAAGCTGAGTTTCCTTGAGAGCTGCTTGGAAGCCTGATCGTGTGTGAAGTAAGTGAGCCAAATGGAGTTGTTCTCCCACAAGAACCACTCGGCTGATTCTTCTTCAATATGCGCTTTACCAACATGCAGTGTTTCCTTGATTGAGTTAGCTCTCACAGCAATATATGTGCCTAGAGCCTTTGTATTGAGGGCTATCTGAAAACGGCTTTGGCGCTGAAGTTGTCTGTGAATGTGGAGTTGGTGGCATGTGAAACCCGCATGCACAGCTTTGGTTTGTGTGGGAAGCTCACCAAGCTTCATTTCAGTCCTAGATAACGCACTCAAATGGCATTAAGCCTAGAGTGTGAAAGCTGAGTTTCCTTGAGAGCCGCTTGGAAGCCTGATGGTGTGTGAAGTGAGCCAAATGGAGTTGTTCTCCCACAAGAACCACTCGGCTGATTCTTCTTCAATATGCGCTTTAGCAACATGCAGTGTTTTCTTGATTGAGTTAGCTCTCACACCAATATATGCGTCTAGAGCCTTTGTATTGAGGGCTATCTGAAAACGGTTTTCCGCTGAAATTGTCTGTGAATGTGGAGTTGGTGGCATGTGAAACCCGCATGTGGAGCCTTGGTTTGTGTGGGAAGCTCACCAAGCTTCATTTCAGTCCTAGATAATGCACTCAAAGGGCATTAAGCCTAGAGTGTGAAAACTGAGTTTCCTTGAGAGCTGCTTGGAAGCCTGATGGTGTGTGAAGTAAGTGAGCCAAATGGAGTTGTTCTCCCACAAGAACCACTCGGCTGATTCTACTTCAATATGCGCTTCACCAACATGCAGTGTTTCCTTGATTGAGTTAGCTCTCTCACCAGTATTTGCGCCTAGAGCCTTTGTATTGAGGGCTATATGAAAACAGTTGTGGCGCTGAAGTTGCCTGTGAATGTGGAGTTGGTGGCATGTGAAACCCGCATGTGGAGCATTCGTTTGTGTGGGATGCTCTACCAGGTTCATTTCAGTGCTAGCCAAAGAAAGGGCACTAAGCATAGAGTGTGAAAACTGAGTTTCCTTGAGAGCTGCTTGGAAGCCTGATGGTTTGTGAAGTTAGTGAGCCAAATGGAGTTGTTCTCCCACAAGAACCACTCGGCTGATCCTTCTTCAATATGCCCTTCACCAACATGCAGTGTTTCCTTGATTGAGTTAGCTCTCACACCTATATTTGCCCCTAGAGCCTTTGTATTGAGGGCTATCTGAAAACCTCTTTGCCTAGGGAGTTGTCTGTGAATGTGGAGTTGGTGGCCTGTGAAATCCGCATGCGCAGCATTGGTTTGAGTGGGAAGCTCACGAAGTTCATTTCAGTCCTAGGCACTTAAAGGGCAATAAGCCTAGAGTGTGAAAGCTGAGTTTCTTGAAAGTTGCTTGGAAGCCTGATGTTGTGTGAAGTGAGCCAAATGGAGTTGTTCTCCCACAAGAACCACTCGGCTGATTCTTCTTCAATATGCGCTTCACCAACGTGCAGTGTTGCTTGATTGAATTAGCTCTCACACCAATATTTTGCTTAGAGCCTTTGTATTGAGGACCATCTGAAAACGGCTTTGGCTAGGAAGCTGTCTGTGAATGTGGAGTTGGTGGCATGTGAAACCCGCATGTGGATCCTTGGATTGTGTGGGAAGCTCACCAAGCTTCATTTCAGTCCTAGATAATGCACTCAAAGGGCATTAAGCCTAGAGTGTGAAAACTGAGTTTCCTTGAGAGCTGCTTGGAAGCCTGATGGTGTGTGAAGTAAGTGAGCCAAATGGAGTTGTTCTCCCACAAGAACCACTCGGCTGATTCTTCTTCAATATGCGCTTCACCAACATGCAGTGTTTCCTTGATTGAGTTAGCTCTCTCACCAGTATTTGCGCCTAGAGCCTTTGTATTGAGGGCTATCTGAAAACGGCTTTGGCGCTGAAGTTGTCTGTGAATGTGGAGTTGGTGGCATGTAAAACCCGCATGTGGAGCATTGGTTTGTGTGGGTTGCTCTACCAAGTTCATTCCTAGATAATGCACTCAAAGGGCATTAAGCCTAGGGTGTGAAAGCTGAGTTTCTTTCAAAACTGCTTGCAAGCCTGATGGTGTGTGAAGTGAGTGAGCCAAATGGAGTTGTTCTCCCACAAGAACCACTCAGCTGATTCTTCTTCAATATGCGCTTCACCAACATGCAGTGTTTCCTTAATTGAATTAGCTCTCACACCAATATTCGCGCCTAGAGCCTTTGTGTTGAGGGCTATCTGAAAACGACTTTGCCTAGGGAGTTGTCTGTGAATGTGGAGTTGGTGGCATGTGAAACCCGCATGCTCAGCTTTGGTTTGTGTGGAAAGCTCACCAAGCTTCATTTCAGTCCTAGATAACGCACTCAAAGGGCATTAAGCCTAGAGTGTGAAAGCTGAGTTTCCTTTAGAGCTGCTTGGAAGCCTGATGGTGTGTGAAGTGAGTGAGCCAAATGGAGTTGTTCTCCAACAAGAAACACTCGGCTGATTCTACTTCAATATGCGCTTCATAACATGCAGTGTTGCTTGATTGAATTAGCTCTCACACCAATATTTTGCTTAGAGCCTTTGTATTGAGGGCTATCTGAAAACGGCTTTGGCGCTGAAGTTGTCTGTGAATGTGGAGTTGGTGGCATTTGAAAACAGCATGCGCAGCTTTGGTTTGTGTGGGAAGCTCACCAAGGTTCATTTCAGTCCTAGGCACTAAAAGGGCATTAGGCCTAGAGTGTGAAAACTGAGTTTCCTTGATAGCTGCTTGGAAGCCTGATGGTGTGTGAAGTGAGTGAGCCAAATGGAGTTGTTCTCCCACAAGAACCACTCGGCTGATTCTTCTTCAATATGCGCTTTAGCAACATGCAGTGTTTCCTTGATTGAGTTAGCTCTCACACTAATATATGTGCCTAGAGCCTTTGTATTGAAGGCTATCTGAAAACGGCTTTGGCTAGGGAGTTGTCTGTGAATGTGGAGTTGGTGGCATGTGAAACCCGCATGTGGATCCTTGGTTTGTGTGGGAAGCTCAACAAGCTTCATTTCAGTCCTAATTAATGCACTTAAAGGGAATAAAGCCTAGAGTGTGAAAACTGAGTTTCCTTGAGAGCTGCTTGGAAGCCTGATGGTGTGTGAAGTGAGTGAGCCAAATGGAGTTGTTCTCCCACAAGAACCACTCGGCTGATTCTTCTTCAATATGCGCGTCACCAACATGCAGTGTTTCCTTGATTGAGTTAGCTCTCACACCAATATTTGCGCCTAGAGCCTTTGTATTGAGGGCTATCTGAAAACGGCTTTGGCGCTGAAGTTGTCTGTGAATGTGGAGTTGGTGGCATGTGAAAACCGCATGTGGAGCATTGGTTTGTGTGGGTTGCTCTACAAAGTTCATTCCTAGATAATGCAATCAAAGGGCATTAAGCCTAGAGTGTGAAAGCTGAGTTTCCTTGAGAGCTGCTTGGAAGCCTGATGGTGTGTGAAGTGAGTGACCAAATGAAGTTGTTCTCCAACAAGAACCACTCGGCTGATTCTACTTCAATATGCGCTTCAAAAACATGCAGTGTTTCCTTGATTGAGTTAGCTCTAACACCAATATTTGCGCCTAGAGACTTTGTATTGAGGGCTATCTGAAAACGGCTTTGCCTAGGGAGTTGTCTGTGAATGTGGAGTTGGTGGCATGTGAAACCCGCATGCGCAGCATTGGTTTGTGTGGGAAGCTCACCAAGCTTCATTTCAGTCTGAGGCACTCAAAGGGCATTAAGCCTAGAGTGTGAAAACTGAGTTTCCTTGAGAGCTGCTTGGAAGCCTGATGGTGTGTGAAGTTAGTGAGCCAAATGGAGTTGTTCTCCCACAAGAACCACTCGGCTGATTCTTCTTCAATATGCGCTTCACCAACGTGCAGTGTTTCTTGATTGAATTAGCTCTCACACCAATATTTTGCTTAAAGCCTTTGTATTGAGGACCATCTGAAAACTGCTTTGGCTAGGAAGTTGTCTGTGAATGTGGAGTTGGTGGCATGTGAAACCCGCATGTGGATCCTTGGTTTGTATGGGAAGCTCACCAAGCTTCATTTCAGTCCTAGATAATGCACTCAAAGGGCATTAAGCCTAGAGTGTGAAAACTGATTTTCCTTGAGAGCTGCTTGGAAGCCTGATGGTGTGTGAAGTTAGTGAGCCAAATGGAGTTGTTCTCCCACAAGAACCACTCGACTGATTCTTCTTCAATATGTGCTTCACCAACATGCAGTGTTTCCTTGATTGAGTTAGCTCTCTCACCAATATTTGCGCCTAGAGCCTTTGTATTGAGGGCTATCTGAAAACGGCTTTGGCGCTGAAGTTGTCTGTGAATGTGGAGTTGGTGGCATTTGAAACCAGCATGCGTAGCATTGGTTTGTGTGGGAAGCTCACCAAGCTTCATTTCAGTCTTAGGCACTAAAAGGGCATTAAGCCTAGAGTGTGAAAGCTGAGTTTCCTTGATAGTTGCTTGGAAGCCTGATGGTGTGTGAAGTGAGTGAGCCAAATGGAGTTGTTCTCCCACAAGAACCACTCGGCTGATTCTTCTTCAATATGCGCTTTAGCAACATGCAGTGTTTTCTTGATTGTGTTAGCTCTCACACTAATATATGTGCCTAGAGCCTTTGTAATGAGGGCTATCTGAAAATGGCTTTGGCTAGGGAGTTGTCTGTGAATGTGGAGGTGGTGGCATGTGAAACCCGCATGTGGAGCCTTGGTTTGTGTGGGAAGCTCACCAAGCTTCATTTCAGTCCTAATTAATGCACTCAAAGGGAATTAAGCCTAGAGTGTGAAAACTGAGTTTCCTTGAGAGCTGCTTGGAAGCCTGATGGTGTGTGAAGTAAGTGAGCCAAATGGAGTTGTTCTCCCACAAGAACCACTCGGCTGATTCTTCTTCAAAATGCGCGTCACCAACATGCAGTGTTTCCTTGATTGAGTTAGCTCTCTCACCAATATTTGTGCCTAGAGCCTTTGTATTGAGGGCTATCTGAAAACGGCTTTGGCGCTGAAGTTGTCTGTGAATGTGGATTTGGTGTCATGTGAAAACCGCATGTGGAGCATTGGTTTGTGTGGGTTGCTCTACCAAGTTCATTCCTAGATAATGCACTCAAAGGGCATCAAGCGTAGTGTGTGAAACCTGAGTTTCCTTGAGAGCTGCTTGGAAGCCTGATTGTGTGTGAAGTGAGTGAGCCAAATGGAGTTGTTCTCCCACAAGAACCACTCGGCTGATTCTACTTCAATATGCCCTTCACCAACATGCAGGGTTACCTTGATTGAGTTAGCTCTCACACCAATATTTGCACCTAGAGCCTTTGTATTGAGGGCTATCTGAAAACGGCTTTGGCGCTGAAGTTGTCTGTGAATGTGGAGTTGGTGGCATGTGAAACCAGCATGCGCAGCATTGGTTTGTGTGGGAAGCTCACCAATTTTCATTACAGTACTAGGCTCTCAAAGGGCATTAAGCCTAGAGTGTGAAAACTGAGTTTCCTTGAGATCTGCTTGGAAGCCTGATGGTGTGTGAAGTTAGTAGGCCAAATGGAGTTGTTCTCCCACAAGAGCCACTCTGCTGATTCTTCTTCAATTTGCGCTTCACCAACGTGCAGTGTTGCTTGATTGAATTAGCTCTCACACCAATATTTTGCTTAGAGCCTTTGTATTGAGGACCATCTGAAAACGGCTTTGGGTAGGGAGTTGTCTGTGAATGTGGAGTTGGTGGCATGTGAAATCCGCATGTGGATCCTTGGTTTGTGTGGGAAGCTCACCAAGCTTCATTTCAGTCCTAGATAATGCACTCAAAGGGCATCAAGCCTAGAGTGTGAAAGCTGAGTTTCCTTGAGAGCTGCTTGGAAGCCTGATGGTGTGTGAAGTTAGTGAGCCAAATGGAGTTGTTCTCCCACAAGAACCACTCGGCTGATTCTTCTTCAATATGCGCTTCACCAACATGCAGTGTTTCCTTAATTGAATTAGCTCTCACACCAATATTTGCGCCTAGAGCCTTTGTATTGAAGGCTATCTGAAAACGACTTTGCCTAAGGAGTTGTCTGTGAATGTGGAGTTGGTGGCATGTGAAAATCGCATCTGCAGCATTGGTTTCTTTGGGAATTTCACCAAGCTTCATTTCAGTCCTAGGCACTCAAAGAACATTAAGCCTAGAGTGTGAAAATTGAGTTTCCTTGAGAGCTGCTTGGAAGCCTGATGGTGTGTGAAGTTAGTAGGCCAAATGGAGTTGTTCTCCGACAAGAACCACTCGGCTGATTCTTCTTCAAAATGCGCTTCACCAACATGCAGTGTTTCCTTGATTGAATTAGCTCTAACACCAATATTTGCGCCTAGAGCCTTTGTATTGAGGGCTATCTGAAAACGGCTTTGGCGCTGAAGTTGTCTGTGAATGTGGAGTTGGTGGCATGTGAAACCCGCATCTGCAGCATTGGTTTCTTTGGGAAGCTCACCAAGCTTCATTTCAGTCCTAGGCACTCAAAGGGCATTAAGCCTAGAGTGTGAAAGCTGAGTTTCATTGAGAGCTGCTTGGAAGCCTGATGGTGTGTGAAGTGAGCCAAATGGAGTTGTTCTCCCACAAGAACCACTCGGCTGATTCTTCTTCAATATGCGCTTTAGCAACATGCAGTGTTTCCTTGATTGAGTTAGCTCTCACACCAATATATGTGCCTAGAGCCTTTGTATTGAGGGCTATCTGAAAACGGCTTTGGCGCTGAAGTTGTCTGTGAATGTGGAGTTGGTGGCATGTGAAACCCGCATGTGGAGCATTGGTTTGTGTGGGAAGCTCACCAAGCTTCATTTCAGTCCTAGATAATGCACTCAAAGGGAATTAAGCCTAGAGTGTGAAAACTGAGTTTCCTTGAGAGCTGCTTGGAAGCCTGATGGTGTGTGAAGTTAGTGAGCCAAATGGAGTTGTTCTCCCACAAGAACCACTCGGCTGATTCTTCTTCAATATGCGCTTCACCAACATGCAGTGTTTCCTTGATTGAGTTAGCTCTCACACCAATATTTGTGCCTAGAGCCTTTGTATTGAGGGCTATCTGAAAACGGCTTTGGCGCTGAAGTTGTCTGTGAATGTGGAGTTGGTGGCATGTGAAACCCGCATCTGCAGCATTGGTTTCTTTGGGAAGCTCACCAAGCTTCATTTCAGTCCTAGGCACTCAAAGGGCATTAAGCCTAGAGTGTGAAAATTGAGTTTCCTTGAGAGCTGCTTGGAAGCCTGATGGTGTGTGAAGTTAGTAGGCCAAATGGAGTTGTTCTCCCACAAGAACCACTCGGCTGATTCTTCTTCAATATGCGCTTCACCAACGTGCAGTGTTGCTTGATTGAATTAGCTCTCACACCAATATTTTGCCTAGAGCCTTTGTATTGAGGACTATCTGAAAACGGCTTTGGCTAGGAAGTTGTCTATGAATGTGGAGTTACTGGCAGGTGAAACCCGCATGTGGAGACTTGGTTTGTGTGGGAAGCTCACCAAGCTTCATTTCAGTCCTAGATAATGCACCCAAAGGGCATTAAGCCTAGAGTGTGAAAGCTGAGTTTCCTTGAGAGCTGCTTGGAAGCCTGATGGTGTGTGAAGTTAGTGAGCCAAATGGAGTTGTTCTCCCACAAGAACCACTCGGCTGATTCTTCTTCAATATGCTCTTTAGCAACATGCAGTATTTTCTTGATTAGTTGGATCTCATACCAAAATTTGTGCCTAGAGCCTTTGTATTGTGGGCTATCTGAAAAAGGCTTTGGCGCTGAAGTTGTCTGTGAATGTGGAGTTGGAGGCATGTAAAAGCCGCATGTGGAGCATTGGTTTGTGTCTTTTGCTCTACCTAGTTCTTTCCTGGATTATGCACTCAAAGGGCATTAAGCCTAGAATGTGAAAACTGAGTTTCCTTGAGAGCTTCATGGAAGCCTGATGGTGTGTGAAGTTAGTGAGCCAAATGGAGTTGTTCTCCCACAAGAACCACTCGGCTGATTCTTCTTCAATATGCGCTTCACCAATATGCAGTGTTTCCTTGATTGAATTAGCTCTCACACCAATATTTGCGCCTAGAGCCTTTGTATTGAGGGCTATCTGAAAACGGCTTTGGCGCTGAAGTTGTCTGTGAATGTGGAGTTGGTGGCATGTGAAACCCGCATGTGGAGCATTGGTTTGTGAGGGAAGCTACCAAGCTTCATTTCAGTCCTAGATAATGCACTCAAATGGCATTAAGCCTAGAGTGTGAATACTGAGTTTCCTTGAGAGCTGCTTGGAAGCCTGATGGTGTGTGAAGTTAGTGAGCCAAATGGAGTTGTTTTCCCACAAAAACCACTCGGCTGATTCTTCTTCAATATGTGCGTCACCAACATGCTGTGTTTCCTTGATTGAATTATCTCTCACACCAATATTTGCGCCTAGCGCCTTTGTATTAAGGGTATCTGAAAACGGCTTTGGCTAGGAAGTTGTCTGTGAATGTGGCGTTGGTGGCATGTGAAACCCGCATGTGGAGCACTGGTTTGTGAGGGATGATCTACCTGGTTCATTCCTAAATAATGCACTCAAAGGGCATTAAGCCTAGAGTGTGAAAACTGAGTTTCCTTGAGAACTGCTTCAAAGCCTGATGGTGTGTGAACTTCGTGAGCCAAATGGAGTTGTTCTCCCACAAGAACCACTCGGCTGATTCTTCTTCAAGATGCGCTTCACCAACGTGCAGTGTTGCTTGATTGAATTAGCTCTCTCACCAATATTTGCGCCTAGAGCCTTTGTACTGAGGGCTTTCTGAAAACGGCTGTGGGGCTAGGAAGATGTCTGTGAATGTGGAGTTGGTGGCATGTGAAACCCGCATGTGGAGCATTGGTTTGTGTGGGTTGCTCTTCCAACCTTCATTCCTAGATAATGCACTCAAAGGGCATTAAGCCTAGAGTGTGAAAGCTGAGTTTCCTTGAGAGCTGCTTGGAAGCCTGATGGTGTGTGAAGTGAGCCAAATGGAGTTGTTCTCCCACAAGAACCACTCGGCTGATTCTTCTTCAATATGCGCTTTAGCAACATGCAGTGTTTCCTTGATTGAGTTAGCTCTCACACCAATATATGTGCCTAGAGCCTTTGTATTGAGGGCTATCTGAAAACGGCTTTGGCTAGGAATTTGTCTGTGAATGTGGAGTTGGTGGCATGTGAAACCCGCATGTGGAGCATTGGTTTGTGTGGGAAGCTCACCAAACTTCATTTCAGTCCTAGATAATGCACTCAAAGGGAATTAAGCCTAGAGTGTGAAAACTGAGTTTCCTTGAGAGCTGCTTGGAAGCCTGATGGTGTGTGAAGTTAGTGAGCCAAATGGAGTTGTTCTCCCACAAGAACCACTCGGCTGATTCTTCTTCAATATGCGCTTCACCAACGTGCAGTGTTGCTTGATTGAATTAGCTCTCACACCAATATTTTGCCTAGAGCCTTTGTATTGAGGACTATCTGAAAACGGCTTTGGCTAGGAAGTTGTCTATGAATGTGGAGTTACTGGCAGGTGAAACCCGCATGTGGAGACTTGGTTTGTGTGGGAAGCTCACCAAGCTTCATTTCAGTCCTAGATAATGCACCCAAAGGGCATTAAGCCTAGAGTGTGAAAGCTGAGTTTCCTTGAGAGCTGCTTGGAAGCCTGATGGTGTGTGAAGTTAGTGAGCCAAATGGAGTTGTTCTCCCACAAGAACCACTCGGCTGATTCTTCTTCAATATGCTCTTTAGCAACATGCAGTATTTTCTTGATTAGTTGGATCTCATACCAAAATTTGTGCCTAGAGCCTTTGTATTGTGGGCTATCTGAAAAAGGCTTTGGCGCTGAAGTTGTCTGTGAATGTGGAGTTGGAGGCATGTAAAAGCCGCATGTGGAGCATTGGTTTGTGTCTTTTGCTCTACCTAGTTCTTTCCTGGATTATGCACTCAAAGGGCATTAAGCCTAGAATGTGAAAACTGAGTTTCCTTGAGAGCTTCATGGAAGCCTGATGGTGTGTGAAGTTAGTGAGCCAAATGGAGTTGTTCTCCCACAAGAACCACTCGGCTGATTCTTCTTCAATATGCGCTTCACCAATATGCAGTGTTTCCTTGATTGAATTAGCTCTCACACCAATATTTGCGCCTAGAGCCTTTGTATTGAGGGCTATCTGAAAACGGCTTTGGCGCTGAAGTTGTCTGTGAATGTGGAGTTGGTGGCATGTGAAACCCGCATGTGGAGCATTGGTTTGTGAGGGAAGCTACCAAGCTTCATTTCAGTCCTAGATAATGCACTCAAATGGCATTAAGCCTAGAGTGTGAATACTGAGTTTCCTTGAGAGCTGCTTGGAAGCCTGATGGTGTGTGAAGTTAGTGAGCCAAATGGAGTTGTTTTCCCACAAAAACCACTCGGCTGATTCTTCTTCAATATGTGCGTCACCAACATGCTGTGTTTCCTTGATTGAATTATCTCTCACACCAATATTTGCGCCTAGCGCCTTTGTATTAAGGGTATCTGAAAACGGCTTTGGCTAGGAAGTTGTCTGTGAATGTGGCGTTGGTGGCATGTGAAACCCGCATGTGGAGCACTGGTTTGTGAGGGATGATCTACCTGGTTCATTCCTAAATAATGCACTCAAAGGGCATTAAGCCTAGAGTGTGAAAACTGAGTTTCCTTGAGAACTGCTTCAAAGCCTGATGGTGTGTGAACTTCGTGAGCCAAATGGAGTTGTTCTCCCACAAGAACCACTCGACTGATTCTTCTTCAAGATGCGCTTCACCAACGTGCAGTGTTGCTTGATTGAATTAGCTCTCTCACCAATATTTGCGCCTAGAGCCTTTGTACTGAGGGCTTTCTGAAAACGGCTGTGGGGCTAGGAAGATGTCTGTGAATGTGGAGTTGGTGGCATGTGAAACCCGCATGTGGAGCATTGGTTTGTGTGGGTTGCTCTTCCAACCTTCATTCCTAGATAATGCACTCAAAGGGCATTAAGCCTAGAGTGTGAAAGCTGAGTTTCCTTGAGAGCTGCTTGGAAGCCTGATGGTGTGTGAAGTGAGCCAAATGGAGTTGTTCTCCCACAAGAACCACTCGGCTGATTCTTCTTCAATATGCGCTTTAGCAACATGCAGTGTTTCCTTGATTGAGTTAGCTCTCACACCAATATATGTGCCTAGAGCCTTTGTATTGAGGGCTATCTGAAAACGGCTTTGGCTAGGAATTTGTCTGTGAATGTGGAGTTGGTGGCATGTGAAACCCGCATGTGGAGCATTGGTTTGTGTGGGAAGCTCACCAAACTTCATTTCAGTCCTAGATAATGCACTCAAAGGGAATTAAGCCTAGAGTGTGAAAACTGAGTTTCCTTGAGAGCTGCTTGGAAGCCTGATGGTGTGTGAAGTTAGTGAGCCAAATGGAGTTGTTCTCCCACAAGAACCACTCGGCTGATTCTTCTTCAATATGCGTGTCACCAGAATGCAGTGTTTCCTTGATTGAGTTAGCTCTCACACCAATAGTTGTGCCTAGAGCCTTTGTATTGAGGGCTATCTGAAAACGGCTTTGGCGCTGAAGTTGTCTGTGAATGTGGAGTTGGTGGCATGTGAAACCCGCATCTGCAGCATTGGTTTCTTTGGGAAGCTCACCAAGCTTCATTTCAGTCCTAGGCACTCAAAGGGCATTAAGCCTAGAGTGTGAAAATTGAGTTTCCTTGAGAGCTGTTTGGAAGCCTGATGGTGTGTGAAGTTAGTAGGCCAAATGGAGTTGTTCTCCCACAAGAACCACTCGGCTGATTCTTCTTCAATATGCGCTTCACCAACGTGCAGTGTTGCCTGATTGAATTAGCTCTCACACCAATATTTTGCCTAGAGCCTTTGTATTGAGGACTATCTGAAAACGGCTTTGGCTAGGAAGTTGTCTATGAATGTGGAGTTACTGGCATGTGAAACCCGCATGTGGAGACTTGGTTTGTGTGGGAAGCTCACCAAGCTTCATTTCAGTCCTAGATAATGCACCCAAAGGGCATTAAGCCTAGAGTGTGAAAGCTGAGTTTCCTTGAGAGCTGCTTGGAAGCCTGATGGTGTGTGAAGTTAGTGAGCCAAATGGAGTTGTTCTCCCACAAGAACCACTCGGCTGATTCTTCTTCAATATGCTCTTTAGCAACATGCAGTATTTTCTTGATTAGTTGCATCTCATACCAATATTTGTGCCTAGAGCCTTTGTATTGTGGGCTATCTGAAAAAGGCTTTGGCGCTGAAGTTGTCTGTGAATGTGGAGTTGGAGGCATGTAAAACCCGCATGTGGAGCATTGGTTTGTGTCTTTTGCTCTACCTAGTTCATTCCTGGATAATGCAATCAAAGGGCATTAAGCCTAGAATGTGAAAACTGAGTTTCCTTGAGAGCTTCATGGAAGCCTGATGGTGTGTGAAGTTAGTGAGCCAAATGGAGTTGTTCTCCCACAAGAACCACTCGGCTGATTCTTCTTCAATATGCGTGTCACCAACATGCAGTGTTTCCTTGATTGAATTAGCTTTCACACCAATATTTACGCCTAGAGCCTTTGTATTGAGGGCTATCTGAAAACGGCTTTGGCCCTGAAGTTGTCTGTGAATGTGGAGTTGGTGGCATGTGAAACCCGCATGTGGAGCATTGGTTTGTGAGGGAAGCTACCAAGCTTCATTTCAGTCCTAGATAATGCACTCAAATGGCATTAAGCCTAGGGTGTGAAAGCTGAGTTTCCTTGAGAGCTGCTTGGAAGCCTGATGGTGTGTGAAGTTAGTGAGCCAAATGGAGTTGTTTTCCCACAAAAACCACTCGGCTGATTCTTCTTCAATATGTGCGTCACCAATAAGCTGTGTTTCCTTGATTGAATTAGCTCTCACACCAATATTTGCGCCTAGCGCCTTTGTATTAAGGGTATCTGAAAACGGCTTTGGCTAGGAAGTTGTCTGTGAATGTGGCGTTTTTGGCATGTGAAACCCGCATGTGGAGCACTGGTTTGTGAGGGATGATCTACCTGGTTCATTCCTAAATAATGCAGTCAAAGGGCATTAAGCCTAGAGTGTGAAAACTGAGTTTCCTTGAGAACTGCTTCAAAGCCTGATGGTGTGTGAACTTAGTGAGCCAAATGGAGTTGTTCTCCCACAAGAACCACTCGGCTGATTCTTCTTCAAGATGTGCTTCACCAACGTGCAGTGTTGCTTGATTGAATTAGCTCTCTCACCAATATTTGCGCCTAGAGCCTTTGTACTGAGGGCTTTCTGAAAACGGCTGTGGGGCTAGGAAGATGTCTGTGAATGTGGAGTTGGTGGCATGTGAAACCCGCATGTGGAGCATTGGTTTGTGTGGGTTGCTCTTCCAACCTTCATTCCTAGCTAATGCACTCAAAGGGCATTAAGCCTAGAGTGTGAAAGCTGAGTTTCCTTGAGAGCTGCTTGGAAGCCTGATGGTGTGTGAAGTAAGTGAGCCAAATGGAGTTGTTCTCCCACAAGCACCACTCGGCTGATTCTTCTTTAATATGCGCTTCAGCAACATGCAGTGTTTCCCTTATTGAATTAGCTCTCACACCAATATTTGCGCCTAGAGCCTTTGTATTGAGGGCTATCTGAAAACGGCTTTGGCGCTGAAGTTGTCTGTGAATGTGGAGTTGGTGGCATGTGAAATCTGCATGTGGATCCTTGGTTTGTTTGGGAAGCTCACCAAGCTTCATTTCAGTCCTAGGCACCCAAAGAACATTAAGCCTAGGGTGTGAAAGCTGAGTTTCCTTGAGAGCTGCTTGGAAGCCTGATGGTGTGTGAGGTTAGTGAGCCAAATGGAGTTGTTCTCCCACAAGAACCACTTGGCTGATTCTTCTTCAATATGCGCTTCTGCAACATGCAGTGTTTCCTTGATTGAATTAACTCTCACACCAATATTTGCACCTAGAGCCTTTGCATTGAGGGCTATCTGAAAACGGCTTTGGCGCTGAAGTTGTCTGTAAATGTGGAGTTGGTGGCATGTGAAACCCGCATGTGGAGCATTGGTTTGTGTGGGAAGCTCACAAAGCTTCATTTCAGTCCTAGATAATGCACTCAAACGGCATTAAGCCTAGAGTGTGAATGCTGAGTTTCCTTGAGAGCTGCTTGGAAGCCTGATGGTGTGTGAAGTTAGTGAGCCAAATGGAGTTGTTCTCCCACAAGAACCACTCGGCTGATTCTTCTTCTTTAATATGTGCGTCACCAACATGCTGTGTTTCCTTGATTGAATTAACTCTCACACCAATATTTGCGCCTAGAGCCTTTGCATTGAGGGCTATCTGAAAATGGCTGTGGCGCTGAAGTTGTCTGTGAATGTGGAGTTGGTGGCATGTGAAACCCGCATGTGGAGCATTGGTTTGTGGGGGATGATCTACCAGGTTCATTCCTAAATAATGCACTCAAAGGGCATTAAGCCTAGAGTGTGAAAACTGAGTTTCCTTGAGAGCTTCATGGAAGCCTGATGGTGTGTGAAGTTAGTGAGCCAAATGGAGTTGTTCTCCCACAAGAACCACTCGGCTGATTCTTCTTCAAGATGCGCTTCACCAACGTGCAGTGTTGCTTGATTGAATTAGCTCTCTCACCAATATTTGCGCCTAGAGCCTTTGTACTGAGGGCTTTCTGAAAACGGCTGTGGGGCTAGGAAGATGTCTGTGAATGTGGAGTTGGTGGCATGTGAAACCCGCATGTGGAGCATTGGTTTGTGTGGGTTGCTCTTCCAACCTTCATTCCTAGATAATGCACTCAAAGGGCATTAAGCCTAGAGTGTGAAAACTGAGTTTCCTTGAGAGCTGCTTGGAAGCCTGATGGTGTCTGAATTTAGTGAGCCAAATGGAGTTGTTCTCCCACAAGAACCACTCGGCTGATTCTTCTTCAATATGTGCTTCACCAACATGCAGTGTTTCCTTGATTGAATTAGCTCTCACACCAATATTTGCGCCTAGAGCCTTTGTATTGAGGGCTATCTGAAAACGGCTTTGGCTAGGAAGTTGTCTGTGAATGTGGAGTTGGTGGCATGTGAAACCCGCAAGTGGAGCATTGGTTTAGGTGGGTTGCTCTACCAGGTTCATTCCTAAATAATGCACTCAAAGGGCATTAAGCCTAGGGTGTGAAACCTGAGTTTGCTTGAGAGCTCTTGGAAGCCTGATATTGTGTGAAGTTAGTGAGTCAAATGGAGTTGTTCTCTCACAAGAACCACTCGGCTGGTTCTTCTTCATTATGCGCTTCACCAACATGCAGTGTTTCCTTGATAGAGTTAGCTCTCACACCAATATTTGGACCTAGAGCCTTTGTATAGAGGGCTACCTGAAAACGGCTTTGGCGCTGAAGTTTTCTGTGAATGTGGAGTTGGTGGCATGTGAAACGAGCATGTGGAGCATCGGTTTGTGTGGGAAGCTCACCAAGCTTCATTTCAGTCCTAGGCACTAAAAGGGCATTAAGCCTAGAGTGTGAAACCTGAGTTTCCTTGAGAGCTGCTTGGAAGCCTGATGGTGTGTGAAGTAGGCGAGCCAAATGGAGTTGTTCTCCCACAAGAACCACTCGGATGATTCTTCTTCAATATGCGCTTCACCAACATGCAGTGTTTCCTTGACTGAATTAGCTCTCACACCAATATTTGTGCCTAGAGCCTTTGTATTGAGGGCTATCTGAAAACGGCTTTGGCGCTGAAGTTGTCTGTTAATGTGTTGTTGGTGGCATGTGAAACCCGCATGTGGAGCATTGGTTTGTGTGGGAAGATACCACGCTTCATTTCAGGCCTAGATAATGCACTCAAAGTGTTATAACCCTAGAGTGTGAAAACTGAGTTTCGTTGAGAGCTGCTTGGAAGCCTGATGGTGTGTGAAGTAGGTGAGCCAAATGGAGTTGTTCTCCCACAAGAACCACTCGGCTGATTCTTCTTCAATATGCGCTTTACCAACATGCAGTGTTTCCTTGATTGAGATAGCTCTCACACCAATATATGTGCCTAGAGCCTTTGTATTGAGGGCTATCTGAAAACGGCTTTGGCGCTGAAGTTGTCTGTGAATGTGGAGTTGGTGGCATTTGAAACCCGCTTGCGCAGCATTGGTTTGTGTGGGAAGCTCACCAAGGTTCATTTCAGGCCTATGCACTCAAAGGGCATTAAGCCTAGAGTGTGAAGGCTGAGTTTCCTTGAGAGCTGCATGGAAGCCTGATGATGTGTGAAGTTAGTGAGCCAAATGGAGTTGTTCTCCCACAAGAACCACTCGGCTGATTCTTCTTCAGTATGCGCTTCACCAACATGCAGTGTTTCCTTGATTGAATTAGCTCTCACACCAATATTTGTGCCTAGAGCCTTTGTATTGAGGGCTATATAAAAATGGCTTTCGCTAGGGAGTTGTCTGTGAATGTGGAGTTGGTGGCATGTGAAACCCGCACCTTTGGTTTGTGTGGGAAGCTCACCAAGCTTCATTTCAGTCCTAGATAATGCACTGAAAGCGCATTAAGCCTAGAGTGTGAAAACTGAGTTTCCTTGAGAGCTGCTTGGAAGCCTGATGATGTGTGAAGTTAGTGAGCCAAATGGAGTTGTTCTCCCACAAGAACCACTCGGCTGATTCTTCTTCAATATGCGCTTCACCAACATGCAGTGTTTCCTTGATTGAATTAGCTCTCACACCAATATTTGTGCCTAGAGCCTTTGTATTGAGGGCTATCTGAAAACGGTTTTGGCGCTGAAGTTGTCTGTGAATGTGGCATTGGTGGCATGTGAAACCCGCATGTGGAGCATTGGTTTGTGTGGGAAGCTCACCAAGCTTCATTTCAGTCCTAGGCACTCAAAGGGCATTAAGCCTAGAGTGTGAAAACTGAGTTTCCTTGAGAGCTGTTTGGAAGCCTGATGGTGTGTGAAGTTAGTGAGCCAAAGGGAGTTACTCTCCCACAAGAACCACTCGGCTGATTCTTCTTCAATATGTGCTTCACCAACATGCAGTGTTTCCTTGTTTGAATTAGCTCTCACACCAATATTTAGGCCTAGAGCCTTTGTATTGAGGGCTATCTGAAAAGGGCTTTGGCTCGGGAGTTGTCTGTGAATGTGGAGTTGGTGGCATTTGAAACGGGCCTGTGGAGCATTGGTTTGTGTGGGAAGCTCACCAAGGTTCATTTCAGTCCTAGGCACTCAAAGGGCATTAAGCCTAGAGTGTGAAAGCTGAGTTTCCTTGAGAGCTGTTTGGAAGCCTGATGGTGTGTGTAGCTAGTGAACCAAAGGGAGTTACTCTCCCACAAGAACCACTCGGCTGATTCTTCTTCAATATGTGCTTCACCAACATGCAGTGTTTCCTTGATTGAATTAGCTCTCTCACCAATATTTGGGCCTAGAGCCTTTGTATTGAGGGCTATCTGAAAAGGGATTTGGCGCTGAAGTTGTCTGTGAATGTGGAGTTGGTGGCATGTGAAACCCGCATATGGAGCATTGGTTTGTGTGGGAAGCTCACCAAGCTTTATTTCAGTCCTAGATAATGCACTCAAAGGGTATTAAGCCTAGAGTGTGAAAACTGAGTTTCCTTGAGAGCTCTTGGAAGCCTAATGATGTGTGAAATTAGTGAGCCAAATGGAGTTGTTCTACCACAAGCACCAGTCGGCTGATTCTTCTTCAATATGCGCTTCACCAACGTGCAGTGTTGCTTGATTGAATTAGCTCTCACACCAATATTTGGGCCTAGAGCCTTTGTATTGAGGGCTATCTGAAAACGGCTTTGGCGCTGAAGTTGTCTGTGAATGTGGAGTTGGTGGCATGTGAAACCCGCATGTGGAGCATTGGTTTGTGTGGGTTGCTCTACCAAGTTAATTCCCAGATAATGCACTCAAAGGGCATTAAGCCTAGAGTGTGAAACCTGAGTTTCCTTGAGAGCTCTTGGAAGCCTGATGGTGTGTGAAATTAGTGGGCTAAATGGAGTTGTTCTCCCAAAAGAACCACTCGGCTGATTCTTCTTCAATATGTGCTAAACCAACGTGCAGTGTTGCTTGATTGAATTAGCTCTCACACCAATATTTGTGGCTAGAGCTTTTGTATTGAGGGCTATCTGAAAACGGCTTTGGCGCTGAAGTTGTCTGTGAATGTGGAGTTGGTGGCATGTGAAACCCGCATGTGGAGCATTGGTTTCTGTGGGATGCTCTACCAAGTTCATTCCTAAATAATGCAATCAAAGGGCATTAAGCCTAGAGTGTGAAAACTGAGTTTCCTTGAGAGCTGCTTGGAATTCTGATGGTGTGTGAAGTTAGTGAGCCAAATGGAGTTGTTCTCCCACAAGAACCACTCGGCTGATTCTTCTTCAATATGCGCTTCAACAACGTGCAGTGTTGCTTGATTGAATTAGCTCTCACACCAATATTTGCGCCTAGAGCCTTTGTACTGAGGGCTATCTGAAAACGGCTTTGGCGCTGAAGTTGTCTGTGAATGTGGAGTTGGTGGCATGTGAAACCCGCATGTGGAGCAGGGTTTTGTGAAGGATGTTCTACCAAGTTCATTCCTAAATAATGCACTCAAAGGGCATTAAGCCTAGAGTGTGAAAACTGAGTTTCCTTGAGAGCTGCTTGGAAGCCTGATGGTGTGTGAAGTTAGTGAGCCAAATGGAGTTGTTCTCCCACAAGAACCACTCGGCTGATTCTTCTTCATATGCGTTTCACCGACATGCAGTGTTTCCTTGATTGAATTAGCTCTCACACCAATATTTGCACATAGAGCCTTTGTATTGAGGGCTATCTGAAAACGCTTTGGCACTGAAGTTGCCTGTGAATGTGGAGTTGGTGGCATGTGAAACCCGCATGTGGAGCATTGGTTTGTGTGGGAAGCTACCAAGCTTCATTTCAGTCCTAGATAATGCACTCAAAGTGTATTAACCCTAGAGCGTGAAAACTGAGTTTCCTTGAGAGCTGCTTGGAAGCCTGATGATGTGTGAAGTTAGTGAGCCAAATGGAGTTGTTCTCCCACAAGAACCTCTCGGCTGATTCTTCTTCAATATGCACTTTACCAACATACAATGTTTCCTTGATTGAATTAGCTCTCACACCAATATTTGCGCCTAGAGCCTTTGTATTGAGGCCTATCTGAAAACGGCTTTGGCGCTAGGAAGTTGTCTGTGAATGTGGAGTTGGTGGCATGTGAAACCCGCATGTGGAGCATTGGTTTGTGAGGCAAGCTCACCAAGCTTCATTTCAGTCCTAGGAACTCAAAGGGCATTAAGCCTAGAGTGTGAAAACTCAGTTTCCTTGAGAGATGTTTGGAAGCCTGATGGGGTGTGAGGTTAGTGGGCCAAATGGAGTTGTTCTTCCACAAGAACTACTCAGCTGATTCTTCTTCAATATGCACTTCACCAACATGCAGTGTTTCCTTGATTGAATTAGCTCTCACACCAATATTTGCGCCTAGAGCCTTTGTATTGAGGGCTATCTGAAAACGGCTTTGGCGCTAGGAAGTTGTCTGTGAATGTGGAGTTGGTGGCATGTGAAACCCGCATGTGGAGCATTGGTTTGTGTGGGAAGCTCACCAAGCTTCATTTCTGTCCTAGATAATGAACTCAAAGGGTATTAAGCCTAGAGTGTGAAAACTGAGTTTCCTTGAGAGCTGCTTGGAAGCCTGATGATGTGTGAAATTAGTGAGCCAAAGGGAGTTGTTCTCCCACAAGAACCACTCGGCTGATTCTTCTTCAATATGCGCTTCACCAACATGCAGTGTTTCCTTGATTGAATTAGCTCTCACACCAATATTTGCGCCTAAAGCCTTTGTATTGAGGGCTATCTGAAAACGGCTTTGGCGCTGAAGTTTTCTGTGAATGTGGAGTTGGTGGCATGTGAAACCCGCATGTGGAGCATTGGTTTGTGTGGGAAGCTCACCAAGCTTCATTCAGTCCTAGGCTCTCAAAGGGCATTAAGCCTAGAGTGTGAAAACTGAGTTTCCTTGAGAGCTGTTTGGAAGCCTGATGATGTGTGAAATTAGTGAGCCAAAGGGAGTTGTTCTCCCACAAGAACCACTCGCCTGATTCTTCTTCAATATGCGCTTCACCAACATGCAGTGTTTCCTTGATTGAATTAGCTCCCATACCAATATTTGGGCCTAGAACCTTTGTATTGAGGGCTATCTGAAAACAGCGTTCTCGTTGAAGTTGTCTGAGAATGTGAGTTGATGGCATTTGAAACCCGCATGTGGAGCATTGGTTTGTGAGGGAAGCTCACCAAGCTTCATTTCAGTCCTAGGCACTCAAAGGGCATTAAGCCTAGAGTGTGAAAACTGAGTTTCCTTGAGAGCTGCTTGGAAGCCTGATGGTGTGTGAAGTTAGTAGCCAAATGGAGTTGTTCTCCCACAAGAACCACTCGGCTGATTCTTCTTCAATATGCGCTTCACCAACATGCAGTGTTTCCTTGATTGAATTAGCTCTCACACCAATATGTGCGCCTAGAGCCTTTGCATTGAGGGCTATCTGAAAACGGCTTTGGCGCTGAAATTGTCTGTGAATGTGGCGTTGGTGGCATGTGAAACCCGCATGTGAACCATTGGTTTGTGTGGGAAGCTCACCAAGCTTCATTTCTGTCCTAGATAATGCACTCAAAGGGCATTAAGCCTAGAGTGTGAAAACTGAGTTTCCTTGAGAGCTGTTTGGAATCTTGATGGTGTGTGAAGTTAGTGAGCCAAATGGAGCTGTTCTCCCACAAGAACCACTCGGCTGATTCTTCTTCAATATGCGCTTCACCAACATGCAGTGTTTCCTTGATTGAATTAGCTCTCACACCAATATTTAGGCCTAGCGCCTTTGTATTGAGGGCTATCTGAAAACGGCTTTGGCGCTGAAGTTGTCTGTGAATGTGGCGTTGGTGGCATGTGAAACCCGCATGTGGAGCATTGGTTTGTGTGGGAATCTCTACCAAGTTCATTCCTAGATAATGCACTCAAAGGGCATTAAGCCTAGAGTGTGAAAACTGAGTTTACTTGAGAGATGCTTGGAAGCCTAATGGTGTGTGAAGTTAGTGAGCCAAATGGAGTTGTTCTCAAACAAGAACCACTCGGCTGATTCTTCTTCAATATGCGCTTCACCAACGTGCAGTGTTGCTTGATTGAATTAGCTCTCACACCAATATTTGCGCCTAGAGCCTTTGTATTGAGGGCTATCTGAAAACGGCTTTGGCGCTGAAGTTTTCTGTGAATGTGGAGTTGGTGGCACGTGAAACCCGCCTGTAGAGCATTGGTTTGTGTGGGAAGCTCACCAAGCTTCATTTCTGTCCCAGATAATGCACTCAAAGTGTATTAACCCTGGAGTGTGAAAACTGAGTTTCCTTGAGAGCTGCTTGGAAGACTGATGGTGTGTGAAATTAGTGAGCCAAATGGAGTTGTTCTCCCACAAGAACCACTCGGCTGATTCTTCTTCAATATGCGCTTCACCAACGTGCAGTGTTGCTCGATTGAATTAGCTCTCACACCAATATTTGCGCCTAGAGCCTTTGTATTGAGGGCTATCTGAAAACGGCTTTGGCGCTGAAGTTTTCTGTGAACGTGGAGTTGGTGGCATGTGAAACCCGCATGTGGAGCATTGGTTTGTGTGGGAAGCTCACCAAGCTTCATTCAGTCGTAGGCTCTCAAAGGGCATTAAGCCTAGAGTGTGAAAACTGAGTTTCCTTGAGAGCTGTTTGGAAGCCTGATGATGTGTGAAATTAGTGAGCCAAAGGGAGTTGTTCTCCCACAAGAACCACTCGCCTGATTCTTCTTCAATATGCGCTTCACCAACATGCAGTGTTTCCTTGATTGAATTAGCTCTCTCACCAATATTTGGGCCTAGAACCTTTGTATTGAGGGCTATCTGAAAACAGCGTTCTCGTTAAAGTTGTCTGAGAATGTGGAGTTGATGGCATTTGAAACCCGCATGTGGAGCATTGGTTTGTGAGGGAAGCTCACCAAGCTTCATTTCAGTCCTAGGAACTCAAAGGGCATTAAGCCTAGAGTGTGAAAACTCAGTATCCTTGAGAGCTGTTTGGAAGCCTGATGGGGTGTGAGGTTAGTGGGCCAAATGGAGTTGTTCTTCCACAAGAACTACTCAGCTGATTCTTCTTCAATATGCACTTCACCAACATGCAGTGTTTCCTTGATTGAATTAGCTCTCACACCAATATTTAGGCCTAGAGCCTTTGTATTGAGGGCTATCTGAAAAGGGCTTTGGCTCGGGAGTTGTCTGTGAATGTGGAGTTGGTGGCATGTGAAACGGGCCTGTGGAGCATTGGTTTGTGTGGGAAGCTCACCAAGGTTCATTTCAGTCCTAGGCACTCAAAGGGCATTAAGCCTAGAGTGTGAAAGCTGAGTTTCCTTGAGAGCTGTTTGGAAGCCTGATGGTGTGTGTAGCTAGTGAACCAAAGGGAGTTACTCTCCCACAAGAACCACTCGGCTGATTCTTCTTCAATATGTGCTTCACCAACATGCAGTGTTTCCTTGATTGAATTAGCTCTCTCACCAATATTTGGGCCTAGAGCCTTTGTATTGAGGGCTATCTGAAAAGGGATTTGGCGCTGAAGTTGTCTGTGAATGTGGAGTTGGTGGCATGTGAAACCCGCATATGGAGCATTGGTTTGTGTGGGAAGCTCACCAAGCTTTATTTCAGTCCTAGATAATGCACTCAAAGGGTATTAAGCCTAGAGTGTGAAAACTGAGTTTCCTTGAGAGCTCTTGGAAGCCTAATGATGTGTGAAATTAGTGAGCCAAATGGAGTTGTTCTACCACAAGCACCAGTCGGCTGATTCTTCTTCAATATGCGCTTCACCAACGTGCAGTGTTGCTTGATTGAATTAGCTCTCACACCAATATTTGGGCCTAGAGCCTTTGTATTGAGGGCTATCTGAAAACGGCTTTGGCGCTGAAGTTGTCTGTGAATGTGGAGTTGGTGGCATGTGAAACCCGCATGTGGAGCATTGGTTTGTGTGGGTTGCTCTACCAAGTTAATTCCCAGATAATGCACTCAAAGGGCATTAAGCCTAGAGTGTGAAACCTGAGTTTCCTTGAGAGCTCTTGGAAGCCTGATGGTGTGTGAAATTAGTGGGCTAAATGGAGTTGTTCTCCCAAAAGAACCACTCGGCTGATTCTTCTTCAATATGTGCTAAACCAACGTGCAGTGTTGCTTGATTGAATTAGCTCTCACACCAATATTTGTGGCTAGAGCTTTTGTATTGAGGGCTATCTGAAAACGGCTTTGGCGCTGAAGTTGTCTGTGAATGTGGAGTTGGTGGCATGTGAAACCCGCATGTGGAGCATTGGTTTCTGTGGGATGCTCTACCAAGTTCATTCCTAAATAATGCAATCAAAGGGCATTAAGCCTAGAGTGTGAAAACTGAGTTTCCTTGAGAGCTGCTTGGAATTCTGATGGTGTGTGAAGTTAGTGAGCCAAATGGAGTTGTTCTCCCACAAGAACCACTCGGCTGATTCTTCTTCAATATGCGCTTCAACAACGTGCAGTGTTGCTTGATTGAATTAGCTCTCACACCAATATTTGCGCCTAGAGCCTTTGTACTGAGGGCTATCTGAAAACGGCTTTGGCGCTGAAGTTGTCTGTGAATGTGGAGTTGGTGGCATGTGAAACCCGCATGTGGAGCAGGGTTTTGTGAAGGATGTTCTACCAAGTTCATTCCTAAATAATGCACTCAAAGGGCATTAAGCCTAGAGTGTGAAAACTGAGTTTCCTTGAGAGCTGCTTGGAAGCCTGATGGTGTGTGAAGTTAGTGAGCCAAATGGAGTTGTTCTCCCACAAGAACCACTCGGCTGATTCTTCTTCATATGCGTTTCACCGACATGCAGTGTTTCCTTGATTGAATTAGCTCTCACACCAATATTTGCACATAGAGCCTTTGTATTGAGGGCTATCTGAAAACGCTTTGGCACTGAAGTTGCCTGTGAATGTGGAGTTGGTGGCATGTGAAACCCGCATGTGGAGCATTGGTTTGTGTGGGAAGCTACCAAGCTTCATTTCAGTCCTAGATAATGCACTCAAAGTGTATTAACCCTAGAGCGTGAAAACTGAGTTTCCTTGAGAGCTGCTTGGAAGCCTGATGATGTGTGAAGTTAGTGAGCCAAATGGAGTTGTTCTCCCACAAGAACCTCTCGGCTGATTCTTCTTCAATATGCACTTTACCAACATACAATGTTTCCTTGATTGAATTAGCTCTCACACCAATATTTGCGCCTAGAGCCTTTGTATTGAGGCCTATCTGAAAACGGCTTTGGCGCTAGGAAGTTGTCTGTGAATGTGGAGTTGGTGGCATGTGAAACCCGCATGTGGAGCATTGGTTTGTGAGGCAAGCTCACCAAGCTTCATTTCAGTCCTAGGAACTCAAAGGGCATTAAGCCTAGAGTGTGAAAACTCAGTTTCCTTGAGAGATGTTTGGAAGCCTGATGGGGTGTGAGGTTAGTGGGCCAAATGGAGTTGTTCTTCCACAAGAACTACTCAGCTGATTCTTCTTCAATATGCACTTCACCAACATGCAGTGTTTCCTTGATTGAATTAGCTCTCACACCAATATTTGCGCCTAGAGCCTTTGCATTGAGGGCTATCTGAAAACGGCTTTGGCGCTAGGAAGTTGTCTGTGAATGTGGAGTTGGTGGCATGTGAAACCCGCATGTGGAGCATTGGTTTGTGTGGGAAGCTCACCAAGCTTCATTTCTGTCCTAGATAATGAACTCAAAGGGTATTAAGCCTAGAGTGTGAAAACTGAGTTTCCTTGAGAGCTGCTTGGAAGCCTGATGATGTGTGAAATTAGTGAGCCAAAGGGAGTTGTTCTCCCACAAGAACCACTCGGCTGATTCTTCTTCAATATGCGCTTCACCAACATGCAGTGTTTCCTTGATTGAATTAGCTCTCACACCAATATTTGCGCCTAAAGCCTTTGTATTGAGGGCTATCTGAAAACGGCTTTGGCGCTGAAGTTTTCTGTGAATGTGGAGTTGGTGGCATGTGAAACCCGCATGTGGAGCATTGGTTTGTGTGGGAAGCTCACCAAGCTTCATTCAGTCCTAGGCTCTCAAAGGGCATTAAGCCTAGAGTGTGAAAACTGAGTTTCCTTGAGAGCTGTTTGGAAGCCTGATGATGTGTGAAATTAGTGAGCCAAAGGGAGTTGTTCTCCCACAAGAACCACTCGCCTGATTCTTCTTCAATATGCGCTTCACCAACATGCAGTGTTTCCTTGATTGAATTAGCTCCCATACCAATATTTGGGCCTAGAACCTTTGTATTGAGGGCTATCTGAAAACAGCGTTCTCGTTGAAGTTGTCTGAGAATGTGAGTTGATGGCATTTGAAACCCGCATGTGGAGCATTGGTTTGTGAGGGAAGCTCACCAAGCTTCATTTCAGTCCTAGGCACTCAAAGGGCATTAAGCCTAGAGTGTGAAAACTGAGTTTCCTTGAGAGCTGCTTGGAAGCCTGATGGTGTGTGAAGTTAGTAGCCAAATGGAGTTGTTCTCCCACAAGAACCACTCGGCTGATTCTTCTTCAATATGCGCTTCACCAACATGCAGTGTTTCCTTGATTGAATTAGCTCTCACACCAATATGTGCGCCTAGAGCCTTTGCATTGAGGGCTATCTGAAAACGGCTTTGGCGCTGAAATTGTCTGTGAATGTGGCGTTGGTGGCATGTGAAACCCGCATGTGAACCATTGGTTTGTGTGGGAAGCTCACCAAGCTTCATTTCTGTCCTAGATAATGCACTCAAAGGGCATTAAGCCTAGAGTGTGAAAACTGAGTTTCCTTGAGAGCTGTTTGGAATCTTGATGGTGTGTGAAGTTAGTGAGCCAAATGGAGCTGTTCTCCCACAAGAACCACTCGGCTGATTCTTCTTCAATATGCGCTTCACCAACATGCAGTGTTTCCTTGATTGAATTAGCTCTCACACCAATATTTAGGCCTAGCGCCTTTGTATTGAGGGCTATCTGAAAACGGCTTTGGCGCTGAAGTTGTCTGTGAATGTGGCGTTGGTGGCATGTGAAACCCGCATGTGGAGCATTGGTTTGTGTGGGAATCTCTACCAAGTTCATTCCTAGATAATGCACTCAAAGGGCATTAAGCCTAGAGTGTGAAAACTGAGTTTACTTGAGAGATGCTTGGAAGCCTAATGGTGTGTGAAGTTAGTGAGCCAAATGGAGTTGTTCTCAAACAAGAACCACTCGGCTGATTCTTCTTCAATATGCGCTTCACCAACGTGCAGTGTTGCTTGATTGAATTAGCTCTCACACCAATATTTGCGCCTAGAGCCTTTGTATTGAGGGCTATCTGAAAACGGCTTTGGCGCTGAAGTTTTCTGTGAATGTGGAGTTGGTGGCACGTGAAACCCGCCTGTAGAGCATTGGTTTGTGTGGGAAGCTCACCAAGCTTCATTTCTGTCCCAGATAATGCACTCAAAGTGTATTAACCCTGGAGTGTGAAAACTGAGTTTCCTTGAGAGCTGCTTGGAAGACTGATGGTGTGTGAAATTAGTGAGCCAAATGGAGTTGTTCTCCCACAAGAACCACTCGGCTGATTCTTCTTCAATATGCGCTTCACCAACGTGCAGTGTTGCTCGATTGAATTAGCTCTCACACCAATATTTGCGCCTAGAGCCTTTGTATTGAGGGCTATCTGAAAACGGCTTTGGCGCTGAAGTTTTCTGTGAACGTGGAGTTGGTGGCATGTGAAACCCGCATGTGGAGCATTGGTTTGTGTGGGAAGCTCACCAAGCTTCATTCAGTCGTAGGCTCTCAAAGGGCATTAAGCCTAGAGTGTGAAAACTGAGTTTCCTTGAGAGCTGTTTGGAAGCCTGATGATGTGTGAAATTAGTGAGCCAAAGGGAGTTGTTCTCCCACAAGAACCACTCGCCTGATTCTTCTTCAATATGCGCTTCACCAACATGCAGTGTTTCCTTGATTGAATTAGCTCTCTCACCAATATTTGGGCCTAGAACCTTTGTATTGAGGGCTATCTGAAAACAGCGTTCTCGTTAAAGTTGTCTGAGAATGTGGAGTTGATGGCATTTGAAACCCGCATGTGGAGCATTGGTTTGTGAGGGAAGCTCACCAAGCTTCATTTCAGTCCTAGGAACTCAAAGGGCATTAAGCCTAGAGTGTGAAAACTCAGTATCCTTGAGAGCTGTTTGGAAGCCTGATGGGGTGTGAGGTTAGTGGGCCAAATGGAGTTGTTCTTCCACAAGAACTACTCAGCTGATTCTTCTTCAATATGCACTTCACCAACATGCAGTGTTTCCTTGATTGAATTAGCTCTCACACCAATATTTAGGCCTAGAGCCTTTGTATTGAGGGCTATCTGAAAAGGGCTTTGGCTCGGGAGTTGTCTGTGAATGTGGAGTTGGTGGCATGTGAAACGGGCCTGTGGAGCATTGGTTTGTGTGGGAAGCTCACCAAGGTTCATTTCAGTCCTAGGCACTCAAAGGGCATTAAGCCTAGAGTGTGAAAGCTGAGTTTCCTTGAGAGCTGTTTGGAAGCCTGATGGTGTGTGTAGCTAGTGAACCAAAGGGAGTTACTCTCCCACAAGAACCACTCGGCTGATTCTTCTTCAATATGTGCTTCACCAACATGCAGTGTTTCCTTGATTGAATTAGCTCTCTCACCAATATTTGGGCCTAGAGCCTTTGTATTGAGGGCTATCTGAAAAGGGATTTGGCGCTGAAGTTGTCTGTGAATGTGGAGTTGGTGGCATGTGAAACCCGCATATGGAGCATTGGTTTGTGTGGGAAGCTCACCAAGCTTTATTTCAGTCCTAGATAATGCACTCAAAGGGTATTAAGCCTAGAGTGTGAAAACTGAGTTTCCTTGAGAGCTCTTGGAAGCCTAATGATGTGTGAAATTAGTGAGCCAAATGGAGTTGTTCTACCACAAGCACCAGTCGGCTGATTCTTCTTCAATATGCGCTTCACCAACGTGCAGTGTTGCTTGATTGAATTAGCTCTCACACCAATATTTGGGCCTAGAGCCTTTGTATTGAGGGCTATCTGAAAACGGCTTTGGCGCTGAAGTTGTCTGTGAATGTGGAGTTGGTGGCATGTGAAACCCGCATGTGGAGCATTGGTTTGTGTGGGTTGCTCTACCAAGTTCATTCCCAGATAATGCACTCAAAGGGCATTAAGCCTAGGGTGTGAAACCTGAGTTTCCTTGAGAGCTCTTGGAAGCCTGATGGTGTGTGAAATTAGTGGGCTAAATGGAGTTGTTCTCCCAAAAGAACCACTCGGCTGATTCTTCTTCAATATGTGCTAAACCAACGTGCAGTGTTGCTTGATTGAATTAGCTCTCACACCAATATTTGTGGCTAGAGCTTTTGTATTGAGGGCTATCTGAAAACGGCTTTGGCGCTGAAGTTGTCTGTGAATGTGGAGTTGGTGGCATGTGAAACCCGCATGTGGAGCATTGGTTTCTGTGGGATGCTCTACCAAGTTCATTCCTAAATAATGCAATCAAAGGGCATTAAGCCTAGAGTGTGAAAACTGAGTTTCCTTGAGAGCTGCTTGGAATTCTGATGGTGTGTGAAGTTAGTGAGCCAAATGGAGTTGTTCTCCCACAAGAACCACTCGGCTGATTCTTCTTCAATATGCGCTTCAACAACGTGCAGTGTTGCTTGATTGAATTAGCTCTCACACCAATATTTGCGCCTAGAGCCTTTGTACTGAGGGCTATCTGAAAACGGCTTTGGCGCTGAAGTTGTCTGTGAATGTGGAGTTGGTGGCATGTGAAACCCGCATGTGGAGCAGGGTTTTGTGAAGGATGTTCTACCAAGTTCATTCCTAAATAATGCACTCAAAGGGCATTAAGCCTAGAGTGTGAAAACTGAGTTTCCTTGAGAGCTGCTTGGAAGCCTGATGGTGTGTGAAGTTAGTGAGCCAAATGGAGTTGTTCTCCCACAAGAACCACTCGGCTGATTCTTCTTCATATGCGTTTCACCGACATGCAGTGTTTCCTTGATTGAATTAGCTCTCACACCAATATTTGCACATAGAGCCTTTGTATTGAGGGCTATCTGAAAACGCTTTGGCACTGAAGTTGCCTGTGAATGTGGAGTTGGTGGCATGTGAAACCCGCATGTGGAGCATTGGTTTGTGTGGGAAGCTACCAAGCTTCATTTCAGTCCTAGATAATGCACTCAAAGTGTATTAACCCTAGAGTGTGAAAACTGAGTTTCCTTGAGAGCTGCTTGGAAGCCTGATGATGTGTGAAGTTAGTGAGCCAAATGGAGTTGTTCTCCCACAAGAACCTCTCGGCTGATTCTTCTTCAATATGCACTTTACCAACATACAATGTTTCCTTGATTGAATTAGCTCTCACACCAATATTTGCGCCTAGAGCCTTTGTATTGAGGCCTATCTGAAAACGGCTTTGGCGCTAGGAAGTTGTCTGTGAATGTGGAGTTGGTGGCATGTGAAACCCGCATGTGGAGCATTGGTTTGTGAGGCAAGCTCACCAAGCTTCATTTCAGTCCTAGGAACTCAAAGGGCATTAAGCCTAGAGTGTGAAAACTCAGTTTCCTTGAGAGATGTTTGGAAGCCTGATGGGGTGTGAGGTTAGTGGGCCAAATGGAGTTGTTCTTCCACAAGAACTACTCAGCTGATTCTTCTTCAATATGCACTTCACCAACATGCAGTGTTTCCTTGATTGAATTAGCTCTCACACCAATATTTGCGCCTAGAGCCTTTGTATTGAGGGCTATCTGAAAACGGCTTTGGCGCTAGGAAGTTGTCTGTGAATGTGGAGTTGGTGGCATGTGAAACCCGCATGTGGAGCATTGGTTTGTGTGGGAAGCTCACCAAGCTTCATTTCTGTCCTAGATAATGAACTCAAAGGGTATTAAGCCTAGAGTGTGAAAACTGAGTTTCCTTGAGAGCTGCTTGGAAGCCTGATGATGTGTGAAATTAGTGAGCCAAAGGGAGTTGTTCTCCCACAAGAACCACTCGGCTGATTCTTCTTCAATATGCGCTTCACCAACATGCAGTGTTTCCTTGATTGAATTAGCTCTCACACCAATATTTGCGCCTAGAGCCTTTGTATTGAGGGCTATCTGAAAACGGCTTTGGCGCTGAAGTTTTCTGTGAATGTGGAGTTGGTGGCATGTGAAACCCGCATGTGGAGCATTGGTTTGTGTGGGAAGCTCACCAAGCTTCATTCAGTCCTAGGCTCTCAAAGGGCATTAAGCCTAGAGTGTGAAAACTGAGTTTCCTTGAGAGCTGTTTGGAAGCCTGATGATGTGTGAAATTAGTGAGCCAAAGGGAGTTGTTCTCCCACAAGAACCACTCGCCTGATTCTTCTTCAATATGCGCTTCACCAACATGCAGTGTTTCCTTGATTGAATTAGCTCCCATACCAATATTTGGGCCTAGAACCTTTGTATTGAGGGCTATCTGAAAACAGCGTTCTCGTTGAAGTTGTCTGAGAATGTGAGTTGATGGCATTTGAAACCCGCATGTGGAGCATTGGTTTGTGAGGGAAGCTCACCAAGCTTCATTTCAGTCCTAGGCACTCAAAGGGCATTAAGCCTAGAGTGTGAAAACTGAGTTTCCTTGAGAGCTGCTTGGAAGCCTGATGGTGTGTGAAGTTAGTAGCCAAATGGAGTTGTTCTCCCACAAGAACCACTCGGCTGATTCTTCTTCAATATGCGCTTCACCAACATGCAGTGTTTCCTTGATTGAATTAGCTCTCACACCAATATGTGCGCCTAGAGCCTTTGCATTGAGGGCTATCTGAAAACGGCTTTGGCGCTGAAATTGTCTGTGAATGTGGCGTTGGTGGCATGTGAAACCCGCATGTGAACCATTGGTTTGTGTGGGAAGCTCACCAAGCTTCATTTCTGTCCTAGATAATGCACTCAAAGGGCATTAAGCCTAGAGTGTGAAAACTGAGTTTCCTTGAGAGCTGTTTGGAATCTTGATGGTGTGTGAAGTTAGTGAGCCAAATGGAGCTGTTCTCCCACAAGAACCACTCGGCTGATTCTTCTTCAATATGCGCTTCACCAACATGCAGTGTTTCCTTGATTGAATTAGCTCTCACACCAATATTTAGGCCTAGCGCCTTTGTATTGAGGGCTATCTGAAAACGGCTTTGGCGCTGAAGTTGTCTGTGAATGTGGCGTTGGTGGCATGTGAAACCCGCATGTGGAGCATTGGTTTGTGTGGGAATCTCTACCAAGTTCATTCCTAGATAATGCACTCAAAGGGCATTAAGCCTAGAGTGTGAAAACTGAGTTTACTTGAGAGATGCTTGGAAGCCTAATGGTGTGTGAAGTTAGTGAGCCAAATGGAGTTGTTCTCAAACAAGAACCACTCGGCTGATTCTTCTTCAATATGCGCTTCACCAACGTGCAGTGTTGCTTGATTGAATTAGCTCTCACACCAATATTTGCGCCTAGAGCCTTTGTATTGAGGGCTATCTGAAAACGGCTTTGGCGCTGAAGTTTTCTGTGAATGTGGAGTTGGTGGCACGTGAAACCCGCCTGTAGAGCATTGGTTTGTGTGGGAAGCTCACCAAGCTTCATTTCTGTCCCAGATAATGCACTCAAAGTGTATTAACCCTGGAGTGTGAAAACTGAGTTTCCTTGAGAGCTGCTTGGAAGACTGATGGTGTGTGAAATTAGTGAGCCAAATGGAGTTGTTCTCCCACAAGAACCACTCGGCTGATTCTTCTTCAATATGCGCTTCACCAACGTGCAGTGTTGCTCGATTGAATTAGCTCTCACACCAATATTTGCGCCTAGAGCCTTTGTATTGAGGGCTATCTGAAAACGGCTTTGGCGCTGAAGTTTTCTGTGAACGTGGAGTTGGTGGCATGTGAAACCCGCATGTGGAGCATTGGTTTGTGTGGGAAGCTCACCAAGCTTCATTCAGTCGTAGGCTCTCAAAGGGCATTAAGCCTAGAGTGTGAAAACTGAGTTTCCTTGAGAGCTGTTTGGAAGCCTGATGATGTGTGAAATTAGTGAGCCAAAGGGAGTTGTTCTCCCACAAGAACCACTCGGCTGATTCTTCTTCAATATGCGCTTCACCAACATGCAGTGTTTCCTTGATTGAATTAGCTCTCTCACCAATATTTGGGCCTAGAACCTTTGTATTGAGGGCTATCTGAAAACAGCGTTCTCGTTAAAGTTGTCTGAGAATGTGGAGTTGATGGCATTTGAAACCCGCATGTGGAGCATTGGTTTGTGAGGGAAGCTCACCAAGCTTCATTTCAGTCCTAGGAACTCAAAGGGCATTAAGCCTAGAGTGTGAAAACTCAGTATCCTTGAGAGCTGCTTGGAAGCCTGATGGGGTGTGAGGTTAGTGGGCCAAATGGAGTTGTTCTTCCACAAGAACTACTCAGCTGATTCTTCTTCAATATGCACTTCACCAACATGCAGTGTTTCCTTGATTGAATTAGCTCTCACACCAATTTATAGGCCTAGAGCCTTTGTATTGAGGGCTATCTGAAAACGGCTTTGGCGCTGAAGTTGTCTGTGAATGTGGCGTTGGTGGCATGTGAAACCCGCATGTGGAGCATTCGTTTGTGTGGGAAGCTACCAAGCTTCATTTCAGTCCTAGATAATGCATTCAAAGTGTATTAACCCTAGAGTGTGAAAACTGAGTTTCCTTGAGAGCTGCTTGGAAGCCTGATGGTGTGTGAAGTTAGTGAGCCAAATGGAGTTGTTCTCCCACAAGAGCCACTCGGCTGATTCTTCTTCAATGTGCACTTTATCAACATGCAATGTTTCCTTGATTAAATTAGCTCTCACACCAATATTTGGGCCTAGAGCCTTTGTATTGAGGGCTATCTGAAAACGGCTTTGGCGCTGAAGTTGTCTGTGAATGTGGAGTTGGTGGCATGTGAAACCCGCATGTGGAGCATTGGTTTGTGTGGGAAGCTACCAAGCTTCATTTCAGTCCTAGATAACGCACTCAAGGGTATTAAGCCTAGAGTGGGAAAACTGAGTTTCCTTGAGAGCTGCTTGGAAGCCTGATGATGTGTGAAGTTAGTGACCCAAATGGACTTGTTCTCCCACAAGAACCACTCGGCTGATCCTTCTTCAATATTCCCTTCACCAACATGCAGTGTTTCCTTGATTGAATTAGCTCTCACACCAATATTTAGGCCTAGAGCCTTTGTATTGAGGGCTATCTGAAAACGGCTTTGGCGCTGAAGTTGTCTGTAAATGTGGAGTTGGTGGCATGTGAAACCCGCATGTAGAGCATTGGTTTGTGTGGGAAGCTCACCAAGCTTCATTTCTGTCCTAGATAATGCACTCAAAGGGCAGTAAGCCTAGAGTGTGAAAACTGAGTTTCCTTGAGAGCTGCTTGGAAGCCTGATGATGTGTGAAATTAGTGAGCCAAATGGAGTTGTTCTCCCACAAGAACCGCTCTTCTGATTCTTCTTCAATATGCACTTCACCAACGTGTAGTGTTGCTTGATTGAATTAGCTCTCACACCAATATTTGCGCCTAGAGCTTTTGTATTGAGGGCTATCTGAAAACGGCTTTGGCGCTGAAGTTTTCTGTGAATGTGGAGTTGGTGGCATGTGAAACCCGCATGTGGAGCATTGGTTTGTGTGGGAAGCTCACCAAGCTTCATTCAGTCCTAGGCTCTCAAAGGGCATTAAGCCTAGAGTGTGAAAACTGAGTTTCCTTGAGAGCTGTTTGGAAGCCTGATGATGTGTGAAATTAGTGAGCCAAAGGGAGTTGTTCTCCCACAAGAACCACTCGCCTGATTCTTCTTCAATATGCGCTTCACCAACATGCAGTGTTTCCTTGATTGAATTAGCTCTCATACCAATATTTGGGCCTAGAACCTTTGTATTGAGGGCTATCTGAAAACAGCGTTCTCGTTGAAGTTGTCTGAGAATGTGGAGTTGATGGCATTTGAAACCCGCATGTGGAGCATTGGTTTGTGAGGGAAGCTCACCAAGCTTCATTTCTGTCCTAGATAATGCACTCAAAGGGCATTAAGCCTAGAGTGTGAAAACTGAGTTTCCTTGAGAGCTGTTTGGAATCTTGATGGTGTGTGAAGTTAGTGAGCCAAATGGAGCTGTTCTCCCACAAGAACCACTCGGCTGATTCTTCTTCAATATGCGCTTCACCAACATGCAGTGTTTCCTTGATTGAATTAGCTCTCACACCAATATTTAGGCCTAGAGCCTTTGTATTGAGGGCTATCTGAAAACGGCTTTGGCGCTGAAGTTGTCTGTGAATGTGGCGTTGGTGGCATGTGAAACCCGCATGTGGAGCATTGGTTTGTGTGGGAATCTCTACCAAATTCATTCCTAGATAATGCACTCAAAGGGCATTAAGCCTAGAGTGTGAAAACTGAGTTTACTTGAGAGATGCTTGGAAGCCTAATGGTGTGTGAAGTTAGTGAGCCAAATGGAGTTGTTCTCCCACAAGAACCACTCGGCTGATTCTTCTTCAATATGCGCTTCACAAACGTGCAGTGTTGCTTGATTGAATTAGCTCTCACACCAATATTTGCGCCTAGAGCCTTTGTATTGAGGGCTATCTGAAAACGGCTTTGGCGCTGAAGTTGTCTGTGAATGTGGAGTTGGTGGCACGTGAAACCCGCCTGTAGAGCATTGGTTTGTGTGGGAAGCTCACCAAGCTTCATTTCTGTCCCAGATAATGAACTCAAAGTGTATTAACCCTGGAGTGTGAAAACTGAGTTTCCTTGAGGGCTGCTTGGAAGACTGATGGTGTGTGAAATTAGTGAGCCAAATGGAGTTGTTCTCCCACAAGAACCACTCGGCTGATTCTTCTTCAATATGCGCTTCACCAACGTGCAGTGTTGCTCGATTGAATTAGCTCTCACACCAATATTTGCGCCTAGAGCCTTTGTATTGAGGGCTATCTGAAAACGGCTTTGGCGCTGAAGTTTTCTGTGAACGTGGAGTTGGTGGCATGTGAAACCCGCATGTGGAGCATTGGTTTGTGTGGGAAGCTCACCAAGCTTCATTCAGTCCTAGGCTCTCAAAGGGCATTAAGCCTAGAGTGTGAAAACTGAGTTTCCTTGAGAGCTGTTTGGAAGTCTGATGATGTGTGAAATTAGTGAGCCAAAGCGAGTTGTTCTACCACAAGAACCACTCGCCTGATTCTTCTTCAATATGCACTTTACCAACATGCAATGTTTCCTTGATTGAATTAGCTCTCACACCAATATTTGCGCCTAGAGCCTTTGTATTCAGGGCTATCTGAAAACGGCTTTGGCGCTGAAGTTGTCTGTGAATGTGGAGTTGGTGGCATGTGAAACCCGCATGTGGAGCATTGGTTTGTGAGGGAAGCTCACCAAGCTTCATTTCAGTCCTAGGAACTCAAAGGGCATTAAGCCTAGAGTGTGAAAACTCAGTATCCTTGAGAGCTGTTTGGAAGCCTGATGGGGTGTGAGGTTAGTGGGCCAAATGGAGTTGTTCTTCCACAAGAACTACTCAGCTGATTCTTCTTCAATATGCACTTCACCAACATGCAGTGTTTCCTTGATTGAATTAGCTCTCACACCAATTTATAGGCCTAGAGCCTTTGTATTGAGGGCTATCTGAAAACGGCTTTGGCGCTGAAGTTGTCTGTGAATGTGGGGTTGGTGGCATGTGAAACCCGCATGTGGAGCCTTGGTTTGTGTGGGAAGCTCACCAAGCTTCATTTCTGTCCTAGATAATGAACTCAAAGGGTATTAAGCCTAGAGTGTGAAAACTGAGTTTCCTTGAGAGCTGCTTGGAAGCCTGATGATGTGTGAAATTAGTGAGCCAAAGGGAGTTGTTCTCCCACAAGAACCACTCGGCTGATTCTTCTTCAATATGCGCTTCACCAACATGCAGTGTTTCCTTGATTGAATTAGCTCTCACACAAATATTTGCGCCTAGAGCTTTTGTATTGAGGGCTATCTGAAAACGGCTTTGGCGCTGAAGTTTTCTGTGAATGTGGAGTTGGTGGCATGTGAAACCCGCATGTGAACCATTGGTTTGTGTGGGAAGCTCACCAAGCTTCATTCAGTCCTAGGCTCTCAAAGGGCATTAAGCCTAGTGTGTGAAAACTGAGTTTCCTTGAGAGCTGTTTGGAAGCCTGATGATGTGTGAAATTAGTGAGCCAAAGGGAGTTGTTCTCCCACAAGAACCACTCGGCTGATTCTTCTTCAATATGCGCTTCACCAACATGCAGTGTTTCCTTGATTGAATTAGCTCTCACACCAATATGTGCGCCTAGAGCCTTTGTATTGAGGGCTATCTGAAAACGGCTTTGGCGCTGAAGTTTTCTGTGAATGTGGAGTTGGTGGCATGTGAAACGGGCCTGTTGAGCATTGGTTTGTGTGGGAAGCTCACCAAGCTTCATTTCAGTAACAGATAATGCACTCAAAGGGTATTAAGCCTAGAGTGTGAAAACTGAGTTTCCTTGAGAGCTGTTTGGAAGCCTGATGGTGTGTGAAATTAGTGAGCCAAATGGAGTTGTTCTCCCACAAGAACCACTAGGCTGATTCTTCTTCAATATGCGCTTCACCAACATGCAGTGTTGCTTGATTGAATTAGCTCTCACCCCAATATTTGCGCCTAGAGAATTTGTATTGAGGGCTATCTGAAAACGGCTTTGGCGCTGAAATTGTCTGTGAATGTGGCGTTGGTGGCATGTGAAACCCGCATGTGAACCATTGGTTTGTGTGGGAAGCTCACCAAGCTTCATTTCTGTCCTAGATAATGCACTCAAAGGGCATTAAGCCTAGAGTGTGAAAACTGAGTTTCCTTGAGAGCTGTTTGGAATCTTGATGGTGTGTGAAGTTAGTGAGCCAAATGGAGCTGTTCTCCCACAAGAACCACTCGGCTGATTCTTCTTCAATATGCGCTTCACCAACAAGCAGTGTTTCCTTGATTGAACTAGCTCTCACACCAATATTTGCGCCTAGAGCCTTTGTATTGAGGGCTATCTGAAAACGGCTTTGGCGCTGAAGTTGTCTGTGATTGTGGAGTTGGTGGCACGTGAAACCCGCCTGTAGAGCATTGGTTTGTGTGGGCAGCTCACCAAGCTTCATTTCTGTCCCAGATAATGCACTCAAAGTGTATTAACCCTGGAGTGTGAAAACTGAGTTTCCTTGAGAGCTGCTTGGAAGCGTAATGGTGTGTGAAGTTAGTGAGCCAAATGGAGTTGTTCTCACACAAGAACCACTCGGCTGATTCTTCTTCAATATGCGCGTCACCAACGTGCAGTGTTGCTCGATTGAATTGGCTCTCACACCAATATTTGCGCCTAGAGCCTTTGTATTGAGGGCTATCTGAAAACGGCTTTGGCGCTGAAGTTTTCTGTGAACGTGGAGTTGGTGGCATGTGAAACCTGCATGTGGAGCATTGGTTTGTGTGGGAAGCTCACCAAGCTGCATTTCAGTCCTAGGCACTCAAAGGGCATTAAGCCTAGAGTGTGAAAACTGGGTTTCCTTGAGAGCTGTTTGGAAGCCTGAAGGTGTGTGAAGCTAGTGAGCCAAATGGAGTTACTCTCTCAGAAGAACCACTAGGCTGATTCTTTTTCAATATGCGCTTCACCAACATGCAGTGTTTCCTTGATTGAATTAGCTCTCACACCAATATTTGCGCCTAGAGGCTTTGTATTGAGGGCTATCTGAAAACGGCTTTGGCGCTGAATTTGTCTGTGAATGTGGAGTTGGTGGCATGTGAAACCCGCATGTGGAGCATTGGTTTGTGTGAGAAGCTCACCAAGCTTCATTTCAGTCCTAGATAATGCACTCAAAAGGTATTAAGCCTAGAGTGTGATAACTGAGTTTCCTTGAGAGCTGCTTGGAAGCCTGATGATGTGTGAAATTAGTGAGCCAAATGGAGTTGCTCTCCCACAAGAACCACTCGGCTGATTCTTCTTCAATATGCGCTTCACCAACGTGCAGTGTTGCTTGATTGAATTAGCTCTCACACCAATATTTGCGTCTAGAGCCTTTGTATTGAGGGCTATCTGAAAACGGCTTTGGCGCTGAAGTTGTCTGTGAATGTGGAGTTGGTGGCATGTGAAACCCGCATGTGGAGCATTGGTTTGTGAGGGAAACTACCAAGCTTCATTTCAGTCCTAGATAATGCACTCAAAGGGTATTAAACCTAGAGTGTGAAAACTGAGTTTCCTTGAGAGCTGCTTGGAAGCCTGATGATGTGTGAGGTTAGTGAGCCAAATGGAGTTGTTCTCCCACAAGAACCTCTCGGCTGATTCTTCTTCAATATGCGCTTCACCAACATGCAGTGTTTCCTTGATTGAATTAAGTCTCACACCAATATTTGCGCCTAGAGCCTTTGTAGTGAGGGCTATCTGAAAACGGCTTTGGCGCTGAAGTTTTCTGTGAATGTGGAGTTGGTGGCATGTGAAACCCGCATGTAGAGCCTTGGTTTGTGTGGGAAGCTCACCAAGCTTCATTTCTGTCCTAGATAATGCACTCAAAGGGCAGTAAGCCTAGAGTGTGAAAACTGAGTTTCCTTGAGAGCTGCTTGGAAGCCTGATGATGTGTGAAATTAGTGAGCCAAATGGAGTTGTTCTCCCACAAGAACCGCTCTTCTGATTCTTCTTCAATATGCACTTCACCAACGTGCAGTGTTGCTTGATTGAATTAGCTCTCACACCAATATTTGTGCCTAGAGCCTTTGTATTGAGGGCTATCTGAAAACGGCTTTGGCGCTGAAGTTGTCTGTGAATGTGGCGTTGGTGGCATGTGAAACCCGCATGTGGAGCATTGGTTTGTGTGGGAATCTCTACCAAGTTCATTCCTAGATAATGCACTCAAAGGGCATTAAGCCTAGAGTGTGAAAACTGAGTTTACTTGAGAGATGCTTGGAAGCCTAATGGTGTGTGATGTTAGTGAGCCAAATGGAGTTGTTCTCCCACAAGAACCACTCGGCTGATTCTTCTTCAATATGCGCTTCACCAACGTGCAGTGTTGCTTGATTGAATTAGCTCTCACACCAATATTTGCGCCTAGAGCCTTTGTATTGAGGGCTCTCTGAAAACGGCTTTGGCGCTGAAGTTGTCTGTGAATGTGGAGTTGGTGGCATGTGAAACCCGCATGTGGAGCATTGGTTTGTGTGGGAAGCTCACCAAGCTTCATTTCTGTCCTAGATAATGCACTCAAAGGGCATTAAGCCTAGAGTGTGAAAACTGAGTTTCCTTGAGAGCTGCTTGGAAGCCTGATGGTGTGTGAAGTTAGTGAGCCAAATGGAGTTGTTCTCCCACAAGAACCACTCGGCTGATTCTTCTTCAATATGCGCTTCACCAACGTGCAGTGTTGCTTGATTGAATTAGCTCTCACACCAATATTTGCGCCTAGAGCCTTTGTATTGAGGGCTATCTGAAAACGGCTTTGGCGCTGAAGTTTTCTGTGAACGTGGAGTTGGTGGCATGTGAAACCCGCATGTGGAGCATTGGTTTGTGTGGGAAGCTCACCAAGCTGCATTTCAGTCCTATGCACTCAAAGGGCACTAAGCATAGAGTGTGAAAACTGAGTTTCCTTGAGAGCTGTTTGGAAGCCTGAAGGTGTGTGAAGCTAGTGAGCGAAATGGAGTTACTCTCCCAGAAGAACCACTAGGCTGATTCTTCTTCAATATGCGCTTCACCAACATGCAGTGTTTCCTTGATTGAATTAGCTCTCACACCAATATTTGCGCCTAGAGGCTTTGTATTGAGGGCTATCTGAAAACGGCTTTGGCGCTGAAGTTGTCTGTGAATGTGGAGTTTGTTTCATGTGAAACCCGCATGTGGAGCATTGGTTTGTGTGAGAAGCTCACCAAGCTTCATTTCAGTCCTAGATAATGCACTCAAAAGGTATTAAGCCTAGAGTGTAATAACTGAGTTTCCTTGAGAGCTGCTTGGAAGCCTGATGATGTGTGAAATTAGTGAGCCAAATGGAGTTGTTCTCCCACAAGAACCACTCGGCTGATTCTTCTTCAAGATGCGCTTCACCAACGTTCAGTGTTGCTTGATTGAATTAGCTCTCACACCAATATTTGCGCCTAGAGCCTTTGTACTGAGGGCTATCTGAAAACGGATTTGGGGCTAGGAAGTTGTCTGTGAATGTGGGTTGGTTTCATGTGAAACCCGCATGTGGAGCATTGGTTTGTGTGGGAAGCTCTACCAGGTTCATTCCTAAATAATGCACTCAAAGGGCATTAAGCCTAGAGTGTGAAAACTGAGTTTCCTTGAGAGCTGCTTGGAAGCCTGATGGTGTGTGAAGTTAGTGAGCCAAATGGAGTTGTTCTCCCACAAGAACCACTCGGCTGATTCTTCTTCAATATGCACTTCACCAACATGCAGTGTTTCCTTGATTGAATTAGCTCCTACACCAATATTTGCACCTAGAGCCTTTGTATTGAGGGCTATCTGAAAACGGCTTTGGCGCTGAAGTTGTCTGTGAATGTGGAGTTGGTGGCATGTGAAACCCGCATGTGGAGCATTGGTTTGTGTGGGAAGCTCACCAAGCTTCATTTCAGTCCTAGGCACTCAAAGGGCAGTAAGCCTAGAGTGTGAAAACTGAGTTTCCTTGAGAGCTGCTTGGAAGCGTAATGGTGTGTGAAGTTAGTGAGCCAAATGGAGTTGTTCTCCCACAAGAACCACTCGGCTGATTCTTCTTCAATATGCGCTTCACCAACATGCAGTGTTTCCTTGATTGAATTAGCTCTCACACCAAAATTTCCGTCTAGAGCCTTTGTATTGAGGGCTATCTGAAAGCGGCTTTGGCTAGGAAGTTTTCTGTGAATGTGGAGTTGGTGGCATGTGAAACCCGCATGTGGAGCATTGGTTTGTGTGGGAAGCACACCAAGCTTCATTTTGTCCTAGATAATGCACTCAAAGGGCAGTAAGCCTAGAGTGTGAAAACTGAGTTTCCTTGAGAGCTGCTTGGAAGCCTGATGATGTGTGAAATTAGTGAGCCAAATGGAGTTGTTCTCCCACAAGAACCACTCGGCTGATTCTTCTTCAATATGCGCTTCACCAACGTGCAGTGTTGCTTGATTGAATTAGCTCTCACACCAATATTTGGGCCTAGAGCCTTTGTATTGAGGGCTATCTGAAAACGGCTTTGGCGCTGAAGTTGTCTGTGAATGTGGAGTTGGTGGCATGTGAAACCCGCATGTGGAGCATTGGTTTGTGTGGGAAGCTCACCAAGCTTCATTTCAGTCCTAGGTACTCAAAGGGCATTAAGGCTAGAGTGTGAAAACTGAGTTTCCTTGAGAGCTGTTGGGAAGCCTAATGGTGTGAGAAGTTAGTGGGCCAAATGGAGTTGTTCTCCCACAAGAACCACTCGGCTGATTCTTCTTCAATATGCGCTTCACCAACATGCAGTGTTTCCTTGATTGAATTAGCTCTCACATCAATATTTGCGCCTAGAGCCTTTGTATTGAGGGCTATCTGAAAACGGCTTTGGCGCTGAAGTTGTCTGTGAATGTGGAGCTGGTGGCATGTGAAACCCGCATGTGGAGCATTGGTTTGTGTGGGATGCTCACCAAGCTTCATTTCAGTCCTAGGCACTCAAAGGGCATGAAGCATAGAGTGTGAAAACTGAGTTTCCTTGAGAGCTGCTTGGAAGCCTAATGGTGTGTGAAGTTAGTGAGCCAAATGGAGTTGTTCTCCCACAAGAACCACTCGGCTGATTCTTCTTCAATATGCGCTTCACCAACATGCAGTGTTTCCTTGATTGAATTAGCTCTCACACCAATATTTGCGCCTAGAGCCTTTGTATTGAGGGCTATCAGAAAGCGGCTTTGGCGCTGAAGTTGTCTGTGAATGTGGAGTTGGTGGCATGTGAAACCCGCATGTGCAGCATTGGTTTGTGTGGGATGCTCTACCAAGGTCATTCCTAGATAATGCACTCAAAGTGCATTAAGCCTACAGTGTGAAACCTGAGTTTCCTTGAAAGCTGCTTGGAAGCCTGATGGTGTGTGAAGTTAGTGAGCCAAATGGAGTTGTTCTCCCACAAGAACCACTCGGCTGATTCTTCTTCAATATGCGCTTCACCAACATGCAGTGTTTCCTTGATTGAATTAGCTCTCACACAAATAGTTGCGCCTAGAGCCTTTGTATTGAGGGCTATCTGAAAACGGCTTTGGCGCTGAAGTTGTCTGTGAATGTGGAGTTGGTGGCATGTAAAACCCGCATGTGGAGCCTTGGTTTGTGTGGGAAGCTCACCAAGCTTCATTTTGTCCTAGATAATGCACTCAAAGGGCATTAAGCCTAGAGTGTGAAAACTGAGTTTCCCTGAGAGCTGCTTGGAAGCCTGATGGTGTGTGAAGTTAGTGAGCCAAATGGAGTTGTTCTCCCACAAGAACCACTCGGCTGATTCTTCTTCAATATGCGCTTCACCAACATGCAGTGTTTCCTTGATTGAATTAGCTCTCTCATCAATATTTGCGCCTAGAGCCATTGTATTGAGGGCTATCTGAAAACGGCTTTGGCGCTGAAGTTGTCTGTGAATGTGGAGTTGGTGGCATGTAAAACCCGCATGTGGAGCATTGGTTTGTGTGGGATGCTCTACCAAGTTAATTCCTAAATAATGCACTCAAAGGGCATTAAGCCGAGGGAGTGATAGCTGAGTTTCCTTGAGAGCTGCTTGGAAGCCTGATGGTGTGTGAAGTTAGTGAGCCAAATGGAGTTGTTCTCCCACAAGAACCACTCGGCTGATTCTTCTTCAATATGCGCTTCACCAACATGCAGTGTTTCCGTGATTGAGTTAGCTCTCACACCAATATTTGGGGCTAGAGCCACTTATTGCGGGCTATCTGAAAACGGCTTTGGCGCTGAAGTTGTCTGTGAATGTGGAGTTGGTGGCATGTGAAACCCGCATGTGGAGCATTGGTTTGTGTGCTTTGCTCTACCATCTTGATTCTTAGATAATACACTCAAAGGGCATTAAGCCTAGAGTTTGAAAACTGAGTTTCCTTGAGAGCTGGTTGGAAGACTGCTGGTGTGTGAAGTTAGTGGGCCAAATGGATTAGTTCTCCCACAAGAACCACTCGGCTGATTGTTCTTCAATATGCGCTTCACCAACATGCAGTGTTTCCTTGATTGAATTAGCTCTCACACCAATATTTAGGCCTAGAGCCTTTGTATTGAGGGCTATCTGAAAACGGCTTTGGCTAGGAAGTTGTCTGTGAATGTGGAGTTGGTGGCATGTGAAACCCGCATGTGGAGCATTGGTTTGTGTGGGAAGCTCTACCAAGTTCATTCCTAAATAATGCACTCAATTTGCATTAAGCCTAGAGTGTGAAAACTGAGTTTCCTTGAGAGCTGCTTGGAAGCCTGATGGTGTGTGAAGTTAGTGAGCCAAATGGAGTTGTTCTCCCACAAGAACCACTCGGCTGATTCTTCTTCAATATGCACTTCACCAACATGCAGTGTTTCCTTGATTGAATTAGCTCCTACACCAATATTTGCGCCTAGAGCCTTTGTATTGAGGGCTATCTGAAAACGGCTTTGGCGCTGAAGTTGTCTGTGAATGTGGAGTTGGTGCCATGTGAAACCCGCATGTGGAGCATTGGTTTGTGTGGGAAGCTCACCAAGCTTCATTTTGTCCTAGATAATGCACTCAAAGGGCAGTAAGCCTAGAGTGTGAAAACTGAGTTTCCTTGAGAGCTGCTTGGAAGCCTGATGATGTGTGAAATTAGTGAGCCAAATGGAGTTGTTCCCCCACAAGAACCACTCGGCTGATTCTTCTTCAATATGCGCTTCACCAACGTGCAGTGTTGCTTGATTGAATTAGCTCTCACACCAATAGTTGCGCCTAGAGCCTTTGTATTGAGGGCTATCTGAAAACGGCTTTGGCGCTGAAGTTGTCTGTGAATGTGGAGTTGGTGGCATGTGAAACCCGCATGTGGAGCATTGGTTTGTGTGGGAAGCCTACCAAGCTTCATTTCTGTCCTAAATAATGCACTCAAAGGGCATTAAGCCTGGAGTATGAAAACTGAGTTTCCTTGACAGCTGCTTGGAAGCCTGATGATGTGTGAAATTAGTGAGCCAAATGGAGTTGTTCTCCCACAAGAACTACTCGGCTGATTCTTTCTCAATATTCGCTTCACCAACATGCAGTGTTTCCTTCATTGAATTAGCTCTCTCACCAATATTTGCGCCTAGAGCCTTTGTATTGAGGGCTATCTGAAAACGGCTTTGGCGCTGAAGTTGTCTGTTAATGTGGCGTGGGTGACATGTGAAATCCGCATGTGGAGCATTGGTTTGTGTGGGATGCTCTACCAAGTTCATTCCTAGATAATGCACTCAAAGGGTATTAAGCCTAGAGTGTGAAAACTGAGTTTCCTTGAGAGCTGCTTGGAAGCCTGATGGTGTGTGAAGTTAGTGAGCCAAATGGAGTTGTTCTCCCACAAGAACCACTCGGCTGATTCTTCTTCAATATGCGCTTCAATAACGTGCAGTGTTGCTTGATTGAATTAGCTCTCACACCAATATTTGGGCCTAGAGCCTTTGCATTGGGGGCTATCTTAAAACGGCTTTGGCGCTGAAGTTGTCTGTGAATGTGGCGTTTTTGGCATGTGAAACCCGCATGCGCAGCATTGGTTTGTGTGGTAAGCTCACCAAGGTTCATTTCAGTCCTAGGCACTCAAAGGGCAGTAAGCCTAGAGTGTGAAAACTGAGTTTCCTTGAGAGATGTTTGGAAGCCTGATGGTGTGTGAAGCTAGTGAGCCAAATGGAGTTACTCTCCCACAAGAACCACTCGGCTGATTCTTCTTCAATATGCGCTTCACCAACATGCAGTGTTTCCTTGATTGAATTAGCTCTCACACCAATATTTGGGGCTAGAGCCTTTGTATTGAGGGCTATCTGAAAACGGCTTTGGCTAGGAAGTTGTCTGTAAATGTGGACTTGGTGGCATGTGAAACCCGCATGTGGAGCATTGGTTTGTGTGGGAAGCTCACCAAGCTTCATTTCTGTCCTAGATAAAGCACTCAAAGGGCAGTAAGCCTAGAGTGTGAAAACTGAGTTTCCTTGAGAGCTGCTTGGAAGCCTTATGGTGTGTGAAATTAGTGAGCCAAATGGAGTTGTTCTCCCACTAGAACCACTCGGCTGATTCTTCTTCAATATGCGCTTCACCAGCGTGCAGTGTTGCTTCATTGAATTAGCTCTCACACCAATATTTGCGCCTAGAGCCTTTGTATTGAGGGCTATCTGAAAACGGCTTTGGTGCCGAAGTTGTCTGTGAATGTGGAGTTGGTGGCATGTGAAACCCGCATGTGGAGCATTGGTTTGTGTGGGAAGCTCACCAAGCTTCATTTCTGTGCTAGATAATGCACTCAAAGGGCAGTAAGCCTAGAGTGTGAAAACTGAGTTTCCTTGAGTGCTGTTGGGAAGCCTGATGGTGTGTGAAGTTAGTGGACCAAATGGAGTTGTTCTCCCACAAGAACCACTCGGCTGATTCTTCTTCAATATGCGCTTCACCAACATGCAGTGTTTCCTTGATTGAATTAGCTCTCACACCAATATTTGGGCCTAGAGCCTTTGTATTGAGGGCTATCTAAAAACGGCTTTGGCGCTGGAGTTGTCTGTGAATGTGGAGTTGGTGGCATGTGAAACCCGCATGTGGAGCATTGCTTTGTGTGGGATGCTCACCAAGCTTCATTTCACTCCTAGGCACTCAAAGGGCATGAAGCCTAGAGTGTGAAAACTGAGTTTCCTTGAGAGCTGCTTGGAAGCCTGAAGGTGTGTAAAGCTAGTGAGCCAAATGGAGTTACTCTCCCACAAGAACCACTCGGCTGATTCTTCTTCAACATGCGCTTCACCAACGTGCAGTGTTGCTTTATTGAAATAGCTCCTACACCAAATTTTTGCCAAGAGACTTTGTATTGAGGGCTATCTGAAAACGGCTTTAGCGCTGAAGTTGTCTGTGAATGTGGAGTTGGTGGCATGTGAAACCCGCATGTGGAGCATTGGTTTGTGTGGGATGCTCTACCAGGTTCATTCCTAGAGAATGCACTCAAATGGCATTAAGCCTAGAGTGTGAAAACTGAGTTTCCTTGAGAGCTGCTTGGAAGCCTGATGGTGTGTGAAGTTAGTGAGCCAAATGGAGTTGTTCTCCCACAAGAACCACTCGGCTGATTCTTCTTCAATATGCGCTTCATCAACATGCAATGTTTCCTTGATTGAATTAGCTCTCTCACCAATATTTGCGCCTAAGCCTTTGTATTGAGGGCTATCTGAAAACGGCTTTGGTGCTGAAGTTGTCTGTGAATGTGGAGTTGGTGGCATGTGAAACCCGCATGTGGAGCATTGGTTTGTGTGGGATGCTCTACCAAGTTCATTCCTAAATAATGCACTCAAAGGGCATTAAGCCTAGGGTGTGAAAGCTGAGTTTCTTTGAGAGCTGCTTGGAAGCCTGATGGTGTGTGAAGTTAGTGAGCCAAATGGAGTTGTTCTCCCACAAGAACCACTCGGCTGATTCTTCTTCAATATGCGCTTCACCAACAAGCAGTGTTTCCTTGATTGAATTAGCTCTCACACCAATATTTGGGGCTAGAGCCTGTGTATTGAGGGCTATCTGAAAACGGCTTTGGCGCTGAAGTTGTCTGTGAATGTGGAGTTGGTGGCATTTGAAACACGGATGCGCTGCATTGGTTTGTGTGTAAGCTCACCAAGGTTCATTTCAGTCCTAGGCACTCAAAGGGCATGAAGCATAGAATGTGAAAATTGAGTTTCCTTGAGAGCTGCTTGGAAGCCTTATGGTGTGTGAAGTTAGTGAGCCAAACGTAGTTGTTCTCCCACAAGAACCACTCGGCTGATTCTTCTTCAATATGCGCTTCATCAACATGCAGAGTTTCCTTGATTGAATTAGCTCTCTCATCAATATTTGCGCCTAGAGCCTTTGTATTGAGGGCTATCTGAAAACGGCTTTGGCGCTGAAGTTGTCTGTGAATGTGGAGTTGGTGGCATGTAAAACCCGCATGTGGAGCATTGGTTTGTTGGGATGCTCTACCAAGTTCATTCCTAAATAATGCACTCAAAGGGCATTAAGCCTAGGGTGTGAAAACTGAGTTTCCTTGAGAGCTGCTTGGAAGCCTGATGGTGTGTGAAGTTAGTGAGCCAAATGGAGTTGTTCTCCCACAAGAACCACTCGGCTGATTCTTCTTCAATATGCGCTTCACCAACATGCAGGGTTTCATTGATTGAGTTAGCTCTCACACCAATATTTGGGGCTACAGCCACTTATTGCGGGCTATCTGAAAACGGCTTTGGCGCTGAAGTTGTCTGTGAATGTGGAGTTGGTGGCATGTGAAACCCGCATGCGCTGCATTGGTTTGTGTGGTAAGCTCACCAAGGTTCATTTCAGTCCTAGGCACTCAAAGGGCATTAAGCCTAGAGTGTGAAAATTGAGTTTCCTTGAGAGCTGCTTGGAAGCCTTATGGTGTGTGAAGTTAGTGAGCCAAACGGAGTTGTTCTCCCACAAAAACCACTCGGCTGATTCTTCTTCAATATGCGCTTCACCAACATGCAGTGTTTCCTTGATTGAATTAGCTCTCACACCTATTTTTGCGCCTAGAGCCTTTGTATTGAGGGCTATCTGAAAACAGCTTTGGCGCTGAAGTTGTCTGTGAATGTGGAGTTGGTTTCATGTGAAACCCTCATGTGGAGCATTGGTTTGTGTGTGATGCTCTACCTGGTTCATTCCTAGATAATGCACTCCAAGCGCATTAAGCCTAGAGTGTGAAAAATGAGTTTCCTTGAGAGCTGCTTGGAAGCCTGATGGTGTGTGAAGTTAGTGAGCCAAATGGAGTTGTTCTCCCACAAGAACCACTCGGCTGATTCTTCTTCAATATGCGCTTCAGCAACATGCAGTGTTTCCTTGATTGAATTAGCTCTCACACCAATATTTGCGGCCAGAGCCTTTGTATTGAGGGCTATCTGAAAACGGCTTTGGCGCTGAAGTTGTCTGTGAATGTGGAGTTGGTGGCATGTGAAATCCGCATGTGGAGCATTCGTTTGTGTGCTTTGCTCTACCATCTTGATTCCTAGATAATACACTCAAAGGGCATTAAGCATAGAGTGTGAAAAGTGAGTTTCCTTGAAAGCTGCTTGGAAGCCTGATGGTGTGTGAAGTTAGTGAGCCAAATGGAGTTGTTCTCCCACAAGAACCACTCGGCAGCTTTTTCTTCAATATGCCTTTCCCCAACATGCAATGTTTCCTTGATTGAATTAGCTCTCACACCAATATTTGCGTCTAGAGCCTTTGCATTGTGGGCTATCTGAAAACACCTCTGGTGCTGAAGTTGTCTGTGAATGTGGAGTTGGTGGCATGTGAAACCCGCATGTGGAGCATTGGTTTCTGTGGGAAGCTACCAAGCTTCATTTCAGTCCTAGATAATGCACTCAAAGGGTATTAAGCCTAGAGTGTGAAAACTGAGTTTCCTTGAGATCTGCTTGGAAGCCTGATGATGTGTGAAGTTAGTGAGCCAAATGGAGTTGTTCTCCCACAAGAACCACTCGGCTGATTCTTCTTCAATATGCGCTTCACCAACATGCAGTGTTTCCTTGATTGAATTAGCTCTCAAACCAATATTTGCGCCTAGAGCCTTTGCATTGAGGGCTATCTGAAAGCGGCTTTGGCGCTGAAGTTTTCTGTGAATGTGGAGTTGGTGGCATGTGAAACCCGCATGTGGAGCATTGGTTTGTGTGGGAAGCTCACCAAGCTTCATTTCAGTCCTAGACACTCAAAGGGCATTAAGCCTAGAGTGTGAAAACTGAGTTTCCTTGAGAGCTGCTTGGAAGCCTGATGGTGTGTGAAGTTAGTGAGCCAAATGGAGTTGTTCTCCCACAAGAACCACTCGGCTGATTCTTCTTCAATATGCGCTTCACCAAGGTGCAGTGTTGCTTTATTGAATTACCTCCTACACCAAATTTTTGCCAAGAGACTTTGTATTGAGGGCTATCTGAAAGCGGCTTTGGCTAGGACGTTTTCCGTGAATGTGGAGTTGGTGGCATGTGAAACCCGCATGTGCAGCATTGGTTTGTGTGGGATGCTCTACCAGGTTCATTCCTAGATAATGCACTCAAAATGCATTAAGCCTACAGTGTGAAAACTGAGTTTCCTTGAAAGCTGCTTGGAAGCCTGATGGTGTGTGAAGTAAGTGAGCCAAATGGAGTTGTTCTCCCACAAGAACCACTCGGCTGATTCTTCTTCAATATGCGCTTCACCAACATGCAGTGTTGCTTGATTGAATTAGCTCTCACACCAATATTTGCGCCTAGAGCCTTTGTATTGAGGGCTATCTGAAAACAGCTTTGGCGCTGAAGTTTTCTGTGATGTGGAGTTGGTGGCATGTGAAACCCGCATGTGGAGCATTGGTTTGTGTGGGAAGCTACCAAGCTTCATTTCAGTCCTAGATAATGCACTCAAAGCGTATTAACCCTAGAGTGTGAAAACTGAGTTTCGTTGAGAGCTGCTTGGAAGCCTGATGATGTTTGAAGTTAGTGAGCCAAATAGAGTTGTTCTCCCACACGAACCTCTCAGCTGATTCTTCTTCAATATGCACTTCACCAACATGCAGTGTTTCCTTGATTGAATTAGCTCTCACACCAATATTTGGGCCTAGAGCCTTTGTATTGAGGGCTATCTGAAAACGGCTTTGGCGCTGAAGTTGTCTGTGAATGTGGCGTTGGTGGCATGTGAAACCCACATGTGGAGCATTGGCTTGTGTGGGAAGCTCACCAAGGTTCATTTCAGTCCTAGGCACTCAAAGGGCATTAAGCCTAGGGTGTGAAAGCTGAGTTTCCTTGAGAGCTTTTTGGAACCCTGATGGTGTGTGAAGCTAGTGAGCCAAATGGAGTTACTCTCCCACAGGAACCACTCGGCTGATTCTTCTTCAATATGCGCTTCACCAACGTGCAGTGTTGCTTTATTGAATTAGCTCTCACACCAATATTTGGGCCTAGAGCCTTTGTATTGAGGGCTATCTGAAAACGGCTTTGGCGCTGAAGTTGTCTGTGACTGTGGAGTTGGTGTCATTTGAAACCCGCAAGCGCAGCATTGGTTTGTGTGGTAAGCTCACCAAGGTTCATTTCAGTCCTAGGCAAACAAAGGGCATGAAGCATAGAGTGTGAAAACTGAGTTTCCTTGAGAGCTGCTTGTAAGCCTGATGGTGTGTGAAGTTAGTGAGCCAAATGGAGTTGTTCTCAAACAAGAACCACTCGGCTGATTCTTCTTCAATATGCGCTTCACCAACATGCAGTGTTTCCTTTATTGAATTAGCTCTCATACCAATATTTGCGCCTAGAGCCTTTGTATTGAGGGCTATCTGAAAACGGCTTTGGCGCTGAAGTTGTCTGTGAATGTGGAGCTGGTGGCATGTGAAATTCGCATGTGGAGCATTGGTTTGTGTGGGATGCTCACCAAGCTTCATTTCAGTCCTAGGAACTCAAAGGGCATGAAGCATAGAGCGTGAAAACTGAGTTTCCTTGAGAGCTACTTGGAAGCCTGATGGTGTGTAAAGTAAGTGAGCCAAATGGAGTTGTTCTCCTACAAGAACCACTCGGCTGATTCTTCTTCAATATGCACTTCACCAACATGCAATGTTTCCTTGATTGAATTAGCTCTCACACCAATATTTGCGCCTAGAGCCTTTGTATTGAGGGCTATCTGAAAACGGCTTTGGTGCTGAAGTTGTCTGTGAATGTGGAGCTGGTGACATGTGAAACCCGTATGTGGAGCATTGGTTTGTGTGGAAAGCTACCAAGCTTCATTTCAGTCCTAGATAATGCACTCAACGGGTATTAACCCGAGAGTGTGAAAACTGAGTTTCCTTGAGAGCTGCTTGGAAGCCTGATGATGTGTGAAGTTAGTGAACCAAATGGAGTTGTTCTCCCACAAGAACCACTCGGCTGATTCTTCTTCAATATGCGCTTCACCAACGTGCAGTGTTGCTTGATTGAATTAGCTCTCACACCAATATTTGGGCCTAGAGCCTTTGTATTGAGGGCTATCTGAAAACGGCATTGGCGCTGAAGTTGTCTGTGAATGTGGAGTTGGTGGCATGTGAAACCCGCATGTGGAGCATTGGTTTGTGTGGGAAGCTCACCAAGCTTCATTTCAGTCCTAGGCACTCAAAGGGCATTAAGCCTAGAGTGTGAAAACTGAGTTTCCTTGAGAGCTGCTTGGAAGCCTTATGGTGTGTGAAGTTAGTGAGCCAAACGGAGTTGTTCTCCCACAAGAGCCACTCAGCTGATTCTTCTTCAATATGCGCTTCACCAACATGCAGTGTTTCCTTGATTGAATTAGCTCTCACACCAATATTTGCGCCTAGAGCCTTTGTATTGAGGGCTATCTGAAAACGGCTTTGGCGCTGAAGTTGTCTGTGAATGTTGAGTTGGTGGCATGTGAAACCCGCATGTGGAGCATTGATTTGTGTGGGAAGCTACCAAGCTTCATTTCAGTCCTAGATAATGCACTCAAAGAGTATTAACCCTAGAGTGTGAAAACTGAGTTTCCTTTAGAGCTGCTTAAAGCCTGATGGTGTGTGAAGTTAGTGAGCCAAATGGAGTTGTTCTCCCACAAGAACCACTCGGCTGATTCTTCTTCAATATGCGCTTCAGCAACATGCAGTGTTTCCTTGATTGAGTTAGCTCTCACACCAATATTTGCGCCTAGAGCCTTTGTATTGAGGGCTATCTGAAAACGGCTTTGGCTAGGAAGTTGTCTGTGAATGTGGAGTTGGTGGCATGTGAAACCCGCATGTGGAGCATTGGTTTGTGTGGGATGCTCACCAAGCTTCATTTCAGTCCTAGGAACTCAAAGGGCATGAAGCATAGAGCGTGAAAACTGAGTTTCCTTGAGAGCTACTTGGAAGCCTGATGGTGTGTAAAGTAAGTGAGCCAAATGGAGTTGTTCTCCTACAAGAACCACTCGGCTGATTCTTCTTCAATATGCACTTCACCAACATGCAGTGTTTCCTTGATTGAATTAGCTCTCACACCAATATTTGCGCCTAGAGCCATTGCATTGAGGGCTATCTGAAAACGGCTTTGGTGCTGAAGTTGTCTGTGAATGTGGAGCTGGTGACATGTGAAACCCGTATGTGGAGCATTGGTTTGTGTGGAAAGCTACCAAGCTTCATTTCAGCCCTAGATAATGCACTCAACGGGTATTAACCCGAGAGTGTGAAAACTGAGTTTCCTTGAGAGCTGCTTGGAAGCCTGATGATGTGTGAAGTTAGTGAACCAAATGGAGTTGTTCTCCCACAAGAACCACTCGGCTGATTCTTCTTCAATATGCGCTTCACCAACGTGCAGTGTTGCTTGATTGAATTAGCTCTCACACCAATATTTGGGCCTAGAGCCTTTGTATTGAGGGCTATCTGAAAACGGCTTTGGCGCTGAAGTTGTCTGTGAATGTGGAGTTGGTGGCATGTGAAACCCGCATGTGGAGCATTGGTTTGTGTGGGAAGCTCATCAAGCTTCATTTCAGTCCTAGGCACTCAAAGGGCATTAAGCCTAGAGTGTGAAAACTGAGTTTCCTTGAGAGCTTTTTGGAACCCTGATGGTGTGTGAAGCTAGTGAGCCAAATGGAGTTACTCTCCCACAGGAACCACTCGGCTGATTCTTCTTCAATATGCGCTTCACCAACGTGCAGTGTTGCTTTACTGAATTAGCTCTCACACCAATATTTGGGCCTAGAGCCTTTGTATTGAGGGCTATCTGAAAACGGCTTTGGCGCTGAAGTTGTCTGTGACTGTGGAGTTGGTGTCATTTGAAACCCGCAAGCGCAGCATTGGTTTGTGTGGTAAGCTCACCAAGGTTCATTTCAGTCCTAGGCAAACAAAGGGCATGAAGCATAGAGTGTGAAAACTGAGTTTCCTTGAGAGCTGCTTGTAAGCCTGATGGTGTGTGAAGTTAGTGAGCCAAATGGAGTTGTTCTCAAACAAGAACCACTCGGCTGATTCTTCTTCAATATGCGCTTCACCAACATGCAGTGTTTCCTTGATTGAATTAGCTCTCATACCAATATTTGCGCCTAGAGCCTTTGTATTGAGGGCTATCTGAAAACGGCTTTGGCGCTGGAGTTGTCTGTGAATGTGGAGCTGGTGGCATGTGAAATTCGCATGTGGAGCATTGGTTTGTGTGGGATGCTCACCAAGCTTCATTTCAGTCCTAGGAACTCAAAGGGCATGAAGCATAGAGCGTGAAAACTGAGTTTCCTTGAGAGCTACTTGGAAGCCTGATGGTGTGTAAAGTAAGTGAGCCAAATGGAGTTGTTCTCCTACAAGAACCACTCGGCTGATTCTTCTTCAATATGCACTTCACCAACATGCAATGTTTCCTTGATTGAATTAGCTCTCACACCAATATTTGCGCCTAGAGCCTTTGTATTGAGGGCTATCTGAAAATGGCTTTGGTGCTGAAGTTGTCTGTGAATGTGGAGCTGGTGACATGTGAAACCCGTATGTGGAGCATTGGTTTGTGTGGAAAGCTACCAAGCTTCATTTCAGTCCTAGATAATGCACTCAACGGGTATTAACCCGAGAGTGTGAAAACTGAGTTTCCTTGAGAGCTGCTTGGAAGCCTGATGATGTGTGAAGTTAGTGAACCAAATGGAGTTGTTCTCCCACAAGAACCACTCGGCTGATTCTTCTTCAATATGCGCTTCACCAACGTGCAGTGTTGCTTGATTGAATTAGCTCTCACACCAATATTTGGGCCTAGAGCCTTTGTATTGAGGGCTATCTGAAAACGGCATTGGCGCTGAAGTTGTCTGTGAATGTGGAGTTGGTGGCATGTGAAACCCGCATGTGGAGCATTGGTTTGTGTGGGAAGCTCACCAAGCTTCATTTCAGTCCTAGGCACTCAAAGGGCATTAAGCCTAGAGTGTGAAAACTGAGTTTCCTTGAGAGCTGCTTGGAAGCCTTATGGTGTGTGAAGTTAGTGAGCCAAACGGAGTTGTTCTCCCACAAGAGCCACTCAGCTGATTCTTCTTCAATATGCGCTTCACCAACATGCAGTGTTTCCTTGATTGAATTAGCTCTCACACCAATATTTGCGCCTAGAGCCTTTGTATTGAGGGCTATCTGAAAACGGCTTTGGCGCTGAAGTTGTCTGTGAATGTTGAGTTGGTGGCATGTGAAACCCGCATGTGGAGCATTGATTTGTGTGGGAAGCTACCAAGCTTCATTTCAGTCCTAGATAATGCACTCAAAGAGTATTAACCCTAGAGTGTGAAAACTGAGTTTCCTTTAGAGCTGCTTAAAGCCTGATGGTGTGTGAAGTTAGTGAGCCAAATGGAGTTGTTCTCCCACAAGAACCACTCGGCTGATTCTTCTTCAATATGCGCTTCAGCAACATGCAGTGTTTCCTTGATTGAGTTAGCTCTCACACCAATATTTGCGCCTAGAGCCTTTGTATTGAGGGCTATCTGAAAACGGCTTTGGCGCTGAAGTTGTCTGTGAATGTGGAGTTGGTGGCATGTGAAACCCGCATGTGGAGCATTGGTTTGTGTGGGATGCTCACCAAGCTTCATTTCAGTCCTAGGAACTCAAAGGGCATGAAGCATAGAGCGTGAAAACTGAGTTTCCTTGAGAGCTACTTGGAAGCCTGATGGTGTGTAAAGTAAGTGAGCCAAATGGAGTTGTTCTCCTACAAGAACCACTCGGCTGATTCTTCTTCAATATGCACTTCACCAACATGCAGTGTTTCCTTGATTGAATTAGCTCTCACACCAATATTTGCGCCTAGAGCCTTTGTATTGAGGGCTATCTGAAAACGGCTTTGGTGCTGAAGTTGTCTGTGAATGTGGAGCTGGTGACATGTGAAACCCGTATGTGGAGCATTGGTTTGTGTGGAAAGCTACCAAGCTTCATTTCAGTCCTAGATAATGCACTCAACGGGTATTAACCCGAGAGTGTGAAAACTGAGTTTCCTTGAGAGCTGCTTGGAAGCCTGATGATGTGTGAAGTTAGTGAACCAAATGGAGTTGTTCTCCCACAAGAACCACTCGGCTGATTCTTCTTCAATATGCGCTTCACCAACGTGCAGTGTTGCTTGATTGAATTAGCTCTCACACCAATATTTGGGCCTAGAGCCTTTGTATTGAGGGCTATCTGAAAACGGCTTTGGCGCTGAAGTTGTCTGTGAATGTGGAGTTGGTGGCATGTGAAACCCGCATGTGGAGCATTGGTTTGTGTGGGAAGCTCATCAAGCTTCATTTCAGTCCTAGGCACTCAAAGGGCATTAAGCCTAGAGTGTGAAAACTGAGTTTCCTTGAGAGCTGCTTGGAAGCCTTATGGTGTGTGAAGTTAGTGAGCCAAACGGAGTTGTTCTCCCACAAGAGCCACTCGGCTGATTCTTCTTCAATATGCGCTTCACCAACATGCAGTGTTTCCTTGATTGAATTAGCTCTCACACCAATATTTGCGCCTAGAGCCTTTGTATTGAGGGCTATCTGAAAACGGCTTTGGCGCTGAAGTTGTCTGTGAATGTGGAGTTGGTGGCATGTGAAACCCGCATGTGGAGCATTGGTTTGTGTGGGAAGCTCACCAAGCTTCATTTCTGTCCTAGATAATGCACTCAAAGGGTGTTAAGGCTAGAGTGTGAAAACTGAGTTTCCTTGAGAGCTGCTTGGAAGCCTGATGATGTGCGAAATTAGATAGCCAAATGGAGTTGTTCTCCCACAAGAACCACTCGGCTGATCCTTCTTCAAGATGCGCTTCACCAACATGCAGTGTTTCCTTGATTGAATTAGCTCTCACACCAATATTTTGGCCTAGAGCCTTTGTATTGAGGGCTATCTGAAAACGGCTTTGGCTAGGAAGTTGTCTGTGAATGTGGAGTTGGTGGCATGTGAAACCCGCATGTGGAGCCCTGGTTTGTGTGGGATGTTCTATCAAGTTCATTCCTAGATAATGCACTCAAATGGCATTAAGCCTAGAGTGTGAAAACTGATTTTCCTTGAGAGCTGCGTGGAAGCCTAATGGTGTGTGAAGTTAGTGAGCCAAATGGAGTTGTTTTCCCACAAGAACCACTCGGCTGATTCTTCTTCAATATGCGCTTCACCAACGTGCAGTGTTGCTTTATTGAATTAGCTCCTACACCAATATTTTGCCTAGAGCCTTTGTATTGAGGGCTATCTGAAAACGGTTTTAGCTAGGAAGTTGTCTGTGAATGTGGAATTGGTGGCATGTGAAACCCGCATGTGGAGCATTGGTTTGTGTGGGATGCTCTACCAGGTTCATTCCTAGAGAATGCACTCCAAGGGCATTAATCCTACAGTGTGGAAGGTGAGTTTCCTTGAGAGCTGCTTGGAAGCCTGATGGTGTGTGAAGTTAGTGAGCTAAATGGAGTTGTTCTCCCACAAGAACCACTCGGCTGATTCTTCTTCAATATGCGCTTCACCAACATGCAGTGTTTCCTTGATTGAATTAGCTCTCACACCAATATTTGCGCCTTGAGCCTTTGTATTGAGGGCTATCTGAAAACGGCTTTGGCGCTGAAGTTGTCTGTGCATGTGGAGTTGGTTGCATGTGAAACCCGCATGTGGAGCCTTGGTTTGTGTGGGAAGCTGACCAAGCTTCATTTCAGTCCTAGATAATGCACTCCAAGCGCATTAAGCCTAGAGTGTGAAAACTGAGTTTCCTTGAGAGCTGCTTGGAAGCCTGATGGTGTGTGAAGTTAGTGAACCAAATGGAGTTGTTCTCCCACAAGAACCTCTCGGCTGATTCTTCTTCAATATGCGCTTCACCAACATGCAGTGTTTCCTTGATTGAATTAGCTCTCACACCTATTTTTGCGCCTAGAGCCTTTGTATTGAAGGCTATCTGAAAACGGCTTTGGCTAGGAAGTTGTCTGTGAATGTGGAGTTGGTGGCACGTGAAACCCACATGGGGAGCATTGGTTTGTGTGGGATGCTCTACCAAGTTCATTCCTAGATAATGCACTCAAAGGGCATTAAGCCTACAGTGTGGAAGGTGAGTTTCCTTGAGAGCAGCTTGGAAGCCTGATCGTGTGTGAAGTTAGTGAGCCAAATGGTGTTGTTCTCCCACAAGAACCACTCGGCTGATTCTTCTTCAATATGCGCTTCACCAACATGCAGTGTATCCTTGATTGAATTAGCTCTCACACCAATATTTGGGCCTAGATGCTTTCTATTGAGGGCTATCTGAAAACAGCTTTGGCGCTGAAGTTTTCTGTGAATGTGGAGTTGGTGGCATGTGAAACCCGCATGTGGAGCATTGGTTTGTGTGGGAAGCTACCAAGCTTCATTTCAGTCCTAGATAATGCACTCAAAGGGTATTAACCCTAAAGTGTGAAAAGTGAGTTTCCTTGAGAGCTGCATGGAAGCCTGATGATGTGTGAAGTTAGTGAGCCAAATGGAGTTGTTCTCCCACAAGAACCTCTCGGCTGATTCTTCTTCAAGATGCACTTCACCAACATGCAGTGTTTCCTTGATTGAATTAGCTCTCACACCAATATTTGTGCCTAGAGCCTTTGTATTGAGGGCTATCTGAAAACGGCTTTGGCGATGAAGTTGTCTGTGAATGTGGCGTTTTTGGCATGTGAAACCCGCATGTGGAGCATTGGTTTGTGAGGGAAGCCCACCAAGCTTCATTTCAGTCCTAGGCACTCAAAGGGCATGAAGCCTAGAGTGTGAAAACTGAGTTTCCTTGAGAGCTGCTTGGAAGCCTGATGGTGTGTGAAGTTAGTGAGCCAAATGGAGTTGTTCTCCCACAAGAACCACTCGGCTGATTCTTCTTCAATATGCGCTTCACCAATGTGCAGTGTTGCTTTATTGAATTAGCTCCTACACCAATATTTTGCCTAGAGCCTTTGTATTGAGGGCTATCTGAAAACGGCTTTGGTGCTGAAGTTGTCTGTGAATGTGGAGTTGGTGGCATGTGAAACCCGCATGTGGAGCATTGGTTTGTGTCGAATGCTCTACCAGGTTCGTTCCTAGATAATGCACTCAAAGGGCATTAAGCCTAGAGTGTGAAAATTGAGTTTCCTTGAGAGCTGCATGGAAGGCTGATGGTGTGTGAAGTTAGTGAGCCAAATGGAGTTGTTCTCCCACAAGAACCACTCAGCTGATTCTTCTTCAATATGCGCTTCACCAACGTGCAGTGTTGCTTTATTGAATTAGCTCTCACACCAATATTTGCGCCTAGAGCCTTTGTATTGAGGGCTATCTGAAAACGGCTTTGGCGCTGAAGTTGTCTGTGAATGTGGAGTTGGTGGCATGTGAAACCCGCATGTGAAGCATTGGTTTGTGTGGGATGCTCTACCAGGTTCATTCCTAGAGAATGCACTCAAAGGGCATTAAGCCTACAGTGTGGAAATTGAGTTTCCTTGAGAGCAGCTTGGAAGCCTGATGGTGTGTGAAGTTAGTGAGCCAAATGGAGTTGTTCTCCCACAAGAACCACTCGGCTGATTCTTCTTCAATATGCGCTTCACCAACATGCAGTGTTTCCTTGATTGAATTAGCTCTCACACCTATTTTTGCGCCTAGAGCCTTTGTATTGAAGGCTATCTGAAAACAGCTTTGGCGCTGAAGTTGTCTGTGAATGTGGAGTTGGTGGCATGTGAAACCCACATGGGGAGCATTGGTTTGTGTGGGATGCTCTACCAAGTTCATTCCTAGATAATGCACTCAAAGGGCATTAAGCCTACAGTGTGGAAGGTGAGTTTCCTTGAGAGCAGCTTGGAAGCCTGATCGTGTGTGAAGTTAGTGAGCCAAATGGTGTTGTTCTCCCACAAGAACCACTCGGCTGATTCTTCTTCAATATGCGCTTCACCAACATGCAGTGTTTCCTTGATTGAATTAGCTCTCACACCAATATTTGGGCCTAGATGCTTTCTATTGAGGGCTATCTGAAAACAGCTTTGGCGCAGAAGTTTTCTGTGAATGTGGAGTTGGTGGCATGTGAAACCCGCATGTGGAGCATTGGTTTGTGTGGGAAACTACCAAGCTTCATTTCAGTCCTAGATAATGCACTCAAAGGGTATTAACCCTAAAGTGTGAAAAGTGAGTTTCCTTGAGAGCTGCATGGAAGCCTGATGATGTGTGAAGTTAGTGAGCCAAATGGAGTTGTTCTCCCACAAGAACCTCTCGGCTGATTCTTCTTCAAGATGCACTTCACCAACATGCAGTGTTTCCTTGATTGAATTAGCTCTCACACCAATATTTGTGCCTAGAGCCTTTGTATTGAGGGCTATCTGAAAACGGCTTTGGCGATGAAGTTGTCTGTGAATGTGGCGTTTTTGGCATGTGAAACCCGCATGTGGAGCATTGGTTTGTGAGGGAAGCCCACCAAGCTTCATTTCAGTCCTAGGCACTCAAAGGGCATGAAGCCTAGAGTGTGAAAACTGAGTTTCCTTGAGAGCTGCTTGGAAGCCTGATGGTGTGTGAAATTAGTGAGCCAAATGGAGTTGTTCTCCCACAAGAACCACTCGGCTGATTCTTCTTCAATATGCGCTTCACCAACGTGCAGTGTTGCTTTATTGAATTAGCTCCTACACCAATATTTTGCCTAGAGCCTTTGTATTGAGGGCTATCTGAAAACGGCTTTGGTGCTGAAGTTGTCTGTGAATGTGGAGTTGGTGGCATGTGAAACCCGCATGTGGAGCATTGGTTTGTGTCGGATGCTCTACCAGGTTCGTTCCTAGATAATGCACTCAAAGGGCATTAAGCCTAGAGTGTGAAAACTGAGTTTCCTTGAGAGCTGCATGGAAGGCTGATGGTGTGTGAAGTTAGTGAGCCAAATGGAGTTGTTCTCCCACAAGAACCACTCGGCTGATTCTTCTTCAATATGCGCTTCACCAACGTGCAGTGTTGCTTTATTGAATTAGCTCTCACACCAATATTTGCGCCTAGAGCCTTTGTATTGAGGGCTATCTGAAAACGGCTTTGGCGCTGAAGTTGTCTGTGAATGTTTAGTTGGTGGCATGTGAAACCCGCATGTGAAGCATTGGTTTGTGTGGGATGCTCTACCAGGTTCATTCCTAGAGAATGCACTCAAAGGGCATTAAGCCTACAGTGTGGAAGGTGAGTTTCCTTGAGAGCAGCTTGGAAGCCTGATGGTGTGTGAAGTTAGTGAGCCAAATGGAGTTGTTCTCCCACAAGAACCACTCGGCTGATTCTTCTTCAATATGCGCTTCACCAACATGCAGTGTTTCCTTGATTGAATTAGCTCTCACACCAATATTTGCGCCTAGAGCCTTAGTATTGAGGGCTATCTGAAAACGGCTTTGGCGCTGAAGTTGTCTGTGAATGTGGAGTTGGTGGCATGTGAAACCCGCATGTGGAGCCTTGGTTTGTGTGGGAAGCTCACCAAGCTTCATTTCAGTCCTAGATAATGACTTCAAGGCCATTAAGCCTAGAGTGTGAAAACTGAGTTTCCTTGAAAGCTGCTTGGAATCCTGATTGTGTGTGAAGTTAGTGAGCCAAATGGAGTTGTTCTCCCTCAAAAACCACTCGGCTGATTCTTCTTAAAAATGCGCTTCACCAACATGCAGTGTTTCCTTGATTGAATTAGCTCTCACACCAATATTTGGGCCTAGATGCTTTCTATTGAGGGCTATCTGAAAACAGCTTTGGCGCTGAAGTTTTCTGTGAATGTGGAGTTGGTGGCATGTGAAACCCGCATGTGGAGCATTGGTTTGTGTGGGAAGCTACCAAGCTTCATTTCAGTCCTAGATAATGCACTCAAAGGGTATTAACCCGAAAGTGTGAAAACTGAGTTTCCTTGAGAGCTGCTTGCAAGCCTGATGATGTGTGAAGTTAGTGAGCCAAATGGAGTTGTTCTCCCACAAGAACCTCTCGGCTGATTCTTCTTCAAGATGCACTTCACCAACATGCAGTGTTTCCTTGATTGAATTAGCTCTCACACCAATATTTGGGCCTAGAGCCTTTGTATTGAGGGATATCTGAAAACGGCTTTGGCGATGACGTTGTCTGTGAATGTGGCGTTTTTGGCATGTGAAACCCGCATGTGGAGCATTGGTTTGTGTGGGAAGCTCACCAAGCTTCATTTCAGTCCTAGGCACTCAAAGGGCATGAAGCCTAGAGTGTGAAAACTGAGTTTCCTTGAGAGCTGCTTGGAAGCCTGATGGTGTGTGAAGTTAGTGAGCCAAATGGAGTTGTTCTCCCACAAGAACCACTCGGCTGATTCTTCTTCAACATGCGCTTCACCAATATGCAATGTTTCCTTGATTGAGTTAGCTCTCACACCAATATTTGCGCCTAGAGCCTTTGTATTGAGGGCTATCTGGAAACTGCTTTGGCGCTGAAGTTGTCTGTGAATGTGGAGTTGGTGGTATGTGAAACCCGCATGTGGAGCATTGGTTTGTGTGGGATGCTCTACCAAGTTCATTCCTAGATAATGCAGTAAAAGGGCATTAAGCCTAGAGTGTGAAAACTGAGTTTCCTTGAGAGCTGCTTGGAAGCCTGATGGTGTGTGAAGTTAGTGAGCCAAATGGAGTTGTTCTCCCACAAGAACCACTCGGCTGATTCTTCTTCAATATGCGCTTCACCAACATGCAGTGTTTCCTTGATTGAATTAGCTCTCACACCAATATTTGGGCCTAGAGCCTTTGTATTGAGGGCTATCTGAAAAGGGCTTTGGCTAAGAAGTTGTCTATGAATGTGGAGTTGGTGGCATGTGAAACCCGCATGTGGAGCATTGGTTTGTGTGGGAAGCTCACCAAGGTTCATTTCTGTCCTAGATAATGCACTCAAAGGGCATTAAGCCTGGAGTGTGAAAACTGAGTTTCCTTGAAAGCTGCTTGGAAGCCTGATGGTGTGTGAAGTTAGTGAGCCAAATGGAGTTGTTCTCCCACAAGAACCACTCGGCTGATTCTTCTTCAATATGCTCTTCACCAACATGCAGTGTTTCCTTGATTGATTTAGCTCTCACACCAATATTTGCGCCTAGAGCCTTTGTATTGAGGGCTATCTGAAAACAGCTTTGGCGCTGAAGTTTTCTGTGAATGTGGAGTTGGTGGCATGTGAAACCCGCATGTGGAGCATTGGTTTGTGTGGGAAGCTACCAAGCTTCATTTCAGTCCTAGATAATGCACTAAAAGGGTATTAACCCTAAAGTGTGAAAACTGAGTTTCTTTGAGAGCTGCTTGGTAGCCTGATGATGTGTGAAGTTAGTGAGCCAAATGGAGTTGTTCTCCCACAAGAACCTCTCGGCTGATTCTTCTTCAAGATGCACTTCACCAACATGCAGTGTTTCCTTGATTGAAATAGCTCTCACACCAATATTTGTGCCTAGAGCCTTTGTATTGAGGGCTATCTGAAAACGGCTTTGGCGATGAAGTTTTCTGTGAATGTGGCGTTTTTGGCATGTGAAACCCGCATGTGGAGCATTGGTTTGTGTGGGAAGCTCACCAAGCTTCATCTCAGTCCTAGGCACTCAAAGGGCATGAAGCCTAGAGTGTGATAACTGAGTTTCCTTGAGAGCTGCTTGGAAGCCTGATGGTGTGTGAAGTTAGTGAGCCAAATGGAGTTGTTCTCCCACAAGAAACACTCGGCTGATTCTTCTTCAATATGCCCTTCACAAACGTGCAGTGTTGCTTTATTGAATTAGCTCCTACACCAATATTTTGCCTAGAGCCTTTGTATTGAGGGCTATCTGAAAATGGCTTTAGCTAGGAAGTTGTCTGTGAATGTGGAGTTGGTGGCATGTGAAACCCGCATGTGGAGCATTCGTTTGTGTGGGATGCTCTACCAGGTTCATTCCTAGAGAATGCACTCAAAGGGCATTAAGCCTAGAGTGTGAAAGCTGAGTTTCCTTGAGAGCTGCTTGGAAGCCTGATGGTGTGTGAAGTTAGTGAGCCAAATGGAGTTGTTCTCCCACAAGAACCACTCGGCTGATTCTTCTTCAATATGCGCTTCACCAACATGCAGTGTTTCGTTGATTGAGTTAGCTCTCACACCAATATTTGCGCCTAGAGCCTTTGTATTGAGGGCTATCTGAAAACGGCTTTGGCGCTGAAGTTATCTGTGAATGTGGAGTTGGTGGCATTTGAAACCCGCAGGGGCAACATTGGTTTGTGTGGGAAGCTCACCAAGCTTCATTTCAGTCCTAGATAATGCACTCCAAGCGCATTAAGCCTAGAGTGTGAAAACTGAGTTTCCTTGAGAGCTGCATGAAAGCCTGATGGTGTGTGAAGTTAGTGAGCCAAATGGAGTTGTTCTCCCACAAGAACCACTCGGCTGATTCTTCTTCAATATGCGCTTCACCAACGTGCAGTGTTGCTTTATTGAATTAGCTTCTACACCAATATTTTGCCTAGAGCCTTTGTATTGAGGGCTATCTGAAAACGGCTTTAGCTAGTAGGTTGTGTGTGAATGTGGAGTTGGTGGCATGTGAAACCCGCATGTGCAGCATTGGTTTGTGTGGGAAGCTCACCAAGCTTCATTTCAGTCCTAGATAATGCACTCAAAGGGCATTAAGCCTAGAGTGTGAAAACTGAGTTTCCTTGAGAGCTGCATGGAAGCCTGATGGTGTGTGAAGTTAGTGAGCCAAATGGAGTTGTTCTCCCACAAGAAACACTCGGCTGATTCTTCTTCAATATGCGCTTCACCAACAAGCAGTGTTTCCTTGAACTAGCTCTCACACCAATATTTGCGCCTAGAGCCTTTGTATTGAGGGCTATCTGAAAACGGCTTTGGCGCTGAAGTTGTCTGTGAATGTGGATTTGGTGGCATGTGAAACCCGTATGTGGAGCATTGGTTTGTGTGGGATGCTCTACCAGGTTCATTCCTAGATAATGCACTCAAAGGGCATTAAGCCTAGGGTGTGAAAACTGAGTTTCCTTGAGAGCTGCTTGGAAGCCTGATGGTGTGTGAAGTTAGTGTGCCAAATGGAGTTGTTCTCCCACAAGAACCACTCGGCTGATTCTTCTTCAATATGTGCTTCACCAATATGCAATGTTTCCTTGATTGATTTAGCTCTCACACCAATATTTGCGCCTAGAGCCTTTGTATTGAGGGCTATCTGAAAACGGCTTTGGTGCTGAAGTTGTCTGTGAATGTGGAGTTGGTGGCATGTGAAACCCGCATGTGGAGCATTGGTTTGTGTGGGATGCTCTACCAGGTTCGTTCCTAGATAATGCACTCAAAGGGCATTAAGCCTAGAGTGTGAAAACTGAGTTTCCTTGAGAGCTGCTTGGAAGCCTGATGGTGTGTGAAGTTAGTGAGCCAAATGGAGTTGTTCTCCCACAAGAACCACTCGGCTGATTCTTCTTCAATATGCGCTTCACCAACGTGCAGTGTTGCTTGATTGAATTAGCTCTCACACCAATATTTGGGCCTAGAGCCTTTGTATTGAGGGCTATCTGAAAAGGGCTTTGGCTAGGAAGTTGTCTATGAATGTGGAGTTGTTGGCATGTGAAACCCGCATGTGGAGCATTGGTTTGTGTGGGAAGCTCACCAAGGATCATTTCTGTCCTAGATAATGCACTCAAAGGGTATTAACCCTAGAGTGTGAAAACTGAGTTTCCTTGAGAGCTGCTTGGAAGCCTGATGGTGTGTGAAGTTAGTGAGCCAAATGGAGTTGTTCTCCCACAAGAACCACTCGGCTGATTCTTCTTCAATATGCGCTTCACCAACATGCAGTGTTTCCTTGATTGAATTAGCTCTCACACCAATATTTGCCTAGAGCCTTTGTATTGAGGGCTATCTGAAAACAGCTTTGGCGCTGAAGTTGTTTGTGAATGTGGATTTGGTGGCATGTGAAACCCGCATGTGGAGCATTGGTTTGTGTAGGAAGCTACCAAGCTTCATTTCAGTCCTAGATAATGCACTAAAAGGGTATTAACCGTAAAGTGTGAAAACTGAGTTTCCTTGAGAGCTGCTTGGAAGCCTGATGATGTGTGAAGTTAGTGAGCCAAATGGAGTTGTTCTCCCACAAGAACCTCTCGGCTGATTCTTCTTCAAGATGCACTTCACCAACGTGCAGTGTTGCTTTACTGAATTAGCTCCTACACCAATATTTTGCCTAGAGCCTTTGTATTGAGGGCTATCTGAAAATGGCTTTAGCTAGGAAGTTGTCTGTGAATGTGGAGTTGGTGGCATGTGAAACCCGCATGTGGAGCATTCGTTTGTGTGGGATGCTCTACCAGGTTCATTCCTAGAGAATGCACTCAAAGGGCATTAAGCCTAGGGTGTGAAAGCTGAGTTTCCTTGAGAGCTGCTTGGAAGCCTGATGGTGTGTGAAGTTAGTGAGCCAAATGGAGTTGTTCTCCCACAAGAACCACTCGGCTGATTCTTCTTCAATATGCGCTTCACCAACATGCAGTGTTTCGTTGATTGAGTTAGCTCTCACACCAATATTTGCGCCTAGAGCCTTTGTATTGAGGGCTATCTGAAAACGGCTTTGGCGCTGAAGTTATCTGTGAATGTGGAGTTGGTGGCATTTGAAACCCGCAGGGGCAACATTGGTTTGTGTGGGAAGCTCACCAAGCTTCATTTCAGTCCTAGATAATGCACTCCAAGCGCATTAAGCCTAGAGTGTGAAAACTGAGTTTCCTTGAGAGCTGCATGAAAGCCTGATGGTGTGTGAAGTTAGTGAGCCAAATGGAGTTGTTCTCCCACAAGAACCACTCGGCTGATTCTTCTTCAATATGCGCTTCACCAACGTGCAGTGTTGCTTTATTGAATTAGCTCCTACACCAATATTTTGCCTAGAGCCTTTGTATTGAGGGCTATCTGAAAACGGCTTTAGCTCGTAAGTTGTCTGTGAATGTGGAGTTGGTGGCATGTGAAACCCGCATGTGGAGCATTGGTTTGTGTGGGAAGCTCACCAAGCTTCATTTCAGTCCTAGATAATGCACTCAAAGGGCATTAAGCCTAGGGTGTGAAAGCTGAGTTTCCTTGAGAGCTGCATGCAAGGCTGATGGTGTGTGAAGTTAGTGAGCCAAATGGAGTTGTTCTCCCACAAGAACCACTCGGCTGATTCTTCTTCAATATGCGCTTCACCAACGTGCAGTGTAGCTTTATTGAATTAGCTCCTACACCAATATTTTGCCTAGAGCCTTTGTATTGAGGGCTATCTGAAAACGGCTTTAGCTAGGAAGTTGTCTGTGAATGTGGAGTTGGTGGCATGTGAAACCCGCATGTGGAGCATTCGTTTGTGTGGGATGCTCTGCCAGGTTCATTCCTAGAGAATGCACTCAAAGGGCATTAAGCCTAGTGTGTGATAGCTGAGTTTCCTTGAGAGCTGCTTGGAAGCCTGATGGTGTGTGAAGTTAGTGAGCCAAATGAAGTTGTTCTCCCACAAGAACCACTCGGCTGATTCTTCTTCAATATGCGCTTCACCAACGTGCAGTGTTGCTTTATTGAATTAGCTCCTACACCAATATTTTGCCTAGAGCCTTTGTATTGAGGGCTATCTGAAAACGGCTTTAACTAGTAGGTTGTCTGTGAATGTGGAGTTGGTGGCATGTGAAACCCGCATGTGCAGCATTGGTTTGTGTGGGAAGCTCACCAAGCTTCATTTCAGTCCTAGATAATGCACTCAAAGGGCATTAAGCCTAGAGTGTGAAAACTGAGTTTCCTTGAGAGCTGCATGGAAGCCTGATGGTGTGTGAAGTTAGTGAGCCAAATGGAGTTGTTCTCCCACAAGAAACACTCGGCTGATTCTTCTTCAATATGCGCATCACCAACAAGCAGTGTTTCCTTGAACTAGCTCTCACACCAATATTTGCGCCTAGAGCCTTTGTATTGAGGGCTATCTGAAAACGGCTTTGGCGCTGAAGTTGTCTGTGAATGTGGATTTGGTGGCATGTGAAACCCGTATGTGGAGCATTGGTTTGTGTGGGATGCTCTACCAGGTTCATTCCTAGATAATGCACTCAAAGGGCATTAAGCCTAGGGTGTGAAAACTGAGTTTCCTTGAGAGCTGCTTGGAAGCCTGATGGTGTGTGAAGTTAGTGAGCCAAATGGAGTTGTTCTCCCACAAGAACCACTCGGCTGATTCTTCTTCAATATGTGCTTCACCAATATGCAATGTTTCCTTGATTGATTTAGCTCTCACACCAATATTTGCGCCTAGAGCCTTTGTATTGAGGGCTATCTGAAAACGGCTTTAGCTCGTAAGTTGTCTGTGAATGTGGAGTTGGTGGCATGTGAAACCCGCATGTGGAGCATTGGTTTGTGTGGGATGCTCTACCAGGTTCGTTCCTAGATAATGCACTCAAAGGGCATTAAGCCTAGAGTGTGAAAACTGAGTTTCCTTGAGAGCTGCTTGGAAGCCTGATGGTGTGTGAAGTTAGTGAGCCAAATGGAGTTGTTCTCCCACAAGAACCACTCGGCTGATTCTTCTTCAATATGCGCTTCACCAACGTGCAGTGTTGCTTGATTGAATTAGCTCTCACACCAATATTTGGGCCTAGAGCCTTTGTATTGAGGGCTATCTGAAAAGGGCTTTGGCTAGGAAGTTGTCTATGAATGTGGAGTTGGTGGCATGTGAAACCCGCATGTGGAGCATTGGTTTGTGTGGGAAGCTCACCAAGGATCATTTCTGTCCTAGATAATGCACTCAAAGGGTATTAACCTAGAGTGTGAAAACTGAGTTTCCTTGAGAGCTGCTTGGAAGCCTGATGGTGTGTGAAGTTAGTGAGCCAAATGGAGTTGTTCTCCCACAAGAACCACTCGGCTGATTCTTCTTCAATATGCGCTTCACCAACATGCAGTGTTTCCTTGATTGAATTAGCTCTCACACCAATATTTGCCTAGAGCCTTTGTATTGAGGGCTATCTGAAAACAGCTTTGGCGCTGAAGTTGTTTGTGAATGTGGATTTGGTGGCATGTGAAACCCGCATGTGGAGCATTGGTTTGTGTAGGAAGCTACCAAGCTTCATTTCAGTCCTAGATAATGCACTAAAAGGGTATTAACCGTAAAGTGTGAAAACTGAGTTTCCTTGAGAGCTGCTTGGAAGCCTGATGGTGTGTGAAGTTAGTGAGCCAAATGGAGTTGTTCTCCCACAAGAACCTCTCGGCTGATTCTTCTTCAAGATGCACTTCACCAACGTGCAGTGTTGCTTTACTGAATTAGCTCCTACACCAATATTTTGCCTAGAGCCTTTGTATTGAGGGCTATCTGAAAATGGCTTTAGCTAGGAAGTTGTCTGTGAATGTGGAGTTGGTGGCATGTGAAACCCGCATGTGGAGCATTCGTTTGTGTGGGATGCTCTACCAGGTTCATTCCTAGAGAATGCACTCAAAGGGCATTAAGCCTAGGGTGTGAAAGCTGAGTTTCCTTGAGAGCTGCTTGGAAGCCTAATGGTGTGTGAAGTTAGTGAGCCAAATGGAGTTGTTCTCCCACAAGAACCACTCGGCTGATTCTTCTTCAATATGCGCTTCACCAACATGCAGTGTTTCCTTGATGGAGTTAGCTCTCACACCAATATTTGCGCCTAGAGCCTTTGTATTGAGGGCTATCTGAAAACGGCTTTGGCGCTGAAGTTATCTGTGAATGTGGAGTTGGTGGCATTTGAAACCCGCAGGGGCAGCATTGGTTTGTGTGGGAAGCTCACCAAGCTTCATTTCAGTCCTAGATAATGCACTCCAAGCGCATTAAGCCTAGAGCGTGAAAACTGAGTTTCCTTGAGAGCTGCATGGAAGCCTTATGGTGTGTGAAGTTAGTGAGCCAAATGGAGTTGTTCTCCCACAAGAACCACTCGGCTGATTCTTCTTCAATATGCGCTTCACCAACGTGCAGTGTTGCTTGATTGAATTAGCTCTCACACCAATATTTGGGCCTAGAGCCTTTGTATTGAGGGCTATCTGAAAACGGCTTTAGCTAGGAAGTTGTCTGTGAATGTGGAGTTGGTGGCATGTGAAACCCGCATGTGGAGCATTGGTTTGTGTGGGAAGCTCACCAAGCTTCATTTCAGTCCTAGATGATGCACTCAAACGGCATTAAGCCTAGAGTGTGAAAACTTAGTTTCCTTGAGAGCTGCATGGAAGCCTGATGGTGTGTGAAGTTAGTGAGCCAAATGGAGTTGTTCTCCCACAAGAACCACTCGGCTGATTCTTCTTCAATATGCGCTTCACCAACAAGCAGTGTTTCCTTGATTGAACTAGCTCTCACACCAATATTTGCGCCTAGAGCCTTTGTATTGAGGGCTATCTGAAAACGGCTTTGGCGCTGAAGTTGTCTCTGAATGTGGATTTGGTGGCATGTGAAACCTGTATGTGGAGCATTGGTTTGTGTGGGATGCACTACCAGGTTCATTCCTAGAGAATGCACTCAAAGGGCATTAAGCCTAGGGTGTGAAAGCTGAGTTTCCTTGAGAGCTGCTTGGAAGCCTGATGGTGTGTGAAGTTAGTGAGCCAAATGGAGTTGTTCTCCCACAAGAACCACTCGGCTGATTCTTCTTCAATATGCGCTTCACCAACATGCAGTGTTTCCTTGATTGAGTTAGCTCTCACACCAATATTTGCGCCTAGAGCCTTTGTATTGAGGGCTATCTGAAAACGGCTTTGGCGCTGAAGTTGTTCGTGAATGTGGATTTGGTGGCATGTGAAACCCGCATGTGGAGCATTGGTTTGTGTGGGATGCACTACCAGGTTCATTCCTAGAGAATGCACTCAAAGGGCATTAAGCCTAGGGTGTGATAGCTGAGTTTCCTTGAGAGCTGCTTGGAAGCCTGATGGTGTGTGAAGTTAGTGAGCCAAATGAAGTTGTTCTCCCACAAGAACCACTCGGCTGATTCTTCTTCAATATGCGCTTCACCAACGTGCAGTGTTGCTTTATTGAATTAGCTCCTACACCAATATTTTGCCTAGAGCCTTTGTATTGAGGGCTATCTGAAAACGGCTTTAGCTAGTAAGTTGTCTGTGAATGTGGAGTTGGTGGCATGTGAAACCCGCATGTGGAGCATTGGTTTGTGTGGGAAGCTCACCAAGCTTCATTTCAGTCCTAGATAATGCACTCAAAGGGCATTAAGCCTATAGTGTGAAAACTGAGTTTCCTTGAGAGCTGCATGGAAGCCTGATGGTGTGTGAAGTTAGTGAGCCAAATGGAGTTGTTCCCCCACAAGAACCACTCGGCTGATTCTTCTTCAATATGCGCTTCACCAACGTGCAGTGTTGCTTTATTGAATTAGCTCCTACACCAATATTTTGCCTAGAGCCTTTGTATTGAGGGCTATCTGAAAACGGCTTTAGCTAGGAAGTTGTCTGTGAATGTGGAGTTGGTGGCATGTGAAACCCGCATGTGGAGCATTGGTTTGTGTGGGATGCTCTACCAGGTTCATTCCTAGAGAATGCACTCAAAATGCATGAAGCCTAAGGTGTGAAAACTGAGTTTCCTTGAGAGCTGCTTGGAAGCCTGATGGTGTGTGAAGTTAGTGAGCCAAATGGAGTTGTTCTCCCACAAGAACCACTCGGCTGATTCTTCTTCAATATGCGCTTCACCAACATGCAGTGTTTCCTTGATTGAGTTAGCTCTCACACCAATATTTGCGCCTAGAGCCTTTGTATTGAGGGCTATCTGAAAAACGGCTTTGGCGCTGAAGTTGTTTGTGAATGTGGATTTGGTGGCATGTGAAACCCGCATGTGGAGCATTGGTTTGTGTGAGATGCACTACCAGGTTCATTCCTAGAGAATGCACTCAAAGGGCATTAAGCCTAGGGTGTGATAGCTGAGTTTCCTTGAGAGCTGCTTGGAAGCCTGATGGTGTGTGAAGTTAGTGAGCCAAATGGAGTTGTTCTCCCACAAGAACCACTCGGCTGATTCTTCTTCAACATGCGCTTCACCAATATGCAATGTTTCCTTGATTGAGTTAGCTCTCACACCAATATTTGCGCCTAGAGCCTTTGTATTGAGGGCTATCTGGAAACTGCTTTGGCGCTGAAGTTGTCTGTGAATGTGGAGTTGGTGGTATGTGAAACCCGCATGTGGAGCATTGGTTTGTGTGGGATGCTCTACCAAGTTCATTCCTAGATAATGCAGTAAAAGGGCATTAAGCCTAGAGTGTGAAAACTGAGTTTCCTTGAGAGCTGCTTGGAAGCCTGATGGTGTGTGAAGTTAGTGAGCCAAATGGAGTTGTTCTCCCACAAGAACCACTCGGCTGATTCTTCTTCAATATGCGCTTCACCAACATGCAGTGTTTCCTTGATTGAATTAGCTCTCACACCAATATTTGGGCCTAGAGCCTTTGTATTGAGGGCTATCTGAAAAGGGCTTTGGCTAAGAAGTTGTCTATGAATGTGGAGTTGGTGGCATGTGAAACCCGCATGTGGAGCATTGGTTTGTGTGGGAAGCTCACCAAGGTTCATTTCTGTCCTAGATAATGCACTCAAAGGGCATTAAGCCTAGAGTGTGAAAACTGAGTTTCCTTGAGAGCTGCTTGGAAGCCTGATGGTGTGTGAAGTTAGTGAGCCAAATGGAGTTGTTCTCCCACAAGAACCACTCGGCTGATTCTTCTTCAATATGCTCTTCACCAACATGCAGTGTTTCCTTGATTGATTTAGCTCTCACACCAATATTTGCGCCTAGAGCCTTTGTATTGAGGGCTATCTGAAAACAGCTTTGGCGCTGAAGTTTTCTGTGAATGTGGAGTTGGTGGCATGTGAAACCCGCATGTGGAGCATTGGTTTGTGTGGGAAGCTACCAAGCTTCATTTCAGTCCTAGATAATGCACTAAAAGGGTATTAACCCTAAAGTGTGAAAACTGAGTTTCTTTGAGAGCTGCTTGGAAGCCTGATGATGTGTGAAGTTAGTGAGCCAAATGGAGTTGTTCTCCCACAAGAACCTCTCGACTGATTCTTCTTCAAGATGCACTTCACCAACATGCAGTGTTTCCTTGATTGAATTAGCTCTCACACCAATATTTGTGCCTAGAGCCTTTGTATTGAGGGCTATCTGAAAACGGCTTTGGCGATGAAGTTGTCTGTGAATGTGGCGTTTTTGGCATGTGAAACCCGCATGTGGAGCATTGGTTTGTGTGGGAAGCTCACCAAGCTTCATCTCAGTCCTAGGCACTCAAAGGGCATGAAGCCTAGAGTGTGAAAACTGAGTTTCCTTGAGAGCTGCTTGGAAGCCTGATGGTGTGTGAAGTTAGTGAGCCAAATGGAGTTGTTCTCCCACAAGAAACACTCGGCTGATTCTTCTTCAATATGCGCTTCACAAACGTGCAGTGTTGCTTTATTGAATTAGCTCCTACACCAATATTTTGCCTAGAGCCTTTGTATTGAGGGCTATCTGAAAATGGCTTTAGCTAGGAAGTTGTCTGTGAATGTGGAGTTGGTGGCATGTGAAATCCGCATGTGGAGCATTCGTTTGTGTGGGATGCTCTACCAGGTTCATTCCTAGAGAATGCACTCAAAGGGCATTAAGCCTAGAGTGTGAAAGCTGAGTTTCCTTGAGAGCTGCTTGGAAGCCTGATGGTGTGTGAAGTTAGTGAGCCAAATGGAGTTGTTCTCCCACAAGAACCACTCGGCTGATTCTTCTTCAATATGCGCTTCACCAACATGCAGTGTTTCGTTGATTGAGTTAGCTCTCACACCAATATTTGCGCCTAGAGCCTTTGTATTGAGGGCTATCTGAAAACGGCTTTGGCGCTGAAGTTATCTGTGAATGTGGAGTTGGTGGCATTTGAAACCCGCAGGGGCAACATTGGTTTGTGTGGGAAGCTCACCAAGCTTCATTTCAGTCCTAGATAATGCACTAGAAGCGCATTAAGCCTAGAGTGTGAAAACTGAGTTTCCTTGAGAGCTACATGAAAGCCTGATGGTGTGTGAAGTTAGTGAGCCAAATGGAGTTGTTCTCCCACAAGAACCACTCGGCTGATTCTTCTTCAATATGCGCTTCACCAACGTGCAGTGTTGCTTTATTGAATTAGCTCCTACACCAATATTTTGCCTAGAGCCTTTGTATTGAGGGCTATCTGAAAACGGCTTTAGCTCGTAAGTTGTCTGTGAATGTGGAGTTGGTGGCATGTGAAACCCGCATGTGGAGCATTGGTTTGTGTGGGAAGCTCACCAAGCTTCATTTCAGTCCTAGATAATGCACTCAAAGGGCATTAAGCCTAGGGTGTGAAAGCTGAGTTTCCTTGAGAGCTGCATGGAAGGCTGATGGTGTGTGAAGTTAGTGAGCCAAATGGAGTTGTTCTCCCACAAGAACCACTCGGCTGATTCTTCTTCAATATGCGCTTCACCAACGTGCAGTGTAGCTTTATTGAATTAGCTCCTACACCAATATTTTGCCTAGAGCCTTTGTATTGAGGGCTATCTGAAAACGGCTTTAGCTAGGAAGTTGTCTGTGAATGTGGAGTTGGTGGCATGTGAAACCCGCATGTGGAGCATTCGTTTGTGTGGGATGCTCTACCAGGTTCATTCCTAGAGAATGCACTCAAAGGGCATTAAGCCTAGGGTGTGATAGCTGAGTTTCCTTGAGAGCTGCTTGGAAGCCTGATGGTGTGTGAAGTTAGTGAGCCAAATGAAGTTGTTCTCCCACAAGAACCACTCGGCTGATTCTTCTTCAATATGCGCTTCACCAACGTGCAGTGTTGCTTTATTGAATTAGCTCCTACACCAATATTTTGCCTAGAGCCTTTGTATTGAGGGCTATCTGAAAAGGGCTTTGGCTAAGAAGTTGTCTATGAATGTGGAGTTGGTGGCATGTGAAACCCGCATGTGGAGCATTGGTTTGTGTGGGAAGCTCACCAAGGTTCATTTCTGTCCTAGATAATGCACTCAAAGGGCATTAAGCCTAGAGTGTGAAAACTGAGTTTCCTTGAAAGCTGCTTGGAAGCCTGATGGTGTGTGAAGTTAGTGAGCCAAATGGAGTTGTTCTCCCACAAGAACCACTCGGCTGATTCTTCTTCAATATGCTCTTCACCAACATGCAGTGTTTCCTTGATTGATTTAGCTCTCACACCAATATTTGCGCCTAGAGCCTTTGTATTGAGGGCTATCTGAAAACAGCTTTGGCGCTGAAGTTTTCTGTGAATGTGGAGTTGGTGGCATGTGAAACCCGCATGTGGAGCATTGGTTTGTGTGGGAAGCTACCAAGCTTCATTTCAGTCCTAGATAATGCACTAAAAGGGTATTAACCCTAAAGTGTGAAAACTGAGTTTCTTTGAGAGCTGCTTGGTAGCCTGATGATGTGTGAAGTTAGTGAGCCAAATGGAGTTGTTCTCCCACAAGAACCTCTCGGCTGATTCTTCTTCAAGATGCACTTCACCAACATGCAGTGTTTCCTTGATTGAAATAGCTCTCACACCAATATTTGCGCCTAGAGCCTTTGTATTGAGGGCTATCTGAAAACGGCTTTGGCGATGAAGTTGTCTGTGAATGTGGCGTTTTTGGCATGTGAAACCCGCATGTGGAGCATTGGTTTGTGTGGGAAGCTCACCAAGCTTCATCTCAGTCCTAGGCACTCAAAGGGCATGAAGCCTAGAGTGTGATAACTGAGTTTCCTTGAGAGCTGCTTGGAAGCCTGATGGTGTGTGAAGTTAGTGAGCCAAATGGAGTTGTTCTCCCACAAGAAACACTCGGCTGATTCTTCTTCAATATGCCCTTCACAAACGTGCAGTGTTGCTTTATTGAATTAGCTCCTACACCAATATTTTGCCTAGAGCCTTTGTATTGAGGGCTATCTGAAAATGGCTTTAGCTAGGAAGTTGTCTGTGAATGTGGAGTTGGTGGCATGTGAAATCCGCATGTGGAGCATTCGTTTGTGTGGGATGCTCTACCAGGTTCATTCCTAGAGAATGCACTCAAAGGGCATTAAGCCTAGAGTGTGAAAGCTGAGTTTCCTTGAGAGCTGCTTGGAAGCCTGATGGTGTGTGAAGTTAGTGAGCCAAATGGAGTTGTTCTCCCACAAGAACCACTCGGCTGATTCTTCTTCAATATGCGCTTCACCAACATGCAGTGTTTCGTTGATTGAGTTAGCTCTCACACCAATATTTGCGCCTAGAGCCTTTGTATTGAGGGCTATCTGAAAACGGCTTTGGCGCTGAAGTTATCTGTGAATGTGGAGTTGGTGGCATTTGAAACCCGCAGGGGCAACATTGGTTTGTGTGGGAAGCTCACCAAGCTTCATTTCAGTCCTAGATAATGCACTCCAAGCGCATTAAGCCTAGAGTGTGAAAACTGAGTTTCCTTGAGAGCTGCATGAAAGCCTGATGGTGTGTGAAGTTAGTGAGCCAAATGGAGTTGTTCTCCCACAAGAACCACTCGGCTGATTCTTCTTCAATATGCGCTTCACCAACGTGCAGTGTTGCTTTATTGAATTAGCTCCTACACCAATATTTTGCCTAGAGCCTTTGTATTGAGGGCTATCTGAAAACGGCTTTAGCTAGTAGGTTGTCTGTGAATGTGGAGTTGGTGGCATGTGAAACCCGCATGTGCAGCATTGGTTTGTGTGGGAAGCTCACCAAGCTTCATTTCAGTCCTAGATAATGCACTCAAAGGGCATTAAGCCTAGAGTGTGAAAACTGAGTTTCCTTGAGAGCTGCATGGAAGCCTGATGGTGTGTGAAGTTAGTGAGCCAAATGGAGTTGTTCTCCCACAAGAAACACTCGGCTGATTCTTCTTCAATATGCGCTTCACCAACAAGCAGTGTTTCCTTGAACTAGCTCTCACACCAATATTTGCGCCTAGAGCCTTTGTATTGAGGGCTATCTGAAAACGGCTTTGGCGCTGAAGTTGTCTGTGAATGTGGATTTGGTGGCATGTGAAACCCGTATGTGGAGCATTGGTTTGTGTGGGATGCTCTACCAGGTTCATTCCTAGATAATGCACTCAAAGGGCATTAAGCCTAGGGTGTGAAAACTGAGTTTCCTTGAGAGCTGCTTGGAAGCCTGATGGTGTGTGAAGTTAGTGAGCCAAATGGAGTTGTTCTCCCACAAGAACCACTCGGCTGATTCTTCTTCAATATGCGCTTCACCAACATGCAGTGTTTCCTTGATTGAGTTAGCTCTCACACCAATATTTGCCTAGAGCCTTTGTATTGAGGGCTATCTGAAAACAGCTTTCGCGCTGAAGTTGTTTGTGAATGTGGATTTGGTGGCATGTGAAACCCGCATGTGGAGCATTGGTTTGTGTAGGAAGCTACCAAGCTTCATTTCAGTCCTAGATAATGCACTAAAAGTGTATTAACCGTAAAGTGTGAAAACTGAGTTTCCTTGAGAGCTGCTTGGAAGCCTGATGATGTGTGAAGTTAGTGAGCCAAATGGAGTTGTTCTCCCACAAGAACCTCTCGGCTGATTCTTCTTCAAGATGCACTTCACCAACGTGCAGTGTTGCTTTACTGAATTAGCTCCTACACCAATATTTTGCCTAGAGCCTTTGTATTGAGGGCTATCTGAAAATGGCTTTAGCTAGGAAGTTGTCTGTGAATGTGGAGTTGGTGGCATGTGAAACCCGCATGTGGAGCATTCGTTTGTGTGGGATGCTCTACCAGGTTCATTCCTAGAGAATGCACTCAAAGGGCATTAAGCCTAGGGTGTGAAAGCTGAGTTTCCTTGAGAGCTGCTTGGAAGCCTAATGGTGTGTGAAGTTAGTGAGCCAAATGGAGTTGTTCTCCCACAAGAACCACTCGGCTGATTCTTCTTCAATATGCGCTTCACCAACATGCAGTGTTTCCTTGATGGAGTTAGCTCTCACACCAATATTTGCGCCTAGAGCCTTTGTATTGAGGGCTATCTGAAAACGGCTTTGGCGCTGAAGTTATCTGTGAATGTGGAGTTGGTGGCATTTGAAACCCGCAGGGGCAGCATTGGTTTGTGTGGGAAGCTCACCAAGCTTCATTTCAGTCCTAGATAATGCACTCCAAGCGCATTAAGCCTAGAGCGTGAAAACTGAGTTTCCTTGAGAGCTGCATGGAAGCCTGATGGTGTGTGAAGTTAGTGAGCCAAATGGAGTTGTTCTCCCACAAGAACCACTCGGCTGATTCTTCTTCAATATGCGCTTCACCAACGTGCAGTGTTGCTTGATTGAATTAGCTCTCACACCAATATTTGGGCCTAGAGCCTTTGTATTGAGGGCTATCTGAAAACGGCTTTAGCTAGGAAGTTGTCTGTGAATGTGGATTTGGTGGCATGTGAAACCCGCATGTGGAGCATTGGTTTGTGTGGGAAGCTCACCAAGCTTCATTTCAGTCCTAGATGATGCACTCAAACGGCATTAAGCCTAGAGTGTGAAAACTTAGTTTCCTTGAGAGCTGCATGGAAGCCTGATGGTGTGTGAAGTTAGTGAGCCAAATGGAGTTGTTCTCCCACAAGAACCGCTCTTCTGATTCTTCTTCAATATGCGCTTCACCAACAAGCAGTGTTTCCTTGATTGAACTAGCTCTCACACCAATATTTGCGCCTAGAGCCTTTGTATTGAGGGCTATCTGAAAACGGCTTTGGCGCTGAAGTTGTCTCTGAATGTGGATTTGGTGGCATGTGAAACCTGTATGTGGAGCATTGGTTTGTGTGGGATGCACTACCAGGTTCATTCCTAGAGAATGCACTCAAAGGGCATTAAGCCTAGGGTGTGAAAGCTGAGTTTCCTTGAGAGCTGCTTGGAAGCCTGATGGTGTGTGAAGTTAGTGAGCCAAATGGAGTTGTTCTCCCACAAGAACCACTCGGCTGATTCTTCTTCAATATGCGCTTCACCAACATGCAGTGTTTCCTTGATTGAGTTAGCTCTCACACCAATATTTGCGCCTAGAGCCTTTGTATTGAGGGCTATCTGAAAACGGCTTTGGCGCTGAAGTTGTTCGTGAATGTGGATTTGGTGGCATGTGAAACCCGCATGTGGAGCATTGGTTTGTGTGGGATGCACTACCAGGTTCATTCCTAGAGAATGCACTCAAAGGGCATTAAGCCTAGGGTGTGATAGCTGAGTTTCCTTGAGAGCTGCTTGGAAGCCTGATGGTGTGTGAAGTTAGTGAGCCAAATGAAGTTGTTCTCCCACAAGAACCACTCGGCTGATTCTTCTTCAATATGCGCTTCACCAACGTGCAGTGTTGCTTTATTGAATTAGCTCCTACACCAATATTTTGCCTAGAGCCTTTGTATTGAGGGCTATCTGAAAACGGCTTTAGCTAGTAAGTTGTCTGTGAATGTGGTGTTGGTGGCATGTGAAACCCGCATGTGAAGCATTGGTTTGTGTGGGAAGCTCACCAAGCTTCATTTCAGTCCTAGATAATGCACTCAAAGGGCATTAAGCCTATAGTGTGAAAACTGAGTTTCCTTGAGAGCTGCATGGAAGCCTGATGGTGTGTGAAGTTAGTGAGCCAAATGGAGTTGTTCCCCCACAAGAACCACTCGGCTGATTCTTCTTCAATATGCGCTTCACCAACGTGCAGTGTTGCTTTATTGAATTAGCTCCTACACCAATATTTTGCCTAGAGCCTTTGTATTGAGGGCTATCTGAAAACGGCTTTAGCTAGGAAGTTGTCTGTGAATGTGGAGTTGGTGGCATGTGAAACCCGCATGTGGAGCATTCGTTTGTGTGGGATGCTCTACCAGGTTCATTCCTAGAGAATGCACTCAAAATGCATTAAGCCTAAGGTGTGAAAACTGAGTTTCCTTGAGAGCTGCTTGGAAGCCTGATGGTGTGTGAAGTTAGTGAGCCAAATGGAGTTGTTCTCCCACAAGAACCACTCGGCTGATTCTTCTTCAATATGCGCTTCACCAACATGCAGTGTTTCCTTGATTGAGTTAGCTCTCACACCAATATTTGCGCCTAGAGCCTTTGTATTGAGGGCTATCTGAAAACGGCTTTGGCGCTGAAGTTGTTTGTGAATGTGGATTTGGTGGCATGTGAAACCCGCATGTGGAGCATTGGTTTGTGTGAGATGCACTACCAGGTTCATTCCTAGAGAATGCACTCAAAGGGCATTAAGCCTAGGGTGTGATAGCTGAGTTTCCTTGAGAGCTGCTTGGAAGCCTGATGGTGTGTGAAGTTAGTGAGCCAAATGGAGTTGTTCTCCCACAAGAACCACTCGGCTGATTCTTCTTCAACATGCGCTTCACCAATATGCAATGTTTCCTTGATTGAGTTAGCTCTCACACCAATATTTGCGCCTAGAGCCTTTGTATTGAGGGCTATCTGGAAACTGCTTTGGCGCTGAAGTTGTCTGTGAATGTGGAGTTGGTGGTATGTGAAACCCGCATGTGGAGCATTGGTTTGTGTGGGATGCTCTACCAAGTTCATTCCTAGATAATGCAGTAAAAGGGCATTAAGCCTAGAGTGTGAAAACTGAGTTTCCTTGAGAGCTGCTTGGAAGCCTGATGGTGTGTGAAGTTAGTGAGCCAAATGGAGTTGTTCTCCCACAAGAACCACTCGGCTGATTCTTCTTCAATATGCGCTTCACCAACATGCAGTGTTTCCTTGATTGAATTAGCTCTCACACCAATATTTGGGCCTAGAGCCTTTGTATTGAGGGCTATCTGAAAAGGGCTTTGGCTAAGAAGTTGTCTATGAATGTGGAGTTGGTGGCATGTGAAACCCGCATGTGGAGCATTGGTTTCTGTGGGAAGCTCACCAAGGTTCATTTCTGTCCTAGATAATGCACTCAAAGGGCATTAAGCCTAGAGTGTGAAAACTGAGTTTCCTTGAAAGCTGCTTGGAAGCCTGATGGTGTGTGAAGTTAGTGAGCCAAATGGAGTTGTTCTCCCACAAGAACCACTCGGCTGATTCTTCTTCAATATGCTCTTCACCAACATGCAGTGTTTCCTTGATTGATTTAGCTCTCACACCAATATTTGCGCCTAGAGCCTTTGTATTGAGGGCTATCTGAAAACAGCTTTGACGCTGAAGTTTTCTGTGAATGTGGAGTTGGTGGCATGTGAAACCCGCATGTGGAGCATTGGTTTGTGTGGGAAGCTACCAAGCTTCATTTCAGTCCTAGATAATGCACTAAAAGGGTATTAACCCTAAAGTGTGAAAACTGAGTTTCTTTGAGAGCTGCTTGGAAGCCTGATGATGTGTGAAGTTAGTGAGCCAAATGGAGTTGTTCTCCCACAAGAACCTCTCGACTGATTCTTCTTCAAGATGCACTTCACCAACATGCAGTGTTTCCTTGATTGAATTAGCTCTCACACCAATATTTGTGCCTAGAGCCTTTGTATTGAGGGCTATCTGAAAACGGCTTTGGCGATAAAGTTGTCTGTGAATGTGGCGTTTTTGGCATGTGAAACCCGCATGTGGAGCATTGGTTTGTGTGGGAAGCTCACCAAGCTTCATCTCAGTCCTAGGCACTCAAAGGGCATGAAGCCTAGAGTGTGAAAACTGAGTTTCCTTGAGAGCTGCTTGGAAGCCTGATGGTGTGTGAAGTTAGTGAGCCAAATGGAGTTGTTCTCCCACAAGAAACACTCGGCTGATTCTTCTTCAATATGCGCTTCACAAACGTGCAGTGTTGCTTTATTGAATTAGCTCCTACACCAATATTTTGCCTAGAGCCTTTGTATTGAGGGCTATCTGAAAATGGCTTTAGCTAGGAAGTTGTCTGTGAATGTGGAGTTGGTGGCATGTGAAATCCGCATGTGGAGCATTCGTTTGTGTGGGATGCTCTACCAGGTTCATTCCTAGAGAATGCACTCAAAGGGCATTAAGCCTAGAGTGTGAAAGCTGAGTTTCCTTGAGAGCTGCTTGGAAGCCTGATGGTGTGTGAAGTTAGTGAGCCAAATGGAGTTGTTCTCCCACAAGAACCACTCAGCTGATTCTTCTTCAATATGCGCTTCACCAACATGCAGTGTTTCGTTGATTGAGTTAGCTCTCACACCAATATTTGCGCCTAGAGCCTTTGTATTGAGGGCTATCTGAAAACGGCTTTGGCGCTGAAGTTATCTGTGAATGTGGAGTTGGTGGCATTTGAAACCCGCAGGGGCAACATTGCTTTGTGTGGGAAGCTCACCAAGCTTCATTTCAGTCCTAGATAATGCACTAGAAGCGCATTAAGCCTAGAGTGTGAAAACTGAGTTTCCTTGAGAGCTGCATGAAAGCCTGATGGTGTGTGAAGTTAGTGAGCCAAATGGAGTTGTTCTCCCACAAGAACCACTCGGCTGATTCTTCTTCAATATGCGCTTCACCAACGTGCAGTGTTGCTTTATTGAATTAGCTCCTACACCAATATTTTGCCTAGAGCCTTTGTATTGAGGGCTATCTGAAAACGGCTTTAGCTCGTAAGTTGTCTGTGAATGTGGAGTTGGTGGCATGTGAAACCCGCATGTGCAGCATTGGTTTGTGTGGGAAGCTCACCAAGCTTCATTTCAGTCCTAGATAATGCACTCAAAGGGCATTAAGCCTAGAGTGTGAAAACTGAGTTTCCTTGAGAGCTGCATGGAAGCCTGATGGTGTGTGAAGTTAGTGAGCCAAATGGAGTTGTTCTCCCACAAGAAACACTCGGCTGATTCTTCTTCAATATGCGCTTCACCAACAAGCAGTGTTTCCTTGAACTAGCTCTCACACCAATATTTGCGCCTAGAGCCTTTGTATTGAGGGCTATCTGAAAACGGCTTTGGCGCTGAAGTTGTCTGTGAATGTGGATTTGGTGGCATGTGAAACCCGTATGTGGAGCATTGGTTTGTGTGGGATGCTCTACCAGGTTCATTCCTAGATAATGCACTCAAAGGGCATTAAGCCTAGGGTGTGAAAACTGAGTTTCCTTGAGAGCTGCTTGGAAGCCTGATGGTGTGTGAAGTTAGTGTGCCAAATGGAGTTGTTCTCCCACAAGAACCACTCGGCTGATTCTTCTTCAATATGCTCTTCACCAATATGCAATGTTTCCTTGATTGATTTAGCTCTCACACCAATATTTGCGCCTAGAGCCTTTGTATTGAGGGCTATCTGAAAACGGCTTTGGTGCTGAAGTTTTCTGTGAATGTGGAGTTGGTGGCATGTGAAACCCGCATGTGGAGCATTGGTTTGTGTGGGATGCTCTACCAGGTTCGTTCCTAGATAATGCACTCAAAGGGCATTAAGCCTAGAGTGTGAAAACTGAGTTTCCTTGAGAGCTGCTTGGAAGCCTGATGGTGTGTGAAGTTAGTGAGCCAAATGGAGTTGTTCTCCCACAAGAAACACTCGGCTGATTCTTCTTCAATATGCGCTTCACCAACGTGCAGTGTTGCTTGATTGAATTAGCTCTCACACCAATATTTGGGCCTAGAGCCTTTGTATTGAGGGCTATCTGAAAACAGCTTTGGCGCTGAAGTTGTTTGTGAATGTGGATTTGGTGGCATGTGAAACCCGCATGTGGAGCATTGGTTTGTGTAGGAAGCTACCAAGCTTCATTTCAGTCCTAGATAATGCACTAAAAGGGTATTAACCGCAAAGTGTGAAAACTGAGTTTCCTTGAGAGCTGCTTGGAAGCCTGATGATGTGTGAAGTTAGTGAGCCAAATGGAGTTGTTCTCCCACAAGAACCTCTCGGCTGATTCTTCTTCAAGATGCACTTCACCAACGTGCAGTGTTGCTTTACTGAATTAGCTCCTACACCAATATTTTGCCTAGAGCCTTTGTATTGAGGGCTATCTGAAAATGGCTTTAGCTAGGAAGGTGTCTGTGAATGTGGAGTTGGTGGCATGTGAAACCCGCATGTGGAGCATTCGTTTGTGTGGGATGCTCTACCAGGTTCATTCCTAGAGAATGCACTCAAAGGGCATTAAGCCTAGGGTGTGAAAGCTGAGTTTCCTTGAGAGCTGCTTGGAAGCCTGATGGTGTGTGAAGTTAGTGAGCCAAATGGAGTTGTTCTCCCACAAGAACCACTCGGCTGATTCTTCTTCAATATGCGCTTCACCAACATGCAGTGTTTCGTTGATTGAGTTAGCTCTCACACCAATATTTGCGCCTAGAGCCTTTGTATTGAGGGCTATCTGAAAACGGCTTTGGCGCTGAAGTTATCTGTGAATGTGGAGTTGGTGGCATTTGAAACCCGCAGGGGCAACATTGGTTTGTGTGGGAAGCTCACCAAGCTTCATTTCAGTCCTAGATAATGCACTCCAAGCGCATTAAGCCTAGAGTGTGAAAACTGAGTTTCCTTGAGAGCTGCATGAAAGCCTGATGGTGTGTGAAGTTAGTGAGCCAAATGGAGTTGTTCTCCCACAAGAACCACTCGGCTGATTCTTCTTCAATATGCGCTTCACCAACGTGCAGTGTTGCTTTATTGAATTAGCTCCTACACCAATATTTTGCCTAGAGCCTTTGTATTGAGGGCTATCTGAAAACGGCTTTAGCTCGTAAGTTGTCTGTGAATGTGGAGTTGGTGGCATGTGAAACCCGCATGTGGAGCATTGGTTTGTGTGGGAAGCTCACCAAGCTTCATTTCAGTCCTAGATAATGCACTCAAAGGGCATTAAGCCTAGGGTGTGAAAGCTGAGTTTCCTTGAGAGCTGCATGCAAGGCTGATGGTGTGTGAAGTTAGTGAGCCAAATGGAGTTGTTCTCCCACAAGAACCACTCGGCTGATTCTTCTTCAATATGCGCTTCACCAACGTGCAGTGTAGCTTTATTGAATTAGCTCCTACACCAATATTTTGCCTAGAGCCTTTGTATTGAGGGCTATCTGAAAACGGCTTTAGCTAGGAAGTTGTCTGTGAATGTGGAGTTGGTGGCATGTGAAACCCGCATGTGGAGCATTCGTTTGTGTGGGATGCTCTGCCAGGTTCATTCCTAGAGAATGCACTCAAAGGGCATTAAGCCTAGGGTGTGATAGCTGAGTTTCCTTGAGAGCTGCTTGGAAGCCTGATGGTGTGTGAAGTTAGTGAGCCAAATGAAGTTGTTCTCCCACAAGAACCACTCGGCTGATTCTTCTTCAATATGCGCTTCACCAACGTGCAGTGTTGCTTTATTGAATTAGCTCCTACACCAATATTTTGCCTAGAGCCTTTGTATTGAGGGCTATCTGAAAACGGCTTTAACTAGTAGGTTGTCTGTGAATGTGGAGTTGGTGGCATGTGAAACCCGCATGTGCAGCATTGGTTTGTGTGGGAAGCTCACCAAGCTTCATTTCAGTCCTAGATAATGCACTCAAAGGGCATTAAGCCTAGAGTGTGAAAACTGAGTTTCCTTGAGAGCTGCATGGAAGCCTGATGGTGTGTGAAGTTAGTGAGCCAAATGGAGTTGTTCTCCCACAAGAAACACTCGGCTGATTCTTCTTCAATATGCGCATCACCAACAAGCAGTGTTTCCTTGAACTAGCTCTCACACCAATATTTGCGCCTAGAGCCTTTGTATTGAGGGCTATCTGAAAACGGCATTGGCGCTGAAGTTGTCTGTGAATGTGGATTTGGTGGCATGTGAAACCCGTATGTGGAGCATTGGTTTGTGTGGGATGCTCTACCAGGTTCATTCCTAGATAATGCACTCAAAGGGCATTAAGCCTAGGGTGTGAAAACTGAGTTTCCTTGAGAGCTGCTTGGAAGCCTGATGGTGTGTGAAGTTAGTGAGCCAAATGGAGTTGTTCTCCCACAAGAACCACTCGGCTGATTCTTCTTCAATATGTGCTTCACCAATATGCAATGTTTCCTTGATTGATTTAGCTCTCACACCAATATTTGCGCCTAGAGGCTTTGTATTGAGGGCTATCTGAAAACGGCTTTGGCTAGGAAGTTGTCTGTGAATGTGGAGTTGGTGGCATGTGAAACCCGCATGTGGAGCATTGGTTTGTGTGGGATGCTCTACCAGGTTCGTTCCTAGATAATGCACTCAAAGGGCATTAAGCCTAGAGTGTGAAAACTGAGTTTCCTTGAGAGCTGCTTGGAAGCCTGATGGTGTGTGAAGTTAGTGAGCCAAATGGAGTTGTTCTCCCACAAGAACCACTCGGCTGATTCTTCTTCAATATGCGCTTCACCAACGTGCAGTGTTGCTTTATTGAATTAGCTCTCACACCAATATTTGGGCCTAGAGCCTTTGTATTGAGGGCTATCTGAAAACGGCTTTGGCGCTGAAGTTGTCTATGAATGTGGAGTTGGTGGCATGTGAAACCCGCATGTGGAGCATTGGTTTGTGTGGGAAGCTCACCAAGGATCATTTCTGTCCTAGATAATGCACTCAAAGGGTATTAACCTAGAGTGTGAAAACTGAGTTTCCTTGAGAGCTGCTTGGAAGCCTGATGGTGTGTGAAGTTAGTGAGCCAAATGGAGTTGTTCTCCCACAAGAACCACTCGGCTGATTCTTCTTCAATATGCGCTTCACCAACATGCAGTGTTTCCTTGATTGAATTAGCTCTCACACCAATATTTGCCTAGAGCCTTTGTATTGAGGGCTATCTGAAAATGGCTTTAGCTAGGAAGTTGTCTGTGAATGTGGAGTTGGTGGCATGTGAAACCCGCATGTGCAGCATTGGTTTGTGTGGGAAGCTCACCAAGCTTCATTTCAGTCCTAGATAATGCACTCAAAGGGCATGTGAAACCCGCATGTGGAGCATTCGTTTGTGTGGGATGCTCTACCAGGTTCATTCCTAGAGAATGCACTCAAAGGGCATTAAGCCTAGGGTGTGAAAGCTGAGTTTCCTTGAGAGCTGCTTGGAAGCCTAATGGTGTGTGAAGTTAGTGAGCCAAATGGTGTTGTTCTCCCACAAGAACCACTCGGCTGATTCTTCTTCAATATGCGCTTCACCAACATGCAGTGTTTCCTTGATGGAGTTAGCTCTCACACCAATATTTGCGCCTAGAGCCTTTGTATTGAGGGCTATCTGAAAACGGCTTTGGCGCTGAAGTTATCTGTGAATGTGGAGTTGGTGGCATTTGAAACCCGCAGGGGCAGCATTGGTTTGTGTGGGAAGCTCACCAAGCTTCATTTCAGTCCTAGATAATGCACTCCAAGCGCATTAAGCCTAGAGCGTGAAAACTGAGTTTCCTTGAGAGCTGCATGGAAGCCTTATGGTGTGTGAAGTTAGTGAGCCAAATGGAGTTGTTCTCCCACAAGAACCACTCGGCTGATTCTTCTTCAATATGCGCTTCACCAACGTGCAGTGTTGCTTGATTGAATTAGCTCTCACACCAATATTTGGGCCTAGAGCCTTTGTATTGAGGGCTATCTGAAAACGGCTTTAGCTAGGAAGTTGTCTGTGAATGTGGAGTTGGTGGCATGTGAAACCCGCATGTGGAGCATTGGTTTGTGTGGGAAGCTCACCAAGCTTCATTTCAGTCCTAGATGATGCACTCAAACGGCATTAAGCCTAGAGTGTGAAAACTTAGTTTCCTTGAGAGCTGCATGGAAGCCTGATGGTGTGTGAAGTTAGTGAGCCAAATGGAGTTGTTCTCCCACAAGAACCGCTCTTCTGATTCTTCTTCAATATGCGCTTCACCAACAAGCAGTGTTTCCTTGATTGAACTAGCTCTCACACCAATATTTGCGCCTAGAGCCTTTGTATTGAGGGCTATCTGAAAACGGCTTTGGCGCTGAAGTTGTCTCTGAATGTGGATTTGGTGGCATGTGAAACCTGTATGTGGAGCATTGGTTTGTGTGGGATGCACTACCAGGTTCATTCCTAGAGAATGCACTCAAAGGGCATTAAGCCTAGGGTGTGAAAGCTGAGTTTCCTTGAGAGCTGCTTGGAAGCCTGATGGTGTGTGAAGTTAGTGAGCCAAATGGAGTTGTTCTCCCACAAGAAACACTCGGCTGATTCTTCTTCAATATGCGCTTCACCAATATGAAATGTTTCCTTGATTGATTTAGCTCTCACACCAATATTTGCGTCTAGAGCCTTTGTATTGAGGGCTATCTGAAAACGGCTTTGGTGCTGAAGTTGTCTGTGAATGTGGAGTTGGTGGCATGTGAAACCCGCATGTGGAGCATTGGTTTGTGAGGGATGCTCTACCAGGTTCGTTCCTAGATAATGCACTCAAAGGGCATTAAGCCTAGGGTGTGATAGCTGAGTTTCCTTGAGAGCTGCTTGGAAGCCTGATGGTGTGTGAAGTTAGTGAGCCAAATGAAGTTGTTCTCCCACAAGAACCACTCGGCTGATTCTTCTTCAATATGCGCTTCACCAACGTGCAGTGTTGCTTTATTGAATTAGCTCCTACACCAATATTTTGCCTAGAGCCTTTGTATTGAGGGCTATCTGAAAACGGCTTTAGCTAGTAAGTTGTCTGTGAATGTGGTGTTGGTGGCATGTGAAACCCGCATGTGAAGCATTGGTTTGTGTGGGAAGCTCACCAAGCTTCATTTCAGTCCTAGATAATGCACTCAAAGGGCATTAAGCCTATAGTGTGAAAACTGAGTTTCCTTGAGAGCTGCATGGAAGCCTGATGGTGTGTGAAGTTAGTGAGCCAAATGGAGTTGTTCCCCCACAAGAACCACTCGGCTGATTCTTCTTCAATATGCGCTTCACCAACGTGCAGTGTTGCTTTATTGAATTAGCTCCTACACCAATATTTTGCCTAGAGCCTTTGTATTGAGGGCTATCTGAAAACGGCTTTAGCTAGGAAGTTGTCTGTGAATGTGGAGTTGGTGGCATGTGAAACCCGCATGTGGAGCATTCGTTTGTGTGGGATGCTCTACCAGGTTCATTCCTAGAGAATGCACTCAAAATGCATTAAGCCTAAGGTGTGAAAACTGAGTTTCCTTGAGAGCTGCTTGGAAGCCTGATGGTGTGTGAAGTTAGTGAGCCAAATGGAGTTGTTCTCCCACAAGAACCACTCGGCTGATTCTTCTTCAATATGCGCTTCACCAACATGCAGTGTTTCCTTGATTGAGTTAGCTCTCACACCAATATTTGCGCCTAGAGCCTTTGTATTGAGGGCTATCTGAAAACGGCTTTGGCGCTGAAGTTGTTTGTGAATGTGGATTTGGTGGCATGTGAAACCCGCATGTGGAGCATTGGTTTGTGTGAGATGCACTACCAGGTTCATTCCTAGAGAATGCACTCAAAGGGCATTAAGCCTAGGGTGTGATAGCTGAGTTTCCTTGAGAGCTGCTTGGAAGCCTGATGGTGTGTGAAGTTAGTGAGCCAAATGGAGTTGTTCTCCCACAAGAACCACTCGGCTGATTCTTCTTCAACATGCGCTTCACCAATATGCAATGTTTCCTTGATTGAGTTAGCTCTCACACCAATATTTGCGCCTAGAGCCTTTGTATTGAGGGCTATCTGGAAACTGCTTTGGCGCTGAAGTTGTCTGTGAATGTGGAGTTGGTGGTATGTGAAACCCGCATGTGGAGCATTGGTTTGTGTGGGATGCTCTACCAAGTTCATTCCTAGATAATGCAGTAAAAGGGCATTAAGCCTAGAGTGTGAAAACTGAGTTTCCTTGAGAGCTGCTTGGAAGCCTGATGGTGTGTGAAGTTAGTGAGCCAAATGGAGTTGTTCTCCCACAAGAACCACTCGGCTGATTCTTCTTCAATATGCGCTTCACCAACATGCAGTGTTTCCTTGATTGAATTAGCTCTCACACCAATATTTGGGCCTAGAGCCTTTGTATTGAGGGCTATCTGAAAAGGGCTTTGGCTAAGAAGTTGTCTATGAATGTGGAGTTGGTGGCATGTGAAACCCGCATGTGGAGCATTGGTTTCTGTGGGAAGCTCACCAAGGTTCATTTCTGTCCTAGATAATGCACTCAAAGGGCATTAAGCCTAGAGTGTGAAAACTGAGTTTCCTTGAAAGCTGCTTGGAAGCCTGATGGTGTGTGAAGTTAGTGAGCCAAATGGAGTTGTTCTCCCACAAGAACCACTCGGCTGATTCTTCTTCAATATGCTCTTCACCAACATGCAGTGTTTCCTTGATTGATTTAGCTCTCACACCAATATTTGCGCCTAGAGCCTTTGTATTGAGGGCTATCTGAAAACAGCTTTGGCGCTGAAGTTTTCTGTGAATGTGGAGTTGGTGGCATGTGAAACCCGCATGTGGAGCATTGGTTTGTGTGGGAAGCTACCAAGCTTCATTTCAGTCCTAGATAATGCACTAAAAGGGTATTAACCCTAAAGTGTGAAAACTGAGTTTCTTTGAGAGCTGCTTGGAAGCCTGATGATGTGTGAAGTTAGTGAGCCAAATGGAGTTGTTCTCCCACAAGAACCTCTCGACTGATTCTTCTTCAAGATGCACTTCACCAACATGCAGTGTTTCCTTGATTGAATTAGCTCTCACACCAATATTTGTGCCTAGAGCCTTTGTATTGAGGGCTATCTGAAAACGGCTTTGGCGATAAAGTTGTCTGTGAATGTGGCGTTTTTGGCATGTGAAACCCGCATGTGGAGCATTGGTTTGTGTGGGAAGCTCACCAAGCTTCATCTCAGTCCTAGGCACTCAAAGGGCATGAAGCCTAGAGTGTGAAAACTGAGTTTCCTTGAGAGCTGCTTGGAAGCCTGATGGTGTGTGAAGTTAGTGAGCCAAATGGAGTTGTTCTCCCACAAGAAACACTCGGCTGATTCTTCTTCAATATGCGCTTCACAAACGTGCAGTGTTGCTTTATTGAATTAGCTCCTACACCAATATTTTGCCTAGAGCCTTTGTATTGAGGGCCATCTGAAAATGGCTTTAGCTAGGAAGTTGTCTGTGAATGTGGAGTTGGTGGCATGTGAAATCCGCATGTGGAGCATTCGTTTGTGTGGGATGCTCTACCAGGTTCATTCCTAGAGAATGCACTCAAAGGGCATTAAGCCTAGAGTGTGAAAGCTGAGTTTCCTTGAGAGCTGCTTGGAAGCCTGATGGTGTGTGAAGTTAGTGAGCCAAATGGAGTTGTTCTCCCACAAGAACCACTCAGCTGATTCTTCTTCAATATGCGCTTCACCAACATGCAGTGTTTCGTTGATTGAGTTAGCTCTCACACCAATATTTGCGCCTAGAGCCTTTGTATTGAGGGCTATCTGAAAACGGCTTTGGCGCTGAAGTTATCTGTGAATGTGGAGTTGGTGGCATTTGAAACCCGCAGGGGCAACATTGCTTTGTGTGGGAAGCTCACCAAGCTTCATTTCAGTCCTAGATAATGCACTAGAAGCGCATTAAGCCTAGAGTGTGAAAACTGAGTTTCCTTGAGAGCTGCATGAAAGCCTGATGGTGTGTGAAGTTAGTGAGCCAAATGGAGTTGTTCTCCCACAAGAACCACTCGGCTGATTCTTCTTCAATATGCGCTTCACCAACGTGCAGTGTTGCTTTATTGAATTAGCTCCTACACCAATATTTTGCCTAGAGCCTTTGTATTGAGGGCTATCTGAAAACGGCTTTAGCTCGTAAGTTGTCTGTGAATGTGGAGTTGGTGGCATGTGAAACCCGCATGTGCAGCATTGGTTTGTGTGGGAAGCTCACCAAGCTTCATTTCAGTCCTAGATAATGCACTCAAAGGGCATTAAGCCTAGAGTGTGAAAACTGAGTTTCCTTGAGAGCTGCATGGAAGCCTGATGGTGTGTGAAGTTAGTGAGCCAAATGGAGTTGTTCTCCCACAAGAAACACTCGGCTGATTCTTCTTCAATATGCGCTTCACCAACAAGCAGTGTTTCCTTGAACTAGCTCTCACACCAATATTTGCGCCTAGAGCCTTTGTATTGAGGGCTATCTGAAAACGGCTTTGGCGCTGAAGTTGTCTGTGAATGTGGATTTGGTGGCATGTGAAACCCGTATGTGGAGCATTGGTTTGTGTGGGATGCTCTACCAGGTTCATTCCTAGATAATGCACTCAAAGGGCATTAAGCCTAGGGTGTGAAAACTGAGTTTCCTTGAGAGCTGCTTGGAAGCCTGATGGTGTGTGAAGTTAGTGTGCCAAATGGAGTTGTTCTCCCACAAGAACCACTCGGCTGATTCTTCTTCAATATGCTCTTCACCAATATGCAATGTTTCCTTGATTGATTTAGCTCTCACACCAATATTTGCGCCTAGAGCCTTTGTATTGAGGGCTATCTGAAAACGGCTTTGGTGCTGAAGTTTTCTGTGAATGTGGAGTTGGTGGCATGTGAAACCCGCATGTGGAGCATTGGTTTGTGTGGGATGCTCTACCAGGTTCGTTCCTAGATAATGCACTCAAAGGGCATTAAGCCTAGAGTGTGAAAACTGAGTTTCCTTGAGAGCTGCTTGGAAGCCTGATGGTGTGTGAAGTTAGTGAGCCAAATGGAGTTGTTCTCCCACAAGAACCACTCGGCTGATTCTTCTTCAATATGCGCTTCACCAACGTGCAGTGTTGCTTGATTGAATTAGCTCTCACACCAATATTTGGGCCTAGAGCCTTTGTATTGAGGGCTATCTGAAAACAGCTTTGGCGCTGAAGTTGTTTGTGAATGTGGATTTGGTGGCATGTGAAACCCGCATGTGGAGCATTGGTTTGTGTAGGAAGCTACCAAGCTTCATTTCAGTCCTAGATAATGCACTAAAAGGGTATTAACCGCAAAGTGTGAAAACTGAGTTTCCTTGAGAGCTGCTTGGAAGCCTGATGATGTGTGAAGTTAGAGAGCCAAATGGAGTTGTTCTCCCACAAGAACCTCTCGGCTGATTCTTCTTCAAGATGCACTTCACCAACGTGCAGTGTTGCTTTACTGAATTAGCTCCTACACCAATATTTTGCCTAGAGCCTTTGTATTGAGGGCTATCTGAAAATGGCTTTAGCTAGGAAGGTGTCTGTGAATGTGGAGTTGGTGGCATGTGAAACCCGCATGTGGAGCATTCGTTTGTGTGGGATGCTCTACCAGGTTCATTCCTAGAGAATGCACTCAAAGGGCATTAAGCCTAGGGTGTGAAAGCTGAGTTTCCTTGAGAGCTGCTTGGAAGCCTGATGGTGTGTGAAGTTAGTGAGCCAAATGGAGTTGTTCTCCCACAAGAACCACTCGGCTGATTCTTCTTCAATATGCGCTTCACCAACATGCAGTGTTTCGTTGATTGAGTTAGCTCTCACACCAATATTTGCGCCTAGAGCCTTTGTATTGAGGGCTATCTGAAAACGGCTTTGGCGCTGAAGTTATCTGTGAATGTGGAGTTGGTGGCATTTGAAACCCGCAGGGGCAACATTGGTTTGTGTGGGAAGCTCACCAAGCTTCATTTCAGTCCTAGATAATGCACTCCAAGCGCATTAAGCCTAGAGTGTGAAAACTGAGTTTCCTTGAGAGCTGCATGAAAGCCTGATGGTGTGTGAAGTTAGTGAGCCAAATGGAGTTGTTCTCCCACAAGAACCACTCGGCTGATTCTTCTTCAATATGCGCTTCACCAACGTGCAGTGTTGCTTTATTGAATTAGCTCCTACACCAATATTTTGCCTAGAGCCTTTGTATTGAGGGCTATCTGAAAACGGCTTTAGCTCGTAAGTTGTCTGTGAATGTGGAGTTGGTGGCATGTGAAACCCGCATGTGGAGCATTGGTTTGTGTGGGAAGCTCACCAAGCTTCATTTCAGTCCTAGATAATGCACTCAAAGGGCATTAAGCCTAGGGTGTGAAAGCTGAGTTTCCTTGAGAGCTGCATGCAAGGCTGATGGTGTGTGAAGTTAGTGAGCCAAATGGAGTTGTTCTCCCACAAGAACCACTCGGCTGATTCTTCTTCAATATGCGCTTCACCAACGTGCAGTGTAGCTTTATTGAATTAGCTCCTACACCAATATTTTGCCTAGAGCCTTTGTATTGAGGGCTATCTGAAAACGGCTTTGGCGCTGAAGTTGTCTGTGAATGTGGAGTTGGTGGCATGTGAAACCCGCATGTGGAGCATTCGTTTGTGTGGGATGCTCTGCCAGGTTCATTCCTAGAGAATGCACTCAAAGGGCATTAAGCCTAGGCTGTGATAGCTGAGTTTCCTTGAGAGCTGCTTGGAAGCCTGATGGTGTGTGAAGTTAGTGAGCCAAATGAAGTTGTTCTCCCACAAGAACCACTCGGCTGATTCTTCTTCAATATGCGCTTCACCAACGTGCAGTGTTGCTTTATTGAATTAGCTCCTACACCAATATTTTGCCTAGAGGCTTTGTATTGAGGGCTATCTGAAAACGGCTTTAACTAGTAGGTTGTCTGTGAATGTGGAGTTGGTGGCATGTGAAACCCGCATGTGCAGCATTGGTTTGTGTGGGAAGCTCACCAAGCTTCATTTCAGTCCTAGATAATGCACTCAAAGGGCATTAAGCCTAGAGTGTGAAAACTGAGTTTCCTTGAGAGCTGCATGGAAGCCTGATGGTGTGTGAAGTTAGTGAGCCAAATGGAGTTGTTCTCCCACAAGAAACACTCGGCTGATTCTTCTTCAATATGCGCATCACCAACAAGCAGTGTTTCCTTGAACTAGCTCTCACACCAATATTTGCGCCTAGAGCCTTTGTATTGAGGGCTATCTGAAAACGGCTTTGGCGCTGAAGTTGTCTGTGAATGTGGATTTGGTGCCATGTGAAACCCGTATGTGGAGCATTGGTTTGTGTGGGATGCTCTACCAGGTTCATTCCTAGATAATGCACTCAAAGGGCATTAAGCCTAGGGTGTGAAAACTGAGTTTCCTTGAGAGCTGCTTGGAAGCCTGATGGTGTGTGAAGTTAGTGAGCCAAATGGAGTTGTTCTCCCACAAGAACCACTCGGCTGATTCTTCTTCAATATGTGCTTCACCAATATGCAATGTTTCCTTGATTGATTTAGCTCTCACACCAATATTTGCGCCTAGAGGCTTTGTATTGAGGGCTATCTGAAAACGGCTTTGGCTAGGAAGTTGTCTGTGAATGTGGAGTTGGTGGCATGTGAAACCCGCATGTGGAGCATTGGTTTGTGTGGGATGCTCTACCAGGTTCGTTCCTAGATAATGCACTCAAAGGGCATTAAGCCTAGAGTGTGAAAACTGAGTTTCCTTGAGAGCTGCTTGGAAGCCTGATGGTGTGTGAAGTTAGTGAGCCAAATGGAGTTGTTCTCCCACAAGAACCACTCGGCTGATTCTTCTTCAATATGCGCTTCACCAACGTGCAGTGTTGCTTTATTGAATTAGCTCTCACACCAATATTTGGGCCTAGAGCCTTTGTATTGAGGGCTATCTGAAAACGGCTTTGGCTAGGAAGTTGTCTGTGAATGTGGAGTTGGTGGCATGTGAAACCCGCATGTGGAGCATTGGTTTGTGTGGGAAGCTCACCAAGGATCATTTCTGTCCTAGATAATGCACTCAAAGGGTATTAACCTAGAGTGTGAAAACTGAGTTTCCTTGAGAGCTGCTTGGAAGCCTGATGGTGTGTGAAGTTAGTGAGCCAAATGGAGTTGTTCTCCCACAAGAACCACTCGGCTGATTCTTCTTCAATATGCGCTTCACCAACATGCAGTGTTTCCTTGATTGAATTAGCTCTCACACCAATATTTGCCTAGAGCCTTTGTATTGAGGGCTATCTGAAAATGGCTTTAGCTAGGAAGTTGTCTGTGAATGTGGAGTTGGTGGCATGTGAAACCCGCATGTGCAGCATTGGTTTGTGTGGGAAGCTCACCAAGCTTCATTTCAGTCCTAGATAATGCACTCAAAGGGCATGTGAAACCCGCATGTGGAGCATTCGTTTGTGTGGGATGCTCTACCAGGTTCATTCCTAGAGAATGCACTCAAAGGGCATTAAGCCTAGGGTGTGAAAGCTGAGTTTCCTTGAGAGCTGCTTGGAAGCCTAATGGTGTGTGAAGTTAGTGAGCCAAATGGTGTTGTTCTCCCACAAGAACCACTCGGCTGATTCTTCTTCAATATGCGCTTCACCAACATGCAGTGTTTCCTTGATGGAGTTAGCTCTCACACCAATATTTGCGCCTAGAGCCTTTGTATTGAGGGCTATCTGAAAACGGCTTTGGCGCTGAAGTTATCTGTGAATGTGGAGTTGGTGGCATTTGAAACCCGCAGGGGCAGCATTGGTTTGTGTGGGAAGCTCACCAAGCTTCATTTCAGTCCTAGATAATGCACTCCAAGCGCATTAAGCCTAGAGCGTGAAAACTGAGTTTCCTTGAGAGCTGCATGGAAGCCTTATGGTGTGTGAAGTTAGTGAGCCAAATGGAGTTGTTCTCCCACAAGAACCACTCGGCTGATTCTTCTTCAATATGCGCTTCACCAACGTGCAGTGTTGCTTGATTGAATTAGCTCTCACACCAATATTTGGGCCTAGAGCCTTTGTATTGAGGGCTATCTGAAAACGGCTTTAGCTAGGAAGTTGTCTGTGAATGTGGAGTTGGTGGCATGTGAAACCCGCATGTGGAGCATTGGTTTGTGTGGGAAGCTCACCAAGCTTCATTTCAGTCCTAGATGATGCACTCAAACGGCATTAAGCCTAGAGTGTGAAAACTTAGTTTCCTTGAGAGCTGCATGGAAGCCTGATGGTGTGTGAAGTTAGTGAGCCAAATGGAGTTGTTCTCCCACAAGAACCGCTCTTCTGATTCTTCTTCAATATGCGCTTCACCAACAAGCAGTGTTTCCTTGATTGAACTAGCTCTCACACCAATATTTGCGCCTAGAGCCTTTGTATTGAGGGCTATCTGAAAACGGCTTTGGCGCTGAAGTTGTCTCTGAATGTGGATTTGGTGGCATGTGAAACCTGTATGTGGAGCATTGGTTTGTGTGGGATGCACTACCAGGTTCATTCCTAGAGAATGCACTCAAAGGGCATTAAGCCTAGGGTGTGAAAGCTGAGTTTCCTTGAGAGCTGCTTGGAAGCCTGATGGTGTGTGAAGTTAGTGAGCCAAATGGAGTTGTTCTCCCACAAGAAACACTCGGCTGATTCTTCTTCAATATGCGCTTCACCAATATGAAATGTTTCCTTGATTGATTTAGCTCTCACACCAATATTTGCGTCTAGAGCCTTTGTATTGAGGGCTATCTGAAAACGGCTTTGGTGCTGAAGTTGTCTGTGAATGTGGAGTTGGTGGCATGTGAAACCCGCATGTGGAGCATTGGTTTGTGAGGGATGCTCTACCAGGTTCGTTCCTAGATAATGCACTCAAAGGGCATTAAGCCTAGAGTGTGAAAACTGAGTTCCTTGAGAGCTGCATGGAAGGCTGATGGTGTGTGAAGTTAGTGAGCCAAATGGAGTTGTTCTCCCAAAAGAACCACTCGGCTGATTCTTCTTCAATATGCGCTTCACCAACATGCAGTGTTTCCTTGATTGAATTAGCTCTCACACCAATATTTGCGCCTAGAGCCTTTGTATTGAGGGCTATCTGAAAACGGCTTTGGCGCTGAAGTTGTCTGTGAATGTTTAGTTGGTGGTATGTGAAACCCGCATGTGGAGCATTGGTTTGTGTGGGATGCTCTACCAAGTTCATTCCTAGATAATGCACTAAAAGGGCATTAAGCCTAGAGTGTGAAAACTGAGTTTCCTTGAGAGCTGCTTGGAAGCCTGATGGTGTGTGAAGTTAGTGAGCCAAATGGAGTTGTTCTCCCACAAGAACCACTCGGCTGATTCTTCTTCAATATGCGCTTCACCAACGTGCAGTGTTGCTTGATTGAATTAGCTCTCACACCAATATTTGGGCCTAGAGCCTTTGTATTGAGGGCTATCTGAAAACGGCTTTGGCGCTGAAGTTGTCTGTGAATGTGGCGTTGGTGGCATGTGAAACCCGCATGTGGAGCATTGGTTTGTGTGGGATGCTCTACCAAGTTCATTCCTAGATAATGCACTCAAAGCGCATTAAGCCTAGAGTGTGAAAACTGAGTTTCCTTGAGAGCTGCTTGGAAGCCTGATGGTGTGTGAAGTTAGTGAGCCAAATGGAGTTGTTCTCCCACAGGAACCACTCGGCTGATTCTTCTTCAATATGCGCTTCACCAACGTGCAGTGTTGCTTGATTGAATTAGCTCTCACACCAATATTTGGGCCTAGAGCCTTTGTATTGAGGGCTATCTGAAAAGGGCTTTGGCGCTGAAGTTCTCTATGAATGTGGAGTTGGTTGCATGTGAAACCCGCATGTGGAGCATTGGTTTGTGTGGCAAGCTACCAAGCTTCATTTCAGTCCTAGATAATGCACTCAAAGGGTATTAAGCCTAGAGTGTGAAAGCTGAGTTTCCTTGAGAGCTGCTTGGAAGCCTGATGGTGTGTGAAGCTAGTGAGCCAAATGGAGTTACTCTCCCACAAGAACCACTCTGCTGATTCTTCTTCAGTATGCGCTTCACCAACGTGCAGTTTTTCTTTGATTGAATTAGCTCTCTCACCAATATTTGCGCCTTAAGCCTTTGTATTGAGGGCTATCTGAAAACGGCTTTAGCTAGGGAGTTGTGTGTGAATGTGGAGTTGGTGGCATGTGAAACCCGCATGTGGAGCATTGGTTTGTGTGGGAAGCTCACCAAGCTTCATTTCAGTCCTAGATAATGCACTCAAAGGGCATTAAGGCTAGAGTGTGAAAACTGAGTTTCCTTGAGAGCTGCATGGAAGCCTGATGGTGTGTGAAGTTAGTGAGCCAAATGGAGTTGTTCTCCCACAAGAACCACTCGGCTGATTCTTCTTCAATATGCGCTTCACCAACGTGCAGTGTTTCCTTGATTGAACTAGCTCTCACACCAATATTTGCGCCTAGAGCCTTTGTATTGAGGGCTATCTGAAAACGGCTTTGGCGCTGAAGTTGTCTGTGAATGTGGATTTGGTGGCATGTGAAACCCGTATGTGGAGCATTGGTTTGTGTGGGATGCACTACCAGGTTCATTCCTAGAGAATGCACTCAAAGGGCATTAAGCCTAGGGTGTGAAAACTGAGTTTCCTTGAGAGCTGCTTGGAAGCCTGATGGTGTGTGAAGTTAGTGAGCCAAATGAAGTTGTTCTCCCACAAGAACCACTCGGCTGATTCTTCTTCATTATGTGCTTCACCAATATGCAATGTTTCCTTGATTGATTAAGCTCTCACACCAATATTTGCGCCTAGAGCCTTTGTATTGAGGGCTATCTGAAAACGGCTTTGGTGCTGAAGTTGTCTGTGAATGTAGAGTTGGTTGCATGTGAAACCCGCATGTGGAGCATTCGTTTGTGTGGGATGCTCTACCAGGTTCGTTCCTAGATAATGCACTCAAAGGGCATTAAGCCTAGAGTGTGAAAACTGAGTTTCCTTGAGAGCTGCATGGAAGCCTGATGGTGTGTGAAGTTAGTGAGCCAAATGGAGTTGTTCTCCCACAAGAACCACTCGGCTGATTCTTCTTCAATATGCGCTTCACCAACGTGCAGTGTTGCTTTATTGAATTAGTTCTCACACCAATATTTGGGCCTTAAGCCTTTGTATTGAGGGCTATCTGAAAACGGCTTTGGCGCTGAAGTTGTCTGTGAATGTGGCGTTGGTGGCATGTGAAACCCGCATGTGGAGCATTGGTTTGTGTGGGATGCTCTACCAAGTTCATTCCTAGATAATGTACTCAAAGGGCATTAAGCCTAGAGTGTGAAAACTGAGTTTCCTTGAGAGCTGCTTGGAAGCCTGATGGTGTGTGAAGTTAGTGAGCCAAATGGAGTTGTTCTCCCACAAGAACCACTCGTCTGATTCTTCTTCAATATGCGCTTCACCAACGTGCAGTGTTGCTTGATTGAATTAGCTCTCACACCAATATTTGGGCCTAGAGCCTTTGTATTGAGGGCTATCTGAAAACAGCTTTGGCGCTGAAGTTTTCTGTGAATGTGGAGTTGGTGGCATGTGAAACCCGCATGTGGAGCATTGGTTTGTGTGGGAAGCTACCAAGCTTCATTTCAGTCCTAGATAATGCACTAAAAGGGTATTAACCCTAAAGTGTGAAAGCTGAGTTTCCTTGAGAGCTGCTTGGAAGCCTGATGGTGTGTGAAGTTAGTGAGCCAAATGGAGTTGTTCTCCCACAAGAAACACTCGGCTGATTCTTCTTCATTATGCGCTTCACCAATATGCAATGTTTCCTTGATTGATTTAGCTCTCACACCAATATTTGCGCCTAGAGCCTTTGTATTGAGGGCTATCTGAAAACGGCTTTGGTGCTGAAGTTGTCTGTGAATGTGGAGTTGGTGGCATGTGAAACCCGCATGTGGAGCATTGGTTTGTGTGGGATGCTCTACCAGGTTCGTTCCTAGATAATGCAATCAAAGGGCATTAAGCCTAGAGTGTGAAAACTGAGTTTCCTTGAGAGCTGCTTGGAAGCCTGATGGTGTGTGAAGTCAGTGAGCCAAATGGAGTTGTTCTCCCACAAGAACCACTCGGCTGATTCTTCTTCAATATGCGCTTCACCAACATGCAGTGTTTCCTTGATTGAATTAGCTCTCACACCAATATTTGAGCATAGAGCCTTTGTATTGAGGGCTATCTGAAAACGGCTTTGGCGCTGAAGTTGTCTGTGAATGTGGAGTTGGTGGTATGTGAAACCCGCATGTGGAGCATTGGTTTGTGTGGTAAGCTCACCAAGCTTCATTTCTGTCCTAGATAATGCACTCAAAGGGCATTAAGCCTAGAGTGTGAAAACTGAGTTTCCTTGAGAGCTGCTTGGAAGCCTGATGGTGTGTGAAGTTAGTGAGCCAAATGGAGTTGTTCTCCCACAAGAACCACTCGGCTGATTCTTCTTCAATATGCGCTTCACCAACGTGCAGTGTTGCTTTATTGAATTAGCTCTCACACAAATATTTGGGCCTAGAGCCTTTGTATTGAGGGCTATCTGAAAACGGCTTTGGCGCTCAAGTTGTCTGTGAATGTGGAGTTGGTGGCATGTGAAACCCGCATGTGGAGCATTGGTTTGTGTGGGATGCTCTACCAAGTTCATTCCTAGATAATGCACTCAAAGCGCATTAAGCCTAGAGTGTGAAAACTGAGTTTCCTTGAGAGCTGCTTGGAAGCCTGATGGTGTGTGAAGTTAGTGAGCCAAATGGAGTTGTTCTCCCACAAGAACCACTCGGCTGATTCTTCTTCAATATGCGCTTCACCAACGTGCAGTGTTGCTTGATTGAATCAGCTCTCACACCAATATTTGGGCCTAGAGCCTTTGTATTGAGGGCTATCTGAAAAGGGCTTTAGCTAGGAAGTTGTCTATGAATGTGGAGTTGGTGGCATGTGAAACCCGCATGTGGAGCATTGGTTTGTGTGAGGGAAGCTCACCAAGCTTCATTTCAGTCCTAGAGAATGCACTCAAAGGGCATTAAGCCTAGAGTGTGAAAACTGAGTTTCCTAGAGAGCTGCTTGGAAGCCTGATGGTGTGTGAAGTTAGTGGGCCAACTTGAGTTGTTCTCCCACAATAACCACTCGGCTGATTCTTCTTCAATATGCGCTTCACCAACATGCAGTGTTTCCTTGATTGAATTAGCTCTCACACCAATATTTTGCCTAGAGCCTTTGTATTGAGGGCTATCTGAAAAGAGCTTTGGCGCTGAAGTTGTCTGTGAATGTGGAGTTGGTTGCATGTGAAACCCGCATGTGGAGCGTTGGTTTGTGTGGCAAGCTACCAAGCTTCATTTCAGTCCTAGATAATGCACTCAAAGGGTATTAAGCCTAGAGTGTGAAAGCTGAGTTTCCTTGAGAGCTGCTTGGAAGCCTGATGGTGTGTGAAGCTAGTGAGCCAAATGGAGTTACTCTCCCACAAGAACCACTCGGCTGATTCTTCTTCAGTATGCGCTTCACCAACGTGCAGTGTTTCTTTGATTGAATTTGCTCTCTCACCAATATTTGCGCCTTAAGCCTTTGTATTGAGGGCTATCTGAAAACGGCTTTAGCTAGGAAGTTGTCTGTGAATGTGGAGTTGGTGGCATGTGAAACCCGCATGTGGAGCATTCGTTTGTGTGGGAAGCTCACCAAGCTTCATTTCAGTCCTAGATGATGCACTCAAGGGTCATTAAGCCTAGAGTGTTAAAACTTAGTTTCCTTGAGAGCTGCTTGGAAGCCTGATGGTGTGTGAAGTTAGTGAGCCAAATGGAGTTGTTCTCCCACAAGAACCACTCGGCTGATTCTTCTTCAATATGCGCTTCACCAACAAGCAGTGTTTCCTTGATTGAACTAGCTCTCACACCAATATTTGCGCCTAGAGCCTTTGTAATGAGGGCTATCTGAAAACGGCTTTGGCGCTGAAGTTGTCTGTGAATGTGGAGTTGGTGGCATGTGAAACCCGCATGTGGAGAATTGGTTTGTGTGAGATGCACTACCAGGTTCATTCCTAGAGAATGCACTCAAAGGGCATTAAGCCTAGGGTGTGATAGCTGAGTTTCCTTGAGAGCTGCTTGGAAGCCTGATGGTGTGTGAAGTTAGTGAGCCAAATGGTGTTGTTCTCCACAAGAACCACTCGGCTGATTCTTCTTCAATATGCGCTTCACCAATATGCAATGTTTCCTTGATTGATTTAGCTCTCACACCAATATTTGCGTCTAGAGCCTTTGTATTGAGGGCTATCTGAAAACGGCTTTGGTGCTGAAGTTGTCTGTGAATGTGGAGTTGGTGGCATGTGAAACCCGCATGTGGAGCATTGGTTTGTGTGGGATGCTCTACCAGGTTCGTTCCTAGATAATGCACTCAAAGGGCATTAAGCCTAGAGTGTGAAAACTGAGTTTCCTTGAGAGCTGCATGGAAGGCTGATGGTGTGTGAAGTTAGTGAGCCAAATGGAGTTGTTCTCCCACAAGAACCACTCGGCTGATTCTTCTTCAATATGCGCTTCACCAACGTGCAGTGTTGCTTTATTGAATTAGCTCCTACACCAATATTTTGCCTAGAGCCTTTGTATTGAGGGCTATCTGAAAACGGCTTTGGCGCTGAAGTTGTCTGTGAATGTGGTGTTGGTGGCATGTGAAACCCGCATGTGGAGCATTGGTTTGTGTGGGAAGCTCACCAAGCTTCATTTCAGTCCTAGATAATTACTTCAAGGGCATTAAGCCTAGAGTGTGAAAACTGAGTTTCCTTGAGAGCTGCTTGGAAGCCTGATGGTGTGTGAAGTTAGTGAGCCAAATGGAGTTGTTCTCCCACAAGAACCACTCGGCTGATTCTTCTTAAATATGCGCTTCACCAACATGCAGTGTTTCCTTGATTGAATTAGCTCTCACACCAATATTTGCGCCTAGAGCCTTTGTATTGAGGGCTATCTGAAAACGGCTTTGGCTAGGAAGTTGTCTGTAAATGAGGAGTTGGTGGCATGAGAAACCCGCATGTGGAGCATTGGTTTGTGTGGGAAGCTCACCAAGCTTCATTTCTGTCCTAGATAATGCACTCAAAGGGCATTAAGCCTAGAGTGTGAAAACTGAGTTTCCTTGAGAGCTGCATGGAAGCCTGATGGTGTGTGAAGTTAGTGAGCCAAATGGAGTTGTTCTCCCACAAGAACCACTCGGCTGATTCTTCTTCAATATGCGCTTCACCAACAAGCAGTGTTTCCTTGATTGAAATAGCTCTCACACCAATATTTGTGCCTAGAGCCTTTGTATTGAGGGCTATCTGAAAACAGCTTTGGCGCTGAAGTTGTCTGTGAATGTGGAGTTGGTGGCATGTGAAACCCGCAGGCGCAGCATTGGTTTGTGTGGGATGCACTACCAGGTTCATTCCTAGAGAATGCACTCAAAGGGCATTAAGCCTAGGTTGTGATAGCTGAGTTTCCTTGAGAGCTGCTTGGAAGCCTGATGGTGTGTGAAGTTAGTGAGCCAAATGGAGTTGTTCTCCCACAAGAACCACTCGGCTGATTCTTCTTCAATATGCGCTTCACCAATATGCAATGTTTCCTTGATTGATTTAACTCTCACACCAATATTTGCGCCTAGAGCCTTTGTATTGAGGGTTATCTGAAAACGGCTTTGGCGCTGAAGTTGTCTGTGAATGTGGAGTTGGTGGCATGTGAAACCCGCATGTGGAGCATTGGTTTGTGTGGGATGCTCTACCAGGTTCGTTCCTAGAGAATGCACTCAAAGGGCATTAAGCCTAGAGTGTGAAAACTGAGTTTCCTTGAGAGCTGCATGGAAGGCTGATGGTGTGTGAAGTTAGTGAGCCAAATGGAGTTGTTCTCTCACAAGAACCACTCGGCTGATTCTTCTTCAATATGCGCTTCACCAACGTGCAGTGTTGCTTTATTGAATTAGCTCCTACACCAATATTTTGCCTAGAGCCTTTGTATTGAGGGCTATCTGAAAACGGCTTTGGCGCTGAAGTTGTCTGTGAATGTGGAGTTGGTGGCATGTGAAACCCGCATGTGGAGCCTTGGTTTGTGTGGGAAGCTCACCAAGCTTCATTTCAGTCCTAGATAATGACTTAAAGGGCATTAAGCCTAGAGTGTGAAAACTGAGTTTCCTTGAGAGCTGCTTGGAAGCCTGATGGTGTGTGAAGTTAGTGAGCCAAATGGAGTTGTTCTCCCACAATAACCACTCGGCTGATTCTTCTTCAATATGCGCTTCACCAACGTGCAGTGTTGCTTTATTGAATTAGCTCCTACACCAATATTTGCGCCTAGAGCCTTTGTATTGAGGCCTATCTGAAAACGGCTTTAGCTAGGAAGTTGTCTGTGAATGTGGAGTTGGTGGCATGTGAAACCCGCATGTGGAGCATTCGTTTGTGTGGGAAGCTCACCAAGCTTCATTTCAGTCCTAGATAATGCACTCAAAGGGCATTAAGCCTAGAGTGTGAAAACTGAGTTTCCTAGAGAGCTGCTTGGAAGCCTGATGGTGTGTGAAGTTAGTGAGCCAAATGGAGTTGTTCTCCCACAAGAACCACTCGGCTGATTCTTCTTCAATATGCGCTTCACCAACATGCAGTGTTTCCTTGATTGAATTAGCTCTCACACCAATATTTTGCCTAGAGCCTTTGTATTGAGGGCTATCTGAAAACGGCTTTGGCTAGGAAGTTGTCTGTGAATGTGGAGTTGGTGGCATGTGAAACCCACATGTGGAGCATTGGTTTGTGTGGGATGCTCTACCAGGTTCATTCCTAGAGAATGCACTCAAAGGGCATTAAGCCTAGGGTGTGAAAGCTGAGTTTCCTTGAGAGCTGCTTGCAAGCCTGATGGTGTGTGAAGTTAGTGAGCCAAATGGAGTTGTTCCCCCACAAGAACCACTCGGCTGATTCTTCTTCAATATGCGCTTCACCAACGTGCAGTGTTGCTTTATTGAATTAGCTCCTACACCAATATTTTGCCTAGAGCCTTTGTATTGAGGGCTATCTGAAAACGGCTTTGGCTAGGAAGTTGTCTGTGAATGTGGAGTTGGTGGCATGTGAAACCCACATGTGGAGCATTGGTTTGTGTGGGATGCTCTACCAGGTTCATTCCTAGAGAATGCACTCAAAGGGCATTAAGCCTAGAGTGTGAAAGCTGAGTTTCCTTGAGAGCTGCTTGGAAGCCTGATGGTGTGTGAAGTTAGTGAGCCAAATGGAGTTGTTCTCCCACAAGAACCACTCGGTTGATTCTTCTTCAATATGCGCTTCACCAACATGCAGTGTTTCCTTGATTGAATTAGCTCTCACACCAATATTTGCGCCTAGAGCCTTTGTATTGAGGGCTATCTGAAAACGGCTTTGGCGCTGAAGTTATCTGTGAATGTGGAGTTGGTGGCATTTGAAACCCGCATGTGGAGCATTGGTTTCTGTGGGAAGCTCACCAAGCTTCATTTCAGTCCTAGATAATTCACTCCAAGCGCATTAAGCCTAGAGTGTGAAAACTGAGTTTCCTTGAGAGCTGCATGGAAGCCTGATGGTGTGTGAAGTTAGTGAGCCAAATGGAGTTGTTCTCCCACAAGAACCACTCGGCTGATTCTTCTTCAATATGCGCTTCACCAACGTGCAGTGTTGCTTTATTGAATTAGCTCTCACACCAATATTTTGCCTAGAGCCTTTGTTTTGAGGGCTATCTGAAAACGGCTTTGGCGCTGAAGTTGTCTGTGAATGTGGAGTTGGTGGCATGTGAAAACCGCATGTGGAGCCTTGGTTTGTGTGGGAAGCTCACCAAGCTTCATTTCAGTCCTAGATAATGACTTAAAGGGCATTAACTCTAGAGTGTGAAAACTGAGTTTCCTTGAGAGCTGCTTGGAAGCCTGATGATGTGTGAAGTTAGTGAGCCAAATGGAGTTGTTCTCCCACAAGAACCTCTCGGCTGATTCTTCTTCAAGATGCACTTCACCAACATGCAGTGTTTCCTTGATTGAATTAGCTCTCACACCAATATTTGTGCCTAGAGCCTTTGTATTGAGGGCTATCTGAAAACGGCTTTGGCGCTGAAGTTGTCTGTGAATGTGGATTTGGTGGCATGTGAAACCCGCATGCGCTGCATTGGTTTGTGTGGGAAGCTCACCAAGCTTCATTTCAGTCCTAGGCACTCAAAGGGCATGAAGCCTAGAGTGTGAAAACTGAGTTTCCTTGAGAGCTGCTTGGAAGCCTGATGGTGTGTGAAGTTAGTGAGCCAAATGGAGTTGTTCCCCCACAAGAACCACTCGGCTGATTCTTCTTTAATATGCGCTTCACCAACATGCAGTGTTGCTTTATTGAATTAGCTCCTACACCAATATTTTGCCTAGGGCCTTTGTATTGAGGGCTATCTGAAAACGGCTTTAGCTAGGAAGTTGTCTGTGAATGTGGAGTTGGTGGCATGTGAAACCCGCATGTGGAGCATTCGTTTGTGTGGGATTCTCTACCAGGTTCATTCCTAGAGAATGCACTCAAAGGGCATTAAGCCTAGGGTGTGAAAGCTGAGTTTCCTTGAGAGCTGCTTGGAAGCCTGATGGTGTGTGAAGTTCGTGAGCCAAATGGAGTTGTTCTCCCACAAGAACCACTCGGCTGATTCTTCTTCAATATGCTCTTCACCAACATGCAGTGTTTCCTTGATTGAGTTAGCTCTCACACCAATATTTGCGCCTAGAGCCTTTGTATTGAGGCCTATCTGAAAACGGCTTTGGCGCTGAAGTTATCTGTGAATGTGGAGTTGGTGGCATTTGAAACCCGCAGGCGCAGCATTGGTTTGTGTGGGAAGCTACCAAGCTTCATTTCAGTCCTAGATAATGCACTCAAAGGGCATTAAGCCTAGAGTGTGAAAACTGAGTTTCCTTGAGAGCTGCTTGAAAGCCTGATGATGTGTGAAGTTAGTGAGCCAAATGGAGTTGTTCTCCCACAAGAACCTCTCGGCTGATTCTTCTTCAAGATGAACTTCACCAACATGCAGTGTTTCCTTGATTGAATTAGCTCTCACACCAATATTTGTGCCTAGAGCCTTTGTATTGAGGGCTATCTGAAAACGGCTTTGGCGATGAAGTTGTCTGTGAATGTGGCGTTTTTGGCATGTGAAACCCGCATGTGGAGCATTGGTTTGTGTGGGAAGCTCACCAAGCTTCATTTCTGTCCTAGCCACTGAAAGGGCAGTAAGCCTAGAGTGTGAAAACTGAGTTTCCTTGAGAGCTGCTTGGAAGCCTGATGGTGTGTGAAGTTAGTGAGCCAAATGGAGTTGTTCCCCCACAATATGCGCTTCACCAACGTGCAGTGTTGCTTCATTGAATTAGCTCCTACACCAATATTTTGCCTAGAGCCTTTGTATTGAGGGCTATCTGAAAACGGCTTTAGCTAGGAAGTTGTCTGTGAATGTGGAGTTGGTGGCATGTGAAACCCGCATGTGGAGCATTGGTTTGTGTGGGAAGCTCACCAAGCTTCATTTCAGTCCTAGATAATGCACTCAAAGGGCATTAAGCCTAGAGTGTGAAAACTGAGTTTCCTTGAAAGCTGCATGGAAGCCTGATGGTGTGTGAAGTTAGTGAGCCAAATGGAGTTGTTCTCCCACAAGAACCACTCGGCTGATTCTTCTTCAATATGCGCTTCACCAACAAGCAGTGTTTCCTTGATTGAACTAGCTCTCACACCAATATTTGCGCCTAGAGCCTTTGTATTGAGGGCTATCTGAAAACAGCTTTGGCTAGGAAGTTGTCTGTGAATGTGGATTGGGTGGCATGTGAAACCGGCAGGCGCAGCATTGGTTTGTGTGGGATGTACTACCAGGTTCATTCCAAGATAATGCACTCAAAGGACATTAAGCCTAGGGTGTGATAGCTGAGTTTCCTTGAGAGCTGCTTGGAAGCCTGATGGTGTGTGAAGTTAGTGAGCCAAATGGAGTTGTTCTCCCACAAGAACCACTCGGCTGATTCTTCTTCAATATGCGCTTCACCAACGTGCAGTGTTGCTTTATTGAATTAGCTCCTACACCAATATTTTGCCTAGAGCCTTTGTATTGAGGGCTATCTGAAAACGGCTTTGGCGCTGAAGTTGTCTGTGAATGTGGAGTTGGTGGCATGTGAAACCCGCATGTGGAGCCTTGGTTTGTGTGGGAAGCTCACCAAGCTTCATTTCAGTCCTAGATAATGACTTAAAGGGCATTAAGCCTAGAGTGTGAAAACTGAGTTTCCTTGAGAGCTGCTTGGAAGCCTGATGGTGTGTGAAGTTAGTGAGCCAAATGGAGTTGTTCTCCCACAATAACCACTCGGCTGATTCTTCTTCAATATGCGCTTCACCAACGTGCAGTGTTGCTTTATTGAATTAGCTCCTACACCAATATTTGCGCCTAGAGCCTTTGTAATGAGGCCTATCTGAAAACGGCTTTAGCTAGGAAGTTGTCTGTGAATGTGGAGTTGGTGGCATGTGAAACCCGCATGTGGAGCATTCGTTTGTGTGGGAAGCTCACCAAGCTTCATTTCAGTCCTAGATAATGCACTCAAAGGGCATTAAGCCTAGAGTGTGAAAACTGAGTTTCCTTGAGAGCTGCTTGGAAGCCAGATGGTGTGTGAAGTTAGTGAGCCAAATGGAGTTGTTCTCCCACAAGAACCACTCGGCTGATTCTTCTTCAATATGCGCTTCACCAACATGCAGTGTTTCCTTGATTGAATTAGCTCTCACACCAATATTTGTGCCTGGAGCCTTTGTATTGAGGGCTATCTGAAAACGGCTTTGGCGATGAAGTTGTCTGTGAATGTGGCGTTTTTGGCATGTGAAACCCGCATGTGGAGCATTGGTTTGTGTGGGAAGCTCACCAAGCTTCATTTCAGTCCTAGGAACTCAAAGGGCATGAAGCCTAGAGTGTGAAAACTGAGTTTCCTTGAGAGCTGCTTGGAAGCCTGATGGTGTGTGAAGTTAGTGAGCCAAATGGAGTTGTTCCCCCACAAGAACCACTCGGCTGATTCTTCTTCAATATGCGCTTCACCAACGTGCAGTGTTGCTTTATTGAATTAGCTCCTACACCAATATTTTGCCTAGAGCCTTTGTATTGAGGGCTATCTGAAAACGGCTTTGGCTAGGAAGTTGTCTGTGAATGTGGAGTTGGTGGCATGTGAAACCCACATGTGGAGCATTGGTTTGTGTGGGATGCTCTACCAGGTTCATTCCTAGAGAATGCACTCAAAGGGCATTAAGCCTAGGGTGTGAAAGCTGAGTTTCCTTGAGAGCTGCTTGGAAGCCTGATGGTGTGTGAAGTTAGTGAGCCAAATGGAGTTGTTCTCCCACAAGAACCACTCGGTTGATTCTTCTTCAATATGCGCTTCACCAACATGCAGTGTTTCCTTGATTGAATTAGCTCTCACACCAATATTTGCGCCTAGAGCCTTTGTATTGAGGGCTATCTGAAAACGGCTTTGGCGCTGAAGTTATCTGTGAATGTGGAGTTGGTGGCATTTGAAACCCGCATGTGGAGCATTGGTTTCTGTGGGAAGCTCACCAAGCTTCATTTCAGTCCTAGATAATGCACTCCAAGCGCATTAAGCCTAGAGTGTGAAAACTGAGTTTCCTTGAGAGCTGCATGGAAGCCTGATGGTGTGTGAAGTTAGTGAGCCAAATGGAGTTGTTCTCCCACAAGAACCACTCGGCTGATTCTTCTTCAATATGCGCTTCACCAACGTGCAGTGTTGCTTTATTGAATTAGCTCTCACACCAATATTTTGCCTAGAGCCTTTGTATTGAGGGCTATCTGAAAACGGCTTTGGCGCTGAAGTTGTCTGTGAATGTGGAGTTGGTGGCATGTGAAACCCGCATGTGGAGCCTTGGTTTGTGTGGGAAGCTCACCAAGCTTCATTTCAGTCCTAGATAATGACTTAAAGGGCATTAAGCCTAGAGTGTGAAAACTGAGTTTCCTTGAGAGCTGCTTGGAAGCCTGATGATGTGTGAAGTTAGTGAGCCAAATGGAGTTGTTCTCCCACAAGAACCTCTCGGCTGATTCTTCTTCAAGATGCACTTCACCAACATGCAGTGTTTCCTTGATTGAATTAGCTCTCACACCAATATTTGTGCCTAGAGCCTTTGTATTGAGGGCTATCTGAAAACGGCTTTGGCGCTGAAGTTGTCTGTGAATGTGGATTTGGTGGCATGTGAAACCCGCATGTGGAGCATTGGTTTGTGTGGGAAGCTCACCAAGCTTCATTTCAGTCCTAGGCACTCAAAGGGCATGAAGCCTAGAGTGTGAAAACTGAGTTTCCTTGAGAGCTGCTTGGAAGCCTGATGGTGTGTGAAGTTAGTGAGCCAAATGGAGTTGTTCCCCCACAAGAACCACTCGGCTGATTCTTCTTTAATATGCGCTTCACCAACATGCAGTGTTGCTTTATTGAATTAGCTCCTACACCAATATTTTGCCTAGGGCCTTTGTATTGAGGGCTATCTGAAAACGGCTTTAGCTAGGAAGTTGTCTGTGAATGTGGAGTTGGTGGCATGTGAAACCCGCATGTGGAGCTTTCGTTTGTGTGGGATGCTCTACCAGGTTCATTCCTAGAGAATGCACTCAAAGGGCATTAAGCCTAGGGTGTGAAAGCTGAGTTTCCTTGAGAGCTGCTTGAAAGCCTGATGGTGTGTGAAGTTAGTGAGCCAAATGGAGTTGTTCTCCCACAAGAACCACTCGGCTGATTCTTCTTCAATATGCTCTTCACCAACATGCAGTGTTTCCTTGATTGAATTAGCTCTCACACCAATATTTGCGCCTAGAGCCTTTGTATTGAGGCCTATCTGAAAACGGCTTTGGCGCTGAAGTTATCTGTGAATGTGGAGTTGGTGGCATTTGAAACCCGCAGGCGCAGCATTGGTTTGTGTGGGAAGCTACCAAGCTTCATTTCAGTCCTAGATAATGCACTCAAAGGGCATTAAGCCTAGAGTGTGAAAACTGAGTTTCCTTGAGAGCTGCTTGAAAGCCTGATGATGTGTGAAGTTAGTGAGCCAAATGGAGTTGTTCTCCCACAAGAACCTCTCGGCTGATTCTTCTTCAAGATGAACTTCACCAACATGCAGTGTTTCCTTGATTGAATTAGCTCTCACACCAATATTTGTCCCTAGAGCCTTTGTATTGAGGGCTATCTGAAAACGGCTTTGGCGATGAAGTTGTCTGTGAATGTGGCGTTTTTGGCATGTGAAACCCGCATGTGGAGCATTGGTTTGTGTGGGAAGCTCACCAAGCTTCATTTCTGTCCTAGCCACTCAAAGGGCAGTAAGCCTAGAGTGTGAAAACTGAGTTTCCTTGAGAGCTGCTTGGAAGCCTGATGGTGTGTGAAGTTAGTGAGCCAAATGGAGTTGTTCCCCCACAAGAACCACTCGGCTGATTCTTCTTCAATATGCGCTTCACCAACGTGCAGTGTTGCTTCATTGAATTAGCTCCTACACCAATATTTTGCCTAGAGCCTTTGTATTGAGGGCTATCTGAAAACGGCTTTAGCTAGGAAGTTGTCTGTGAATGTGGAGTTGGTGGCATGTGAAACCCGCATGTGGAGCATTGGTTTGTGTGGGAAGCTCACCAAGCTTCATTTCAGTCCTAGATAATGCACTCAAAGGGCATTAAGCCTAGAGTGTGAAAACTGAGTTTCCTTGAAAGCTGCATGGAAGCCTGATGGTGTGTGAAGTTAGTGAGCCAAATGGAGTTGTTCTCCCACAAGAACCACTCGGCTGATTCTTCTTCAATATGCGCTTCACCAACAAGCAGTGTTTCCTTGATTGAACTAGCTCTCACACCAATATTTGCGCCTAGAGCCTTTGTATTGAGGGCTATCTGAAAACGGCTTTGGCTAGGAAGTTGTCTGTGAATGTGGATTGGGTGGCATGTGAAACCGGCAGGCGCAGCATTGGTTTGTGTGGGATGTACTACCAGGTTCATTCCAAGATAATGCACTCAAAGGACATTAAGCCTAGGGTGTGATAGCTGAGTTTCCTTGAGAGCTGCTTGGAAGCCTGATGGTGTGTGAAGTTAGTGAGCCAAATGGAGTTGTTCTCCCACAAGAACCACTCGGCTGATTCTTCTTCAATATGCGCTTCACCAACATGCAGTGTTTCCTTGATTGAATTAGCTCTCACACCAATATTTGTGCCTAGAGCCTTTGTATTGAGGGCTATCTGAAAACGGCTTTGGCGATGAAGTTGTCTGTGAATGTGGCGTTTTTGGCATGTGAAACCCGCATGTGGAGCATTGGTTTGTGTGGGAAGCTCACCAAGCTTCATTTCAGTCCTAGGCACTCAAAGGGCATGAAGCCTAGAGTGTGAAAACTGAGTTTCCTTGAGAGCTGCTTGGAAGCCTGATGGTGTGTGAAGTTAGTGAGCCAAATGGAGTTGTTCCCCCACAAGAACCACTCGGCTGATTCTTCTTCAATATGCGCTTCACCAACGTGCAGTGTTGCTTTATTGAATTATCTCCTACACCAATATTTGCGCTTAGAGCCTTTGTATTGAGGGCTATCTGAAAACGGCTTTGGCTAGGAAGTTGTCTGTGAATGTGGAGTTGGTGGCATGTGAAACCCGCATGTGGAGCATTGGTTTGTGTGGGATGCTCTACCAGGTTCATTCCTAGAGAATGCACTCAAGGGGCATTAAGCCTAGGGTGTGAAAGCTGAGTTTCCTTGAGAGCTGCTTGGAAGCCTGATGGTGTGTGAAGTTAGTGAGCCAAATGGAGTTGTTCTCCCACAAGAACCACTCGGCTGATTCTTCTTCAATATGCGCTTCACCAACATGCAGTGTTTCCTTGATTGAGTTAGCTCTCACACCAATATTTGCGCCTAGAGCCTTTGTATTGAGGGCTATCTGAAAACGGCTTTGGCGCTGAAGTTATCTGTGAATGTGGAGTTGGTGGCATTTGAAACCCGCAGGTGCAGCATTGGTTTGTGTGGGAAGCTCACCAAGCTTCATTTCAGTCCTAGATAATGCACTCCAAGCGCCTTAAGCCTAGAGTGTGAAAACTTAGTTTCCTTGAGAGCTGCATGGAAGCCTTATGGTGTGTGAAGTTAGTGAGCCAAATGAAGTTGTTCTCCCACAAGAACCACTCGGCTGATTCTTCTTCAATATGCGCTTCACCAACGTGCAGTGCTGCTTTATTGAATTAGCTCCTACACCAATATTTTGCCTAGAGCCTTTGTATTGAGGGCTATCTGAAAACGGCTTTAGCTAGGAAGTTGTCTGTGAATGTGGAGTTGGTGGCATGTGAAACCCGCATGTGGAGCATTGGTTTTTGTGGGAAGCTCACCAAGCTTCATTTCAGTCCTAGATGATGTACTCAAGGGGCATTAAGCCTAGTGTGTGAAAACTTAGTTTCCTTGAGAGCTGCTTGGAAGCCTGATGGTGTGTGAAGTTAGTGAGCCAAATGTAGTTGTTCTCCCACAAGAACCACTCGGCTGATTCTTCTTCAATATGCGCTTCACCAACGTGCAGTGTTTCGTTGAATTAGCTCCTACACCAATATTATGCCTAGAGCCTTTGTATTGAGGGCTATTTGAAAACGGCTTTGGCGCTGAAGTTGTCTGTGAATGTGGTGTTGGTGACATGTGAAACCCGCATGTGGAGCCTTGGTTTGTGTGGGAAGCTCACCAAGCTTCATTTCAGTCCTAGATAATGACTTCAAGGGCATTAAGCCTAGAGTGTGAAAACTGAGTTTCCTTGAGAGCTGCTTGGAAGCCTGATGGTGTGTGAAGTTAGTGAGCCAAATGGAGTTGTTCTCCCACAAGAACCACTCGGCTGATTCTTCTTAAATATGCGCTTAACCAACATGCAGTGTTTCCTAGATTGAATTAGCTCTCACAGCAATATTTGGGCCTAGATGCTTTCTATTGAGGGCTATCTGAAAACAGCTTTGGCGCTGAAGTTTTCTGTGAATGTGGAGTTGGTGGCATGTGAAACCCGCATGTGCAGCATTGGTTTGTGTGGGAAGCTCACCAATCTTCATTTCAGTCCTAGATGATGCACTCAAGGGGCTTTAAACCTAGAGTGTGAAAACTGAGTTTCCTTGAGAGCTGCATGGAAGCCTGATGGTGTGTGAAGTTAGTGAGCCAAATGGAGTTGTTCTCCCGCAAAAACCACTCGGCTGATTCTTCTTCAATATGCGCTTCACCAACATGCAGTGTTTCCTTGATTGAACTAGCTCTCACACCAATATTTGCGCCTAGAGCCTTTGTATTGAGGGCTATCTGAAAACGGCTTTGGCTAGGAAGTTGTCTGTGAATGTGGAGTTGGTAGCATGTGAAACCCGCATGTGGAGCATTGGTTTGTGTGGGATGCTCTACCAGATTCATTCCTAGAGAATGCACTCAAATGGCATTAAGCCTAGGGTGTGAAAGCTGAGTTTCCTTGAGAGCTGCTTGGAAGCCTGATGGTGTGTGAAGTTAGTGAGCCAAGTGGAGTTGTTCTCTCACAAGAACCACTCGGCTGATTCTTCTTCAATATGCGCTTCACCAACGTGCAGTGTTTTTTGATTGAGTTAGCTCTCACACCAATATTTGGGCCTAGAGCCTTTGTATTGAGGGCTATCTGAAAACAGCTTTGGCGCTGAAGTTGTCTGTGAATGTGGAGTTGGTGGCATTTGAAACCCGCATGTGGAGCATTGGTTTGTGTGGGAAGCTCACCAAGGTTCATTTCATTCCTAGGCACTCAAAGGGCATTAAGCCTAGAGTGTGAAAATTGAGTTTCCTTGAGAGCTGCATGGAAGCCTTATGGTGTGTGAAGTTAGTGAGCCAAATGGAGTTGTTCTCCCACAAGAACCACTCGGCTGATTCTTCTTCAATATGCGCTTCACCAACATGCAGTGTTTCCTTGATTGAATTAGCTCTCACACCAATATTTGCGCCTAGAGCCTTTGTATTGAGGGCTATCTGAAAATGGCTTTGGCGCTGAAGCTGTCTAAATGTGGAGTTGGTGGCATGTGAAACCCGCATGTGGAGCATTGGTTTGTGTGGGATGCTCTACAAAGTTCATTCCTAGATAATGCACTAAATGGGCATTAAGCCTAGAGTGTGAAAACTGAATTTCCTTGAGAGCTGCTTGGAAGCCTGATGGTGTGTGAAGTTAGTGAGCCAAATGGAGTTGTTCTCCCACAAGAACCACTCGGCTGATTCTTCTTCAATATGCGCTTCACCAACATGCAGTGTTTCCTTGATTGAACTAGCTCTCACACCATATTTGCGCCTAGAGCCTTTGTATTGAGGGCTATCTGAAAACGGCTTTGGCGCTGAAGTTGTCTGTGAATGTGGAGTTGGTGGCATGTGAAACCCGCATGTGGAGCATTGGTTTGTGTGGGAAGCTCACCAAGCTTCATTTCAGTCCTAGAGAAAGCACTCAAAGGGCATTAAGCCTAGAGTGTGAAAACTGAGTTTCCTTGAGAGCTGCTTGGAAGCCTGATGGTGTGTGAAGTTAGTGAGCCAAATGGAGTTGTTCTCCCACAAGAACCACTCGGCTGATTCTTCTTCAATATGCGCTTCACCAACATGCAGTGTTTCCTTGATTGAACTAGCTCTCACACCATAATTGCGCCTAGAGCCTTTGCATTGAGGGCTATCTGAAAACGGCTTTGGCGTTGAAGTTTTCTGTGAATGTGGAGTTGGTGGCATGTGAAACCCGCATGTGGAGCATTGGTTTGTGTGGGATGCTCTACCAGGGTCATTCCTAGAGAATGCACTCAAAGGGCATTAAGCCTAGGGTGTGAAAGCTGAGTTTCCTTGAGAGCTGCAGGGAAGCCTGATGGTGTGTGAAGTTAGTGAGCCAAATGGAGTTGTTCTCCCACAAGAACCTCTCGGCTGATTCTTCTTCAATATGCGCTTCACCAACATGCAGTGTTTCTTGATTGAATTAGCTCTCACACCAATATTTGGGCCTAGAGCCTTTGTATTGAGGGCTATCTGAAAACGGCTTTGGCGCTGAAGTTGTCTGTGAATGTGGAGTTGGTGGCATGTGAAACCCGCATGTGGAGCCTTGGTTTGTGTGGGAAGCTCACCAAGGTTCATTTCAGTCCTAGGCAATCAATGGGCATTAAGCCTAGAGTGTGAAAATTGAGTTTCCTGGAGAGCTGCATGGAAGCCTTATGGTGTGTGAAGTTAGTGAGCCAAATGGAGTTGTTCTCCCACAAGAACCACTCGGCTGATTCTTCCTCAATATGCGCTTCACAAACATGCAGTGTTTCCTTGATTGAATTAGATCTCACACCAATATTTGCGCCTAGAGCCTTTGTATTGAGGGCTATCTGAAAACGGCTTTGGAGCTGAAGTTGTCTGTGAATGTGGAGTTGGTGGCATGTGAAACCCGCATGTGGAGCATTGGTTTGTGTGGGATGCTCTACCAAGTTCATTCCTAGATAATGCACTAAAAGGGCATTAAGCCTAGAGTGTGAAAACTGAGTTTCCTTGAGAGCTGCTTGGAAGCCTGATGGTGTGTGAAGTTAGTGAGCCAAATGGAGTTGTTCTCCCACAAGAACCACTCGGCTGATTCTTCTTCAATATGCGCTTCACCAACGTGCAGTGTTGCTTGATTGCGTTAACTCTCACACCAATATTAGGGCCTAGAGCCTTTGTATTGAGGTCTATCTGAAAACGGCTTTGGCGCTGAAGTTGTCTGTGAATGTGGCGTTGGTTGCATGTGAAACCCGCATGTGGAGCATTGGTTTATGTGGGATGCTCTACCAAGTTCATTCCTAGATAATGCACTCAAAGGGCATTAAGCCTAGAGTGTTAAAACTGAGTTTCCTTGAGACCTGCTTGGAAGCCTGATGGTGTGTGAAGCTAGTGAGCCAAATGGAGTTACTCTCCCACAAGAACCACTCGGCAGATTCTTCTTCAATATGTGCTTCACCAACATGCAGTGTTTCCTTGATTGAAATAGCTCTCACACCAATATTTGGGCCTAGAGCCTTTGTATTGAGGTCTATCTGAAAACGGCTTTGGCGCTGAAGTTGTCTGTAAATGTGGAGTTGGTGGCATGTGAAACCCGCATGTGGAGCATTGGTTTGTGTGGGAAGCTCACCAAGCTTATTTTCAGTCCTAGGCACTCAAAGGGCATTAAGCCTATAGTGTGAAAGCTAACATTCCTTGAGAGCTGTTTCGAAGCCTGATGGTGTGTGAACCTAGTGAGCCAAATGGAGTTACTCTCCCACAAGAACCACTCGGCTGATTATTCTTCAATATGCGCTTCACCAACATGCAGTGTTTCTTTGATTGAATTAGCTCTCTCACCAATATTTGCGCCTAGAGCCTTTGTATTGAGGGCTATCTGAAAACGGCTTTAGCTAAGAAGTTGTCTGTGAATGTGGAGTTGGTGGCATGTAAAACCCGCATGTGGAGCATTGGTTTGTGTGGGATGCTCTACTAGGTTCATTCCTAGATAATGCACTCAAAGGGCATTAAGCCTAGAGTGTGAAAACTGAATTTCCTTGAGAGCTGCTTGGAAGCCTGATGGTGTGTGAAGTTAGTGAGCCAAATGGAGTTGTTCTCCCACAAGAACCACTCGGCTGATTCTTCTTCAATATGCGCTTCACCAACGTGCAGTGTTGCTTGATTGAATTAGCTCTCACACCAATATTTGGGCATAGAGCCTTTGTATTGAGGGCTATCTGAAAACGGCTTTGGCTAGGAAGTTGTCTGTGAATGTGGAGTTGGTGGCATGTGAAACCCGCATGCGCAGCATTGGTTTGTGTGGGAAGCTCACCAAGGTTCATTTCAGTCCTAGGCAATCAATGGGCATTAAGCCTAGAATGTGAAAATTGAGTTTCCTGGAGAGCTGCATGGAAACCTTATGGTGTGTGAAGTTAGTGAGCCAAATGGAGTTGTTCTCCCACAAGAACCACTCGGCTGATTCTTCCTCAATATGCGCTTCACCAACATGCAGTGTTTCCTTGATTGAATTAGATCTCACACATATATTTGCGCCTAGAGCCTTTGTATTGAGGGCTATCTGAAAACGGCTTTGGAGCTGAAGTTGTCTGTGAATGTGGAGTTGGTGGCATGTGAAACCCGCATGTGGAGCATTGGTTTGTGTGGGATGCTCTACGAAGTTCATTCCGAGATAATGCACTAAAAGTGCATTAAGCCTAGGGTGTGAAAACTGAGTTTCCTTGAGAGCTGCTTGGAAGCCTGATGGTGTGTGAAGCTAGTGAGCCAAATCGAGTTACTATCCCACAAGAACCACTCGGCTGATTCTTCTTCAATATGTGCTTCACCAACATGCAGTGTTTCCTTGATTGAAATAGCTCTCACACCAATATTTGGGCCTAGAGCCTTTGTATTGAGGGCTATCTGAAAACGGCTTTGGCGCTGAAGTTGTCTGTAAATGTGGAGTTGGTGGCATGTGAAACCCGCATGTGGAGCATTGGTTTGTGTGGGAAGCTCACCAAGCTTCATTTCAGTCCTAGATAATGCACTCAAAGAGTATTAAGCCTATAGTGTGAAAGCTGAGTTTCCTTGAGAGCTGTTTGGAAGCCTGATGGTGTGTGAAGCTAGTGAGCCAAATGGAGTTACTCTCCCACAAGAACCACTCGGCTGATTCTTCTTCAATATGCGCTTCACCAACATGCAGTCTTTCTTTGATTGAATTAGCTCTCTCACCAATATTTGTGCCTAGAGCCTTTGTATTGAGGGCTATCTGAAAACGGCTTTGGCGCTGAAGTTGTCTGTGAATGTGGAGTTGGTGGCATGTGAAACCCGCATGTGGAGCATTGGTTTGGGTGGGAAGCTCACCAAGCTTCATTTCTGTCCTAGATAATGCACTCAAATGGCATTAAGCCTAGAGTGTGAATACTGAGTTTCCTTGAGAGCTGCTTGGAAGCCTGATGGTGTGTGAAGTTAGTGGGCCAAATGGAGTTTTTCTCCCACAAGAAGCACTCGGCTGATTCTTCTTCAATACGCGCTTCACCAACGTGCAGTGTTGCTTGATTGAATTAGCTCTCACACCAATATTTGTGCCTAGAGCTTTTGCATTGAGGGCTATCTGAAAACAGCTTTGGCTAGGCAGTTGTTTGTGAATGTGGAGTTGGTGGCATGTGAAACCCGCATGTGGAGCATTGATTTGTGTGGGAAGCTCACCAAGCTTCATTTCAGTCCTACATAATGCACTCAAAGGGTATTAAGCCTAGAGTGTGAAAACTGAGTTTGCTTGAGAGCTGCTTGGAAGCCTGATGGTGTGTGAAGTTAGTGGGCCAAAGGGAGTTGTTCTCCCACAAGAACCACTCGGCTGATTCTTCTTAAATATGCGCTTCACCAACATGCAGTGTTTCCTTGATTGAATTAGCTCTCACACCAATATTTGGGCCTAGAGCCTTTGTATTGAGGGCTATCTGAAAACGGCTTTGGCTAGGAAGTTGTCTGTGAATGTGGAGTTGGTGGCATGTGAAACCCGCATGGTGAGCATTGGTTTGTGTGGGATGTCCTACCAAGTTCATTCCTAGATAATGCACTCAAAGGGCATTAAGCCTAGAGTGTGAAAGCTGAGTTTCTTGAGAGCTGTTTGGAAGCCTGATGGTGTGTGAAGTTAGTGGGCCAAATGGAGTTGTTCTCCCAAATAACCACTCGGCTGATTCTTCTTCAATATGCGCTTCACCAACGTGCAGTGTTGCTTTATTGAATTATCTCCTACACAAATATTTTGCCTAAAGCCTTTGTATTGAGGGCTATCTGAAAACGGCTTCGGCGCTGAAGTTGTCTGTGAATGTGGAGTTGGTGGCATGTGAAACCCGCATGTGGAGGATTGGTTTGTGTGGGAAGCTCACCAAGCTTCATTTCAGTTCTAGATGATGTACTCAAAGGGCATTAAGCCTAGAGTGTGAAAACTGAGTTTCCTTGAGAGCTGCTTGGAAGCCTGATGGTGTGTGAAGTTTTGGGCCAAATGGAGTTGTTCTCCCACAAAAACCACTCAGCTGATTCTTCTTCAATATGAGCTTCACCAACATGCAGTGTTTCCTTGATTGAATTAGCTCTCACACCAATATTTGCGCCTAGAGCCTTTGTATTGAGGGCTATCTGAAAACGGCTTTGGCGCTGAAGTTGTCTGAGAATGTGGCGTTGGTGGCATGTGAAACCCGCATGTGGAGCATTGGTTTGTGTGGGATGCTCACCAAGCTTCATTTCAGTCCTCGGCACTCAAAGGGCATGAAGTATAGAGTGTGAAAACTGAGTTTCCTTGAGAGCTGCTTGGATGCCTGATGGTGTGTGAAGTTAGTGAGCCAAATGGAGTTGTACTCCCACAAGAACCACTCGGCTGATTCTTCTTCAATATGCGCTTCACCAACATGCAGTGTTTCCTTGATTGAATTAGCTCTCACACCAATATTTGCGCCTAGAGCCTTTGCATTGAGGGCTATCTGAAAACGGCTTTGGCGCTGAGGTTGTCTGTGAATGTGGAGTTGGTGGCATGTAAAACCCGCATGGTGAGCTTTGGTTTGTGTGGGAAGCTCACCAAGCTTCATTTCAGTCCTAGATAGTGCACTCAAAGGGCATTAAGCTTAGAGTGTGAAAATTGAGTTTCCTTGAGAGCTTCATGGAAGCATGATGGTGTGTGAAGTTAGTTAGCCAAATGAAGTTGTTCTCCCACAAGAACCACGCAGCTGATTATTCTTCAATATGCGCTTCACCAACATGCAGTGTTGTTTTATTGAATTATCTCCTACACCAATATTTGCGCTTAGAGCCTTTGTATTGAGGGCTATCTGAAAACGGCTTTAGCTAGGAAGTTGTCTGTGAATGTGGAGTTGGTGGCATGTGAAACCCGCATGTGGAGCATTGGTTTGTGAGGGAAGCTCACCAAGCTTCATTTCAGTCCTAGAGAATGCACTCAAAGGGCATTAAGCCTAGAGTGTAAAAACTGAGTTTCCTTGAGATCTGTTTGGAACCCTGATGGTGCGTCAATTTAGTGGGCCAAATGGAGTTGTTCTACCACAAAAACCACTCGGCTGATTCTTCTTCAATATGCTCTTCACCAACATGCAGTGTTTCCTTGATTGAAATAGCTCTCACACCAATATTTGGGCCTAGAGCCTTTGTATTGAGGGCTATCTGAAAACGGCTCTGGCGCTGAAGTTGTCTGTGAATGTGGCATTGGTGGCATGTGAAACCCGCATGTGGAGCATTGGTTTGTGTGGGATGCTCACCAAGCTTCATTTCTAGATAATGCACTCAAAGGGTATTAACCCTAGAGTGTGAAAACTGAGTTTCCTTGAGAGCAGCTTGGAAGCCTGATGGTGTGTGAAGTTAGTGAGCCAAATGGAGTTGTTCTCCCACAAGAACCACTCGGCTGATTCTTCTTCAATATGCGCTTCACCAACATGCAGTGTTGCTTGATTGAATTAGCTCTCACACCAATATTTGCGCCTAGAGCTTTTGCATTGAGGGCTATCTGAAAACAGCTTTGGCTAGGCAGTTGTTTGTGAATGTGGAGTTGGTGGCATGTGAAACCCGCATGTGGAGCATTGATTTGTGTGGGAAGCTCACCAAGCTTCATTTCTGTCCTAGATAATGCACTCAAAGGGCATTAAGCCTAGAGTGTGAAAATTGAGTTTCCTTGAGAGCTTCATGGAAGCATGATGGTGTGTGAAGTTAGTTAGCCAAATGGAGTTGTTCTCCCACAAGAACCACTCAGCTGATTATTCTTCAATATGCGCTTCACCAACATGCAGTGTTGTTTTATTGAATTATCTCCTACACCAATATTTGCGCTTAGAGCCTTTGTATTGAGGGCTATCTGAAAACGGCTTTGGCGCTGAAGTTTTCTGTGAATGTGGAGTTGGTGGCATGTGAAACCCGCATGTGGGTCATTGGTTTGTGTGGGATGCTCTACCAGGTTCATTGCTAGATAATGCACTCAAAGGGCATTAAGCCTAGAGTGTGAAAACTGAGTTTTTTTGAGAGCTGCTTGGAAGCCTGATGGTGTGTGAAGTTAGTGAGCCAAATGGAGTTGTTCTCCCACAAGAACCACTCAGCTGATTATTCTTCAATATGCGCTTCACCAAGGTGCAGTGTTGCTTTATTGAATTATCTCCTACACCAATATTTTGCCAAGAGACTTTGTTTTGAGGGCTATCTGAAAACGGCTTTGGCGCTGAAGTTGTCTGTGAATGTGGAGTTGGTGGCATGTGAAACCCGCATGTGGAGCATTGGTTTGTGTGGGATGCTCTACCAGGTTCATTCCTAGAGAATGCACTCAAAGGGCATTAAGCCTAGAGTGTGAAAACTGAGTTTCCGTGAGAGCTGCTTGAAGCCTGAAGGTGTGTGAAGTTAGTGAGCCAAATGGAGTTGTTCTCCCACAAGAACCACTCGGCTGATTCTTCTTCAATATGCGCTTCACCAACATGCAGTGTTTCCTTGATTGAATTAGCTCTCACACCAATATTTGCGCCTAGAGCCTTTGTATTGAGGGCTATCTGAAAACGGCTTTGGCGCTGAAGTTGTCTGTGAATGTGGCGTTGGTGTCATGTGAAACCCGCATGTGGAGCATTGGTTTGTGTGGGAAGCTCACCAAGCTTCATTTCAGTCCTAGATAATGCACTCAAAGAGTATTAAGCCTATAGTGTGAAAGCTGAGTTTCCTTGAGAGCTGTTTGGAAGCCTGATGGTGTGTGAAGCTAGTGAGCCAAATGGAGTTACTCTCCCACAAGAACCACTCGGCTGATTCTTCTTCAATATGCGCTTCACCAACATGCAGTCTTTCTTTGATTGAATTAGCTCTCTCACCAATATTTGTGCCTAGAGCCTTTGTATTGAGGGCTATCTGAAAACGGCTTTGGCGCTGAAGTTGTCTGTGAATGTGGAGTTGGTGGCATGTGAAACCCGCATGTGGAGCATTGGTTTGGGTGGGAAGCTCACCAAGCTTCATTTCTGTCCTAGATAATGCACTCAAATGGCATTAAGCCTAGAGTGTGAATACTGAGTTTCCTTGAGAGCTGCTTGGAAGCCTGATGGTGTGTGAAGTTAGTGGGCCAAATGGAGTTTTTCTCCCACAAGAAGCACTCGGCTGATTCTTCTTCAATACGCGCTTCACCAACGTGCAGTGTTGCTTGATTGAATTAGCTCTCACACCAATATTTGTGCCTAGAGCTTTTGCATTGAGGGCTATCTGAAAACAGCTTTGGCTAGGCAGTTGTTTGTGAATGTGGAGTTGGTGGCATGTGAAACCCGCATGTGGAGCATTGATTTGTGTGGGAAGCTCACCAAGCTTCATTTCAGTCCTAGATAATGCACTCAAAGGGTATTAAGCCTAGAGTGTGAAAACTGAGTTTGCTTGAGAGCTGCTTGGAAGCCTGATGGTGTGTGAAGTTAGTGGGCCAAAGGGAGTTGTTCTCCCACAAGAACCACTCGGCTGATTCTTCTTAAATATGCGCTTCACCAACATGCAGTGTTTCCTTGATTGAATTAGCTCTCACACCAATATTTGGGCCTAGAGCCTTTGTATTGAGGGCTATCTGAAAACGGCTTTGGCTAGGAAGTTGTCTGTGAATGTGGAGTTGGTGGCATGTGAAACCCGCATGGTGAGCATTGGTTTGTGTGGGAAGCTACCAAGCTTCATTTCAGTCCTAGATAATGCACTCAAAGGGTATTAAGCCTAGAGTGTGAAAACTGAGTTTCCTTGAGAGCTGCTTGGAAGCCTGCTGATGTGTGAAGTTAGTGAGCCAAATGGAGTTTTTCTCCCACAAGAACCACTCGGCTGATTCTTCTTCAATATTTGCTTCACCAACATGCAGTGTTTCCTTGATGGAATTAGCTCTCACACCAATATTTGCGCCTAGAGCCTTTGTATTGAGGGCTATCTGAAAACGGCTTTGGCTAGGAAGTTGTCTGTGAATGTGGAGTTGGTTGCATGTGAAACCCGCATGTGGAGCATTGGTTTGTGTGGGAAGCTCACAAAGCTTCATTTCAGTCCTAGATGATGTACTCAAAGGGCATTAAGCCTATAGTGTGAAAACTGAGTTTCCTTGAGAGCTGGTTGGAAGTCTGATGGTGTTTGAAGTTTTGGGCCAAATGGAGTTGTTCTCCCACAAGAACCACTCAGCTGATTCTTCTTCAATATGAGCTTCACCAACATGCAGTGTTTCCTTGATGGAATTAGCTCTCACACCAATATTTGGGCCTAGAGCCTTTGTATTGAGGGCTATCTGAAAACGGCTCTGGCGCTGAAGTTGTCTGTGAATGTGGCGTTGGTGGCATGTGAAACCTGCATGTGGAGCATTGGTTTGTGTGGGATGTCCTACCAAGTTCATTCCTAGATAATGCACTCAAAGGGCATTAAGCCTAGAGTGTGAAAGCTGAGTTTCTTGAGAGCTGTTTGGAAGCCTGATGGTGTGTGAAGTTAGTGGGCCAAATGGAGTTGTTCTCCCAAATAACCACTCGGCTGATTCTTCTTCAATATGCGCTTCACCAACGTGCAGTGTTGCTTTATTGAATTATCTCCTACACAAATATTTTGCCTAAAGCCTTTGTATTGAGGGCTATCTGAAAACGGCTTCGGCGCTGAAGTTGTCTGTGAATGTGGAGTTGGTGGCATGTGAAACCCGCATGTGGAGGATTGGTTTGTGTGGGAAGCTCACCAAGCTTCATTTCAGTCCTAGATGATGTACTCAAAGGGCATTAAGCCTAGAGTGTGAAAACTGAGTTTCCTTGAGAGCTGCTTGGAAGCCTGATGGTGTGTGAAGTTTTGGGCCAAATGGAGTTGTTCTCCCACAAAAACCACTCAGCTGATTCTTCTTCAATATGAGCTTCACCAACATGCAGTGTTTCCTTGATTGAATTAGCTCTCACACCAATATTTGCGCCTAGAGCCTTTGTATTGAGGGCTATCTGAAAACGGCTTTGGCGCTGAAGTTGTCTGAGAATGTGGCGTTGGTGGCATGTGAAACCCGCATGTGGAGCATTGGTTTGTGTGGGATGCTCACCAAGCTTCATTTCAGTCCTCGGCACTCAAAGGGCATGAAGTATAGAGTGTGAAAACTGAGTTTCCTTGAGAGCTGCTTGGATGCCTGATGGTGTGAAGTTAGTGAGCCAAATGGAGTTGTACTCCCACAAGAACCACTCGGCTGATTCTTCTTCAATATGCGCTTCACCAACATGCAGTGTTTCCTTGATTGAATTAGCTCTCACACCAATATTTGCGCCTAGAGCCTTTGCATTGAGGGCTATCTGAAAACGGCTTTGGCTAGGGAGTTGTCTGTGAATGTGGAGTTGGTGGCATGTAAAACCCGCATGGTGAGCTTTGGTTTGTGTGGGAAGCTCACCAAGCTTCATTTCAGTCCTAGATAGTGCACTCAAAGGGCATTAAGCTTAGAGTGTGAAAATTGAGTTTCCTTGAGAGCTTCATGGAAGCATGATGGTGTGTGAAGTTAGTTAGCCAAATGAAGTTGTTCTCCCACAAGAACCACGCAGCTGATTATTCTTCAATATGCGCTTCACCAACATGCAGTGTTGTTTTATTGAATTATCTCCTACACCAATATTTGCGCTTAGAGCCTTTGTATTGAGGGCTATCTGAAAACGGCTTTAGCTAGGAAGTTGTCTGTGAATGTGGAGTTGGTGGCATGTGAAACCCGCATGTGGAGCATTGGTTTGTGAGGGAAGCTCACCAAGCTTCATTTCAGTCCTAGAGAATGCACTCAAAGGGCATTAAGCCTAGAGTGTAAAAACTGAGTTTCCTTGAGATCTGTTTGGAACCCTGATGGTGCGTCAATTTAGTGGGCCAAATGGAGTTGTTCTACCACAAAAACCACTCGGCTGATTCTTCTTCAATATGCTCTTCACCAACATGCAGTGTTTCCTTGATTGAAATAGCTCTCACACCAATATTTGGGCCTAGAGCCTTTGTATTGAGGGCTATCTGAAAACGGCTCTGGCGCTGAAGTTGTCTGTGAATGTGGCATTGGTGGCATGTGAAACCCGCATGGTGAGCATTGGTTTGTGTGGGATGCTCACCAAGCTTCATTTCTAGATAATGCACTCAAAGGGTATTAACCCTAGAGTGTGAAAACTGAGTTTCCTTGAGAGCAGCTTGGAAGCCTGATGGTGTGTGAAGTTAGTGAGCCAAATGGAGTTTTTCTCCCACAAGAACCACTCGGCTGATTCTTCTTCAATATGCGCTTCACCAACATGCAGTGTTGCTTGATTGAATTAGCTCTCACACCAATATTTGCGCCTAGAGCTTTTGCATTGAGGGCTATCTGAAAACAGCTTTGGCTAGGCAGTTGTTTGTGAATGTGGAGTTGGTGGCATGTGAAACCCGCATGTGGAGCATTGATTTGTGTGGGAAGCTCACCAAGCTTCATTTCTGTCCTAGATAATGCACTCAAAGGGCATTAAGCCTAGAGTGTGAAAATTGAGTTTCCTTGAGAGCTTCATGGAAGCATGATGGTGTGTGAAGTTAGTTAGCCAAATGGAGTTGTTCTCCCACAAGAACCACTCAGCTGATTATTCTTCAATATGCGCTTCACCAACATGCAGTGTTGTTTTATTGAATTATCTCCTACACCAATATTTGCGCTTAGAGCCTTTGTATTGAGGGCTATCTGAAAACGGCTTTGGCGCTGAAGTTTTCTGTGAATGTGGAGTTGGTGGCATGTGAAACCCGCATGTGGGTCATTGGTTTGTGTGGGATGCTCTACCAGGTTCATTGCTAGATAATGCACTCAAAGGGCATTAAGCCTAGAGTGTGAAAACTGAGTTTTTTTGAGAGCTGCTTGGAAGCCTGATGGTGTGTGAAGTTAGTGAGCCAAATGGAGTTGTTCTCCCACAAGAACCACTCAGCTGATTATTCTTCAATATGCGCTTCACCAAGGTGCAGTGTTGCTTTATTGAATTATCTCCTACACCAATATTTTGCGTCGAGCCTTTGTTTTGAGGGCTATCTGAAAACGGCTTTGGCGCTGAAGTTGTCTGTGAATGTGGAGTTGGTGGCATGTGAAACCCGCATGTGGAGCATTGGTTTGTGTGGGATGCTCTACCAGGTTCATTCCTAGAGAATGCACTCAAAGGGCATTAAGCCTAGAGTGTGAAAACTGAGTTTCCGTGAGAGCTGCTTGAAGCCTGAAGGTGTGTGAAGTTAGTGAGCCAAATGGAGTTGTTCTCCCACAAGAACCACTCGGCTGATTCTTCTTCAATATGCGCTTCACCAACATGCAGTGTTTCCTTGATTGAATTAGCTCTCACACCAATATTTGCGCCTAGAGCCTTTGTATTGAGGGCTATCTGAAAACGGCTTTGGCGCTGAAGTTGTCTGTGAATGTGGCGTTGGTGTCATGTGAAACCCGCATGTCGAGCATTGGTTTGTGTAGGATGCTCACCAAGCTTCATTTCAGTCTTAGGCACTCAAAGGGCATTAAGCCTAGAGTGTGAAAACTGAGTTTCCTTGAGAGCTGCTTGGAAGCCCAATGGTGTGTGAAGTTAGTGAGCCAAATGGAGTTGTTCTCCCACAAGAACCACTCGGCTGATTCTTCTTCAATATGCGCTTCACCAACATGCCATGTTTCCTTGATTGAATTAGCTCTCACACCAATATTTGGGCCTAGAGCCTTTGCTTTGAGGGCTATCTGAAAACGGCTTTGGCTAGGAAGTTGTCTGTGAATGTGGAGTTGGTGGCAAGTGAAACACGCATGTGGAGCATTGGTTTGTTTGGGAAGCTCACCAAGCTTCATTTCAGTCCTAGATAATGCACTCAAAGGGCATTAAGCCTAGAGTGTGAAAACTGAGTTTCCTTGAGAGCTGCTTGGAAGCCTGATGGTGTGTGAAGTTAGTGAGCCAAATGGAGTGGTTTTCCCACAAGAACCACTCGGCTGATTCTTCTTCAATATGCGCTTCTCCAACATGCACTGTTTCCTTGATTGAATTAGCTCTCACACCAATATTTGCGCCTAGAGCCTTTGCATTGCGGGCTCTCTGAAAACGGCTTTGGCTAGGAAGTTGTCTGTGAATGTGGAGTTGGTGGCATGTGAAACCCGCATGTGGAGCATTGGTTCGTGTGGGATGCTCTACCAATTCAATCCTAGATAATGCACTCAAAGTGCATTAAGCCTAGAGTGTGAAAATTGAGTTTCCTTGAGAGCTGCTTGGAAGCCTGATGGTGTGTGAAGTTAGTGAGCCAAATGGAGTTGTTCTCCCACAAGAACCACTCGGCTGATTCTTCTTCAATATGCGCTGCACCAACATGCAGTGTTTCCTTGATTGAATTAGCTCTCACACCAATATTTGCGCCTAGAGCCTTTGCATTGAGGCTAAATGAAAACGGCTTTGGCGCTGAAGTTATCTGTGAATGTGGAGTAGATGGCATGTGAAACAATCATGTGGAACATTGGTTTCTGTGGGAAGCTCTACCAGGTTCATTTCAGTCCTCGGCACTCAAAGGGCATTAAGCCTAGAGCGTGGAAGCTGAGTTTCCTTGAGAGCTGCTTGGAAGCCTGATGGTGTGTGAAGTTAGTGAGCCAAATGGAGTTGTTTTACCACAAGGACCACTCGGCTGATTCTTCTTCAATATGCGCTTCTCCAACATGCACTGTTTCCTTGATTGAATTAGCTCTCACACCAATATTTGCGCCTAGAGCCTTTGCATTGCGGGCTCTCTGAAAACGGCTTTGGCTAGGAAGTTGTCTGTGAATGTGGAGTTGGTGGCATGTGAAACCCGCATGTGGAGCATTGGTTCGTGTGGGATGCTCTACCAAGTTCATTCCTAGATAATGCACTCAAAGTGCATTAAGCCGAGAGAGTGAAAGCTGAGTTTCCTTGAAAGCTGCTTGGAAGCCTGATGGTGTGTGAAGTTAGTGAGCCAAATGGAGTTGTTCTCCCACAAGAACCACTCGGCTGATTCTTCTTCAATTTGCACTTCACCAACATGCACTGTTTCCTTGATTGAATTAGCTCTCACACCAATATTTGCGCCTAGAGCCTTTGTATTGAGGACTTTCTGAAAACGGCTTTGGCGCTGAAGTTGTCTGTGTATGTGGAGTTGGTGGCATATGAACCTCGCATGTGGAGCATTGGTTTGTGTGGGAAGATCTACCAGGTTCATTCCTACATAATGCACTCAAAGGGCATTAAGCCTAGAGTGTGAAAACTGAGTTTCCATGAGAGCTGCTTGGAAGCCTGATGGTGTGTGAAGTTAGTGAGCCAAATGGAGTTGTTCTCCCACAAGAACCACTCGGCTGATTCTTCTTCAATATGCACTTCACCAATGTGCAGTGTTTCCTTGATTGAATTAGCTCTCACACCAATATTTGCGCCTAGAGCCTTTGCATTGAGGAATTTCAGAAAACGGCTTTGGCGCTGAAGTTATCTGTGAATGTGGAGTTGGTGGCATGTGAAACTCGCATGTGGAACATTCTTTTGTGAGGGAAGCTCACCAAGCTTCAATTCAGTCCTCGGCACTCAAAGGGCATTAAGCCTAGAGTGTGAAAACTGAGTTTCCTTGAGAGCTGCTTGGAAGCCTGATGCTGTGTGAAGTTAGTGAGCCAAATGGAGTTGTTCTCCCACAAGAACCACTAGGCTGATTCTTCTTCAATATGCACTTCACCAACATGCAGTGTTTCCTTTATTGAATTAGCTCTCACACCAATATTTGCGCCTAGAGCTTTTGTATTGAGGTCTAAGTGAAAACGGCTTTGGCTAGGAAGTTGTTGGTGAATGTGCAGTTGGTGGCATGTGAAACCCGCATGTGGAGCATTGGTTTGTGTGGGATGCTCTAATAAGTTCATTCCTAGATAAAGCACTCAAAGGGCATTAAGCCTAGAGTGTGAAACCTAAGTTTCCTTGAAAGGTGCTTGGAAGCCTGATGGTGTGTGAAGTTAGTGAGCCAAATGGAGTTTTCTCCCACAAGAACCACTCGGCTGATTCTTCTTCAATATGCGCTGCACCAACATGCAGTGTTTCCTTGATTGAATTAGCTCTCAAACCAATATTTGCACCTAGAGCCTTTGCATTGAGGGTTAACGAAAACGGCTTTGGCGCTGAAGTTATCTGTGAATGTGGAGTTGGTGGCATGTGAAACCCGCATATGGAACATTGGTTTCTGTGTGAAGCTCACCAAGCTTCATTTCAGTCCTAGGCACTCAAAGGGCATTAAGCCTAGAGTGTCGAAGCTAAGTTTCCTTGAGAGCTGCTTGGAAGCCTGATGGTGTGTGAAGTTAGGGAGCCAAATGGAGTTGTTCTCCCACAAGAACCACTCGGCTGATTCTTCTTCAATATGCGCTTCTCCAACATGCACTGTTTCCTTGATTGAATTGGCTCTCACACCAATATTTGCGCCTAGAGCCTTTGTATTGAGGGCTATCTGAAAACGGCTTTGGCTAGGAAGTTGTCTGTGAATGTGGAGTTGGTGGCATGTTAAACCCACATGTGGAGCATTGGTTTGTGTGGGATGCTCCAATAGGTTCATTCCTAGAAAATGCACTCAAAGGGCATTAAGCCTAGAGTCTGAAAGCTGAGTTTCCTTGAGAGCTGCTTGGAAGCCTGATGGTGTGTGAAGTTAGTGAGCCAAATGGAGTTGTTCTCCCACAAGAACCACTCGGCTGATTCTTCTTCAATATGCGCTGCACCAACATGTAGTGTTTCCTTGATTGAATTAGCTCTCACACCAATATTTGCGCCTAGAGCCTTTGCATTGAGGCTAAATGAAAACGGCTTTGGCGCTGAAGTTATCTGTGAATGTGGAGTAGATGGCATGTGAAACCCGCATGTGGAACATTGTTTTCTGTGGGAAGCTCTACCAGGTTCATTTCAGTCCTCGGCACTCAAAGGGCATTAAGCCTAGAGTGTGGAAGCTGAGTTTCCTTGAGAGCTGCTTGGAAGCCTGATGGTGTGTGAAGTTAGTGAGCCAAATGGAGTTGTTTTACCACAAGGACCACTCGGCTGATTCTTCTTCAATATGCGCTTCTCCAACATGCACTGTTTCCTTGATTGAATTAGCTCTCACACCAATATTTGCGCCTAGAGCCTTTGCATTGCGGGCTCTCTGAAAACGGCTTTGGCTAGGAAGTTGTCTGTGAATGTGGACTTGGTGGCATGTGAAACCCGCATGTGGAGCATTGGTTCGTGTGGGATGCTCTACCAAGTTCATTCCTAGATAATGCACTCAAAGTGCATTAAGCCGAGAGAGTGAAAGCTGAGTTTCCTTGAAAGTTGCTTGGAAGCCTGATGGTGTGTGAAGTTAGTGAGCCAAATGGAGTTGTTCTCCCACAAGAACCACTCGGCTGATTCTTCTTCAATTTGCACTTCACCAACATGCACTGTTTCCTTGATTGAATTAGCTCTCACACCAATATTTGCGCCTAGAGCCTTTGTATTGAGGACTTTCTGAAAAGGGCTTTGGCGCTGAAGTTGTCTGTGTATGTGGAGTTGGTGGCATATGAACCTCGCATGTGGAGCATTGGTTTGTGTGGGAAGATCTACCAGGTTCATTCCTACATAATGCACTCAAAGGGCATTAAGCCTAGAGTGTGAAAACTGAGTTTCCATGAGAGCTGCTTGGAAGCCTGATGGTGTGTGAAGTTAGTGAGCCAAATGGAGTTGTTCTCCCACAAGAACCACTCCACTGATTCTTCTTCAATATGCACTTCACCAACGTGCAGTGTTTCCTTGATTGAATTAGCTCTCACACCAATATTTGCGCCTAGAGCCTTTGCATTGAGGATTTCAGAAAACGGCTTTGGCGCTGAAGTTATCTGTGAATGTGGAGTTGGTGGCATGTGAAACCCGCATGTGGAACATTCTTTTGTGAGGGAAGCTCACCAAGCTTCAATTCAGTCCTAGGCACTCAAAGGGCATTAAGCCTAGAGTGTGAAAACTGAGTTTCCTTGAGAGCTGCTTGGAAGCAAATGCTGTGTGAAGTTAGTGAGCCAAATGGAGTTGTTCTCCCACAAGAACCACTCGGCTGATTCTTCTTCAATATGCACTTCATCAACATGCAGTGTTTCCTTTATTGAATTAGCTCTCACACCAATATTTGCGCCTAGAGCCTTTGTATTGAGGTCTAAGTGAAAACGGCTTTGGCTAGGAAGTTGTCGGTGAATGTGCAGTTGGTGGCATGTGAAACCCGCATGTGGAGCATTGGTTTGTGTGGGATGCTCTAATAAGTTCATTCCTAGATAATGCACTCAAAGGGCATTAAGCCTAGAGTGTGAAACCTAAGTTTCCTTGAAAGGTGCTTGGAAGCCTGATGGTGTGTGAAGTTAGTGAGCCAAATGGAGTTTTCTCCCACAAGAACCACTCGGCTGATTCTTCTTCAATATGCGCTGCACCAACATGCAGTGTTTCCTTGATTGAATTAGCTCTCACACCAATATTTGCACCTAGAGCCTTTGCATTGAGGGTTAACGAAAACGGCTTTGGCGCTGAAGTTATCTGTGAATGTGGAGTTGGTGGCATGTGAAACCCGCATAAGGAACATTGGTTTCTGTGTGAGGCTCACCAAGCTTCATTTCAGTCCTAGGCACTCAAAGGGCATTAAGCCTAGACTGTGGAAGCTGAGTTTCCTTGAGAGCTGCTTGGAAGCCTGATGGTGTGTGAAGTTAGGGAGCCAAATGGAGTTGTTCTCCCACAAGAACCACTCGGCTGATTCTTCTTCAATATGCGCTTCTCCAACATGCACTGTTTCCTTGATTGAATTGGCTCTCACACCAATATTTGCGCCTAGAGCCTTTGTATTGAGGGCTATCTGAAAACGGCTTTGGCTAGGAAGTTGTCTGTGAATGTGGAGTTGGTGGCATGTGAAACCCACATGTGGAGCATTGGTTTGTGTGGGATGCTCTAATAGGTTCATTCCTAGAAAATGCACTCAAAGGGCATTAAGCCTAGAGTCTGAAAGCTGAGTTTCCTTGAGAGCTGCTTGGAAGCCTGATGGTGTGTGAAGTTAGTGAGCCAAATGGAGTTGTTCTCCCACAAGAACCACTCGGCTGATTCTTCTTCAATATGCACTTTAGCAACATGCAGTGTTTCCTTGATTGAGTTAGCTCTCACACCAAAATTTGCGCCTAGAGCCATTGTATTGAGGGCTATCTGAAAACGGCTTTGGCGCAGAAGTTGTCTGTGAATGTGGAGTTGGTGGCATGTGAAACCCGCATGTGGAGCATTGGTTTGTGTGGGATGGTCTACCAGGTTCATTCCTAGATAATGCACTCAAAGGACATTAAGCCTAGAGTGTAAAAACTGAGTTTCCTCGAGAGCTGCTTGGAAGCCTGATGGTGTGTGAAGTTAGTGGGCCAAATGGAGTTGTTCTCCCACAAGAACCACTCGGCTGATTCTTCTTCAATATGCGCTTCACCAACATGCAGTGTTTCCTTGATTGAATTAGCTCTCACACCAAAATTTGCGCCTAGATCCTTTGCATTGAGGGCTCTCTGAAAACGGCTTTGGCTAAGAAGTTGTCTGTGAATGTGGAGTTGGTGGCATGTGAAACCCACATGTGGAGCATTGGTTCGTGTGGGATGCTCTACCAAGTTCATTCCTAGATAATGCACTCAAAGTGCATTAAGCCTACAGTGTGAAAGCTGAGTTTCCTTGAAAGCTGCTTGGAAGCCTGATGGTGTGTGAAGTTAGTGAGCCAAATGGAGTTGTTCTCCCACAAGAACCACTCGGCTGATTCTTCTTCAATTTGCACTTCACCAACATGCAGTGTTTCCTTGATTGAATTAGCTCTCACACCTATATTTGCGCCTAGAGCCTTTGTATTGAGGACTTTCTGAAAATGGCTTTGGCGCTGAAGTTGTCTGTGTATGTGGAGTTGGTGGTATGTGAAACCCGCATGTGGAGCATTGGTTTGTGTGGGAAGATCTACCAGGTTCATTCCTACATAATGACTCAAAGGGCATTAAGCCTAGAGTGTGAAAACTGAGTTTCCATGAGAGCTGCTTGGAAGCCTGATGGTGTGTGAAGTTAGTGAGCCAAATGGAGTTGTTCTCCCACAAGAACCACTCGGCTGATTCTTCTTCAATATGCACTTCACCAACGTGCAGTGTTTCCTTGATTGAATTAGCTCTCACACCATTATTTGCGCCTAGAGCCTTTGCATTGAGGAATTTCAGAAAACGGCTTTGGCGCTGAAGTTATCTGTGAATGTGGAGTTGGTGGCATGTGGAACCCGCATGTGGAACATTCTTTTGTGAGGGAAGCTCACCAAGCTTCAATTCAGTCCTCGGCACTCAAAGGGCATTAAGCCTAGAGTGTGAAAACTGAGTTTCCTTGAGAGCTGCTTGGAAGCCTGATGATGTGTGAAGTTAGTGGGCCAAATGGAGTTGTTCTCCCACAAGAACCACTCGGCTGATTCTTCTTCAATATGCGCTTCACCAACATGCAGTGTTTCCTTGATTGAATTAGCTCTCACACCAATATTTGCGCCTAGAGCCTTTGTATTGAGGGCTATCTGAAAACGGCTTTGGCGCTGAAGTTGTCTGTGAATGTGCAGTTGGTGGCATGTGAAACCCACATGTGGAGCATTGGTTTGTGTGGGATGCTCTAAAAAGTTCATTCCTAGATAATGCACTCAAAGGGCATTAAGCGATTGGGAAAAAAGATGGCCGACTGCAGAGAGCTGGTGTAGGGTGGAGTAGGGAAGGAGGGGAGCCGATCCAGCAGAGAAACAGGCCAGGAGGCGCGAAACTGTAGGGAGAAGAGCGAGAAGGTCACTGGAGTTCACTAAAGCAAGAAGATCTACACAGCGTGAAGGAACAGCCGCAAAAAGTAGGAAAGAAAGTACAGCACGCCGCGAGAAACCTGGTGAGTCACGATCCCAGGCAGGGGGAAGGCGGCAGAGGCTCAACCGCCCCAGGGAAAACAGAGGCGGCTGGAAGGATAGGCGCCCACACCGACAGGGGCACCAGTCCCCTGGAAGGCAGGAGCCCCCAGAGGAGGCTACCGGACTGATCATTGGGTGCATTATCCCTGCAGAAGTGGAGGAAAAACTGGGGAGATTTCCCAGAGGCTTGCCTACCCGCTGCTCAGCGGCTCTGGGAGAGTGCAGAGGGAACAGGAGCAGCACTGTGGGACTGGGGCTCAGAGATCCCCATATCGGCTCCGAGCTGTGGACTGGCTGCGGGAGAGTCAGTGGATCCTGTTGCTAGACTCGCCCTGAGCCCCAGAGGCTGGGCAACGCTCGATAGGGCCTCACGTCCTGGGCAGAGGAGCAGACTAGTGGGAGCACGTCTCACCTAAAGGGCTCTGTGCCTCTCAGAGATCCGCTTCCATCCTTGAGAGGGTGCAGCTGAGGAAGTGGCTTCTTCAGGGCGGAGTCCCCAGCTGGGCTCAGCTAGAGAGGCCAGACCGTAGCGGGCTCAGCTGAACTGGCCGGACAGGTTTTCCCAGCAGGAGCCCGCTCGGAAAGACCTGCCTGTGGTGTTGCAGCCCTCGGCGGAGCAGCGCTTCCGAGTTTGGCACTGGGGCCGCGGAGATCTCCAGCCCAGCACAGGCCGGGGTTGGGGATTTTAGGCTCCGAGCAGCAGGAGCCCTTGCTGTGCTAACCTCAAGCCCTGAAGGAGAGTCTCGGCTCAGCACTGAGGCAGAGACCCCCGCTGTATTAGCCTTGTGACCCAAAGCCCAGGCGCGGCTCGGCAGAGTGAATCTGTAGGGAACTGCCTTTGAGAGGGAGCCACAGGGGAAGGGGCCTGGCACTAGGGCTGGCCCACAAAGCCTCCTGACCCAACTCGGGGCTGTGATCTACAGACCCTGAAAGCAGCTGGTGACTCAGGCAGTAAGCCCTGCTGGGCTCAGCCGGAGACCCCAAACCAGAGCCGGCTCAGCTGAATCACCGCTAAAATCTCAAAACAACAAGAAGTAAAAACACAATGAGGAGAAGTATCAGAAAAAGCAATGACCCAGAGGAAAGATCAAGCACTCCCTCCCAATACAACCAAAAACTAATCCCAATATCTGAGATGCAAGATGAAGACATAGAAGAACTATCAGATAAGGACTTTAAGAAGCTAATGATGAAATTCGTCAGAGAGAGTGAAAAGCGCTGGGAAGAGTCTAAGGCATTCGAAAACCATATCACTGCAGAAATAAATCAAGTCAAAAAGGGAATCCTTGATATAGAGAACAAAATTGAAAGCCTAACCAACAGAATGAACACAGCAGAAGACAGAATATCAGAATTGGAAGACAATCAGAATGAAAGGCAGCAGCTCATCAAACAGTTGGAGACAAATCTAGAGAAAGCCAATAGGTCCATACAGGAAATGAAAGACAACCTCAAAAAATCAAATATTAGAATAATAGGCCTTCCCGAAGGAGTGGAAAAGGAGACAGGCTTGCAACGAGTGCTCAATGAGATAATACAGGAGAACTTCCAGAATACTGGAAATATAAATCTAGCACAAATCCAGGAAGGACAAAGAACCCCCAGTAGATACGACCCAAACAAATCGTCTCCCAGACATGTGGTCCTCAAGCTACCTTCAAGTGAATACAAGGAAACCATTCTAAGACAAGTAAGAAAAAAGGATAAGATTACTTTCAGGGGAAGGGAAATCAGGATCACAGCCGACCTATCAGAAGAAACGCTCCAAGCAAGGAGAGAATGGGGTAAAACCTATCAAATCCTGAAACAAAACAACTGCCAACCAAGAATAATGTACCCAGCAAAGCTCTCATTTATATTTGAAAATGAAATCAAATACTTCAACAGTAAAGAGAAACTCGAAGAATACATCAACACGAAACCAGCTCTGGAAAATCTCCTCAGGAAGGTGCTAAACCCAGAAAGAAAAAATACAAACCAAAATCAAAGATGGCAAATGGGAAGACCTCCCCACTAAAATCCATACAAGAAAAGTCAACCAATCAGAAACTCTAATAGTCGCAAATACACACTTGCACACTTACACTCATGGCAGCCCAAAACCAATTCCTCTCAACATTATCTCTAAACACAAATGGCTTAAACTCACCAATCAAAAGGCATAGATTAACGGAATGGATCATCAAACAGCACCCAACTATATGTTGCCTACAAGAGACACATCTAACCAGAAAATCCTGTAAGAAATTTAAAGTGAAAGGATGGAAAAAGACATTTCATGCCAATGGACGAGAAAAAAAGGCTGGTGTAGCTGTTCTAATCTCAGATGACCTAGACTTCAAGCTGACAGACATCAAAAAGGACAGAGAAGGACATTATATATTGGTGAAGGGACTGATCCATCAAGAAGTAATTACAATCGTGAACATATATGCACCTAATTCCAATGCGCCTAGCTTCGTGAAGCAACTACTTACAGACTTAAGGGGAGACATAGATACACACACAATAATAGTGGGTGATCTTAACACCCCGCTAACAACTATAGACAGATCAACAAAACAAAAACTCAACAAAGAAACAACAGAGCTCGTACAAACATTAGAACAACTGGACTTGGTAGACATTTATAGAATTTTTTATCCTAAGACCACAGATTATACATTTTTTTCAGCAGTACATGGCACCTTCTCCAGGATCGACCACATGATAGGACACAAAGCAAATCTAAATAACTTCAAAAAGATAGAAATCATACCATGTACCCTCTCAGACCACCACGGAATGAAACTGGAAATCAGCAATTCAAAATGCCCAAGGAAATATAGAAACTCTTGGAGGCTGAACAATATGCTATTGAACGAACAATGGGTCAGGGAAGAAATTAAAGATGAGATCAAAAAATTTATGGAAACCAACGAAAACTCTGATACAACATTCCAAAACTTGTGGGACACTGCCAAAGCAGTGCTACGGGGTAAACTCATCGCAATTGGAGCTCATGTCAAGGCCCAAGAGAGGCGCCAAATACAGGAACTAACCACACACCTCCAGGAATTGGAAAAGCAGCAGCAGATGAGCCCCACACACAACAGGAAACAAGAAATCATCAAAACAAGGGAGGAAATCAACCAGATAGAAATAAAAAAAACCATACACAAAATCAACAAATCAAAAAGCTGGTTTTTTGAAAAGATAAACAAAACAGACACCCCGCTGGCCCGACTGACAAAGAAAAAACAAGAGAAAGCAAGAATTAACAGCATCAAAGATGAAAAAGGCAACATAACAACAGACATTACAACCATTAAGAACATAATCAGAAATTACTACAAAGCATTGTACTCCAACAAATCAGAAGACCACCAAGAAATGGAAAAGTTCTTAGACTCACACAACCTGCCAAAACTTAGCCCAGAGGCAACAATCAACCTGAACAAACCCATAACTGAAGCAGAGATTGAATCAGTGATTAAAGACCTCCCAACAAAGAAAAGCCCAGGCCCAGATGGCTTCACTCCAGAATTCTACAAAACATTCCGAACAGAACTAACCCCAATCCTCTACAAACTCTTCAAAACTATAGAAAAGGAAGCAACCCTTCCAAACTCATTCTATGAAGCCAACATTACCTTAATCCCCAAACCGGGCAGAGATCCTACAGAGAAAGAAAACTACAGACCTATCTCTTTGATGAACATTGATGCTAAGATTCTCAACAAAATCCTAGCCAACAGAATTCAAAAACACATCAGACAGATCATTCATCCAGATCAAGTAGGATTCATCCCTGGAATGCAGGGATGGTTCAACATTCGGAAATCCATAAATGTGATACACCACATCCAAAAACTGAAAAACAAGAATCACATGATAGTATCAATAGATGCAGAAAAAGCTTTTGACAAAATCCAGCACAACTTCCTGCTAAAGACCCTAACCAAGGTAGGCATAGATGGAAAAATCCACAACATAATCAAAGCAATATATGCAAAACCCAATGCCAGCATCATACTGAATGGAGAAAAACTGGAGCCCTTCCCACTGAGATCTGGAACAAGACAGGGATGTCCGCTTTCTCCGCTGCTATTCAACATAGTTCTAGAGGTACTCGCTGAGGCCATAAGACAAGAAAAAGAAATCAAAGGAATCCAAATGGGAAATGAAGAAGTCAAGCTTTCACTATACGCAGATGACATGATTCTTTATATGGAAGAGCCAAAAGGCTCAACACAGAGACTACTAGAACTTATACGAGAGTTCGGTAGAGTGGCAGGGTACAAAATTAATGAACAAAAATCAACAGCCATAGTGTATGCTAACAGCCCCAAGTTGGAAAAAGATCTAACCAGCAAGATACCATTCAAAGTAACAAAGGAAAGCATGAAGTATCTGGGAATTAACCTAACCAAAAATGTTGGAGACCTATTTGAGGAAAACTACAAACTACTTAAAAAAGAAATTGAACAAGATCTAGAAAGATGGAGTAACATCCCATGCTCCTGGATAGGTAAAATCAATATCATTAAAATGTCTATACTGCCAAAGGCAATATATACATTCAACGCGATCCCAATCAAATTGCCCAAAACATTCTTCACAGATCTGGAAACAATGATTCAAAGGTTCATCTGGAAACACAAAAAACCACGAATAGCTAGAACCATTCTCAAGAACAGGAAGTTAGCAGGGGGAATCACAGTCCCAGACCTCTGGACATACTATAGGGCAGTGGTTATCAAAACAGCCTGGTACTGGCAAAAAAATAGAGAAGAAGATCAATGGAGCAGAATAGAAACACCAGATGGGAACCCACACAAATACAGCCAAATAATCTTTGACAAAAAGACAAACGACAACCCAGGCAAATGGGAAGGTCTGTTCAATAAATGCTGTTGGGACAACTGGTTGATAGCCTGCAGAAACAAAAAGATAGACCCACATCTCTCACCATATACTAAGATCAAATCCAAATGGATAAAAGATTTAAACCTACATCCAGAAACCTTCAAACTTTTGGAAGAAAATGTTGGAAACACACTGGAACACTTAGGGGTAGGCCCTCACTTCCTAAAAAAGACTCCAAATGCAGTAGAAATCAAGACCAAAATAAACAAGTGGGACCTCATCAAACTAAAAAGCTTCTGTACAGCTAGAGAAACAATCAACAAAGTAAAAAGGCAACCCACAGAATGGGAGAAGATCTTCGCACACGACTTAGGTGATAGAGGGCTAATCTCCAGAATATACAAAGAGCTACAAAACAACCAAAATGTCAAAACAAACAAGCCACTCAAGAAATGGGCACGGGAAATGGGCAAACACTTCACAAAGGAACAAACCCAAATGGCAAATAAACATATGAAAAAATGCTCAAGTTCCCTGGCAATAAGGGAAATCCAAATTAAAACATCAATGAGGTACCACCTAACGCCAGTAAGACTGGCCCACATGAATAAAAGCACCAACAACACTTGTTGGCGAGGTTGCGGGGAAAAGGGAACCCTACTGCACTGCTGGTGGGGCTGCAGGCTGGTACAGCCTCTATGGAAATCAGTATGGAGAACATTCAAACAACTCAAATACAACATACCATATGACCCAGCAATAGCACTCCTAGGAATATATCCAGAACAATTGTTTTATGAGAAACCAACATGCACTCCTATGTTCATAGCAGCACAATCAGTAACTGCAAAAACATGGAAGCAGCCAAAATGCCCATCAACAGAGGATTGGATAAGAAAGCTATGGTTCATCTACTCCATGGAATACTACTCAGCTATTAAAAAAAACAAAATGCAGTTCTTTGTGGCCAAATGGGCCAAACTGGAAACCATAATGCTAAGGGAAATGAGCCAATCCCAAAAGGTTAAATACCACATGTTTGCCTTAATTTAAGATGACACGATGTTATGTATAACAAGTTATGTTATGAATGTTATATGTTGTGTATAAACCAAAATTGAAATGTCAATGAGGTGGTCACAGAAGGTGGATAAGAAATCGCATTTACTTTTACCATATTGGTTACTCATTACTATGTCAATTAATTCCATAATGATGTAAATTTTTGCTGATGGTATGTTGGAACTTTTAATTGATCGGGATGATACTCTGCTGGCTCTGTCTTCAGACCAGAGAGGGTATACCTAAGAAGCCGTTGAACTTGACTGGACAATAAGATGCTGGAATCTATGTTTGGTATATGCTTGCAATGGGGGAATCTCAACTGAACTTGAACTGTGGTTATGCAACAAGGTGGGGGAATGCACCATGGTGGGAGGGTTTGGGGAGGGGTGGGGAGAATCCCAGTACCTATGAAACTGTGTCACATAATACAATGTAATTAATGAAATTAAAATAAAATTAAAAAAAAACAATAAAACAAAACAACAACAAAAAAAATTAAATTAAAAAAAAAAAAAAAAAAAAAAAAAAAAAAGGGCATTAAGCCTAGAGTGTGAAAACTGAGTTTCCTTGAGAGCTGCTTGGAAGCCTGATGGTGTGTGAAGTTAGTGAGCCAAATGGAGTTGTTCTCCCACAAGAACCACTCGGCTGATTCTTCTTCAATATGCACTTCACCAACATGCAGTGTTTCCTTGATTGAATTAGCTCTCACACCAATATTTGCGCCTAGAGCCTTTGTATTGAGGTCTATGTGAAAACGGCTTTGGCTAGGAAGTTGTCTGTGAATGTGGAGTTGGTGGCATGTGAAACCCACATGTGGAGCATTGGTTTGTCTGGGATGCTCTAATAAGTTCATTCCTAGATAATGCACTCAAAGGGCATTAAGCCTAGAGTGTGAAACCTAAGTTTCCTTGAGAGGTGCTTGGAAGCCTGATGGTGTGTGAAGTTAGTGAGCCAAATGGAGTTGTTCTCCCACAAGAACAGCTCGGCTGATTCTTCTTCAATATGCGCTGCACCAACATGCAGTGTTTCCTTGATTGAATTAGCTCTCACACCAATATTTGCGCCCAGAGCCTTTGCATTGAGGCTAAACGAAAACGGCTTTGGCGCTGAAGTTATCTGTGAATGTGGAGTTGGTGGCATGTGAAACACGCATGTGGAACATTGGTTTCTGTGTGAAGCTCACCAAGCTTCATTTCAGTCCTAGGCACTCAAAGGGCATTAAGCCTAGAGTGTGGAAGCTGAGTTTCCTTGAGAGCTGCTTGGAAGCCTGATGGTGTGTGAAGTTAGGGAGCCAAATGGAGTTGTTCTCCCACAAGAACCACTCGGCTGATTCTTCTTCAATATGCGCTTCTCCAACATGCACTGTTTCCTTGATTGAATTAGCTCTCACACCAATATTTGCGCCTAGAGCCTTTGTATTGAGGGCTATCTGAAAACGGCTTTGGCTAGGAAGTTGTCTGTGAATGTGGAGTTGGTGGCATGTGAAACCCACAAGTGGAGCATTGGTTTGTGTGGGATGCTCTAATAGGTTCATTCCTAGATAATGCACTCAAAGGGCATTAAGCCTAGAGTGTGACAGCTGAGTTTCCTTGAGAGCTGCTTGGAAGCCTGATGGTGTGTGAAGTTAGTGAGCCAAATCGAGTTGTTCTCCCACAAGAACCACTCGGCTGATTCTTCTTCAATATGCGCTTCACCAACGTGCAGTGTTTCCTTGATTGAATTAGCTCTCACACCAAAATTTGCGCCTAGATCCTTTGCATTGAGGGCTCTCTGAAAACGGCTTTGGCTCGGAAGTTGTCTGTGAATGTGGAGTTGGTGGCATGTGAAACCCGCATGTGGAGCATTGGTTCGTGTGGGATGCTCTACCAAGTTCATTCCTAGATAATGCACTCAAAGTGCATTAAGCCTACAGTGTGAAAGCTGAGTTTCCTTGAAAGCTGCTTGGAAGCCTGATGGTGTGTGAAGTTAGTGAGCCAAATGGAGTTGTTCTCCCACAAGAACCACTCAGCTGATTCATCTTCAATTTGCACTTCACCAACATGCAGTGTTTCCTTGATTGAATTAGCTCTCTCACCAATATTTGCGCCTAGAGCCTTTGTATTGAGGACTTTTTGAAAACGGCTTTGGCGCTGAAGTTGTCTGTGTATGTGGAGTTGGTGGCATATGAACCTCGCATGTGGAGCATTGGTTTGTGTGGGAAGATCTACCAGGTTCATTCCTACATAATGCACTCAAAGGGCATTAAGCCTAGAGTGTGAAAACTGAGTTTCCATGAGAGCTGCTTGGAAGCCTGATGGTGTGTGAAGTTAGTGAGCCAAATGGAGTTGTTCTCCCACAAGAACCACTAGGCTGATTCTTCTTCAATATGCACTACACCAACGTGCAGTGTTTCCTTGATTGAATTAGCTCTCACACCAATATTTGCGCCTAGAGCCTTTGCATTGAGGACTATATGAAAACGGCTTTGGCGCTGAAGTTATCTGTGAATGTGGAGTTGGTGGCATGTGAAACCCGCATGTGGAACATTCTTTTGTGAGGGAAGCTCACCAAGCTTCAATTCAGTCCTCGGCACTCAAAGGGCATTAAGCCTAGAGTGTGAAAACTGAGTTTCCTTGAGAGCTGCATGAAAGCCTGATGATGTGTGAAGTTAGTGGGCCAAATGGAGTTGTTCTCCCACAAGAACCACTCGGCTGATTCTTCTTCAATATGCGCTTCACCAACATGCAGTGTTTCCTTGATTGAATTAGCTCTCACACCAATATTTGCGCCTAGAGCCTTTGTATTGAGGTCTATGTGAAAACGGCTTTGGCTCGGAAGTTGTCCGTGAATGTGCAGTTGGTGGCATGTGAAACCCACATGTGGAGCCTTGGTTTGTGTGGGATGCTCTAATAAGTTCATTCCTAGTTAATGCACTCAAAGGGCATTAAGCCTAGAGTGTGAAAACTGAGTTTCCTTGAGAGCTTCATGGAAGCCTGATGGTGTGTGAAGTTAGTGAGCCAAATGGAGTTGTTCGCCCACAAGAACCACTCGGCTGATTCTTCTTCAATATGCACTTCACCAACATGCAGTGTTTCCTTGATTGAATTAGCTCTCACACCAATGTTTGCGCCTAGATCCTTTGTATTGAGGTCTATGTGAAAACGGCTTTGGCTCGGAAGTTGTCTGTGAATGTGCAGTTGGTGGCATGTGAAACCCACATGTGGAGTATTGGTTTGTGTGGGATGCTCTAATAAGTTCATTCCTAGATAATGCACTCAAAGGGCATTAAGCTTAGAGTGTGAAAACTGAGTTTCCTTGAGAGCTGCTTGGAAGCCTGATGGTGTGTGAAGTTAGTGAGCCAAATGGAGTTGTTCTCCCACAAGAACCACTCGGCTGATTCTTCTTCAATTTGCGCTGCACCAACATGCAGTGTTTCCTTGATTGAATTAGCTCTCACACCAATATTTGCGCCTAGAGCTTTTTATTGAGGACTTTCTGAAAACGGCTTTGGCTAGGAAGTTGTCTGTGAATGTGGAGTTGGTGGCATGTGAAACCCGCATGTGGAGCATTGGTTTGTGTGGGATGCTCTAATAAGTTCATTCCTAGATAATACACTCAAAGGGCATTAAGCTTAGAGTGTGAAACCTAAGTTTCCTTGAGAGCTGCTTGGAAGCCTGATGGTGTGTGAAGTTAGTGAGCCAAATGGAGTTGTTCTCCCACAAGAACCACTCGGCTGATTCTTCTTCAATATGCGCTTCACCAACGTGCAGTGTTTCCTTGATTGAATTAGCTCTCACACCAATATTTGCGCCTAGAGCCTTTGTATTGAGGGCTATCTGAAAACGGCTTTGGCTAGGAAGTTGTCTGTGAATGTGGAGTTGGTGGCATGTGAAACCCACAAGTGGAGCATTGGTTTGTGTGGGATGCTCTAATAGGTTCATTCCTAGATAATGCACTCAAAGGGCATTAAGCCTAGAGTGTGACAGCTGAGTTTCCTTGAGAGCTGCTTGGAAGCCTGATGGTGTGTGAAGTTAGTGAGCCAAATCGAGTTGTTCTCCCACAAGAACCACTCGGCTGATTCTTCTTCAATATGCGCTTCACCAACGTGCAGTGTTTCCTTGATTGAATTAGCTCTCACACCAAAATTTGCGCCTAGATCCTTTGCATTGAGGGCTCTCTGAAAACGGCTTTGGCGCTGAAGTTGTCTGTGTATGTGGAGTTGGTGGCATATGAACCTCGCATGTGGAGCATTGGTTTGTGTGGGAAGATCTACCAGGTTCATTCCTACATAATGCACTCAAAGGGCATTAAGCCTAGAGTGTGAAAACTGAGTTTCCATGAGAGCTGCTTGGAAGCCTGATGGTGTGTGAAGTTAGTGAGCCAAATGGAGTTGTTCTCCCACAAGAACCACTAGGCTGATTCTTCTTCAATATGCACTACACCAACGTGCAGTGTTTCCTTGATTGAATTAGCTCTCACACCAATATTTGCGCCTAGAGCCTTTGCATTGAGGACTATATGAAAACGGCTTTGGCGCTGAAGTTATCTGTGAATGTGGAGTTGGTGGCATGTGAAACCCGCATGTGGAACATTCTTTTGTGAGGGAAGCTCACCAAGCTTCAATTCAGTCCTCGGCACTCAAAGGGCATTAAGCCTAGAGTGTGAAAACTGAGTTTCCTTGAGAGCTGCTTTGAAGCCTGATGATGTGTGAAGTTAGTGGGCCAAATGGAGTTGTTCTCCCACAAGAACCACTCGGCTGATTCTTCTTCAATATGCGCTTCACCAACATGCAGTGTTTCCTTGATTGAATTAGCTCTCACACCAATATTTGCGCCTAGAGCCTTTGTATTGAGGTCTATGTGAAAACGGCTTTGGCTCGGAAGTTGTCCGTGAATGTGCAGTTGGTGGCATGTGAAACCCACATGTGGAGCATTGGTTTGTGTGGGATGCTCTAATAAGTTCATTCCTAGTTAATGCACTCAAAGGGCATTAAGCCTAGAGTGTGAAAACTGAGTTTCCTTGAGAGCTTCATGGAAGCCTGATGGTGTGTGAAGTTAGTGAGCCAAATGGAGTTGTTCGCCCACAAGAACCACTCGGCTGATTCTTCTTCAATATGCACTTCACCAACATGCAGTGTTTCCTTGATTGAATTAGCTCTCACACCAATATTTGCGCCTAGATCCTTTGTATTGAGGTCTATGTGAAAACGGCTTTGGCTCGGAAGTTGTCTGTGAATGTGCAGTTGGTGGCATGTGAAACCCACATGTGGAGTATTGGTTTGTGTGGGATGCTCTAATAAGTTCATTCCTAGATAATGCACTCAAAGGGCATTAAGCTTAGAGTGTGAAAACTGAGTTTCCTTGAGAGCTGCTTGGAAGCCTGATGGTGTGTGAAGTTAGTGAGCCAAATGGAGTTGTTCTCCCACAAGAACCACTCGGCTGATTCTTCTTCAATTTGCGCTGCACCAACATGCAGTGTTTCCTTGATTGAATTAGCTCTCACACCAATATTTGCGCCTAGAGCTTTTTATTGAGGACTTTCTGAAAACGGCTTTGGCTAGGAAGTTGTCTGTGAATGTGGAGTTGGTGGCATGTGAAACCCGCATGTGGAGCATTGGTTTGTGTGGGATGCTCTAATAAGTTCATTCCTAGATAATACACTCAAAGGGCATTAAGCTTAGAGTGTGAAACCTAAGTTTCCTTGAGAGCTGCTTGGAAGCCTGATGGTGTGTGAAGTTAGTGAGCCAAATGGAGTTGTTCTCCCACAAGAACCACTCGGCTGATTCTTCTTCAATATGCGCTTCACCAACGTGCAGTGTTTCCTTGATTGAATTAGCTCTCACACCAAAATTTGCGCCTAGATCCTTTGCATTGAGGGCTCTCTGAAAACGGCTTTGGCTCGGAAGTTGTCTGTGAATGTGGAGTTGGTGGCATGTGAAACCCGCATGTGGAGCATTGGTTCGTGTGGGATGCTCTACCAAGTTCATTCCTAGATAATGCACTCAAAGTGCATTAAGCCTACAGTGTGAAAACTGAGTTTCCTTGAAAGCTGCTTGGAAGCCTGATGGTGTGTGAAGTTAGTGAGCCAAATGGAGTTGTTCTCCCACAAGAACCACTCGGCTGATTCTTCTTCAATTTGCACTTCACCAACATGCAGTGTTTCCTTGATTGAGTTAGCTCTCACACCAATATTTGCGCCTAGAGCCTTTGTATTGAGGACTTTCTGAAAACGGCTTTGGCGCTGAAGTTGTCTGTGTATGTGGAGTTGGTGGCATATGAACCTCGCATGTGGAGCATTGGTTTGTGTGGGAAGATCTACCAGGTTCATTCCTACATAATGCACTCAAAGGGCATTAAGCCTAGAGTGTGAAAACTGAGTTTCCATGAGAGCTGCTTGGAAGCCTGATGGTGTGTGAAGTTAGTGAGCCAAATGGAGTTGTTCTCCCACAAGAACCACTCGGCTGATTCTTCTTCAATATGCACTTCACCAACGTGCAGTGTTTCCTTGATTGAATTAGCTCTCACACCAATATTTGCGCCTAGAGCCTTTGTATTGAGGGTTATATGAAAAGGCTTTGGCTAGGAAGTTGTCTGTGAATGTGGAGTTTGTGGCACGTGATACCTGCATGTGGAGCATTGGTTTGTGTGGGAAGCTCACCAAGCTTCATTTCAGTCCTAGGCACTCAAAGGAATTAACCCTAGAGTGTGAAAACTGAGTTTCCTTGAGAGCTGCATGGAAGTCTGATGGTGTGTGAAGCTAGTGAGCCAAATGGAGTTGTTCTCCCACAAGAACCACTCGGCTGATTCTTCTTCAATATGCGCTTCACCAACATGCAGTGTTTCCTTGATTGAATTAGCTCGCACACCAATATTTGCGCCTAGAGCCTTTGTATTGTGAGCCATTTGAAAACGGCTTTGGCTAGGATGTTGTGGGTGAATGTGGAGTTGGTGGCATGTGAAACCCGCGTGTGGAGCATTGGTTTGTGTGGGATGCTCTAATAGGTTCATTCCTAGATAATGCACTCAAAGGGCATTAACCCTAGAGTGTGTAAACTGGGTTTCCTTGAGAGCTGCTTGGAAGCCTGATGGTGTGTGAATTTAGTGAGCCAAATGGAGCTGTTCTCCCACAAGAACCACTCGGCTGATTCTTCTTCAATATGCACTTCACCAACATTGCGTGTTTCCTTGATTGAATTAGCTCTCACACCAATATTTGCGCCTAGAGCCTTTGTATTGAGGTCTATCTGAAAATGGCTTTGGCGCAGAAGTTGTCTGTGAATGTGGAGTTGGTGGCATGTGAAACCCGCATGTGGAACATTGGTTTGTGTGGGATGCTCACAAAGCTTCATTTCAGTCCTAGGCACTCAAAGGGCATTAAGCCTAGAGTGTGAAAACTGAGTTTCCTTGAGAGCTGCTTGGAAGCCTGATGGTGTGTGAAGTTAGTGAGCCAAATGGAGTTGTTCTCCCACAAGAACCACTCGGCTGATTCTTCTTCAATATGCGCTTCACCAACATGCAGTGTTTCCTTGATTGAATTAGCTCTCACACCAAAATTCGCGCCTAGAGCCTTTGTATTGAGGAATTTCAGAAAACGGCTTTGGCGCTGAAGTTGTCTGTGAATGTGCAGTTGGTGGCATGTGAAACCCGCATGTGGAGCATTGGTTTGTGTGGGAAGCTCTACCAGGTTCATTTTTACATAATGCACTCAAAGGGCATTAAGCCTAGAGTATGAAAACTGAGTTTCCTTGAGAGCTGCTTGGAAGCCTGATGGTGTGTGAAGTTAGTGAGCCAAATGGAGTTGTTCTCCCACAAGAACCACTTGGCTGATTCTTCTTCAATATGCACTTCACCAACATGCACTGTTTCCTTGATTGAATTAGCTCTCACACCAATATTTGGGCCTAGAGCCTTTGTATTGAGGGCTAAATGAAAACGGCTTTGGCTAGGATGTAGTGGCTGAATGTGGAGTTGGTGGCATGTGAAACCCGCATGTGGAGCATTGGTTTGTGTGGGATGCTCACAAAGCTTCATTTCAGTCCTCTGCACTCAAAGGGCATTAAGCCTAGAGTGTGAAAACTGAGTTTCCTTGAGAGCTGCTTGGAAGCCTGATGGTGTGTGACATTAGTGAGCCAAATGGAGTTGTTCTCCCACAAGAACCACTCGACTGATTCTTCTTCAATATGCACTTCACCAACATGCACTGTTTCCTTGATTGAATTAGCTCTCACACCAATATTTGGGCCTAGAGCCTTTGTATTGAGGGCTATCTGAAAACGGCTTTGGCTAGGATGTAGTGGGTGAATGTGGAGCTGGTGGCATGTGAAACCCACATGTGGAGCATTGGTTTGTGTGGGATGCTCTACCAAGTTCATTCCTAGATAATACAATCAAAGGGCATTAAGCCTAGAGTGTGAAAGCTGAGTTTCCTTGAGAGCTGCTTGGAAGCCTGATGGTGTGTGAAGTTAGTGAGCCAAATGGAGTTGTTCTCCCACAAGAACCACTCGGCTGATTCTTCTTCAATATGCACTTCACCAACATGCAGTGTTTCCTTGATTGAATTAGCTCTCACACCAATATTTGCGCCTAGAGCCTTTGTATTGAGGAATTTCAGAAAACGGCTTTGGCGCTTAAGTTGTCTGTGAATGTGGAGTTGGTGGCATGTGAAACCCGCATGTGGAGCAATGGTTTGTGTGGGATGCTCTCAAAGCTTCATTTCAGTCCTAGGCACTCAAAGGGCATTAAGCCTAGAGTGTGAAAACTTAATTTTCTTGAGAGCTGCTTGGAAGCCTGATGGTGTGTGACGTTAGTGAGCCAAATGTAGTTGTTTTACCACAAGGACCACTCGGCTGATTCTTCTTCAATATGCACTTCACCAACATGCAGTGTTTCCTTGATTGAATTAGCTCTCACACCAATATTTGCGCCTAGAGCCTTTGTGTTGAGGTCTATCTGAAAATGGCTTTGGCGGTGAAGTTGTCTGTGAATGTGGAGTTGGTGGCATGTGAAACCCGCATGTGGCGCATTGGTTTGTGTGGGAAGCTCTACCAGGTTCATTCCTACATAATGCACTCAAAGGGCATTAAGCCTAGAGTGTGAAAACTGAGTTTCCTTGAGAGCTGCTTGTAAGCCTGATGGTGTGTGAAGTTAGTGAGCCAAATGGAGTTGTTCTCCCACAAGAACCACTCGGCTAATTCTTCTTCAATATGCGCTGCACCAACATGCAGTGTTTCCTTGATTGAATTAGCTCTCACACCAATATTTGCGACTAGAGCCTTTGCATTGAGGGCTAAATGCAAACGGCTTTGGCGCTAAACTTATCTGTGAATGTGGAGTTGGTGGCATGTGAAACCCGCATGTGGAACATTCTGTTGTGAGGGAAGCTCACCAAGCTTCATTTCAGTCCTAGGCACTCAAATTGCATTAAGCCTAGAGTGTGAAAACTGAGTTTCCTTGAGAGCTGCTTGGAAGCCTGATGGTGTGTGAAGTTAGGGAGCCAAATGGAGTTGTTCTCCCACAAGAACCACTCGGCTGATTCTTCTTCCAGATGCGCTTCACCAACGTGCAGTGTTTCCTTGATTGAATTAGCTCTCACACCAATATTTGCGCCTAGAGCCTTTGTATTGTGGGCTATCTGAAAACGGCTTTGGCTAGGTTGTTGTGGGTGAATGTGGAGTTGGTGGCATGTGAAACCCGCGTGTGGAGCATTGGTTTGTGTGGGATGCTCTAATAGGTTCATTCCTAGATAATGCATTCAAAGGGCATTAAGCCTAGATTGTGAAAACTGAGTTTCCTTGAGAGCTGCTTGGAAGCCTGATGGTGTGTGAAGTTAGTGAGCCAAATGGAGTTGTTCTCCCACAAGAACCACTCGGCTGATTCTTCTTCAATATGCACTTCACCAACATGCAGTGTTTCCTTGATTGAATTAGCTCTCACACCAATATTTGTGCCTAGAGCCTTTGTATTGAGGTCTATGTGAAAACGGCTTTGGCTAGGAAGTTGTCTGTGAATGTGCAGTTGGTGGCATGTGAAACCCACATGTGGAGCATTGGTTTGTCTGGGATGCTCTAATAAGTTCATTCCTAGATAATGCACTCAAAGGGCATTAAGCCTAGAGTGTGAAACCTAAGTTTCCTTGAGAGGTGCTTGGAAGCCTGATGGTGTGTGAAGTTAGTGAGCCAAATGGAGTTGTTCTCCCACAAGAACCACTCGGCTGATTCTTCTTCAATATGCGCTGCACCAACATGCAGTGTTTCCTTGATTGAATTAGCTCTCACACCAATATTTGCGCCCAGAGCCTTTGCATTGAGGCTAAACGAAAACGGCTTTGGCGCTGAAGTTTTCTGTGAATGTGGAGTTGGTGGCATGTGAAACCCGCATGTGGAACATTGGTTTCTGTGTGAAGCTCACCAAGCTTCATTTCAGTCCTAGGCACTCAAAGGGCATTAAGCCTAGAGTGTGGAAGCTGAGTTTCCTTGAGAGCTGCTTGGAAGCCTGATGGTGTGTGAAGTTAGTGAGCCAAATGGAGTTGTTCTCCCACAAGAACCACTCGGCTGATTCTTCTTCAATATGCGCTTCTCCAACATGCACTGTTTCCTTGATTGAATTAGCTCTCACACCAATATTTGCGCCTAGAGCCTTTGTATTGAGGTCTATCTGAAAACGGCTTTGGCTAGGAAGTTGTCTGTGAATGTGGAGTTGGTGGCATGTGAAACCCACATGTGGAGCATTGGTTTGTGTGGGATGCTCTAATAGGTTCATTCCTAGATAATGCACTCAAAGGGCATTAAGCCTAGAGTGTGACAGCTGAGTTTCCTTGAGAGCTGCTTGGAAGCCTGATGGTGTGTGAAGTTAGTGAGCCAAATGGAGTTGTTCTCCCACAAGAACCACTCGGCTGATTCTTCTTCAATATGCGCTTCACCAACGTGCAGTGTTTCCTTGATTGAATTAGCTCTCACACCAAAATTTGCGCCTAGAGCCTTTGTATTGAGGACTTTCTGAAAACGGCTTTGGCGCTGAAGTTGTCTGTGTATGTGGAGTTGGTGGCATATGAAATTCGCATGTGGAGCATTGGTTTGTGTGGGAAGATCTACCAGGTTCATTCCTACATAATGCACTCAAAGGGCATTAAGCCTAGAGTGTGAAAACTGAGTTTCCATGAGAGCTGCTTGGAAGCCTGATGGTGTGTGAAGTTAGTGAGCCAAATGGAGTTGTTCTCCCACAAGAACCACTAGGCTGATTCTTCTTCAATATGCACTACACCAACGTGCAGTGTTTCCTTGATTGAATTAGCTCTCACACCAATATTTGCGCCTAGAGCCTTTGCATTGAGGACTATATGAAAACGGCTTTGGCGCTGAAGTTATCTGTGAATGTGGAGTTGGTGGCATGTGAAACCCGCATGTGGAACATTCTTTTGTGAGGGAAGCTCACCAAGCTTCAATTCAGTCCTCGGCACTCAAAGGGCATTAAGCCTAGAGTGTGAAAACTGAGTTTCCTTGAGAGCTGCTTTGAAGCCTGATGATGTGTGAAGTTAGTGGGCCAAATGGAGTTGTTCTCCCACAAGAACCACTCGGCTGATTCTTCTTCAATATGCGCTTCACCAACATGCAGTGTTTCCTTGATTGAATTAGCTCTCACACCAATATTTGCGCCTAGAGCCTTTGTATTGAGGTCTATGTGAAAACGGCTTTGGCTCGGAAGTTGTCCGTGAATGTGCAGTTGGTGGCATGTGAAACCCACATGTGGAGCATTGGTTTGTGTGGGATGCTCTAATAAGTTCATTCCTAGTTAATGCACTCAAAGGGCATTAAGCCTAGAGTGTGAAAACTGAGTTTCCTTGAGAGCTTCATGGAAGCCTGATGGTGTGTGAAGTTAGTGAGCCAAATGGAGTTGTTCTCCCACAAGAACCACTCGGCTGATTCTTCTTCAATATGCACTTCACCAACATGCAGTGTTTCCTTGATTGAATTAGCTCTCACACCAATATTTGCGCCTAGATCCTTTGTATTGAGGTCTATGTGAAAACGGCATTGGCTCGGAAGTTGTCTGTGAATGTGCAGTTGGCGGCATGTGAAACCCACATGTGGAGCATTGGTTTGTGTGGGATGCTCTAATAAGTTCATTCCTAGATAATGCACTCAAAGGGCATTAAGCTTAGAGTGTGAAACCTAAGTTTCCTTGAGAGGTGCTTGGAAGCCTGATGGTGTGTGAAGTTAGTGAGCCAAATGGAGTTGTTCTCCCACAAGAACCACTCGGCTGATTCTTCTTCAATTTGCGCTGCACCAACATGCAGTGTTTCCTTGATTGAATTAGCTCTCACACCAATATTTGCGCCTAGAGCCTTTTTATTGAGGACTTTCTGAAAACGGCTTTGGCGCTGAAGTTGTCAGTGTATGTGGAGTTGGTGGCATATGAACCTCTCATGTGGAGCATTGGTTTGTGTGGGAAGATCTACCAGGTTCATTCCTACATAATGCACTCAAAGAGCATTAAGCCTAGAGTGTGAAAACTGAGTTTCCATGAGAGCTGCTTGGAAGCCTGATGGTGTGTGAAGTTAGTGAGCCAAATGGAGTTGTTCTCCCACAAGAACCACTCGGCTGATTCTTCTTCAATATGCACTTCACCAACGTGCAGTGTTTCCTTGATTGAATTAGCTCTCACACCAATATTTGCGCCTAGAGCCTTTGCATTGAGGGCTATATGAAAACCGCTTTGGCGCTGAAGTTATCTGTGAATGTGGAGTTGGTGGCATGTGAAACCCGCATGTGGAACATTCTTTTGTGAGGGAAGCTCACCAAGCTTCAATTCAGTCCTCGGCACTCAAAGGGCATTAAGCCTAGAGTGTGAAAACTGAGTTTCCTTGAGAGCTGCTTGGAAGCCTGATGATGTGTGAAGTTAGTGGGCCAAATGGAGTTGTTCTCCCACAAGAACCACTCGGCTGATTCTTCTTCAATATGCGCTTCACCAACATGCAGTGTTTCCTTGATTGAATTAGCTCTCACACCAATATTTGCGCCTAGAGCCTTTGTATTGAGGTCTATGTGAAAACGGCTTTGGCTCGGAAGTTGTCCGTGAATGTGCAGTTGGTGGCATGTGAAACCCACATGTGGAGCATTGGTTTGTGTGGGATGCTCTAATAAGTTCATTCCTAGTTAATGCACTCAAAGGGCATTAAGCCTAGAGTGTGAAAACTGAGTTTCCTTGAGAGCTTCATGGAAGCCTGATGGTGTGTGAAGTTAGTGAGCCAAATGGAGTTGTTCTCCCACAAGAACCACTCGGCTGATTCTTCTTCAATATGCACTTCACCAACATGCAGTGTTTCCTTGATTGAATTAGCTCTCACACCAATATTTGCGCCTAGATCCTTTGTATTGAGGTCTATGTGAAAACGGCATTGGCTCGGAAGTTGTCTGTGAATGTGCAGTTGGCGGCATGTGAAACCCACATGTGGAGCATTGGTTTGTGTGGGATGCTCTAATAAGTTCATTCCTAGATAATGCACTCAAAGGGCATTAAGCTTAGAGTGTGAAACCTAAGTTTCCTTGAGAGGTGCTTGGAAGCCTGATGGTGTGTGAAGTTAGTGAGCCAAATGGAGTTGTTCTCCCACAAGAACCACTCGGCTGATTCTTCTTCAATTTGCGCTGCACCAACATGCAGTGTTTCCTTGATTGAATTAGCTCTCACACCAATATTTGCGCCTAGAGCCTTTTTATTGAGGACTTTCTGAAAACGGCTTTGGCGCTGAAGTTGTCAGTGTATGTGGAGTTGGTGGCATATGAACCTCTCATGTGGAGCATTGGTTTGTGTGGGAAGATCTACCAGGTTCATTCCTACATAATGCACTCAAAGAGCATTAAGCCTAGAGTGTGAAAACTGAGTTTCCATGAGAGCTGCTTGGAAGCCTGATGGTGTGTGAAGTTAGTGAGCCAAATGGAGTTGTTCTCCCACAAGAACCACTCGGCTGATTCTTCTTCAATATGCACTTCACCAACGTGCAGTGTTTCCTTGATTGAATTAGCTCTCACACCAATATTTGCGCCTAGAGCCTTTGCATTGAGGGCTATATGAAAACCGCTTTGGCGCTGAAGTTATCTGTGAATGTGGAGTTGGTGGCATGTGAAACCCGCATGTGGAACATTCTTTTGTGAGGGAAGCTCACCAAGCTTCAATTCAGTCCTCGGCACTCAAAGGGCATTAAGCCTAGAGTGTGAAAACTGAGTTTCCTTGAGAGCTGCTTGGAAGCCTGATGATGTGTGAAGTTAGTGGGCCAAATGGAGTTGTTCTCCCACAAGAACCACTCGGCTGATTCTTCTTCAATATGCGCTTCACCAATATGCAGTGTTTCCTTGATTGAATTAGCTCTCACACCAATATTTGCGCCTAGAGCCTTTGTATTGAGGTCTATGTGAAAACGGCTTTGGCTCGGAAGTTGTCCGTGAATGTGCAGTTGGTGGCATGTGAAACCCACATGTGGAGCATTGGTTTGTGTGGGATGCTCTAATAAGTTCATTCCTAGATAATGCACTCAAAGGGCATTAAGCCTAGAGTGTGAAAACTGAGTTTCCTTGAGAGCTTCATGGAAGCCTGATGGTGTGTGAAGTTAGTGAGCCAAATGGAGTTGTTCTCCCACAAGAACCACTAGGCTGATTCTTCTTCAATATGCGCTGCACCAACATGCAGTGTTTCCTTGATTGAATTAGCTCTCACACCAATATTTGCGCCTAGAGCCTTTGCATTGAGGCTAAACGAAAACGGCTTTGGCGCTGAAGTTATCTGTGAATGTGGAGTTGGTGGCATGTCATACCCGCATGTGGAACATTGGTTTCTGTGTGAAGCTCACCAAGCTTCATTTCAGTCCTAGGCACTCAAAGGGCATTAAGCCTAGAGTCTGAAAGCTGAGTTTCCTTGAGAGCTGCTTGGAAGCCTGATGGTGTGTGAAGTTAGTGAGCCAAATGGAGTTGTTCTCCCACAAGAACCACTCGGCTGATTCTTCTTCAATATGCGCTTCACCAACATGCACTGTTTCCTTGATTGAATTAGCTCTCACACCAAAATTTGCGCCTAGAGCCATTGTATTGAGGGCTATCTGAAAACGGCTTTGGCTAGGAAGTTGTCTGTGAATGTGGAGTTGGTGGCATGTGAAACCCGCATGTGGAGCATTGGTTTGTGTGGGATGCTCTAATAAGTTCATTCCTAGATAATACACTCAAAGGGCATTAAGCTTAGAGTGTGAAACCTAAGTTTCCTTGAGAGCTGCTTGGAAGCCTGATGGTGTGTGAAGTTAGTGAGCCAAATGGAGTTGTTCTCCCACAAGAACCACTCGGCTGATTCTTCTTCAATATGCGCTTCACCAACATGCAGTGTTTCCTTGATTGAATTAGCTCTCACACCAATATTTGCGCCTAGAGCCTTTGTATTGAGGACTTTCTGAAAACGGCTTTGGCGCTGAAGTTGTCTGTGTATGTGGAGTTGGTGGCATATGAACTTCGCATGTGGAGCATTGGTTTGTGTGGGAAGATCTACCAGGTTCATTCCTACATAATGCACTCAAAGGGCATTAAGCCTAGAGTGTGAAAACTGAGTTTCCATGAGAGCTGCTTGGAAGCCTGATGGTGTGTGAAGTTAGTGAGCCAAATGGAGTTGTTCTCCGACAAGAACCACTCGGCTGATTCTTCTTCAATATGCACTTCACCAACGTGCAGTGTTTCCTTGATTGAATTAGCTCTCACACCAATATTTGCGCCTAGAGCCTTTGTATTGAGGGTTATATGAAAAGGCTTTGGCTAGGAAGTTGTCTGTGAATGTGGAGTTTGTGGCACGTGATACCTGCATGTGGAGCATTGGTTTGTGTGGCAAGCTGACCAAGCTTCATTTCAGTCCTAGGCACTCAAAGGAATTAACCCTAGTGTGTGAAAACTGAGTTTCCTTGAGAGCTGCATGGAAGTCTGATGGTGTGTGAAGCTAGTGAGCCAAATGGAGTTGTTCTCCCACAAGAACCACTCGGCTGATTCTTCTTCAATATGCGCTTCACCAACATGCAGTGTTTCCTTGATTGAATTAGCTCGCACACCAATATTTGCGCCTAGAGCCTTTGTATTGTGAGCCATTTGAAAACGGCTTTGGCTAGGATGTTGTGGGTGAATGTGGAGTTGGTGGCATGTGAAACCCGCGTGTGGAGCATTGGTTTGTGTGGGATGCTCTAATAGGTTCATTCCTAGATAATGCACTCAAAGGGCATTAACCCTAGAGTGTGTAAACTGGGTTTCCTTGAGAGCTGCTTGGAAGCCTGATGGTGTGTGAAGTTAGTGAGCCAAATGGAGCTGTTCTCCCACAAGAACCACTCGGCTGATTCTTCTTCAATATGCACTTCACCAACATTGCGTGTTTCCTTGATTGAATTAGCTCTCACACCAATATTTGCGCCTAGAGCCTTTGTATTGAGGTCTATCTGAAAATGGCTTTGGCGCAGAAGTTGTCTGTGAATGTGGAGTTGGTGGCATGTGAAACCCGCATGTGGAACATTGGTTTGTGTGGGATGCTCACAAAGCTTCATTTCAGTCCTAGGCACTCAAAGGGCATTAAGCCTAGAGTGTGAAAACTGAGTTTCCTTGAGAGCTGCTTGGAAGCCTGATGGTGTGTGAAGTTAGTGAGCCAAATGGAGTTGTTCTCCCACAAGAACCACTCGGCTGATTCTTCTTCAATATGCGCTTCACCAACATGCAGTGTTTCCTTGATTGAATTAGCTCTCACACCAAAATTCGCGCCTAGAGCCTTTGTATTGAGGAATTTCAGAAAACGGCTTTGGCGCTGAAGTTGTCTGTGAATGTGCAGTTGGTGGCATGTGAAACCCGCATGTGGAGCATTGGTTTGTGTGGGAAGCTCTACCAGGTTCATTTTTACATAATGCACTCAAAGGGCATTAAGCCTAGAGTATGAAAACTGAGTTTCCTTGAGAGCTGCTTGGAAGCCTGATGGTGTGTGAAGTTAGTGAGCCAAATGGAGTTGTTCTCCCACAAGAACCACTCGGCTGATTCTTCTTCAATATGCACTTCACCAACATGCACTGTTTCCTTGATTGAATTAGCTCTCACACCAATATTTGGGCCTAGAGCCTTTGTATTGAGGGCTAAATGAAAACGGCTTTGGCTAGGATGTAGTGGCTGAATGTGGAGTTGGTGGCATGTGAAACCCGCATGTGGAGCATTGGTTTGTGTGGGATGCTCACAAAGCTTCATTTCAGTCCTCTGCACTCAAAGGGCATTAAGCCTAGAGTGTGAAAACTGAGTTTCCTTTAGAGCTGCTTGGAAGCCTGATGGTGTGTGACATTAGTGAGCCAAATGGAGTTGTTCTCCCACAAGAACCACTCGACTGATTCTTCTTCAATATGCACTTCACCAACATGCACTGTTTCCTTGATTGAATTAGCTCTCACACCAATATTTGGGCCTAGAGCCTTTGTATTGAGGGCTATCTGAAAACGGCTTTGGCTAGGATGTAGTGGGTGAATGTGGAGTTGGTGGCATGTGAAACCCACATGTGGAGCATTGGTTTGTGTGGGATGCTCTACCAAGTTCATTCCTAGATAATACAATCAAAGGGCATTAAGCCTAGAGTGTGAAAGCTGAGTTTCCTTGAGAGCTGCTTGGAAGCCTGATGGTGTGTGAAGTTAGTGAGCCAAATGGAGTTGTTCTCCCACAAGAACAACTCGGATGATTCTTCTTCAATATGCGTTTCACCAACATGCAGTGTTTCCTTGATTGAATTAGCTCTCACACCAATATTTGCGCCTAGAGCCTTTGTATTGAGGGCTATCTGAAAACGGCTTTGGCGCAGAAGTTGTCTGTGAATGTGGAGTTGGTGGCATGTGAAACCCGCATGTGGAGCAATGGTTTGTGTGGGATGCTCTCAAAGCTTCATTTCAGTCCTAGGCACTCAAAGGGCATTAAGCCTAGAGTGTGAAAACTTAATTTTCTTGGAGCTGCTTGGAAGCCTGATGGTGTGTGAAGCTAGTGAGCCAAATGTAGTTGTTTTACCACAAGGACCACTCGGCTGATTCTTCTTCAATATGCACTTCACCAACATGCAGTGTTTCCTTGATTGAATTAGCTCTCACACCAATATTTGCGCCTAGAGCCTTTGTGTTGAGGTCTATCTGAAAACGCTTTGGCGGTGAAGTTGTCTGTGAATGTGGAGTTGGTGGCATGTGAAACCCGCATGTGGAGCATTGGTTTGTGTGGGAAGCTCTACCAAGTTCATTCCTACATAATGCACTCAAAGGGCATTAAGCCTAGAGTGTGAAAACTGAGTTTCCTTGAGAGCTGCTTGTAAGCCTGATGGTGTGTGAAGTTAGTGAGCCAAATGGAGTTGTTCTCCCAGAAGAACCACTAGGCTAATTCTTCTTCAATATGCGCTGCACCAACATGCAGTGTTTCCTTGATTGAATTAGCTCTCACACCAATATTTGCGCCTAGAGCCTTTGTATTGAGGGTTATCTGAAAACAGCTTTTGCTAGGAAGTTGTCTGTGAATGTGGAGTTGGTGGCATGTGAAACCCGCATGAGGAGCCTGGGTTTGTGTGGGAAGCTCACCAAGCTTCATTTCAGTCCTCGGCACTCAAAGGGCATTAAGCCTAGAGTGTGAAAACTGAGTTTCCTTGAGAGCTGCTTGGAAGCCTGATGGTGTGTGAAGTTAGTGAGCCAAATGGAGTTGTTCTCCCACAAGAACCACTCGGCTGATTCTTCTTCAATATGCGCTGCACCAACATGCAGTGTTTCCTTGATTGAATTAGCTCTCACACCAAAATTTGCGACTAGAGCCTTTGTATTGAGGGTTATATGAAAAGGCTTTGGCTAGGAAGTTGTCTGTGAATGTGGAGTCGGTGGCACGTGATACCTGCATGTGGAGCATTGGTTTGTGTGGCAAGCTCACCAAGCTTCATTTCAGTCCTAGCCACTCAAAGGCATTAACCCTAGAGTGTGAAAACTGAGTTTCCTTGTGAGCTGCATGGAAGCCTGATGGTGTGTGAAGTTAGTGAGCCAAATGGAGTTGTTCTCCCACAAGAACCACTCGGCTGATTCTTCTTCAAGATGCGCTTCACCAACATTCAGTGTTTCCTTGATTGAATTAGCTCTCACACCAATATTTGCGCCTAGAGCCTTTGTATTGTGGGCTATCTGAAAACGGCTTTGGCTAGGTTGTTGTGGGTGAATGTGGAGTTGGTGGCATGTGAAACCCGCGTGTGGAGCATTGGTTTGTGTGGGATGCTCTAATAGGTTCATTCCTAGATAATGCATTCAAAGGGCATTAAGCCTAGATTGTGAAAACTGAGTTTCCTTGAGAGCTGCTTGGAAGCCTGATGATGTGTGAAGTTAGTGGGCCAAATGGAGTTGTTCTCCCACAAGAACCACTCGGCTGATTCTTCTTCAATATGCGCTTCACCAACATGCAGTGTTTCCATGATTGAATTAGCTCTCACACAAATATTTGCGCTTAGAGCCTTTGTATTGAGGGCTATCTGAAAACGGCTTTGGCGTTGAAGTTGTCTGTGAATGTGCAGTTGGTGGCATGTGAAACCCGCATGTGGAGCATTGGTTTGTGTGGGATGCTCACAAAGCTTCATTTCAGTCCTAGGCACTCAAAGGGCATTAAGCCTAGAGTGTGAAAACTGAGTTTCCATGAGAGCTGCTTGGAAGCCTGATGGTGTGTGACGTTATTGAGCCAAATGTAGTTGTTTTACCAAAAGGACCACTCGGCTGATTCTTCTTCAATATGCGCTTCACCAACATGCAGTGTTTCCTTGATTGAATTAGCTCTCACACCAATATTTGCGCCTAGAGCCTTTGTATTGAGGTCTATCTGAAAATGGCTGTGGCGCTGAAGTTGTCTGTGAATGTGGAGTTGGTGGCATGTGAAACCCGCATGTGGAGCATTGCTTTGTGTGGGAAGCTCTACCAGGTTCATTCCTAGATGATGCACTCAAAGGGCATTAAGCCTAGAGTGTGAAAACTGGGTTTCCTTGAGAGCTGCTTGGAAGCCTGATGGTGTGTGAAGTTAGTGAGCCAAATGGAGTTGTTCTCCCACAAGAACCACTCGGCTGATTCTTCTTCAATATGCGCTTCACCAACATGCAGTGTTTCCTTGATTGAATTAGCTCTCACACCAAAATTCGCGCCTAGAGCCTTTGTATTGAGGAATTTCAGAAAACGGCTTTGGCGCTGAAGTTGTCTGTGAATGTGGAGTTGGTGGCATGTGAAACCCGCATGTGGAGCATTGGTTTGTGTGGGAAGCTCTACCAGGTTCATTCCTACATAATGCACTCAAAGGGCATTAAGCCTAGAGTATGAAAACTGAGTTTCCTTGAGAGCTGCTTGGAAGCCTGATGGTGTGTGAAGTTAGTGAGCCAAATGGAGTTGTTCTCCCACAAGAACCACTTGGCTGATTCTTCTTCAATATGCACTTCACCAACATGCACTGTTTCCTTGATTGAATTAGCTCTCACACCAATATTTGGGCCTAGAGCCTTTGTATTGAGGGCTATCTGAAAACGGCTTTGGCTAGGATGTAGTGGGTGAATGTGGAGTTGGTGGCATGTGAAACCCACATGTGGAGCATTGGTTTGTGTGGGATGCTCTAATAGGTTCATTCCTAGATAATGCACTCAAAGGGCATTAAGCCTAGAGTGTGAAAGCTGAGTTTCCTTGAGAGCTGCTTGGAAGCCTGATGGTGTGTGAAGTTAGTGAGCCAAATGGAGTTGTTCTCCCACAAGAACCACTCGGCTGATTCTTCTTCAATATGCACTTCACCAACATGCAGTGTTTCCTTGATTGAATTAGCTCTCACACCAATATTTGCGCCCAGAGCCTTTGTATTGAGGGCTATCTGAAAACGGCTTTGGCGCTGAAGTTGTCTGTGAATGTGGAGTTGGTGGCATGTGAAATCCGCATGTGGAGCATTGGTTTGTGTGGGAAGCTCTACCAGGTTCTTTCCTACATAATGCACTCAAAGGGCATTAAGCCTAGAGTGTAAAAACTGAGTTTAATTGAGAGCTGCTTGGAAGCCTGATGGTGTGTGAAGTTAGTGAGCCAAATGGAGTTGTTCTCAAACAAGAACCACTCGGCTGATTCTTAGTCAATATGCACTTCACCAACATGCAGTGTTTATTTCTTGATTGAATTAGCTCTCAAACCAATATTTGCACCTAGAACCTTTGCATTCAGGGCTATCTGAAAACGGCTTTGGCTTGGAGTTTCCTGTGAATGTGGAGTTGGTGGCATGTGAAACCCGCATGTGGAGCATTGGTTTGTGTGGGAAGCTCTACCAGGTTCATTCCTACATAATGCACTCAAAGGGCATTAAGCCTAGAGTGTGAAAACTAAGTTTCCTTGAGAGCTGCTTGTAAGCCTGATGGTGTGTGACGTTATTGAGCCAAATGGAGTTGTTCGCCCACAAGGACTTCTCGGCTGATTCTTCTTCAATATGCGCTTCACCAACATGCAGTGTTTCCTTGATTGAATTAGCTCTCACACCAATATTTGCGCCTAGAGCCTTTGTATTGAGGAATTTCTGAATATGGCTTTGGTGCTCAAGTTGTCTGTGAATGTGCAGTTGGTGGCATGTGAAACCCGCATGTGGAGCATTGGTTTGTGTGGGATGCTCACAAAGCTTCATTTCAGTCCTAGGCACTCAAAGGGCATTAAGCCTAGAGTGTGAAAACTGAGTTTCCATGAGAGCTGCTTGGAAGCCTGATGGTGTGTGACGTTATTGAGCCAAATGTAGTTGTTTTACCAAAAGGACCACTCGGCTGATTCTTCTTCAATATGCGCTTCACCAACATGCAGTGTTTCCTTGATTGAATTAGCTCTCACACCAATATTTGCGCCTAGAGCCTTTGTATTGAGGTCTATCTGAAAATGGCTGTGGCGCTGAAGTTGTCTGTGAATGTGGAGTTGGTGGCATGTGAAACCCGCATGTGGAGCATTGGTTTGTGTGGGAAGCTCTACCAGGTTCATTCCTAGATGATGCACTCAAAGGGCATTAAGCCTAGAGTGTGAAAACTGGGTTTCCTTGAGAGCTGCTTGGAAGCCTGATGGTGTGTGAAGTTAGTGAGCCAAATGAAGTTGTTCTCCCACAAGAACCACTCGGCTGATTCTTCTTCAATATGCGCTTCACCAACATGCAGTGTTTCCTTGATTGAATTAGCTCTCACACCAAAATTCGCGCCTAGAGCCTTTGTATTGAGGAATTTCAGAAAACGGCTTTGGCGCTGAAGTTGTCTGTGAATGTGGAGTTGGTGGCATGTGAAACCCGCATGTGGAGCATTGGTTTGTGTGGGAAGCTCTACCAGGTTCATTCCTACATAATGCACTCAAAGGGCATTAAGCCTAGAGTATGAAAACTGAGTTTCCTTGAGAGCTGCTTGGAAGCCTGATGGTGTGTGAAGTTAGTGAGCCAAATGGAGTTGTTCTCCCACAAGAACCACTTGGCTGATTCTTCTTCAATATGCACTTCACCAACATGCACTGTTTCCTTGATTGAATTAGCTCTCACACCAATATTTGGGCCTAGAGCCTTTGTATTGAGGGCTATCTGAAAACGGCTTTGGCTAGGATGTAGTGGGTGAATGTGGAGTTGGTGGCATGTGAAACCCACATGTGGAGCATTGGTTTGTGTGGGATGCTCTAATAGGTTCATTCCTAGATAATGCACTCAAAGGGCATTAAGCCTAGAGTGTGAAAGCTGAGTTTCCTTGAGAGCTGCTTGGAAGCCTGATGGTGTGTGAAGTTAGTGAGCCAAATGGAGTTGTTCTCCCACAAGAACCACTCGGCTGATTCTTCTTCAATATGCACTTCACCAACATGCAGTGTTTCCTTGATTGAATTAGCTCTCACACCAATATTTGCGCCCAGAGCCTTTGTATTGAGGGCTATCTGAAAACGGCTTTGGCGCTGAAGTTGTCTGTGAATGTGGAGTTGGTGGCATGTGAAATCCGCATGTGGAGCATTGGTTTGTGTGGGAAGCTCTACCAGGTTCTTTCCTACATAATGCACTCAAAGGGCATTAAGCCTAGAGTGTAAAAACTGAGTTTAATTGAGAGCTGCTTGGAAGCCTGATGGTGTGTGAAGTTAGTGAGCCAAATGGAGTTGTTCTCAAACAAGAACCACTCGGCTGATTCTTAGTCAATATGCACTTCACCAACATGCAGTGTTTATTTCTTGATTGAATTAGCTCTCAAACCAATATTTGCACCTAGAACCTTTGCATTCAGGGCTATCTGAAAACGGCTTTGGCTTGGAGTTTCCTGTGAATGTGGAGTTGGTGGCATGTGAAACCCGCATGTGGAGCATTGGTTTGTGTGGGAAGCTCTACCAGGTTCATTCCTACATAATGCACTCAAAGGGCATTAAGCCTAGAGTGTGAAAACTAAGTTTCCTTGAGAGCTGCTTGTAAGCCTGATGGTGTGTGACGTTATTGAGCCAAATGGAGTTGTTCGCCCACAAGGACTTCTCGGCTGATTCTTCTTCAATATGCGCTTCACCAACATGCAGTGTTTCCTTGATTGAATTAGCTCTCACACCAATATTTGCGCCTAGAGCCTTTGTATTGAGGAATTTCTGAATATGGCTTTGGTGCTCAAGTTGTCTGTGAATGTGGAGTTGGTGGCATGTGAAACCCGCATGTGGAGCATTGGTTTGTGTGGGAAGCTCTACCAGGTTCATTCCTACATAATGCACTCAAAGGGCATTAAGCCTAGAGTGTGAAAACTAAGTTTCCTTGAGAGCTGCTTGGAAGCATGATGGTGTGTGAAGTTAGTGAGCCAAATGGAGTTGTTCTCCCACAAGAACCACTCGGCTGATTCTTCTTCAATATGCGCTGCACCAACATGCAGTGTTTCCTTGATTGAATTAGCTCTCACACCAATATTTGCGCCTAGAGCCTTTGTATTGAGGGCTATCTGAAAACGGCTTTGGCGCTGAAGTTGTCTGTGAATGTGGAGTTGGTGGCATGTGAAACCCGCATGTGGAGCTTTGGTTTGTGTGGGAAGCTCACCAAGCTTCATTTCAGTCCTAGGCACTCAAAGGGCATTAAGCCTAGAGTGTGAAAACTGAGTTTCCTTGAGAGCTGCTTGGAAGCCTGATGGTGTGTGAAGTTAGTGAGCCAAATGGAGTTGTTCTCCCACAAGAACCACTCGGCTGATTCTTCTTCCATATGTGCTTCACCAACATGCAATGTTTCCTTGATTTAATTAAATCTCACACCAATATTTGGGCCTACAGCCTTTGTATTGAGGGCTATCTGAAAACGGCTTTTTTGCACTGAAGTTGTCTGTGAATGTGAAGTTGGTGGCATGTGAAACCCCCGTGGGGAGCATTGGTCTGTGTGCGATGCTCTAATATGTTCATTCCTAGATAATGCACTCAAAGGGCATTAAGCCTAGAGTGTGACAGCTGAGTTTCCTTGAGAGCTGCTTGGAAGCCTGATGGTGTGTGAAGTTAGTGAGCCAAATGGAGTTGTTCTCCCACAAGAACCACTCGGCTGATTCTTCTTCAATATGCACTTCACCAACATGCACTGTTTATTTCTTGATTGAATTAGCTCTCACACCAATATTTGCACGTAGAACCTTTGCATTCAGGGCTATCTGAAAACGGCTTTTGCTACCGAGTTGTCTGTGAATGTGGAGTTGGTGGCATGTGAAACGGGCCTGTGGAGCATTGGTTTGTGTGGGAAGCTCACCAAGCTTCATTTCAGTCCTAGGCCCTCAAAGGGCATTAAGCATAGAGTGTGAAAACTGAGTTTCCTTGAGAGCTGCTTGGAAGCCTGATGGTGTTTGAAGTTAGTGAGCCAAATGGAGTTGTTCGCCCACAAGGACTACTCGGCTGATTCTTCTTCAATATGCGCTTCACCAACATGCAGTGTTTCCTTGATTGAATTAGGTCTCACACCAATATTTGCGCCTAGAGCCTTTGTATTGAGGAATTTCTGAATATGGCTTTGGCGCTCAAGTTGTCTGTGAATGTGGAGTTGGTGGCATGTGAAACCCGCATGTGGAGCCTTGGTTTGTTTGGGAAGCTCACCAAGCTTCATTTCAGTCCTAGGCACTCAAAGGGCATTAAGCCTAGAGTGTGAAAGCTGAGTTTCATTGAGAGCTGCTTGGAAGCCTGATGGTGTGTGAAGTTATGGAACCAAATGGAGTTGTTCTCCCACAAGAACCACTCGGCTGATTCTTCTTCAATATGCGCTTCACAACATGCAGTGTTTCCTTGATTGAATTAGCTCTCACACCAATATTTGCGCCTAGAGCCTTTGTATTGAGGGCTATCTGAAAACGGCTTTGGCGAGGAAGTTGTCTGTGAATGTGGAGTTGGTGGCATGTGAAACTCGCATGTAGAGCATTGGTTTGTGTGGGATGCTCACCAAGCTTCATTTCAGTCCTAGGCACTCAAAGGGCATTAAGCCTAGAGTGTGAAAACTGAGTTTCCTTGAGAGCTGCTTGGAAGCCTGATGGTGTGTGAAGTTAGTGAGCCAAATGGAGTTGTTCTCCCACAAGAACCACTCGGCTGATTCTTCTTCAATATGCGCTTCACCAACATGCAGTGTTTCCTTGATTGAATTAGCTCTCACACCAATATTTGCGCCCAGAGCCTTTGTATTGAGGGCTATCTGAAACGGCTTTGGCTAGGAAGTTGTCTGTGAATGTGGAGTTGGTGGCATGTGAAACCCGTATGTGGAGCATTGGTTTGTGTGGGATTCTCTATAGGTTCAATCCTAGATAATGCACTCAAAGGGCATTAAGCCTAGAGTGTAAAAACTGAGTTTCCTTGAGAGCTGCTTGGAAGCCTAATGGTGTGTGAAGTTAGTGAGCCAAATGGAGTTGTTCTCCCACAAGAACCACTCGGCTGATTCTTCTTCAATATGCACTTCACCAACATGCAGTGTTTCCTTGATTGAATTAGCTCTCACACCAATATTTGCGCCTAGAGCCTTTGTATAGAGGAATTTCTGAATATGGCTTTGGCGCTTAAGTTGACTGTGAATGTGGAGTTGGTGGCATGTGAAACCCGCATGTGGAGCATTGGTTTGTGTGGAAAGCTCTACCAGGTTCATTCCAACATAATGCACTCAAAGGGCATTAAGCCTAGAGTGTGAAAACTGAGTTTCCGTGAGAGCTGCTTGGAAGCCTGATGGTGTGTGAAGCTAGTGAGCCAAATGGAGTTGTTCTCCCACAAGAACCACTCGGCTGATTCTTCTTCAATATCCGCTTCACCAACATGCAGTGTTTCCTTGATTGAATTAGCTCTCACACCAATATTTGGGCCTACAGCCTTTGTATTGAGGGCTATCTGAAAACAGCTTTGGCGTTGAAGTTGTCTCTGAATGTGGAGTTGGTGGCATGTGAAACACGCATGTGGAGCATTGGTTTGTGTGGGATACTCACCAAGCTTCGTTTCATTCCTAGGCACTCAAAGCGCATTAAGCCTAGAGTGTGAAAGCTGAGTTTGCTTGAGAGCTACTTGGAAGCCTGATGGTGTGTGAAGTTATGGAACCAAATGGAGTTGTTCGCCCACAAGGACCACTCGGCTGATTCTTCTTCAATATGCGCTTCACCAACATGCAGTTTTTCCTTGATTGAATTAGCTCGCACACCAATATTTGCGCCTAGAGCCTTTGTATTGAGGGCTATCTGAAAACAGCTTTTGCTAGGAAGTTGTCTGTGAATGTGGAGTTGGTGGCATGTGAAACCCGCATGTGGAGCATTGGTTTGTGTGGGAAGCTCACCAAGCTTCATTTCAGTCCTAGGCACTCAAAGGGCATTTAGCCTAGAGTGTGAAAACTGAGTTTCCTTGAGAGGTGCTTGGAAGCCTGATGGTGTGTGAAGTTAGTGAGCCAAATGGAGTTGTTCTCCCACAAGAACCACTCGGCTGATTCTTCTTCAATATGCGCTTCACCAACATGCAGTGTTTCCTTGATTCAATTAGGTCTCACACCAATATTTGGGCCTAGAGCCTTTGTATTGAGGGCTATCTGAAAACAGCGTTGGCGCTGAAGTAGTCTGTGAATGTGCAGTTGGCGGCATGTGAAACCAGCATGTGGAGGATTGGTTTGTGTGGGAAGCTCACCAAGCTTCATTTCAGTCCTAGGCACTGAAAGGGCATTAAGCCTAGAGTGTGAAAACTGAGTTTCCTTGAGAGGTGCTTGGAAGCCTGATGGTGTGTGAAGTTAGTGAGCCAAATGGAGTTGTTCTCCCACAAGGACCACTCGGCTGATTCTTCTTCAATATGCGCTTCACCAACATGCAGTGTTTCCTTGATTGAATTAGCTCTCACACCAATATTTGCGCCTAGAGCCTTTGTATAGAGGAATTTCTGAATATGGCTTTGGCGCTTAAGTTGACTGTGAATGTGGAGTTGGTGGCATGTGAAACCCGCATGTGGAGCATTGGTTTGTGTGGGAAGCTCTACCAGGTTCATTCCAACATAATGCACTCAAAGGGCATTAAGCCTAGAGTGTGAAAACTGAGTTTCCGTGAGAGCTGCTTGGAAGCCTGATGGTGTGTGAAGCTAGTGAGCCAAATGGAGTTGTTCTCCCACAAGAACCACTCGGCTGATTCTTCTTCAATATGCGCTTCACCAACATGCAGTGTTTCCTTGATTGAATTAGCTCTCACACCAATATTTGGGCCTACAGCCTTTGTATTGAGGGCTATCTGAAAACAGCTTTGGCGTTGAAGTTGTCTCTGAATGTGGAGTTGGTGGCATGTGAAACACGCATGTGGAGCATTGGTTTGTGTGGGATACTCACCAAGCTTCGTTTCATTCCTAGGCACTCAAAGGGCATTAAGCCTAGAGTGTGAAAGCTGAGTTTGCTTGAGAGCTACTTGGAAGCCTGATGGTGTGTGAAGTTATGGAACCAAATGGAGTTGTTCGCCCACAAGAACCACTCGGCTGATTCTTCTTCAATATGCGCTTCACCAACATGCAGTGTTTCCTTGATTGAATTAGCTCTCACACCAATATTTGGGCCTACAGCCTTTGTATTGAGGGCTATCTGAAAACAGCTTTGGCGTTGAAGTTGTCTCTGAATGTGGAGTTGGTGGCATGTGAAACACGCATGTGGAGCATTGGTTTGTGTGGGATACTCACCAAGCTTCATTTCAGTCCTAGGCACTCAAAGGGCATTAAGCCTAGAGTGTGAAAGCTGAGTTTGCTTGAGAGCTACTTGGAAGCCTGATGGTGTGTGAAGTTATGGAACCAAATGGAGTTGTTCTCCCACAAGAACCACTCGGCTGATTCTTCTTCAATATGCGCTTCACCAACATGCAGTGTTTCCTTGATTGAATTAGCTCTCACACCAATATTTGCACCTAGAGCCTTTGTATTGAGGGCTATCTGAAAACCGCTTTGGCGAGGAAGTTGTCTGTGAATGTGGAGTTGGTGGCATGTGAAACTCGCATGTGGAGCATTGGTTTGTGTGGGATGCTCTAATAGGTTCATTCCTAGATAATGCACTCAAAGGGCATTAAGCCTAGAGTGTGAAAACTGAGTTTCCTTGAGAGCTGCTTGGAAGCCTGATGGTGTGTGAAGCTAGTGAGCCAAATGGAGTTGTTCTCCCACAAGAACCACTCGGCTGATTCTTCTTCAATATGCGCTTCACCAACATGCAGTGTTTCCTTGATTGAATTAGCTCTCACACCAATATTTGCGCCTAGAGCCTTTGTATTGAGGGCTATCTGAAAACAGCTTTTGCTAGGAAGTTGTCTGTGAATGTGGAGTTGGTGGCATGTGAAACCCGCATGTGGAGCATTGGTTTGTGTGGGAAGCTCACCAAGCTTCATTTCAGTCCTAGGCACTCAAAGGGCATTTAGCCTAGAGTGTGAAAACTGAGTTTCCTTGAGAGGTGCTTGGAAGCCTGATGGTGTGTGAAGTTAGTGAGCCAAATGGAGTTGTTCTCCCACAAGAACCACTCGGCTGATTCTTCTTCAATATGCGCTTCACCAACATGCAGTGTTTCCTTGATTGAATTAGGTCTCACACCAATATTTGGGCCTAGAGCCTTTGTATTGAGGGCTATCTGAAAACAGCGTTGGCGCTGAAGTAGTCTGTGAATGTGCAGTTGGCGGCATGTGAAACCAGCATGTGGAGGATTGGTTTGTGTGGGAAGCTCACCAAGCTTCATTTCTGTCCTAGGCACTCAAAGGGCATTAAGCCTAGAGTGTGAAAACTGAGTTTCCTTGAGAGCTGCTTGGAAGCCTGATGGTGTGTGAAGTTAGTGAGCCAAATGGAGTTGTTCTCCCACAAGAACCACTCGGCTGATTCTTCTTCAATATGCGCTTCACCAACATGCAGTGTTTCCTTGATTGAATTAGCTCTCACACCAATATTTGGGCTTAGAGCCTTTGTATTGAGGGCTATGTGAAAAGGACTTTGGCGCAGAAGTTTTCTGTGAATGTGGAGTTGGTGGCATGTGAAACCCGCATGTGGAGCATTGGTTTGTGTGGGAAGCTCTACCAGGTTCATTCCTACATAATGCACTCAAAGGGCATTAAGCCTAGAGTGTGAAAACCAAGTTTCCTTGAGAGCTGCTTGGAAGCATGATGGTGTGTGAAGTTAGTGAGCCAAATGGAGTTGTTCTCCCACAAGAACCACTAGGCTGAATCTTCTTCAATATGCGCTTCACCAACATGCAGTGTTTCCTTGATTGAATTAGCTCTCACACCAATATTTGCGCCTAGAGCCTTTGTATTGAGGGCTATCTGAAAACGGCTTTGGCGCTGAAGTTGTCTGTGAATGTGGAGTTGGTGGCATGTGAAACCCGCATGTGGAGCATTGGTTTGTGTTGGAAGCTCACCAAGCTTCATTTCAGTCCTAGGCACTCAAAGGGCATGAAGCCTAGAGTGTGAAAACTGAGTTTCCTTGAGAGCTGCTTGGAAGCCTGATGGTGTGTGAAGTTAGTGAGCCAAATGGAGTTGTTCTCCCACAAGAACCACTCGGCTGATTCTTCTTCCATATGTGCTTCACCAACATGCAGTGTTTCCTTGATTTAATTAAATCTCACACCAATATTTGGGCCTACAGCCTTTGTATTGGGGGCTATCTGAAAACGGCTTTTTTGCACTGAAGTTGTCTGTGAATGTGAAGTTGGTGGCATGTGAAACCCGCCTGGGGAGCATTGGTCTGTGTGGGATGCTCTAATATGTTCATTCCTAGATAATGCACTCAAAGGGCATTAAGCCTAGAGTGTGACAGCTGAGTTTCCTTGAGAGCTGCTTGGAAGCCTGATGGTGTGTGAAGTTAGTGAGCCAAATGGAGTTGTTCTCCCACAAGAACCACTCGGCTGATTCTTCTTCAATATGCACTTCACCAACATGCACTGTTTATTTCTTGATTGAATTAGCTCTCACACCAATATTTGCACCTAGAACCTTTGCATTCAGGGCTATCTGAAAACGGCTTTGGCTAACGAGTTGTCTGTGAATGTGGAATTGGTGGCATGTGAAACGGGCCTGTGGAGCATTGGTTTGTGTATGAAGCTCACCAAGCTTCATTTCAGTCCTAGGCACTCAAAGTGCATTAAGCCTAGAGTGTGAAAACTGAGTTTCCTTGAGAGCTGCTTGGAAGCCTGATGGTGTGTGACGTTAGTGAGCCAAATGGAGTTGTTCTCCCACAAGAACCACTCGGCTGATTCTTCTTCAATATTCGCTTCACCAACATGCAGTGTTTCCTTGATTGAATTAGCTCTCACACCAATATTTGCGCCTAGAGCCTTTGTATTGAGGGCTATCTGAAAACGGCTTTTGCGCTGAAGTTGTCCATGAATGTGGAGTTGGTGGCATGTGAAACCCGCATGTGGAGCATTGGTTTGTGTGGGATTCTCTATAGCTTCAATCCTAGATAATGCACTCAAAGGGCATTAAGCCTAGAGTGTAAAAACTGAGTTTCCTTGAGAGCTGCTTGGAAGCCTAATGGTGTGTGAAGTTAGTGAGCCAAATGGAGTTGTTCTCCCACAAGAACCACTCGGCTGATTCTTCTTCAATATGCACTTCACCAACATGCAGTGTTTCCTTGATTGAATTAGCTCTCACACCAATATTTGCGCCTAGAGCCTTTGTATTGAGGAATTTCTGAATATGGCTTTTGTGCTCAAGTTGTCTGTGAATGTGGAGTTGGTGGCATGTGAAACCCGCATGTGGAGCATTGGTTTGTGTGGGAAGCTCTACCAGGTTCATTCCTACATAATGCACTCAAAGGGCATTAAGCCTAGAGTGTGAAAACTAAGTTTCCTTGAGAGCTGCTTGGAAGCATGATGGTGTGTGAAGTTAGTGAGCCAAATGGAGTTGTTCTCCCACAAGAACCACTAGGCTGATTCTTCTTCAATATGCGCTTCACCAACATGCAGTGTTTCCTTGATTGAATTAGGTCTCACACCAATATTTGGGCCTAGAGCCTTTGTATTGAGGGCTATCTGAAAACAGCGTTGGCGCTGAAGTAGTCTGTGAATGTGCAGTTGGCGGCATGTGAAACCAGCATGTGGAGGATTGGTTTGTGTGGGAAGCTCACCAAGCTTCATTTCTGTCCTAGGCACTCAAAGGGCATTAAGCCTAGAGTGTGAAAACTGAGTTTCCTTGAGAGGTGCTTGGAAGCCTGATGGTGTGTGAAGTTAGTGAGCCAAATGGAGTTGTTCTCCCACAAGAACCACTCGGCTGATTCTTCTTCAATATGCGCTTCACCAACATGCAGTGTTTCCTTGATTGAATTAGCTCTCACACCAATATTTGGGCTTAGAGCCTTTGTATTGAGGGCTATGTGAAAAGGACTTTGGCGCAGAAGTTTTCTGTGAATGTGGAGTTGGTGGCATGTGAAACCCGCATGTGGAGCATTGGTTTGTGTGGGAAGCTCTACCAGGTTCATTCCTACATAATGCACTCAAAGGGCATTAAGCCTAGAGTGTGAAAACCAAGTTTCCTTGAGAGCTGCTTGGAAGCATGATGGTGTGTGAAGTTAGTGAGCCAAATGGAGTTGTTCTCCCACAAGAACCACTAGGCTGATTCTTCTTCAATATGCGCTTCACCAACATGCAGTGTTTCCTTGATTGAATTAGCTCTCACACCAATATTTGCGCCTAGAGCCTTTGTATTGAGGGCTATCTGAAAACGGCTTTGGCGCTGAAGTTGTCTGTGAATGTGGAGTTGGTGGCATGTGAAACCCGCATGTGGAGCATTGGTTTGTGTTGGAAGCTCACCAAGCTTCATTTCAGTCCTAGGCACTCAAAGGGCATGAAGCCTAGAGTGTGAAAACTGAGTTTCCTTGAGAGCTGCTTGGAAGCCTGATGGTGTGTGAAGTTAGTGAGCCAAATGGAGTTGTTCTCCCACAAGAACCACTCGGCTGATTCTTCTTCCATATGTGCTTCACCAACATGCAGTGTTTCCTTGATTTAATTAAATCTCACACCAATATTTGGGCCTACAGCCTTTGTATTGGGGGCTATCTGAAAACGGCTTTTTTGCACTGAAGTTGTCTGTGAATGTGAAGTTGGTGGCATGTGAAACCCGCGTGGGGAGCATTGGTCTGTGTGGGATGCTCTAATATGTTCATTCCTAGATAATGCACTCAAAGGGCATTAAGCCTAGAGTGTGACAGCTGAGTTTCCTTGAGAGCTGCTTGGAAGCCTGATGGTGTGTGAAGTTAGTGAGCCAAATGGAGTTGTTCTCCCACAAGAACCACTCGGCTGATTCTTCTTCAATATGCACTTCACCAACATGCACTGTTTATTTCTTGATTGAATTAGCTCTCACACCAATATTTGCACCTAGAACCTTTGCATTCAGGGCTATCTGAAAACGGCTTTGGCTAACGAGTTGTCTGTGAATGTGGAATTGGTGGCATGTGAAACGGGCCTGTGGAGCATTGGTTTGTGTATGAAGCTCACCAAGCTTCATTTCAGTCCTAGGCACTCAAAGTGCATTAAGCCTAGAGTGTGAAAACTGAGTTTCCTTGAGAGCTGCTTGGAAGCCTGATGGTGTGTGACGTTAGTGAGCCAAATGGAGTTGTTCTCCCACAAGAACCACTCGGCTGATTCTTCTTCAATATTCGCTTCACCAACATGCAGTGTTTCCTTGATTGAATTAGCTCTCACACCAATATTTGCGCCTAGAGCCTTTGTATTGAGGGCTATCTGAAAACGGCTTTTGCGCTGAAGTTGTCCATGAATGTGGAGTTGGTGGCATGTGAAACCCGCATGTGGAGCATTGGTTTGTGTGGGATTCTCTATAGCTTCAATCCTAGATAATGCACTCAAAGGGCATTAAGCCTAGAGTGTAAAAACTGAGTTTCCTTGAGAGCTGCTTGGAAGCCTAATGGTGTGTGAAGTTAGTGAGCCAAATGGAGTTGTTCTCCCACAAGAACCACTCGGCTGATTCTTCTTCAATATGCACTTCACCAACATGCAGTGTTTCCTTGATTGAATTAGCTCTCACACCAATATTTGCGCCTAGAGCCTTTGTATTGAGGAATTTCTGAATATGGCTTTGGTGCTCAAGTTGTCTGTGAATGTGGAGTTGGTGGCATGTGAAACCCGCATGTGGAGCATTGGTTTGTGTGGGAAGCTCTACCAGGTTCATTCCTACATAATGCACTCAAAGGGCATTAAGCCTAGAGTGTGAAAACTAAGTTTCCTTGAGAGCTGCTTGGAAGCATGATGGTGTGTGAAGTTAGTGAGCCAAATGGAGTTGTTCTCCCACAAGAACCACTAGGCTGATTCTTCTTCAATATGCGCTTCACCAACATGCAGTGTTTCCTTGATTGAATTAGCTCTCACACCAATATTTGCGCCTAGAGCCTTTGTATTGAGGGCTATCTGAAAAGGGCTTTGGCGCTGAAGTTGTCTGTGAATGTGGAGTTGGTGGCATGTGAAACCCGCATGTGGAGCATTGGTTTGTGTGGGAAGCTCACCAAGCTTCATTTCAGTCCTAGGCACTCAAAGGGCATGAAGCCTAGAGTGTGAAAACTGAGTTTCCTTGAGAGCTGCTTGGAAGCCTGATGGTGTGTGAAGTTAGTGAGCCAAATGGAGTTGTTCTCCCACAAGAACCACTCGGCTGATTCTTCTTCCATATGTGCTTCACCAACATGCAGTGTTTCCTTGATTTAATTAAATCTCACACCAATATTTGGGCCTACAGCCTTTGTATTGAGGGCTATCTGAAAACGGCTTTTTTGCACTGAAGTTGTCTGTGAATGTGGAGTTGGTGGCATGTGAAACCCGCGTGGGGAGCATTGGTCTGTGTGGGATGCTCTAATATGTTCATTCCTAGATAATGCACTCAAAGGGCATTAAGCCTAGAGTGTGACAGCTGAGTTTCCTTGAGAGCTGCTTGGAAGCCTGATGGTGTGTGAAGTTAGTGAGCCAAATGGAGTTGTTCTCCCACAAGAACCACTAGGCTGATTCTTCTTCAATATGCACTTCACCAACATGCACTGTTGATTTCTTGATTGAATTAGCTCTCACACCAATATCTGCACGTAGAACCTTTGCATTCAGGGCTATCTGAAAACGGCTTTTGCTAACGAGTTGCCTGTGAATGTGGAGTTGGTGGCATGTGAAACCCGCATGTGGAGCATTGGTTTGTGTGGGAAGCTCACCAAGATTCATTTCAGTCCTAGGCCCTCAAAGGGCATTAAGCCTAGAGTGTGAAAACTGAGTTTCCTTGAGAGCTGCTTGGAAGCCTGATGGTGTGTGAAGTTAGTGAGCCAAATGGAGTTGTTCTCCCACAAGAACCACTCGGCTGATTCTTCTTCAATATGCGCTTCACCAACATGCAGTGTTTCCTTGATTGAATTAGCTCTCACACCAATATTTGCGCCCAGAGCCTTTGTATTGAGGGCTATCTGAAACGGCTTTGGCGCTGAAGTTGTCTGTGAATGTGGAGTTGGTGGCATGTGAAACCCGCATGTGGAGAATTGGTTTGTGTGGGAAGCTCACCAAGCTTCATTTCAGTCCTAGGCACTCAAAGGGCATTAAGCCTAGATTGTGAAAGCTGAGTTTTCTTGAGAGCTGCTTGGAAGCCTGATGGTGTTTGAAGTTAGTGAGCCAAATGGAGTTGTTCGCCCACAAGGACTACTCGGCTGATTCTTCTTCAATATGCGCTTCACCAACATGCAGTGTTTCCTTGATTGAATTAGCTCTCACACCAATATTTGCGCCTAGAGCCTTTGTATTGAGGAATTTCTGAATATGGCTTTGGCGCTCAAGAGGTCTGTGAATGTGGAGTTGGTGGCATGTGAAACCCGCATGTGGAGCCTTGGTTTGTGTGGGAAGCTCACCAAGCTTCATTTCAGTCCTAGGCACTCAAAGGGCATTAAGCCTAGAGTGTGAAAGCTGAGTTTCCTTTAGAGCTGCTTGGAAGCCTGATGGTGTGTGAAGTTATGGAACCAAATGGAGTTGTTCTCCCACAAGAACCACTCGGCTGATTCTTCTTCAATATGCGCTTCACCAACATGCAGGGTTTCCTTGATTGAATTAGCTCTCACACCAATATTTGCGCCTAGAGCCTTTGTATTGAGGGCTATCTGAAAACGGCTTTGGCGCTGAAGTTGTCTGTGAATGTGGAGTTGGTGGCATGTGAAACCCGCATGTGGAGCATTGGTTTGTGTGGGAAGCTCACCAAGCTTCATTTCAGTCCTAGGCACTCAAAGGGCATGAAGCCTAGAGTGTGAAAACTGAGTTTCCTTGAGAGCTGCTTGGAAGCCTGATGGTGTGTGAAGTTAGTGAGCCAAATGGAGTTGTTCTCCCACAAGAACCACTCGGCTGATTCTTCTTCCATATGTGCTTCACCAACATGCAGTGTTTCCTTGATTTAATTAAATCTCACACCAATATTTGGGCCTACAGCCTTTGTATTGAGGGCTATCTGAAAACGGCTTTTTTGCACTGAAGTTGTCTGTGAATGTGGAGTTGGTGGCATGTGAAACCCGCGTGGGGAGCATTGGTCTGTGTGGGATGCTCTAATATGTTCATTCCTAGATAATGCACTCAAAGGGCATTAAGCCTAGAGTGTGACAGCTGAGTTTCCTTGAGAGCTGCTTGGAAGCCTGATGGTGTGTGAAGTTAGTGAGCCAAATGGAGTTGTTCTCCCACAAGAACCACTAGGCTGATTCTTCTTCAATATGCACTTCACCAACATGCACTGTTGATTTCTTGATTGAATTAGCTCTCACACCAATATCTGCACGTAGAACCTTTGCATTCAGGGCTATCTGAAAACGGCTTTTGCTAACGAGTTGCCTGTGAATGTGGAGTTGGTGGCATGTGAAACCCGCATGTGGAGCATTGGTTTGTGTGGGAAGCTCACCAAGATTCATTTCAGTCCTAGGCCCTCAAAGGGCATTAAGCCTAGAGTGTGAAAACTGAGTTTCCTTGAGAGCTGCTTGGAAGCCTGATGGTGTGTGAAGTTAGTGAGCCAAATGGAGTTGTTCTCCCACAAGAACCACTCGGCTGATTCTTCTTCAATATGCGCTTCACCAACATGCAGTGTTTCCTTGATTGAATTAGCTCTCACACCAATATTTGGGCCTAGAGCCTTTGTATTGAGGGCTATCTGAAACGGCTTTGGCGCTGAAGTTGTCTGTGAATGTGGAGTTGGTGGCATGTGAAACCCGCATGTGGAGAATTGGTTTGTGTGGGAAGCTCACCAAGCTTCATTTCAGTCCTAGGCACTCAAAGGGCATTAAGCCTAGATTGTGAAAGCTGAGTTTTCTTGAGAGCTGCTTGGAAGCCTGATGGTGTTTGAAGTTAGTGAGCCAAATGGAGTTGTTCGCCCACAAGGACTACTCGGCTGATTCTTCTTCAATATGCGCTTCACCAACATGCAGTGTTTCCTTGATTGAATTAGCTCTCACACCAATATTTGCGCCTAGAGCCTTTGTATTGAGGAATTTCTGAATATGGCTTTGGCGCTCAAGAGGTCTGTGAATGTGGAGTTGGTGGCATGTGAAACCCGCATGTGGAGCCTTGGTTTGTGTGGGAAGCTCACCAAGCTTCATTTCAGTCCTAGGCACTCAAAGGGCATTAAGCCTAGAGTGTGAAAGCTGAGTTTCCTTTAGAGCTGCTTGGAAGCCTGATGGTGTGTGAAGTTATGGAACCAAATGGAGTTGTTCTCCCACAAGAACCACTCGGCTGATTCTTCTTCAATATGCGCTTCACCAACATGCAGGGTTTCCTTGATTGAATTAGCTCTCACACCAATATTTGCGCCTAGAGCCTTTGTATTGAGGGCTATCTGAAAACGGCTTTGGCGAGGAAGTTGTCAGTGAATGTGGAGTTGGTGGCATGTGAAACTCGCATGTGGAGCATTGGTTTGTGTGGGATGCTCACCAAGCTTCATTTCAGTCCTAGGCACTCAAAGGGCATTAAGCCTAGAGTGTGAAAACTGAGTTTCCTTGAGAGCTGCTTGGAAGCCTGATGGTGTGTGACGTTAGTGAGCCAAATGGAGTTGTTCTCCCACAAGGACCACTCGGCTGATTCTTCTTCAATATGCGCTTCACCAACATGCAGTGTTTCCTTGATTGAATTAGCTCTCACACCAATATTTGCGCCTAGAGCCTTTGCATTGAGGGCTATCTGAAAACGGCTGTGGCGCTGAAGTTGTCTGTGAATGTGGAGTTGGTGGCATGTGAAACCCGCATGTGGAGCATTGGTTTGTGTGGGATTCTCTAGGTTCAATCCTAGATAATGCACTCAAAGGGCATTAAGCCTAGAGTGTAAAAACTGAGTTTCTTTGAGAGCTGCTTGGAAGCCTGATGGTGTGTGAAGTTAATGAGCCAAATGGAGTTGTTCTCCCACAAGTACCACTCGGCTGATTCTTCTTCAATATGCACTTCACCAACATGCAGTGTTTCCTTGATTGAATTAGCTCTCACACCAATATTTTGCCTAGAGCCTTTGTATTGAGGAATTTCTGATATAGCTTTGGCTAGGAAGTTGTCTGAGAATGTGGAGTTGGTGGCATGTGAAACCCGCATGTGGAGCATTGGTTTGTGTGGGAAGCTCTACAGGGTAAATTCCTACATAATGCACTCAAAGGGCATTAAGCCTACACTGTGAAAACTGAGTTTCCTTGAGAGCTGCTTGGAAGCCTGATGGTGTGTGAAGTTAGTGAGCCAAATGGAGTTGTTCTCCCACAAGAACCACTCGGCTTATTCTTCTTCAATATGCGCTTCACCAACATGCAGTGTTTCCTTGATTGAATTAGCTCTCACACCAATATTTGCGCCTAGATCCTTTGTATTGAGCGCTATCTGAAAATGGCTTTTGCGCTGAAGTTGTCTGTGAATGTGGAGTTGGTGGCATGTGAAACCCGCATGTGGAGCATTGGTTTCTGTGTAATGCTCTACCAGGCTCATTAATAGATAATGCACTCAAAGGACATTAAGCCTAGAGTGTGAAAACTGAGTTTCGTTGAGATCTGCTTGGAAGCCTGATGGTGTGTGAAGTTAGTGAGCCAAATGGAGTTGTTCTCCCATAAGAACCACTCGGCTGATTCTTCTTCAATATGCGCTTCACCAACATGCAGTGTTTCCTTGATTGAATTAGCTCTCACACCAATATTTGGGCCCACAGCCTTTTATTGTGGGCTATCTGAAAACAGCTTTGGCTAGGAAGTTGTCTGAGAATGTGGAGTTGGTGGCATGTGAAACCCGCATGTGGAGCATTGTTTTGTGTGGGATGCTCACCAAGCTTCATTTCAGTCCTAGGCACTCAAAGGGCATTAAGCCTAGAGTGTGAAAACTGAGTTTCCTTGAGAGCTGCTTGGAAGCCTGAAGGTGTGTGAAGTTAGTGAGCCAAATGGAGTTGTTCTCCCACAAGAACCACTCGGCTGATTCTTCTTCAATATGCACTACACCAACGTGCAGTGTTTCCTTGATTGAATTAGCTCTCACACCAATATTTGCGCCTAGAGCCTTTGTATTGAGGAGTTTCTGAAAACGGCTTTGGCGCTGAAGTTGTCTGTGAATGTGGAGTTGGTGGAATGTGAAACCCGCATGTGGAGAATTGGTTTGTATGGGATGCTCACCAAGCTTCATTTCAGTCCTAGGCACTCAAAGGGCATTAAGCCTAGAGTGTGAAAGCTGAGTTTCCTTGAGAGCTACTTGGAAGCCTGATGGTGTGTGAAGTTATGGAACCAAATGGAGTTGTTCTCCTACAAGAACCACTCGGCTGATTCTTCTTCAATATGCGCTTCACCAACATGCAGTGTTTCCTTGATTGAATTAGCTCTCACACCAATATTTGCGCCTAGAGCCTTTGTATTGAGGGCTATCTGAAAACCGCTTTGGCGAGGAAGTTGTCTGTGAATGTGGAGTTGGTGGCATGTGAAACTCGCATGTGGAGCATTGGTTTGTGTGGGATGCTCTACCAGGTTCATTCCTAGATAATGCACTCAAAGGGCATTAAGCCTAGAGTGTGAAAACTGAGTTTCCTTGAGAGCTGCTTGGAAGCCTGATGGTGTGTGAAGCTAGTGAGCCAAATGGAGTTGTTCTCCCACAAGAACCACTCGGCTGATTCTTCTTCAATATGCGCTTCACCAACATGCAGTGTTTCCTTGATTGAATTAGCTCTCACACCAATATTTGCGCCTAGAGCCTTTGTATTGAGGGCTATCTGAAAAAAGCTTTTGCTAGGAAGTTGTCTGTGAATGTGGAGTTGGTGGCATGTGAAACCCGCATGTGAAGCATTGGTTTGTGTGGGAAGCTCACCAAGCTTCATTTCAGTCCTAGGCACTCAAAGGGCATTTAGCCTAGAGTGTGAAAACTGAGTTTCCTTGAGAGGTGCTTGGAAGCCTGATGGTGTGTGAAGTTAGTGAGCCAAATGGAGTTGTTCTCCCACAAGAACCACTCGGCTGATTCTTCTTCAATATGCGCTTCACCAACATGCAGTGTTTCCTTGATTGAATTAGCTCTCACACCAATATTTGGGCCTAGAGCCTTTGTATTGAGGGCTATCTGAAAACAGCGTTGGCGCTGAAGTAGTCTGTGAATGTGCAGTTGGCGGCATGTGAAACCCGCATGTGGAGCATTGGTTTGTGTGGGAAGCTCACCAAGCTTCATTTCAGTCCTAGGCACTCAAAGGGCATGAAGCCTAGAGTGTGAAAACTGAGTTTCCTTGAGAGGTGCTTGCAAGCCTGATGGTGTGTGAAGTTAGTGAGCCAAATGGAGTTGTTCTCCCACAAGAACCACTCGGCTGATTCTTCTTCAATATGCGCTTCACCAACATGCAGTGTTTCCTTGATTTAATTAGCTCTCACACCAATAATTGGGCTTAGAGCCTTTGTATTGAGGGCTATGTGAAAAGGGCTTTGGCGCTGAAGTTTTCTGTGAATGTGGAGTTGGTGGCATGTGAAACCCGCATGTGGAGCATTGGTTTGTGTGGGATGCTCTACCAGGTGCATTCCTAGATAATGCACTCAAAGGGCATTAAGCCTAGATTGTGAAAGCTGAGTTTCCTTGAGAGCTGCTTGGAAGCCTGATGGTGTGTGAAGCTAGTGAGCCAAATGGAGTTGTTCTCCCACAAGAACCACTCGGCTGATTCTTCTTCAATATGCGGTTCACCAACATGCAGTGTTTCCTTGATTGAATTAGCTCTCACACCAATATTTGCGCCTAGAGCCTTTGTATTGAGGGCTATCTGAAAACAGCTTTTGCTAGGAAGTTGTCTGTGAATGTGGAGTTGGTGGCATGTGAAACCCGCATGTGGAGCATTGGTTTGTGTGGGAAGCTCACCAAGCTTCATTTCAGTCCTAGGCACTCAAAGGGCATTAAGCCTAGAGTGTGAAAACTGAGTTTCCTTGAGAGCTGCTTGGAAGCCTGATGGTGTGTGAAGTTAGTGAGCCAAATGGAGTTGTTCTCCCACAAGAACCACTCGTCTGATTCTTCTTCAACATGCGCTTCACCAACATGCAGTGTTTCCTTGATTGAATTAGCTCTCACACCAATATTTGGGCTTAGAGCCTTTGTATTGAGGGCTATCTGAAAAGGGCTTCTGCGCAGAAGTTTTCTGTGAATGTGGAATTGGTGGCATGTGAAACCCGCATGTGGAGCATTGGTTTGTGTGGGATGCTCTACCAAGTTCATTCCTAGATAATGCACTCAAAGGGCATTAAGCCTAGAGTGTGAAAGCTGAGTTTCCTTGAGAGCTGCTTGGAAGCCTGATGGTGTGTGAAGTTAGTGAGCCAAATGGAGTTGTTCTCCCACAAGAACCACTCGGCTGATTCTTCTTCAATATGCGCTTCACCAACATGCAGGGTTTCCTTGATTGAATTAGCTCTCATACCAATATTTGCGCCTAGAGCCTTTGTATTGAGGGCTATCTGAAAACAGCTTTTGCTAGGAAGTTGTCTGTGAATGTGTAGTTGGTGGCATGTGAAACCCGCATGTGGAGCATTGGTTTCTGTGTAATGCTCTACCAGGTTCATTCCTAGATAATGCACTGAAAGGGCATTAAGCCTAGAGTGTGAAAACTGAGTTTCCTTGAGAGCTGCTTGGAAGCCTGAAGGTGTGTGAAGTTAGTGAGCCAAATGGAGTTGTTCTCCCACAAGAACCACTCGGCTGATTCTTCTTCCATATGTGCTTCACCAACATGCAGTGTTTCCTTGATTTAATTAAATCTCACACCAATATTTGGGCCTACAGCCTTTGTATTGAGGGCTATCTGAAAACGGCTTTTTTGCACTGAAGTTGTCTGTGAATGTGGAGTTGGTGGCATGTGAAACCCGCGTGGGGAGCATTGGTCTGTGTGGGATGCTCTAATATGTTCATTCCTAGATAATGCACTCAAAGGGCATTAAGCCTAGAGTGTGACAGCTGAGTTTCCTTGAGAGCTGCTTGGAAGCCTGATGGTGTGTGAAGTTAGTGAGCCAAATGGAGTTGTTCTCCCACAAGAACCACTTGGCTGATTTTTCTTCAATATGCGCTTCACCAACATGCAGTGTTTCCTTGATTGAATTAGCTGTCACACCAATATTTGGGCTTAGAGCCTTTATATTGAGGGCTATCTGAAAACCGCTTTGGCGAGGAAGTTTTCTGTGAATGTGGAGTTGGTGGCATGTGAAACCCGCATGTGGAGCATTGGTTTGTGTGGGATGCTCTACCAAGATCATTCCTAGATAATGCACTCAAAGGGCATTAAGCCTAGAGTGTGAAAGCTGAGTTTCCTTGAGAGCTGCTTGGAAGCCTGATGGTGTGTGAAGTTAGTCAGCCAAATGGAGTTGTTCTCCCACAAGAACCACTCGGCTGATTCTTCTTCAATATGCGCTTCACCAACATGCAGTGTTTCCTTGATTGAATTAGCTCTCACACCAATATTTGGGCCTACAGCCTTTGTATTGAGGTCTATCTGAAAACAGCGTTGGCGTTGCAGTTTTCTATGAATGTGGAGTTGGTGGCATGTGAAACGGGCATGTGGAGCATTGGTTTGTGTGGGATGCTCACCAAGCTTCATTTCAGTCCTAGGCACTCAAAGGGCATTAAGCCTAGAGTGTGAAAACTGAGTTTCCTTGAGATCTGCTTGGAAGCCTGATGGTGTGTGAAATTAGTGAGCCAAATGGAGTTGTTCTCCCACAAGAACCACTCGGCTGATTCTTCTTCAAGATGCGCTTCACCAACATGCAGTGTTTCCTTGATTGAATTAGCTCTCACACCAATATTTGCGCCTAGAGCCTTTGTATGGAGCGCTATCTGAAAAGGGCTTTGGCGTTGCAGGTGTCTGTGAATGTGGAGTTGGTGGTATGTGAAACCCGAATGTGGAGCATTGGTTTATGTGGGATGCTCTACCAAGTTCATTCCTAGATAATGCACTCAAAGGGCATTAAGCCTACACTGTGAAAGCTGAGTTTCCTTGAGAGCTGCTTGGAAGCCTGATGGTGTGTGAAGTTAGTGAGCCAAATGGAGTTGTTCTCCCACAAGAATCACTCGGCTGATTCTTCTTCAATATGCGCTTCACCAACATGCAGTGTTTCCTTCATTGAATTAGCTCTCACACCAATATTTGCGCCTAGAGCCTTTGCATTGAGGGCTATCTGAAAGCGGCTGTGGCTAGAAAGTTTTCTGTGAATGTGGAGTTGGTGGCATGTGAAACCCACATGTGGAGCATTGGTTTGTGTGGGATGCTCTACCAAATTCATCCCTAGATAATGCACTCAAAGGGCATTAAGCCTAGAGTGTGAAAGCTGAGTTTCCTTGACAGCTGCTTGGAAGCCTGATGGTGTGTGAAGTTAGTGAGCCAAATGGAGTTGTTCTCCCACAAGAACCACTCGGTTGATTCTTCTTCAATATGCGCTGCACCACCATGCAGTGTTTCCTTGATTGAATTAGCTCTCACACCTATATTTGCGCCTAGAGCCTTTGCATTGAGGGCTATCCTAAAACCGCTTTGGCTAGGAAGTTGTCTGTGAATGTGGAGTTGGTGGCATGTGAAACCCGCATGTGGAGCATTGGTTTGTGTGGGATACTCACCAAGCTTCATTTCATTCCTAGGCACTCAAAGGACATTAAGCCTAGAGTGTGAAAACTGAGTTTCCTTGAGAGCTGCTTGGAAGCCTGATGGTGTGTGAAGTTAGTGAGCCAAATGGAGTTGTTCTCCCACAAGAACCACTCGGCTGATTCTTCTTCAATATGCGCTTCACCAACATGCAGTGTTTCCTTGATTAAATTAGCTCTCACACTAATATTTGCGCCTAGAGCCTTTGCATTGAGGGCTATCTGAAAACGGCTTTTTGCACTGAAGTTGTCTGTGAATGTGGAGTTGGTGGCATGTGAAACCCGCGTGGGGCATTGGTCTGTGTAGGATGCTCTAATATGTTCATTCCTAGATAATGCACTCAAAGGGCATTAAGCCTAGAGTGTGAAAGCTGAGTTTCCTTGAGAGCTGCTTGGAAGCCTGATGGTGTGTGAAGTTAGTGAGCCAAATGGAGTTGTTCTCCCACAAGAACCACTCGCCTGTTTCTTCTTCAATATGCGCTTCACCAACATGCAGTGTTTCCTTGATTGAATTACCTCTCACACCAATATTTGCGCCTAGAGCCTTTGCATTGAGGGCTATCTGAAAACGGCTTTTTGCACGGAAGTTGTCTGTGAATGTGGAGTTGGTGGCATGTGAAACCCCCGTGGGGCATTGGTCGGTGTGGGATGCTCTAATATGTTCATTCCTAGATAATGCACGCAAAGGGCATTAAGCCTAGAGTGTGAAAGCTGAGTTTCCTTGAGAGCTGCTTGGAAGCCTGATGGTGTGTGAAGTTAGTGAGCCAAATGGAGTTGTTCTCCCACAAGAACCACTCGGCTGATTCTTCTTCAATATGCGCTTCACCAACATGCAGTGTTTCCTTGATTGAATTAGCTCTCACACCAATATTTGAGCCTAGAGCCTTTGTATTAAGGGCTATCTGAAAAGGGCTTTGGCTAGGGAGTTTTCTGTGAATGTGGAGTTGGTGGCATGTGAAACCCGCATTTGGAGCTTGGTTAATGTGGGATACTCTACCAAGTTCATTCCTAGATAATGTACTCCAAGCGCATTAAGCCTAGAGTGTGAAAGCTGAGTTTCCTTGAGAGCTGCTTGGAAGCCTGATGGTATGTGACGTTAGTGAGCCAAATGGAGTTGTTCTCCCACAAGAATCACTCAGCTGATTCTTCTTCAATATGCGCTTCACCAACATGCAGTGTTTCCTTGATTGAATTAGTTCTCACACCAATATTTGCGCCTAGAGCCTTTGTATTGAGGGCTCTCTGAAAACAGCGTTGGCGCTGAAGTTGTCTGTTAATGTGGAGTTGTTGCCATATGAAACCCGCATGTGGAGCATTGGTTTGTGTGGCAAGTTCACCAAGCTTCATTTCAGTCCTAGGCACTCAAAGGGCATTAAGCCTAGAGTGTGAAAACTAGGTTTCTTTGAAAGCTGCTTGGAAGCCTGATGGTGTGTGAAGTTAGTGAGCCAAATGGAGTTGTTCTCCCACAAGAACCACTCGGCTGATTCTTCTTCATTATGCCCTTCACCAACATGCAGTGTTTCCTTGATTGAATTAGCTCTCACACCAATATTTGCGCCTAGAGCCTTTGCATTGAGGGCTATCTGAAAACGGCTTTGGCTAGGAAGTTGTCTGTGAATGTGTAGTTGCTGGCATGTGAAACCCGCATGTGGAGCATTGGTTTGTGTGGGATGCTCACCAAGCTTCATTTCAGTCCTAGGCACTCAAAGGGCATTAAGCATAGAGTGTGAAAACTGAGTTTCCTTGAGAGCTGCTTGGAAGCATGATGGTGTGTGAAGTTAGTGAGCCAAATGGAGTTGTTCTCCCACAAGAACCACTCGGCTGATTCTTCTTCAATATGCGCTTCACCAACATGCAGTGTTTCCTTGATTGAATTAGCTCTCACACCAATATTTGCGCCTAGAGCCTTTGTATTGAGGGCTATCTGAAAAGGGCTTTTGCTAGGGAGTTGTCTGTGAATGTGGAGTTGGTGGCATGTGAAACCCGCATGTGGAGCATTGGTTTGGGTGGGAAGCTCACCAAGCTTCATTTCAGTCCTAGGCACTCAAAGGGCATTAAGCCTAGAGTGTGAAAGCTGAGTTTCCTTGAGAGCTGCTTGGAAGCCTGATGGTGTGTGAAGTTAGTGAGCCAAATGGAGTTGTTCTCCCACAAGAACCACTAGGCTGATTCTTCTTCAATATGCGCTTCACCACCATGCAGTGTTTCCTTGATTGAATCAACTCTCACACCTATATTTGCGCATAGAGCCTTTGCATTGACGGCTATCTGAAAACGGCTTTTTGCACTGAAGTTGTCTGTGAATGTGGAGTTGGTGGCATGTGAAACCCGCGTGGGGCATTGGTCTGTGTGGGATGCTCTACCAGGTTCATTCCTAGATAATGCACTCAAAGGGCATTAAGCCTAGAGTGTGAAAGCTGAGTTTCCTTGAGAGCTGCTTGGAAGCCTGATGGTGTGTGAAGTTAGGGAGCCAAATGGAGTTGTTCTCCGCCAAGAACCACTCGGCTGATTCTTCTTCAATATGCGCTGCACCAACATGCAGTGTTTCCTTGATTGAATTAGCTCTCACACTAATATTTGTGCCTAGAGCCTTTGCATTGAGGGCTATCTGAAAACGGCTTTTTGCACGGAAGTTGTTTGTGAATGTGGAGTTGGTGGCATGTGAAACCCGCGTGGGGCATTGGTCTGTGTGGAACGCTCTAATATGTTCATTCCTAGATAATGCACTCAAAGGGCATTAAGCCTAGAGTGTAAAAGCTGAGTTTCCTTGACAGCTGCTTGGAAGCCTGATGGTGTGTGAAGTTAGTGAGCCAAATGGAGTTGTTCTCCCACAAGAACCACTTGGCTGATTCTTCTTCAATATGCGCTTCACCAACATGCAGTGTTTCCTTGATTGAATTAGCTCTCACACCAATATTTGCGCCTAGAGCCTTTGTATTGAGGGCTATCTGAAAAGGGCTTTGGCTAGGGAGTTGTCTGTGAATGTGGAGTTTGTGGCATGTGAAACCCGCATGTGGAGCATTGGTTTGGGTGGGAAGCTCATCAAGCTTCATTTCAGTCCTAGACACTCAAAGGGCATTAAGCCTAGAGTGTGAAAACTGAGTTTCCTTGAGAGCTGCTTGGAAGCCTGATGGTGTGTGAAGTTAGTGAGCCAAATGGAGTTGTTCTCCCACAAGAACCACTCGGCTGATTCTTCTTCAATATGCGCTTCACCAACATGCAGTGTTTCCTTGATTGAATTAGCTCTCACACTAATATTTGCGCCTAGAGCATTTGCATTGAGGGCTATCTGAAAACGGCTTTTTGCACTGAAGTTGTCTGTGAATGTGGAGTTGGTGGCATGTGAAACCCGCGTGGGGCATTGGCTGTGTAGGATGCTCTAATATGTTCATTCCTAGATAATGCACTCAAAGGGCATTAAGCCTAGAGTGTGAAAGCTGAGTTTCCTTGAGAGCTGCTTGGAAGCCTGATGGTGTGTGAAGTTAGTGAGCCAAATGGAGTTGTTCTCCCACAAGAACCACTCGCCTGTTTCTTCTTCAATATGCGCTTCACCAACATGCAGTGTTTCCTTGATTGAATTAGCTCTCACACTAATATTTGCGCCTAGAGCCTTTGCATTGAGGGCTATCTGAAAACGGCTTTTTGCACGGAAGTTGTCTGTGAATGTGGAGTTGGTGGCATGTGAAACCCCCGTGGGGCATTGGTCGGTGTGGGATGCTCTAATATGTTCATTCCTAGATAATGCACGCAAAGGGCATTAAGCCTAGAGTGTGAAAGCTGAGTTTCCTTGAGAGCTGCTTGGAAGCCTGATGGTGTGTGAAGTTAGTGAGCCAAATGGAGTTGTTCTCCCACAAGAACCACTCGGCTGATTCTTCTTCAATATGCGCTTCACCAACATGCAGTGTTTCCTTGATTGAATTAGCTCTCACACCAATATTTGAGCCTAGAGCCTTTGTATTAAGGGCTATCTGAAAAGGGCTTTGGCTAGGGAGTTTTCTGTGAATGTGGAGTTGGTGGCATGTGAAACCCGCATTTGGAGCTTGGTTAATGTGGGATACTCTACCAAGTTCATTCCTAGATAATGTACTCCAAGCGCATTAAGCCTAGAGTGTGAAAGCTGAGTTTCCTTGAGAGCTGCTTGGAAGCCTGATGGTATGTGACGTTAGTGAGCCAAATGGAGTTGTTCTCCCACAAGAATCACTCAGCTGATTCTTCTTCAATATGCGCTTCACCAACATGCAGTGTTTGCTTGATTGAATTAGTTCTCACACCAATATTTGCGCCTAGAGCCTTTGTATTGAGGGCTCTCTGAAAACAGCGTTGGCGCTGAAATTGTCTGTTAATGTGGAATTGTTGCCATATGAAACCCGCATGTGGAGCATTGGTTTGTGTGGCAAGTTCACCAAGCTTCATTTCAGTCCTAGGCACTCAAAGGGCATTAAGCCTAGAGTGTGAAAACTAGGTTTCTTTGAAAGCTGCTTGGAAGCCTGATGGTGTGTGAAGTTAGTGAGCCAAATGGAGTTGTTCTCCCACAAGAACCACTCGGCTGATTCTTCTTCATTATGCCCTTCACCAACATGCAGTGTTTCCTTGATTGAATTAGCTCTCACACCAATATTTGCGCCTAGAGCCTTTGCATTGAGGGCTATCTGAAAACGGCTTTGGCGCTGAAGTTGTCTGTGAATGTGGAGTTGGTGGCATGTGAAACCCGCATGTGGAGCATTGGTTTGTGTGGGAAGCTCACCAAGCTTCATTTCAGTCCTAGGCACTCAAAGGGCATTAAGCCTAGAGTGTGAAATGTGAGTTTCCTTGAGAGCTGCTTGGAAGCCTGATGGTATGTGAAGTTAGTGAGCCAAATGGAGTTGGTCTCCCACAAGAACCACTCGGCTGATTCTTCTTCAAGATGCGCTTCACCAACATGCAGTGTTTCCTTGATTGAATTAGCTCTCACACCAATATTTGCGCCTAGAGCCTTTGTATTGAGGGCTATCTGAAAACGGCTTTGGCGCTGAAGTTGTCCAGTGTGATGGAATCAAGCGGGTTGAGCACACACACTTAACTAACATGGAGCTCCTCACTCAAGGCGCTCAAAATTCGACACCCAAAGACAAGTTCAGCGACCAAGCCATTTCACGCTGCCATGGAAACCAAGTGATCTGGCAGCACATAGGTCTCAAAGTGGATATGACGCGTAGGGAAGGCAGTGTGGTGGTGAATGGCAACTGCCCGTAGCAGCAGCACAGCTCTTCCAGTGCCAAAACAACTCCATCTGCCTCATGAACCTCACATAGCATCAGCTGTGCTAGCAGCTATCTAGGAAACCCTATTTGGTAACTTCTGGTCCAATGCCCATTGATCCCTGTGTGATGCAATCAAGCAGGTTGAGTACCCACAAAATATAAAGACAGAGCTCCTCACTCAAGGCGCTCAAAACTCCACACCCAAAGACAAGTTCAGCGCCCAAGCCATTTCCCGCTGCCATGGAAACCAAGTGCTCTTTCAGCACATATGCCTGAAAGTGGATATGACAAGTAGAAAAGGCAGTGTGGTGGTGAATGGCAACTGCCCGAAGGAGGAGCACAGCTCTTCCAGTGCCAAAACCACTCTACCTGCCTCATGAAACTCACATACCATCACCAGTGCTGGCAGCGATCAAATAACCCTGTTTGTTCACTTTTGGTCCAATGCCCTTGACCCCAGTGTGATGGAATCAAGCAGGTTGAGCAGCCACACTAAACTAATATTGAGCTCCTCACTCAAGGCGCTTAAAACTCCACAGAAAAAACAAGTTAAGTGCCCAAGGCAGTTCCCGCTGCCATGGAAACCAAGTGTTCTGGCAGCACATAGGCCTCAAACTGGATATGACACCTAGGGAAGACAGTGTGATGGTGAATGGCAACTGCCCGAAGCAGCAGCACAGCTCTTCCAGTGTCAAAATAACTCCACATGCCTTATGAACTTCACATACCATCACCAGTGCTAGCTGCTATCTAGGAAACCCTGTTTGGTCACTTCTGGTCCAATGCCCATTGATTCCAGTGTGATGAAATCAAGCAGGTTGAGCACACACATTAAAATAACATGCAGCTCCGCACTCAAGGCGCTCAAAGCGCCACAGCCAAACACAAGTTCAGCGCCCAAGCCATTACCCGCTGCCATGGAAACCAAGTGCTCTGGCTGCACATATGTCTCAAAGTGGATATGACACCTAGGGAAGGCAGTGTGGTGGTGAATGACAACTGCCCAAAGCAACAGCACATCTCTTCCAGTGCCAAAACAACTCCACCTGCCTCATGAACTTCACATACCATCACCTGTGCTGGCAGCTATCTAAGTAACCCTGTTTGTCCACTTCTGATCAAATGCCCATTGAGCCCAGTGTGATGGAATTAAGCAGGTTGAGCACCCACAAATAACAAAGATGGAGCTTCTCACTTAAGGCGCTTAAAAGTCCACAGAAAAAAAAAGTTAAGTGCCCAGCCAGTTCCCGCTGCCATGGAAACCAAGTGCTCTGGCAGCACATATGTCTCAAACTGGATATGACAGGATGGGAAGCATTGTGGTGGTGAATGGCAACTGCCCAAAGCAGCAGCACATCTCTTCCAGTGCCAAAGTAAGTCCACCTGCCTCATGAACTTCACATATCATCACCAGTGCTGGCAACGATCTAGGAAACCCTGTTTGTCCACATCTGATCCAATGCCCATTGAGCCCAGTGTGATGGAATGAAGCAGGTGGAGCACACACACGAAACTAACATGGAGCTCCTCACTCAAGGCGCTCAAAACTCCACAGCCAAACACAAGTTCAGCGCCCAAGCCACTTCCCGCTGCCATGGAAACCAAGTGCTGTGGCAGCACATATGTCTCAAAGTGGATATGGCACCTTGGGAAGGCAGTGTGGTGGTGAATGGCAACTTCCCAAAGGAGCAGCACAGCTCTTCCAGTTTCAAAACAACTCCACCTGATTCATGAATTTCACATACCATCAGCTGTGCTAGTAGCATTCTAGGAAACCCTGTTTGGTTCCTTCTGGTCCAATGCCCAATGATTCCAGTGTGATGGAATCAAACAGGTTGAGCACGCACACTAAACTAACATGGAGCACCTCACTCAAGGCGCTCAAAGCTCCACAGCCAAAGACAAGTTCAGCGCCCAAGCCAATTCCCGCTGCCATGGAAACCAAGTGCTCTGGCAGCACATATGTCTCAAAGTGGATATGACACCTAGGAAAGGCAGTGTGGTGGTGCATGGCAACTGCCCAAAGCAGCAGCACAGCTCTTCCAGTGCCAAAACAACTCCACCTCGGTCATGAACTTCACATACCATCAGCTGTGCTAGCAGCTATCTAGGAGATCCGTTTGTTCACTTCTGATCCAATGCCCATTGAGCACAGTATGATGGAAACAAGCAGGTGTAGCATCCACAAAAAATAAAGACGGAGCTCCTCACTGAAGGCGCTCAACACTCCACAGCCAAACACAAGTTCAGCGCCCAAGCCAGTTCCCGCTACAATGGAAACCAAGTGCTCTGGCAGCACATATGTCTCAAAGTGGATATGACACCTAGGGAAGGCAGTGTGGTGAGGAAAGGCAACTTCCCAAAGCAGCAGCACAGCTCTTCCACTGCCAAAACAACTCCACCTGCCTCATGAACTGCACATACCATCAGCTGTGCTAGTAGCGTCCTAGGAAACCCTGTTTAGTTCCTTCTGGTCCAACGCCCATTGAGCCCAGTGTGATGGAATCAAGCAGGTGGAGCACCCACAAAATATTAAGACGGAGCTCAGTCAAGGCGCTCAAACATCCACAGCCAAACACAAGTTCAGCACCCAAGCCAGTTCCCGCTGAAATGGAAACCAAGTGCGCAGGCAGCACATATGTCTCAAAGTGGATTTGACACCTAGGGAAGGCAGTGTGGTGGTGAATGGCAATTGCCCGAAGCAGCAGCACAGCTCTTCCAGTGCTAAAACAACTCCACCTGCCTCATGAACTTCATATACCATCAGCTGTCTTAGCAGCTATCTAGGAAACCGTGTTTGGTCATTGCCAGTCCAATGCCCATTGATCCCAGGGTGATGGAATCAAGCAGGTTAAGCACACACACTAAACTAACATGGATCTCCTCAATCCAGGCGCTCAAAACTCCACAGCCAAAACAAGTTAAGAACCCAAGCCATTTCTTCCTGCCATGGAAACCTAGTGCACTGGCACCACATATGTCTCAAAGTGGATATGACACCTAGGGAAGGCAGTGTGGTGGTGAATGGCAATTGCCCGAAGTAGCAGCACAGCTCTTCCACTGCCAAAACAACTCCACCTGCCTCATGAACTTCACATACCATCAGCTGTGCTAGCAGCTATCTAGGAAACCATGCTTGGACATCGCCAGTCCAATGCCGATTTACCCAGTGTGATTATATCAAGCAGGTGGAGCACACACACTAAACTAACATGCAGCTCCTCACTCAAGGCGCTCAAAGCTCCACAGCCAAAGACAAGTTCAGCGCCCAAGCCAGTTCCCGCTGCCATGGAAATCAAGTGCTCTGGCAGCACATATATCTCAAAGTGAATATGACACCTAAGGAAGGCAGTGTGGTGGTGAATAGCAACTGCCCGAAGCAGCAGCACAGCTCTTCCAGTGCCAAAACAACTCCACCTGCCTCAAGAAATTCACATACCATCAGCTGTGCTAGCACCTATCTAGGAAAAACTGTTTACTCACTTCTGGTGCAATGCCCTTTGAGCCCAGTGTGATGGAATCATACAGGTGGTAAACACACACCAAACTAACATGGAGCTCCTCACTCAAGGCGCTCAGAACTCCACAGCCAAACACAATTCAGCGTCCAAGCCAGTTCCCGCCTCCATGGAAACCAAGTGCTCTGACAGCACAAATGTCTCAAAGTGGATATGACACCTAGTGAAGGCAGTTTGGTGCTGAATGGAAACTGCCTGAAGCAGCAGCACAGCTCTTCCAGTGCCAAAACAACTCCACCTGCATCATGAACTTCACATAAAATCAGCTGTGCTAGCAGCTATGTAGGAAACCCTGTTTGTCCACTTCTGGGCCAATGCCCATTTACCCAGTGTGATGGAATCAAGCAGGTGGAGCACCCAAACTAAACTAACATGGAGCTCCTCACTCAGGGTGCTCAAAGCTCCACAACCAAAGACAAGTTCAGCGCCCAAGCCAGTTCCCGCTGCCGTGGAAACCAAGTGCTCTGGCAGCACGTATGTCTCAAAGTGGATATGACACTTTGGGGAGGCAGTGTGGTGGTGAATGGCAATAGCCCGAAGCAGCAGCACAGCTCCTTCAGTGCCAAAACAACTCCCCCTGGTGTAGAACTTCACATACCATCAGCTATGCTAGCTGCTATCTAAGAACCCTGTTTGGTCACTTCTGTTCCAATGCCCTTTGAGCCCAGGGTGATGGAATCAAGCAGGTTGAACACACACACTAAAATACCATGGAGCTCCTCCCTCAAGGCGCTCAAAACTCCACAGCCAAACACAAGTTCAGCGCCCAAGCCAGTTCCCGCTGCCATGGAAACCAAGTGCTCTGGCAGCACATATGTCTCAAAGTGAATATGACACTTAGGGAAGGCAGTGTGGTGGTGAATGGCAACAGCCCGAAGCAGCAGCACAGCTCTTCCAGTGCCAAAACAGCTCCACCTGGCTCATGAAATTCACATACAATCAGCTGTGCTAGAGGCTATCTAGGTAACGCTGTTTGGTCACTTCTGAGCCAATGCCCATTGAGCCCAGTGTGATGGAATCAAGCAGGTTGAGCACCCACAAAATACAAACACGGAGCTCCTCACTCAACGCGCTGAAATCTCCACAGCCAAACACAAGTTCAGCGCCCAAGCCAGTTCCCGCTGCGATGGAAACCAAGTGCTTTGGTATTACATGTCTCTCAAAGTGAATGTGACACCAAGGGAAGGCAGTGTGGTGGTGAATGGAAACTGCCCGAAGCAGCAGCACAGCTCTTACAGTGCCAAAACAACTCCACCTGCCTAATGAAATTCACATACCATCAGCTGGGTTAGCAGCTGTCTAGGAAACCATGTTTTGTCACTTCTGGTCCAATGCCCATTGAGCCCAGTGTGATGGAATCAAGCAGGTTAAGCACATACACTAAACTAACATGGAGCTCCTCACTCAAGAGCTCAAAAGTCCACAGCCAAAGACAAGTTCAGCGCCCAAGCCATTACCCGCTGCCATGGAAACCAAGTGCTCTGGCAGCACATACGTGTGAAACTGGATATGACACCTAGGGAAGGCAGTGTGGTGGTGAATGACAACTGCCCAAAGCAACAGCACATCTCTTCCAGTGCCAAAACAACTCCACCTGCCTCATGAACTTCACATACCATCACCTGTGCTAGCTGCTATCTAGGAAACCCTGTTTGGTCACTTCTGATCCAATGCCCATTGATCCCAGGATGATGGAATCAAGCAGGTTGAGCACACACATTAAAATAACATGCAGCTCCGCACTCAAGGCGCTCAAAACGCCACAGCCATAGACAAGTTAAGTGACCAAGCCAGTTCTCGCTGCCATGGAAACCAAGTTCTCTGGCACCACATATGTCTCAAAGTGGATATGACACCTAGGGAAGGCAGTGTGGTGGTGAATGGCAACTGCCCGAAGCAGCAGCACACTCTTCCAGTGCCAAAACAACTCCAACTGGCTCATGAACTTCACATACCATCATCTGTGCTGGCAGCTATCTAAGTAACCCTGTTTGTCCACTTCTGATCAAATGCCCATTGAGCCCAGTGTGATGGAATTAAGCAGGTTGAGCACCCACAAATAACAAAGATGGAGCTTCTCACTTAAGGCACTTAAAAGTCCACAGAAAAAAAAAGTTAAGTGCCCAGCCAGTTCCCGCTGCCATGGAAACCAAGTGCTCTAACAGCACAAATGTCTCAAAGTGGATATGACACCTAGTGAAGGCAGTTTGGTGCTGAATGGAAACTGCCTGAAGCAGCAGCACAGCTCTTCCAGTGCCAAAAAAACTCCAACTGCATCATGAACTTCACTTAAAATCAGCTGTGCTAGCAGCTATGTAGGAAACCCTGTTTGTCCACTTCTGGGCCAATGTCCATTTACCCAGTGTGATGGAATCAAGCAGGTGGAGCACCCACACTAAACTAACATGGAGCTCCTCACTCAGGGTGCTCAAAGCTCCACAACCAAAGACAAGTTCAGCGCCCAAGCCAGTTCCCGCTGCCGTGGAAACCAAGTGCTCTGGCAGCACGTATGTCTCAAAGTGGATATGACACTTAGGGAAGGCAGTGTGGTGGTGAATGGCAACAGCTCGAAGCAGCAGCACAGCTCTTCCAGTGCCAAAACAACTCCCCCTTGTGTAACTTCACATACCATCAGCTGTGCTAGCTGCTATCTAGGAAACCCTGTTTGGTCCCTTCTGTTCCAATGCCCTTTGAGCCCAGGGAGATGGAATCAAGCAGGTGGAGCACACACACTAAAATACCATGGAGCTCCTCCCTCAAGGCGCTCAAAACTCCATAGCAAAACACAAGTTCAGCGCCCAAGCCAGTTCCTGCTGCCATGGAAACCAAGTGCTGTGGCAGCACATATGTCTCAAAGTGGATATGGCACCTTGGGAAGGCAGTGTGGTGGTGAATGGCAACTTCCCGAAGGAGCAGCACAGCTCTTCCAGTTTCAAAACAACTCCACCTGATTCATGAACTTCACATACCATCAGCTGTGCTAGTAGCATTCTAGGAAACCCTGTTTGGTTCCTTCTAGTCCAATGCCCAATGATTCCAGTGTGATGGAAGCAAACAGGTTGAGCACGCACACTAAACTAACATGGAGCACCTCACTCAAGGCGCTCAAAGCTCCACAGCCAAACACAAGTTCAGCGACCAAGGCAGTTCCCGCTGCCATGGAAACCAAGTGCTCTGGCAGCACATATGTCTCAAAGTGAATATGACACTTAGGGAAGGCAGTGTGGTGGTGAATGGCAACGGCCCGAAGCAGCAGCACAGCTCTTCCAGTGCCAAAACAACTCCCCCAGGTGTAGAACTTCACATACAATCAGCTGTGCTAGAGGCTATCTAGGTAACCCTGTTTGGTCACTTCTGAGCCAATGCCCATTGAGCCCAGTGTGATGGAATCAAGCAGGTTGAGCACACACACTAAACTAACATGGAGCTCCTCCCTCAAGGCGCTCAAAACTCCACAGCCAAACACAAGTACAGCGCCCAATCCATTCCCCGCTGCCATGGAAACCAAGTGCTCTGGCAGCACATATGTTTCAAAATGGATATGACACCTAGGGAAGGCAGTGTGGTGGTGAATGGCAACTGCCCGAAGCAGGGGCACAGCTCTTCCAGTGCCATAAAACTCCAGCTATGCCATGAACTTCACATACCAGCAGCTGTGCTAGCAGCTATCTAGAAAACCCTGTTTGTCCATTCCTGGTCCAATGCCCATTGAGCCCAGTGTAATGGAATCAAGCAGGTGGAGCACACACACTAAACTAACATGAAGGTCCTCAGTCAAAGCGCTCAAAACTCCACAGCCAAAGACAAGTTCAGCGCCCAAGCCGTTTCTGGCTGCCATGGAAACCAAGTGCTCTGGCAGCACATATGTCTGAAAGTGGATATGACACCTAGGGAAGGCAGTGTGGTGGTGAATGGCAACTGCCCAAAGCAGTAGCACTGCTCTTCCAGTGCTAAAACAACTCCACCTGCCTCATGAACTTCATATACAATCAGCTGTGCTAGCAGCTCTCTAGGACACTCTGTTTGGTCACTTCTGGTCCAATGGCTATTGAGCCCATTGTGATGGAATCAAGCAGGTGGAGCACCAACAAAAAAAAAAAAGAAAAAAAAAAAGAAGTAGCTCCTCATTCAATGCGCTCAAAACTCCAGAGCCAAGAACAAGTTCAGTGCCCAAGCCTGTTCCCGCTGCCATGGAAACCAAGTGCTCTAGCAGCACATATGTCTGAAAGTGGATATGACACCTAGGGAAGGCAGTGTGAGGTGAATGGCAACTGCACCAAGCAGTAGCACTGCTCTTCCAGTGCCAAAACCACTCCACCTGGCTCATGAAATGCACATACCATCAGCTGTACTGGAAGCAATCTAAATAACCCTTTTTCTTCACTTCTGGTCCAATGCCCATTGAGCCCAGTGTGATGGAATCAAGCAGGTTGAGCACCCACAAAATACAAACACGGAGCTCCTCACACAACGCGCTGAAATCTCCACAGCCAAACACAAGTTCAGCGCCCAAGCCAGTTCCCGCTGCGATGGAAACCAAGTGCTTTGGTATTACATGTCTCTCAAAGTGAATGTGACACCAAGGGAAGGCAGTGTGGTGGTGAATGGCAACTGCCCGAAGCAGCAGCACAGCTCTTACAGTGCCAAAACAACTCCACCTGACTAATGAAATTCACATACCATCAGCTGGGTTAGCAGCTGTCTAGGAAACCATGTTTTGTCACTTCTGGTCCAATGCCCATTGAGCCCAGTGTGATGGAATCAAGCAGGTTAAGCACACACACTAAACTAACATGGAGCTCCTCACTCAAGGAGCTCAAAAGTCCACAGCCAAAGACAAGTTCAGCGACCAAGCCATTACCCGCTGCCATGGAAACCAAGTGCTCTGGCAGCACATACGTGTGAAAGTGGATATGACACCTAGGGAAGGCAGTGTGGTGGTGAATGACAACTGCCCAAAGCAGCAGCACATCTCTTCCAGTGCAAAAACAACTCCACCTCGGTCATGAACTTCATATACCATCAGCTGTGCTATTAGCTATCTAGGAAACCCTGTTTGTCCACTTCTGGGCCAATGCCCATTGAGCCCAGTGTGATGGAACAAGGCAGGTTGAGCACACACACTAAACTAACATGGAACTTTTCATTCAAGGCGCTCAAAACTCCACAGCCAAACACAAGTTCAGCGCCCAAGCCATTTCCCACTGCCATTGAAACCAAGTGCTCTGGCAGCACATATGTCTCAAAGTGGATATGAAACCTAGGGAAGGCAGTGTGGTGGTGAATGGCAACTGCCCGAAGCAGCAGCACAGCTCTTCCAGTGTCATAAAACTCCAGCTCGGCCTTGAAGTTCACATACCATCAGCTGTGCTAGCAGCGATATAGGAAACCCTGTTTGGTCGCTTCTGGTCCAATATCCATTGAGCCCAGTGTGATGGAATCAAGCAGGTGGAGCACACACACTAAACTAACATGGATCTCCTCAATCAAGGTGCTCAAAACTCCACAGCCAAACACAAGTTCAGCGCCCAAGCCGTTTCTCGTTGCCATTAAAACCTAGTGCTCTGGCAGCACATATGTCTGAAAGTGGATATGACACCTAGGGAAGGCAGTGTGGTGGTGAATGGCAACTGTCCGAAGAAGCAGCACAGCTCTTCCAGTGCCAAAACAACTCAACCAGGCTCACGTATTTCACATACCATCAGCTGTGCTGACAGCTATCTAGAAAACCCTGTTTGGTCACTTCTGATCCAATGCCCATTCAGCCCAGTGTGATGGAACCAGGCAGGTGGAGCACACACACTAAACCAACATGGAACTCCTCACTCAGGGTGCTCAAAACTCCACAGCCAAACACAAGTTCAGCGCCCAAGCCATTTCCTTCTGCCATGGAAACCAAGTGCTATGGCAACACATATGTCTCAAAGTGGATATGACACCTAAGGAAGGCAGTGTGGTGAGGAAAGGCAACTTCCCAAAGCAGCAGCACTGCTCTTCCAGCGCCAAAACAACTCCACCTGGCTCATGAAATTCACATACCATCAGCTGTGCCAGCAGCGATCTAATTAAGCCTGTTTGGTCACTTCTGATCCAATGCCCTTTGAACCCAGTGTGATGAAATCAAGCAGGTGGAGAACAAACACTAAACTGACATGGAGCTCCTCACTCAAGACGCTCAAAACTCCACAGCCAAAGACAACTTCAGCACCCAAGCCAGTTCCCGCTGCCATGGAAACCAAGCGCTCTGGCAGCACATATGTCTGAAAGTGGATATGACACCTAGGGAAGGCAGTGTGATGGTGAATGGCAACTGCCCGAAGCAGCAGCACAGCTCTTCCAGTGCCAAAACAACTCCACCTCGGTCAAGTACTTCACATACAATCAGCTGTGCTGACAGCTATCTAGGAAACCCTTTTTGGTCACTTTTGGTCCAATGCCCATTGAGCCCAGTGTGATGGAATCAAACAGGTGGAGCACACACAAAACTAACATGGAGGGCCCGGCGGCGTGGCCTAGCGGATAAAGTCCTCGCCTTGAAGTCCCCGGGATCCCATATGGGCGCCGGTTCTAATCCCGGCAGCTCCACTTCCCATCCAGCTCTTTGATTGTGGCCTGGGAAAGCAGGAGAGGACGGACCAAGGCTTTGGGACCCTGCACCCCCGTGGGGATCCGGAAGAGGTTTCAGGTTCCCGGCATCTTATTGGCGCGTACCGCCCGTTGTGGCTCACTTGGGGAGTGAAACTTCGGATGGAAGATCTTCCTCTCTATCTCTCCTCCTCTCTGTATATCCGGCTTTCCAATAACAATAAAATCTTTAAAACAAACAAACAAACAAAAAAAAACTAACATGGAGCTTCTCAATCAAGGCGCTCAAAACTCCACAGCCAAAGACAAGTTCAGCGACCAAGCCATTTCCCGCTGCTATATTATCCTAGTGCTCTGGCAGCACATATGTCTTAAAGTGGATATGACACCTAGGGAAGGCAGTGTGGTGGTGAATGGCAACTGCCCAGAGCAGCAGCACAGCTCTTAGAGTGCCAAAACAACTCCACCTGCCTCATGAACTTCACATACCATCAGCTGTGCTGGCAGCTATCTAGGAAAACCTGTTTGGTCACCTCTGGTCCAATTGCCATTGGGCCCAGTGAGATGGAATCAAGCAGGTTGAGCACACACACTAAACTAACATGGAGCTCCTCACTTAAGGCGCTCAAAACTCCATAGCCAAACACAAGTTCAGCGCCCAAGCCAGTTCCCGCTGCCATGGAAACCAAGTGCTCTGGCAGCACATATGTGTGAAAGTGGATATGACAGCTAGGGAAGGCAGTGTGGTGGTGAATGGCAACTGCCCGAAGCGGCAGCACAGCTCTTCCAGTGTCATAAAACTCCAGCTCGGCCTTGAACTTCACATACCATCAGCTGTGCTAGCAGCTATCTAGGAACCCCTGTTTATTCATCGCCACTCCAATCCCAATTGAGCCCAGTGTGATGAAATCAAGAAGGTGGAGTACACACACTAAACTAACATGCAGCTCCTCACTCAAGGCGCTCAAAGCTCCACAGCCAAAGACAAGTTCATTGCCCAAGCCATTTCCCGCTGCCATGGAAACCAAGTGCTCCGGCACCACATATGTCTGAAAGGGGATATGACTCCTAGTGAAGGCAGTGTGGTGTTGAATGGCAACTGCCCGAAGGAGCATCACACTCTTCCAGTGCCAAAAAAACTCCACATGCCTCATGAACTTCACATACCATCAGCTGTGCTGGCAGCTATCTAAGTAACCCTGTTTGTCCACTTCTGATCAGATGCCCATTGAGCCCAGTGTGATGGAATTAAGCAGGTTGAGCACCCACAAAAAACAAAGATGGAGCTTCTCACTTAAGGCGCTTAAAACTCCACAGAAAAAACAAGTTAAATGCCCCAGCCATTTCCCGCTGCCATGGAAACCAAGTGCTCTGGCAGCACATATTTCTCAAAGTGGATATCGTACCTTGGGAAGGCAGTGTGGTTGTGAATGGCAACTGCCCGAAGCAGCAGCACAGCTTTTCCAATGGCAAAACAACTCCACCTGGCTCATGATCTTCACATACCATCAGCTGTGCTAGCAGCAATCTAGGAAACCCTGTTGGTCACTTCTGATCCAATGCCCTTTGAGCCCAGGGTGATGGAATCAAGCAGGTTGAGTGCACACACTAAACTAACATTCAGCTCCTCACTCAAGGTGCTCAAAACTCCACAGCCAAAGACAAGTTCAACGCCCAAGTCATTACCCGCTGCCATGGAATCCAAGTGCTCTGGCAGCACATATGTCTCAAAGAGGATATGGCACCTAGGGAAGGCAGTGTGGTCGTGAACGGCAACTGCCCAAAGCAGCAGCACAGCTCTTCCAGTGCCAAAACAACTCCATCTGCCTCATGAACTTCACATACCATCAGCTGTGCTAGCAGCTATCTAGGAACCCTGTTTGGTCACTTCTGGTGCAATCCCCTTTGAGTCCAGTGTGATGGAATCATACAGGTGGTAAACACACACCAAACTAACATGGAGCTCCTCACTCAAGGAGCTCAAAACTCCACAGCCAAACACAAGTTCAGCGACCAAGCCAGTTAACGTTTCCATGGAAACCTAGTGCTCTGGCAGCACATATGTCTCAAAGTGGATATGATACCTAGCAAAGGCTGTGTGGTGGTGAATGGCAACTACCCGAAGCAGCAGCACAGCTCTTCCAGTGCCAAAACAACTCCACCTGCCTCATAAACTTCACATACCATCAGCTGTGCTAGCAGCTATCTAGGAAACTCTGTTCGTTCATCGCCACTCCAATGCCCATTGAATCCAGTGAGATCAAATCAAGCAGTTTGAGCACATACAAAATACACAGACGGAGCTCCTCACTGAAGGCGCTCAAAACTCCACAGCCAAACACAAGTTCAGCGCCCAAGCCATTTCCCGCTGCCATGGAAACCAACTGCTCTGACAGCACATATGTCTAAAAGTGGATATGACACCTAGGGAAGGCAGTGTGGTGCTGAATGGAAACTGCCTGAAGCAGCAGCACTTCTCTTCCAGTGCCAAAACAACTCCACCTGCATCATGAACTTCACATAAAATCAGCTGTGCTAACAGCTATCTAGGAAACCCTGTTTATTCATCGCCACTCCAATGCCCATTGAGCCCAGTGTGATGGAATCAAGCAGGTTGAGCACACACACTAAACTAACATGGAGCTCCTCCCTCAAGGCGCTCAAAACTCCACAGCCAAACACAAGTTCAGCGACCAAGCCGTTTCTGGGTGCCATGGAAACCAAGTGCTCTGGCAGCACATATGTCTGAAAGTGGATATGACACCTAGGGAAGGCAGTGTGGTGGTGAATGGCAACTGCCCGAAGCAGCAGCACTGCTCTTCCAGTGCTAAAACAACTCCACCTGCCTCATGAACTTCATATACCATCAGCTGTGCTAGCAGCTCTCTAGGACACTCTGTTTGGTCACTTCTGGTCCAATGCCTATTGAGCCCATTGTGATGGAATCAAGCAGGTGGAGCACCAACAAAAAAAAAAAAAAAAAAAAAAAAAAAAAGAAGGAGCTCCTCATTCAAAGCGCTCAAAACTCCACAGCCAAACACAAGTTCAGTGCCCAAGCCAGTTCCCGCTGCCATGGAAACCAAGTGCTCTAGCAGCACATATGTCTGAAAGTGGATATGACACCTAGGGAAGGCAGTGTGAGGTGAATGGCAACTGCACAAAGCAGCAGCACTGCTCTTCCAGTGCCAAAACAACTCCACCTGGCTCATGAAATTCACATACCATCAGCTGTACTGGCAGCGATCTAAATAACCCTTTTGATTCACTTCTGGTCCAATGCCCATTGAGCCCAGTGTGATGGAATCAAGCAGGTTGAGCACCCACAAAATACAAACACGGAGTTCCTCACTCAACGCGCTGAAATCTCCACAGCCAAACACAAGTTCAGCGCCCAAGCCAGTTCCCGCTGCGATGGAAACCAAGTGCTCTGGTATTACATGTCTCTCAAAGTGAATGTGACACCTAGGGAAGGCAGTGTGGTGGTGAATGGCAACTGCCCGAAGCAGCAGCACAGCTTTTCCAGTTTCAAAACAACTCCACCTGCCTAATGAAATTCACATACCATCAGCTGGGTTAGCAGCTGTCTAGGAAACCCTGTTTGGTCACTTCTGGTCCAATGCCCATTGAGCCCAGTGTGATGGAATCAAGCAGGTTAAGCACACACACTAAACTAACATGGAGCTCCTCACTCAAGGAGCTCAAAAGTCCACAGCGAAAGACAAGTTCAGCGCCCAAGCCATTACCCGCTGCCATGGAAACCAAGTGCTCTGGCAGCACAAATGTCTCAAAGTGAATATGACACTTAGGGAAGGCAGTGTGGTGGTGAATGGCAACTGCCCGAAGCAGCAGCACAGCTCTTCCAGTGCCAAAACAACTCCACCTGCCTCATGAACTTGACATACCATGAGCTGTGCTAGCAGCTTTCTAGGAAACCCTGCTTGATCACTTCCAGTCCAATGCATATTGAGCCCAGTGTGATGGAATCAAGCAGGTTGAGCACACACACTAAACTAACATGGAGCTCCTCACTCAAGGCGCTCAAAACTCCACAGCCAAAGACAAGTTCAGCACGCAAGCTGTTTCTCCCTGCCATGGAAACCAAGTGCTCTGGCAGCACATATGTCTCAAAGTGGATATGACACCTAGGGAAGGCAGTGTGGTGGTGAATGACAACTGCCCAAAGCAGCAGCACAGCTCTTCCAGTGCCAAAACAACTCCACCTGCCTCATGAACTTCACATACCATCAGCTGTGCTAGCTGCTATCTAGGAAACCCTGTTTGGTCACTTCTGATCCAATGCCCATTGAGCCCATGGTGATGGAATCAAGCAACAGCACAACTCTTCCTGTGCCAAAACAACTCCACCTGGCTCAGGAACTTAACATACCATCAGCTGTGCTAGCAGCTATCAAGGAAACCCTGTTTGCTTCCTTCTAGTCCAATGCCCATTGAGCCCATTGTGATGGAATCAAGCAGGTTAAGCACACGCACTAAACTAATATGAGGATCCTCAGTCAAAGTGCTCAAAACTCCACAGCCAAACACAAGTTCAGCGACAAAGCCGTTTCTGGCTGCCATGGAAACCAAGTGCTCTGGCAGCACATATGTCTCAAAGTGGATATGACACCTAGGGAAGGCAGTGTGGTGGTGAATGACAACTGCCCAAAGCAGCAGCACAGCTCTTCCAGTGCCAAAACAACTCCACCTGCCTCATGAACTTCACATACCATCAGCTGTGCTAGCAGCTCTCCAGGACACTCTGTTTGGTCACTTCTGGTCCAATGCCCATTGAGCCCATTGTGATGGAATCAAGCAGGTGGAGTACCCACAAAAAAAAAAAAAAAGAAGGAGCTCCTCATTCAAAGCGCTCAAAACTCCACAGCCAAACACAAGTTCAGCGCCCAAGCCAGTCCCGCTGCCATGGAAACCAAGTGTTCTAGCAGCACATATGTCTGAAAGTGGATATGACACCTAGGGAAGGCAGTGTGAGGTGAATGGCAACTGCACCAAGCAGTAGCACTGCTCTTCCAGTGCCAAAACCACTCCACCTGGCTCATGAAATTCACATACCATCAGCTGTACTGGCAGCGATCTAAATAACCCTTTTTGCTCACTTCTGGTCCAATGCCCATTGAGCCCAGTGTGATGGAATCAAGCAGGTGGAGCACCCACAAAAAACAAAGTCAGAGCTCCTCACTCAAGGCGCTCAAAACTCCACTGCCCGAAGCAACAGCACAACTCTTCCAGTGCCAAAACAACTCCACCTCGGTCAAGAACTTCACATACCATCGGCTGTTCTGACAGGTATCTAGGAAACCCTGTTTGGTCACTTTTGGTCCAATGCCCATTGAGCCCAGTGTGATGGAATCAAACAGGTGGAGCACACACAAAAACTAACATGGAGGGCCCGGCGGCGTGGTCTAGCGGCTAAAGTCCTCGCCTTGAAGGCCCCGGGATCCCATATGGGCGCCTGTTCTAATCCTGGCAGCTCCACTTCCAATCCAGCTCTTTGCTTGTGGCCTGGGAAAGCAGGAGAGGACGGCCCAAGGCTTTGGGACCCTGCAGCCCTCGTGGGGATCCGGAAGAGGAACCAGGTTCCCGGCATCTTATTGGCGCGTACCGCCCGTTGCGGCTCACTTGGAAAGTGAAACTTCGGATGGAAGATGTTCCTCTCTGTCTCTCCTCATCTCTGTATATCCGGCTTTCCAATAACAATAAAATCTTTAAAACAAACAAACAAACAAAAAAAACTAACATGGAGCTTCTCACTCAAGGCGCTCAAAACTCCACAGCCAAAGACAAATTCAGCGACCAAGCCATTTCCCTCTGCCATGGTAACCAAGTGCTCTGGCAGCACATATGTCTCAAAGTGGATATGACACCTAGGGAAGGCAGTGTGGTGGTGAATGGCAACTGCCCAAAGCAGCAGCACACCTCTTCCAGTGCCAAAACAACTCCACCTGCCTCAGGAACTTCACATACCATGAGCTGTGCTGACAGCTATCTAGGAAACCCTGTTGGTCACTTCTGATCCAATGCCCATTGAGCCAAGTGTGATGGCACCAGGCAGGTTGAGCACACACACTAAACTGACATGGAACTCCTCACTCAAGGCGCTCAAAACTCCACAGCCAGACACAAGTTCAGCGACCAAGCCAATTCTCGTTGCCATGGAAACCAAGTGCTCTGGCAGCACATATGTCTGAAAGTGGATATGACACCTAGGGAAGGCAGTGTGGTGGTGAATGGCAACTGCCCGAAGCAGCAGCACTGCTCTTCCAATGCTAAAACAACTCCACCTGCCTCATGAACTTCGTATACCATCAGCTGTGCTAGCAGCTCTCTAGGACACTCTGTTTGGTCACTTCTGGTCCAATGCCTATTGAGCCCATTGTGATGGAATCAAGCAGGTGGAGCACCAACAAAAAAAAAAACAAAAAAAAAAAGAAGGAGCTCCTCATTCAAAGCGCTCAAAACTCCACAGCCAAACACAAGTTCAGTGCCCAAGCCATTTCCCGCTGCCATGGAAACCAAGTGCTCTAGCAGCACATATGTCTGAAAGTGGATATGACACCTAGGGAAGGCAGTGTGAGGTGAATGGCAACTGCACAAAGCAGCATCACTGCTCTTCCAGTGCCAAAACAACTCCACCTGGCTCATGAAATTCACATACCATCAGCTGTACTGGCAGCGATCTAAATAACCCTTTTGATTCACTTCTGGTCCAATGCCCATTGAGCCCAGTGTGATGGAATCAAGCAGGTTGAGCACCCACAAAATACAAACACGGAGCTCCTCACTCAACGCGCTGAAATCTCCACAGCCAAACACAAGTTCAGCGCCCAAGCCAGTTCCCGCTGCGATGGAAACCAAGTGCTCTGATATTACATGTCTCTCAAAGTGAATGTGACACCAAGGGAAGGCAGTGTGGTGGTGAATGGCAACTGCCCGAAGCAGCAGCACAGCTTTTCCAGTTTCAAAACAACTCCACCTGCCTAATGAAATTCACATACCATCAGCTGGGTTAGCAGCTGTCTAGGAAACCCTGTTTGGTCACTTCTGGTCCAATGCCCATTGAGCCCAGTGTGATGGAATCAAGCAGGTTAAGCACACACACTAAACTAACATGGAGCTCCTCACTCAAGGAGCTCAAAAGTCCACAGCCAAAGACAAGTTCAGCGCCCAAGCCATTACCCGCTGCCATGGAAACCAAGTGCTCTGGCAGCACATATGTCTCAAAGTGAATATGACACTTAGGGAAGGCAGTGTGGTGGTGAATGGCAACTGCCCGAAGCAGCAGCACAGCTCTTCCAGTGCCAAAACAACTCCACCTGCCTCATGAACTTGACATACCATGAGCTGTGCTAGCAGCTTTCTAGGAAACCCTGTTTGGTCACTTCCAGTCCAATGCATATTGAGCCCAGTGTGATGGAATCAAGCAGGTTGAGCACACACACTAAACTAACATGGAGCTCCTCACTCAAGGCGCTCAAAACTCCACAGCCAAAGACAAGTTCAGCACGCAAGCTGTTTCTCGCTGCCATGGAAACCAAGTGCTCTGGCAGCACATATGTCTCAAAGTGGATATGACACCTAGGGAAGGCAGTGTGGTGGTGAATGACAACTGCCCAAAGCAGCAGCACAGCTCTTCCAGTGCCAAAACAACTCCACCTGCCTCATGAACTTCACATACCATCAGCTGTGCTAGCTGCTATCTAGGAAACCCTGTTTCGTCACTTCTGATCCAATGCGCATTGAGCCCAGGGTGATGGAATCAAGCAGGTTGAGCACACACACTAAAATAACATGGAGCTCCTCATTCAAGGCGCTCAAAACTCCACAGCCAAACACAAGTTCAGTTCCCAAGCCATTTCCCGCTGCCATGGAAACCAAGTGCTCTGGCAGAACATATGTCTCAAAGTGGATATGACACCTAGGTAAGGCAGTGTGGTGGTGAATGGCAACTGCCCGAAGCAACAGCACAACTCTTCCTGTGCCAAAACAACTCCACCTGGCTCAGGAACTTAACATACCATCAGCTGTGCTAGCAGTTATCAAGGAAACCCTGTTTGCTTCCTTCTAGTCCAATGCCCATTGAGCCCATTGTGATGGAATCAAGCAGGTTAAGCACACGCACTAAACTAATATGAGGATCCTCAGTCAAAGCGCTCAAAACTCCACAGCCAAACACAAGTTCAGCGACCAAGCCGTTTCTGGCTGCCATGGAAACCAAGTGCTCTGGCAGCACATATGTCTGAAAGTGGATATGACACCTAGGGAAGGCAGTGTGGTGGTGAATGGCAACTGCCCGAAGCAGCAGCACTGCTCTTCCAGTGCTAAAACAACTCCACCTGCCTCATGAACTTCATATACCATCAGCTGTGCTAGCAGCTCTCTAGGACACTCTGTTTGGTCACTTCTGGTCCAATGCCTATTGAGCCCATTGTGAGGGAATCAAGCAGGTGCAGTACCCACAAAAAAAAAAAAAAAAAAAAAAAAGAAGGAGCTCCTCATTCAAAGCGCTCAAAACTCCACAGCCAAACACAAATTCAGTGCCCAAGCCAGTTCCCGGTGCCATGGAAACCAAGTGCTCTAGCAGCACATATGTCTGAAAGTGGATATGACACCTAGGGAAGGCAGTGTGAGGTGAATGGCAACTGCACAAAGCAGCAGCACTGCTCTTCCAGTGCCAAAACAACTCCACCTGGCCTCATGAAATTCACATACCAATAGCTGTACTGGCAGCGATCTAAATAACCCTTTTGATTCACTTCTGGTCCAATGCCCATTGAGCCCAGGGTGATGGAATCAAACAGGTTGAGCACCCAAAAAAACAAAGACGGAGCTCCTCACTAAAGACGCTTAAAACTCCACAGCCAGACAAAAGTTCAGTGCCCAAGCCAGTTCCCGCTGCCATGGAAACCAACATGGATCTCCTCACCCAAGGCGTTCAAAACTCGCCAGCCAAACTCAAATTCAGCGCCCAAGCCGTTTCCCGCTGCCATGTAAACCAAGTGTTCTGGCAGCACATATGTCTCAAGGTGGATGTAACACCTAGGGAAGGCAGTGTGGTAGTGAATGGTAACTGCCCGAAGCAACAGCACAACTCTTCCAGTGCCAAAACAGCTCCACCTCGGTCAAGAACTTCACATACCATCAGCTGTGCTAACAGCTATCTAGGAAACGCTGTTTGGTCACTTCTGGTGCAATGCCCATTGAACCCAGGGTGATGGAATCAAGCAAGTGGAACACACACACTAAACTAACATGGAGCTCCTCACTCAAGGTGCTCAAAACTCCACAGCCAAACACAAGTTCAGCGCCCAAACCAAAACCCTCTGCCATGGAAACCAAGTGCTCTGGCAGCACATATGTGTGAAAGTGGATATGACACCTACGGAAGGCAGTGTGGTGGTGAATGGCAACTGCCCGAAGCGGCAGCACAGCTCTTCCAGTGTCATAAAACTCCAGCTCGGCCATGAACTTCACATACCATCAGCTGTGCTAGCAGCTATCTAGGAACCCCTGTTTATTCACCGCCACTCCAATGCCCATTGAGCCCAGTGTGATGGAATCAAGCAGGTGGAGCACACACACTAAACTAACATGGAGCTCCTCACTCAAGGCGCTCAAAACTGCACAGCCAAAGACAAGTTCAGCGCCCAAGCCATTTCCTCTGGCATGGAAACCAAGTGCTCTGGAAGCACATACGTCTGAAAGTGGATATGACACCAAGGGAAGGCAGTGTGGTGGTGAATGGCAACTGCCCGAAGGAGCAGCACAGCTTTTCCAGTGCCAAAACAACTCCACCTGCCTCAGGAACTTCACATACCATCAGCAGTGCTAGCAGCTATCTAGAAACCCTGTTTGGTCACTTCTATTCCAATGCCCATTGAGCCCAGGGTGATGGAATCAAGCAGGTTGAGCACACATACTAAACTAACATGGATCTCCTCACTCAAGGCGCTCAAAACTCCACAGCCAAAGACAAGTTCAGCGCCCAAGCCATTTCCCTCTGCCATGGAAACCAAGTGCTCTGGCAGCACATATGTCTGAAAGTGGATATGACACCTAGGGAAGGCAGTGTGATGGTGAATGGCAAATACCCAAAGCAGCAGCACAGCTCTTCCAGTGCCAAAACAACTCCACCTGCCTCATGAACTTCACATACCATCAGCTGTGCTAGCAGCGATCTTGGAAACCCTGTTTGATCACTTCTGATCCAATGCCCGTTGAGCCCAGTGTGATGGAATCAAGCAGGTGGAGCACACACACTAAACTAACATGGATCTCCTCACCCAAGGCGCTCAAAACTCGCCAGCCAAACACAAATTCAGCGCACAAGCCATTTCCCGCTGCCATGGAAACCAAGTGCTCTGGCAGCACATATGTGTGAAAGTGGATATGACACCTAGGGAAGGCAGTGTGATGGTGAATGGCAACTGCCCGAAGCAGCAGCACAGCTCTTCCAGTGTCATAAAACTCCAGCTCAGCCTTGAAGTTCACATACCATCAGCTGTGCTAGCAGCTATCTAGGAAACCCTATTTGGTCACTTTTGGTCCAATGCCCATTGAGCCCAGTGTGACGGAATCAAACAGGTGGAGCACACACAAAAACTAACATGGAGGGCCCGGAAGCGTGGCCTAACGGCTAAAGTCCTCGCCTTGAAGGCCCCGGGATCCCATATGGGCGCCTGTTCTAATCCTGGCAGCTCCACTTCGAATCCAGCTCCCTGCTTGTGGCCTGGGAAAGCAGGAGAGGATGGCCCAAGGCTTTGGGACCCTGCACCCGCGTGGGAGACCCGGAAGAGGTTCCAGGTTCCCGTCAGCTTATTGGCGCATACCGCCCGTTGCGGCTCACTTGGGGAGTGAAACTTCGGATGGAAGATCTTCCTCTCTGTCTCTCCTCCTCTCTGTATATTTGGCTTTCCAATAACAAGAAAATCTTTAAAAAAAAAAAAAATTAACATGGAGCGCCTCACTCAAGGCGGTGAAAACTCCACAACCAAAGACAAGTTCAGTGACCAAGCCAGTTCCCGCTGCCATGGAAACCAAGTGCTCTGGCAACACATATGTCTGAAAGTGGATATGACACCTTAGGAAGGCAGTGTGATGGTGAATGGCAACTGCCCGAAGCAGCAGCACAGCTCTTCCAGTGCCAAAACAACTCCACCTGCCTCATGAACTTCACATACCATCAGCTGTGCCAGCAGCTATCTAGGAAACCCTGTTTGGTCACTTCCAATCCAATGCGCATTGAGCCCAGTGTGATGGAAACAAGCAGGTGTAGCATCCACAAAAAACAAAGACGGAGCTTCTCACTCAAGACGCTGAAAACTCCACAGCCAAAGACAAGTTCAGCGCACAAGCCAGTTCCCGCTGCCATGGAAACCAAGTGCTCTGACAGCACATATGTCTCAAAGTGGATATGACACCTAGGGAAGGCAGTGTGGTGGTGAATGGCAACTGCCCGAAGCAGCAGCACAGCTCTTCCAGTTTCAAAACAACTCCACCTGCCTCATGAACTTCACATACCATCAGCTGTGCTGGCAGCTCTCTAGGAAACCCTGTTTGGTCACTTCTGGTCCAATGGCCATTGAGAACAGTGTGATGGAATGAAGCAGGTTAGGAACACACACTAAACTAACATGCAGCTCCTCACTCAAGGCTCAAAAAGCTCCATAACCAAATACAAGTTCAGCGCTCAAGCCAGTTCCCGCTGCAATGGAAACCAAATACTCTGGCAGCACATATGTGTCAAAGTCGATATGGCACCTGGCTCAGGAACTTCACATACCATCAGCTGTTTTAGCAGCTATCTAGGAAACCCTGTTTGATCAATTCTGATCCAATGCCCATTGAGCACAGTGTAATGGAATCAAACAGGTGGAGCACACACACTAAACTAACATGGAGCTCCTCATTCAAGGCGCTCAAAACTCCACAGCCAAAGACAAATTCAGCGACCAAGCCATTTCCCTCTGCCATGGTAACCAAGTGCTCTGGCAGCACATATGTCTCAAAGTGGATATGACACCTAGGGAAGGCAGTGTGGTGGTGAATGGCAACTGCCCAAAGCAGCAGCACAGCTCTTCCAGTGCTAAAACAACTCCACCTGCCTCATGAACTTCACATACAATGAGCTGTGCTGACAGCTATCTAGGAAACCCTGTTGGTCACTTCTGATCCAATGCCCATTGAGCCCAGTGTGATGGCACCAGGCAGGTTGAGCACACACACTAAACTGACATGGAACTCCTCACTCAAGGCGCTCAAAACTCCACAGCCAGACACAAGTTCAGCGCCCAAGCCATTTCCCGTTGCCATGGAAACCAAGTGCTCTGGCAGCACATATGTCTGAAAGTGGATATGACACCTAGGGAAGGCAGTGTGGTGGTGAATGGCAACTGCCCGAAGCAGCAGCACTGCTCTTCCAGTGCTAAAACAACTCCACCTGCCTCATGAACTTCGTATACCATCAGCTGTGCTAGCAGCTCTCTAGGACACTCTGTTTGGTCACTTCTGGTCCAATGCCTATTGAGCCCATTGTGATGGAATCAAGCAGGTGGAGCACCAACAAAAAAAAAAAAAAAAAAAAAAAAAGAAGGAGCTCCTCATTCAAAGCGCTCAAAACTCCACAGCCAAACACATGTTCAGTGCCCAAGCCATTTCCCGCTGCCATGGAAACCAAGTGCTCTAGCAGCACATATGTCTGAAAGTGGATATGACACCTAGGGAAGGCAGTGTGAGGTGAATGGCAACTGCACAAAGCAGCAGCACTGCTCTTCCAGTGCCAAAACAACTCCACCTGGCTCATGAAATTCACATACCATCAGCTGTACTGGCAGCGATCTAAATAACCCTTTTGATTCACTTCTGGTCCAATGCCCATTGAGCCCAGTGTGATGGAATCAAGCAGGTTGAGCACCCACAAAATACAAACACGGAGCTCCTCACTCAACGCGCTGAAATCTCCATAGCCAAACACAAGTTCAGCGCCCAAGCCAGTTCCCGCTGCGATGGAAACCAAGTGCTCTGGTATTACATGTCTCTCAAAGTGAATGTGACACCAAGGGAAGGCAGTGTGGTGGTGAATGGCAACTGCCCGAAGCAGCAGCACAGCTTTTCCAGTTTCAAAACAACTCCACCTGCCTAATGAAATTCACATACCATCAGCTGGGTTAGCAGCTGTCTAGGAAACCCTGTTTGGTCACTTCTGGTCCAATGCCCATTGAGCCCAGTGTGATGGAATCAAGCAGGTTAAGCACACACACTAAACTAACATGGAGCTCCTCACTCAAGGAGCTCAAAAGTCCACAGCCAAAGACAAGTTCAGCGCCCAAGCCATTACCCGCTGCCATGGAAACCAAGTGCTCTGGCAGCACATATGTCTCAAAGTGGATACGACACCTGGAAAAGGCAGTGTGGTGGTGAATGGCAACTGCCCGAAGCAGCAGCACAGCTCTTCCAGTGCCAAAACAACTCCACCTGCCTCATGAACTTGACATACCATGAGCTGTGCTAGCAGCTTTCTAGGAAACCCTGCTTGATCACTTCCATTCCAATGCATATTGAGCCCAGTGTGATGGAATCAAGCAGGTTGAGCACACACACTAAACTAAAATGGAGCTCCTCACTCAAGGCGCTCAAAACTCCACAGCCAAAGACAAGTTCAGCACGCAAGCTGTTTCTCCCTGCCATGGAAACCAAGTGCTCTGGCAGCACATATGTCTCAAAGTGGATATGACACCTAGGGAAGGCAGTGTGCTGGTGAATGACAACTGCCCAAAGCAGCAGCACAGCTCTTCCAGTGCCAAAACAACTCCACCTGCCTCATGAACTTCACATACCATCAGCTGTGCTAGCAGCTATCTAGGAAACCCTGTTTGGTCACTTCTGATCCAATTCGCATTGAGCCCAGGGTGATGGAATCAAGCAGGTTGAGCACACACACTAAAATAACATGGAGCTCCTCATTCAAGGCGCTCAAAACTCCACAGCCAAACACAAGTTCAGCGCCCAAGCCATTTCCCGCTGCCATGGAAACCAAGTGCTCTGGCAGCACATATGTCTCAAAGTGGATATGACACCTAGGTAAGGCAGTGTGGTGGTGAATGGCAACTGCCCGAAGCAACAGCACAACTCTTCCTGTGCCAAAACAACTCCACCTGGCTCAGGAACTTAACATACCATCAGCTGTGCTAGCAGTTATCAAGGAAACCCTGTTTGCTTCCTTCTAGTCCAATGCCCATTGAGCCCATTGTGATGGAATCAAGCAGGTTAAGCACACGCACTAAACTAATATGAGGATCCTCAGTCAAAGCGCTCAAAACTCCACAGCCAAACACAAGTTCAGCGACCAAGCCGTTTCTGGCTGCCATGGAAACCAAGTGCTCTGGCAGCACATATGTCTGAAAGTGGATATGACACCTAGGGAAGGCAGTGTGGTGGTGAATGGCAACTGCCCGAAGCAGCAGCACTGCTCTTCCAGTGCTAAAACAACTCCACCTGCCTCATGAACTTCATATACCATCAGCTGTGCTAGCAGCTCTCTAGGACACTCTGTTTGGTCACTTCTGATCCAATGCCTATTGAGCCCATTGTGATGGAATCAAGCAGGTGGAGTACCCACAAAAAAAAAAAAAAAAAAAGAAGGAGCTCCTCATTCAAAGCGCTCAAAACTCCACAGCCAAACACAAATTCAGTGCCCAAGCCAGTTCCCGGTGCCATGGAAAGCAAGTGCTCTAGCAGCACATATGTCTGAAAGTGGATATGACACCTAGGGAAGGCAGTGTGAGGTGAATGGCAACTGCACAAAGCAGCAGCACTGCTCTTCCAGTGCCAAAACAACTCCACCTGGCCTCATGAAATTCACATACCATCAGCTGTACTGGCAGCGATCTCAATAACCCTTTTGATTCACTTCTGGTCCAATGCCCATTGAGCCCAGGGTGATGGAATCAAGCAGGTTGAGCACCCAAAAAAACAAAGACGGAGCTCCTCACTAAAGACGCTTAAAACTCCACAGCCAGACAAAAGTTCAGTGCCCAAGCCAGTTCCCGCTGCCATGGAAACCAACATGGATCTCCTCACCCAAGGCGTTCAAAACTCGCCAGCCAAACTCAAATTCAGCGCCCAAGCCGTTTCCCGCTGCCATGTAAACCAAGTGTTCTGGCAGCACATATGTCTCAAGGTGGATGTAACACCTAGGGAAGGCAGTGTGGTAGTGAATGGTAACTGCCCGAAGCAGCAGCACAACTCTTCCAGTGCCAAAACAGCTCCACCTCGGTCAAGAACTTCACATACCATCAGCTGTGCTGACAGCTATCTAGGAAACGCTGTTTGGTCACTTCTGGTGCAATGCCCATTGAACCCAGTGTGATGGAATCAAGCAAGTGGAGCACACACACTAAACTAACATGGAGCTCCTCACTCAAGGTGCTCAAAACTCCACAGCCAAACACAAGTTCAGCGCCCAAACCAAAACCCTCTGCCATGGAAACCAAGTGCTCTGGCAGCACATATGTCTCAAAGTGGATATGATACCTAGGGAAGGCAGTGTGGTGGTGAATGGCAACTGCCCGAAGCAGCAGCACAGCTCTTCCTGTGCCAAAACAACTCCACCTCTGTCAAGAACTTCACATACCATCAGCTGTGCTGACAGCTATCTAGGAAACCCTGTTTGGTCACTTCTGGTCCAATGGCCATTGAGCCCAGGGTGATGGAATCAAGCAGGTTGAATGCACACACTAAACTAACATGGATCTCCTCACTCAAGGCGCTCAAAACTCCACAGCCAAACACAAGTTCATCGCACAAACCAGTTCCCGCTGCCATGGAAACCAAGTTCTCTGGCAGCACATATGTCTGAAAGTGGATATGACACCTAGGGAAGGCAGTGTGGTGGTGATTGGCAACTGCCCGAAGCGGCAGCACAGCTCTTCCAGTGCCAAAACAACTCCACCTCGGTCAAGAACTTCACATACCATCAGCTGTGCTAGCAGCTATCTAGGAACCGCTGTTTATTCACCGCCACTCCAATGCCCATTGAGCCCAGTGTGATGGAATCAAGCAGGTGGAGAACACACACTAAACTAACATGGAGCTCCTCACTCAAGGCGCTCAAAACTGCACAGCCAAAGACAAGTTCAGCGCCCAAGCCATTTCCTCTGGCATGGAAACCAAGTGCTCTGGAAGCACATATGTCTGAAAGTGGATATGACACCTAGGGAAGGCAGTGTGGTGGTGAATGGCAACTGCCCGAAGGAGCAGCACAGCTCTTCCAGTGCCAAAACAACTCCACCTGTCTCAGGAACTTCACATACCATCAGCAGTGCTAGCAGCTATCTAGAAAACCCTGTTTGGTCACTTCTATTCCAATGCCCATTGAGCCCAGGGTGATGGAATCAAGCAGGTTGAGCACACACACTAAACTAACATGGATCTCCTCACTCAAGGCGCTCAAAACTCCACAGCCAAAGACAAGTTCAGCACCCAAGCCATTTCCCTCTGCCATGGAAACCAAGTGCTCTGGCAGCACATATGTCTGAAAGTGGATATGACACCTAGGGAAGGCAGTGTGATGGTGAATGGCAAATACCCAAAGCAGCAGCACAGCTCTTCCAGTGCCAAAACAACTCCACCTGCCTCATGAACTTCACATACCATCAGCTGTGCTAGCAGCGATCTTGGAAACCCTGTTTGATCACTTCTGATCCAATGCCCGTTGAGCCCAGTGTGATGGAATCAAGCAGGTGGAGCACACACACTAAACTAACATGGATCTCCTCACCCAAGGCGCTCAAAACTCGCCAGCCAAACACAAATTCAGCGCACAAGCCATTTCCCGCTGCCATGGAAACCAAGTGCTCTGGCAGCACATATGTGTGAAAGTGGATATGACACCTAGGGAAGGCAGTGTGATGGTGAATGGCAACTGCCCGAAGCAGCAGCACAGCTCTTCCAGTGTCATAAAACTCCAGCTCAGCCTTGAAGTTCACATACCATCAGCTGTGCTAGCAGCTATCTAGGAACCCCTGTTTATTCATCGCCACTCCAATGCCCATTGAGCCCAGTGTGATGGAATCAAGCAGGTGGTAAACACACACTAAACTAACATGCAGCTCCTCACTCAAGGCGCTCAAAACTCCACAGCCAAACACAAGTTCAGCGCCCAAGCCGTTTCTGGCTGCCATGGAAACCAAGTGCTCTGGAAGCACATATGTCTTCAAATGGATATGACACCAAGGGAAGGCAGTGTGGTGGTGAATGGCAACTGCCCGAAGCAGCAGCACAGCTCTTCCAGTGCCAGAACAACTCCACCTCGGTCAAGAACTTCACATACCATCAGCTGTGCTGACAGCTATCTAGGAAACCCTATTTGGTCACTTTTGGTCCAATGCCCATTGAGCCCAGTGTGACGGAATCAAACAGGTGGAGCACACACTAAAACTAACATGGAGGGCCCGGAAGCGTGGCCTAACGGCTAAAGTCCTCGCCTTGAAGGCCCCGGGATCCCATATGGGCACCTGTTCTAATCCTGTCAGCTCCACTTCCAATCCAGCTCCCTGCTTGTGGCCTGGGAAAGCAGGAGAGGATGGCCCAAGGCTTTGGGACCCTGCACCCGCGTGGGAGACCCGGAAGAGGTTCCAGGTTCCCGTCAGCTTATTGGCGCATACCGCCCGTTGCGGCTCACTTGGGGAGTGAAACTTCGGATGGAAGATCTTCCTCTCTGTCTCTCCTCCTCTCTGTATATTTGGCTTTCCAATAACAAGAAAATCTTTAAAAAAAAAAATTAACATGGAGCGCCTCACTCAAGGCGGTGAAAACTCCACAACCAAAGACAAGTTCAGCGACCAAGCCAGTTCCCGCTGCCATGGAAACCAAGTGCTCTGGCAACACATATGTCTGAAAGTGGATATGACACCTAGGGAAGGCAGTGTGATGGTGAATGGCAACTGCCCGAAGCAGCAGCACAGTGCTTCCAGTGCCAAAACAACTCCACCTGCCTCATGAACTTCACATACCATCAGCTGTGCCAGCAGCTATCTAGGAAACCCTGTTTGGTCACTTCCAATCCAATGCGCATTGAGCCCAGTGTGATGGAAACAAGCAGGTGTAGCATCCACAAAAAACAAAGACGGAGCTTCTCACTCAAGACGCTGAAAACTACACAGCCAAAGACAAGTTCAGCGCACAAGCCAGTTCCCGCTGCCATGGAAACCAAGTGCTCTGACAGCACATATGTCTCAAAGTGGATATGACACCTAGGGAAGGCAGTGTGGTGGTGAATGGCAACTGCCCGAAGCAGCAGCACAGCTCTTCCAGTTTCAAAACAACTCCACCTGCCTCATGAACTTCACATACCATCAGCTGTGCTGGCAGCTCTCTAGGAAACCCTGTTTGGTCACTTCTGGTCCAATGGCCATTGAGCCCAGTGTGATGGAATGAAGCAGGTTAAGAACACACACTAAACTAACATGCAGCTCCTCACTCAAGGCTCAAAAAGCTCCATAACCAAACACAAGTTCAGCGCTCAAGCCAGTTCCCGCTGCAATGGAAACCAAGTACTCTGGCAGCACATATGTGTCAAAGTCGATATGGCACCTGGCTTAGAAACTTCACATACCATCAGCTGTTTTAGCAGCTATCTAGGAAACCCTGTTTGATCAATTCTGATCCAATGCCCGTTGAGCCCAGTGTAATGGAATCAAACAGGTGGAGCACACACACTAAACTAACATGGAGCTCCTCATTCAAGGCGCTCAAAACTCCACAGCCAAACACAAGTTCAGCGCCCAAGCCATTTCCCGCTCCCATGGAAACCAAGTGCTCTGGCAGCACATATGTCTGAAAGTGGATCTGACACCTAGGGAAGGCAGTGTGGTGGTGAATGGCAACTGTCCGAAGCAGCAGCACAGCTCTTCCAGTGCCAAAACAACTCCACCTCGGTCAAAAACTTCACTACCATCACCAGTGCTGACAGCGATCTAGGAAACCCAGTTTGGTCACTTACAGTCCAATGCCCATTGAGCCCATTGTGATGGAATCAAGCAGGTTAAGCACACGCACTAAACTAATATGAGGATCCTCAGTCAAAGCGCTCAAAACTCCACAGCCAAACACAAGTTCAGCACCCAAGCCGTTTCTGGCTGCCATGGAAACCAAGTGCTCTGGCAGCACATATGTCTGAAAGTGGATATGACACCTAGGGAAGGCAGTGTGGTGGTGAATGGCAACTGCCCGAAGCAGCAGCACTGCTCTTCCAGTGCTAAAACAACTCCACCTGCCTCATGAACTTCATATACCATCAGCTGTGCTAGCAGCTCTCTAGGACACTCTGTTTGGTCACTTCTGATCCAATGCCTATTGAGCCCATTGTGATGGAATCAAGCAGGTGGAGTACCCACAAAAAAAAAAAAAAAGAAGGAGCTCCTCATTCAAAGCGCTCAAAACTCCACAGCCAAACACAAATTCAGTGCCCAAGCCAGTTCCCGGTGCCATGGAAAGCAAGTGCTCTAGCAGCACATATGTCTGAAAGTGGATATGACACCTAGGGAAGGCAGTGTGAGGTGAATGGCAACTGCACAAAGCAGCAGCACTGCTCTTCCAGTGCCAAAACAACTCCACCTGGCCTCATGAAATTCACATACCATCAGCTGTACTGGCAGCGATCTAAATAACCCTTTTGATTCACTTCTGGTCCAATGCCCATTGAGCCCAGGGTGATGGAATCAAGCAGGTTGAGCACCCAAAAAAACAAAGACGGAGCTCCTCACTAAAGACGCTTAAAACTCCACAGCCAGACAAAAGTTCAGTGCCCAAGCCAGTTCCCGCTGCCATGGAAACCAACATGGATCTCCTCACCCAAGGCGTTCAAAACTCGCCAGCCAAACTCAAATTCAGCGCCCAAGCCGTTTCACGCTGCCATGTAAACCAAGTGTTCTGGCAGCACATATGTCTCAAGGTGGATGTAACACCTAGGGAAGGCAGTGTGGTAGTGAATGGTAACTGCCCGAAGCAGCAGCACAACTCTTCCAGTGCCAAAACAGCTCCACCTCGGTCAAGAACTTCACATACCATCAGCTGTGCTGACAGCTATCTAGGAAACGCTGTTTGGTCACTTCTGGTGCAATGCCCATTGAACCCAGTGTGATGGAATCAAGCAAGTGGAGCACACACACTAAACTAACATGGAGCTCCTCACTCAAGGTGCTCAAAACTCCACAGCCAAACACAAGTTCAGCGCCCAAACCAAAACCCTCTGCCATGGAAACCAAGTGCTCTGGCAGCACATATGTCTCAAAGTGGATATGATACCTAGGGAAGGCAGTGTGGTGGTGAATGGCAACTGCCCGAAGCAGCAGCACAGCTCTTCCTGTGCCAAAACAACTCCACCTCTGTCAAGAACTTCACATACCATCAGCTGTGCTGACAGCTATCTAGGAAACCCTGTTTGGTCACTTCTGGTCCAATGGCCATTGAGCCCAGGGTGATGGAATCAAGCAGGTTGAGTGCACACACTAAACTAACATGGATCTCCTCACTCAAGGCGCTCAAAACTCCACAGCCAAACACAAGTTCATCGCAAAAACCAGTTCCCGCTGCCATGGAAACCAAGTTCTCTGGCAGCACATATGTCTGAAAGTGGATATGACACCTAGGGAAGGCAGTGTGGTGGTGATTGGCAACTGCCCGAAGCGGCAGCACAGCTCTTCCAGTGCCAAAACAACTCCACCTCGGTCAAGAACTTCACATACCATCAGCTGTGCTAGCAGCTATCTAGGAACCGCTGTTTATTCACCGCCACTCCAATGCCCATTGAGCCCAGTGTGATGGAATCAAGCAGGTGGAGAACACACACTAAACTAACATGGAGCTCCTCACTCAAGGCGCTCAAAACTGCACAGCCAAAGACAAGTTCAACGCCCAAGCCATTTCCTCTGGCATGGAAACCAAGTGCTCTGGAAGCACATATGTCTGAAAGTGGATATGACACCTAGGGAAGGCAGTGTGGTGGTGTATGGCAACTGCCCGAAGGAGCAGCACAGCTCTTCCAGTGCCAAAACAACTCCACCTGTCTCAGGAACTTCACATACCATCAGCAGTGCTAGCAGCTATCTAGAAAACCCTGTTTGGTCACTTCTATTCCAATGCCCATTGAGCCCAGGGTGATGGAATCAAGCAGGTTGAGCACACACACTAAACTAACATGGATCTCCTCACTCAAGGCGCTCAAAACTCCACAGCCAAAGACAAGTTCAGCACCCAAGCCATTTCCCTCTGCCATGGAAACCAAGTGCTCTGGCAGCACATATGTCTGAAAGTGGATATGACACCTAGGGAAGGCAGTGTGATGGTGAATGGCAAATACCCAAAGCAGCAGCACAGCTCTTCCAGTGCCAAAACAACTCCACCTGCCTCATGAACTTCACATACCATCAGCTGTGCTAGCAGCGATCTTGGAAACCCTGTTTGATCACTTCTGATCCAATGCCCGTTGAGCCCAGTGTGATGGAATCAAGCAGGTGGAGCACACACACTAAACTAACATGGATCTCCTCACCCAAGGCGCTCAAAACTCGCCAGCCAAACACAAATTCAGCGCACAAGCCATTTCCCGCTGCCATGGAAACCAAGTGCTCTGGCAGCACATATGTGTGAAAGTGGATATGACACCTAGGGAAGGCAGTGTGATGGTGAATGGCAACTGCCCGAAGCAGCAGCACAGCTCTTCCAGTGTCATAAAACTCCAGCTCAGCCTTGAAGTTCACATACCATCAGCTGTGCTAGCAGCTATCTAGGAACCCCTGTTTATTCATCGCCACTCCAATGCCCATTGAGCCCAGTGTGATGGAATCAAGCAGGTGGTAAACACACACTAAACTAACATGCAGCTCCTCACTCAAGGCGCTCAAAACTCCACAGCCAAACACAAGTTCAGCGCCCAAGCCGTTTCCCGCTGCCATGGAAACCAAGTGCTCTGGAAGCACATATGTCTTCAAATGGATATGACACCAAGGGAAGGCAGTGTGGTGGTGAATGGCAACTGCCCGAAGCAGCAGCACAGCTCTTCCAGTGCCAGAACAACTCCACCTCGGTCAAGAACTTCACATACCATCAGCTGTGCTGACAGCTATCTAGGAAACCCTATTTGGTCACTTTTGGTCCAATGCCCATTGAGCCCAGTGTGACGGAATCAAACAGGTGGAGCACACACTAAAACTAACATGGAGGGCCCGGAAGCGTGGCCTAACGGCTAAAGTCCTCGCCTTGAAGGCCCCGGGATCCCATATGGGCACCTGTTCTAATCCTGTCAGCTCCACTTCCAATCCAGCTCCCTGCTTGTGGCCTGGGAAAGCAGGAGAGGATGGCCCAAGGCTTTGGGACCCTGCACCCGCGTGGGAGACCCGGAAGAGGTTCCAGGTTCCCGTCAGCTTATTGGCGCATACCGCCCGTTGCGGCTCACTTGGGGAGTGAAACTTCGGATGGAAGATCTTCCTCTCTGTCTCTCCTCCTCTCTGTATATTTGGCTTTCCAATAACAAGAAAATCTTTAAAAAAAAAAAAATTAACATGGAGCGCCTCACTCAAGGCGGTGAAAACTCCACAACCAAAGACAAGTTCAGCGACCAAGCCAGTTCCCGCTGCCATGGAAACCAAGTGCTCTGGCAACACATATGTCTGAAAGTGGATATGACACCTAGGGAAGGCAGTGTGATGGTGAATGGCAACTGCCCGAAGCAGCAGCACAGCGCTTCCAGTGCCAAAACAACTCCACCTGCCTCATGAACTTCACATACCATCAGCTGTGCCAGCAGCTATCTAGGAAACCCTGTTTGGTCACTTCCAATCCAATGCGCATTGAGCCCAGTGTGATGGAAACAAGCAGGTGTAGCATCCACAAAAAACAAAGACGGAGCTTCTCACTCAAGACGCTGAAAACTACACAGCCAAAGACAAGTTCAGCGCACAAGCCAGTTCCCGCTGCCATGGAAACCAAGTGCTCTGACAGCACATATGTCTCAAAGTGGATATGACACCTAGGGAAGGCAGTGTGGTGGTGAATGGCAACTGCCCGAAGCAGCAGCACAGCTCTTCCAGTTTCAAAACAACTCCACCTGCCTCATGAACTTCACATACCATCAGCTGTGCTGGCAGCTCTCTAGGAAACCCTGTTTGGTCACTTCTGGTCCAATGGCCATTGAGCCCAGTGTGATGGAATGAAGCAGGTTAAGAACACACACTAAACTAACATGCAGCTCCTCACTCAAGGCTCAAAAAGCTCCATAACCAAACACAAGTTCAGCGCTCAAGCCAGTTCCCGCTGCAATGGAAACCAAGTACTCTGGCAGCACATATGTGTCAAAGTCGATATGGCACCTGGCTTAGAAACTTCACATACCATCAGCTGTTTTAGCAGCTATCTAGGAAACCCTGTTTGATCAATTCTGATCCAATGCCCGTTGAGCCCAGTGTAATGGAATCAAACAGGTGGAGCACACACACTAAACTAACATGGAGCTCCTCATTCAAGGCGCTCAAAACTCCACAGCCAAACACAAGTTCAGCGCCCAAGCCATTTCCCGCTTCCATGGAAACCAAGTGCTCTGGCAGCACATATGTCTGAAAGTGGATCTGACACCTAGGGAAGGCAGTGTGGTGGTGAATGGCAACTGTCCGAAGCAGCAGCACAGCTCTTCCAGTGCCAAAACAACTCCACCTCGGTCAAAAACTTCACTACCATCACCAGTGCTGACAGCGATCTAGGAAACCCAGTTTGGTCACTTACAGTCCAATGCCCATTGAGCTCAGTGTGATGGAATCAAGCAGGTGGAGCACACACAAAAAACAAAGACGGAGCTCCTCACTCAAGGCGCTCAAAACTCCACAACCAAAGACAAGTTCAGCGCCCAAGTCATTTCTCGCTGCCATGAAAACAAAATACTCTGGCAGCACATATGTCTCAAAGTGGATATGACACCTAGGGAAGGCAGTGTGGTGAATGGCAACAGCCCGAAGCAGAAGCACAGCTCTTCCAGTGCTAAAATAACTCCACCTCTGTCATGAACTTCACATACCATCAGCTGTGCTGGCAGCTATCTAGGAAAACCTGTTTGGTCACTTCTGGTCCAATGCCCATTGAGCCCAGTGTGACGGAATCAAGCAGGCTGAGAGCACACACTAAACTAACATGGATCTCCTCACTCAAGGCGCTCAAAACTCCACAGCCAAACACAAGTTCAGCGCCCAAGCCATTTCCCGCTGCCATGGAAACCAAGTGCTCTGGCAGCACATATGTCTCAAAGTCGATATGGCACCTAGGGAAGGCAGTGTGGTGGTGAATGGCAACTGCCCAAAGCAGCAGCACAGCTCTTCCAGTGTCATAAAACAACTCCACCTGACTCAGGAACTTCACATACCATCAGCTGTGCTGGCAGCGATCTAGGAAACCCTGTTTGGTCACTTCTGATCCAATGCCCATTGAGCCCAGTGTGATGGAATCAAGCAGGTGGAGCACACATACTAAACTAACATGGAGCTCCTCACTCAAGGCGCTCAAAACTCCACAGCCAAACACAAGTTCAGCGCACAAACCATTTCCCGCTCCCATAGAAACCAAGTGCTCTGGCAGCACATATGTCTGAAAGTGGATATGACACCTAGGGAAGGCAGTGTGATGGTGAATGGCAACTGCCCGAAGCAGCAGCACAGCTCTTCCAGTGCCAAAAAAACTCCACCTCGGTCAAGAACTTCACATACCATCGGCTGTTCTGACAGGTATCTAGGAAACCCTGTTTGGTCACTTTTGGTCCAATGCCCATTGAGCCCATTGTGATGGAATCAAACAGGTGGAGCACACACAAAAACTAACATGGAGGGCCCGGCGGCGTGGCCTAGCGGCTAAAGTCCTCGCCTTGAAGGCCCCGGGATCCCATATGGGCACCTGTTCTAATCCCGGCAGCTCCACTTCCAATCCAGCTCTTTGCTGGTGGCCTGGGAAAGCAGGAGAGGAAGGCCCAAGGCTTTGGGACCCTGCACCCGCGTGGGGATCCGGAAGAGGTTCCAGGTTCCCGGCATCTTATTGGCGCGTACCGCCCGTTGCGGCTCACTTGGAGAGTGAAACTTCGGATGGAAGATGTTCCTCTCTGTCTCTCCTCCTCTCTGTATATCCGGCTTTCCAATAACAATAAAATCTTTAAAACAAACAAACAAAAAAAACTAACATGGAGCTTCTCACTCAAGGCCCTCAAAATTCCACAGCCAAAGACAAATTCAGCCACCAAGCCATTTCCCTCTGCCATGGTAACCAAGTGCTCAGGCAGCACATATGTCTCAAAGTGGATATGACACCTAGGGAAGGCAGTGTGGTGGTGAATGGCAACTGCCTGAAGCAGCAGCACAGCTCTTCCAGTGCCAAAACAACTCCACCTGCCTCATGAACTTCACATACCATCAGCTGTGCCAGCAGCTATCTAGGAAACCCTGTTGGTCACTTCTGATCCAATGCCCATTGAGCCCAGTGTGATGGCACCAGGCAGGTTGAGCACACACACTAAACTGACATGGAACTCCTCACTCAAGGCGCTCAAAACTCCACAGCCAGACACAAGTTCAGCGCCCAAGCCATTTCCCGTTGCCATGAAAACCTAGTGCTCTGGCAGCACATATGTCTCAAATTGGATACGACACCTGGAAAAGGCAGTGTGGTGGTGAATGGCAACTGCCCGAAGCAGCAGCACAGCTCTTCCAGTGTCAAAAGAACTCGATCTCGGTCAAGAACGAAACATACCATCAGCTGTGCTGGCAGCTATCTAGGAAACGCTCTTTGGTCACTTCTAATCCAATGCCCATTGAGCCCAGTGTGATGGAATCAAGCAGGTGGAGCACCCAAAAAAACAAAGATGGAGCTCCTCACTGAAGACGCTTAAAACTCCACAGCCAGACACAAGTTCAGTGCCCAAGCCAATTCCCGCTGCCATTTAACCAAGTGCTCTGGCAGCACATATGTCTCAAGGTGGATATAACACCTAGGGAAGGCAGTGCGGTGGTGAATGGCAACTGCCCGAAGCAGCAGCACAGCTCTTCCAGTGCCAAAACAGCTCCACCTCGGTCAAGAACTTCACATACCATCAGCTGTGCTAGCAGCTATCTAGGAAACCCTGTTTGGTCACTTCTGATCCAATGCCCATTGAACCCAGTGTGATGGAATCAAGCAAGTGGAGCACACACACTAAACTAACATGGAGCTCTTGACTCAAGGCGCTCAAAACTCCACAGCCAAACACAAATTCAGCGCACAAACCAGTTCCCGCTGCCATGGAAACCAAGTGCTCTGGCAGCACATATGTGTGAAAGTGGATATGACACCTAGGGAAGGCAGTGTGGTGGTGAATGGCAACTGTCTGAAGCAGCAGCACAGCTCTTCCAGTGCCAAAACAACTCCACCTGCCCCAGGAACTTCACATACCATCAGCTGTGCTAGCAGCAATCTAGGAAACCCTGTTTGATCACTAATGATCCAATGCCCATTGAGAACAGTGTGATGAAATCAAGAAGGTGGAGCACACACACTAAACTAACATGGAGCTCCTCACTCAAGGCGCTCAAAACTCTACAGCCAAACACAAGTTCAGCGCCCAAACCAAAACCCTCTGCCATGGAAACCAAGTGCTCTGGCAGCACAAATGTCTCAAAGTGGATATGATACCTAGGGAAGGCAGTGTGGTGGTGAAAGGCAACTGCCCGAAGCAGCAGCACAGCTCTTCCTGTGCCAAAACAAATCCACCTCTGTCAAGAACTTCACATACTATCAGCTGTGCTGACAGCTATAGGAAACCGTGTTTGGTCACTTCTGGTACATGCCCATTGAGCTCAGAGTGATGGAATCAAGCAGGTTGAGCACACACACTAAACTAACATGGATCTCCTCACCCAAAGCGCTCAAAACTCGCCAGCCAAACACAAATTCAGCGCACAAACCAATTCTTGCTACCATGGAAACCAAGTGCTCTGGCAGCACATATGTCTGCAAGTGGATATGACACCTAGGGAAGGCAGTGTGATGGTGAATGGAAACTGCAAGAAGCGGCAGCACAGCTCTTCCAGTGTCATTAAACTCCAGCTCGTCCTTGAACTTCACGTACCATCAGCTGTGCTAGCAGCTATCTAGGAACCCCTGTTTATTCATCGCCACTCCAATGCCCATTGAGCTCAGTGTGATGGAATCAAGCAGGTGGAGCACACACTAAACTAACATGCAGCTCCTCACCCAAGGCGCTCAAAACTCGCCAGCCAAAGACAAGTTCAGCGCCCAAGCAATTTCCCTCTGCCATGGAAACCAAGTGCTCTGGCAGCACATATGTCTCAAAGTGGATATGACACCTAGGGCAGGCAGTGTGGTGGTGAATGGCAACTGCCCAAAGCAGCAGCACAGCTCTTCCAGTGCCAAAACAACTCCACCTGCCTCAGGAACTTCACATACCATCAGCTGTGCTGACAGCTATCTAGGAAACCCTGTTGTTCACTTCTGATCCAATGCCCATTGAGCCCAGTGTGATTGCACCAGGCAGGTTGAGCACACACACTAAACTGACATGGAACTCCTCACTCAAGGCGCTCAAAACTCCACAGCCAAACACAAGTTCAGCGCCCAAGCCATTTCCCGTTGCCATGAAAACCAAGTGCTCTGGCAGCACATATGTCTCAAAGTGGATATGACAGCTAGGGAAGGCAGTGTGGTGGTGAATGGCAACTGCCCAAAGCAGCAGCACAGCTCTTCCAGTGCCAAAACAACTCCACCTGCCTCAGGAACTTCACATACCATCAGCTGTGCTAACAGCTATCTAAGAAACCCTGTTTGGTCACTTCTGGTCCAATGGCCATTGAGCACAGGGTGATGGAATCAAGCAGGTTGAGCACACACACTAAACTAACATGGAGCTCCTCACTCAACGGACTCAAAACAACAGAGCCAAACACAAATTCAGCGCACAAACCAGTTCCCGCTGCCATGGAAACCAAGTGCTCTGGCAGCACATATGTCTCAAAGTGGATATGACACCTAGGGAAGGCAGTGTGGTGGTGAATGGCAACTGCCCGAAGCAGCAGCACAGCTCTTCCATTGCCAAAACAACTCCACCTGCCTCATGAACTTCACATACCATCAGCTGTGCTAGCAGCTATCTAGGAAACACTGTTTATTCATAGCCACTCCAATGCCCATTGAGCCCAGTGTGATGGAATCAAGTAGGTGGAGCACACACACTAAACTAACATGCAGCTCCTCACTCAAGGCGCTCAAAAATCCACAGCCAAACACAAGTTCAGCGCCCAAGCCATTTCTAGCTGCCATGGAAACCAAGTGCTCTGGCAGCACATATGTCTCAAATTGGATATGACACCTAGGGAAGGCAGTGTGGTGGTGAATGGCAACTGCCCGAAGCAGCAGCACAGCTCTTCCAGTGCCAAAACAACTCCACCTCGGTCAAGAACTTCACATACCATCATCTGTGCTGACAGCTATCTAGGAAACCCTGTTTGGTCACTTTTGCTCGATTGCCAATTGAGCCCAGTGTGATGGAAGTCAAACAGGTGGAGCACACAGCAAATACTAACATGGAGAGCCCGACGGCGTGGCCTAGCGGCTAAAGTCTCGCGTTGAAGGCCCCGGAATCCCATATGGGCGCCGGTTCTAATCCTGGCAGCTCCACTTCCCATCCAGTTCCCTGCTTGTGGGCTGGAGAAGCAGGAGAGGACGGCCCAAGGCATCGGGACCTTCACCCGCTTGGGAGACCAGGAAGAGGTTCCAGGTTTCCGGCATCTTATTGGCGCGTACCGGCCCATTGCGGCTCACTGGGGGAGTGAAACTTCAGATGGAAGATCTTCCACTCTGTCTCTCCTCCTCTCTGTATATCCGGTTTTCCAAAAATAATAAAATCTTTAAAAAAAAAAAAAACTAACATGGAGCTTCTCACTCAAGGCGCTCAAAACTCCACAGCCAAACACAAATTCAGCGCCCAAGCCATTTCCCCCTCCCACGGAAACCAAGTGCTCTGGAGGCAGATATGTCTCAATGTGGATATGACACCTAGGGAAGGCAGTGTGGTGGCGAATGGCAACTGCCCGAAGCAGCAGCACAGATCTTCCAGTGCCAAAACAACTCCACCTGCCTCATGAACTTCACATACCATCAGCTGTGCTAGCAGTGATCTGAGTAAACCTGTTCACTCCTGGTCCAATGCCCATTGAGCCCAGTGAGATGGTATCAAGCAGGTGGAGAACACACACTAAACTAACATGGACCTCCTCAGTCAAGGCGCTCAAAACTCCACAGCCAAAGACAAGTTCAGCGCCCAAGCCATTTCCCGCTACCATGGAAACCAAGTGCTCTGGCAGCACATATGTCTCAAAGTGGATATGACAACTACGGAAGCCAGTGTGGTGGTGAATGGCAACTGCCCAATGCAGCAGCACAGCTCTTCCAGTGCCAAAACAACTCCACATGGTTCAGGAACTTCACATACCATTAGCTGTCTTGCAGCGATCTAGGAAACCTTGTTTGGTCACTTACACTCCAATGCCCATTGAGCCCAGGGTCATGGAATCAATCAGGTTGAGCACCCACAAAAATCAAAGACGGAGCTCCTCACTCAAGGCGCTCAAAATTCCACAGCCAAAGACAAGTTCAGCGCCCAAGGCAGTTCCCGCTGCCATGGAAGCCTAGTGGTCTGGCAGCACATATGTCTCAAAGTGGATATGACACCTAGGGAAGGCAGTTTGGTGGTGAATAGCAACTGCCCGAAGCAGCAGCACAGCTCTTGCAGTGTCAACACAACTCCACTGGGCTCATGAACTTCAAATACCATCAGCTGTGCCAACAGCTATCTAGGAAACCCTGTTTGGTCACTTCTGGTCCAATGCCCATTGAGCCCAGTGTGATGGAATCAAGCTGGTTGAGTGCACACACACTAAACTAACATGGAGATCCTCACTCAACGGACTCAAAACAACACAGCCAAACACAAATTCAGCGCCCAAGCCATTTCCCCCTCCCACGGAAACCAAGTGCTCTGGCAGCACATATGTCTCAAAGTGGATATGGCATCTAGGGAAGGCAGTGTGGTGGTGAATGGCAACTGCCCGAAGCAGCAGCACAGCTCTTCCAGTGTCAAAACAACGCCACTGGGCTCATGAACTTCACATACCATCATCTGTGCTAGCAGCTATCTAGGAAACCCTGTTTGGTCACTTCTGGTCCAATGCCCATTGAGAACAGTGAGATGGAATCAAGCAGGTGGAGCACACACACTAAACTAACATGGAGCTCGTCACTCAAGGGACTCAAAACTCCACAGCGAAAGACAAGTTCAGCGCCCAAGCCATTTCCCGCTGCCATGGAAACCAAGTGCTCTGGCAGCACATATGTCTCAAGGTGGATATGACACCTAGGGAAGGCAGTTTGGTGGTGAATGGCAACTGCCCGAAGCAGCAGCACAGCTCTTCCAGTGTCAACACAACTCCACCTCGGTCATGAACTTCACATACCATGAGCTGTGCTAGCAGCTTTCTACGAAACCCTGTTTGGTCACTTCTGGTCCAATGCCCATTGAGAACAGTGTGATGGAATCAAGCAGGTGGAGAACACACACTAAACTAACATGGACCTCCTCAGTCAAGGCGCTCAAAACTCCACAGCCAAACACAAGTTCAGCGCCCAAGCCATTTCCCGCTGCCATGGAAACCAAGTGCTCTGGCAGCACATATGTCTCAAAGTGGATATGACAACTAGGGAAGCCAGTGTGGTGGTGAATGGCAACTGCCCGTAGCAGCAGCACAGCTCTTCCAGTGCCAAAACAACTCCACCTCGGTCAAGAACTTCACATACCATCATCTGTGCTGACAGCTATCTAGGAAACCCTGTTTGGTCACTTTTGCTCGATTGCCAATTGAGCCCAGTGTGATGGAAGTCAAACTTGTGGAGCACACAGCAAATACTAACATGGAGAGCCCGACGGCGTGGCCTAGCGGCTAAAGTCTCGCCTTGAAGGCTCCGGAATCCCATATGGGCGCCGGTTCTAATCCTGGCAGCTCCACTTCCCATCCAGCTCCCTGCCTGTGGGCTGGAAAAGCAGGATAGGACGGCCCAAGCCATCGGGACCTTCACCCGCTTGGGAGACCAGGAAGAGGTTGCAGGTTTCCGGCATCTTATTGGCGCGTACCGGCCCATTGCGGCTCACTGGGGGAGTGAAACTTCAGATGGAAGATCTTCCACTCTGTCTCTCCTCCTCTCTGTATATCAGGTTTTCCAATAACAATAAAATCTTTAAAAAAAAAAAACTATCATGGAGCTTCTCACTCAAGGCGCTCAAAACTCCACAGCCAAAGACAAGTTCAGCGTCCAAGCAGTTTCTCGAACCACGGAAACCAAGTGCTCTGGCAGCACATATGTCTGAAAATGGATATGACACCTAGGGAAGGCAGTGTGGTGGTGAATGGCAACTGCCCGAAGTAGCAGCACAACTCTTCCAGTGCCAAAACAACTCCACCTGCCTCATGAACTTCACATACCATCAGCTGTGCTAGCAGTGATCTGAGTAAACCTGTTCACTCCTGGTCCAATGCCCATTGAGCCCAGTGAGATGGAATCAAGCAGGTTGAGCACACACACTAAACTAACATGGAGCTCCTCAGTCAAGGCGCTCAAAACTCCACAGCCAAAGACAAGTTCAGCGCCCAAGCCATTTCCAGCTGCCATGGAAACCAAGTGCTCTGGCAGCACATATGTCTCAAAGTGGAATGACAACGAGGGAAGCCAGTGTGGTGGTGAATGGCAACTGCCCAATACAGCAGCACAGCTCTTCCAGTGCCAAAACAACTCCACCTGCCTCATGAACTTCACATACCATTAGCTGTCTTGCAGCGATCTAGGAAACCGTGTTTGGTCACTTACACTCCAATGCCCATTGAGCCCAGGGTCATGGAATCAATCAGGTTGAGCACCGACAAAAATCAAAGACGGATCTCCTCACTCAAGGAGCTCAAAATTCCACAGCCAAAGACAAGTTCAGCGCCCAAGGCAATTCCAGCTGCCATGAAAACCAAGTGCTCTGGCAGCACATATGTCTGAAAGTGGTTATGACACCTAGGGAAGGCAGTGTGGTGGTGAATGGCAACTGCCCGAAGCAGCAGCACAGCTCTTCCAGTGCCGAAACAACTCAACCAGGCTCATGAACTTCACATACCATCAGCTGTGCTGGGAGCGATCTAGGAAACCCTGTTTGCTCACTTCTGGTCCAATGCCCATTCAGCCAAGTGTGATGGAATCAAGCAGGTTGAGCACACATGCTAAACTAACATGGAGCTCCTCACTCAAAGCTCTCAAAAATACACAGCCAAAGACATGTTCAGCGCCCAAGCCAGTTCCCGCTGCCATGGAAACCAAGTGCTCTGGCAGCATATATGTCTGAAAATGGATATGACACTTAGGGAAGGCAGTGTGGTGGTGAATGGCAACTGCTCGAAGAGGCAGCACAGCTCTTCCAGTGCCAGAACAATTCCACCTGCCTCAGGAACTTCACATACCATCAGCTGTGCTAGCAGCTATCTAGGAAACCCTCTTTGGTCACGTCTGGTCCAATGCCCACTGAGCCCAGTGTGATGAAACCAAGCAGGTTGAGCACACACACTAAACTAACACGGAGCTCCTCACTCAAGGCACTCAAAACTCCACAGCCAAAGACAAGTTCAGCGCCCAAGGCAGTTCCCGCTGCCATGGAAGCCAAGTGCTCTGGCAGCACATATGTCTCAAAGTGGATATGACAAATAGGGAAGCCAGTGTGGTGGTGAATCGCAACTGCCCAAAGCAGCAGCACAGCTCTTCCAGTGTCAAAACAACTCCACCGGGCTCATGAACCTCACATAGTATCAGCTGTGCCAACAGCTATCTAGGAAACCCTGTTTGGTCACTTCTGGTCCAATGCCCATTGAGCCCAGTGTGATGGAATCAAGCTGGTTGAGTGCACACACACTAAACTAACATGGAGCTCCTCACTCAAGGCGCTCAAAACACCACAGGCAAAGACAAGTTCAGCGCCCAAGGCAGTTCCCCCACCCACGGAAATCAAGTGCTCTGGCAGCACATACGTCTCAAAGTGGATATGGCACCTAGGGAAGGCAGTGTGGTGGTGAATGGCAACTGCCCGAAGCAGCAGCACAGCTCTTCCAGTGTCAAAACAACTCCACTGGGCTCATGAACCTCACATACCATCTTCTGTGCTAGCAGCTAACCAGGAAACCCTGTTTGTTCACTTCCAGTCCAATGCCCATTGAGCCCAGTGTGATGGAAACAAGCAGGCTGAGTGCACACACTAAACTAACACGCAGCTCTTCACTCAAGGCGCTCAAAACTCTACAACCAAACAAGTTCAGCGCCCAAGCCAGTTCCCGCTGAAATGGAAACCAAGTGCTCTGGCAGCACATATGTCTCAAAGAGGATATGATACCGAGGGAAATCAGTGTGGTGGTGAATGGCAACTGCCAGAAGCAGCAGCACAGCTCTTCCAGTTTCAAAACAACTCCACCTGCCTCATGAACTTCACATATCATGAGTTGTGCTGGCAGCTATCTAGGAAACCCTGTTTGGTCATCGCCCGTCCAATGGCCATTGAGCCCAGGGTGATGGAATCAAGCAGGTTAAGCACAGACGCTAAACTAACATGGAGCTCCTCACTCAAAGCTCTCAAAAATACACAGCCAAAGACATGTTCAGCACCCAAGCCAGTTCCCGCTGCCATGGAAACCAAGTGCTCTGGCAGCATATATGTCTGAAAATGGATATGACACTTAGGGAAGGCAGTGTGGTGGTGAATGGCAACTGCCCGAAGCAGCAGCACAGCTCTTCCAGTGCCAAAACAACTCCACCTCGGTCATGAACTTCACATACCATCAGCTGTGCTAGCACCTATCTAGGAAACCCTGTTGGTCCCTTCTGATCCAATGCCCAAAGCCCAGTGTGATGGAACCAGGCAGGCTGAGCACACACACTAAACTAACATGGAGCTCCTCACTCAAGACGCTCAAAACTCCACAGCCACAGACAAGTTCAGCGCCCAAGCCAGTTCCCTCTGCCATGTAAACCAAGTGTCTGGCAGCACATATGTCTCAAAGTGGATATGACACCTAGGGAAGGCAGTGTGGTGGTGAATGGCAACTGCCCGAAGCAGCAGTACAGCTCTTCCAGTGCCAAAACAACTCCACCTCGGTCAAGAACTTCACATACCATCAGCTGTGCTGGCAGCTCTCTAGGAAATCCTGTTTGGTCACTTCTGGTCCAATGGCCATTGAGTCCAGTGTGATGGAATCAAGCAGGTTGAGCACACACACTAACCTAACATGGAGCTCCTCACTCAAGGCGTTCAAAACTCCACAGCCAAAGACACGTTCAGCGCCCAAGCCATTTCCCTCTGCCATGGAAACCAAGTGCTCTGGCGGCACATATGTCTCAAAGTGGATATGACACTTAGGGAAGGCAGTGTGCTGGTGAATGGCAACTGCCCGAAGCAGCAGCACAGCTCTTCCAGTGCCAGAACAACTCCACCTGCCTCATGAACTTCACATACCATCAGCTGTGCTAGCAGCTATCTAGGAAAACCTGTTTGCTCACTTCTGGTCCAATGCCCATTGAGCCCAGTGTGATGGAATCAAGCAGGTTGAGCACACACATTAACTAACGTATATCTCCTCACTCAAGGCGCTCAAAACTCCACAGCCAAACACAAGTTTAGCGCCCAAGCCATTTCCCGCTGCCATGGAAACCAAGTGCTCTGGCAGCACATATGTCTCAAAGTGGATATGACAGCTAGGGAAGGCAGTGTGATGCTGAATGGCAACTGCTAGTAGAGGCAGCACAGCTCTTCCAGTGCCAGAACAACTCCACCTGCCTCAGGAACTTCACAAACCATCAGCTGTGCTAGCAGCTATCTAGGAAACCCTCTTTGGTCACGTCCTGTAAAATGCCCACTGAGCCCAGTGTGATGAAACCAAGCAGGTTGAGCACACACACTAAACTAACACGGAGCTCCTCACTCAAGGCACTCAAAACTCCACAGCCAAAGACAAGTTCAGGGCCCAAGGCAGTTCCCGCTGCCATGGAAGCCAAGTGCTCTGGCAGCACATATGTCTCAAAGTGGATATGACAAATAGGGAAGCCAGTGTGGTGGTGAATCGCAACTGCCCGAAGCAGCAGCACAGCTCTTCCAGTGTCAAAACAACTCCACCGGGCTCATGAACCTCACATAGCATCAGCTGTGCCAACAGCTATCTAGGAAACCCTGTTTGGTCACTTCTGGACCAATGCCCATTGAGCCCAGTGTGATGGAATCAAGCTGGTTGAGTGCACACACACTAAACTAACATGGAGCTCGTCACTCAAGGCGCTCAAAACACCACAGGCAAAGACAAGTTCAGCGCCCAAGCCATTTCCCCCACCCACGGAAATCAAGTGCTCTGGTAGCACATATGTCTCAAAGTGGATATGGCACCTAGGGAAGGCAGTGTGGTGGTGAATGGCAACTGCCCGAAGCAGCAGCACAGCTCTTCCAGTGTCAAAACAACTCCACTGGGCTCATGAACTTCACATACCATCTTCTGTTTTAGCAGCTAACCAGGAAACCCTGTTTGTTCACTTCCAGTCCAATGCCAATTGAGCCGACTTGATAGAATCATGCAGTTTGAGTACCAATACTACACTAACATGGAGCTCCTCACTCAAGGCACTCAAAACTCAACAGGCAATCACAAGTTCAGCGCCCAAGCCATTTCAGGCTGCCATCGAAACCAAGTGCTCTGGCAGCACATATGTCTGAAAGTAGATATGACACCTAAGGAAGGCAGTGTGGTGGTGAATGGCAACTGCCCAAAGAAGCAGCACAGCTCTTCCAGTGCCAAAACAACTCCACCTGGCTCAAGAACTTCACATACCATCAGCTGTGCTAGCAGCTAACAAGGAAACCTTGCTTGGTCACTTCTGATCCAATGTCCATTGAGTCCAGTGTGATGGAATCAAGCAGGTTGAGCAATCACAAAATACAAAGACGGAGCTCCTCACTCAAGGCGCTCAAAACTCCACAGCCAAACACAAGTTCAGCGCCCAAGCCAGTTCCCGCTGCCATGGAAACCAAGTGCTGTGGCAGCACATATGTCTGAAAGTGGATATGACACGTAGGGAAGGCAGTGTGGTGGTGAATGGCAACTGTCCGAAGCAGCAGCACAGGTGTTCCAGTGCCAAAACAAACCACCTGCCTCATGAACTTCACATACCATCAGCTGTGCTACCGTCTATCTAGGAAACTCTGTTTGGACACATCTGATCCAATGCCCTTTGAGCCCAGTGTGATTGAATCAAGCAGGTTGAGCACCCACAACAAACAAAGACGGAGTTCCTCACTCAAGGCGCTCAAACCTCCACAAGCAAACACAAGTTCAGAGCCCATGCCAGTTCCCGCTGCCATGGAAACCAAGTGCTCTGGCAGCACATATGTCTCAAAGTGGATATGACACCTAGGGAAGGCAGTGTGTTGGTGAATGGCAACTGCCCAAAACAGCAGCACAGCTCTTCCAGTATCAAAACAACTCCACCTGCCTCATGAACTTCACATATCATCAGCTGTTCTAGCAGCTATCTAGGAAACCCTGTTTGGTCAATTCTGATCCAATGCCCATTGAGTCCAGTGTGATGGAATCAAGCAGGTTGAGCAATCACAAAATACAAAGACGGAGCTCCTCACTCAAGGCGCTCAAAACTTCACAGCCAACAACAATTTCAGCGCCCAAGACGTTTCCCGCTGCCATGGAAAGAAAGTGCTGTGCTCTGGCAGCACATATGTCTGAAAGTCGATATGGCAAGTTCCCAGCCACCTTCGGTGACCACCTCACCTATACTTCAATTTTAGTTTATACACAACTTATAACATTCAAAACATAACATGTTATATATAACATCATATCATCTTAAATTAAGGCAAACATGTGGTATTTAACCTTTTGGGAACTCGCATTTACTTTTAACATATTGGTTATTCATTACTATGTCAATTAATTCCATAATGATGTAAATTTTTGCTGATGGTATGTTGGAGCTTTCAATTGACTGGGATGATACTCTGCTGGCTCTGTCTTCAGACCAGAGAGGTTATACCTAAGAAGCCGTTGAACTTGACGGGACAATAAGATGCTGGACTCTATGTTTGGTATACGCTTGCAATAGGGAAATCTCAACTGAACTTGAGCTGTGGTTATACAACAAGGTGGAGGAATCCACCATGGTGGGAGGGCTTTGGGAGGGGTGGGGAGAACCCAAGTATCTATGTAACTGTGTCACATAATACAATGTAATTACTGAAGTTAAATAATAAATAATTAAAAAAAAAAGAAAACATCAAGCCCAAATAAATAAATAAATAAATAAATAAATAAATAAATAAATAAATAAAAACTGGAAAAAAAAAAAAAAAAGAAAGTGGATATGGCAAATAGGCAAGGAGTTTGGTGGTGAATGGCAACTGCCCGAAGCAGCAGCACAACTCTCCCAGTGTCAACACAACTCCAGGTGCGTCATGAACTTCACATATCATCAGCTGTGATAGCAGCTATCTAGGAAACCCTGTTTGGTCACTTCCAGTTCAATGCCCATTGAGCCCAGTGTGATGGTATTAAGCAGGTTGAGCACACACACTAAACTAACATTGAGATACTCACTAAAGGTGCTCAAAACTCCACAGCCAAAGACAAGTTCAGCGCCCAAGCCAGTTCCCGCTGCCATGGAAACCAAGTGCTCTGGCAGCACATATGTCTCAAAGTGGATGTGGCACCTAGTCAAGGCAGTGTGGTGGTGAATGACAACTGCCCGAAGCAGCAGCACAGCTCTTCCAGTGCCAAAACAACTCCACCTCAGTCATAAACTTCACATATCATCAGTAGTGCTGGCATCTATCTCGGAAACCCTGTTTGGTCACTTCTGGTCCAATGCCCTTTGACCCCATTGTGATGGAATCAAGCAGGTTGAGCACACACACTAAACTAACACGGAGCTCCTCACTCAAGGCGCTCAAACTTCCACAGCCAAAGACAAGTTCAGCGCCCAAGCCATTTCCCGCTGCCATGGAAACCAAGTGCTCTGGCAGCACCTTTGTATGAAAGTGGATATGGCACCTAGGGAAGGCAGTGTTTTGGTGAATGGCAACTGCCCGAAGCAGCAGCACAGCTCTTCCAGTGCCAAAACAAACCACCTGCCTCACGAACTTCACATATCATCAACTGTGCTAGTGGCTATCTAGGAAACCCTGTTTGGTCACTTCTGATCCAAAGCCCATTGAGCCCAGTGTGATGGAATGATGCAGGGTGAGTGCACACACTAAACTAACATGGAGCTCCTCACTCAAGGCGCTCAAAACTCCACAGCCAAAGACAAGTTCAGCGCCCAAGCCATTTCCCGCTGCCATTGAAACCAAGTGCTCTGGCAGCACATATGTCTGAAAGTGGATATGACACCTAGGCAAGAAGTGTGGTGCTGAATGGCAAATACCCGAAGCAGCAGCACAGCTCTTCCAGGAAAAAAACAACTCCAGCTGCCTCATGAATTTCACATATCATCAGCTGTGCTAGCAGATATCTAAGTCACCCAGTTTGGTCACTTCTGATCTAATGCCCATTGAGCTCAGTGTGATGGAATTGAGCAGGCTGAGCACACACACTAAACTAACATGGAGCTCCTCACTCAAGACGCTCAAAACTCCACAGCCAAGGACAAGTTCAGTGCCCTAGCCATTTCCCTCTGCCATGGAAACCAAGTGCTCTGGCAGCACATATGTCTCAAAGTGGATATGAAACCTAGGGAAGGCAGTGTTTTGGTGAATGGCAACTGCCCGAAGCAGCAGCACAGGTCTTCCAATGCCAAAAAAAACCACCTGCCTCACGAACTTCACATATCATCAGTTGTGCTAGTGGCTAATTAGGAAACCCTGTTTGTTCACTTCTGATCCAATGCCCATTGAGTCCAGTGTGATTGAATCAAGCAGATTGAGCACCCACAAAATACAAAGACGGATCTCCTCACTCAACGCGCTTAAACTTCCACTGCCAAAGACAAGTTCAGCGCCCAAGCCAGTACCCGCTGCGATGGAAACCAAGTGCTCTGGCAGCACCTTTGTATGAAAGTGGATATGACACCTAGGGAAGGCAGAGTGGTGGTGAATGGCAACTGCAAGAAGCAGCAGCACAGCTCTTCCAGTGCCAAAACAACTCCACCTGCTTCATGAACTCCACATACCATCAGCTGTGCTAGAGGCTATCTAGGAAACCCTGTTTGGTCATCGTCAGTCCAATGCCCATTGATCCCAGTTGGTGGAATCAAGCAGGTTGAGCACACACACTAAACTAACATGGAGCTCCTCACTCAAAGCGCTCAAAACTCCACAGCCAAACAGAAGTTCAGCGCCCAAGCCAGTTCCCGCTGCCACGGAAACCAAGTGCTCTGGCAGCACATATGTCTGAAAGTGGATATGACACATAGGGAAGGCACTGTGGTGTTAAATGGCAACTGCCCGAAGCAACAGCACAGCTTTTCCAGTGACAAAACAACTCCAGCTGCCTCATGACCATCACATACCATCAGCTGTGCTACCAACATGCTAGGAAGCCCTGTTTGTTCACTTCCACTCCAATTCCCTTTGAGCCAAGTGTGATAGAATCAAGCAGTATCAGCACACACACTAAACTAACATGGAGCGCCTCACTCAAGGCGCTAAAACCTACACAACCAAACACAAGTTCAGAGCCGAAACCATTTCTCGCTGCCATGGAAACCAAGTGCTCTGACAGCACATTGTCTGAAAGTGGATATGACAGTTAGGCAAGGCAGTGTGGTGGTGAATGGCAACTGCCTGAAGCAGCAGCACAGTTCTTACAGTGACAAAACAACTCCACCTGTGTCATGAACTTCCTATACCGTCAGTTGTGCTTGCAGCTATCTAGGAAACCCTGCTTGTTCACTTCCACTCCAATGCCCATTGAGCCCATATGATGGAATCAAGCAGGTTGAGCACACACACTAAACTAATATGAAGCTCCTCACTCAAGGCGCTCAAAACTCCACAGCCAAAGACAAGTTCAGCGCCCAAGCCATTTCCTGCTGCCATGGAAACCAAGTGCTCTGGCAGCACATATGTTTGAAAGTGGATATGACACCTAGGGAAAGTCGTGTCGTGGTGAATGGCAACTGCCTGAAGCAGCAGCACAGCTCTTCCAGTGCCAAAACAACTGAATCTGCCTCAAGAACCTCACATTCCATCACCTGTGCTAGCATCTATCTAGGAAACCCCTTTTGTTCACTTCCAGTCCAATGCCCATTGAGCCCAGTGTGATGGAATCAAGCAGGTTGAGCACCCACAAAAAACAAAGACGGAGCTCCTCACTAAAGGCGCTGAAAACTCCACAGCCAAAGACAAGTTTGCGCCCAAGCCATTTCCCACTGCCATGGAAACCAAGTGCTGTGGCAGCACATATGTCTCAAAGTAGATATGGCACCTAGGCAAGGAATTTGGTGGTGAATGGCAACTGCCCGAAGCAGCAGCACAGCTCTTCCAGTGTCAAAACAACTCCAGGGCGGAAAAGAAAAGATGGCCGACTGCAGAGAGCTGGTGTAGGGTGGAGTAGGGAAGGAGGGGAGCCGATCCAGCAGAGAAACAGGCCAGGAGGTGCGAAACTGTAGGGAGAAGAACGAGAAGGTCACTGGAGTTCACTAAAGCAAGAAGATCTACACAGCGTGAAGGAACAGCCGCAAAAAGTAGGAAAGAAAATACAGCACGCCGCGAGAAACCTGGTGAGTCACGATCCCAGGCAGGGGGAAGGCAGCGGAGGCTCTACCGCCCCAGGGAAAACAGAGGCGGCCGGAAGGATAGGCGCCCACACCGACAGGGGCACCAGTCCCCTGGAAGGCAGGAGCCCCCAGAGGAGGCTACTGGACTGATCATTGGGTGCATCATCCCTGCAGAAGTGGAGGAAAAGCAGGGGAGATTTCCCAGAGGCTTGCCTACCCGCTGCTCAGCGGCTCTGGGAGAGTGCAGAGGGAACAGAGCGGCGCTGTGGGACTGGGGCTCAGAGATCCCCGTATCGGCTCTGAGCTGTGGACTGGCTGTGGGAGAGTCAGTGGATCCTGTTGCTGGACTAGCCCTGAGCCCCAGAGGCTGGGCAACGCTCGACAGGGCCTCACGTCCTGGTCAGAGGAGCGGACTAGTGGGGGCACATTTCACCTCAAGGGCTCTGTGCCTCTCAGAGATCCGCTTCTACCCTTGAGAGAGTGCAGCTGAGGAAGTGGCTTCTTCAGGGCAGAGTCCCCAGCCGGGCTCAGCTAGAGAGGCCAGACCAGAGCGGGCTCAGCTGAACTGGCCGGACAGGTTTTCCCAGCAGGAGCCCACTCGGAAAGACCTGCCTGTGGTGTTGCAGCCCTCAGCGGAGCAGCGCTTCCGAGTTTGGCACTGGGGCCGAGGAGATTTCCAGCCCAGCACAGGCCGGGGTTGGGGATTTTAGACTCCGAGCAGCAGGAGCCCCTGCTGTGCTAACCTCAAGCCCTGAAGGAGAGTCTCGGCTCAGCACTGAGGCGGAGACCCCCGCTGTATTAGCCTTGTGACCCAAAGCCCAGGCGCGGCTCAGCAGAGTGAATCTGTAGGGCACTGCCTTTGAGAGGGAGCCACAGGGGAAGGGGCCTGGCACTGGGGCTGGCCCACAAAGCCTCCTGACCCAGCTCAGGGCTGTGATCTACAGACCCTGAAAGCAGCTGGTGACTCAGGCAGTAAGCCCTGCTGGGCTCAGCCGGAGGCCCCAAACCAGAGCCAGCTCAGCTGAATCACCGCTAAAATCTCAAAACAACAAGAAGCAAAAACACAATGAGGAGAAGTATCAGAAAAAGCAATGACCCAGAGGAAAGATCAAGCACTCCCTCCCAATACAACCAAAAACTAATCTCAATATCTGAGATGCAAGATGAAGACATAGAGGAACTATCAGATAAGGACTTTAAGAAGCTAATGATGAAATTCGTCAGAGAGAGTGAAAAGCGCTGGGAAGAGTCTAAGGCATTCGAAAACCATATCACTGCAGAAATAAATCAAATCAAAAAGGGAATCCTCGATATAGAGCACAAAATTGAAAGCCTAACCAACAGAATGAACACAGCAGAGGACAGAATATCAGAATTGGAAGACAATCAGAATGAAAGGCAGCAGCTCATCAAACAGTTGGAGACAAATCTAGAGAAAGCCAATAGGTCCATACAGGAAATGAAAGACAACCTCAAAAAATCAAATATTAGAATAATAGGCCTTCCCGAAGGAGTGGAAAAGGAGACAGGCTTGCAACGGGTGCTCAATGAGATAATACAGGAGAACTTCCAGAATATTGGAAATATAAATCCAGCACAAATCCAGGAAGGGCAAAGAACCCCCAGGAGATACGACTCAAACAAATCGTCTCCCAGACATGTGGTCCTCAAGCTACCTTCAAGTGAACACAAGGAAACCATTCTAAGACAAGTAAGAAAAAAGGATAAGATTACTTTCAGGGGAAGGGAAATCAGGATCACAGCCGACCTATCAGAAGAAACGCTCCAAGCAAGGAGAGAATGGGGTAAAACCTATCAAATCCTGAAACAAAACAACTGCCAACCAAGAATAATGTACCCAGCAAAGCTCTCATTTATATTTGAGAATGAAATTAAATACTTCAACAGTAAAGAGAAACTCGAAGAATACATCAACACGAAACCAGCTCTGGAAAATCTCCTCAGGAAGGTGCTAAACCCAGAAAGAAAAAATACAAACCAAAATCAAAGATGGCAAATGGGAAGACCTCACCACTAAAATCCATACAAGAAAAGTCAACCAATCAGAACTCTAATAGTCGCAAATACACACTTGCATACTTACACTCATGGCAGCCCAAAACCAATTCCTTTCAATATTATCTCTAAACACAAATGGCTTAAACTCACCAATCAAAAGGCATAGATTAACGGAATGGATCATCAAACAGCACCCAACTATATGTTGTCTACAAGAGACACATCTAACCAGAAAATCCTGTAAGAAATTTAAAGTGAAAGGATGGAAAAAGACATTTCATGCCAATGGACGAGAAAAAAAGGCTGGCGTAGCTGTTCTAATCTCAGATGACCTAGACTTCAAGCTGACAGACATCAAAAAGGACAGAGAAGGACATTATATATTGGTGAAGGGACTGATCCATCAAGAAGTAATTACAATCGTGAACATATATGCACCTAATTCCAATGCGCCTAGCTTCGTGAAGCAACTACTTACAGACTTAAGGGGAGACATAGATACACACACAATAATAGTGGGTGATCTTAACACCCCACTAACAACTATAGACAGATCAACAAAACAAAAACTCAACAAAGAAACAACAGAGCTTGTACAAACATTAGAACAACTAGACTTGGTAGACATTTATAGAATTTTTTATCCTAAGACCACAGATTATACATTTTTTTCAGCAGTGCATGGCACCTTCTCCAGGATCGACCACATGATAGGACACAAAGCAAATCTAAATAACTTCAAAAAGATAGGAATCATACCATGTACCCTCTCAGACCACCACGGAATGAAACTGGAAATCAGCAATTCAAAATGTCCCAGGAAATATAGAAACTCTTGGAGGCTGAACAATATGCTATTAAACGAACAATGGGTCAGAGAAGAAATTAAAGATGAGATCAAAAAATTTATGGAAACCAATGAAAACTCTGACACAACATTCCAAAACTTGTGGGACACTGCCAAAGCAGTGCTACGGGGTAAACTCATCGCAATTGGAGCTCATGTCAAGGCCCAAGAGAGTCGCCAAATACAGGAACTAACCACACACCTCCAGGAATTGGAAAAGCAGCAGCAGATGAGCCCCACACACAACAGGAAACAAGAAATCATCAAAACAAGGGAGGAAATCAACCAGATAGAAATAAAAAAAACCATACACAAAATCAACGAATCAAAAAGCTGGTTTTTTGAAAAGATAAACAAAATAGACACCCCGCTGGCCCGTCTGACAAAGAAAAAACAAGAGAAAGCAAGAATTAACAGCATCAAAGATGAAAAAGGCAACATAACAACAGACATTACAACCATTAAGAACATAATCAGAAATTACTACAAAGCACTGTACTCCAACAAATCAGAAGACCACCAAGAAATGGAAAAGTTCTTAGACTCACACAACCTGCCAAAACTTAGCCCAGAGGCAACAATCAACCTGAACAAACCCATAACTGAAGCAGAGATTGAATCAGTGATTAAAGACCTCCCAACAAAGAAAAGCCCAGGCCCAGACGGCTTCACTCCAGAATTCTACAAAACATTCCGAACAGAACTAACTCCAATCCTCTACAAACTCTTCAAAACAATAGAAAAGGAAGCAACCCTTCCAAACTCATTCTATGAAGCCAACATCACCTTAATCCCAAAACCGGGCAGAGATCCTACAGAGAAAGAAAACTACAGACCTATCTCTTTGATGAACATTGATGCTAAGATTCTCAACAAAATCCTAGCCAACAGAATTCAAAAACACATCAGACAGATCATTCATCCAGATCAAGTAGGATTCATCCCTGGAATGCAGGGATGGTTCAACATTCGCAAATCCATAAATGTGATACACCACATCCAAAAACTGAAAAACAAGAATCACATGATAGTATCAATAGATGCAGAAAAAGCTTTCGACAAAATTCAGCACAACTTCCTGCTAAAGACCCTAACCAAGGTAGGCATAGATGGAAAAATCCACAACATAATCAAAGCAATATATGAAAAACCCAATGCCAGCATCATACTGAATGGAGAAAAACTGGAACCCTTCCCACTGAGATCTGGAACAAGACAGGGATGTCCGCTTTCTCCGCTGCTATTCAACATAGTTCTAGAGGTACTCGCTGAGGCCATAAGACAAGAAAAAGAAATCAAAGGAATCCAAATGGGAAATGAAGAAGTCAAGCTTTCACTATATGCAGATGACATGATTCTTTATATGGAAGAGCCAAAAGGCTCAACACAGAGACTACTAGAACTTATACGAGAGTTCGGTAGAGTGGCAGGGTACAAAATTAATGAACAAAAATCAACAGCCATAGTGTATGCTAACAGCCCCAAGTTGGAAAAAGATCTAACCAGCAAGATACCATTCAAAGTAACAAAGGAAAGCATGAAGTATCTGGGAATTAACCTAACCAAAAATGTAGGAGACCTATTCGAGGAAAACTACAAACTACTTAAAAAAGAAATTGAACAAGATCTAGAAAGATGGAGTAACATCCCATGCTCCTGGATAGGTAAAATCAATATCATTAAAATGTCTATACTGCCAAAAGCAATATATACATTCAACGCAATCCCAATCAAATTGCCCAAAACATTCTTCACAGACCTGGAAACAATGATCCAAAGGTTCATCTGGAAGCACAAAAAACCACGAATAGCTAGAACCATTCTCAAGAACAGGAAGTTAGCAGGGGGAATCACAGTTCCGGACCTCTGGACATACTATAGGGCAGTGGTTATCAAAACAGCCTGGTACTGGCACAAAAATAGAGAAGAAGATCAATGGAGCAGAATAGAAACACCAGATGGGAACCCACAGAAATACAGCCAAATAATCTTTGACAAAAAGACAAACGACAACCCAGGCAAATGGGAAGGTCTGTTCAATAAATGCTGTTGGGACAACTGGTTGATAGCCTGCAGAAACAAAAAGATAGACCCACATCTCTCACCATATACTAAGATCAAATCCAAATGGATAAAAGATTTAAACCTACATCCAGAAACCTTCAAACTTTTGGAAGAAAATGTTGGAAACACACTGGAACACTTAGGGGTAGGCCCTCACTTCCTAAAAAAGACTCCAAATGCAGTAGAAATCAAGACCAAAATAAACAATTGGGACCTCATCAAACTAAGAAGCTTCTGTACAGCTAGAGAAACAATCAACAAAGTAAAAAGGCAACCCACAGAATGGGAGAAGATCTTTGCACACGACTTAGGTGATAGAGGGCTGATCTCCAGAATATACAAAGAGCTACAAAACAACCAAAATGTCAAAACAAACAAGCCACTCAAGAAATGGGCACGGGAAATGGGCAAACACTTCACAAAGGAACAAACCCAAATGGTAAATAAACATATGAAAAAATGCTCAAGTTCCCTGGCAATAAGGGAAATCCAAATTAAAACATCAATGAGGTACCACCTAACGCCAGTAAGACTGGCCCATATGAATAAAAGCACCAACAACACTTGTTGGCGAGGTTGCGGGGAAAAGGGAACCCTACTCCACTGCTGGTGGGGCTGCAGGCTGGTACAGCCTCTATGGAAATCAGTATGGAGAACATTCAAACAACTCAAATACAACATACCGTATGACCCGGCAATAGCACTTCTAGGAATATATCCAGAACACTTGTTTTATGAGAAACCAACATGCACTCCTATGCTCATAGCAGCACAATCAGTAATTGCAAAGACATGGAAGCAACCAAAATGCCCATCAACAGAGGATTGGATAAGAAAGCTATGGTTCATCTACTCCATGGAATACTACTCAGCTATTAAACAAAACAAAATGCAGTTCTTTGTGGCCAAATGGGCCAAACTGGAAACCATAATGCTAAGGGAAATGAGCCAATCCCAAAAGGTTAAATACCACATGTTTGCCTTAATTTAAGATGACACGATGTTATGTATAACAAGTTATGTTATGAATGTTATATGTTGTGTATAAACCTAAATTGAAATGTCAATGAGGTGGTCACAGAAGGTGGATAAGAAATCGCATTTACTTTTACCATATTGGTTACTCGTTACTATGTCAATTAATTCCATGGTGATGTAAATTTTTGCGGATGGTATGTTGGAGCTTTTAATTTATCGGGATGATAGTCTGCTGGCTCTGTCTTCAGACCAGAGAGTGTATACCTAAGAAGCCGTTGAACTTGACTGGACAATAAGATGCTGGACTCTATGTTTGGTATATGCTTGCAATGGGGGAATCTCAACTGAACTTGAACTGTGGTTATGCAACAAGGTGGAGGAATCCACCATGGTGGGAGGGTTTGGGGAGGGGTGGGGAGAATCCCAGTACCTATGAAACTGTGTCACATAATACAATGTAATTAATGAATTTAAAATAAAATTAAAAAAAAAAAAAAAAAAAAAAAAAAAACAACTCCAGCTGCCTCATGACTTCACATACCATCAGCTGTGCTAGCAGCTAACAAGGAAACCCTGTTTGGTCACTTTGTTCCAATGCCCATTGAGCCCAGTGTGATAGAATCAAGCAGGCTGAGCACGCACAAAAAAGAAAGACGGAGCTCCTCACTGAAGGCGCTGAAAACTCCACAGCCAAAGACAAGTTCAGCGCACAAGCCATTTCCCGCTGCCATGGAAACCAAGAGCTCTGGCAGCACATATGTCTCAATGTGGATGTGTCACCTAGGGAAGGCAGTGTGGTGGTGAATGGCAACTGCCCGAAGCAGCAGCACAGCTCTTCCAGTGCCAAAACAACTCCACCTGTCTCATGAACTTCACATACCTTCAACTGTGCTAGCAGCTATCTAGGAAACCCTGTTAACATGTCTGATACAATGCTCATTGAGCCCAGTGATGGAATCAGGCAGGCTGAGCACACACTAAACTAACATGGAGCTCCTCAGTCAAGGAGCTCAAAACTCCACAATCAAAGACTAGTTCAGCGCCCAAGCCAGTTCCCGCTGCCATGGAAACCAAGTGCTCTGGCAGCACATATGTCTCAAAGTGGATATGACACCTAAGGAATGCAGTGTGGTGGTGAATGGCAATTGCCCGAAGCAGCAGCACAGCTCTTCCAGTGTAAAAACAACTCCAGCTGCTTCATGAACCTCACATACCATCAGCTGTGCTAGCATTTATCTAGGAAACCCCGTTTGTTCACTTCCAGTACAATGCCCATTGAGCCCAGTGTGATGGAATCAAGCAGGTTGAGCACCCACAACAAACAAAGACGGAGTTCCTCACTCAAGGCGCTCAAAACTCCACAACCAAAAACAAGTTCAGCGCCCAAGGCTGTTCCCGCTGCAATGGAAACCAAGTGCTGTGGCAGCACATATGTCTCAAAGTGGATATGACTCCTAGGGAAGCCAGTGTGGTGGTGAATGGCAACTGCCCGAAGCAGCAACACAGCTCTTCCAGTGTCAAAACAACTCCACCTGCCTCATGACTTCACATATCATCAGCTGTTCTAGCAGCTAATTAGGAAACCCTGTTTGGTCACTTTTGGTCCAATGCCCATTGAGCCCTGTGTGATGGAATCAAGCAGGTGAGCACCCACAAAAAACAAAGACGGAGCTCCCCACTCAAGGCGCTCAAAACTCCATAGCCAAAGACAAGTTCAGCGCCCAAGCCATTTATCGCTGCCATGGAAACCAAGTGCTCTGGAAGCAAATATGTCTGAAAGTTTATATGACACCTAGGGAAGACAGTGTGGTGGTGAATGGCAAAGGCCCGAAGCAGCAGCACAGCTCTTGCAGTGCCAAAACAACTCCATCTGTATCATGAACCTCCCATACCATCACCTGTGCTAGCATCTATCTAGGAAACCCCGTTTGTTCACTTCCAGTGCAGTGCCCATTGAGCCCAGTGTGATGGAATCAAGCAGGGTGAGTGCATACACTAAACTAACATGGAGCTCCTCACTCAAGGCGCTCAAAACTCCACAGCCAAACACAAGTTCAGCACCCAAGCCAGTTCCCGCTGCCATGGAAACCAAGTGCTCTGGCAGCACATATGTCTCAAAGTGGATATGAAACCTAGGCAAGGCCGTGTGGTGGTGAATGGCAACTGCCCGAAGCAGCAGCACAGCTCTTCCAGTGCCAAAACAACTTCACCTGGCTCAGGTACTTCACATACCATCAGCTGTGCTAGCAGCTATCTAGGAAACCCTGTTTGGTCACTTCTGATCCAATGCCTTTTGATTCCAGTGTGATCGAATTAAACAGGTTGAGCAAACACACTAAACTAACATAGAGCTCCGCATTCAAAGCGCTCAAAAGTTCACAGCCAAAGACAAGTTCAGCGCCCAAGCCATTTCCCGCTGCCATGGAAACCAAGAGCTGTGGCAGCACATATGTCTCAAAGTGGATGTGGCACCTAGGGAAGGCAGTTTGGTGGTGAATGGCAACTGCCCGAAGCAGCAGCACACCTCTTCCAGTGCCAAAACAACTCCATATCATTCATGAACTTCACATATCATCAGCTGTGCTAGCAGCTATCTAGGAAACCCTGTTAACACTTCTAAACCAATGCTCATTGAGCCCAGTGTGATGGAACCAGGCAGATTGAGCACACAGACTAAACTAGCATGGAGCTCCTCACACCTGGCGCTCAAAACTTCACAGCCAAAGATAAGTTCAGCGCCCAAGACATTTCCCGCTGCCATGGAAACCAAGTGCTCTGGCAGCACATATGTCTCAAAGTGGATATGACACCTAGGGAAAGCAGTTGTGTGGTGAATGGCAACTGCCCGAAGCAGCAGCACAGCTCTTCCAGTGCCAAAACAACTCCAGTTGCCTCATGAACCTCACATACCATCAGCTGTTCTAGCAGCTGTCTTGGAAACCTGTTTCGTCACTTCCACTCCAATGCCTATTGAGCCCAGTGTGATGGAATCAAACAGTTTGAGCACCCACACTAAACTTACATGGAGATCCTCACTCAAGGCACTCAAAACTCCACAGCCAAAGACAAGTACTGCGCCCAAGGCATTTCTCACTGACTCATAAACCAAGTGCTCTAGCAGCACATATGTCTCAAAGTGGATATGACTCGTAGGGAAGGCAGTGTGGTGGCGAGTGGCAACTGCCTGAAGCAGCAGCGCAGCTCTTCCATTGCCAATACAACTCCACATGGCTCAGGAACTTCACTTACCATCAGCTATGCTAGCAGCGATCTAGGAAACCCCGTTTGGTCACTTCTGGTCCAATGCCCATTGAGCAAAGTGTGATGGAATAAAGCAGGTTGTGCACAAGCAAATAACAAAGACGAAGCTCTTCAGTCATGGCGCTCAAAACTCCACAGCCAAAGACAAGTTCAGCGCCAAAGCCATTTCCCGCTGCCCTGGAAGTCAAGTGCTCTGGCAGCACATATGTCTCAAAGTGGATATAACACATAGGGAAGGCAGTGTGGTGGTGAATGGCAACTGCCCAAAGCAGCAGCACATCTCTTCTAGTGCCAAAGAAACTCCAACTCAGTCATGAACTTCACATACCATCAGCTGGGCTAGCAACGATCTAGGAAACTAGGTTTGGTCACTTCTGCTCCAACGAGCATTTAACCCAGTGTAATGGAATCAAGCATGTGCAACACACACAAAAAACAAAGACGGAACTTCTCATTCAGGGCTCTCAAAACTCCACAGCCAAAGACATGTTCAGTGCCCAAGCCATTTCCCGCTGCCATGGAAACCAAGGGCTCTGGCAGCACATATGTCTCAGAGGATATGACACCTAGGGAAGGAACTGCGGTGGTGAGTGACAACTGCCTGAAGCAGCAGCACAGCTCTTCCAGTGCCAAAACAACTCCACGTCGGTCTTTAATTCCACAAACCATCAGGTGTGCTAGCAGTGATCTAGAAAACCCACTTTGTTCACCATTGGTCCAATGCTCATTGAGCCCAGTGTGATGGAATGAAGTATGTAGAGAACCCACACTAAACTAAGACGGAGCTCCTCTCAGGGCACTCAAAACTCCACAGCAAAGACATGTTCAGCACCCAAGCCATTTCCCGCTGCCATGGAAACCAAGTGCTCTGGCAGCACATATATCTGAAAGTGGATATGACACCTAGGAAACGCAGTGTGGTGGTGAATGGCAACTGCCCGAAGCAGCAGCACAGCTCTTCCAGCGCCAACACAACTCCACCTGCCTCATGAACTTCACATGCCATCAGCATGCTAGCAGCGATCTAGGAAACCCTGTTTGGTCACTTATAGTATAAAGCACATTGAGCCCAGTGTGATGGAATCAAGCAAGTGGAGCACACACACTAAACGGACATGGAGCTCCTCACTCAAGGCACTCAAAACTCCACAGCCAAAGATAAGTTCAGCACCCAAGCCAGTTCCCGCTGCAATGGAAACCAATTGCTCAGGCAGCACATATGTATCAAAGTGGATATGACACCTAGGGAAGGCAGAATGGTGGTGAATGGCAAATGCCTGAGAGGCAGCACAGCTCTTCCAGTGCCAAAGCAACTCCACATGTCTCTGGAACTTCACATACCATCATCTGTGCTAGCAGCGATCTAGGAAACCCTCTTTGATCACTTCGGCTCCAATACCCATTGCCAAGTGTGATGGAATCAAGCAGGTGGAGCACACACAAAAAACTAACACGGAGCTCCTCACGCAAGGCAGACAAAACTCCACAGCCAAAGACAAATTCAGCGCAAAAGCCAGTTCCCGCTGCCATGGAAACCAAGTGCTCTGGCAGCACATATATCTGAAAGTGGATATGACACCTAGGGAAGGCAGTGTGGTGGTGAATGGCAACTGCCCGAAACAGCAGCACAGCTCTTCCAGTGCCAAAACAACTCCACCTGCCTCATGAACTTCACATACCATCAGGTGTGCTAGCAGTGATCTAGAAAACCCTGTTTGGTCACCTCCGGTCCAATGCCCAAACAGCCCACTGTGATGGAATCAAGCATGTGGAGCACCCACACTAATCTAATATGGAGCTCCTCACTCAAGGCACTCAAAACTCCACAGCCAAAGACAAGTTCAGCGCCCAAGACAGTTACCGCTGACTCGGAAACCAAGTGCTCTGGAAGCACATATGTCTCAAAGAGGATATGTCACCTAGGGCTGCCAGTGAGGTGGTGAATAGCGAATGCCCGAAGCAGCAGCAGCACAGCTCTTCCAGTGCCAAAACAACTCCACCTCGGTCATGAACTTCACATACCATCAGCTGTGCTAACAGCGATATAGGAAACCCTGTTTGGTCACTTCCGGTCCAATGGCCATTGAGAACAATGTGCTGGAATCAAGCAGGTGGAGCACCAACCAAAATGAAGACGGAGCTCCTCACTCAAGGTGCTCAAAGTTCCACATCCAAAAACAAGTTCAGCGCCCAAGCCATTTCTCGCTGCAATGGAAACCTAGTGTTCTGGCAGCACATATGTCTGAAAGTGGATATGACACCTAGGGAAGGCAGTGTGGTGGTGAATGGCAACTGCCCAAAGCAGCAGCACAGCTCTAGCAGTGCCAAAACAACTTCACCTCATCATGAACTTAACATTCAATCAGCTGTGCTAGCAGCTATCTAGGAAACCCTGTTTGGTCACTTCCAGTCCAATGTCCATTGAGCCCAGTGTGATGGAATCAAGCATGTGCAGCACACACACTAAACTGACATGGAGCTCCTCACTCAAGGCACTCAAAACTCCACAGCCAAAGACAAGTTCAGCGCCCAATCCAGTCCCCGCTGCCAAGGAAACCAAGTGCTCTGGCAGCACATATGTCTCAAAGTGAATATGCCACGTAGAGAGGGTAGTGTGGTGGTGAATGGGACTGCCCGAAGCAGCAGCACAGCTCTTCCAGTGCTAGAACAACTCCACCTGCATCAGGAACTTCACATACCATCAGCTGTGCTAGCAGCGATTTAGGTAATCATGTTTATTCACTTCCAGTCCTATGCCCATTGAGCCCATTGTGATGGAATCAAGCAGGTGGAGCATACACACACTAAACTAACATGGAGCTCCTCAATCAAGGCGCTCAAAACTCCACAGCCAAAGACAAGTTCAGCACCCAAGGCATTTCTCGCTGACTCGGAAACCAAGTGCTCTGGGAGCACATATGTCTCAAAGTGGATATGATACCTAGGGAAGGCAGTGTGGAGCTGAATGGCAACTGCCCAAAGCAGCAGCACAAGCTCTTCCAGTACCAAAACAACTCCACCTCGGCCATGAACTTCACATAAAATCAGCTGTGCTAGCAGCTATCTAGGAATCCCTGTTTGTTCACCTCCGTTCCATGACCACTCAGCCCAGTGTGATGGAATCAAGCAATTTGAGCACCCACACTAAACTAATATGGAGCTCCTCTCAAGGCACTCGAAACTCCACAGCCAAAGACAAGTTCAGGGCCCAAGCCATTTCCCGCTGCCATGGAAACCAAGTGCTCTGGCAGAACATATGTCTCAAAGTGGATATGAATCCTAGGGAAGGCAGTTTGGTGGTGAATGGCAACTGCGCGAAGCAGCAGCAGCACAGCTCTTCCAATGTCAAAACAACTCCACCTGCCTCATGAACTTCAAATACCATCAGCTGTGCTAACAGCGATATAGGAAACCCTTTTTGGTCACTTCCGTTCCAATGCCCATTGAGCCCAGTATGATGGAATCAAGCAGGTGGAGCACACACACTAAACTAACATGGAGCGCCTCACTCAAGGCGCTCAAAACTCCACAGCCAACGACAAGTTCAAGGCCCAAGCCATTTCCCGCTGCCATGGAAACCAAGTGCTCTGGCAGCACATATGTCTCAACGTGGATATGACACCTAGGGAAGGCAGTGTGGTGGTGAATGGCAACTGCAAAAAGCAGCAGCACAGCTCTTCCACTGTCAAAACAACTCCACCTGGCTCATAAACTTCACATATCATCAGCATTGCTAGCAGCTATCTAGGAAACCCTGTTTGGTCACTTCTGTTCCAACGCCCATTGAGCACAGTGTGATGGAATCAAGCAAGTGGAGCACACATTAAAAACAAAGACGGAGCTCCTCACTCAAGGCACACAAAACTCCACAGCCAAAGGCAAGTTCAGCGCCCAAGCCATTTCCCGCTGCCATGGAAACCAACTGCTCTGGCAGCACATATGTCCTAAATTGGATATGACACCTAGGGATGGAAGTGTGGTGATGAATGGCAACTGCAAGAAGCAGCAGCACAGCTCTTCCAATATGAAAACAACTCCACCTTGCTGATAAACTTTACATACCATCAGCAGTGATAGCAGCGATCTAGGAAAACCTGTTTGGTCACTTCCGGTCCAATGCCCTTGAGCCCAGTGTGATGGAATTAAGCAAGTAGAACTCACACAATAAACTAACATGGAGCTCCTCACTCAAGCCGCTGAAAACTCCACAGCCAAAGGCAAGTTCAGCGCCCAAGCCATTTCCCGCTGCCATGGAAACTACGTGCTCTGGCAGCCCATATGTCTGAAAGTGGATATGACTCCAAGGGAAGGCAGGGTGGTGGTGAATGGCAACTGCAAGAAGCAGCAGCACAGCTCTTACAGTGCCAACTCACTTGGCTCATGAAATTCACATACCATCAGCTGTGCTAGCAGCGATCTAGGAAACCCTGTTTGGTCGCTTCCGGTGCAATGCCCATTGAGCCCAGTGTGATGGAATCAAGCATGTAGACCACACACACTAAACTAACATGGAGCTCCTCACCCATGTCGATCTAACTCCACAGCCAATACAAGTTCAGCGCCCAAGCTGTTTCCCGCTGCCATGGAACCCAAGTGCTCTAGCAGCACATATATCTCAAAGTGGATATGACACCTAGGGAAGACAATGTGGTGGTGAAAGGCAACTGCCTGAAGCAGCAGCACAACTCTTCCAGGGCCAAAAGAACTCCTCCTCGGTATAGAACTTCACATACCATCAGGTGTGCTAACAGCTATCTAGGAAACCCTGTTGGTGACTTCTAATCCAATGCCCATTGAGCCCAGTGTGATGGAATCAAGGATGTAGAGCACACACTCTAAACTAACATGGAACTCCTTACTCAAGGCGCTCAAAACTCCACAGCCAAAGACAAGTTCAGCGCCCAAGCCAATTCCCGCTGCAATGGAAACCAAGTGCTCTGGCAGCACATATGTCTGAAAGTGGATATGACACCTAGGGAAGGCAGTGTGGTGGTGAATGGCAACTGCCCGAAGCAGCAGCACAGCTCGTCCAGTGCCAAAACAACTCCACCTCGGTCAGGAACTTCACATACCATCAGCTGTGCTAGTAGCTATCTAGGAACCGTGTTTGGTCACTTCTGGTAAAAATGCCCATTGAGCCCAGTGTGATGGAATCAAGCATGTGGAGCACACACACTAAACTAACATGGAGCTCCTCACTCAAGGCGCTCAAAACTCCACAGCCAAAGACAAGTTCAGCGCCCAAGTCATTTCCCACTGCCATGGAAACCAAGTGCTCTGGCAGCACATATATCTGAAAGTGGATATGACACCTAGGGAACGCAGTGTGGTGGTGAATGGCAACTGCCCGAAGCAGCAGCACAGCTCTTCCAGTGTCAAAACAACTCCTCCTGGCTCATGAACTTCACATACCATCAGCTGTGCTAGCAGCTATCTAGGAAACCCTGTTTGGTCACTTTTGGTCCAATGCCCATTGAGCCCAGTGTGATGGAATCAAGCATGTAGAGCACACAGTAAACTAACAAAAACGGAGCTCCTCACTCAAGGCGCTCAAAACTCCACAGCCAATTGCAAGTTCAGCCCCCAAGCCATTTCACGCTGCCATGGAAACCAAGTGCTCTGACAGCACATATGTCTCAAAGTGGATATGACACCTAGGGAAGGCGGTGTGGTGGTGAATGGCAACTTCCCGAAGCAGCAGCACAGCTCTTCCAGTGCAAACTCCACCTTGCTGATAAACTTCACATACCATCAGCAGTGCTATCAGCTATCTAGGAAACCATGTTTGGTCACTTCCGGTTCAATGCCCATTGAGCCCAGTGTGAGGGAATCAATCATGTGAAGCACCCACATTAAACTAATATGGAGCTCCTCACTCAAGGCTCTCAGAACTCCACAGCCAAAGAAGAGTTCAGCGCCCAAAACATTTCCCACTGTCATGGAAACCAAGTGCTCTGGCAGCACATATGTCTCAAAGTGGATATGACACTTAGGGAAGGCAGTGTGGTGGTGAATGGCAACTGCCCGAAGCAGCAGCACAGCTCTTCCCGTGAAAAAAAAACTCCACCTCAATCATGAACTTCACATACCATCAGCTGTGCTAGCAGCTGTCTAGAAAACCCTGTTTGGTCACTTCCAATTAGAGCTATGTCTAAGCTTAGATTTATGCTTATGTTTAGGTCTGTTGCCATGACTAATGCGAGTACAAGGGCAAATGCTAGTGTTAGGTTTAGTTCTAGGGCGAATGTTAGAGTTAGGGTTAGGCCAAGGCCAGGGCTAGGACTATCTTTAGGATATATCTAATTCTAGGGCTATTTTTAGGGTTAGGTTTTTGTCTAAGGCTCTGGCTATGGCTTGGGTTAGGGTTAATTCTCAGGGTAGGCCTCATATCCGTTATTATTTAGCTTTTGCTTCAGGTATACTGCTATGTCTTGGTTAGGGTTAGGGTTCAGGTTAGGGTTAGGGCTAAGTCAAGGGGTATTCCTAGGGATAGGCTTGCGGTCAGGTTAAGGGTTAGGGTGAGTGTCATGGGTAGGGTTAAGTTTAGGGTTAGGTCCTCGGTTAAGGTTAATTCTGTGGCTAGTGCTATGGTTACATTGAATTCTAGTGCTAGGTCTCAGGCTAGGCCTACTGCTAGTGTTGGGTTTAGGGCTAGGTCTCCGTCTTGGACTATGGCTGGGGCTAGTATTAGGAGGACCTTTAGGCCAAGCCCTAGGGTTAGTTTTTAATTTAGGCTTAGGGATAAGTCTAGCACTAGGACTAGTATTACGGTTAGGGCTAGGGCTAGGTCTAGCAGTTGGGTTAGTGCCTGCACTAGGGTTAGGTTTATTTATAAGAAGAGTGTTAGGGTTAGGGTTAGGGTTAGGGCCAGGGTTAAAGCTCGGGTTAGGTTTAGTCCTAGGGTTAGGGCTCAGGATCAGGTTAGCTTTAGGGTTAGTTATAGTGCTAAGCCTTGTCTTGGGCTTGGGCTAGGGCTAGGGTTACAGCTAGGGCTAGGATTAGGGTTAGGGTTAGTGCTTGGTCTGGGTATACAGCTAGGGATGGAGTTAGAGTTTCTGTTAGTGTGATGCTTAGGCCTAGGGTTTAGGGTTGGGTTTAGGCCTAGGGTTAGGGTTTTGGGGTTCATGTCAGGCTCATTTTTGGGCTTGGGTTAGTGCTAGGTCTAGGGCTAGGAATAGGGTTAGTGCTAGTGTTAGGTTTCTGGTTACATCTATGGCTAGGGCTAGGACTCAGGCTAGTGCTAAGTGCAGCACTAGGCTTAGGCTAGGGCTAGGGCTAAGGCTCTGTTTCTTGTTAGGGTTAATGTTAGGGCTAAAGCTATGGTTAGATCTAGTTCTTGGGCAAAGGCTAAGGCTCCTGCCTATGTTAGGTTTAGGGCTAGGGCTTGTGCTAGTGTTTGGGTTAAGTCTAACACTAGCTATAGGGCTATTGGGTAGACTTGTGTTAAGGCTAGGGTTAGGCTTAGGGTTAGGGTTAGGTTTAGGGTAACGATAGGGTAGTGTTAGAGTTAGTTGTAGGGCTAGTGCGAGAGCTAGCGTTAAGTGTAGGACTAGGGCTAGGGCTAGTGCTAGTGTTAGGATTAGTGTCAGCCCTAGGACTAGTGCTATGTCTAGGGTTGCAGTTAGATTTAGTGCTTAGGGCTAGGTTTAGGGCACGGGCCATGGTTAGCGTTAGGGTGAGGTTTACATTTAGGCCTGGGCTATGTTTGTGTCTAGCGCCAGGGGTAGGGTTTGTGTTAGGGCGAAGGCTAGGGTTAGAGTTAGAGCTAGGACAAAGGCTAGGACAAATGCTAGGGTTAGTGTTAGGGTTAAGGTTAGGCCAAGCACTAGGGTTAGGGTTAGGTTGAGGACTTTGGTTAGAATCAGGGTAAGCGTTAGGGTTAGGGTGAAGGTGAGGGTGAGGGTGAGGTTTAGGGTTAGGGTGAGGGTAAGAGTTATGGATTGTTGTAGGATTAATGTTAGAGCTAGGGCTAGGATCAGGCATAGGGTTAGGGTTAGGGCAAGGGCAAGGACTCCAGCTAGGTCTTGGTCCAGCATTAGGGTTAGGGTAGATCTTGATCTGGGGATCACGTTAGGGTTGGGTTTAGGGCTTGTACTATTTCTAGGGTTATTGCTAGTGATAGGGTTAGGGCTAGTGCTATGTTTAGGGTTAGGGCTAGGCTTAGGGTTAGAGCTAAGGCTAAGCTTAGATTTATGCTTATGCTTAGGTCTGCTGCTAGGGCTAATGCGAGTACAAGGGCAAATGCTAGTGTTAGGGTTAGTGCTAGGGCGAATGTTAGGGTTAGGGTTAGGCCAAAGCAAGGGCTAGGACTATCTTTAGGTTATGTCTAATTCTAGGGCTATTTTTACGGTTAGGTTTGGGTCTAAGGCTCTGGCTAGGGCTAGGGTTAGGGTTAATTCTCAGGCTAGGGCTCATGATCCATTATGATTTAGCTTTAGGTTTAGGTATACTGCTATGGCTTGGTTAGGGTTACGGTTAGGGTTAAGGTTAGGGTCAGGGTTAACGATAGGGTTAGGGTTAGTGTTAGAGTTAGGGTTAGGGCTAAGTCAAGGGGTATTCCTAGGGATAGGTTTACCGTCAGGTTAAGGGCTAGGGTGAGTGTCATGGGTAGGGTTAAGTTTAGGGTTAGGTCTTCAGTTAAGGTTAATCCTGTGGCTAGGGCTATGGTTACATTGAATTCTAGTGCTAGGTCTCAGGCTAGGCCTACTGCTAGTGTTGGGTTTAGGGCTAGGTCTCTGTCTTGGATTATGGCTGGGGCTAGTGTGAGGGGGACCATTAGGCCAAGCCCTAGGGTTAGTTTTTGATTTAGGCTTAGGGATAAGTCTAGCACTAGGACTAGTATTACGGTTAGGGCTAGGGCTAGGTCTAGCAGTTGGGTTAGTGCTAGCATTAGGTTAGGTTTATTTTTAGGATGAGTGTTAGGGTAAGGGTTAGGTTTAATTTTAGGATGAGTGTTAGGGTTAGGGTTAGGGCCAGGGTTAAAGCTCGGGTTAGGTTTAGTCCTAGGGTTAGGGCTCAGGATCAGGTTAGCTTTAGGGTTATAGTGCTAAGCCTTGTCTTGGGCTTGGGCTAGGGCTAGGGTTACAGCTAGGACTAGGATTAAGGTTAGGGTTAGTGCTTGGTCTGGGTATACAGCTAGGGATGGAGTTAGAGTTTCTGTTAGTGTGATGCTTAGGCCTAGGGTTTAGGGTTGGGTTTAGGCCTAGGGTTAGGGTTTTGGGGTTCATGTCAGGCTCATTTTTGGGCTTGGGTTAGTGCTAGGTCTAGGGCTAGGAATAGGGTTAGTGCTAGTGTTAGGTTTCTGGTTACATCTATGGCTAGGGCTAGGACTCAGGCTAGTGCTAAGTGCAGCACTAGGCTTAGGCTAGGGCTAGGGCTAAGGCTCTGTTTCTTGTTAGGGTTAATATTAGGGCTAAAGCTATGGTTAGATCTAGTTCTTGGGCAAAGGCTAAGGCTCCTGCCTATGTTAGGTTTAGGGCTAGGGCTTGTGCTAGTGTTTGGGTTAAGTCTAACACTAGCTATAGGGCTATTGGGTAGACTTGTGTTAAGGCTAGGGTTAGGCTTAGGCTTAGGGTTAGGTTTAGGGTAACGATAGGGTAGTGTTAGAGTTAGTTGTAGGGCTAGTGCGAGAGCTAGCGTTAAGTGTAGGACTAGGGCTAGGGCTAGTGCTAGTGTTAGGATTAGTGTCAGCCCTAGGACTAGTGCTATGTCTAGGGTTGCAGTTAGATTTAGTGCTTAGGGTTAGGTTTAGGGCTCAGGCCATGGTTAGTGTTAGGGTGGAGGTTTACATTTAGGCCTGGGCTATGTTTGTGTCTAGCGCCAGGGGTAGGGTTTGTGTTAGGGCGAAGGCTAGGGTTAGAGTTAGAGCTAGGACAAAGGCTAGGACAAATGCTAGGGTTAGTGTTAGGGTTAAGGTTAGGCCAAGCACTAGGGTTAGGGTTTTGATTAGGTTTTCAGCTGGGGTTAGGTTTTGGGCTATGGATTGGTGTAGGATTAGGGTTAGAGCTAGGTCTAGTACTAGGCATAGGGTTATTGTTAGGGCTAGGGCTAGGACAAGGTCTCGAGCTAGGTCTAGGTCCAGCGTTAGGGTTAGGGTAGATCTTGGTCTAGGGCTCACGTTAGGGTAGGGTTTAGGGCTTGTACTATTTCTAGGGTTATTGCTAGTGATAGGGTTAGGGATAGTGCTAGGTTTAGGGCTAAGGCTCTTGCTAAGCAAAGTTTAGGGCTAAGTCTCCATCTAATACTGTGGCTGGCGCTAATGTTATGGATTGTGTTTCTCCAAGCCTTATGGTTAGGATTTAGTTTAGGCTTAGTGCTAGGATTAGTGTCAGGGTAGGTCTAGGCCTAGCACTCGTATTAGGGTTAGTGTTAGCATTACATTTAGGGTTAGAATTAAGTTTAGGGTTACGGCTCAGTTTTGATTTACATTAGCTTTTGGGTGATTTTTATTACTAGGTCCTTGGGTTATTTAGTGCAAATGTTATTAGAATTAATTCTAATTCTAGAGCTATTGCTAGTGCTAGGGTTCGAATTAGGTTTAGACTAGAATTGATAGACAGAGGACAACAAGAAAATCTTAGAAACAGACAGGAAACGGTCAGCTGGGATGCACTGATAACTCACTGGGTGTGACACAAAGATTAGTTACTCATCACTGGGGTATGGAAGATTTCTCTGCACACCCCACCTAAACATGCTCACCTAAACTCTTGACATATTTCTTCTTAGAATTACAGAGTTAGACCACCTGAAAAACAGCCAGGTTCAGCAAAAACATGCTTCAATGCTATATACTGCTAAATACTAAAATTAAGATAGGCATGAGACAGCTGAATAGCAATCTAAGCCATTTTAAGGTGTATAGAACATGGTTGAATATAAACCAAAATTGAAATGTCTATGAAGAAGTCACAGGATGTGGCTGAGAATCTGCATTTTCCTATTAACATATTGGTTAATCAATACCATGTCAATTAATGCCACAATGTTGTAAATGGTTGTAAATATTATGTTGGGACTTTTAATTGATTGGGATGATACTCTGCTGGCTCTACCTTCAGACCAGAGAGGGTGTCACCAAGAAATCATTGAACTTACCAGGACAATTAGATGCTGGACTTTATGCTTGGTAAATACCTCCGATGAAAGAATGTCAACTGAATTTGAGCTATGGAAATGCAACAAGGTGGAGCAATCCGCCGTGGGGGGAGGGTGTGGGGAGCGGCGGGGGGAATCCCAGTACATAAAAAATGTATCACATAATGCAATGTACTTAATTTTAAAAAATTAAATGCAAGAAAAAATTGCAAAAAAAAAAAAAAAAAAGAATTAGGTTTAGACATAGAGCCAGGGCTAGGTTTAGTTTTATGTTTAGGACTAGGTCTAGTGTCAGAGATATGGTTAAGTTTTGACGTAGGACTGGGGTTCAGGTTAGGGTTAGGGCTAGGCCTAGTGCTAATACAAGGTTTGCAATTATGGTTAGTTCTCAGACTAGGGTTAGACTTAAGTCTAGTGCTAGGGTTTGTATTAGGGCTAGGCCTAATGTTAGGGTTTGGGTTCTTCCAAGGGCTACGGCTAGTGCTAGAGCTAGGGCCAGGACTTTTGCTAGAGTTATGCTTGCAATCAGGATAAGGCTTATGCCTAGGATTATGGTTATATTAGTGCTAGGGTTAGCGGTAAGTCTAGGTCTAACATTAGGTTTAAGGTTCGGCCTAGGCCTAGGGCTTGGGCTTGGACTATTGCCAAGGCTAGTGTTAGGGTTAGGCCTAGGGCTATTGCTAAAGCTAGATTTATAGTTAGGTCTAGTGTTAGGTTTAGGACCAGGGTAAGGGCTAGGCCCCATTTAGGGCTAGGACTAGGGATACAGTTAAGGTTAGGCCTAGGGCTAAGGCTAGGGCTAGGGATACAGTTAGGGTTAGGGATAGAACTAGGACTAAGTCTATGGCTAGGACTAGGAGCAGGGCTAGTGCTAGGGCTAGGTTTAGGGCTAGGTCTAGGGCTAGGTCTAGGACTCGGGTTAGGTTTAGTGTCAGGGCTATGGCTAGGGTCTTGGACTAGGTTTAGTGCTAGGGCTAGGTCTAGTGCTAGGTCTAGTGTTAGGGCTAGGGCTAGGCTTAGGGCTAGGGCTAGGCTTAGGTCTAGGCCTAGGCTTACGGTTAGTTTTAGTAGATGGTTAGTGATTAGAAAAGCTCAATTCTGGGGCCAGCATTGTGCTGTGGTAATCTCAGTTTCTGCCTTTGGCACCAACATCTGATATGGGTTCTATTTCAACTGCTGGCTGTTCCGTTTCTAATTCAACTGTCTCTGTATTGCCTGGGAAACTTATTGAGTTTGCATCAGGTTCTTGCAAATCTTCATCCATGGGGGGACCTGGAAGAACCTTGTAGCATTGGTTTGGTTCAGATCACAAGGTTGTGGTCAGTGGTGATTGAACCTGCAGGAAAGAAAATCTATCTCTCTGTCTGACTTCCAAAAAAACCATAAATAAATCTTTTAAACAACAGAAACACTTAATTCTTCCACCTCTACTCCATGCATCCACAGTTTAGAAGCAGATAGTGAGATGTGGAAAATGAAAAAAATGAATGCATCAGGAAGAAGTAAGGTGTCTTTTGGAAGTATGCTCATTTCAGTTCCGTGGAAGGAAAAAGGGAAAGACAGCCCAAGGACATTTACAATTGTGCAGGAACTCTCAGGTGTGACAAGGGAGCTAACAGGGTTTAGGGAGAATTACAGTGGTTTACCTTGTGTTACTCTTGCCTTTAGAATTCCATGTGCTAGGAATCCCTGAGTCAGAAGGCCTTGTGTGGGTGCAATTGTGTTGTTGGAATGAGTTTAGGCATAAATTGGGTGCTACAAGAGTCATGACAAATGTGCTTGTCTGTGACGGGGGGGGGGGGGGGGCGGGGGGGTTGGGGATGTAGTGGTGTGAGGTGGCCAGAGCTTGGTGATGGAAAAAAAGCATTGTTTTCTCAATCTAAATAGTCAAAGGTTAAACGACTTTAAAAAATCAGTTCAAAATGCCACAATCTTGCAAGATGCTTTGCTGATGGAACAGAGAATGACACAGGCATTCTATTAATTAATTCTGAACTTTCTATATTTTTGCAACGTATTGGTTTTATTCGAAAGTCACATTTATGGAGGGAAGGAGAGACAAAGAAAAAAACTTCTATCCACTGACTTACTCACCAGATGGCCACAATGCCTGAAGCTGAGCTGAACTGAATCCAGAAACTAGGACTTTTTAAAAATGTATTTATTTTTATTGGGAAGGCAGATGTACAGAGAGGAGGAGAGACAGAGAGGAAGATCTTCCATCCAATGGTCCATTCCTCAAGTGGCCGCATCAGTTGGAACTGAGCAAATCTTAACCCAGGAAACTCTTCCAGGTCTCCCACAGGGGTGCAGAGTCCCAAAGCTTTGAACCATCCTTTACCACTTTCCCAGTCCTCAAGCAAGGAGCTGGATGGGAAGTGGAGCTGCCGGATTAGAACCAGTGCCCATATGGGATCCTGGTGCACTTAAGGTGAGGACTTTAGCCACTACGCTATCACGCCGGGCCCAAGCCAGGATGTTGTTCAGGTCTCCCATGTGGTTGTGGGAGCCAAAGCCTTGGGTCACACTCCACTGATTCACTAGACTGTAAGCAGGGATCTGCATGGACAGTGGGTCAGCCAGCACATGAATGTACACCCATATGGGATGCTGCTACTTACAGGTAGAGGATTAGCCAATTGAGCCATGACACTGTCCCCTCTGCAGTTTTGGATGATGATAAACATCTGCCCTATGCCCCAACAGTCCAACACTCAGGACGTCACCCTGTAGAAATGAAAACACATGGTCACAGAAAAACCTGTACATTAATATAGAAACTTTATTCATAAAAATTGCGAAGTGCTAGAAACAACACTCAGTAGACAAATGTATGGACCCATTGTGGTGTTCTATACAAAAGAGTACTATTCAGTAAGAAAAATGAGCAACAAATTAGAGGGGGATATTATTATTATTATTATTATTATTATTATTATTATTATTATTTCATTTTATGACACAGATCCATAGGCTCTTGGATTTCCCCAACCCCTCCACAAGACCTCCCCCATATTGATTTCCTCCATATTATTACAGTAATACAGCTCAATAACCAGTCATAAGTCTATCAATGTGGGCTTGGACCATGCAGAGAGTCCAGCGTCTCATTGTCCAGATAAACTCAACAGTTTCATTGGGAGACCATCCTTGGTCTGAAAAGTAGAGTTGGCAGAATATCATCCCCTCCAATGAAAAACCACAACACAAATTCAACAACAGGAAGAAGCATAGAAATTTACATCATGAAGTTAATTGACCTGCCACTGTGTGACCAATGTATTAGAAAATGCAAGTCCTTAATCACATCCTGTAACTAATTAAATGACATCTCAATTTTAGTTTATACATAACCAGCTGCTATAAACCTTAAAATGGTCATAGGGATCTATTCAGCTGTTTTGTGTCTTTTGTTTCTTCATATTTATGTTTATCAGCTTATCGTATTCAAGTGTGATTTTACTGAACTTCGTGAATTTTAGAATAGTCCAAACAGGCTTGTAACTCCCACAAGCTATACATTAATGAATGAAGAGCTGAACAGTTTTAGGAGGGGCGTGCAGAGAAATTTTCAATACCTTAATGAGGAGTAACTGATCTTTGTGTCCTCTAATGAGATATGAGAGTCCAAGCTGACTTTTTTCTCTGTTCTTTGCTTTCCTTATTTGTCTCTCTTTGTCTATCTGATCTAATTCTGGGGTCTACAGAGTGACCCTTACAGTCATTGCAGGAGAGGGTCGGGGGGTCAAAGTTGGAACTAAGTAAGGACCAGAGAAAGCTGCTCACCTGAGTCACGAAGGAAGTTTACTGTTCTGTTTCTGAGCACCACTTGGGGCTCCTGGCTGTAGTTCCAATGTCATTAGACCCTGTGAGTAGGGTTCTGGGCTTCTTCCATCCCATATGGAAGATCGGAGAGGGAATGGTTAACCTTAGAGTTCTCGGCCTATGAGGGCACTCCAATTCCCTGTGATCTCCTTGGCAGTTGGGGTATAGTCCTTGGTGCCCATACAGATAATTCTTGATGAGATATCCACTGCTTTTGTGGTGAAAGCATTTGGGAGGTTACCGGGTGTCTCCAGGGTTAAAATACAAACCCTCTCCTGTCCTCCTGTCCTCCTGTCCCACTCTGGGTTCCCTTCCTGCTCTGTGCATATGACCTCCTGTTAAGAGGCTGTCAGGATCACTCTTGGATCCCACTGTATGTCTTTAAAATTCTTGCTAATGTCGAATGCCAAGCTGTCTATAAATTACCTGTTACAATCTTGATAACCAGTCCCAAGCTGTTTTAATATCGGCTGCCCTAAACTATGTGCAGAGGTCTGGAGTGGCAATCCCCTGTTATATTCCTGTTCTTCAGTTGGTTCTAGCTATTTGTGGTTTTTGTGTTTCCAGATGAACCTTGTATCATTTTTCCAGTTCAATGAAGAATGTTTTGGGTAGTTTGATTGGGATTGTGTTGAATGTATATATTGCTTTTTGGTAGTATAGACATTTTGATGATATTGACTTTTACCCATCCAGAATCATGGCATGTCTCTCCATTTTTTTTGAAGTCTTCTTCAATTTCTTTTTTTTAGTTTTTTTTTCTTTTTTGCAGTTTTCTTCAAAGAGGTCTTCTACATTTTTAGTTAGGTTTATTCCTAGATACTTCATTTTCTTCTGTTATTTTAATGGTACCCTGCTGGTTGGATCTTTTTCCATCTTGGGGCTGTCTGCATACACTATGGCTGTTTATTTTTGTTCATTTACTTTGTACCCTGCCACTCGAGCAAATTCTCATAAAAGTTCTTTCAGTCTCTGTATTGAGTCTCTTGGTTCTTCTATGTATAGGATCATGTCATCTGTGAATAGTGATCACTTGACTTCCTCATTTCCCATTTCAATTTCTTTGATTTCTTTTTCTTGTCTTATACCTCCGTACTTCTAGAGTACTAGCAGTATTCTAGTACTATATTACATAGCAGTGGTGATAGCGGACATCCTTGTCTTTTTCCAGATCTCAGCGGGAAGGGTTCCAATTCTTCTCAGTTCAGGATGATGCTGGCATTGGGTTTTTCATATATTGCTTTGATTATGTTGTGGATTGTTCCTTCTATGCCTACCTTGTTTAGCGTTTTTAGCATGGAGTGGTGTTGGATTTTGTCAAAAGTTTTTCTGCGTCTATTGAGACTATTATATGATTTTTGTTCTTCAGTTTTTGTATGTGGAGTATTACATTTATGTTGAACCTTCCCTGCATGCCTGGGATGAATCTTACTTGATCCAGATCAATGATCAGTCTGATGTTTTTTTTAAATTCTATTGGCTAGGATTTTGTTGAGGATCTTAGCATCAATGTTCAACAGGGAGATACGTCTGTAGTTTTCCTTCTCTGTTAATTCTCTGTCCTGTTTTGGCATTAAGGAGATGTTGGCTTCATAGAATGAGTTGGAAAGGTTGCTTCCTTTTCTATTGTTTTGAAGAGTTTGTGGAGGATTGGAGCTAGCTCTGCTTAGAATGTTTCATAGAATTGTGCAATGAAACTGTCTGGGCCTGGACTTTTCTTGTTGGGAGGTCTTAAATCAATCATTTGATTACTACCTTGATTATAGGTTTATTCAGGTATTCTGTTTCCTCTTTATTAAGTTTTGGTAGGGGGTGGGAGACCAAGAACCTTTCCATTTCCTGGTAGTATTCTGATTTGTTGGAATACAGTTGTTTGTAATAATTTTGAATTATTTTCTTAATGGTTGCAGTGTCTGTCATTATGTTGCCTTTTTCATCTTTGATGCTATTAATTCTTGGTTTCTCTCTTTTTTTTTTTTTTTTTTTTTACTTTGTCAGTAAAGCCAGTGGGGAGTCTATTTTACTTATCATCTCAAAAAAACCAACTTTTTGATTTGTTGTTTTTCTGTGTTTTTTATTTCTATTTGGTTTATCTCTTCCCTTGTTTTCATGATTTCTTTTTTCCTATTGCTCCTGGGATCATTTTGCTGCTGTTTTTCCAATTTCTGGAGGTGTATGTTTAATTTCTTTATTTTGTGTGTCTTTCTTCAGTCTTGACATAAACACCAGTTGCAATGAACTACCACGTAGCACCATTTTGATGGTTTCCCAAAAGTTTTGGAATGCTGTATTTGAATTCTCATTGGTTTCCATGAGGTTTTTTTATCTCATTCTTAATTTCTTCTCTGACCCATTGTTCATTTAGTAGCAGATTGTTCAACCTCCAAGAGTTTAAATATTTCTTGGTGCATTTTGATTTATTAACTTTGTTTCACTCCTTGGTAGTCTGAGAAGATGCATGGTATTATTTCAATTTTTTGAAGTTAGCTAGACTTGCTTTGTGCCCTATTATGTGGTTGATGTTGGAGAAAAGCATATACCGCTGAGAAAAACATACTCTGTGTCCATAGGATGGAAGGTTCTGTAAATATCTATTAAGTCCATTTGTTCTATTGATTGTGTGAGTTCTATTGTTTCTCTATTCTGTTTCTGTCTAGTTGATCTGCCTATCAGTGTTAATGGGTTGTTGAAGTCTCCTAGGTTGATCTTAAGGCTTTGTGCTGAGTGGCAAAAATCCAGTATCAAAAATTTGCCAACTACGTTATTCCACTTATATGACATTATGGGCAAAGCAAAATCAGGGACCAGAAAGAGATGAGCCTTCACAGAAATTAAGGTTTGACTGAAGCAAAGGGAAGGTTTTGGGGGTGGTAAAATACATGAATTCATGCATGTGTGAAAACACATGGGACCACATATCAAAGAGATTGTTTCACTGTATATCAGAATAACAATAGTGTAAAAATCAGAACAGAAAATCCAGTGTTGTGAGAGTGTCTTCTTTCTTTTTCAGATGATGCTGGTGACTATTCACAATGGTGATGTTACAGATGACAACACCAAGCTCACCCGGCCTTCATCTGGACCATTATTTTACACTTGTGCATTGGTGAGCTGTGATTCGATTTCCATCTGCTATGTTTGGACATAACCTATGAAGTTGCAGGGACCACTGAACATTCCTTCTGTGTTTGGCAATGAGAAAGGGTGAGTGGGAGCTGAAAAGGGGCTGTAAAACTGTCATAGAGATAGGCTGTGGTATCCTACACTCACAATTTGTGATTGCATGAGAAAATGGGAGGGTTTTTTTCACTTGGTTATGGCTTGGCCCTGTTGCTGGCAGTCTGGTTGTTAAAGGCCTGTTTGCAGTTCTTGTGTGTTACATACAATTGGAACTTGATAGCTTGCCTTTTGAATGGCAAACCAGACGAAATGGCATTGGCTGTATCTAATGATCTCAGAAACATTATAGCAGTGTAGTTGATGGGGTTTTATTTCTGCTGATAATCACAGTGTTGTAGCAATGGCATCTGAACGAGCGTTCACGTGGTCACTCTGGTTATTATGACTTTTTCCTCCTTTTACTTCCTAAAAAAAGCCAATCCTTTTAAAGTCTGGATAGCTGTTGGAATAAAACCGTCCTGTTTCTACAGATACAGTTCTTTGCAAAAACTTTTAGCCAAGCCTAAAAAAGCTGTTCATCTGACAGCACTTGATACACTGCTGGCCTGATGGATAGAGGATGTGCTCCTTCAGCAGGTGGAAAAATGTGTCCAGTGAAGCACTCAAGGCTCTGACGCCTTTGGGGGAGGCCAGCGTGCAGCATTAGCACCACCTACTGACCAAAAGTAGAACAGCAGATGCACTGGATTCCTTAACAGAAAATCAGAGCACAGATTTCCTTTCTTTGTTTTACCTTTGATTTCCCCACTTTTTTTCTTTCTTTCTTTCTTTCTCTTTCTTTTTCTTTCTTTCTTTCTTTCTTTCTTTCTTTCTTTCTTTCTTTCTTTCTTTCTTTCTTTCTTTCTTTCCTTCTTTCTCTTTCTTTCTTTCTTTCTTTCTTTCTCTCTCTCTCTCTCTCTTTCTTTCTTTTCCTTCTTTCCTTGCTTGTTTCCTTCCTTTCTTCTGGCCTGTCATCCTTTCTTCTTTCTCTCTTTTGTTCTATTTTTCATTTTTTCCCTATCATTTTTCATTCTCCTGCACCCCAGTTTGTAATCAGACCTGGCAATGTCCAGCAATACCAATTTAAGAATGTGTGGAAGTAACATATATTTTTATTTTTGTAGCTGATTTTAAAATTTTATCACGCAGTTCCACAGGCAAAATATTTTTGCCTAACATAGGGATAAAAAGGAACATGAACCTGGTGAGCATTTCTAAGATGGTGGGAATAAGAATTGGTGGACCTTTTCTAAGACAAAACTTACTCTCTTGGAATCCTTTTGTACAGGGAAGGATTTAAGAGAAAGCTTTGACCAAAGATTTTTTCTTTGTTCCCTTTATTTATTTTTTTGTTTACGCCAAATAATATGTTTATTAGTTATTTTCTGAAAGACTGTGGAACTGCAATCATATTCTGTTGGTAAGAGGAAATATCGGTATAGTATTTTGGGAACTAATTTAGTTATATAACAAAATAAGAACCACAACGATTTTGACATGTTTTTAGTGATTCACTCTTTGGTTATTCTTTCAAAAGAATTTCAGAATATAATAAACCTATTTCAACATTTTTCATTATTGGAAAAACTTAAAAGTATCTCCAGTTTCAACCCCCAAAAATCTGGCCAGGGTTCTGATTCTTTTTCTGTCTTCATCTGTAGCATTCTGTCTGTCTGACCCATGTCAGTCTCAAAAATACCTTAACTTGGGCAGTAAATTATATGCCAGCTTTCCAATATGGGACCGATTAAATCATTTATGAAGGCAAAATGACCCAAATGTGCCTAATTCTTCACTTTTTAACTTTATGTACTCAAAATACTTGTCATGTATAAGGCTAAAATTCTTCAAATATGATTTTGAAATTTTTCTCATTTGTTTTTTATTTATTTGAAAGTAGAAGAGAGAGATAGCAAGAGAGATAGGGTATTCCATCTGTCATTTTACTCCTAAAATTTCTTTTATAAAACATATGGCTCTATTATTTTCCTAAATGTTATTACACATTCCTGTGTAAGCTATTGGAACTCACTGGTTTTTGGCAACTTTCAGGATGGATAATGGCCATTGGTGAACTCTGAGATTCTAATAATCTGGTTTTTGTTGCAATTATAATTCTAGGTTTTAGTTAAGAAGCAGCCTTGATTTATTTATAAAGCAATACTAAAATCTCATATTTTGGAATGGGCAAAATGCCTGCTGATTTCCTTTGGTTTTTTAAAAAAATATTTTCAGGAAAATACTACTTTGAAAAAACTAGCAGGTCAACATTACAATTCAAGAATGTGATCTACATATACACTTGGCCATGAATTATATCTAACTATTTGTTTTAATTTTTGTGTCTTTTTCTTTGGAGATCTCCCCAATCGAACTGCTGGACTCAAAACTCTAATCAAGAAAAGACAGAAGACAGAACAGAACAATCATTCATCTCAGCTATATGTTGGCAGCGAAATATGGGGCAAACGGAGACTTTATGGTGGACCATATCAATCATTGGACGACCTCATCGAACGAAACTGGCAGTGATTCATAACTGGAGTACTATTAACAACACTCGAGCACATATCTCAGAGCATGCCCCACATCCGGGACTTGGGGTGGGCGGGAAACCAGGTGGGGTTTCTCCCTCAATATCCCCCTTTACCTCAGATACGTGATGGAAACAATATGGACATAATAGCATTACCCACTTCCCTATCCCCCTGAACCTTTTTTTTTCTTTTTTTCTTCTTTTTCCTTTAACTGTAATTAACTATGTAAAGATTGTCAACAACAATACAATAAAAATAGTTCCCTTTTTTTAAAAAAAAATCACTGTTCTTCATGGATTTCTAACAGGCAATGTGTTTCATCCAACACAAGTACCAATCTCCTTCTATCCAAATAACACTGTCTTTCATCGAGAAAGAGAGACTCTTTCTTGAAATTTAGTTATGTGAAAGGCAGATTTACAGTTTGGTGGGGAGGGTAGAAAGAGATCTTCCATCCACTGGTTCACTCCCTAAATCTCCGCAGCACCTGGAGTTGGGCTGGTCCAAAGCCAGGAGCCAGGAGCCAGGAGCTCCTTCCAGGTCTCCCCTGCGAGTTCAAGATGCAAGTGCCAGAACCACACTTCCCTCTTTTACTATATCTGTTTTTTGTTTCTTTTGTTGTGTGTGTGTGTGTGTGTGACTTTAGTGTGAGTGTAGGTGGCTGCCACCTTGGCAGCAGCGTAGGTAGTAAGCTAATTGGGATCTGTGAGTGCAGGTTTGCAGGGCACCTATAAGATGGCACCAAGGGGGTGTACAGAGATCTGAGGTGGAATGAGCCTGGGGATTTCCCCATGTGCTTGGTCACTGGATATGTTGGGGGAAGACGGAAGGGAGAGTCTTGTGCTAGCATGCTATTCCAGTATGCTGGTAGACGTGGCTTAGGGAACTTTGGATGCACTTGGATCTTGGGTGGGTGGAGGGGCAAGGTCCTATGCCAGCACTCATGTCAGTAGCTTGGGGCCCTAGTGGCCAGACAGAATTCCAAGCCAGTACACCACTGTACAGGAAGATTGGGCTTCAGAAGACTGGGCTGGGCAACCCATGCACTCCTCAGCATAGGGACTGTGGATTGTTCAGGGAAGGGGGTAAGGAACTACATGGTAGGGATTGTGTTACAGGTGAGGAATGATTTCTGAGGGACATTGATAAGACCACTGTACTTACAGATAAGCAATGGGGGCCAAAAAGGAACAGTTTTAAGGAGGGCAACTGGAAGAACTTTCTGGGTCAAACTGATACACCCACTCACATGAGCTAGTTAGCATAGAGCATTGCTGACCACCATCCACTGGTGCACACTCAAGTTAGGGCTGGGAGCCTACCTGGCAGGCCTAGTGTACAGTACGCACCAGTGAGTTTTGTAGCAAGGCACAGGTAACGTTAGACTGGGCCATGACACTAACCAGCATGCAAGAGAACAGGATTGGGAGCAGAGTCTGTGGGGCACTTGGGGGTTACCACCTGTGGAAGTGCAATTTCTGCTAGTTTGCTCAGGAGCCAGGTTTAGTCAAGGGCTGAGCTGGGCAGGAGCTTGAAACCCTCTGCCCTTATGAATACTTCGATAGGGAATGGGCCAGGTTGGGAAGGCTGGGTCAGGCTGCAGCACCCACAGGTGCACCTAAAATGTGGGTGGGAAGGACAGTCTACAACATGCACCAGCTCATACAAAGGCCAAGACAGAGATGGCAGACTTTACTGGGTAAGGGGCTAGCACCTGCTGGCACATGTGATTTCTGGGTCTGAGAATAGGTCTGGTGGGAAAACTTGAAGAACTCCCCTGATGGACCATAGCTCACACTGATGAGTATGTGATTGAGGCCTGGGTGTTGTTCAGGCCAGGCAAAGCAGCTCCACTTTTCAGCAAGTGTGTGGGTTGGTTCAGAGGAGGGAGACTGTGATCAGGGCAAAGCCAAGTCAAAATTTCAGTCAACCAGCATGTGCAGGAGCCTGTCTGGATTGTAATTCATGCTGCAGGAGGCCTTCACACTTACTGGTTTGCATGAGCCAGGGATAGGAGCAGATTGACTAATGCTAGGCTGTAGCACTCGCGAGCAAAACTTGGGACTCTTGGCAAGCCAGACCAAGCCAGACCATGCCAGGCTGCAATCTCAAATGGCAAAGGCCAAGAGAGGGAAGAAGCTGTGCTCAGCTGGGTCAGAGTAACCACAGCCAAACACAAAATCTGTGGCTGGGAAAAAGCCTGGCTGGGGAGCAAAGGGAATGTCTTAGGTGGGTTGTGGTTCCCACTGGTGAGCACTAGAGCCAGAATGGGGGTGGTGACCTGGGATGGACATGACTGCAGTGTCCCTCAGCATGGATGTGGACGGAATCTGGGATGTGCCAGATGGAGCTAGACTCCAGCACCCACTGATAACCATGAGAACCAGGGTGGGTGTAGAATGGGCTGGGCTAGGTCTCTTTCCCTGCTGAACCACATGAGAGCAGTGTCTGGGTGTGAACCAAGTGCGGCTGGGCTGTAGCAACCAACAGTAGGAGTCAGAATACATGTATTCCTGGGGCAAGGCCACTGTTTCTTCCAGGATAGAAGGTGGGACAAGTTAAGCTGAGCCATTGACACACTGGGTGTGTGAAATCTGCCATTTGGTGGAGCCCTGCTAGAGCAGCTTTGGAAACTTCACTGACAGGTCACAGATCATACAGCAAGCACAAGAACCAAAGCTGGGTGTAGCCCAGAGCAAGACACTTTAAATTATCCGCCAGCATACATCTGGGTTAGATCTGGGGACAGAACAGGCTGCTACAGTTCATAACATCCACTGGCAGGTCTGAGAACCAGGATGTAGTACAGAACAGAAAAGATCAGGCCACAACACCAGCAAGTTCACATTAGGGCCAGGTGTGGGGGCAGACTGGGCAGGGTTAGGGGCCTCACCCACCAGCATGAGATGGAACTCAGGAAAGAAGGCTATGCCAGCAAATGCCAAGGTGAAGCGACACCGACAGACTGGGCCATAGCACCCACCATGTGAGACTCATGTGTGGGGGTGTGATCCCAGTTGGGGAACTTCAGGGGCTCACCAGGTGGGACACTGTTCCCATTGATGAGTGTGAGAACTGGGACTAAGTGCAGACCAGGCCAGGCTGGGCTACAACACATGTTGGCCTGTATGTGAACCTGGTTGGGGAAGAGTCATGATTGCCTAAGTGATCATATCCACTGGTGCATGCATGAGCCAGAGTAAGTGCAGGCTGGTCAGGCACTGACACATCAGCTGGGTTGCAAGTCCTGTCAAGCTAGAGTGCAGAACCTTATCTGGGGACCCAGGGTGGGCCCATTAGGGAAATTGTGGGCACCTCTCTGATGGGCTGCAACTCCCACTGGTGAGCATGAGAATCAAGGCTGCAGGCATACCTGGGTAGACATGTAATGGGACCTGTCATCATGAGTGTGGCATGGATAGTGGGCCAGTTGGGTTGAGGTAGACCTCAATACACATTAATATGTACAAGACATGAATGGGATTTTGAAGAGACTGGAGCAGCCTGATGCACACACTAGCATGTCCAAGAATCAATGCTAGGGTTGGGCCTAGTAGGAGCTGTTGGTGGTCTCTCCATCTAATCTGTAATTCCCACTGGTGTGTGTGAGGGCCAAGTGTTGGGGGCAGGGTTGGGCTCGGCTACAGCATCCAATGGTTTGTGTAAGAGATTGGGCTGGAGACAGAGATGACCAGGTGACTGCAACCACTAGCATACACATAGGCTGATGTGGGTGACAGACTGAGCCAGACCCTATACACAAGAGTCAGGTCTGGATCACCCCAAAGTATCTTCAGGGCTTCGCCCACCTGAACTGCTGTACTCAGAACTCCAACCATGAGGAGAATCACAGGATCTGTGGTCTGACTGTGGTGTATGTTTCAGAATTGGGTTTCCTCAGTGACTAAGATGGAGCAGTGAACAGCATACCCAGATGCACATAGAGTATATGGCAGTTCATTGTAGCCCACAGAGAACATCAAGTACCATAGCAGAGGAAGGAGGGTAGAACAAATTGGACAACCACCCCAACTAAATTTTGACAGCAAGTATCTAGGAAAATTTAGACTATAAGATGTCTATGTTAACCAACAGACCTTGGAAGGAGTTCCTCATCCTTGGATTAGCAAAATCAACAGCATTTCAGAACTTATCAAAAACACTTGAGCAGAACTGTCGGTGCACGCTCCACATCAGGGACCCTGGGATGACATTGGAAGGCTATTCCCCATCTGTGGGTACTGATGTGGTTGTGATGCTGGGTGCAGCTTCCTATCTTTGCTCCACCACTTCCCCAGATACTGGAAGTAGAAAAAAAATTGGTAAACAATGGTCTTATCCACATTCCCTTAATCCTTGACCCTTGCCACCTTAATGGGTGCTGCACATAGGTATTCATCCTTTTCAACTGTGTATACATCATCAGAAATACAATTTCTAAATTTCCTTATGTGCATTCTCAACCATGTTTCTTCCCTTTACCTATATTCCAATGAAAGTATCTCTTTGGTTATCATCTTTGTTTTAGGAAAAATACATTGATTTTTAAAGATTAATTCCTTGATATGTAACATAATACCATACAATTAACACATTTTAATACATTATTTACTTATTTACTTATTTATTTTAAATTTTATTTTTGATGTTCACATAGTTGATTAAGGTGACAAGGGTTGAGGACCAGGGAAAAGCAGGTGAGACCACTAGTTCCACAACTTCCTTATCTTCTGCTATTTCTGGATGGAAGAGGGCTTCAAGGGGAGAAGCATCCCCACTGCCATGATACCCAGTAATGGGGAATAGCCACCCAATGTCATCCCAGGGTCCCCAGTGTGGAGCATGTTCTAAGCATGCTGTTCAAGTGGTTTTGATAGTGCTGACTTGTAATCAATCTTGACAATCCAAGGATGAAGAACTCCTTCCAAGGTTCATTGGTTGACACAGTCCACCCCAGATTCTCCATTCACCCACAAATTTGCTGTCAAGTTTCTCTGTGTAGCTGACCAATCAGATATGCTATCCTTTCTCTGGTATGGTACCTGATCTGATGTCCTCCATAGGATCCAGTGAATTGCCAAATGCTCCATGTGCATTTGGGTATGCCGTCCACCGCACCATCTGCAGTAACCAGGCTGGCCCCATTAAGACACATGCACTCCAGATCACAGATCCTGCCACTCCTCTGGTTGTTGGAGCTCTGAGTAAAGCCATATAATTGGGGGGGGGGGGAATCCTCAAAATTCAAGTCTTAATGAAATATGCTACTAAAACACACATCTGATTTCAAAATATTTTCATCATTCTGATAAGACCTTATTTCCCATGTGTAGCTGTTCTTCATTCATTGCAGACCTTAGGTAACCACTTATTTTTTCTCTATACCTTCACCTGACTATTTCATGTAAATAGAGTCATACAATATATGGTTTGTATATCTGACTTATTTCACTTAGCATTATTTTAAGATTCATAGGTGGTTTGCATTAGTAGTTCATTTTTTATTGATAAATAGTATTGTTTTGTAGATATATTTTATTGTTTAGCAGTATATAGGCATTTGACACGTTTCCATTTTTTGTATCATAAATTTTTTATAGTAATTTATCAGAGGCGGAAAGAGAAAATATTTTTAAAAATTTATATATTGTTATTGGGAAGTCAGATTTACAGAGAGAAGGAGATAAAGATCTTCCATCTGTTGATTCACACCCCAAGTGGCTGAAACAACTGAGGCTGAGCTGATCTAAAGCCAGGAGTTTCATCTAGGTCTCCAGTGGTGGTGCAGGGTCCCAACGCTTTGGACCCTCCTCAAAGGCTGAGAAAGAAATCTTGTACCTACTACTTCATTCCCCAAATGGCAGCATTTAACAGGGCAAAGTCAGGAACAGAGAACTCCATTCTGGTCTCCCACATGGGCAGCAGGCACCCAAGCCTTTAAACCATCTTAATTTGCTTTTCCTGGGCACATTACCAGGCTGCTGTATAGAAAGTGGAGCAACACTCAAAGCAATATTCCCAGATGTGATGTTGGTGTTGAAGGCAGCAAGTGCACTTGTGCCTTTAAAAATAATGTTGATATGGATATTTTGGGCCAGTTTTGGTGTGAACATGTATTTTCATTTCCCTTGCTGATTTACCTAGCAGTGAAACTGTACAATTTTATGACATGCTTATTTTTTTATTAATTCATTAATTACATTGTATTATGTGACACAGTTTCATAGTTACTTGGATTCTACCCACCCCTCCCGAAAACTTCCCACCATGGTGGATTCCTCCACCTTGTTGCATAACCATAGTTCAAGTTCAGTTGAGAATCCCCCATTGCAAGCATATACCAAACATAGAGTCCAGCATCTTATTGTCCAGTCAAGTTCATCGGCTTCTTAGGTATACCCTCTCTGGTCTGAAAACAGAGCCAGCAGAGTATCATCTCAGTCAATCAAAAGCTCGAACATACCATCAGCTAAAATTTCCATCACCATGGAATTAATTGACATAGTAATGAGTAACCAATATGTTAAGAGTAAATGCAAGTTCTTAACCACCTTCTGTGACCACCTCATTGACATTTCAATTTTGGTTTATACACAACATATAACATACATAACATAATATGTTATACATAACATTTTATCATCTTAAATTAAGACAAGTATGTGGTATTTAACCTTTTGGGATTGGCTCATTTCCCTTAGCATTATGGTTTCCAGTTTGGCCCATTTGGCCACAAAGAACTGCATTTTGTTTTGTTTAATAGCTGAGTAGTATTCCATGGAATAGATGAACCATAACTTTCTTATCCAATCCTCTGTTGATGGGCATTTTGGCTGCTTCCATGTTTTTGCAATTACTGATTGTGCTACTATGAACATAGGAGTGCATGTTGGTTTTTCATAAAACAAGTGTTCTGGATATATTCCTAGGAGTGCTATAGCTGGATCATATGGTATGTTGATTTTGAGTTGTTTGTATGTTCTCCATACAGTCCCACCAGCAGTGGAGTAGGGTTCGCTTTTCCCCACAACCTCGCCAACAAGTGTTGTTGGTGCTTTTATTCATGTGGGCCAGTCTTACTGGCATTAGGTGGTACCTCATTGATGTTTTAATTTGGATTTCCCTTATTGCCAGGGAACTTGAACATTTTTTCATATGTTTATTTACCATTTGGGTTTGTTCTTTTGTGAAGTGTTTGCCCATTTCCCATGCCCACTTCTTGACTGGCTTGTTTATTTTGGTGTTTTGGCTGTTTTGTAGTTCTTTGTATATTCTGGAGATTAGCCCTCTATCGCCTATGTAGTGCGCAAAGAGCTTCTCCCATTCTGTGGCTGCTTTTTTTGCTATATTGATTGTTTTCTTTGCTGTACAGAAGCTTCTTAGTTTGATGAGGTCCCAATTGTTTATTTTGTTCTTGATTTCTACTGCTTTTGGAGTCCTTCTTAGGAAGTAAGGACCACCCCTAGATCTTGCAGAGTATTTCCAACATTTTCTTCCAAAAGTTTAAAGGTTTCTGGATGTAGGTTTAGATCTTTTATCCATTTAGAGGGCAGAGGTTATCAAAAGAGCCTGGTACTGGCACAAAGATAGAGAGGAAGATCAATGGAGCAGAATAGAAACACCAGACGGGAACCCACACAGATACAGCCAAATAATCTTTGACAAAAGGACAAACGATAATCCTGGCAAATGGGAAGGTCTGTTCAATAAATGCTGTTGGGACAACTGGTTGATAGCCTGTAGAAACAAAAAGATAGATCCACATCTCTCGACATGCTTATTTTTAAGAAACTGCCAAAGTGGCTGTAGTATTGAACATTCCTTTCAGCAATATTTAAGGAGTTCTGTGTTTCCACATCATCGTTGACATTAATTGTCTGTCATTACATTGTCACCACAGCAGGTGGGTAAAGGTGTTTCTGTGGCTTATGGTTGCATAAAAATACATTCCTCAAATCCACAAATATAAGCCGAGCACCAGTGTTGAGTGAGGTAGCCATGGAACCAGACTTTCCAACTGGACTGCGACTTTAGAACAGTAAGAGGAATCAGGCCTGTGTAGGATAGGGTGATTGAATGCAGTGAGAATGCAACAATCCAACATTTATTAGTAACAATCTGTTACAATTATTAAGGGATCTTACAGCTTCCAGGACTCTTGGCTTAGCCCACTGTTCACTTCCATTACTCATTGTACAGAGACTGCTGTGACAACCTTGGCTTAGTCTGTCTCCTACATGCATACTGGCTACATATGTTTCCATTTGCTCTTCCAGCATCACTAACTGACCATTTTGTCTTCCTGTAAAACGGAAGGCTACACTTCTTGAGTGTTCTCCCATTTGCAACTAATAATTCCATTCTTGCTGTTCTTAAAAGCTTGATGCTTGCTTGTGTTGCTAAGTCTTTGGGCTTTTGAGCAGAGATTTTATGCTTGCAAAGCTCTTGGTTGGCTGATCATGATTATGTAGTCTCCATCTTCCTTTGTCTATCCCTGTGGTTTGTCTTTTATTATTGAATGTCTACTTCCATTTCCCACCAACAACTTGTAAAATACAAATACGGAGTAGAACTGGCCAATGTGAAGGGATCAGTGAAGAAGCCACAACGGTTGAGCTGTGTTACTGATGCTAATGAAGCATAATGAAGAGCTACATGCAGACACAGACGGTGGTTGGTACCTCAAGGGAGCATTCAGTGAAGAAGAGGATGGTTCCAGGTTTCAAATTTGCCACTGTTGCTGAGACTGATAGTATCGATAGCTTTAAGAGATGCTTATACTTTCTGCAATGCTTCAACACATTTAAATGAATAAAGTATACATTACACTGGAGCTAAATGTCTGGGCTTCATTTCTGTTTTATTTGAGTTTTATGACAATTTCAAGTACTCAGAAAATATGTGCAACCGATTATTGTATGTGCAGTCACTTCCAAATCAAAGCGATATTAAGATTCGCTTTATTAAAGGCTTTGGTTTTATTTGTTTGTTTGCAAAACAATTCTGACACAGGCAACTTTCTTTTGTCTTATGTCCCTCAGCTCAGGTAAATGTTATCTCAAAGTCTCTGTGTATCATTATCATAAGTTTTTACCTTTATAGCAGATAGGAAATTACCAATGCACATTTGTTTGTCATTATATTTGACACAAATAGTGTTTCTAAGTATTTTTAATCATTTATTTGTTTATTAGAAATGCAGGGTTAAAGAGGAAGATTTCCCATCTGTTGGTTCACTACCCAAATGGCTGTAATGGCTGGCTCTAGGTCAAGTCAAAGCCTGGAGCCTGAAACTCTGTCCAGGCTTCCCACACACTTTAGTAAGGAGCTGGAATGGAAGTGGGGCAGCTGGCACCTGAACCAGCACTTTCATGGGAGACCAGCACCACAGATGGTGCTGTAATGAGCCATGCCTTCTTTTTTTTAAGATCTATTTATTTTTATTGCAAAATCAGATATACAGAGAGGAGAAGAAACAAAGAGGAAGATCTTCCATCCCATGATTCACTCCCCAAGTGACCGCAATGGTCAGTGCTATGCCAATCCTCTGAAGCCAGGAGCCAGGAATTTCCTCCAGGTCTCCCACGTGAGTGCAGGGTCCCAAGGCTTTGTGCCATCCTCAACTGCTTTCCCAGGCCACAAGCAGGGAGCTGGATGGGAAGTGAAGCAGGGCCGCCGGGATTGGAACCAGTTTCCATATGGGATTCCAGCACGTGCAAGGTGAGGACTTAACCACTACACCATTGCACTGGGCCCGACAACTTAATAATTGTAATTCTTGAGATTTGCCCATAATAAAGCTATGCGCACTCCAAGTATTTCAACTTTTAGTATGAGTGTTGCCCCCCTGAAGTAATACAACACAGCTGCTATTTCTATTATATTATGTAATTATTTAATCAAAGTGATCATTGATACATTAAACATCGGTGTACATGTGTCCTTGTTCATTTAGGAATAAGTGGGTTTTCTTTAGGGGAGGAGGGATGGTGGGGAACGATGGATACCTAGACTTGAAATTGCTGTCTTGCCTTTCCTTCATCTTGCCTGTATTTTGCCACATTGCTCTCAGAAGTGCTATCTGATTACTTTCAGTACTGTTTAACTGTCGGGGTCTTCCGTCCCGCAGAAGAAATCACCCAACACTCCAGGCTCTGTTTCTTGAGGAACTTTATTCTTCCAACCAGTCCGTTTCCCAGCCAGTCGACTCGACTTCTCCCTTTTCCTCCCGTATGTCTCTGCTTCATTCCCCAACCTCCTCGTCACCCCTAGTCTTCTGTCCGTCCGTTGGTCCGTCCCAGTCGTACTCTGTCCTCCGTCTCAGTCCGTCCGTCCGTCTCCGTCTCCGTCTTCCTGTCCTGGCCCGCTTCTTCCTGAAACCCCCACCGCTAAATACAATCCTAGTCCAATCAGCTTAAAGGTCACCGATGCACGCGGCAGGCACACCAATCATGGCTCTGATCACGCGTAGCACACGTGCTAAGCATGCAGCTACGGGCAAATCAGAAGGCACTTCCTGAAACCTGTGTACCGCCAAGCTTCGGAGGGAGGAGAGGTCTCAGCGCCATCTTAGGGCACACGTGCAGTGCTCCCGACATCTCCCCCTTTTTGTTTTAATAAGCAAAGGACCGTGCCTGTCTTAGGTATTCTGAGCTAGGGCTCTCCTTACCCGTCATGGGCTAACCGCGTGGCTGTGAACGCAACGCCTGTCTTAGGTTGGTAAAGCCTTATCAGATACTTACCCGTCTTTGACTACCGGTCCAGCATGTTCAGCCATACTTCCTGGGATTCTCTGTTGAGAAGCACTAGCACTGCCCGAACAAGCAATTACTGCTGATGTAGTTGGTGTCCTGAGTAAATTAGGAGCATGTGGGTACCCAGGTCAATAATAACCAACAATAAACTAAGACCTGCTAGGCCTGCCCACTGGCGTGCAAACAATAAACCCTGAAAAACCCAACCGGTCCAAAACCGTAAAAACAATAAACATAAATGGGGATTTCACACATACATAAGCAGGATCATGAATAACATTGGCACTACAATTAACTGATACACCCTATTCCCAAACTCCCAAAGCATTACTGCTATAGATTCAGTTTCTTATCACAACCTTATCAATAAATGCAAAAGCTGATATAGCAGAGCATCCACCCGTACTGGTGTGCATGTTTTTATGGTTGACTGTTTACTTGGGATACTGTCTTTCTAAATCTATTTATATATATATATATATATATATATATATATATATATATATATATATATGATATATAATAATAATCATATGTAATTTATATTAATATATAATGATATATCTAAATATATATAATTATATATAAATATATAACCATATAAAATAAATATATATTTATATATATAAATTGGCATAGAATAGCAATTCATTAAAAGTTAAGTGAATTGATTAATATTTTATCAATTTCATCTTAAAGCTGTGATATAAAAAAACCAGATATATAGGGTGTGATGGCTATTTGTGTGTGTGTGTGTGTGTGTGTATGTGTGTTGTTCAAATGAAGAAACTAAGGCACAGACCAACTGCCTATTTTGGGTCACACACCCTGATGGTAAATAATAAAATTTCTTGTTTCTTGGCTTGCGTGAACTTATTTCAAGGTGTACTTAAACATTTACAGTTCTCATAGAAGATGCAGGTTCTTGGTAGTGAGAATCTTTTTAAAACATTGTATTTATTTTTATTGAAAAGTCAAATTTACAGAGAGGAGGAGAGAAAGATCTTGCATATGTTAATTCACTCCAAAATGCCCACAAAGGCCAGATCTTAGCCCACCTGAAGCCATTACAGGTCTCTCATGTGGGTGCAAGGTCTTAAGGCTTTGGGCTGTCATGGACCACTTTCTCAGCCCACAAGCAGTAAGCTGCATGGGAAGCAGAGCAGCCAGGACATAAATCAGCACCTGAATAAGAAATCAGGGCATGCATGGTGTGTACTTTAGCCAATAGGCTACCACACTGGGCCTAGTAATGAGAATTTTACGAAATTAGTCTCCCAACCCTTGCATGTTTATGAAATAGCAGTGTATGCTCTACATTCTGAAATTCAGATACAGGTTGCTAGACTAACAGCTGAGCCTTTCATTCTCATGCAGTTGGAAACACTTAGTGCTTGGCGTGTAGACAAGATGCAATTTTATGTATGTGGAATCAATGACTGAACCCTTTCCATTCTGGAATCTTTTACTCTGTGTAAAGAAGTATGGGCATTAAACAGTTAACAACAAGAACAATAACAACAACAACAACAAAACAGGAAAGGCAGGAAGAATAGGTGACTCCCAAAGCCTGCCTTCTGCCAAGCCAGCAGGCCACATGCTTGAAACCCAGGTGTAAGAGTTCTTAAATAGTAGAAGCAATCCTTAAGACTTCAGACCATGGAATATATCTAATTTCCTTGGGTGCTGGTCAACAAAAGTAATATACTCAGATAATACTTCAAAAGGGTTTACAAAGATGGAAATTTTAAGTGTATTTTGCATTTTATTTATTTTTTAAAGATTTACTTTCATTGGACAATCAGATATACGGAGAGGAGGAGAGACAGAGAGGAGGAGAGACAGAGAGGAAGATCTTCCATCTGCTGATTCACTCTGCAAGTGACTGCATTAGTTGGAGCTGAGCCAAACTGAAGCCAGGAGCCCAGAGCCTCTTCTGGGACTCCCACACAGGTACAAAGTCACAAAGCTATGAGCCATCCTCTACTGCTTTTCCAGGCCACAAGCAGGGAGCTGGATGGGAAGCGGGACTGCCAATGGGACTAGACTTGGCACCAATATGGAATACTGGAGGTGAGGACTTTAGCCACTATGCTATTGCACCCGGCCCTCTTTGCATTTTAAATGCATGCATATGAGGAGGTCTTCAATAATCTATGCAAAATGAATAGTATGACAAACTGCATGGTTTGCAATTTTTTCCCCAAAAAAGGCCTTTGTTTAAAATATGGTTTACATGTTTTGAATTTTTTAAGTTTACTTTGCAACTTGAAAAACAGAGGGAGGGATAAAGAAAGGGTTCTTCTATATGCTGGTCTACAGCACACATGGCTGCAATGGCTGAAACAGGGCTGGTCCAACACAGATTCAGCAGCTTCTTCTGTGTCTTCCACAGGGGTGCAGGGGCCCAAGCTCTTGACCTTTCTCCACTGCTTTCTCAGACATATCAGCAGAAAGTTACATCAGATGGAGAACATACAGGACTTGAGCCAGTGTTCATATGGGAAGCGGATGCTACAAGAGGCCAGCAGCTTTAGGTGGTGTGCTACAATGCCTTCCCCTGGATGCACAAATAACAAATAGGAAGAAAAAAGATTTAATGCAAATTAGGCCACAAGCAAATACTCCATTGATATCATCGCATTAACCCTGTCCATAACCATTTGAAGTATTTGATGGTATTCCTAATTTACAGACAAAGAAATGAAATTGCCTACTAAATTAGATCATTTACATAGCTGGTACAGTATTAGAACTGGGAATTAAAACTTCAGTGTACTGTACTGAAATCTTTGTACCTCCCCTTGTCTAGTTTATCTCTGGAGCAGATGGAAAAGAATACATCATTTGTTTTGCACATGCAGAGGTTTAAAAAAGATTGGGCTCATGAGAGTAAGCATGCTAAGTCCTTTCTGGCTTCTGAGAGAAACCCTATAGCAGCAGTGTCCATGTTAAGTTCTTGTCTCTTGTCTCCACCCCAACCAGGTTAAGAAGCTTGATTTGCTTACATTTTGTTAAGTTCAGACCCTGGAGTGTTTAGCTCTTTGAGTGCAGTTTTCTTCACTGAGGGTGTGGAGCCTGATGACTGCCTGGACTGCAGTGTATTATAACATCAGATACTTTGATGATTAAGTGATTTGCCGTAATTTGAGATTCTCTCCCATATGACTTCCTTTTGCTTCTTGCTGTGGCTTATAATGGCCAGACGTTGGTGCTGCAGCTTTGCAATCAACCTTAAGGAATTGTCTTAGAGAAACACACCAACTGTGGCTGTGAGGCTGCTGGAGCACTGGTGAAGGTGCAGAAGAGATTGCATAGAAGCTGTTATTTTGGAACTTCCATTAAAGCCTCTAGTAACAGTGGGTAGTACTGTGCCAGTGCAAGAAGGGCCAACACAGAGCCTGATGGGTCGCTTGGTGCTGTCTAGTCTGGATCTTACTGATAGCACATCTACCACAGGGAAAAAAATGCATATAACTGCTCCATCATTCCATTCCAAGGCCTTTGGGTCAAAGTGTTTTCTTATCTGTCAGACTCTGTAGTATATCTAGCATATATATGAAAGATCTCTTTCTCAGATATACAAAGAGGAAAAGAAACAGAGAAAAAGATCTTCCATCTACTGGTTCACTCCCCAGATGGTCACAATGGCTAGAGGTGAGCTGATATGAAGCCAAGAACCAATTTTTATTAGAAAGTGATATATACAGAGAGGAAGAGAGACAGAGAAAAATATCTTCCATACACTGGTTCACTCCCAAAGCAGTCACAAAGGCAAGAAGTGAGCCAATCTGAAGCCAAGAGCCAGGAGCTTGTTCTGGGTCTCCAATGTGGGTGCAGGACCCCAAGACTTTGTACCATTCTTGACTGCTTTTCCAGGTCACAAGCACAGAGCTGGATGGGAAGTAGAGCAGCTGTGGCATTAATCGGTGCCCATAGGGGATCCCGGTGCATGCATGCTCAAGGCTTTAGCCACTAGGTGACCATTCTCAGCCCTAAACCATAAATATTGACAAAAAAAGAAAATGATTTGAGACAGCACACAAACAAATTGTCCACTATGAGTTAGAATCAGAGAGTACCCTGAATGTGTTGGGGGAAAGCTCAACTCCATGTGACCTCCCACATGGAGACCAGGAAATTTTACACCAGCAGTTTTCAGTTTCCCTTAGAAATGCCTGGAGGAAGACACGGTGGTGGCTGTGCTCAACACCATCCACAAGAATGTGTCCAACAGCCTGGACAATGGTCGATCTTTCCTGCAGGCACGAGGTGTGCCCTCTGTGCTGGCAGGTGTGCAGGGCGGGGTGGGGCTAGCTGACAGGTGGGCAAGACTCAGGCAGATTAGCAGGTGGATGGGATTTGTGGCGGGGCCTGGTGAGGGAGGCATGGCTAGTGGTCACTGACCCCACGCCAGGCTCCCCCCGGCAGCCAGTTGGTGTGCCAGGCGAAGGTGGCTTCGCACGTGCTATAGACCCTGTGGAGCTACAAGGAGCTGTGTGGGGCCCTGCATAGGGACGGCTGGACCAAGGCGCGCTTCCAAGTATGGGTTGCCCTCCCCTCTGCCGTCTCAAGTCCCAGCATCAGAAAAGGGTGCTGCAAGCTCACCCCCCGTGTGGTCTCCACTCTGTGCTTTCTCGGTCTGCAGCAGCAGCCAGCAAGGTGCCTAAAGGAGCACAGAGCCCTGGGGTTTCAATGACAGCACACTGCCATTGGTGGTCAAAGGCCTGGGTGCATGAGGCTGACAGGTGGTGAGGTGATGGAGAAGAAAGACCCTGCGTGGGCTGGGGGCCTGGATCACTGCTCCCTGGGGATTCTTGGTCACGTGCCGCCTTGCGAGGGTGCCACTGCAGGGGTGAGGGTGGGGCACTGCTGACGGCAGGGGTGCCAAGAAGTGGGCAGCAAAGGGTGTCCAGCCGAGCTTGGCAGCCCACAGCTCACGCCTGCCCTTACCCTTGCAAAGAGCGAGAAGGCAGGTAGCTGCGAAGTGATTCCTCTGGACACACTAGGCCCACTGGGTGAGTGCAGGTGCTGTGGGGCTTGTGGGAAGAAGGGTGGGCAGGTGGGAGGGGTTGTGGAATGGAGGGCAGGCACATGGGAGGTCCTAGGCTGATGCTGGGAAGGCCTGTTGGCTGGACGATCGATGCCCAGTCACAGCTCTACCCCATTTAGTGGTCGGTGGGAGTGTCGACAGCAGGTGCTGGCATGCTCCTACAGTGCCCCTCCTTAGTCCTCTCCTCTGCTGTCCCCAGATGGCTGCTACACCACTTGTACCACAGGGAACACAGGGCCTGGGGTACTGACCCCATGGGGTTGACCTACCAAAAAAGTCATTGAAAGTAAGTAGTGATTGGCTGCCAGGGAAGGGGTGGGAGCACCCTTCCCTCCTCAAGAGCATCCAGTTGCAGTCCTGAAGTCCTGAGCCCTGGGCCATTGGGGGCCAGGGAGCACAGTTGATCTGTCCACCCTTGCTGGGAAGGAGAGCAGGGTCTGGGAATGAGGGAGTCTAGCCAGCTGCCTACACCTTTCTTTGCATATGTGTGCTAGGTGAGGCCCACCACCTGCCCCCTGACAGTTCTCCTGGCTACACGCACAGGCAATTGCACCCGCCAGCTCCAGCCAGCTTAGCTCCTCCTTCGCACTGTGGCAGCGGACCCATCCTCAGGCCCATCCCCCAGTCTCCCTCCACTAACCTAACTGCTGTGTTCTGCCTCTTAACCCTGCTGTGCTCCTGCCTGCCCACTCACCCACCCAAGGCACCTGTGTGCATGTGCTGCAGTCTGATCCCTGCAGGAAGGCTCCTCCCCTCCGGGTCAGGCTTGTGGACTCTGTGGGGGACACTAAGCCTCAGCCTGTTGACTCCTGGGTCTAGCTTGCATGCCTGGTATGTTGTTCTCTGCCCTTGCAGTTTGTCCCACTTGCCCCTTCCTCCTCTGGCTGGGAGCTTCTCAAAATAATTGCTGCTGGCTGCTCTCCCTGTGAGCCCCCGGCAGCACCACTCCTCACTCACCCACACACACAAATTTGGCTCAGGGAAGGCCACACCTGGGGGCTAAGGGCGTAGACCAAGCTGGGAGGGTTCCCCATACACCTGCCAGCTCTGGGCCTCAGGCCCCTGAGGGTCAACCCATACCACCCCTGGACCAAGCTGCATCCATCCGGTGTCTCCATTGGTCCCTGGAAGCCAAGCTTGCTTGCCCGATGTCATGCCCTGTCCCTCTCCCAGCCCTGCACACACCTGCAGCTAAAATGCCCTCCTCCCTCTGCCTCTCCCTCCATAGGGCCTGGGACCAACCATGGGTTCCTAGGGAATAGATCTCAAGCAACTGGGCCGACGTGAGCAACACCAGCCATGGAGCTTGGAGCCTCCTGGCATCAGGGAGACACCCCCTCCTGCCACGCCACGTCCCTGCTTCCCTGCATCTCCTGCCCACCCAACTCCCTGACCTGGTGCTGGGTTCCAAGGAACCACAAGGAAGGGAGCAGGAGAACAGGCCACCTCAGGAAGGCGGGCCAGGTGGGGCGCAGAAAGGGGCACAAAAGGCTTGTTGGGGACCAGCAGAAGAGCTGCCCAATGTGTGTGTGCGTGTGTGTGCGTGTGTGTTTGCACACATGCGTGCCTGTGCTTGCATGTGCTTGCATGCCCAGGGCAAGAGGGGCAAACTGGACTGGCGTGGGGGCAGAGACAGGTAGAGGCCAGGGCTCAGGGAGAGGAGCTGAACTCCGAGGGGCTGCCCTGGTGGGGGCCGAGACTGCAGGGAAGCCAGACCAAGGGGGCAGGTCTGGCTGGGTTATTCCCTGCCCAGCCTGTGGAGTGCGCCCAGTGGTGTGGTGTGGTGTGGGGGAGCCTTCCTGCCACCCAGGTGCCCGCCTCCCCGGAACCTCAAGGAGTGCCTTCCGGAGCTGACTTTGGGGTGGGGGCAGGGATTGCTGCTGTTAGGTGCCTGCTGTTTATGACTTTGGAAACAGAAGAAATATTATAACACTGAAGATGAGCATTTAAATGAAACCAACATTAAGACTATTGGTACACATCTACATTTTTGTAAGAAAATACAAAAAGTTTAAAAAGAAACACCAACAGAGCAGCTTCAGCCTTCTGTCTCTTGTGGGCAACTCACTCCTGTCTGGGCTCTGAAGGCTGGGTAGTGGATGAGATGGCCACACCCACACGCAGGACTGCACCTGCTGTGCCCCACACTTATCCACACTGGGGTCGGTAGCTGTGGCCTCAATCCAAGACTTGGTGTAGCCACAGGTAGACCCAGCTTGGACAGGGTTACTCTCTGGGTCCAGTCTGGAAACTGAGTCCCTGTTAAGACTTTGGGGCACCTCAGAGGTGGCTGACCAGGTGTGTGACAGGTAGGTAATGGGCTCTGGAAGACCTGGCAGACAAGGTGGGTTTGAGGGGTCAGAGGAGTTTGGTCACCTACCAGCTGGGCCTCCAGGTAAGGAGGAACCTGGTAGGGGGCTGGCCATGAAGGCTGCTTACTGCCTGCCTCGCTTGGGTTTCCTGGGTGGACAGTTGTGCCTAGTGGTGGTGGAGGAGGAAGGGGCTTCAGGTTCCCCTGATCAGGCCACTAGCAATACCCAGGTTCAGGTGCGCTGACCAGCAGGGGCCAGCCAAGGGCCCACCCGGAATATCCAGCACCCAGAAAGAGGCAGCAAAGCGGGTGGGATTGCAGCAAGGGAGTCCAAGAAGAATGGGACTGAGCTGCCATCCTCTACTGAAATATTAGATTTTTCATTTCCACAGTATGCAGTTCGTATCCAAGGTGATTCCTGCTGCCTGGACTGAGTAAAGAGTTAGAGCTCATTATGTCAGAGGTGCAGACAGGGCTGGAAAGTGGAGCTGTGGCTGAGGCACTCTGTTGCCACAAGCTGGCGAGAAGCTGGAGGACTTGGGGTCAAGGCATGGTTGCTAGGTGCCCAAAGCTATAGCACAGGGAGGCAGCTGTGGCCAGGGCCCAGGCTCTAAGGCTGTGCCTGGCACTTGAAGGCAGATACTCCAGGAAGCAGCAGCTGAAGCAGGGTTGGCAGGGGCCAGCTTGGTGGAGGGACCTAGGGCAGGGTGCATAGTTGAGGTCATGCTGGACCAACTGGGCCCACATAGATGGCCTTCTCCATCCCATCCACTACCTGGATGTGTTGCAACATGGAACTGTAGTGGGTGCACTGGAAGCTGCTGCTTCTATGCTTGTGTACCAGGAAGTCTGGGTTTCCCAGGCAGATGACATTGTTGCTCAACAGCACCATCCCCTTCCGCAACAGGCCCCACTGCTGCAGGAGACAGGGAGAGATGACCCTTGGGGTAGAGTAGGGTCAGGCATGCCCACATGGGAACCCCAGGTGGAGTTCATGGTTCTTCGCTTCAGCCAGGTTCAGCCTTGGCTGTTGGGGGTCATTTGGAGAGTGAACCAGAGAATGGAAGATTTTTTTCTGTCTCCCTCTTTTTGTATCCTGCTTTCTAAATAGTAAAACAGGAAGTTAAGAACTAGGGGCTGGTGTTGGAGCATAGCATGGGAAGCCCCTGCCTGGGATGCTGCCACCCCACTTGGGCACTGGCTGCTCCACTTCTGATTAGACTCCCTGTAAATGATCCTGGGAAAGCAGTGGAGAATGGTCTAAGAACTAGGGCACCTGCAGCCACGTGGGGCACCTGGATGGTGTTCCAGTCATGGCTGGGCTCACCCTCCAGGGGCAGTGTGTCCGACAGGTAGCGCTCCTTCCAGTGGTCCAGGAACACCATATCCAGGGTGTCCACGTCATGCTGCTGCTTCAGCTGAGGAAGGAGGTCCTGGGATGCTCCCAGCAGCATGGTGACTTGTAACAGCAGCTGTTGATGCCTCCTTGGGCAACAACTGGGCACAGCTGCAGCCTTTTCCTCCCTGGGTACCAGCTGGACACGGCTGCAGCCCATCCTCCCCACCCCAAATCCAGGCAAGCCTCCCCACTCTCCCGCTCTTGGGAAGGGACCCTAAGTCTGACCCATGTGGGTCAGAGAAGCTGCACCTTGTCCTGCAGGCCCGGCAAAGTCCAGCATCTGCTGGGTGATGGCTGCAAAGTCAGGGTTGATCTCCATGGTGAACAGTCCCCCACCTGGGGGCGTCAGGTGGGCCATGTGCGTGGCTGAGTAGCCACAGTAGCCCCAGCTCCAGCAGCATGGAGGAGCAGTACTCCCACATCACTGCATTCGCAATCTCTCCTGCAAGGGGCAGAGGTAGCAGAGGGTGGCTTGAAGGCAGGTGGGGGTGGCGGGTGCCTGACCCAGCTCCCTCTCTCTCCCTCCAGTGGGATCTGCTGCCTACCTCCCCCAACTCCCAGCTCACAGGCCCCTGGTTCCATTGTGCACCTTATCCCTGCGTCCTACCATGTTGTCTCTCCAACCCTGGAAGCTACATATGGTGCCCCCTCAAGGGGGTGTGGGATGACCAGCAGGGGTTGCCCCATCCCCTCCCCTGGGTTCTGCAGCTAAGACGCCTGTGTCCACCCTGGAGTTCAAGGCCAACAGGACAGCCAGGGAGAATCTGCCAAGCTGGTCCCATGACTCATGCCCAGAGGTCAGAAGGAGCCACACCCACCACCCACCACCCACCTAGTACAGGAGCTCCTGAACCCAGGGTGCTGAGAAGCCCCAGAGGCTGATGTTGGTGGACACCATGGTGGCCCGTGTTTCCCCTGGGCAGACATGCACTGTCCACTTTATCCGTGTGGACAGTGGTGTGGGTGCAGGCTGGGGCACAGGAGGCCAGTCTGCTGGCTGCACAACCTTTGTCCAGGGAGAGGGCTCTGGCCCTGCAGCTGGGCCCACGGAGCTCCAGACCATTCCCTCGCCCTGGCCTGGGTACAGCCACAACCTCAGAGACAAGGTGAAAACAGGTTTCCCCAGGCCTGGCCCGAGGACGCCACCCCTCCCCAGTGACCACTCCCGTGGCCTCTGTCTGCCACCACTCTCACCTTTTATTTTGCCCACAATCATGGTTCGCTCCTGCGAGCAGAAGGCGTCGATGGTCCCCACGCTGAACGTGCTGCTGCACATGGCGCAGGATGTGGATCTCCTTGCTGTCATCCACGCTGTTGGAAGCAAGTGCACACAGACAGCAAGGCTGAGTGCTGCTGGTGGGCACCAGCGGCTGGCACCGCCCACAGGGGGCGGGACCTGGGCTTGAGCCTAGCAGGTTGGGCAGAACGAAGTGTGGGTGTGGCAGAGTTTGGGTGGTCATGGGCGTGGCTAAAAGGGGGTGTGGTGGGGAATGATGGACTGTGGGGCACACAGGATGGAAAAGGGCCTGGAATGGTAGAGGTTGGTACGGGGCGGGGCAGGGCGGAAAGGGCCTTGGCGCAGACGCTGTTGCTTTTCTGAGTGGCGGAGGTCGGGAGGGGCGGGGTTAGGGAAAGGGGCGTGGCGGGGATTTATGGACCTGTGGTGTGGACAGGGTGGGACAGGGCGTGGTGTGGCAGGGCTCGGGAGGGGCGTGGCTAGGGCCTGGGTCAGAGGCAGGGCTCCCTGCTCTTTCTCCACCACTCAAGGGCAGCAATGGCCGCCCCGCGATGCACGGGGCTGGGCTGGCCTGGGACCTTTGAGGCCGGAAACCTGCCCCAGCTAGGCTCCCTGGGCCTCCCCTAAGGGGAAAGGCGTGGAAGCCGGCTCTCCCCTGCACAGGCCCGGCTCCGGAGTTGAGGAAGGACCCGGCCGAGGGGAGCGCCCCCGGTGCCAAGGCCGGAGCCCCTCCTGGACCTCCAGAGGCACCTGAGGCCTTGGGGACTCGGAATGAGCTTCCACCCGTGTCCTTCACACACCGCCGCCACCATGCGCCCTGCAGGGGACTTTGGACAGATGGGAAGAAGTTTGTTTTGGCGTGGGTTGGTTTATCTGAATGAGCGTTCCTGGTAAACTTCCTGTGTGGATTTGCAGGAAACTCACACAAATCATTGTCTCTAAATTCCGTTTCCTGCCATGCCCAAGATGGGCTCGGACCACTTGCCTGGACAGCACAGTTGTGGGGGCGGTTTCTCTCTCCCATCCCCATGGTGAGGTCCCGCGAGGGGTGAAGGTCTGCCCAGCCGTGGTATTCCAGGGTGGGCTTGTGGGGTAGGCAGAGTGGGCTGAGCCCAGCAGGGTCGAGTGCCCAAGGCTGAGTCCCCGAGGTGGCAGGGGACAGGCTTGTAAGCAGAGCCAGGCCTCCGCCAGCCAGGCCAGCACCTTACACCTCGCATCAGATCCACCAGCCACAATCAGCCCCTTACCTTCCTAAAGTGCCCAGGGCCACAGGGTACAGAACAGAGCTGGACAGGGGACAGAGCTGCACCAGGCATGTACCAGCTGTGGATCCCGGACATGGCCCAAGCACCCACCTCAGACCACCAGGCAGGGAAGACTGGGACACCTGATTCCTACTCTATACCAGTCCCATCCCCTCCTGTGGCCAAGGCTACTGTCCCATGGTGGCCAGCATGGCGGCCCCACACCCTGGATGGGGCTAGTGGGATCATCGCCTGTCCCTCCTCACCTGAATTGCCAGGTTGAGGGACAGGCAATGCCCAGGTCAGGCTGAGAGGTGGGGATGTTTTTGCTCCACAGGTTGACTGGCCCTCAGTGGTACATTTGAGAATAGTTACAATGCGAAAGGATAAATTTTGTCTATTTTACAATTTTAAAAAATGCAGTAGAATAAAATAATAATAAAAATAATAATAATAAAAACCAACAAACCCTTTTACTGGACCTCCCAGTTCCAACAAGAATAAGGATAAGGAACAGGCAGTTCCTATGAGCACTCGGGGCCCATGCAAACAAAGGCTCCCCCAGGACTCTGGAACTTGGGTCATTTCTGGCTGGCCAGTGAGCTCGATGGGGGAGTGTGCCCCTTGGGGAAAGAACACCTGTCCACTGTAGCTCCTCCTTGCTAAGGGCCCTCCCGCAGTCTGGGCATAGAGAGGTCAGCAGGAGCCCAGCAGGTTCACGGCCCTGGGTGGGGCAGGCTCTTGGTCAGCTGCCATCCCCTGGATGGCTGGGGAGAAGGTGGAGTCTGTGTCAGCTTCCTCTTCCGGAAGCAAAGCAGGTGGAGCAAACTGCTCCTGTGTCCAGTGAGACTGGGTATGGCCCTTTGTCCGCTCTTGTAGGCTCATGCCAGGAGGAAGGGCAGGTAGGCTGGATCACTGGGCAGGCAGCGGGCCCCATGGGTCTAGCAGGTGCCTCCAGGCAAGCGTCAGGAGGAGCGGGCCTGAGCAGGGCTCTTGGGGTGCTCAGGATCAGCTGGGTCGCCCCACAGGGGAAGCCAACCAAGGGTCTACCTGCGGCAACCACCCCTATCGCAGGCAGCCAGGCAGGGGCAGGTTTGCAGCATGGGGAGGCTCAGAGACCGAGAATGGACTGAGCTGTCACCCTCTATTGAAATGTCAGATCTTTAATTTCCCTGGTATGCAGTTGTGTCCAAGGTGCTTAGAGCTTCCCAGACAGTCAAGGGGTTAGAATCCACTCTGTCAGAAGGGCAGAGAGGCTGGGCTGGGAAGTGGAGCTGTGGCTGAGGCACTTTGCTGCCACCTGCTGGCACGAACCTGGAGGACAGCTTGAGGACAAGGCCAGGACATTTGCAGGTGCAGCTCCTGTGTCTCAGGAGCCCAGAGTCCAGATGGGAGCACCACTGGCTGGGCCCACGCATGATCCTGCTGGCATCCCTTTGTTCACGCCACAGCTGTCCTGTACCACAGCACAGGGAGCATGTGTGGCCAGGACTTTCAGGCACTAAGTATGCCTGGCACTTAAAAACAAGTACCCAGGTAGCAGCAACAGAAGCGGGGTTGGCAGGGACCAACTTGGCAGATGGAATCAGGGAAGAGTGCATGACTGAGGTCACACCAGGGCACCTGGGCCCACACGATAGCCTTCTCCAGCCCATCCACCACTGACATGTACTCCAGGAATGAGCTGTAGTGGGTGCACTCGAAGCTGCTGCTGCCAAGCACACGTGCCAGGAAGTATGGGCTCTCCGGGAAGATAACATTATCAGGCAGCAGCACTGTCTCCTTTTGCAACAGGCCACACTGCTGTGGGGGACAGAGAGATGGTCCCCGGGTGTGGGAGGGGGCAGTCAGGGATGCCCTGCTAACCTGCCCCAAACCAGAAGTACTACTCCCACCCTTCCTCAATCCCTTGCCAGGGTTTGGGTCTGAGGACAAGAGCTTTCTGCCCCACAGGCTCCTGGTTCCTTTCCCAGCCATGCACACAGCAGGCGCTCAATAAATACTGGCTGGATGAAAGCCAGGGTCAGCCTCAAGTGTGTGGGTTGGGTGGCGGGGTGGGATGGACATCAGGGCAGCCCAGGGAATGCGGAAGGGAATTTGGGAGTGTGGAAATTTCCCTGACACAGCCATCAGAAAGAAGCTGTGTTGAAAATAAAGCTGTCTTGGGTGGGCATTTGGCATAGCAGTAGGGACTTCTGTGTGCCACGTGGGAGTATCTGGGTTCAATGTGCACCTATGTGGCTTCTGACCCCCAGCTACCGCCTAATGTACACCTTGGGAGGCAGCAGGTGCTGCAGCCACCTGCTGGGTGCCTACCACCCACTTGGGAGCCCTGGATCTACCAGCCTGGCCCCAGCCCTTACAGGCACTTCGGGAATGAACCAGTGGATTGCACCTAGCCAGCTCTCTCTGCCTTTGGAACACATTTATTTATTTTCAAAAGATTTATTTATAGTTACAGAGAGAGAGAGGCAGAGGAAGAGAGATCCTCCATCTCTTGGTTTATTCCCCAAATTGCTACAATGCTCAGAGCTGGGCTGGTCTCAAGTTGGGAGCCAGGAGTTTGCTCTGGGTCTCCCATGTGGGTACAGGGTCCAAAGGCATTGCTTTCCCAGGCCACAAGCAGGGAGCTGGATGAGAAGTGGAGCAGCTGGGACATGAGCTGGGGCCAAATGGGATGCCTGTGCCACAGGCAGAGGAATAGCTTGCTATGCCACTACACCAGCCCTTAAACAGATTTGTTGTTGCTGTTTTTAAAAAGCAATCTCAACTCCAAAACAGAATCAAACATGCAGCCCTGAGCATCTCCGGTCTCAGGCAGGAGGGGTCCCTAGTGATGATGCTGGCATTAGTCGCTGTGCAGCCAGTTCCCGGTGTCTCCGGCTTGCTAGTGGGAGAAAATGCAGGGGCCCCTGTGCAACTGTGCAAAATACATATTCCTGGGAGGTCAGGCCATCAAGCATGCTCATGAATGCAAACAGAAAGTGGCATCACGCAAAGCCAAAAATATGGAATGTCTCAGGAAAGCAGTTGGACCTCCTGGCTTCAGTCTGACTCAGCCTTGGCCGATGCAGCCATTCATGGATACAGCAAGAAATGGAAGATCTCTCTCTTGCTCCCAGCATGTAGCAGCTAGGCCCTGGCAGAGAAAGAGTGTTCTGTAGCTGCATACCTACATGTCCTCTCCCAATCCCTACCCCACCCACCTGTCCAACAGCAGGTCAGGTCAGTGGTGCTCACCCCACTACCTGGCACCTCTCCCCCCCGGACCCTTCCTCTCATCTACCTGCCCTGACATCAGGCAGCACCTCTGTCACAGCTCCCTGTAGGAGCTCCAGGGCCAGTCGACATGCATGGGTCTCAGTGGCCCCTGTGCCAGCAGCCAGCAAGGCCACCTTGGCTGAGCTCACCGCCAGGAGCAGCATGTCCAGCATGTAGCGCTGCTTTCAGTGGTCCAGGAACACCATGTCCAGGGTGTCCACATCATGCTGCTGCTTCACCTGAAGGAGCAGGACCTGGGATGCTCGTCCTGTATGCATCCTCCTGGAATGCAAAGTGACCTGTAATAACAGCGGCTGTTTGTGCCTCCTTGGGCAACAACTGGGCACAGCTGCAGCCCTTTCCTCCCTGGGCAGCAACTGAACACAGCTGCAGTCCATCCTCCCTGTGCCCCCACTCTCCCTGCTCCAGGCCAGCCTCCCTACTCTCCCACTGGTGGGAACAGCGCCTCAGTGTGCTGTACCACCTCTAGGTGGGTGGAGTAAAGAGGGGGTGGGACTAGGGGAGCATCCTGTCTGGATAGAGTTAGGATGGGCCACCTCCAAATATTCTGGACCAGTAAACTGAGGTACAATTTGGGTTTTTTTGTTTTTGTTTCTGTTTTTTTTCCTGCCAGCCAAAAGTTTTTTTGGGAGGAGAGCAGCCATCTGACAAGGTGACATAGGGGGGCCCGGATGGAACCTGAATTCATCCCCCATTGGAGACCTGGGGAGATTGTATAAGCAGAGAAAGGCTTGATGGGGACTCACTGGCCTGGGTGCCTCTCTCCACTGTGTTGTCCCTGGCTAGCCTGGACCTCTGACGGCTTCGACCTTGGACCAGGACCACCAGCCAAAGTCAGCCACTTCCTGGCACTCCAACAGACATTCTTGATATGGGATATAGGTCTGACAGGTTATCCACTATGCCACAACAATGGCCCCATTCTATTATTTATTTTAATTGGAAAGGCAAATTTACAGAAAGAAGGAGAGGCAAAGAGAAAGATATTCCATCCACTGGTTCACTCCCTAAATTGCAGCAATGGCCAGACCTGAGCCAATTTGAAGCCAGGAGCTTCTTCTGGGTCTCCCATGTGAGTGCAGCGTCCCAAAGATTTGGAACATTCTGTCTGCTTTCCCAGCCCACAAACAGGGAGCTGGATCAGAGGTGGCCATACAGGATGCTGACGTTTGTGGAGAATCAGCCTGTGAGCCACCGTGCTTGCCCTTAGGATTATTTTCCAACTAATAAATGTGAAAAATAAGTACTAAAGATTAAAGGTTGGGCCCGGTGCTGTGGCTTAGTGGCTAAATTCCTAGCCTTGAATGCGCCTGGATCCCACATGGGCACTAGTTCTAATCCTGGCAACCCCACTTCCTATCCAGCTCCCTGCTTGTGACCTGGGGAAGCAGTCAAAGATGGCCCAAAGCCTTGGGGCCCTGCACCCATGTGGGAGACCCAGAGGAGCTCCTGACTCCTGGCTTCAGATTGGCACAGGTCCTTTTACCGCAAGCAGAATACAGGAAGCAAAAAGCAAATTAAATTCTTCTGTCATTTCAATCGTAAATGTCCCTTTTCACTTTGAATTCCAAGCTCCCAAAAGTTGCAATGGATATACAGATGAAGTCAGTTTGCTAAACATCTACTACAACAAAAGACCTTGAAATTGGTGATTATTGTGAAATCCAGCCATTAAATTGAAGGCCTGGATTCCAGCTTCCTCAGCATTACAAAATATTCCAAAAGACATGTAGTTGCAACTTGGGTACATTAACAAAGGAAACAGCAAACATTCACTTTATAATGATATAATGACATCACCCAAACACTCCTTAAAGTAAGAACATCTTTTGTTAATTTTAAACAATGAGAACTTAATGAGACAGTGAACATTAACTTAATATAAAGACTTGTACTTAAAAATTAGCATACATGATTAAGCAATGCTGTATAGGAAGAAGTGCTATATGAATAACATGCATACACCACAACTGATAGGAATTTCAGCCTCCAGGATTTATACTTGCAGGGTGAGGAGCACAGGTGGGGCAATGAGACAGTGGCAGTTTTAAGTTTGTAGCTTCTCTGCAGATTCCCATTTTGTAAACCTGTGAATGTTTGGGACCTGGAGCTGATCTCTCCCAGAGTCTTCTGGCCACAGGCATCTGCCATCACGGTTAAATTTGGATTTACAGAATTTTTTCCAGTGTTGGCTTCTTTGCCACTTAGGACATATTCCAGGGGAGTGACTGTTAAAAGTATCCCCATGGTATTTTTGAGTTGAAGGACGCATTCGGCAATTTTTTCTAAAGTGTCCTGGCTTGCCACAATCAAAACATTTAGCCTTCATTTGTTTTTGAATAGCAAAAGTTTCAAGTGCTGCTTGGCGGGCACCGTGTTTAAATGTCCCTATGTTGTGACAGGCTTTCAGGTAACCCAGAAGATCCTCTTTTTCTTTTATTGGATGAATAACAGCCTGGCAGTCCTCATTCGCATTATCAAAGGCCAGTTGCTTTAGCAACAATTTCCTAGTGCCTTCTCCCCTAACTTGTTTTTCTATAGAGTCTGTCAAACATCTTACAAAATCAGCATAAGATTCTCTGGCTGCTTGAATGACTTTTGTATAACTGCCTGCAAATTCAGACCCAGTCTCAATTTTCTCCCATGCCCACAATGCTACGTCTCCTATATGCATGAGCGCAGCTTGAGGTAGCTGTATCTGCTGCTCTGTAGTAACCCACTGTCCATCTCCAACCAACATATCATAAGTCAATTGTCCTCCACCAGGGAGTTGCCAACCTGATGCTCCTAAGGACAGCAGTTTCTCTTTAGCCATATCACTTCTCCACATTTTCCATTGTAAATATTGAGAAGGAGAAAACCCTATTTTTGCTATTACTTCAAAATCATAAGGAATCCAGTTTGCTCCCTGGCTCCAGCCATTTAAATATTCCCACACATAAGAAGAAGTAGGTCCGTAGGACACACAAGCCTTTTTAAAAGCTATGATGGAATTAACATCTAGGCTTTCATAGGTAGGTTGGTTATTCTCTTGACTAAGTATGATTGGAAAAAGCAATCGGAATTCATGAGGTCTCCAGGGAACATCAGACATTTGGAAATGTCTTTGATCAGATTTAAGAGCAAGACGGCATGGGCTGATATTTAACTGTTGCTTTATCCCAGCCTCATTTACCTCACTAGGGAAATCCCGTGGTTTAACACTGAAAATTTTCTTTTTCTTAGTTCTGATTTCATTTTCAGTCACATTATGGTAACATCTTCCAAGTTTTCTTTTCTTAATTTCCACATCTGTAGTATAAGGCCTTTCTCTTTTAGCTGCATTACAGTGGCATCTCCTCGTGGGAGGGTCTCTCACACATTCTTTCTCATCTTCATCTGTAGTATAAGCCATTTCTTTTAGCCACATTACGGTGGCGTCTCCCGTTAGGGAAATCTCTCACAGGCTCCTCTTGGCCATCCTCCTCATCTGTACTATGAGGCATTTCTTTTTTAGCCATATTACAGCGTCCTTTCCTGTTAGGTGGGCCTCTTAAGGATTCCCTTTCTCTTTCTTCCTTGTTCGTACTATGAAACACTACTTTTTTAGCTACATTTTGGGGGTGTCTCCCCTTAGAGGAATTTCTTGCAGATTCCCCTTCTAAAATTATAATAATAGCTCTAATTAAAGCCGATATAATCCAACAACTAACTTGAATATCTTCTATCCTTCCGGCCTTTTCACCATTGTTCTGAGTAAAATTCTTAAGTCCAGTTTCTAGTGTCCATTCATCTGGAGACCAAGGATTATATTCACTAACAAGCTCTAAATAAGAATGCAATTGCTGCCTAGTTATCTTCGTTCCACTTTTCACTAAAAAATTCTGCATAAGAGAGATAAAAGACTGTGCCCTACACTGGTTCTGGCCCATTGTCCCACTCACCACTTTCTGTGGGGGTCTCCGCTGCACTTTCTCTTCTTCTTTCAAGTCCCCGTTCAGGCGCCAGTTGTTGCTGTCCCGCAGCGATGGACTTGGTGCACGGAGCCGATAATAACACGCGTGGACCCTGACTGATGGTCAAAAGCCGAGGTTTATTAGTAGCATCAGACTTTATACTCTGAGGGTCATATAGGATAAGGGAGGAAGTGCTGAGCTTATCAACAAAACCATTAATGCTTGTTTGGAACTCCTTTTGTCTTGTATATTCCACCAGGTGTTCTCATATACATATGCAGATGATATCCAATAAGGTATACACAAGGTAGCCATTTGGTTATTCTCCTCCAAATATTATCCAACCAACTGTAATCCTGTGCTCACTGACCTTTTAGGGTCACAATGTCCTCCTACAGATAATAACATGCATGGACTACTGACTGGTGGTCAACAGCTGAAGTTTATTAACAGCACCAGATTTTTAAAAGAAGGTTGTCATGTAGGCCCCCAGAGAGAAGGAGCTTGAGCCATTTACATCTTAACAGCAAGGTACAGTTTCCAAAACGCAACTTGTTTATACCTAAACCTATAAACCAGGTTTCCTGTTCATTCACCTTCATATCAATTGCTCCTGGCAACTTCAGGGGAGATGCAACTTGCTATGTTGTAGGAGGACATTTTCATTTCACTGTGGATGCTCATAAGTCCCCAGGCTGCTTGCAAACTAAAGAGCATCCCTGCGTTCTTGATAAAGTCTAGATCTGGAACTTTTAGACTTTCTTTTATATTATTTCACTTCTATTTTTGTCCCACTCCCACCAAAAAGGAGCAATGAATGAAACTCACAACACATTGACTCAAAAAAAAAAAAATAGTATCAAGTACATTGTGAGGAGTCAGACTGGGTATTAGGCAGTTAGGGTGTTCTGGGTCCGCGAATCAATTTTCTCAAATATAAAATTGTATTTTCTCCACTAAGTCTAAATTCACTAGAGCACATTTCTTCCAAGAGACAAGTGCATAATGAACATATCAAGAGCATGCTTCCTCCAAGAAATAAGAATGAAATTAACATATCAGTTCCCCATCTAAAGTGCCCACCCAATTCCATCTCTGTGTAGTGTCAGACTGGTCTGTTTATCACTAGAATGAGACCAAGGAAGTTAACTGGTAACACCTTTTTGGGCCTTTTGTCCCAAAGCCATGTATCATGGAAACCATGAATTTTCCTTTGTTTTTAGAGAAACTCCTTTGAAGCAAAATTTTAAATGATGCCAATAGCCCCTGTGCACAGGTCTCCTTTCTTGAAGCCCCTTCCAGTTCCAAGGATGGGAGCATATTTTCTCCTTTCTTCTAACAAATCTTGCTTGAAAACTAAACTGTCTTCAAGAAAATGATTTTTTCCTGGGAGACAAGAATTGAGGTTGCTGCTGTATTTTGTGTCAAAAAGTCCTACAATAGTATGAGATTTAGAAAAAAAAGAAAAAAGAAACTTCACTTTTAACAAAAGGTGATACAAAGCAAGGTGATTTTTCTTTATGGATACATCAATGCCGGAGTCCAGCTCCAGCCTGGGTTTCGGAACTCGGGAAGGGTGCGTGGACGAGGCGCAGAAAGAAAGAGACGGACCACTAGGTTTCCATGATGATAGTGGACAAGGCAATAAAGCCGTCCGCTTTATTTATACAGAATCAGTTAAACTCTGGCTCAGACTTTCCACGTCATGGTCAAGTGGGTGTTTCTAAGGACAACCATGCCATCTGCTTTATCCAAAAACAATAGGAATTCCTGCTACAATTCTTATCCTACAACCTAATCTTGTATTACAAAGGAAAGGAGAACCTAAAGATTAAGGAAAGGATGAAACCTAAACACAGGTCCCTTGATTAGCATAAGGTCAATGGGGACACCCAAAACAGTAGGAATAATAGAAGGCCCTTTTGTAAGACATTATCATTGACATTAACCTCCAAGTTCACATTGTGTAAAAAGCCAGTCTCACAATAATGAAAATGCCTGGACAGATTAGAATTCTTCTGCTGAGCTGGCATAGTAGGCACGGGGAATGTCCAAGTGAAAAGCACACGGAGACCATGGTGGTGGTAGAAGTGCTGGGAGCCGTCTGCTCCAAAGCCTCCTTATTACATATTATCTCCTCTTCCCCCCAAGTCCATTAACAGGACAATAGGACGTCAATGAGTCTGCAAAGGCCAGGTGCTACTGCCTTAGGCCTGATTCCTGAGTGCTCAGCTAAAGCAATGTAAATCAGCTCCACAGCCCACAACACATCAATAGAAATTTATTTATTCTCACAATATGTCCAAGATTAAGTCTTTCCAGCTTTCCTGATCAGCTTTTTCTGTTGGTTCAGAAGTGTGGCAGGTTTAGAGGTTAAGAAAGAGTACCTGTTTTCTGTTCAGTTTGGAAAGCTTCAGGAAACTATAAGGGAAGTCCATGAGCATGTAAAAAGATTGTTGGGAGAATGAGGAATGTAGAGTGTTAGTGGGAAATGAGCACAGGACAGCCCTCACAGGGAAGCATGGTGAAACAAAAATCAAAAAGCAAACCAAGTGTGACCAGAGAGCTACAAAGAAGGAAAGAGAACCTGAAGACGAAGATCAGAAGAAAGGGGAAAATTAGAACAGATAGAGACCACTAAGGAAAGCTTAGAACAGACAGAAAACAGTCAACTTGGACTCCCATATACCTTACTAGGAAGGACACAAAGATTAGTTACTCCTCATTAAGGTACTAAAGATTTCTCTGCACACTCCTCCTAAAACTATTCTGCTTCTCAATTGTTAACATATGATATGTTTGAGTTATAAGCTTGTTTGAACTAACCTAAAGTTCATGAAGTTCAGTAGGAATCACACTTGAATACTATAAGCTGCTAAATATAACAATGAAAATAGACACAAGACAGCTGAATGGTACCCTATAACTATTATAAGGCGTATAGCAGCCGGTTGTATGAAAACTACAATTGAAATGTCAGTGAAGTAGTCACAGGATGTGGTTAAGGACTTGCATTTTCTAACATTTTGGTCACTCAATACCATGTCAATTAACTTCATGATGTAAATTGTTGTTGAAGTTGTGTAATGCCTTTTCATTGGAGGGGATGATATTCTAGCACCTCTACTTTCAGACCAGGGATGGTCTCCCAATGAAACTGTTAAATTTATCTGGACAATAAGATGCTGGACTCTCTACGTGGCCCATACCACAATGAAGGAATCATGACTGGATACAAACTGTACTACTGTAACAATATGGAGCAAATCAATTCGGGGGGAGGGCTTTTTGGAGGAGCTGGGGGAACCCCAGAGCCTATGAAACTATGTCATAAAACAAAATTAAATTTTTTTAAAAAAGGAAGAAAATGGAAAATTTGCAGTGCCTGAAGGAATTCTGAGTATGTCTGACAGTATACACTTGCTGACAAAGAGGTAAGAAACAGGCTATTGGACTTACATTAGTAAGACTGTAATACCATAAAGTTTCTTTGAAGGTTACTTTGTCACAACTCTCTAAAAACCTCTTTAAATGCAAATGTCCTTTGATGGGATTCAACTGTAGAAATTATCTTGCATATATTTGGTCCTATAGAAACACCAGGTTTTTATAATATTATTATGGGAATAAAACAGAAACAATCAATCTGTGTCAATGGGGGATTGTTAAAATACATGAAGGCAAACTTATATAATACTATGTATGCAGTGATTGAAATACGTTCTAGTGGCAAAGTGGAAAATAAAAAATGTTGGACAAAGTAATAGAATTATATATCGACTAAGATACTTCAGAAATTTCCTAGAAAATTAAGTTTAAAATGAGTTTATTTGGGCCAATGCCATGGTACAGATTGTTTTTCCAGGTTCATAATTTAATGTACAAATTAAATTACCACAGTTGAGTTGAATTAGCTTCTCCAGGCATGAGGGCAGATGGGGAAACAATTTGTAATCGAGTTATGTTGCTTTCACAGCTGGAATTTTTAGACCTTAAGCTGAAGTACATAACCAGCAAAGCAATGCCTCCATATGCGGCTAGTACACAATTCATTCTGCCTGTGAGCATGTAAGAGTTGAAATACATTTTGATTTCAGTGAACTGGAATTGGGCATCAGGTTCTGGACCTGACATGATATCAATCTTCTCAGAGCTACCAACTCCTCAACTGACATCCTTCAAGGCCCACCAACAGTGAACTGGCCCCAGCCGGAAGCAATGGTACAGATTGAGCTTTTATCTGTCACACTCGTGTCAAATGTGGGTACTGGTTCCAGTCCTAGCTTTTCCACTGCCAATCCAGCTCTTTGTTTATGGACTAGAAAAGCAGCAGAGGATGGCCCAAATCCTTGGGTCCCTGCAAAAAACATTGGAAACTTAGAAGAAGTTTCTGGCTGTAGATCTTTCCCTTTGTAGAAATCTGTCATTCAAAAAAAAATTCTTTTAAACAATGAAGTTATTTTAATGTAAAAATCAAAATTCATTGAATCCTTTTTGTGTAATATGCCTTATACACAAGCTTTTTCAAAGTCCCTAGCATGAATTTCACGTTTTTTTTTTTTAAAGATTTATTCATTTTTATTACAGCCAGATATACACAGAGGAGGAGAGACAGAGAGGAAGATCTTCCGTCCGATGATTCACTCCCCAAGTGAGCCACAACTGGCCGGTGCGCGCCGATCCGATGCCGGGAACCTGGAACCTCTTCCGGGTCTCCCACGCGGGTGCAGTGTCCCAATGCATTGGGCCGTCCTCAACTGCTTTCCCAGGCCACAGGCAGGGAGCTGGATGGGAAGTGGAGCAGCCGGGATTAGAACCGGCGCCCATATGGGATCCCGGGGCTTTCAAGGCGAGGACTTTAGCCGCTAGGCCACGCCGCCGGGCCCGAATTTCACGTTTTTTTAAAAACAATTTGTATATTTTATATTATTATCTTTATGCTACAGTTCCACATGTACAGGGATTCCTCCCTCCACCCTTCCATAGCTTCTCCCAGTTCCCCCTGTATTGTAACAATAATACACTCCTTCAGCTACAACCTTAAGTCCTACATTCTGCTATTTCAATATATTGTGGCACTGTAATTATAGACAATTGTACATAGTCTAGTATGCTACTGTAAAGTTACATGTATCACGTTTTCATTGGGATTCCACCTTTTATAAAGGAACAGACATGTATACTGCAATATATCTTCACTTCGGATATGCTAGTCTCCATCATATAGCTCACCTATAAAAATGTTTTTACATTTATTCACTAATGTATTTTGTGAATTTTAAAGAAAAACACTAATCTTTTAAGTCCATTCTCATAGTGTTTTAAAGTAGCTGTATGTGTATGTGTGCATATGGAATTCTTGAAAAGGCCTGTAAGAAACTGTTAGAGACCTTGTTCTGGGAAACGTAACAGAAAAAGAAGTAAGCAGTGTGGAGATTTATTCATTGTGGAGATTTGCCCCTGAAAACCCAGATCACAATGCCTGAGGACTCTGAATCTTAACTCTTTAAGGCAGTCTGAGAATGCTGCAGGGAGCAGACTCCCTACTGAGATTGCAGATAAACCTTGGGCTGGTTAACATGTCTGGGGAGGTGTGAGCCATCTTCATAATCTCCCTGTTCCTTCAGTGATTGTGGCCTAAACATATCTGAGCACAAACACAATTCTGTTGGATTCTATTTCTAGTTAAATCTGTTTGTTTACCAGTGTGGGTTCCTGTAATTCATGTTTACTTATCCAGCTGTTTGGAGCCTTGTGATTGTTTCCCCTAACCCCTTGTAACCTATTGGTGAAGTAGTTTGCTTACCACTGTTCCATTAACTTGTAACTTTTACAAACCTGCTTGACTGAAAAAAAAATTGGTATAAGACCTGAAAAATTCAATAAAGTGTGCATTCATTCATCACACCTGTGTACCCTGTATCCCAAAGTTCCTCTCGGCGTGGATGTCACACTTTAAGTTCTAGTCCCCACTAGAGAAAGAGGTATTTTTATGCTCTCCTGCAGAATTTTATAGTAGGTTAAACCTTTCCCTTTCATAGACAGGCATGCTATATGGTGGACAGATCAAATCCAATGTGCTCCACTACTAATTCATCTCCCGATTAATGCATGTGGGAAAACAGAGGAAGAAGTACCAAGTGTTTGCATCCTGAACTCATTTGGGCCCCTGGGATGGATCTCCTCATGTCTGGCTTAAGATTGGGTTCAGACAGGCTCAGCTAGGTGTGAACCAGTAGATAGAGGATTTCTCTCTCCTCACTTTGTAGCTCTGACATACAAATGAAAATATTTTTAACCGATGTAAGCTTTTTAAAAGGCTACAGAACAGAGAGAAAGGGAAAGAAAGAAATTTGCTGGTTCAATTTCCAGATGGTTCATCCAGAGCTTCATCATGGTTTCCCACAAAAGTTAATCAGCATCTTAACTAGTAGGGCAAAGCTTCATTCCTCATTTTTTAGTTGAAAAATAATTTCTGTCTTTACATCATTCAAATATTTACAAGTAGAGTACCTAATTATTAAAAAATAAAAAACAACCTGAAATCACAAAGTGATTTTTAGACTCATTTTAGACACAAAGGTTTAAGTTCAAGAGACAAAACTATAACTAGTGGAAACATGTACGGGAAAAACTAGCTCATTAAACTGCTACTAGCAAAGCCAAACAAGCTTTTACATCAATTACAATCACATAATAAAGCATAAATTTGCATTCACATTACCCTGCCAACTTAAGAAGTGCACTTTCTGCAATAAAAACATAAACTTAGGATTGAAAATATGCCCAACTATAAGACTATGTGAAAAAAAAAAACTCTTATTGTATGCATGTATGTAACAGTAGATTAATAAAAACACAGTAACTTCACATTCTAGAATAAAATCAAATGCAAAGAAATTCTCATAAGATTTATATTTAAATGATCTTTATTTAAAAGTTGCAAGACGGTTCATTGTGAGCAAAATAGACGCATAAGTAAGAGCCATTACTAAAAGAGAAAACTTGAGAGACTACAAGACTATATTGGCTGAGTGATCAAAACAATTTTGATTTTCTTCTTGGCTTGTGATGTTCCGGAGCTGGTTAAAGATGGAATATTAATTAAAATTTATTCGCTTGTAGAGTGTGGGTGTGAAAAAATCCAGAAAAAAAAAAGAGATGAACGACGATAATCCCTTAATGAAAATATTTTGCAGTGCTGAAAAAAATTGGAAAAAAAAGGTTTTGATTTGTTGTTTTAATTACAGATTGTATAAACAATAAAAGGAAAAACAATTTTCTAAGCAACATTTAAATAGAATCATACCTTAATGTAAATCTTTAAGAATACTAAGAAAACTATAACATCTTCAAGCAAAATAGAGGAATGTATCTGGGAGGAAAAAAATTACTAATCTAAAATTATGAAAAAGAATTTTTGTGAAGCATAGAATACAGTAAATGCTATCATCCAACAAATAAGACATGGCCAAAATACACAAACTTATAAAACAAAGATAACTTGAAAATCATTTCATACTACATGCTAAAAACATTTTCAGGTAATTTGATATTAAACAACAAAATGGAAAACAGTAAAATAACTCAAGCAATTTATTAGTCATTTCACCAGTTTTGCAAACCATTTGTCATCGATGCAAAGAGTACTGGAAAACAATTATAATAAAATTAATTTTAAAAATGAGTAAATATCCAAATACTGAGCAGCAGAAACAAAAAGCTAAAGAGAAATTACTTGAAAGAATAACTGCTAGAAGAAATTCATAATTTAACCACACAAACACTAAGATTAGATTCAAGGGATGCAAAATATTCAAAAGAGAAATCAGAGGTAAAACAAACAAAAATTGCTAGATTCAAAAACAGTCATAAACACATAAAATTTCCTAAGAAAAAATGGGGGAGGCAAGAATTATGCTTACAAAATAATTAGGTTTAAAATTGTACCAATTCCCTAAAAATAAACAAATCTTAAAATAAAAAACAAAAATAAAACCACAAAAAAACCCAACAAAACAACCATTGCACCCCTGGTGCCTCTTCCCTGTAGCCCTCTTTTTCAGGTAAACAAAAATAAACATTACAAAATCCCCCATTTCCTGTACGCAACTGCCCCTCATTCAGGTGATTCAGGTTAAGGCTGTCTATGGCTGGCTGGCTTCCTTCCGAATCTTGTGACTAGATGAGCCACGGTCAAGTGAGCATCTCCTTCACGTACAAAACTAGTGTTTCAACTTCGTAGCTTTCAAGGAAGAGGGGGAAAAAAAGCCCTGACAAACCAAATCACATACCTCCTACACGCGGTGGTAGTGGCCCTGGGTCAGGAGCACCCGTAGGCAAAAATTTGGAAGCACAGGTGGCTGGCCACGTTCCTGCAGGGGGGCGAGCGTGAGGAGGCCCTACCCTCCAGAATGGATTCGCAGGACCGGTTGGCCCTTGGGGTGGATGAGCCGAAGTTGTTGCTGCTTGGACAGCACCTGGTTCTTTCCCCTCGCAGGGAACTGTTGATGCACTTATGGTGCTGCTCTGTAACAAAATCACATAAATCCCACATCACTAACAAGAAAAAAATGCAAAATTCATACACAAATAGTTAGGGACAGAATGCAAAGAAATCCATGATATACAGAGAAAGTGCTCCAGAGAAACATCAGATGGGTTTTAGCGATCGCAACTGTGTGGTGAAAGAACAGAAAGCAGGTTTCGTCAACACAGCAATATTCTGGCTAAGGAGAATGCACAGACACAGGCCAGGAGAACCCCGATGTAGACTACCTAGCACGCTTATCCCGAGAAGGCAAAGAACAAGTGGGCAGCTTACTCCAGATGTGGCTGAGGAACAAACTGAGAAACTCAGGAAAGTAGATTCTCAAAACATTACGCCCAATGATTCCAATGTACATCCGAAGGGGGGAACCAAATGCCCTGCTACACTGGTGTACTCCCTGAGAGGTGTTGACTCAGAAAAGAAACAGATTTCTAGAGAAAACAAATGACCAGGGGCATGTCTGTTCTGCAAAAAAAGGAGGGATCACAAAGCTCCCGCACACACACGGGTAAGATTACACTGTCAGGACTTACCTCCAGTTTGTCTTGGTTAGCTGCTTGGTTAGAGTCTCGCTCGGAAACTAGGTTTGGACCTACACATTATTAAGAAAGAAAGAGAAAAAGGAAACCATGAACATCGTGGGTCTTAGCATTTTGTTCTTGGGACGTTTCTGGATCGCAAGGGACACTGTGATATCTCCCACATCCAGGTCGGTGCATAAGCCAGCTTGACACCTGCCTCCTTATCCATGGCCTCAAGAATACCCTGAGGCCGCTGGAACTCCTGCTATGCCAAATGCTCTACAGCCAAATGAAGTTGAGGTCTCTGCAGCTGGCACTTAGCAACCCACCTGCTGCAGCAGCATTGAGAAGCTGTCCAGAGAGTAGCACCTCTCTTCTTCCTGCCATTCTGCTCCTGCTTCCTGATTCTTCCTTCAATGAATACTGGCCAACACGAGACCCCACTGGGCAATACGTGTTCCTGGACTCTATGATCGGGAACTGCTCAGCGTCTGAGGACATCCATTCACACATCCCTCCTGGGAATACAACTCTTTGACCCTTCCCTTGCTTTCTCGGCTACTCACTCACACTGCAGCTCACTTGGTGCTCGCACCAAAGTGCTAGTTCTCCGACCTCTCAGCGTCCTCACTTGCTCAATCCTCTCCCGATTCACCAGACTCCACAATCCGTCAGGTCAGCCAGTTGCCAACAGCCTTGTCCTAGAAGTCATGTTCATTTTGTACTTGACTGACACCGTGCTAAGCCTACATCAATCTGGGGCTCACACATCACTTTACCTACACCTGAGCCACTTGGACAGCCAGAAAAGATGGAAAACTAAGAGCCCTCAAGCTCCCCAACCTGGGAAAACACACTCACTCACTCACTCACTCACTCACAACAGCCCACATCGATGACAACTGGAACCTGAACATTTCAACCTGATCATCTCCTTCAACATACTGCCAGCTTTGTAGTGCCTGGCCTTCCATCTGTTGACATGGAAGCAAGGTTCCTCCTCAACAACTGACAACATCCATCCTCCTGAAACGCACCTACACTCGCTATGTGGCCACTGAATGGTGAAGAGTGTGAGATGGCACATTTTGAATGCACAACGTGTCAGATGCTTCATATCCATTAAGTACAGACTTCACCAACATACTAATGGCCACCATGGGGAGCACTGGCTGCTGCTCTCTTTTCTAATCCCGCTTCCTGCTTCCAAACCAGGAAAACCAGCAGAGGCGGGCCCAAGGCCATCGGACCCTGCAAACACACGGCAAACCCGGAACACACTCCTGGTTCCCACCATCACAACGGCCTCAATTTGGCTGTGGTTTGTGTGGAGTCGGGCAGAGGATGCAAGCTCTCTTGGCACTTCTCTTCTCTGTGTGACTCTGCTACCTCTCCCCTAAACAGCAGCTACTCTCTAAAACACAAACACACACAAGAATCCAGAAACCCAACACGCAGCCCACACACCCCTGCCGCCTCTTCCCTGTAGCCCTGCTTTTCAGGTAAAGAAAAATGAGCCTTACCGAATCCCCAATTTCCTAAACAAATATGCCATGGCTTGTCCAACGATACAGTGTGTGAACGTGCCCACTGCGATGCCATCACCTCTTACGCCATGCCATCACAGCCATGGGCACACTGATCCAAGGGTCCAAGATCACCTCTGACCCTCATGCTCACTCTCATAATGCTTGTCCGTTAAATCGTACAACCGACAACAACACAACAGAAACCCAATATGGCCACCGGATCTCCGCATGCTTCCCACGCCAATAGACAGCCTTTCCCGAGGGAATCTCTCATCAATGTTTTCCTTGCCTATCTCACCACGGATACCCACATACCTAGATTGACCAACTTCAGACAGTGCCATGAGGCTGTTGAAGGAAATGAGTGACGGGAAAACAGTAGTTTGGCTCGGGACATCTTAGCCAAATGCAAGTAGGACTGGCTGAAAGGTGGGCAAACACTTGGCTGCATCCAAAAGTGTATCTGAAAAAATCCCCAGCCCCTTCCACAAAACTCATTTTCCTTGGCCTTCCATTTCCAAAGCACGGACAGAAGAGACATCAGACAAGAGAGTTCACGGGCCTTGGCCCAGCATTTGTCACACGACCGTTCATGCTCCAGTCACCTGGTTCTTTGTGAATGGTAGGTGAGAAGAGTCAGGCAATCAATTTCCCCCAGCGCCACCCACCCCACAGCTTTCTCTTTGTTTGTTGCTTATCTCAAGTTACCCACAAAAGCCAAAAGAGTCAGGAATAATGAGGCCAAACAGGATCGAAGCAGCCTTACACTCACTAGGTAGTAAATAGACTAGGACTGTACAGCAGCTGCTCACGAAACACCATTTCACCGAGTCCTTTTGTGGACAAGGGAAATCAGGATCATCTTCAGTAGCAGCCAGCATAATTGGTTTCTATCAACTAATAGAGAGTGAAATAATGCCCGTGTTAGTGTAAGAGGGAAAAAGGAGGCAAGTGGTTTGCTCAAGTATTACAATCTGTATGCAACTGCCCCTCATTCAGGTGATTCATGTTAAGGCTGTCTATGGCTGGCTGGCTCCCTTCCCAATCTCAAAAGTCAAGCTTCATTCCCATGGCATTAGAGCCAAATCTTTGGCTCTTGCTTACCCTCTTGTGACTAGATGAGCCACGGTCAAGTGAGCATCTCCTTCACGTACAAAACCAGTGTTTCAACTTCGTAGCTTTCAAGGAAGAGGGGGAAAAAAAGCCCTGACAAACCAAATCACATACCTCCTACACGCGGTGGTAGTGGCCCTGGGTCAGGAGCACCCGTAGGCAAAAATTTGGAAGCACGGGTGGCTGGCTGCGTTCCTGCAGGGGGGCGAGCGTGAGGAGGCCCTACCCTCCAGAATGGATTCGCAGGACCGGTTGGCCCTTGGGGTGGATGAGCCGAAGTTGTTGCTGCTTGGACAGCACCTGGTTCTTTCCCCTCGCAGGGAACTGTTGATGCACTTATGGTGCTGCTCTGTAACAAAATCACATAAATCCCACATCACTAACAAGAAAAAAATGCAAAATTCATACACAAATAGTTAGGGACAGAATGCAAAGAAATCCATGATATACAGAGAAAGTGCTCCAGAGAAACATCAGATGGGTTTTAGCGATCGCAACTGTGTGGTGAAAGAACAGAAAGCAGGTTTCGTCAACACAGCAATATTCTGGCTAAGGAGAATGCACAGACACAGGCCAGGAGAACCCCGATGTAGACTACCTAGCACGCTTATCCCGAGAAGGCAAAGAACAAGTGGGCAGCTTACTCCAGATGTGGCTGAGGAACAAACTGAGAAACTCAGGAAAGTAGATTCTCAAAACATTATGCCCAATGATTCCAATGTACATCCGAAGGGGGGAACCAAATGCCCTGCTACACTGGTGTACTCCCTGAGAGGTGTTGACTCAGAAAAGAAACAGATTTCTAGAGAAAACAAATGACCAGGGGCATGTCTGTTCTGCAAAAAAAGGAGGGATCACAAAGCTCCCGCACACACACGGGTAAGATTACACTGTCAGGACTTACCTCCAGTTTGTCTTGGTTAGCTGCTTGGTTAGAGTCTCGCTCGGAAACTAGGTTTGGACCTACACATTATTAAAAAGAAAGAAAGAGAAAAAGGAAACCATGAACATCGTGGGTCTTAGCATTTTGTTCTTGGGACGTTTCTGGATCGCAAGGGACACTGTGATATCTCCCACATCCAGGTCGGTGCATAAGCCAGCTTGACACCTGCCTCCTTATCCATGGCCTCAAGAATACTCTGAGGCCGCTGGAACTCCTGCTATGCCAAATGCTCTACAGCCAAATGAAGTTGAGGTCTCTGCAGCTGGCACTTAGCAACCCACCTGCTGCAGCAGCATTGAGAAGCTGTCCAGAGAGTAGCACCTCTCTTCTTCCTGCCATTCTGCTCCTGCTTCCTGATTCTTCCTTCAATGAATACTGGCCAACACGAGACCCCACTGGGCAATACGTGTTCCTGGACTCTATGATCGGGAACTGCTCAGCGTCCGAGGACATCCATTCACACATCCCTCCTGGGAATACAACTCTTTGACCCTTCCCTTGCTTTCTCGGCTACTCACTCACACTGCAGCTCACTTGGTGCTCGCACCAAAGTGCTAGTTCTCCGACCTCTCAGCGTCCTCACTTGCTCAATCCTCTCCCGATTCACCAGACTCCACAATCCGTCAGGTCAGCCAGTTGCCAACAGCCTTGTCCTAGAAGTCATGTTCATTTTGTACTTGACTGACACCGTGCTAAGCCTACATCAATCTGGGGCTCACACATCACTTTACCTACACCTGAGCCACTTGGACAGCCAGAAGAGATGGAAAACTAAGAGCCCTCAAGCTTCCCGCCCTGGGAAAACACACTCACTCACTCACTCACTCACTCACTCACTCACTCACAACAGCCCACATCGATGACAACTGGAACCTGAACATTTCAACCTGATCATCTCCTTCAACATACTGCCAGCTTTGTAGTGCCTGGCCTTCCATCTGTTGACATGGAAGCAAGGTTCCTCCTCAACCAACAACTGACAACATCCATCCTCCTGAAACGCACCTACACTCGCTATGTGGCCACTGAATGGTGAAGAGTGTGAGATGGCACATTTTGAATGCACAACGTGTCAGATGCTTCATATCCATTAAGTACAGACTTCACCAACATACTAATGGCCACCATGGGGAGCACTGGCTGCTGCTCTCTTTTCTAATCCCGCTTCCTGCTTCCAAACCAGGAAAACCAGCAGAGGCGGGCCCAAAGCCATCAGACCCTGCAAACACACGGCAAACCTGGAACACACTCCTGGTTCCCACTATCACAACGGCCTCGATTTGGCTGTGGTTTGTGTGGAGTCGGGCAGAGGATGCAAGCTCTCTTGGCACTTCTTTTCTCTGTGTGACTCTGCTACCTCTCCCCTAAACAGCAGCTACTCTCTAAAACACAAACACACACAAGAATCCAGAAACCCAACACGCAGCCCACACACCCCTGCCGCCTCTTCCCTGTAGCCCTGCTTTTCAGGTAAAGAAAAATGAGCTTTACCGAATCCCCAATTTCCTAAACAAATATGCCATGGCTTGTCCAACGATACAGTGTGTGAACGTGCCCACTGCGATGCCATCACCTCTTACGCCATGCCATCACTGCCATGGGCACACTGATCCAAGGGTCCAAGATCACCTCTGACCCTCATGCTCACTCTCATAATGCTTGTCCGTTAAATCGTACAACCGACAACAACACAACAGAAACCCAATATGGCCACCGGATCTCCGCATGCTTCCCACGCCAATAGACAGCCTTTCCCGAGGGAATCTCTCATCAATGTTTTCCTTGCCTATCTCACCACGGATACCCACATACCTAGATTGACCAACTTCAGACAGTGCCATGAGGCTGTTGAAGGAAATGAGTGACGGGAAAACAGTAGTTTGGCTCGGGACATCTTAGCCAAATGCAAGTAGGACTGGCTGAAAGGTGGGCAAACACTTGGCTGCATCCAAAAGTGTATCTGAAAAAATCCCCAGCCCCTTCCACAAAACTCATTTTCCTTGGCCTTCCATTTCCAAAGCACGGACAGAAGAGACATCAGACAAGACAGTTCACGGGCCTTGGCCCAGCATTTGTCACATGACCGTTCATGCTCCAGTCACCTGGTTCTTTGTGAATGGTAGGTGAGAAGAGTCAAGCAATCAATTTCCCCCAGCGCCACCCACCCCACAGCTTTCTCTTTGTTTGTTGCTTATCTCAAGTTACCCACAAAAGCCAAAAGAGTCAGGAATAATGAGGCCAAACAGGATCGAAGCAGCCTTACACTCACTAGGTAGTAAATAGACTAGGACTGTACAGCAGCTGCTCACGAAACACCATTTCACCGAGTCCTTTTGTGGACAAGGGAAATCAGGATCATCTTCAGTAGCAGCCAGCATAATTGGTTTCTATCAACTAATAGAGAGTGAAATAATGCCCGTGTTAGTGTAAGAGAGAAAAAGGAGGCAAGTGGTTTGCTCAAGTATTACAATCTGTATGCAACTGCCCCTCATTCAGGTGATTCATGTTAAGGCTGTCTATGGCTGGCTGGCTCCCTTCCCAATCTCAAAAGTCAAGCTTCATTCCCATGGCATTAGAGCCAAATCTTTGGCTCTTGCTTACCCTCTTGTGACTAGATGAGCCACGGTCAAGTGAGCATCTACTTCATGTACAAAACTAGTGTTTCAACTTCGTAGCTTTCAAGGAAGAGGGGGAAAAAAAGCCCTGACAAACCAAATCACATACCTCCTACACGCGGTGGTAGTGGCCCTAGGTCAGGAGCACCCGTAGGCAAAAATTTGGAAGCATGGGTGGCTGGCCACGTTCCTGCAGGGGGGCGAGCGTGAGGAGGCCCTACCCTCCAGAATGGATTCGCAGGACCGGTTGGCCCTTGGGGTGGATGAGCCGAAGTTGTTGCTGCTTGGACAGCACCTGGTTCTTTCCCCTCGCAGGGAACTGTTGATGCACTTATGGTGCTGCTCTGTAACAAAATCACATAAATCCCACATCACTAACAAGAAAAAAATGCAAAATTCATACACAAATAGTTAGGGACAGAATGCAAAGAAATCCATGATATACAGAGAAAGTTCTCCAGAGAAACATCAGATGGGTTTTAGCGATCGCAACTGTGTGGTGAAAGAACAGAAAGCAGGTTTCGTCAACACAGCAATATTCTGGCTAAGGAGAATGCACAGACACAGGCCAGGAGAACCCCGATGTAGACTACCTAGCACGCTTATCCCGAAAAGGCAGAGAACAAGTGGGCAGCTTACTCCAGATGTGGCTGAGGAACAAACTGAGAAACTCAGGAAAGTAGATTCTCAAAACATTAGGCCCAATGATTCCAATGTACATCCGAAGGGGGGAACCAAATGCCCTGCTACACTGGTGTACTCCCTGAGAGGTGTTGACTCAGAAAAGAAACAGATTTCTAGAGAAAACAAATGACCAGGGGCATGTCTGTTCTGCAAAAAAAGGAGGGATCACAAAGCTCCCGCACACACACGGGTAAGATTACACTGTCAGGACTTACCTCCAGTTTGTCTTGGTTAGCTGCTTGGTTAGAGTCTCGCTCGGAAACTAGGTTTGGACCTACACATTATTAAAAAGAAAGAAAGAGAAAAAGGAAACCATGAACATCGTGGGTCTTAGCATTTTGTTCTTGGGACGTTTCTGGATCGCAAGGGACACTGTGATATCTCCCACATCCAGGTCGGTGCATAAGCCAGCTTGACACCTGCCTCCTTATCCATGGCCTCAAGAATACTCTGAGGCCGCTGGAACTCCTGCTATGCCAAATGCTCTACAGCCAAATGAAGTTGAGGTCTCTGCAGCTGGCACTTAGCAACCCACCTGCTGCAGCAGCATTGAGAAGCTGTCCAGAGAGTAGCACCTCTCTTCTTCCTGCCATTCTGCTCCTGCTTCCTGATTCTTCCTTCAATGAATACTGGCCAACACGAGACCCCACTGGGCAATACGTGTTCCTGGACTCTATGATCGGGAACTGCTCAGCGTCCGAGGACATCCATTCACACATCCCTCCTGGGAATACAACTCTTTGACCCTTCCCTTGCTTTCTCGGCTACTCACTCACACTGCAGCTCACTTGGTGCTCGCACCAAAGTGCTAGTTCTCCGACCTCTCAGCGTCCTCACTTGCTCAATCCTCTCCCGATTCACCAGACTCCACAATCCGTCAGGTCAGCCAGTTGCCAACAGCCTTGTCCTAGAAGTCATGTTCATTTTGTACTTGACTGACACCGTGCTAAGCCTACATCAATCTGGGGCTCACACATCACTTTACCTACACCTGAGCCACTTGGACAGCCAGAAGAGATGGAAAACTAAGAGCCCTCAAGCTCCCCGCCCTGGGAAAACACACTCACTCACTCACTCACTCACTCACAACAGCCCACATCGATGACAACTGGAACCTGAACATTTCAACCTGATCATCTCCTTCAACATACTGCCAGCTTTGTAGTGCCTGGCCTTCCATCTGTTGACATGGAAGCAAGGTTCCTCCTCAACAACTGACAACATCCATCCTCCTGAAACGCACCTACACTCGCTATGTGGCCACTGAATGGTGAAGAGTGTGAGATGGCACATTTTGAATGCACAACGTGTCAGATGCTTCATATCCATTAAGTACAGACTTCACCAACATACTAATGGCCACCATGGGGAGCACTGGCTGCTGCTCTCTTTTCTAATCCCGCTTCCTGCTTCCAAACCAGGAAAACCAGCAGAGGCGGGCCCAAAGCCATCAGACACTGCAAACACACGGCAAACCCGGAACACACTCCTGGTTCCCACCATCACAACGGCCTCGATTTGCTGTGGTTTGTGTGGAGTCAGGCAGAGGATGCAAGCTCTCTTGGCACTTCTCTTCTCTGTGTGACTCTGCTACCTCTCCCCTAAACAGCAGCTACTCTCTAAAACACAAACACACACAAGAATCCAGAAACCCAACACGCAGCCCACACACCCCTGCCGCCTCTTCCCTGTAGCCCTGCTTTTCAGGTAAAGAAAAATGAGCCTTACCGAATCCCCGATTTCCTAAACAAATATGCCATGGCTTGTCCAACGATACAGTGTGTGAACGTGCCCACTGCGATGCCATCACCTCTTACGCCATGCCATCGCAGCCATGGGCACACTGATCCAAGGGTCCAAGATCGCCTCTGACCCTCATGCTCACTCTCATAATGCTTGTCCGTTAAATCGTACAACCGACAACAACACAACAGAAACCCAATATGGCCACCGGATCTCCGCATGCTTCCCACGCCAATAGACAGCCTTTCCCGAGGGAATCTCTTATCAATGTTTTCCTTGTCTTTCAAAAGTTCTTCCTCTTGTCCACTCACCACGGATACCCACATACCTAGATTGACCAACTTCAGACAGTGCCATGAGGCTGTTGAAGGAAATGAGTGACGGGAAAACAGTAGTTTGGCTCGGGACATCTTAGCCAAATGCAAGTAGGACTGGCTGAAAGGTGGGCAAACACTTGGCTGCATCCAAAAGTGTATCTGAAAAAATCCCCAGCCCCTTTCACAAAACTCATTTTCCTTGGCCTTCCATTTCCAAAGCATGGGCAGAAATGACATCAGACAAGACAGTTCACTGGCCTTGGCCCAGCATTTGTCACACGACCGTTCATGCTCCAGTCACCTGGTTCTTTGTGAATGGTAGGTGAGAAGAGTCAAGCAATCAATTTCCCCCAGCGCCACCCACCCCATAGCTTTCTCTTTGTTTGTTGCTTATCTCAAGTTACCCACAAAAGCCAAAAGAGTCAGGAATAATGAGGCCAAACAGGATCGAAGCAGCCTTACACTCACTAGGTAGTAAATAGACTAGGACTGTACAGCAGCTGCTCACGAAACACCATTTCACCGAGTCCTTTTGTGGACAAGGGAAATCAGGATCATCTTCAGTAGCAGCCAGCATAATTGGTTTCTATCAACTAATAGAGAGTGAAATAATGCCCGTGTTAGTGTAAGAGGGAAAAAGGAGGCAAGTGGTTTTCTCAAGTATTACAATCTGTATGCAACTGCCCCTCATTCAGGTGATTCACGTTAAGGCTGTCTATGGCTGGCTGGCTCCCTTCCCAATCTGAAAAGTCAAGCTTCATTCCCATGGCATTAGAGCCAAATCTTTGGCTCTTGCTTACCCTCTTGTGACTAGATGAGCCATGGTCAAGTGAGCATCTCCTTCACGTACAAAACTAGTGTTTCAACTTCGTAGCTTTCAAGGAAGAGGGGGAAAAAAGCCCTGACAAACCAAATCACATACCTCCTACACGCGGTGGTAGTAGGCAAAACTGTGGAAGCATGGGTGGCTGGCCACGTTCCTGCAGGGGGGCGAGCGTGAGGAGGCCCTACCCTCCAGAATGGATTCGCAGGACCGGTTGGCCCTTGGGGTGGATGAGCCGAAGTTGTTGCTGCTTGGACAGCACCTGGTTCTTTCCCCTCGCAGGGAACTGTTGATGCACTTATGGTGCTGCTCTGTAACAAAATCACATAAATCCCACATCACTAACAAGAAAAAAATGCAAAATTCATACACAAATAGTTAGGGACAGAATGCAAAGAAATCCATGATATACAGAGAAAGTGCTCCAGAGAAACATCAGATGGGTTTTAGCGATCGCAACTGTGTGGTGAAAGAACAGAAAGCAGGTTTCGTCAACACAGCAATATTCTGGCTAAGGAGAATGCACAGACACAGGCCAGGAGAACCCCGATGTAGACTACCTAGCACGCTTATCCCGAGAAGGCAAAGAACAAGTGGGCAGCTTACTCCAGATGTGGCTGAGGAACAAACTGAGAAACTCAGGAAAGTAGATTCTCAAAACATTACGCCCAATGATTCCAATGTACATCCGAAGGGGGGAACCAAATGCCCTGCTACACTGGTGTACTCCCTGAGAGGTGTTGACTCAGAAAAGAAACAGATTTCTAGAGAAAACAAATGACCAGGGGCATGTCTGTTCTGCAAAACAAGGAGGGATCACAAAGCTCCCGCACACACACGGGTAAGATTACACTGTCAGGACTTACCTCCAGTTTGTCTTGGTTAGCTGCTTGGTTAGAGTCTCACTCGGAAACTAGGTTTGGACCTACACATTATTAAAAAGAAAGAAAGAGAAAAAGGAAACCATGAACATCGTGGGTCTTAGCATTTTGTTCTTGGGACGTTTCTGGATCGCAAGGGACACTGTGATATCTCCCACATCCAGGTCGGTGCATAAGCCAGCTTGACACCTGCCTCCTTATCCATGGCCTCAAGAATACTCTGAGGCCGCTGGAACTCCTGCTATGCCAAATGCTCTACAGCCAAATGAAGTTGAGGTCTCTGCAGCTGGCACTTAGCAACCCACCTGCTGCAGCAGCATTGAGAAGCTGTCCAGAGAGTAGCACCTCTCTTCTTCCTGCCATTCTGCTCCTGCTTCCTGATTCTTCCTTCAATGAATACTGGCCAACACGAGACCCCACTGGGCAATACGTGTTCCTGGACTCTATGATCGGGAACTGCTCAGCGTCCGAGGACATCCATTCACACATCCCTCCTGGGAATACAACTCTTTGACCCTTCCCTTGCTTTCTCGGCTACTCACTCACACTGCAGCTCACTTGGTGCTCGCACCAAAGTGCTAGTTCTCCGACCTCTCAGCGTCCTCACTTGCTCAATCCTCTCCCGATTCACCAGACTCCACAATCCGTCAGGTCAGCCAGTTGCCAACAGCCTTGTCCTAGAAGTCATGTTCATTTTGTACTTGACTGACACCGTGCTAAGCCTACATCAATCTGGGGCTCACACATCACTTTACCTACACCTGAGCCACTTGGACAGCCAGAAGAGATGGAAAACTAAGAGCCCTCAAGTCCCCGCCCTGGGAAAACACACTCATTCACTCACTCACTCACTCACTCACTCACTCACTCACAACAGCCCACATCGATGACAACTGGAACCTGAACATTTCAACCTGATTATCTCCTTCAACATACTGCCAGCTTTGTAGTGCCTGGCCTTCCATCTGTTGACATGGAAGCAAGGTTCCTCCTCAACCAACAAATGACAAGATCCATCCTCCTGAAACGCACCTACACTCGCTATGTGGCCACTGAATGGTGAAGAGTGTGAGATGGCACATTTTGAATGCACAACGTGTCAGATGCTTCATATCCATTAAGTACAGACTTCACCAACATACTAATGGCCACCATGGGGAGCACTGGCTGCTGCTCTCTTTTCTAATCCCGCTTCCTGCTTCCAAACCAGGAAAACCAGCAGAGGCGGGCCCAAGGCCATCGGACCCTGCAAACACACGGCAAACCCGGAACACACTCCTGGTTCCCACCATCACAACGGCCTCGATTTGGCTGTGGTTTGTGTGGAGTCGGGCAGAGGATGCAAGCTCTCTTGGCACTTCTCTTCTCTGTGTGACTCTGCTACCTCTCCCCTAAACAGCAGCTACTCTCTAAAACACAAACACACACAAGAATCCAGAAACCCAACACGCAGCCCACACACCCCTGCCGCCTCTTCCCTGTAGCCCTGCTTTTCAGGTAAAGAAAAATGAGCCTTACCGAATCCCCAATTTCCTAAACAAATATGCCATGGCTTGTCCAACGATACAGTGTGTGAACGTGCCCACTGCGATGCCATCACCTCTTACGCCATGCCATCGCAGCCATGGGCACACTGATCCAAGGGTCCAAGATCGCCTCTGACCCTCATGCTCACTCTCATAATGCTTGTCCGTTAAATCGTACAACCGACAACAACACAACAGAAACCCAATATGGCCACCGGATCTCCGCATGCTTCCCACGCCAATAGACAGCCTTTCCCGAGGGAATCTCTTATCAATGTTTTCCTTGTCTTTCAAAAGTTCTTCCTCTTGTCCACTCACCACGGATACCCACATACCTAGATTGACCAACTTCAGACAGTGCCATGAGGCTGTTGAAGGAAATGAGTGACGGGAAAACAGTAGTTTGGCTCGGGACATCTTAGCCAAATGCAAGTAGGACTGGCTGAAAGGTGGGCAAACACTTGGCTGCATCCAAAAGTGTATCTGAAAAAATCCCCAGCCCCTTCCACAAAACTCATTTTCCTTGGCCTTCCATTTCCAAAGCACGGACAGAAGAGACATCAGACAAGACAGTTCACTGGCCTTGGCCCAGCATTTGTCACACGACCGTTCATGCTCCAGTCACCTGGTTCTTTGTGAATGGTAGGTGAGAAGAGTCAGGCAATCAATTTCCCCCAGCGCCACCCACCCCACAGCTTTCTCTTTGTTTGTTGCTTATCTCAAGTTACCCACAAAAGCCAAAAGAGTCAGGAATAATGAGGCCAAACAGGATCGAAGCAGCCTTACACTCACTAGGTAGTAAATAGACTAGGACTGTACAGCAGCTGCTCACGAAACACCATTTCACCGAGTCCTTTTGTGGACAAGGGAAATCAGGATCATCTTCAGTAGCAGCCAGCATAATTGGTTTCTATCAACTAATAGAGAGTGAAATAATGCCCGTGTTAGTGTAAGAGGGAAAAAGGAGGCAAGTGGTTTTCTCAAGTATTACAATCTGTATGCAACTGCCCCTCATTCAGGTGATTCACGTTAAGGCTGTCTATGGCTGGCTGGCTCCCTTCCCAATCTGAAAAGTCAAGCTTCATTCCCATGGCATTAGAGCCAAATCTTTGGCTCTTGCTTACCCTCTTGTGACTAGATGAGCCACGGTCAAGTGAGCATCTCCTTCACGTACAAAACTAGTGTTTCAACTTCGTAGCTTTCAAGGAAGAGGGGGAAAAAAAGCCCTGACAAACCAAATCACATACCTCCTACACGCGGTGGTAGTGGCCCTGGGTCAGGAGCACCCGTAGGCAAAAATTTGGAAGCATGGGTGGCTGGCCACGTTCCTGCAGGGGGGCGAGCATGAGGAGGCCCTACCCTCCAGAATGGATTCGCAGGACCGGTTGGCCCTTGGGGTGGATGAGCCGAAGTTGTTGCTGCTTGGACAGCACCTGGTTCTTTCCCCTCGCAGGGAACTGTTGATGCACTTATGGTGCTGCTCTGTAACAAAATCACATAAATCCCACATCACTAACAAGAAAAAAATGCAAAATTCATACACAAATAGTTAGGGACAGAATGCAAAGAAATCCATGATATACAGAGAAAGTGCTCCAGAGAAACATCAGATGGGTTTTAGCGATCGCAACTGTGTGGTGAAAGAACAGAAAGCAGGTTTCGTCAACACAGCAATATTCTGGCTAAGGAGAATGCACAGACACAGGCCAGGAGAACCCCGATGTAGACTACCTAGCACGCTTATCCCGAGAAGGCAAAGAACAAGTGGGCAGCTTACTCCAGATGTGGCTGAGGAACAAACTGAGAAACTCAGGAAAGTAGATTCTCAAAACATTACGCCCAATGATTCCAATGTACATCCGAAGGGGGGAACCAAATGCCCTGCTACACTGGTGTACTCCCTGAGAGGTGTTGACTCAGAAAAGAAACAGATTTCTAGAGAAAACAAATGACCAGGGGCATGTCTGTTCTGCAAAAAAAGGAGGGATCACAAAGCTCCCGCACACACACGGGTAAGATTACACTGTCAGGACTTACCTCCAGTTTGTCTTGGTTAGCTGCTTGGTTGGAGTCTCGCTCGGAAACTAGGTTTGGACCTACACATTATTAAAAAGAAAGAAAGAGAAAAAGGAAACCATGAACATCGTGGGTCTTAGCATTTTGTTCTTGGGACGTTTCTGGATCGCAAGGGACACTGATATCTCCCACATCCAGGTCGGTGCATAAGCCAGCTTGACACCTGCCTCCTTATCCATGGCCACAAGAATACCCTGAGGCCGCTGGAACTCCTGCTATGCCAAATGCTCTACAGCCAAATGAAGTTGAGGTCTCTGCAGCTGGCATTTAGCAACCCACCTGCTGCAGCAGCATTGAGAAGCTGTCCAGAGAGTAGCACCTCTCTTCTTCCTGCCATTCTGCTCCTGCTTCCTGATTCTTCCTTCAATGAATACTGGCCAACACGAGACCCCACTGGGCAATACGTGTTCCTGGACTCTATGATCGGGAACTGCTCAGCGTCCGAGGACATCCATTCACACATCCCTCCTGGGAATACAACTCTTTGACCCTTCCCTTGCTTTCTCGGCTACTCACTCACACTGCAGCTCACTTGGTGCTCGCACCAAAGTGCTAGTTCTCCGACCTCTCAGCGTCCTCACTTGCTCAATCCTCTCCCGATTCACCAGACTCCACAATCCGTCAGGTCAGCCAGTTGCCAACAGCCTTGTCCTAGAAGTCATGTTCATTTTGTACTTGACTGACACCGTGCTAAGCCTACATCAATCTGGGGCTCACACATCACTTTACCTACACCTGAGTCACTTGGACAGCCAGAAGAGATGGAAAACTAAGAGCCCTCAAGCTCCCCGCCCTGGGAAAACACACTCACTCACTCACTCACTCACAACAGCCCACATCGATGACAACTGGAACCTGAACATTTCAACCTGATTATCTCCTTCAACATACTGCCAGCTTTGTAGTGCCTGGCCTTCCATCTGTTGACATGGAAGCAAGGTTCCTCCTCAACCAACAAATGACAAGATCCATCCTCCTGAAATGCACCTACACTCGCTATGTGGCCACTGAATGGTGAAGAGTGTGAGATGGCACATTTTGAATGCACAACGTGTCAGATGCTTCATATCCATTAAGTACAGACTTCACCAACATACTAATGGCCACCATGGGGAGCACTGGCTGCTGCTCTCTTTTCTAATCCTGCTTCCTGCTTCCAAACCAGGAAAACCAGCAGAGGCGGGCCCAAGGCCATCGGACCCTGCAAACACACGGCAAACCCGGAACACACTCCTGGTTCCCACCATCACAACGGCCTCGATTTGGCTGTGGTTTGTGTGGAGTCGGGCAGAGGATGCAAGCTCTCTTGGCACTTCTCTTCTCTGTGTGACTCTGCTACCTCTCCCCTAAACAGCAGCTACTCTCTAAAACACAAACACACACAAGAATCCAGAAACCCAACACGCAGCCCACACACCCCTGCCGCCTCTTCCCTGTAGCCCTGCTTTTCAGGTAAAGAAAAATGAGCCTTACCGAATCCCCAATTTCCTAAACAAATATGCCATGGCTTGTCCAACGATACAGTGTGTGAACGTGCCCACTGCGATGCCATCACCTCTTACGCCATGCCATCGCAGCCATGGGCACACTGATCCAAGGGTCCAAGATCGCCTCTGACCCTCATGCTCACTCTCATAATGCTTGTCCGTTAAATCGTACAACCGACAACAACACAACAGAAACCCAATATGGCCACCGGATCTCCGCATGCTTCCCACGCCAATAGACAGCCTTTCCCGAGGGAATCTCTTATCAATGTTTTCCTTGTCTTTCAAAAGTTCTTCCTCTTGTCCACTCACCACGGATACCCACATACCTAGATTGACCAACTTCAGACAGTGCCATGAGGCTGTTGAAGGAAATGAGTGACGGGAAAACAGTAGTTTGGCTCGGGACATCTTAGCCAAATGCAAGTAGGACTGGCTGAAAGGTGGGCAAACACTTGGCTGCATCCAAAAGTGTATCTGAAAAAATCCCCAGCCCCTTCCACAAAACTCATTTTCCTTGGCCTTCCATTTCCAAAGCACGGGCAGAAATGACATCAGACAAGACAGTTCACGGGCCTTGGCCCAGCATTTGTCACACGACCGTTCATGCTCCAGTCACCTGGTTCTTTGTGAATGGTAGGTGAGAAGAGTCAAGCAATCAATTTCCCCCAGCGCCACCCACCCCACAGCTTTCTCTTTGTTTGTTGCTTATCTCAAGTTACCCACAAAAGCCAAAAGAGTCAGGAATAATGAGGCCAAACAGGATCGAAGCAGCCTTACACTCACTAGGTAGTAAATAGACTAGGACTGTACAGCAGCTGCTCACGAAACACCATTTCACCGAGTCCTTTTGTGGACAAGGGAAATCAGGATCATCTTCAGTAGCAGCCAGCATAATTGGTTTCTATCAACTAATAGAGAGTGAAATAATGCCCGTGTTAGTGTAAGAGGGAAAAAGGAGGCAAGTGGTTTTCTCAAGTATTACAATCTGTATGCAACTGCCCCTCATTCAGGTGATTCACGTTAAGGCTGTCTATGGCTGGCTGGCTCCCTTCCCAATCTGAAAAGTCAAGCTTCATTCCCATGGCATTAGAGCCAAATCTTTGGCTCTTGCTTACCCTCTTGTGACTAGATGAGCCACGGTCAAGTGAGCATCTCCTTCACGTACAAAACTAGTGTTTCAACTTCGTAGCTTTCAAGGAAGAGGGGGAAAAAAAGCCCTGACAAACCAAATCACATACCTCCTACACGCGGTGGTAGTGGCCCTAGGTCAGGAGCACCCGTAGGCAAAAATTTGGAAGCATGGGTGGCTGGCCACGTTCCTGCAGGGGGGCGAGCGTGAGGAGGCCCTACCCTCCAGAATGGATTCGCAGGACCGGTTGGCCCTTGGGGTGGATGAGCCGAAGTTGTTGCTGCTTGGACAGCACCTGGTTCTTTCCCCTCGCAGGGAACTGTTGATGCACTTATGGTGCTGCTCTGTAACAAAATCACATAAATCCCACATCACTAACAAGAAAAAAATGCAAAATTCATACACAAATAGTTAGGGACAGAATGCAAAGAAATCCATGATATACAGAGAAAGTGCTCCAGAGAAACATCAGATGGGTTTTAGCGATCGCAACTGTGTGGTGAAACAACAGAAAGCAGGTTTCGTCAACACAGCAATATTCTGGCTAAGGAGAATGCACAGACACAGGCCAGGAGAACCCCGATGTAGACTACCTAGCACGCTTATCCCGAGAAGGCAAAGAACAAGTGGGCAGCTTACTCCAGATGTGGCTGAGGAACAAACTGAGAAACTCAGGAAAGTAGATTCTCAAAACATTAGGCCCAATGATTCCAACGTACATCCGAAGGGGGGAACCAAATGCCCTGCTACACTGGTGTACTCCCTGAGAGGTGTTGACTCAGAAAAGAAACAGATTTCTAGAGAAAACAAATGACCAGGGGCATGTCTGTTCTGCAAAACAAGGAGGGATCACAAAGCTCCCGCACACACACGGGTAAGATTACACTGTCAGGACTTACCTCCAGTTTGTCTTGGTTAGCTGCTTGGTTGGAGTCTCGCTCGGAAACTAGGTTTGGACCTACACATTATTAAAAAGAAAGAAAGGGAAAAAGGAAACCATGAACATCGTGGGTCTTAGCATTTTGTTCTTGGGACGTTTCTGGATCGCAAGGGACACTGATATCTCCCACATCCAGGTCGGTGCATAAGCCAGCTTGACACCTGCCTCCTAATCTATGGCCACAAGAATACCCTGAGGCCGCTGGAACTCCTGCTATGCCAAATGCTCTACAGCCAAATGAAGTTGAGGTCTCTGCAGCTGGCACTTAGCAACCCACCTGCTGCAGCAGCATTGAGAAGCTGTCCAGAGAGTAGCACCTCTCTTCTTCCTGCCATTCTGCTCCTGCTTCCTGATTCTTCCTTCAATGAATACTGGCCAACACGAGACCCCACTGGGCAATACGTGTTCCTGGACTCTATGATCGGGAACTGCTCAGCGTCCGAGGACATCCATTCACACATCCCTCCTGGGAATACAACTCTTTGACCCTTCCCTTGCTTTCTCGGCTACTCACTCACACTGCAGCTCACTTGGTGCTCGCACCAAAGTGCTAGTTCTCCGACCTCTCAGCGTCCTCACTTGCTCAATCCTCTCCCGATTCACCAGACTCCACAATCCGTCAGGTCAGCCAGTTGCCAACAGCCTTGTCCTAGAAGTCATGTTCATTTTGTACTTGACTGACACCGTGCTAAGCCTACATCAATCTGGGGCTCACACATCACTTTACCTACACCTGAGCCACTTGGAAAGCCAGAAGAGATGGAAAACTAAGAGCCCTCAAGCTCCCCGCCCTGGGAAAACACACTCATTCACTCACTCACTCACTCACTCACTCACTCACTCACAACAGCCCACATCGATGACAACTGGAACCTGAACATTTCAACCTGATCATCTCCTTCAACATACTGCCAGCTTTGTAGTGCCTGGCCTTCCATCTGTTGACATGGAAGCAAGGTTCCTCCTCAACAACTGACAACATCCATCCTCCTGAAACGCACCTACACTCGCTATGTGGCCACTGAATGGTGAAGAGTGTGAGATGGCACATTTTGAATGCACAACGTGTCAGATGCTTCATATCCATTAAGTACAGACTTCACCAACATACTAATGGCCACCATGGGGAGCACTGGCTGCTGCTCTCTTTTCTAATCCCGCTTCCTGCTTCCAAACCAGGAAAACCAGCAGAGGCGGGCCAAGGCCATCGGACCCTGCAAACACACGGCAAACTCGGAACACACTCCTGGTTCCCACCATCACAACGGCCTCGATTTGGCTGTGGTTTGTGTGGAGTCGGGCAGAGGATGCAAGCTCTCTTGGCACTTCTTTTCTCTGTGTGACTCTGCTACCTCTCCCCTAAACAGCAGCTACTCTCTAAAACACAAACACACACAAGAATCCAGAAACCCAACACGCAGCCCACACACCCCTGCCGCCTCTTCCCTGTAGCCCTGCTTTTCAGGTAAAGAAAAATAAGCCTTACCGAATCCCCGATTTCCTAAACAAATATGCCATGGCTTGTCCAACGATACAGTGTGTGAACGTGCCCACTGCGATGCCATCACCTCTTACGCCATGCCATCGCAGCCATGGGCACACTGATCCAAGGGTCCAAGATCGCCTCTGACCCTCATGCTCACTCTCATAATGCTTGTCCGTTAAATCGTACAACCGACAACAACACAACAGAAACCCAATATGGCCACCGGATCTCCGCATGCTTCCCACGCCAATAGACAGCCTTTCCCGAGGGAATCTCTTATCAATGTTTTCCTTGTCTTTCAAAAGTTCTTCCTCTTGTCCACTCACCACGGATACCCACATACCTAGATTGACCAACTTCAGACAGTGCCATGAGGCTGTTGAAGCAAATGAGTGACGGGAAAACAGTAGTTTGGCTCGGGACATCTTAGCCAAATGCAAGCAGGACTGGCTGAAAGGTGGGCAAACACTTGGCTGCATCCAAAAGTGTATCTGAAAAAATCCCCAGCCCCTTCCACAAAACTCATTTTCCTTGGCCTTCCATTTCCAAAGCACGGGCAGAAATGACATCAGACAAGACAGTTCACGGGCCTTGGCCCAGCATTTGTCACACGACCGTTCATGCTCCAGTCACCTGGTTCTTTGTGAATGGTAGGTGAGAAGAGTCAAGCAATCAATTTCCCCCAGCGCCACCCACCCCACAGCTTTCTCTTTGTTTGTTGCTTATCTCAAGTTACCCACAAAAGCCAAAAGAGTCAGGAATAATGAGGCCAAACAGGATCGAAGCAGCCTTACACTCACTAGGTAGTAAATAGACTAGGACTGTACAGCAGCTGCTCACGAAACACCATTTCACCGAGTCCTTTTGTGGACAAGGGAAATCAGGATCATCTTCAGTAGCAGCCAGCATAATTGGTTTCTATCAACTAATAGAGAGTGAAATAATGCCCGTGTTAGTGTAAGAGGGAAAAAGGAGGCAAGTGGTTTTCTCAAGTATTACAATCTGTATGCAACTGCCCCTCATTCAGGTGATTCACATTAAGGCTGTCTATGGCTGGCTGGCTCCCTTCCCAATCTGAAAAGTCAAGCTTCATTCCCATGGCATTAGAGCCAAATCTTTGGCTCTTGCTTACCCTCTTGTGACTAGATGAGCCACGGTCAAGTGAGCATCTCCTTCACGTACAAAACTAGTGTTTCAACTTCGTAGCTTTCAAGGAAGAGGGGGAAAAAAAGCCCTGACAAACCAAATCACATACCTCCTACACGCGGTGGTAGTGGCCCTAGGTCAGGAGCACCCGTAGGCAAAACTGTGGAAGCATGGGTGGCTGGCCACGTTCCTGCAGGAGGGCGAGCGTGAGGAGGCCCTACCCTCCGGAATGGATTCGCAGGACCGGTTGGCCCTTGGGGTAGATGAGCCGAAGTTGTTGCTGCTTGGACAGCACCTGGTTCTTTCCCCTCACAGGGAACTGTTGATGCACTTATGGTGCTGCTCTGTAACAAAATCACATAAATCCCACATCACTAACAAGAAAAAAATGCAAAATTCATACACAAATAGTTAGGGACAGAATGCAAAGAAATCCATGATATACAGAGAAAGTGTTCCAGAGAAACATCAGATGGGTTTTAGCGATCGCAACTGTGTGGTGAAAGAACAGAAAGCAGGTTTCGTCAACACAGCAATATTCTGGCTAAGGAGAATGCACAGACACAGGCCAGGAGAACCCCGATGTAGACTACCTAGCACGCTTATCCCGAGAAGGCAAAGAACAAGTGGGCAGCTTACTCCAGATGTGGCTGAGGAACAAACTGAGAAACTCAGGAAAGTAGATTCTCAAAACATTAGGCCCAATGATTCCAACGTACATCCGAAGGGGGGAACCAAATGCCCTGCTACACTGGTGTACTCCCTGAGAGGTGTTGACTCAGAAAAGAAACAGATTTCTAGAGAAAACAAATGACCAGGGGCATGTCTGTTCTGCAAAAAAAGGAGGGATCACAAAGCTCCCGCACACACACGGGTAAGATTACACTGTCAGGACTTACCTCCAGTTTGTCTTGGTTAGCTGCTTGGTTAGAGTCTCGCTCGGAAACTAGGTTTGGACCTACACATTATTAAAAAGAAAGAAAGAGAAAAAGGAAACCATGAACATCGTGGGTCTTAGCATTTTGTTCTTGGGACGTTTCTGGATCGCAAGGGACACTGTGATATCTCCCACATCCAGGTCGGTGCATAAGCCAGCTTGACACCTGCCTCCTTATCCATGGCCTCAAGAATACTCTGAGGCCGCTGGAACTCCTGCTATGCCAAATGCTCTACAGCCAAATGAAGTTGAGGTCTCTGCAGCTGGCACTTAGCAACCCACCTGCTGCAGCAGCATTGAGAAGCTGTCCAGAGAGTAGCACCTCTCTTCTTCCTGCCATTCTGCTCCTGCTTCCTGATTCTTCCTTCAATGAATACTGGCCAACACGAGACCCCACTGGGCAATACGTGTTCCTGGACTCTATGATCGGGAACTGTTCAGCGTCCGAGGACATCCATTCACACATCCCTCCTGGGAATACAACTCTTTGACCCTTCCCTTGCTTTCTCGGCTACTCACTCACACTGCAGCTCACTTGGTGCTCGCACCAAAGTGCTAGTTCTCCGACCTCTCAGCGTCCTCACTTGCTCAATCCTCTCCCGATTCACCAGACTCCACAATCCGTCAGGTCAGCCAGTTGCCAACAGCCTTGTCCTAGAAGTCATGTTCATTTTGTACTTGACTGACACCGTGCTAAGCCTACATCAATCTGGGGCTCACACATCACTTTACCTACACCTGAGCCACTTGGACAGCCAGAAGAGATGGAAAACTAAGAGCCCTCAAGCTCCCCGCTCTGGGAAAACACACTCATTCACTCACTCACTCACTCACTCACTCACTCACTCACAACAGCCCACATCGATGACAACTGGAACCTGAACATTTCAACCTGATCATCTCCTTCAACATACTGCCAGCTTTGTAGTGCCTGGCCTTCCATCTGTTGACATGGAAGCAAGGTTCCTCCTCAACCAACAAATGACAAGATCCATCCTCCTGAAACGCACCTACACTCGCTATGTGGCCACTGAATGGTGAAGAGTGTGAGATGGCACATTTTGAATGCACAACGTGTCAGATGCTTCATATCCATTAAGTACAGACTTCACCAACATACTAATGGCCACCATGGGGAGCACTGGCTGCTGCTCTCTTTTCTAATCCCGCTTCCTGCTTCCAAACCAGGAAAACCAGCAGAGGCGGGCCCAAGGCCATCGGACCCTGCAAACACACGGCAAACCCGGAACACACTCCTGGTTCCCACCATCACAACGGCCTCGATTTGGCTGTGGTTTGTGTGGAGTCGGGCAGAGGATGCAAGCTCTCTTGGCACTTCTCTTCTCTGTGTGACTCTGCTACCTCTCCCCTAAACAGCAGCTACTCTCTAAAACACAAACACACACAAGAATCCAGAAACCCAACACGCAGCCCACACACCCCTGCCGCCTCTTCCCTGTAGCCCTGCTTTTCAGGTAAAGAAAAATGAGCCTTACCGAATCCCCAATTTCCTAAACAAATATGCCATGGCTTGTCCAACGATACAGTGTGTGAACGTGCCCACTGCGATGCCATCACCTCTTACGCCATGCCATCGCAGCCATGGGCACACTGATCCAAGGGTCCAAGATCGCCTCTGACCCTCATGCTCACTCTCATAATGCTTGTCCGTTAAATCGTACAACCGACAACAACACAACAGAAACCCAATATGGCCACCGGATCTCCGCATGCTTCCCACGCCAATAGACAGCCTTTCCCGAGGGAATCTCTTATCAATGTTTTCCTTGTCTTTCAAAAGTTCTTCCTCTTGTCCACTCACCACGGATACCCACATACCTAGATTGACCAACTTCAGACAGTGCCATGAGGCTGTTGAAGCAAATGAGTGACGGGAAAACAGTAGTTTGGCTCAGGACATCTTAGCCAAATGCAAGTAGGACTGGCTGAAAGGTGGGCAAACACTTGGCTGCATCCAAAAGTGTATCTGAAAAAATCCCCAGCCCCTTCCACAAAACTCATTTTCCTTGGCCTTCCATTTCCAAAGCACGGGCAGAAATGACATCAGACAAGACAGTTCACGGGCCTTGGCCCAGCATTTGTCACACGACCGTTCATGCTCCAGTCACCTGGTTCTTTGTGAATGGTAGGTGAGAAGAGTCAAGCAATCAATTTCCCCCAGCGCCACCCACCCCACAGCTTTCTCTTTGTTTGTTGCTTATCTCAAGTTACCCACAAAAGCCAAAAGAGTCAGGAATAATGAGGCCAAACAGGATCGAAGCAGCCTTACACTCACTAGGTAGTAAATAGACTAGGACTGTACAGCAGCTGCTCACGAAACACCATTTCACCGAGTCCTTTTGTGGACAAGGGAAATCAGGATCATCTTCAGTAGCAGCCAGCATAATTGGTTTCTATCAACTAATAGAGAGTGAAATAATGCCCGTGTTAGTGTAAGAGGGAAAAAGGAGGCAAGTGGTTTTCTCAAGTATTACAATCTGTATGCAACTGCCCCTCATTCAGGTGATTCACGTTAAGGCTGTCTATGGCTGGCTGGCTCCCTTCCCAATCTGAAAAGTCAAGCTTCATTCCCATGGCATTAGAGCCAAATCTTTGGCTCTTGCTTACCCTCTTGTGACTAGATGAGCCACGGTCAAGTGAGCATCTCCTTCACGTACAAAACTAGTGTTTCAACTTCATAGCTTTCAAGGAAGAGGGGGAAAAAAAGCCCTGACAAACCAAATCACATACCTCCTACACGCGGTGGTAGTGGCCCTAGGTCAGGAGCACCCGTAGGCAAAAATTTGGAAGCATGGGTGGCTGGCCACGTTCCTGCAGGGGGGCGAGCGTGAGGAGGCCCTACCCTCCAGAATGGATTCGCAGGACCGGTTGGCCCTTGGGGTGGATGAGCCGAAGTTGTTGCTGCTTGGACAGCACCTGGTTCTTTCCCCTCGCACGGAACTGTTGATGCACTTATGGTGCTGCTCTGTAACAAAATCACATAAATCCCACATCACTAACAAGAAAAAAATGCAAAATTCATACACAAATAGTTAGGGACAGAATGCAAAGAAATCCATGATATACAGAGAAAGTGCTCCAGAGAAACATCAGATGGGTTTTAGCGATCGCAACTGTGTGGTGAAAGAACAGAAAGCAGGTTTCGTCAACACAGCAATATTCTGGCTAAGGAGAATGCACAGACACAGGCCAGGAGAACCCCGATGTAGAATACCTAGCACGCTTATCCCGAGAAGGCAAAGAACAAGTGGGCAGCTTACTCCAGATGTGGCTGAGGAACAAACTGAGAAACTCAGGAAAGTAGATTCTCAAAACATTACGCCCAATGATTCCAATGTACATCCGAAGGGGGGAACCAAATGCCCTGCTACACTGGTGTACTCCCTGAGAGGTGTTGACTCAGAAAAGAAACAGATTTCTAGAGAAAACAAATGACCAGGGGCATGTCTGTTCTGCAAAACAAGGAGGGATCACAAAGCTCCCGCACACACACGGGTAAGATTACACTGTCAGGACTTACCTCCAGTTTGTCTTGGTTAGCTGCTTGGTTAGAGTCTCGCTCGGAAACTAGGTTTGGACCTACACATTATTAAAAAGAAAGAAAGAGAAAAAGGAAACCATGAACATCGTGGGTCTTAGCATTTTGTTCTTGGGACGTTTCTGGATCGCAAGGGACACTGTGATATCTCCCACATCCAGGTCGGTGCATAAGCCAGCTTGACACCTGCCTCCTTATCCATGGCCTCAAGAATACCCTGAGGCCGCTGGAACTCCTGCTATGCCAAATGCTCTACAGCCAAATGAAGTTGAGGTCTCTGCAGCTGGCACTTAGCAACCCACCTGCTGCAGCAGCATTGAGAAGCTGTCCAGAGAGTAGCACCTCTCTTCTTCCTGCCATTCTGCTCCTGCTTCCTGATTCTTCCTTCAATGAATACTGGCCAACACGAGACCCCACTGGGCAATACGTGTTCCTGGACTCTATGATCGGGAACTGCTCAGCGTCCGAGGACATCCATTCACACATCCCTCCTGGGAATACAACTCTTTGACCCTTCCCTTGCTTTCTCGGCTACTCACTCACACTGCAGCTCACTTGGTGCTCGCACCAAAGTGCTAGTTCTCCGACCTCTCAGCGTCCTCACTTGCTCAATCCTCTCCCGATTCACCAGACTCCACAATCCGTCAGGTCAGCCAGTTGCCAACAGCCTTGTCCTAGAAGTCATGTTCATTTTGTACTTGACTGACACCGTGCTAAGCCTACATCAATCTGGGGCTCACACATCACTTTACCTACACCTGAGCCACTTGGACAGCCAGAAGAGATGGAAAACTAAGAGCCCTCAAGCTCCCCGCCCTGGGAAAACACACTCATTCACTCACTCACTCACTCACTCACAACAGCCCACATCGATGACAACTGGAACCTGAACATTTCAACCTGATCATCTCCTTCAACATACTGCCAGCTTTGTAGTGCCTGGCCTTCCATCTGTTGACATGGAAGCAAGGTTCCTCCTCAACCAACAACTGACAACATCCATCCTCCTGAAACGCACCTACACTCGCTATGTGGCCACTGAATGGTGAAGAGTGTGAGATGGCACATTTTGAATGCACAACGTGTCAGATGCTTCATATCCATTAAGTATAGACTTCAACAACATACTAATGGCCACCATGGGGAGCACTGGCTGCTGCTCTCTTTTCTAATCCCGCTTCCTGCTTCCAAACCAGGAAAACCAGCAGAGGCGGGCCCAAGGCCATCGGACCCTGCAAACACACGGCAAACCCGGAACACACTCCTGGTTCCCACCATCACAACGGCCTCGATTTGGCTGTGGTTTGTGTGGAGTCGGGCAGAGGATGCAAGCTCTCTTGGCACTTCTCTTCTCTGTGTGACTCTGCTACCTCTCCCCTAAACAGCAGCTACTCTCTAAAACACAAACACACACAAGAATCCAGAAACCCAACACGCAGCCCACACACCCCTGCCGCCTCTTCCCTGTAGCCCTGCTTTTCAGGTAAAGAAAAATGAGCCTTACCGAATCCCCAATTTCCTAAACAAATATGCCATGGCTTGTCCAACGATACAGTGTGTGAACGTGCCCACTGCGATGCCATCACCTCTTACGCCATGCCATCGCAGCCATGGGCACACTGATCCAAGGGTCCAAGATCGCCTCTGACCCTCATGCTCACTCTCATAATGCTTGTCCGTTAAATCGTACAACCGACAACAACACAACAGAAACCCAATATGGCCACCGGATCTCCGCATGCTTCCCACGCCAATAGACAGCCTTTCCCGAGGGAATCTCTTATCAATGTTTTCCTTGTCTTTCAAAAGTTCTTCCTCTTGTCCACTCACCACGGATACCCACATACCTAGATTGACCAACTTCAGACAGTGCCATGAGGCTGTTGAAGCAAATGAGTGACGGGAAAACAGTAGTTTGGCTCAGGACATCTTAGCCAAATGCAAGTAGGACTGGCTGAAAGGTGGGCAAACACTTGGCTGCATCCAAAAGTGTATCTGAAAAAATCCCCAGCCCCTTCCACAAAACTCATTTTCCTTGGCCTTCCATTTCCAAAGCACGGGCAGAAATGACATCAGACAAGACAGTTCACGGGCCTTGGCCCAGCATTTGTCACACGACCGTTCATGCTCCAGTCACCTGGTTCTTTGTGAATGGTAGGTGAGAAGAGTCAAGCAATCAATTTCCCCCAGCGCCACCCACCCCACAGCTTTCTCTTTGTTTGTTGCTTATCTCAAGTTACCCACAAAAGCCAAAAGAGTCAGGAATAATGAGGCCAAACAGGATCGAAGCAGCCTTACACTCACTAGGTAGTAAATAGACTAGGACTGTACAGCAGCTGCTCACGAAACACCATTTCACCGAGTCCTTTTGTGGACAAGGGAAATCAGGATCATCTTCAGTAGCAGCCAGCATAATTGGTTTCTATCAACTAATAGAGAGTGAAATAATGCCCGTGTTAGTGTAAGAGGGAAAAAGGAGGCAAGTGGTTTTCTCAAGTATTACAATCTGTATGCAACTGCCCCTCATTCAGGTGATTCACGTTAAGGCTGTCTATGGCTGGCTGGCTCCCTTCCCAATCTGAAAAGTCAAGCTTCATTCCCATGGCATTAGAGCCAAATCTTTGGCTCTTGCTTACCCTCTTGTGACTAGATGAGCCACGGTCAAGTGAGCATCTCCTTCACGTACAAAACTAGTGTTTCAACTTCATAGCTTTCAAGGAAGAGGGGGAAAAAAAGCCCTGACAAACCAAATCACATACCTCCTACACGCGGTGGTAGTGGCCCTAGGTCAGGAGCACCCGTAGGCAAAAATTTGGAAGCATGGGTGGCTGGCCACGTTCCTGCAGGGGGGCGAGCGTGAGGAGGCCCTACCCTCCAGAATGGATTCGCAGGACCGGTTGGCCCTTGGGGTGGATGAGCCGAAGTTGTTGCTGCTTGGACAGCACCTGGTTCTTTCCCCTCGCAGGGAACTGTTGATGCACTTATGGTGCTGCTCTGTAACAAAATCACATAAATCCCACATCACTAACAAGAAAAAAATGCAAAATTCATACACAAATAGTTAGGGACAGAATGCAAAGAAATCCATGATATACAGAGAAAGTGCTCCAGAGAAACATCAGATGGGTTTTAGCGATCGCAACTGTGTGGTGAAAGAACAGAAAGCAGGTTTCGTCAACACAGCAATATTCTGGCTAAGGAGAATGCACAGACACAGGCCAGGAGAACCCCGATGTAGAATACCTAGCACGCTTATCCCGAGAAGGCAAAGAACAAGTGGGCAGCTTACTCCAGATGTGGCTGAGGAACAAACTGAGAAACTCAGGAAAGTAGATTCTCAAAACATTACGCCCAATGATTCCAATGTACATCCGAAGGGGGGAACCAAATGCCCTGCTACACTGGTGTACTCCCTGAGAGGTGTTGACTCAGAAAAGAAACAGATTTCTAGAGAAAACAAATGACCAGGGGCATGTCTGTTCTGCAAAACAAGGAGGGATCACAAAGCTCCCGCACACACACGGGTAAGATTACACTGTCAGGACTTACCTCCAGTTTGTCTTGGTTAGCTGCTTGGTTAGAGTCTCGCTCGGAAACTAGGTTTGGACCTACACATTATTAAAAAGAAAGAAAGAGAAAAAGGAAACCATGAACATCGTGGGTCTTAGCATTTTGTTCTTGGGACGTTTCTGGATCGCAAGGGACACTGTGATATCTCCCACATCCAGGTCGGTGCATAAGCCAGCTTGACACCTGCCTCCTTATCCATGGCCTCAAGAATACCCTGAGGCCGCTGGAACTCCTGCTATGCCAAATGCTCTACAGCCAAATGAAGTTGAGGTCTCTGCAGCTGGCACTTAGCAACCCACCTGCTGCAGCAGCATTGAGAAGCTGTCCAGAGAGTAGCACCTCTCTTCTTCCTGCCATTCTGCTCCTGATTCCTGATTCTTCCTTCAATGAATACTGGCCAACACGAGACCCCACTGGGCAATACGTGTTCCTGGACTCTATGATCGGGAACTGCTCAGCGTCCGAGGACATCCATTCACACATCCCTCCTGGGAATACAACTCTTTGACCCTTCCCTTGCTTTCTCGGCTACTCACTCACACTGCAGCTCACTTGGTGCTCGCACCAAAGTGCTAGTTCTCCGACCTCTCAGCGTCCTCACTTGCTCAATCCTCTCCCGATTCACCAGACTCCACAATCCGTCAGGTCAGCCAGTTGCCAACAGCCTTGTCCTAGAAGTCATGTTCATTTTGTACTTGACTGACACCGTGCTAAGCCTACATCAATCTGGGGCTCACACATCACTTTACCTACACCTGAGCCACTTGGACAGCCAGAAGAGATGGAAAACTAAGAGCCCTCAAGCTCCCCGCCCTGGGAAAACACACTCATTCACTCACTCACTCACTCACTCACAACAGCCCACATCGATGACAACTGGAACCTGAACATTTCAACCTGATCATCTCCTTCAACATACTGCCAGCTTTGTAGTGCCTGGCCTTCCATCTGTTGACATGGAAGCAAGGTTCCTCCTCAACCAACAACTGACAACATCCATCCTCCTGAAACGCACCTACACTCGCTATGTGGCCACTGAATGGTGAAGAGTGTGAGATGGCACATTTTGAATGCACAACGTGTCAGATGCTTCATATCCATTAAGTATAGACTTCAACAACATACTAATGGCCACCATGGGGAGCACTGGCTGCTGCTCTCTTTTCTAATCCCGCTTCCTGCTTCCAAACCAGGAAAACCAGCAGAGGCGGGCCCAAGGCCATCGGACCCTGCAAACACACGGCAAACCCGGAACACACTCCTGGTTCCCACCATCACAACGGCCTCGATTTGGCTGTGGTTTGTGTGGAGTCGGGCAGAGGATGCAAGCTCTCTTGGCACTTCTCTTCTCTGTGTGACTCTGCTACCTCTCCCCTAAACAGCAGCTACTCTCTAAAACACAAACACACACAAGAATCCAGAAACCCAACACGCAGCCCACACACCCCTGCCGCCTCTTCCCTGTAGCCCTGCTTTTCAGGTAAAGAAAAATGAGCCTTACCGAATCCCCAATTTCCTAAACAAATATGCCATGGCTTGTCCAACGATACAGTGTGTGAACGTGCCCACTGCGATGCCATCACCTCTTATGCCATGCCATCGCAGCCATGGGCACACTGATCCAAGGGTCCAAGATCGCCTCTGACCCTCATGCTCACTCTCATAATGCTTGTCCGTTAAATCGTACAACCGACAAACAACACAACAGAAACCCAATATGGCCACCGGATCTCCGCATGCTTCCCACGCCAATACACAGCCTTTCCCGAGGGAATCTCTTATCAATGTTTTCCTTGTCTTTCAAAATTTCTTCCTCTTGTCCACTCACCACGGATACCCACATACCTAGATTGACCAACTTCAGACAGTGCCATGAGGCTGTTGAAGGAAATGAGTGACGGGAAAACAGTAGTTTGGCTCGGGACATCTTAGCCAAATGCAAGTAGGACTGGCTGAAAGGTGGGCAAACACTTGGCTGCATCCAAAAGTGTATCTGAAAAAATCCCCAGCCCCTTCCACAAAACTCATTTTCCTTGGCCTTCCATTTCCAAAGCACGGGTAGAAATGACATCAGACAAGAGAGTTCATGGGCCTTGGCCCAGCATTTGTCACACGACCGTTCATGCTCCAGACACCTGGTTCTTTGTGAATGGTAGGTGAGAAGAGTCAAGCAATCAATTTCCCCCAGCGCCACCCACCCCACAGCTTTTTCTTTGTTTGTTGCTTATCTCAAGTTACCCACAAAAGCCAAAAGAGTCAGGAATAATGAGGCCAAACAGGATCGAAGCAGCCTTACACTCACTAGGTAGTAAATAGACTAGGACTGTACAGCAGCTGCTCACGAAACACCATTTCACCGAGTCCTTTTGTGGACAAGGGAAATCAGGATCATCTTCAGTAGCAGCCAGCATAATTGGTTTCTATCAACTAATAGAGAGTGAAATAATGCCCGTGTTAGTGTAAGAGGGAAAAAGGAGGCAAGTGGTTTTCTCAAGTATTACAATCTGTATGCAACTGCCCCTCATTCAGGTGATTCACGTTAAGGCTGTCTATGGCTGGCTGGCTCCCTTCCCAATCTGAAAAGTCAAGCTTCATTCCCATGGCATTAGAGCCAAATCTTTGGCTCTTGCTTACCCTCTTGTGACTAGATGAGCCACGGTCAAGTGAGCATCTCCTTCACGTACAAAACTAGTGTTTCAACTCCGTAGCTTTCAAGGAAGAGGGGGAAAAAAAGCCCTGACAAACCAAATCACATACCTCCTACACGCGGTGGTAGTGGCCCTAGGTCAGGAGCACCCGTAGGCAAAACTGTGGAAGCATGGGTGGCTGGCCACGTTCCTGCAGGGGGGCGAGCGTGAGGAGGCCCTACCCTCCAGAATGGATTCGCAGGACCGGTTGGCCCTTGGGGTGGATGAGCCGAAGTTGTTGCTGCTTGGACAGCACCTGGTTCTTTCCCCTCACAGGGAACTGTTGATGCACTTATGGTGCTGCTCTGTAACAAAATCACATAAATCCCACATCACTAACAAGAAAAAAATGCAAAATTCATACACAAATAGTTAGGGACAGAATGCAAAGAAATCCATGATATACAGAGAAAGTGTTCCAGAGAAACATCAGATGGGTTTTAGCGATCGCAACTGTGTGGTGAAAGAACAGAAAGCAGGTTTCGTCAACACAGCAATATTCTGGCTAAGGAGAATGCACAGACACAGGCCAGGAGAACCCCGATGTAGACTACCTAGCACGCTTATCCCGAGAAGGCAAAGAACAAGTGGGCAGCTTACTCCAGATGTGGCTGAGGAACAAACTGAGAAACTCAGGAAAGTAGATTCTCAAAACATTACGCCCAATGATTCCAATGTACATCCGAAGGGGGGAACCAAATGCCCTGCTACACTGGTGTACTCCCTGAGAGGTGTTGACTCAGAAAAGAAACAGATTTCTAGAGAAAACAAATGACCAGGGGCATGTCTGTTCTGCAAAAAAAGGAGGGATCACAAAGCTCCCGCACACACACGGGTAAGATTACACTGTCAGGACTTACCTCCAGTTTGTCTTGGTTAGCTGCTTGGTTAGAGTCTCGCTCGGAAACTAGGTTTGGACCTACACATTATTAAAAAGAAAGAAAGAGAAAAAGGAAACCATGAACATCGTGGGTCTTAGCATTTTGTTCTTGGGACGTTTCTGGATCGCAAGGGACACTGTGATATCTCCCACATCCAGGTTGGTGCATAAGCCAGCTTGACACCTGCCTCCTTATCCTTGGCCTCAAGAATACTCTGAGGCCGCTGGAACTCCTGCTATGCCAAATGCTCTACAGCCAAATGAAGTTGAGGTCTCTGCAGCTGGCACTTAGCAACCCACCTGCTGCAGCAGCATTGAGAAGCTGTCCAGAGAGTAGCACCTCTCTTCTTCCTGCCATTCTGCTCCTGATTCCTGATTCTTCCTTCAATGAATACTGGCCAACACGAGACCCCACTGGGCAATACGTGTTCCTGGACTCTATGATCGGGAACTGCTCAGCGTCCGAGGACATCCATTCACACATCCCTCCTGGGAATACAACTCTTTGACCCTTCCCTTGCTTTCTCGGCTACTCACTCACACTGCAGCTCACTTGGTGCTCGCACCAAAGTGCTAGTTCTCCGACCTCTCAGCGTCCTCACTTGCTCAATCCTCTCCCGATTCACCAGACTCCACAATCCGTCAGGTCAGCCAGTTGCCAACAGCCTTGTCCTAGAAGTCATGTTCATTTTGTACTTGACTGACACCGTGCTAAGCCTACATCAATCTGGGGCTCACACATCACTTTACCTACACCTGAGCCACTTGGACAGCCAGAAGAGATGGAAAACTAAGAGCCCTCAAGCTCCCCGCCCTGGGAAAACACACTCACTCACTCACTCACTCACTCACTCACTCACAACAGCCCACATCGATGACAACTGGAACCTGAACATTTCAACCTGATCATCTCCTTCAACATACTGCCAGCTTTGTAGTGCCTGGCCTTCCATCTGTTGACATGGAAGCAAGGTTCCTCCTCAACCAACAACTGACAACATCCATCCTCCTGAAACGCACCTACACTCGCTATGTGGCCACTGAATGGTGAAGAGTGTGAGATGGCACATTTTGAATGCACAACGTGTCAGATGCTTCATATCCATTAAGTACAGACTTCACCAACATACTAATGGCCACCATGGGGAGCACTGGCTGCTGCTCTCTTTTCTAATCCCGCTTCCTGCTTCCAAACCAGGAAAACCAGCAGAGGCGGGCCCAAGGCCATCGGACCCTGCAAACACACGGCAAACCCGGAACACACTCCTGGTTCCCACCATCACAACGGCCTCGATTTGGCTGTGGTTTGTGTGGAGTCAGGCAGAGGATGCAAGCTCTCTTGGCACTTCTCTTCTCTGTGTGACTCTGCTACCTCTCCCCTAAACAGCAGCTACTCTCTAAAACACAAACACACACAAGAATCCAGAAACCCAACACGCAGCCCACACACCCCTGCCGCCTCTTCCCTGTAGCCCTGCTTTTCAGGTAAAGAAAAATGAGCCTTACCGAATCCCCAATTTCCTAAACAAATATGCCATGGCTTGTCCAACGATACAGTGTGTGAACGTGCCCACTGCGATGCCATCACCTCTTACGCCATGCCATCGCAGCCATGGGCACACTGATCCAAGGGTCCAAGATCGCCTCTGACCCTCATGCTCACTCTCATAATGCTTGTCCGTTAAATCGTACAACCGACAAACAACACAACAGAAACCCAATATGGCCACCGGATCTCCGCATGCTTCCCACGCCAATAGACAGCCTTTCCCGAGGGAATCTCTTATCAATGTTTTCCTTGTCTTTCAAAATTTCTTCCTCTTGTCCACTCACCACGGATACCCACATACCTAGATTGACCAACTTCAGACAGTGCCATGAGGCTGTTGAAGGAAATGAGTGACGGGAAAACAGTAGTTTGGCTCGGGACATCTTAGCCAAATGCAAGTAGGACTGGCTGAAAGGTGGGCAAACACTTGGCTGCATCCAAAAGTGTATCTGAAAAAATCCCCAGCCCCTTCCACAAAACTCATTTTCCTTGGCCTTCCATTTCCAAAGCACGGGCAGAAATGACATCAGACAAGACAGTTCACGGGCCTTGGCCCAGCATTTGTCACACGACCGTTCATGCTCCAGACACCTGGTTCTTTGTGAATGGTAGGTGAGAAGAGTCAAGCAATCAATTTCCCCCAGCGCCACCCACCCCACAGCTTTCTCTTTGTTTGTTGCTTATCTCAAGTTACCCACAAAAGCCAAAAGAGTCAGGAATAATGAGGCCAAACAGGATCGAAGCAGCCTTACACTCACTAGGTAGTAAATAGACTAGGACTGTACAGCAGCTGCTCACGAAACACCATTTCACCGAGTCCTTTTGTGGACAAGGGAAATCAGGATCATCTTCAGTAGCAGCCAGCATAATTGGTTTCTATCAACTAATAGAGAGTGAAATAATGCCCGTGTTAGTGTAAGAGGGAAAAAGGAGGCAAGTGGTTTTCTCAAGTATTACAATCTGTATGCAACTGCCCCTCATTCAGGTGATTCACGTTAAGGCTGTCTATGGCTGGCTGGCTCCCTTCCCAATCTGAAAAGTCAAGCTTCATTCCCATGGCATTAGAGCCAAATCTTTGGCTCTTGCTTACCCTCTTGTGACTAGATGAGCCACGGTCAAGTGAGCATCTCCTTCACGTACAAAACTAGTGTTTCAACTCCGTAGCTTTCAAGGAAGAGGGGGAAAAAAAGCCCTGACAAACCAAATCACATACCTCCTACATGCGGTGGTAGTGGCCCTAGGTCAGGAGCACCCGTAGGCAAAACTGTGGAAGCATGGGTGGCTGGCCACGTTCCTGCAGGGGGGCGAGCGTGAGGAGGCCCTACCCTCCGGAATGGATTCGCAGGACCGGTTGGCCCTTGGGGTGGATGAGCCGAAGTTGTTGCTGCTTGGACAGCACCTGGTTCTTTCCCCTCGCAGGGAACTGTTGATGCACTTATGGTGCTGCTCTGTAACAAAATCACATAAATCCCACATCACTAACAAGAAAAAAATGCAAAATTCATACACAAATAGTTAGGGACAGAATGCAAAGAAATCCATGATATACAGAGAAAGTGTTCCAGAGAAACATCAGATGGGTTTTAGCGATCGCAACTGTGTGGTGAAAGAACAGAAAGCAGGTTTCGTCAACACAGCAATATTCTGGCTAAGGAGAATGCACAGACACAGGCCAGGAGAACCCCGATGTAGACTACCTAGCACGCTTATCCCGAGAAGGCAAAGAACAAGTGGGCAGCTTACTCCAGATGTGGCTGAGGAACAAACTGAGAAACTCAGGAAAGTAGATTCTCAAAACATTACGCCCAATGATTCCAATGTACATCCGAAGGGGGGAACCAAATGCCCTGCTACACTGGTGTACTCCCTGAGAGGTGTTGACTCAGAAAAGAAACAGATTTCTAGAGAAAACAAATGACCAGGGGCATGTCTGTTCTGCAAAAAAAGGAGGGATCACAAAGCTCCCGCACACACACGGGTAAGATTACACTGTCAGGACTTACCTCCAGTTTGTCTTGGTTAGCTGCTTGGTTAGAGTCTCGCTCGGAAACTAGGTTTGGACCTACACATTATTAAAAAGAAAGAAAGAGAAAAAGGAAACCATGAACATCGTGGGTCTTAGCATTTTGTTCTTGGGACGTTTCTGGATCGCAAGGGACACTGTGATATCTCCCACATCCAGGTCGGTGCATAAGCCAGCTTGACACCTGCCTCCTTATCCATGGCCTCAAGAATACTCTGAGGCCGCTGGAACTCCTGCTATGCCAAATGCTCTACAGCCAAATGAAGTTGAGGTCTCTGCAGCTGGCACTTAGCAACCCACCTGCTGCAGCAGCATTGAGAAGCTGTCCAGAGAGTAGCACCTCTCTTCTTCCTGCCATTCTGCTCCTGCTTCCTGATTCTTCCTTCAATGAATACTGGCCAACACGAGACCCCACTGGGCAATACGTGTTCCTGGACTCTATGATCGGGAACTGCTCAGCGTCCGAGGACATCCATTCACACATCCCTCCTGGGAATACAACTCTTTGACCCTTCCCTTGCTTTCTCGGCTACTCACTCACACTGCAGCTCACTTGGTGCTCGCACCAAAGTGCTAGTTCTCCGACCTCTCAGCGTCCTCACTTGCTCAATCCTCTCCCGATTCACCAGACTCCACAATCCGTCAGGTCAGCCAGTTGCCAACAGCCTTGTCCTAGAAGTCATGTTCATTTTGTACTTGACTGACACCGTGCTAAGCCTACATCAATCTGGGGCTCACACATCACTTTACCTACACCTGAGCCACTTGGACAGCCAGAAGAGATGGAAAACTAAGAGCCCTCAAGCTCCCCGCCCTGGGAAAACACACTCATTCACTCACTCACTCACTCACTCACTCACTCACAACAGCCCACATCGATGACAACTGGAACCTGAACATTTCAACCTGATCATCTCCTTCAACATACTGCCAGCTTTGTAGTGCCTGGCCTTCCATCTGTTGACATGGAAGCAAGGTTCCTCCTCAACCAACAAATGACAAGATCCATCCTCCTGAAACGCACCTACACTCGCTATGTGGCCACTGAATGGTGAAGAGTGTGAGATGGCACATTTTGAATGCACAACGTGTCAGATGCTTCATATCCATTAAGTACAGACTTCACCAACATACTAATGGCCACCATGGGGAGCACTGGCTGCTGCTCTCTTTTCTAATCCCGCTTCCTGCTTCCAAACCAGGAAAACCAGCAGAGGCGGGCCCAAGGCCATCGGACCCTGCAAACACACGGCAAACCCGGAACACACTCCTGGTTCCCACCATCACAACGGCCTCGATTTGGCTGTGGTTTGTGTGGAGTCGGGCAGAGGATGCAAGCTCTCTTGGCACTTCTCTTCTCTGTGTGACTCTGCTACCTCTCCCCTAAACAGCAGCTACTCTCTAAAACACAAACACACACAAGAATCCAGAAACCCAACACGCAGCCCACACACCCCTGCCGCCTCTTCCCTGTAGCCCTGCTTTTCAGGTAAAGAAAAATGAGCCTTACCGAATCCCCAATTTCCTAAACAAATATGCCATGGCTTGTCCAACGATACAGTGTGTGAACGTGCCCACTGCGATGCCATCACCTCTTACGCCATGCCATCGCAGCCATGGGCACACTGATCCAAGGGTCCAAGATCGCCTCTGACCCTCATGCTCACTCTCATAATGCTTGTCCGTTAAATCGTACAACCGACAAACAACACAACAGAAACCCAATATGGCCACCGGATCTCCGCATGCTTCCCACGCCAATAGACAGCCTTTCCCGAGGGAATCTCTTATCAATGTTTTCCTTGTCTTTCAAAAGTTCTTCCTCTTGTCCACTCACCACGGATACCCACATACCTAGATTGACCAACTTCAGACAGTGCCATGAGGCTGTTGAAGCAAATGAGTGACGGGAAAACAGTAGTTTGGCTCAGGACATCTTAGCCAAATGCAAGTAGGACTGGCTGAAAGGTGGGCAAACACTTGGCTGCATCCAAAAGTGTATCTGAAAAAATCCCCAGCCCCTTCCACAAAACTCATTTTCCTTGGCCTTCCATTTCCAAAGCACGGGCAGAAATGACATCAGACAAGACAGTTCACGGGCCTTGGCCCAGCATTTGTCACACGACCGTTCATGCTCCAGTCACCTGGTTCTTTGTGAATGGTAGGTGAGAAGAGTCAAGCAATCAATTTCCCCCAGCGCCACCCACCCCACAGCTTTCTCTTTGTTTGTTGCTTATCTCAAGTTACCCACAAAAGCCAAAAGAGTCAGGAATAATGAGGCCAAACAGGATCGAAGCAGCCTTACACTCACTAGGTAGTAAATAGACTAGGACTGTACAGCAGCTGCTCACGAAACACCATTTCACCGAGTCCTTTTGTGGACAAGGGAAATCAGGATCATCTTCAGTAGCAGCCAGCATAATTGGTTTCTATCAACTAATAGAGAGTGAAATAATGCCCGTGTTAGTGTAAGAGGGAAAAAGGAGGCAAGTGGTTTTCTCAAGTATTACAATCTGTATGCAACTGCCCCTCATTCAGGTGATTCACGTTAAGGCTGTCTATGGCTGGCTGGCTCCCTTCCCAATCTGAAAAGTCAAGCTTCATTCCCATGGCATTAGAGCCAAATCTTTGGCTCTTGCTTACCCTCTTGTGACTAGATGAGCCACGGTCAAGTGAGCATCTCCTTCACGTACAAAACTAGTGTTTCAACTTCATAGCTTTCAAGGAAGAGGGGGAAAAAAAGCCCTGACAAACCAAATCACATACCTCCTACACGCGGTGGTAGTGGCCCTAGGTCAGGAGCACCCGTAGGCAAAAATTTGGAAGCATGGGTGGCTGGCCACGTTCCTGCAGGGGGGCGAGCGTGAGGAGGCCCTACCCTCCGGAATGGATTCGCAGGACCGGTTGGCCCTTGGGGTGGATGAGCCGAAGTTGTTGCTGCTTGGACAGCACCTGGTTCTTTCCCCTCGCAGGGAACTGTTGATGCACTTATGGTGCTGCTCTGTAACAAAATCACATAAATCCCACATCACTAACAAGAAAAAAATGCAAAATTCATACACAAATAGTTAGGGACAGAATGCAAAGAAATCCATGATATACAGAGAAAGTGCTCCAGAGAAACATCAGATGGGTTTTAGCGATCGCAACTGTGTGGTGAAAGAACAGAAAGCAGGTTTCGTCAACACAGCAATATTCTGGCTAAGGAGAATGCACAGACACAGGCCAGGAGAACCCCGATGTAGAATACCTAGCACGCTTATCCCGAGAAGGCAAAGAACAAGTGGGCAGCTTACTCCAGATGTGGCTGAGGAACAAACTGAGAAACTCAGGAAAGTAGATTCTCAAAACATTACGCCCAATGATTCCAATGTACATCCGAAGGGGGGAACCAAATGCCCTGCTACACTGGTGTACTCCCTGAGAGGTGTTGACTCAGAAAAGAAACAGATTTCTAGAGAAAACAAATGACCAGGGGCATGTCTGTTCTGCAAAACAAGGAGGGATCACAAAGCTCCCGCACACACACGGGTAAGATTACACTGTCAGGACTTACCTCCAGTTTGTCTTGGTTAGCTGCTTGGTTAGAGTCTCGCTCGGAAACTAGGTTTGGACCTACACATTATTAAAAAGAAAGAAAGAGAAAAAGGAAACCATGAACATCGTGGGTCTTAGCATTTTGTTCTTGGGACGTTTCTGGATCGCAAGGGACACTGTGATATCTCCCACATCCAGGTCGGTGCATAAGCCAGCTTGACACCTGCCTCCTTATCCATGGCCTCAAGAATACTCTGAGGCCGCTGGAACTCCTGCTATGCCAAATGCTCTACAGCCAAATGAAGTTGAGGTCTCTGCAGCTGGCACTTAGCAACCCACCTGCTGCAGCAGCATTGAGAAGCTGTCCAGAGAGTAGCACCTCTCTTCTTCCTGCCATTCTGCTCCTGCTTCCTGATTCTTCCTTCAATGAATACTGGCCAACACGAGACCCCACTGGGCAATACGTGTTCCTGGACTCTATGATCGGGAACTGCTCAGCGTCCGAGGACATCCATTCACACATCCCTCCTGGGAATACAACTCTTTGACCCTTCCCTTGCTTTCTCGGCTACTCACTCACACTGCAGCTCACTTGGTGCTCGCACCAAAGTGCTAGTTCTCCGACCTCTCAGCGTCCTCACTTGCTCAATCCTCTCCCGATTCACCAGACTCCACAATCCGTCAGGTCAGCCAGTTGCCAACAGCCTTGTCCTAGAAGTCATGTTCATTTTGTACTTGACTGACACCGTGCTAAGCCTACATCAATCTGGGGCTCACACATCACTTTACCTACACCTGAGCCACTTGGACAGCCAGAAGAGATGGAAAACTAAGAGCCCTCAAGCTCCCCGCCCTGGGAAAACACACTCATTCACTCACTCACTCACTCACTCACAACAGCCCACATCGATGACAACTGGAACCTGAACATTTCAACCTGATCATCTCCTTCAACATACTGCCAGCTTTGTAGTGCCTGGCCTTCCATCTGTTGACATGGAAGCAAGGTTCCTCCTCAACCAACAACTGACAACATCCATCCTCCTGAAACGCACCTACACTCGCTATGTGGCCACTGAATGGTGAAGAGTGTGAGATGGCACATTTTGAATGCACAACGTGTCAGATGCTTCATATCCATTAAGTATAGACTTCAACAACATACTAATGGCCACCATGGGGAGCACTGGCTGCTGCTCTCTTTTCTAATCCCGCTTCCTGCTTCCAAACCAGGAAAACCAGCAGAGGCGGGCCCAAGGCCATCGGACCCTGCAAACACACGACAAACCCGGAACACACTCCTGGTTCCCACCATCACAACGGCCTCGATTTGGCTGTGGTTTGTGTGGAGTTGGGCAGAGGATGCAAGCTCTCTTGGCACTTCTCTTCTCTGTGTGACTCTGCTACCTCTCCCCTAAACAGCAGCTACTCTCTAAAACACAAACACACACAAGAATCCAGAAACCCAACACGCAGCCCACACACCCCTGCCGCCTCTTCCCTGTAGCCCTGCTTTTCAGGTAAAGAAAAATGAGCCTTACCGAATCCCCAATTTCCTAAACAAATATGCCATGGCTTGTCCAACGATACAGTGTGTGAACGTGCCCACTGCGATGCCATCACCTCTTATGCCATGCCATCGCAGCCATGGGCACACTGATCCAAGGGTCCAAGATCGCCTCTGACCCTCATGCTCACTCTCATAATGCTTGTCCGTTAAATCGTACAACCGAAAACAACACAACAGAAACCCAATATGGCCACCGGATCTCCGCATGCTTCCCACGCCAATAGACAGCCTTTCCCGAGGGAATCTCTTATCAATGTTTTCCTTGTCTTTCAAAATTTCTTCCTCTTGTCCACTCACCACGGATACCCACATACCTAGATTGACCAACTTCAGACAGTGCCATGAGGCTGTTGAAGGAAATGAGTGACGGGAAAACAGTAGTTTGGCTCGGGACATCTTAGCCAAATGCAAGTAGGACTGGCTGAAAGGTGGGCAAACACTTGGCTGCATCCAAAAGTGTATCTGAAAAAATCCCCAGCCCCTTCCACAAAACTCATTTTCCTTGGCCTTCCATTTCCAAAGCACGGGTAGAAATGACATCAGACAAGACAGTTCACGGGCCTTGGCCCAGCATTTGTAACACGACCGTTCATGCTCCAGACACCTGGTTCTTTGTGAATGGTAGGTGAGAAGAGTCAAGCAATCAATTTCCCCCAGCGCCACCCACCCCACAGCTTTTTCTTTGTTTGTTGCTTATCTCAAGTTACCCACAAAAGCCAAAAGAGTCAGGAATAATGAGGCCAAACAGGATCGAAGCAGCCTTACACTCACTAGGTAGTAAATAGACTAGGACTGTACAGCAGCTGCTCACGAAACACCATTTCACCGAGTCCTTTTGTGGACAAGGGAAATCAGGATCATCTTCAGTAGCAGCCAGCATAATTGGTTTCTATCAACTAATAGAGAGTGAAATAATGCCCGTGTTAGTGTAAGAGGGAAAAAGGAGGCAAGTGGTTTTCTCAAGTATTACAATCTGTATGCAACTGCCCCTCATTCAGGTGATTCACGTTAAGGCTGTCTATGGCTGGCTGGCTCCCTTCCCAATCTGAAAAGTCAAGCTTCATTCCCATGGCATTAGAGCCAAATCTTTGGCTCTTGCTTACCCTCTTGTGACTAGATGAGCCACGGTCAAGTGAGCATCTCCTTCACGTACAAAACTAGTGTTTCAACTCCGTAGCTTTCAAGGAAGAGGGGGAAAAAAAGCCCTGACAAACCAAATCACATACCTCCTACACGCGGTGGTAGTGGCCCTAGGTCAGGAGCACCCGTAGGCAAAACTGTGGAAGCATGGGTGGCTGGCCACGTTCCTGCAGGGGGGCGAGCGTGAGGAGGCCCTACCCTCCAGAATGGATTCGCAGGACCGGTTGGCCCTTGGGGTGGATGAGCCGAAGTTGTTGCTGCTTGGACAGCACCTGGTTCTTTCCCCTCACAGGGAACTGTTGATGCACTTATGGTGCTGCTCTGTAACAAAATCACATAAATCCCACATCACTAACAAGAAAAAAATGCAAAATTCATACACAAATAGTTAGGGACAGAATGCAAAGAAATCCATGATATACAGAGAAAGTGTTCCAGAGAAACATCAGATGGGTTTTAGCGATCGCAACTGTGTGGTGAAAGAACAGAAAGCAGGTTTCGTCAACACAGCAATATTCTGGCTAAGGAGAATGCACAGACACAGGCCAGGAGAACCCCGATGTAGACTACCTAGCACGCTTATCCCGAGAAGGCAAAGAACAAGTGGGCAGCTTACTCCAGATGTGGCTGAGGAACAAACTGAGAAACTCAGGAAAGTAGATTCTCAAAACATTACGCCCAATGATTCCAATGTACATCCGAAGGGGGGAACCAAATGCCCTGCTACACTGGTGTACTCCCTGAGAGGTGTTGACTCAGAAAAGAAACAGATTTCTAGAGAAAACAAATGACCAGGGGCATGTCTGTTCTGCAAAAAAAGGAGGGATCACAAAGCTCCCGCACACACACGGGTAAGATTACACTGTCAGGACTTACCTCCAGTTTGTCTTGGTTAGCTGCTTGGTTAGAGTCTCGCTCGGAAACTAGGTTTGGACCTACACATTATTAAAAAGAAAGAAAGAGAAAAAGGAAACCATGAACATCGTGGGTCTTAGCATTTTGTTCTTGGGACGTTTCTGGATCGCAAGGGACACTGTGATATCTCCCACATCCAGGTCGGTGCATAAGCCAGCTTGACACCTGCCTCCTTATCCATGGCCTCAAGAATACTCTGAGGCCGCTGGAACTCCTGCTATGCCAAATGCTCTACAGCCAAATGAAGTTGAGGTCTCTGCAGCTGGCACTTAGCAACCCACCTGCTGCAGCAGCATTGAGAAGCTGTCCAGAGAGTAGCACCTCTCTTCTTCCTGCCATTCTGCTCCTGCTTCCTGATTCTTCCTTCAATGAATACTGGCCAACACGAGACCCCACTGGGCAATACGTGTTCCTGGACTCTATGATCGGGAACTGCTCAGCGTCCGAGGACATCCATTCACACATCCCTCCTGGGAATACAACTCTTTGACCCTTCCCTTGCTTTCTCGGCTACTCACTCACACTGCAGCTCACTTGGTGCTCGCACCAAAGTGCTAGTTCTCCGACCTCTCAGCGTCCTCACTTGCTCAATCCTCTCCCGATTCACCAGACTCCACAATCCGTCAGGTCAGCCAGTTGCCAACAGCCTTGTCCTAGAAGTCATGTTCATTTTGTACTTGACTGACACCGTGCTAAGCCTACATCAATCTGGGGCTCACACATCACTTTACCTACACCTGAGCCACTTGGACAGCCAGAAGAGATGGAAAACTAAGAGCCCTCAAGCTCCCCGCCCTGGGAAAACACACTCATTCACTCACTCACTCACAACAGCCCACATCGATGACAACTGGAACCTGAACATTTCAACCTGATCATCTCCTTCAACATACTGCCAGCTTTGTAGTGCCTGGCCTTCCATCTGTTGACATGGAAGCAAGGTTCCTCCTCAACCAACAACTGACAACATCCATCCTCCTGAAACGCACCTACACTCGCTATGTGGCCACTGAATGGTGAAGAGTGTGAGATGGCACATTTTGAATGCACAACGTGTCAGATGCTTCATATCCATTAAGTACAGACTTCACCAACATACTAATGGCCACCATGGGGAGCACTGGCTGCTGCTCTCTTTTCTAATCCCGCTTCCTGCTTCCAAACCAGGAAAACCAGCAGAGGCGGGCCCAAGGCCATCGGACCCTGCAAACACACGGCAAACCCGGAACACACTCCTGGTTCCCACCATCACAATGGCCTCGATTTGGCTGTGGTTTGTGTGGAGTCGGGCAGAGGATGCAAGTCTCTTTGTGTGACTCTGCTACCTCTCCCCTAAACAGCAGCTACTCTCTAAAACACAAACACACACAAGAATCCAGAAACCCAACACGCAGCCCACACACCCCTGCCGCCTCTTCCCTGTAGCCCTGCTTTTCAGGTAAAGAAAAATGAGCCTTACTGAATCCCCAATTTCCTAAACAAATATGCCATGGCTTGTCCAACGATACAGTGTGTGAACGTGCCCACTGCGATGCCATCACCTCTTACGCCATGCCATCGCAGCCATGGGCACACTGATCCAAGGGTCCAAGATCGCCTCTGACCCTCATGCTCACTCTCATAATGCTTGTCCATTAAATCGTACAACCGACAACAACACAACAGAAACCCAATATGGCCACTGGATCTCCGCATGCTTCCCACGCCAATACACAGCCTTTCCCGAGGGAATCTCTCATCAATGTTTTCCTTGTCTTTCAAAAGTTCTTCCTCTTGTCCACTCACCACGGATACCCACATACCTAGATTGACCAACTTCAGACAGTGCCATGAGGCTGTTGAAGGAAATGAGTGACGGGAAAACAGTAGTTTGGCTCGGGACATCTTAGCCAAATGCAAGTAGGACTGGCTGAAAGGTGGGCAAACACTTGGCTGCATCCAAAAGTGTATCTGAAAAAATCCCCAGCCCCTTCCACAAAACTCATTTTCCTTGGCCTTCCATTTCCAAAGCACGGGCAGAAATGACATCAGACAAGACAGTTCACGGGCCTTGGCCCAGCATTTGTCACACGACCGTTCATGCTCCAGTCACCTGGTTTTTTGTGAATGGTAGGTGAGAAGAGTCAAGCAATCAATTTCCCCCAGCGCCACCCACCCCACAGCTTTCTGTTTGTTGCTTATCTCAAGTTACCCACAAAAGCCAAAAGAGTCAGGAATAATGAGGCCAAACAGGATCGAAGCAGCCTTACACTCACTAGGTAGTAAATAGACTAGGACTGTACAGCAGCTGCTCACGAAACACCATTTCACTGAGTCCTTTTGTAGACAAGGGAAATCAGGATCATCTTCAGTAGCAGCCAGCATAATTGGTTTCTATCAACTAATAGAGAGTGAAATAATGCCCGTGTTAGTGTAAGAGGGAAAAAGGAGGCAAGTGGTTTTCTCAAGTATTACAATCTGTATGCAACTGCCCCTCATTCAGGTGATTTACGTTAAGGCTGTTTATGGCTGGCTGGCTCCCTTCCCAATCTGAAAAGTCAAGCTTCATTCCCATGGCATTAGAGCCAAATCTTTGGCTCTTGCTTACCCTCTTGTGACTAGATGAGCCACGGTCAAGTGAGCATCTCCTTCACGTACAAAACTAGTGTTTCAACTTCGTAGCTTTCAAGGAAGAGGGGGAAAAAAAGCCCTGACAAACCAAATCACATACCTCCTACATGCGGTGGTAGTGGCCCTAGGTCAGGAGCACCCGTAGGCAAAAATTTGGAAGCATGGGTGGCTGGCCACGTTCCTGCAGGGGGGCGAGCGTGAGGAGGCCCTACCCTCCAGAATGGATTCGCAGGACCGGTTGGCCCTTGGGGTGGATGAGCCGAAGTTGTTGCTGCTTGGACAGCACCTGGTTCTTTCCCCTCACAGGGAACTGTTGATGCACTTATGGTGCTGCTCTGTAACAAAATCACATAAATCCCACATCACTAACAAGAAAAAAATGCAAAATTCATACACAAATAGTTAGGGACAGAATGCAAAGAAATCCATGATATACAGAGAAAGTGCTCCAGAGAAACATCAGATGGGTTTTAGCGATCGCAACTGTGTGGTGAAAGAACAGAAAGCAGGTTTCGTCAACACAGCAATATTCTGGCTAAGGAGAATGCACAGACACAGGCCAGGAGAACCCCGATGTAGACTACCTAGCACGCTTATCCCAAGAAGGCAAAGAACAAGTGGGCAGCTTACTCCAGATGTGGCTGAGGAACAAACTGAGAAACTCAGGAAAGTAGATTCTCAAAACATTACGCCCAATGATTCCAATGTACATCCGAAGGGGGGAACCAAATGCTCTGCTACACTGGTGTACTCCCTGAGAGGTGTTGACTCAGAAAAGAAACAGATTTCTAGAGAAAACAAATGACCAGGGGCATGTCTGTTCTGCAAAAAAAGGAGGGATCACAAAGCTCCCGCACACACACGGGTAAGATTACACTGTCAGGACTTACCTCCAGTTTGTCTTGGTTAGCTGCTTGGTTAGAGTCTCACTCGGAAACTAGGTTTGGACCTACACATTATTAAAAAGAAAGAAAGAGAAAAAGGAAACCATGAACATCGTGGGTCTTAGCATTTTGTTCTTGGGACGTTTCTGGATCGCAAGGGACACTGTGATATCTCCCACATCCAGGTCGGTGCATAAGCCAGCTTGACACCTGCCTCCTTATCCATGGCCTCAAGAATACTCTGAGGCCGCTGGAACTCCTGCTATGCCAAATGCTCTACAGCCAAATGAAGTTGAGGTCTCTGCAGCTGGCACTTAGCAACCCACCTGCTGCAGCAGCATTGAGAAGCTGTCCAGAGAGTAGCACCTCTCTTCTTCCTGCCATTCTGCTCCTGCTTCCTGATTCTTCCTTCAATGAATACTGGCCAACACGAGACCCCACTGGGCAATACGTGTTCCTGGACTCTATGATCGGGAACTGCTCAGCGTCCGAGGACATCCATTCACACATCCCTCCTGGGAATACAACTCTTTGACCCTTCCCTTGCTTTCTCGGCTACTCACTCACACTGCAGCTCACTTGGTGCTCGCACCAAAGTGCTAGTTCTCCGACCTCTCAGCGTCCTCACTTGCTCAATCCTCTCCCGATTCACCAGACTCCACAATCCGTCAGGTCAGCCAGTTGCCAACAGCCTTGTCCTAGAAGTCCTGTTCATTTTGTACTTGACTGACACCGTGCTAAGCCTACATCAATCTGGGGCTCACACATCACTTTACCTACACCTGAGCCACTTGGACAGCCAGAAGAGATGGAAAACTAAGAGCCCTCAAGCTCCCCGCCCTGGGAAAACACACTCATTCACTCACTCACTCACAACAGCCCACATCGATGACAACTGGAACCTGAACATTTCAACCTGATCATCTCCTTCAACATACTGCCAGCTTTGTAGTGCCTGGCCTTCCATCTGTTGACATGGAAGCAAGGTTCCTCCTCAACAACTGACAACATCCATCCTCCTGAAACGCACCTACACTCGCTATGTGGCCACTGAATGGTGAAGAGTGTGAGATGGCACATTTTGAATGCACAACGTGTCAGATGCTTCATATCCATTAAGTACAGACTTCACCAACATACTAATGGCCACCATGGGGAGCACTGGCTGCTGCTCTCTTTTCTAATCCCGCTTCCTGCTTCCAAACCAGGAAAACCAGCAGAGGCGGGCCCAAGGCCATCGGACCCTGCAAACACACGGCAAACCCGGAACACACTCCTGGTTCCCACCATCACAACGGCCTCGATTTGGCTGTGGTTTGTGTGGAGTCGGGCAGAGGATGCAAGCTCTCTTGGCACTTCTCTTCTCTGTGTGACTCTGCTACCTCTCCCCTAAACAGCAGCTACTCTCTAAAACACAAACACACACAAGAATCCAGAAACCCAACACGCAGCCCACACACCCCTGCCGCCTCTTCCCTGTAGCCCTGCTTTTCAGGTAAAGAAAAATGAGCCTTACCGAATCCCTAATTTCCTAAACAAATATGCCATGGCTTGTCCAACGATACAGTGTGTGAACGTGCCCACTGCGATGCCATCACCTCTTACGCCATGCCATCGCAGCCATGGGCACACTGATCCAAGGGTCCAAGATCGCCTCTGACCCTCATGCTCACTCTCATAATGCTTGTCCGTTAAATCGTACAACCGACAACAACACAACAGAAACCCAATATGGCCACCGGATCTCCGCATGCTTCCCACGCCAATAGACAGCCTTTCCCGAGGGAATCTCTCATCAATGTTTTCCTTGTCTTTCAAAAGTTCTTCCTCTTGTCCACTCACCACGGATACCCACATACCTAGATTGACCAACTTCAGACAGTGCCATGAGGCTGTTGAAGGAAATGAGTGACGGGAAAACAGTAGTTTGGCTCGGGACATCTTAGCCAAATGCAAGTAGGACTGGCTGAAAGGTGGGCAAACACTTGGCTGCATCCAAAAGTGTATCTGAAAAAATCCCCAGCCCCTTCCACAAAACTCATTTTCCTTGGCCTTCCATTTCCAAAGCACGGGCAGAAATGACATCAGACAAGACAGTTCACGGGCCTTGGCCCAGCATTTGTCACATGACCGTTCATGCTCCAGTCACCTGGTTCTTTGTGAATGGTAGGTGAGAAGAGTCAAGCAATCAATTTCCCCCAGCGCCACCCACCCCACAGCTTTCTCTTTGTTTGTTGCTTATCTCAAGTTACCCACAAAAGCCAAAAGAGTCAGGAATAATGAGGCCAAACAGGATCGAAGCAGCCTTACACTCACTAGGTAGTAAATAGACTACGACTGTACAGCAGCTGCTCACGAAAGACCATTTCACCAAGTCCTTTTGTGGACAAGGGAAATCAGGATCATCTTCAGTAGCAGCCAGCATAATTGGTTTCTATCAACTAATAGAGAGTGAAATAATGCCCGTGTTAGTGTAAGAGGGAAAAAGGAGGCAAGTGGTTTTCTCAAGTATTACAATCTGTATGCAACTGCCCCTCATTCAGGTGATTCATGTTAAGGCTGTCTATGGCTGGCTGGCTCCCTTCCCAATCTGAAAAGTCAAGCTTCATTCCCATGGCATTAGAGCCAAATCTTTGGCTCTTGCTTACCCTCTTGTGACTAGATGAGCCACGGTCAAGTGAGCATCTCCTTCACGTACAAAACTAGTGTTTCAACTTCGTAGCTTTCAAGGAAGAGGGGGAAAAAAAGCCCTGACAAACCAAATCACATACCTCCTACACGCGGTGGTAGTGGCCCTAGGTCAGGAGCACCCGTAGGCAAAAATTTGGAAGCATGGGTGGCTGGCCACGTTCCTGCAGGGGGGCGAGCGTGAGGAGGCCCTACCCTCCAGAATGGATTCGCAGGACCGGTTGGCCCTTGGGGTGGATGAGCCGAAGTTGTTGCTGCTTGGACAGCACCTGGTTCTTTCCCCTCGCAGGGAACTGCTGATGCACTTATGGTGCTGCTCTGTAACAAAATCACATAAATCCCACATCACTAACAAGAAAAAAATGCAAAATTCATACACAAATAGTTAGGGACAGAATGCAAAGAAATCCATGATATACAGAGAAAGTGCTCCAGAGAAACATCAGATGGGTTTTAGCGATCGCAACTGTGTGGTGAAAGAACAGAAAGCAGGTTTCGTCAACACAGCAATATTCTGGCTAAGCAGAATGCATAGACACAGGCCAGGAGAACCCCGATGTAGACTACCTAGCATGCTTATCCCGAGAAGGCAAAGAACAAGTGGGCAGCTTACTCCAGATGTGGCTGAGGAACAAACTGAGAAACTCAGGAAAGTAGATTCTCAAAACATTACGCCCAATGATTCCAATGTACATCCGAAGGGGGGAACCAAATGCCCTGCTACACTGGTGTACTCCCTGAGAGGTGTTGACTCAGAAAAGAAACAGATTTCTAGAGAAAAACAAATGACCAGGGGCATGTCTGTTCTGCAAAAAAAGGAGGGATCACAAAGCTCCTGCACACACACGGGTAAGATTACACTGTCAGGACTTACCTCCAGTTTGTCTTGGTTAGCTGCTTGGTTAGAGTCTCGCTCGGAAACTAGGTTTGGACCTACACATTATTAAAAAGAAAGACAGAAAGAGAAAAAGGAAACCATGAACATCGTGGGTCTTAGCATTTTGTTCTTGGGACGTTTCTGGATCGCAAGGGACACTGTGATATCTCCCACATCCAGGTCGGTGCATAAGCCAGCTTGACACCTGCCTCCTTATCCATGGCCTCAAGAATACTCTGAGGCCGCTGGAACTCCTGCTATGCCAAATGCTCTACAGCCAAATGAAGTTGAGGTCTCTGCAGCTGGCACTTAGCAACCCACCTGCTGCAGCAGCATTGAGAAGCTGTCCAGAGAGTAGCCCCTCTCTTCTTCCTGCCATTCTGCTCCTGCTTCCTGATTCTTCCTTCAATGAATACTGGCCAACACGAGACCCCACTGGGCAATACGTGTTCCTGGACTCTATGATCGGGAACTGTTCAGCGTCCGAGGACATCCATTCACACATCCCTCCTGGGAATACAACTCTTTGACCCTTCCCTTGCTTTCTCGGCTACTCACTCACACTGCAGCTCACTTGGTGCTCGCACCAAAGTGCTAGTTCTCCGACCTCTCAGCGTCCTCACTTGCTCAATCCTCTCCTGATTCACCAGACTCCACAATCCGTCAGGTCAGCCAGTTGCCAACAGCCTTGTCCTAGAAGTCATGTTCATTTTGTACTTGACTGACACCGTGCTAAGCCTACATCAATCTGGGGCTCACACATCACTTTACCTACACCTGAGCCACTTGGACAGCCAGAAGAGATGGAAAACTAAGAGCCCTCAAGCTCCCCACTCTGGGAAAACACACTCATTCACTCACTCACTCACTCACTCACAACAGCCCACATCGATGACAACTGGAACCTGAACATTTCAACCTGATCATCTCCTTCAACATACTGCCAGCTTCATAGTGCCTGGCCTTCCATCTGTTGACATGGAAGCAAGGTTCCTCCTCAACAACTGACAACATCCATCCTCCTGAAACGCACCTACACTCACTATGTGGCCACTGAATGGTGAAGAGTGTGAGATGGCACATTTTGAATGCACAACGTGTCAGATGCTTCATATCCATTAAGTACAGACTTCACCAACATACTAATGGCCACCATGGGGAGCACTGGCTGCTGCTCTCTTTTCTAATCCCGCTTCCTGCTTCCAAACCAGGAAAACCAGCAGAGGCAGGCCCAAGGCCATCGGACCCTGCAAACACACGGCAAACCTGGAACACACTCCTGGTTCCCACCATCACAACGGCCTCAATTTGGCTGTGGTTTGTGTGGAGTCGGGCAGAGGATGCAAGCTCTCTTGGCACTTCTTTTCTCTGTGTGACTCTGCTACCTCTCCCCTAAACAGCAGCTACTCTCTAAAACACAAACACACACAAGAATCCAGAAACCCAACACGCAGCCCACACACCCCTGCCGCCTCTTCCCTGTAGCCCTGCTTTTCAGGTAAAGAAAAATGAGCCTTACCGAATCCCCAATTTCCTAAACAAATATGCCATGGCTTGTCCAACGATACAGTGTGTGAACGTGACCACTGCGATGCCATCACCTCTTACGCCATGCCATCACAGCCATGGGCACACTGATCCAAGGGTCCAAGATCGCCTCTGACCCTCATGCTCACTCTCATAATGCTTGTCCGTTAAATCGTACAACCGACAACAACACAACAGAAACCCAATATGGCCACCGGATCTCCGCATGCTTCCCACGCCAATAGACAGCCTTTCCCGAGGGAATCTCTCATCAATGTTTTCCTTGTCTTTCAAAAGTTCTTCCTCTTGTCCACTCACCACGGATACCCACATACCTAGATTGACCAACTTCAGACAGTGCCATGAGGCTGTTGAAGGAAATGAGTGACGGGAAAACAGTAGTTTGGCTCGGGACATCTTAGCCAAATGCAAGTAGGACTGGCTGAAAGGTGGGCAAACACTTGGCTGCATCCAAAAGTGTATCTGAAAAAATCCCCAGCCCCTTCCACAAAACTCATTTTCCTTGGCCTTCCATTTCCAAAGCACGGGCAGAAATGACATCAGACAAGACAGTTCACGGGCCTTGGCCCAGCATTTGTCACACGACCGTTCATGCTCCAGTCACCTGGTTCTTTGTGAATGGTAGGTGAGAAGAGTCAAGCAATCAATTTCCCCCAGCGCCACCCACCCCACAGCTTTCTCTTTGTTTGTTGCTTATCTCAAGTTACCCACAAAAGCCAAAAGAGTCAGGAATAATGAGGCCAAACAGGATCGAAGCAGCCTTACACTCACTAGGAAGTAAATAGACTACGACTGTACAGCAGCTGCTCACGAAACACCATTTCACCGAGTCCTTTTGTGGACAAGGGAAATCAGGATCATCTTCAGTAGCAGCCAGCATAATTGGTTTCTATCAACTAATAGAGAGTGAAATAATGCCCGTGTTAGTGTAAGAGGGAAAAAGGAGGCAAGTGGTTTTCTCAAGTATTACAATCTGTATGCAACTGCCCCTCATTCAGGTGATTCACGTTAAGGCTGTCTATGGCTGGCTGGCTCCCTTCCCAATCTGAAAAGTCAAGCTTCATTCCCATGGCATTAGAGCCAAATCTTTGGCTCTTGCTTACCCTCTTGTGACTAGATGAGCCACGGTCAAGTGAGCATCTCCTTCACGTACAAAACTAGTGTTTCAACTTCGTAGCTTTCAAGGAAGAGGGGGAAAAAAAGCCCTGACAAACCAAATCACATACCTCCTACACGCGGTGGTAGTGGCCCTAGGTCAGGAGCACCCGTAGGCAAAAATTTGGAAGCATGGGTGGCTGGCCACGTTCCTGCAAGGGGGCGAGCGTGAGGAGGCCCTACCTCCAGAATGGATTCGCAGGACCGGTTGGCCCTTGGGGTGGATGAGCCGAAGTTGTTGCTGCTTGGACAGCACCTGGTTCTTTCCCCTCGCAGGGAACTGTTGATGCACTTATGGTGCTGCTCTGTAACAAAATCACATAAATCCCACATCACTAACAAGAAAAAAATGCAAAATTCATACACAAATAGTTAGGGACAGAATGCAAAGTAATCCATGATATACAGAGAAAGTGCTCCAGAGAAACATCAGATGGGTTTTAGCGACCGCAACTGTGTGGTGAAAGAACAGAAAGCAGGTTTCGTCAACACAGCAATATTCTGGCTAAGGAGAATGCACAGACACAGGCCAGGAGAACCCCGATGTAGAATACCTAGCACGCTTATCCCGAGAAGGCAAAGAACAAGTGGGCAGCTTACTCCAGATGTGGCTGAGGAACAAACTGAGAAACTCAGGAAAGTAGATTCTCAAAACATTACGCCCAATGATTCCAATGTACATCCGAAGGGGGGAACCAAATGCCCTGCTACACTGGTGTACTCCCTGAGAGGTGTTGACTCAGAAAAGAAACAGATTTCTAGAGAAAACAAATGACCAGGGGCATGTCTGTTCTGCAAAACAAGGAGGGATCACAAAGCTCCCGCACACACACGGGTAAGATTACACTGTCAGGACTTACCTCCAGTTTGTCTTGGTTAGCTGCTTGGTTAGAGTCTCGCTCGGAAACTAGGTTTGGACCTACACATTATTAAAAAGAAAGAAAGAGAAAAAGAAACCATGAACATCGTGGGTCTCAGCATTTTGTTCTTGGGACGTTTCTGGATCGCAAGGGACACTGTGATATCTCCCACATCCAGGTCGGTGCATAAGCCAGCTTGACACCTGCCTCCTTATCCATGGCCTCAAGAATACTCTGAGGCCGCTGGAACTCCTGCTATGCCAAATGCTCTACAGCCAAATGAAGTTGAGGTCTCTGCAGCTGGCACTTAGCAACCTACCTGCTGCAGCAGCATTGAGAAGCTGTCCAGAGAGTAGCACCTCTCTTCTTCCTGCCATTCTGCTCCTGCTTCCTGATTCTTCCTTCAATGAATACTGGCCAACACGAGACCCCACTGGGCAATACGTGTTCCTGGACTCTATGATCGGGAACTGCTCAGCGTCCGAGGACATCCATTCACACATCCCTCCTGGGAATACAACTCTTTGACCCTTCCCTTGCTTTCTCGGCTACTCACTCACACTGCAGCTCACTTGGTGCTCGCACCAAAGTGCTAGTTCTCCGACCTCTCAGCGTCCTCACTTGCTCAATCCTCTCCCGATTCACCAGACTCCACAATCCGTCAGGTCAGCCAGTTGCCAACAGCCTTGTCCTAGAAGTCATGTTCATTTTGTACTTGACTGACACCGTGCTAAGCCTACATCAATCTGGGGCTCACACATCACTTTACCTACACCTGAGCCACTTGGACAGCCAGAAGAGATGGAAAACTAAGAGCCCTCCAACTCCCCGCCCTGGGAAAACACACTCACTCACTCACTCACTCACAACAGCCCACATTGATGACAACTGGACCTGAACATTTCAACCTGATCATCTCCTTCAACATACTGCCAGCTTCGTAGTGCCTGGCCTTCCATCTGTTGACATGGAAGCAAGGTTCCTCCTCAACCAACAAATGACAAGATCCATCCTCCTGAAACGCACCTACACTCGCTATGTGGCCACTGAATGGTGAAGAGTGTGAGATGGCACATTTTGAATGCACAACGTGTCAGATGCTTCATATCCATTAAGTACAGACTTCACCAACATACTAATGGCCACCATGGGGAGCACTGGCTGCTGCTCTCTTTTCTAATCCCGCTTCCTGCTTCCAAACCAGGAAAACCAGCAGAGGCGGGCCCAAGGCCATCGGACCCTGCAAACACACGGCAAACCCGGAACACACTCCTGGTTCCCACCATCACAACGGCCTCGATTTGGCTGTGGTTTGTGTGGAGTCGGGCAGAGGATGCAAGCTCTCTTGGCACTTCTCTTCTCTGTGTGACTCTGCTACCTCTCCCCTAAACAGCAGCTACTCTCTAAAACACAAACACACACAAGAATCCAGAAACCCAACTCGCAGCCCACACACCCCTGCCGCCTCTTCCCTGTAGCCCTGCTTTTCAGGTAAAGAAAAATGAGCCTTACCGAATCCCCAATTTCCTAAACAAATATGCCATGGCTTGTCCAACGATACAGTGTGTGAACGTGCCCACTGCGATGCCATCACCTCTTACGCCATGCCATCGCAGCCATGGGCACACTGATCCAAGGGTCCAAGATCGCCTCTGACCCTCATGCTCACTCTCATAATGCTTGTCCGTTAAATCGTACAACCGACAACAACACAACAGAAACCCAATATGGCCACCAGATCTCCGCATGCTTCCCACGCCAATAGACAGCCTTTCCCGAGGGAATCTCTTATCATCAATGTTTTCCTTGTCTGTCAAAAGTTCTTCCTCTTGTCCACTCACCACGGATACCCACATACCTAGATTGACCAACTTCAGACAGTGCCATGAGGCTGTTGAAGGAAATGAGTGACGGGAAAACAGTAGTTTGGCTCGGGACATCTTAGCCAAATGCAAGTAGGACTGGCTGAAAGGTGGGCAAACACTTGGCTGCATCCAAAAGTGTATCTGAAAAAATCCCCAGCCCCTTCCACAAAACTCATTTTCCTTGGCCTTCCATTTCCAAAGCACGGACAGAAGAGACATCAGACAAGAGAGTTCACGGGCCTTGGCCCAGCATTTGTCACACGACCGTTCATACTCCAGTCACCTGGTTCTTTGTGAATGGTAGGTGAGAAGAGTCAAGCAATCAATTTCCCCCAGCGCCACCCACCCCACAGCTTTCTCTTTGTTTGTTGCTTATCTCAAGTTACCCACAAAAGCCAAGAGTCAGGAATAATGAGGCCAAACAGGATCGAAGCAGCCTTACACTCACTAGGTAGTAAATAGACTAGGACTGTACAGCAGCTGCTCACGAAACACCATTTCACCGAGTCCTTTTGTGGACAAGGGAAATCAGGATCATCTTCAGTAGCAGCCAGCATAATTGGTTTCTATCAACTAATAGAGAGTGAAATAATGCCCGTGTTAGTGTAAGAGGGAAAAAGGAGGCAAGTGGTTTTCTCAAGTATTACAATCTGTATGCAACTGCCCCTCATTCAGGTGATTCACGTTAAGGCTGTCTATGGCTGGCTGGCTCCCTTCCCAATCTGAAAAGTCAAGCTTCATTCCCATGGCATTAGAGCCAAATCTTTGGCTCTTGCTTACCCTCTTGTGACTAGATGAGCCACGGTCAAGTGAGCATCTCCTTCACGTACAAAACTAGTGCTTCAACTTCGTAGCTTTCAAGGAAGAGGGGGAAAAAAAGCCCTGACAAACCAAATCACATACCTCCTACACGCGGTGGTAGTGGCCCTAGGTCAGGAGCACCCGTAGGCAAAAATTTGGAAGCATGGGTGGCTGGCCACGTTCCTGCAGGGGGGCGAGCGTGAGGAGGCCCTACCCTCCAGAATGGATTCGCAGGACCGGTTGGCCCTTGGGGTGGATGAGCCGAAGTTGTTGCTGCTTGGACAGCACCTGGTTCTTTCCCCTCGCAGGGAACTGTTGATGCACTTATGGTGCTGCTCTGTAACAAAATCACATAAATCCCACATCACTAACAAGAAAAAAATGCAAAATTCATACACAAATAGTTAGGGACAGAATGCAAAGAAATCCATGATATACAGAGAAAGTGCTCCAGAGAAACATCAGATGGGTTTTAGCGATCGCAACTGTGTGGTGAAACAACAGAAAGCAGGTTTCGTCAACACAGCAATATTCTGGCTAAGGAGAATGCACAGACACAGGCCAGGAGAACCCCGATGTAGACTACCTAGCACGCTTATCCCGAGAAGGCAAAGAACAAGTGGGCAGCTTACTCCAGATGTGGCTGAGGAACAAACTGAGAAACTCAGGAAAGTAGATTCTCAAAACATTACGCCCAATGATTCCAATGTACATCCGGAGGGGGGAACCAAATGCCCTGCTACCCTGAGAGGTGTTGACTCAGAAAAGAAACAGATTTCTAGAGAAAACAAATGACCAGGGGCATGTCTGTTCTGCAAAAAAAGGAGGGATCACAAAGCTCCCGCACACACACGGGTAAGATTACACTGTCAGGACTTACCTCCAGTTTGTCTTGGTTAGCTGCTTGGTTAGAGTCTCGCTCGGAAACTAGGTTTGGACCTACACATTATTAAAAAGAAAGACAGAAAGAGAAAAAGGAAACCATGAACATCGTGGGTCTCAGCATTTTGTTCTTGGGACGTTTCTGGATCGCAAGGGACACTGTGATATCTCCCACATCCAGGTCGGTGCATAAGCCAGCTTGACACCTGCCTCCTTATCCATGGCCTCAAGAATACTCTGAGGCCGCTGGAACTCCTGCTATGCCAAATGCTCTACAGCCAAATGAAGTTGAGGTCTCTGCAGCTGGCACTTAGCAACCCACCTGCTGCAGCAGCATTGAGAAGCTGTCCAGAGAGTAGCACCTCTCTTCTTCCTGCCATTCTGCTCCTGCTTCCTGATTCTTCCTTCAATGAATACTGGCCAACACGAGACCCCACTGGGCAATACGTGTTCCTGGACTCTATGATCGGGAACTGCTCAGCGTCCGAGGACATCCATTCACACATCCCTCCTGGGAATACAACTCTTTGACCCTTCCCTTGCTTTCTCGGCCACTCACTCACACTGCAGCTCACTTGGTGCTCGCACCAAAGTGCTAGTTCTCCGACCTCTCAGCGTCCTCACTTGCTCAATCCTCTCCCGATTCACCAGACTCCACAATCCGTCAGGTCAGCCAGTTGCCAACAGCCTTGTCCTAGAAGTCATGTTCATTTTGTACTTGACTGACACCGTGCTAAGCCTACATCAATCTGGGGCTCACACATCACTTTACCTACACCTGAGCCACTTGGACAGCCAGAAGAGATGGAAAACTAAGAGCCCTCAAGCTCCCCGCCCTGGGAAAACACACTCATTCACTAACTCACTCACTCACTCACAACAGCCCACATCGATGACAACTGGAACCTGAACATTTCAACCTGATCATCTCCTTCAACATACTGCCAGCTTTGTAGTGCCTGGCCTTCCATCTGTTGACATGGAAGCAAGGTTCCTCCTCAACAACTGACAACATCCATCCTCCTGAAACGCACCTACACTCGCTATGTGGCCACTGAATGGTGAAGAGTGTGAGATGGCACATTTTGAATGCACAACGTGTCAGATGCTTCATATCCATTAAGTACAGACTTCACCAACATACTAATGGCCACCATGGGGAGCACTGGCTGCTGCTCTCTTTTCTAATCTGTCTTACTGCTTCCAAACCAGGAAAACCAGCAGAGGTGGGCCCAAGGCCATCTGACCCTGCAAACACACGGCAAACCCGGAACACACTCCTGGTTCCCACCATCACAACGGCCTCGATTTGGCTGTGGTTTGTGTGGAGTCGGGCAGAGGATGCAAGCTCTCTTGGCACTTCTCTTCTCTGTGTGACTCTGCTACCTCTCCCCTAAACAGCAGCTACTCTCTAAAACACAAACACACACAAGAATCCAGAAACCCAACTCGCAGCCCACACACCCCTGCCGCCTCTTCCCTGTAGCCCTGCTTTTCAGGTAAAGAAAAATGAGCCTTACCGAATCCCCAATTTCCTAAACAAATATGCCATGGCTTGTCCAACGATACAGTGTGTGAACGTGCCCACTGCGATGCCATCACCTCTTACGCCATGCCATCACAGCCATGGGCACACTGATCCAAGGGTCCAAGATCGCCTCTGACCCTCATGCTCACTCTCATAATGCTTGTCCGTTAAATCGTACAACCGACAACAACACAACAGAAACCCAATATGGCCACCGGATCTCCGCATGCTTCCCACGCCAATAGACAGCCTTTCCCGAGGGAATCTCTTATCAATGTTTTCCTTGTCTTTCAAAAGTTCTTCCTCTTGTCCACTCACCACGGATACCCACATACCTAGATTGACCAACTTCAGACAGTGCCATGAGGCTGTTGAAGGAAATGAGTGACGGGAAAACAGTAGTTTGGCTCGGGACATCTTAGCCAAATGCAAGTAGGACTGGCTGAAAGGTGGGCAAACACTTGGCTGCATCCAAAAGTGTATCTGAAAAAATCCCCAGCCCCTTCCACAAAACTCATTTTCCTTGGCCTTCCATTTCCAAAGCACGGGCAGAAATGACATCAGACAAGACAGTTCACGGGCCTTGGCCCAGCATTTGTCACACGACCGTTCATGCTCCAGTCACCTGGTTCTTTGTGAATGGTAGGTGAGAAGAGTCAAGCAATCAATTTCCCCCAGCGCCACCCACCCCACAGCTTTCTCTTTGTTTGTTGCTTATCTCAAGTTACCCACAAAAGCCAAAAGAGTCAGGAATAATGAGGCCAAACAGGATCGAAGCAGCCTTACACTCACTAGGTAGTAAATAGACTAGGACTGTACAGCAGCTGCTCACGAAACACCATTTCACCGAGTCCTTTTGTGGACAAGGGAAATCAGGATCATCTTCAGTAGCAGCCAGCATAATTGGTTTCTATCAACTAATAGAGAGTGAAATAATGCCCGTGTTAGTGTAAGAGGGAAAAAGGAGGCAAGTGGTTTTCTCAAGTATTACAATCTGTATGCAACTGCCCCTCATTCAGGTGATTCACGTTAAGGCTGTCTATGGCTGGCTGGCTCCCTTCCCAATCTGAAAAGTCAAGCTTCATTCCCATGGCATTAGAGCCAAATCTTTGGCTCTTGCTTACCCTCTTGTGACTAGATGAGCCACGGTCAAGTGAGCATCTCCTTCACGTACAAAACTAGTGTTTCAACTTCGTAGCTTTCAAGGAAGAGGGGGAAAAAAAGCCCTGACAAACCAAATCACATACCTCCTACATGCGGTGGTAGTGGCCCTAGGTCAGGAGCACCCGTAGGCAAAAATTTGGAAGCATGGGTGGCTGGCCATGTTCCTGCAAGGGGGCGAGCGTGAGGAGGCCCTACCCTCCAGAATGGATTCGCAGGACCGGTTGGCCCTTGGGGTGGATGAGCCGAAGTTGTTGCTGCTTGGACAGCACCTGGTTCTTTCCCCTCGCAGGGAACTGTTGATGCACTTATGGTGCTGCTCTGTAACAAAATCACATAAATCCCACATCACTAACAAGAAAAAAATGCAAAATTCATACACAAATAGTTAGGGACAGAATGCAAAGAAATCCATGATATACAGAGAAAGTGCTCCAGAGAAACATCAGATGGGTTTTAGCGATCGCAACTGTGTGGTGAAACAACAGAAAGCAGGTTTCGTCAACACAGCAATATTCTGGCTAAGGAGAATGCACAGACACAGGCCAGGAGAACCCCGATGTAGACTACCTAGCACGCTTATCCCGAGAAGGCAAAGAACAAGTGGGCAGCTTACTCCAGATGTGGCTGAGGAACAAACTGAGAAACTCAGGAAAGTAGATTCTCAAAACATTACGCCCAATGATTCCAATGTACATCCGGAGGGGGGAACCAAATGCCCTGCTACACTGGTGTACTCCCTGAGAGGTGTTGACTCAGAAAAGAAACAGATTTCTAGAGAAAACAAATGACCAGGGTCATGTCTGTTCTGCAAAAAAAGGAGGGATCACAAAGCTCCCGCACACACACGGGTAAGATTACACTGTCAGGACTTACCTCCAGTTTGTCTTGGTTAGCTGCTTGGTTAGAGTCTCACTCGGAAACTAGGTTTGGACCTACACATTATTAAAAAGAAAGAAAGAGAAAAAGGAAACCATGAACATCGTGGGTCTTAGCATTTTGTTCTTGGGACGTTTCTGGATCGCAAGGGACACTGTGATATCTCCCACATCCAGGTCGGTGCATAAGCCAGCTTGACACCTGCCTCCTTATCCATGGCCTCAAGAATACTCTGAGGCCGCTGGAACTCCTGCTATGCCAAATGCTCTACAGCCAAATGAAGTTGAGGTCTCTGCAGCTGGCACTTAGCAACCCACCTGCTGCAGCAGCATTGAGAAGCTGTCCAGAGAGTAGCACCTCTCTTCTTCCTGCCATTCTGCTCCTGCTTCCTGATTCTTCCTTCAATGAATACTGGCCAACACGAGACCCCACTGGGCAATACGTGTTCCTGGACTCTATGATCGGGAACTGCTCAGCATCCGAGGACATCCATTCACACATCCCTCCTGGGAATACAACTCTTTGACCCTTCCCTTGCTTTCTCGGCTACTCACTCACACTGCAGCTCACTTGGTGCTCGCACCAAAGTGCTAGTTCTCCGACCTCTCAGCGTCCTCACTTGCTCAATCCTCTCCCGATTCACCAGACTCCACAATCCGTCAGGTCAGCCAGTTGCCAACAGCCTTGTCCTAGAAGTCCTGTTCATTTTGTACTTGACTGACACCGTGCTAAGCCTACATCAATCTGGGGCTCACACATCACTTTACCTACACCTGAGCCACTTGGACAGCCAGAAGAGATGGAAAACTAAGAGCCCTCAAGCTCCCCGCCCTGGGAAAACACACTCATTCACTCACTCACTCACTCACTCACAACAGCCCACATCGATGACAACTGGAACCTGAACATTTCAACCTGATCATCTCCTTCAACATACTGCCAGCTTTGTAGTGCCTGGCCTTCCATCTGTTGACATGGAAGCAAGGTTCCTCCTCAACAACTGACAACATCCATCCTCCTGAAACGCACCTACACTCGCTATGTGGCCACTGAATGGTGAAGAGTGTGAGGTGGCACATTTTGAATGCACAACGTGTCAGATGCTTCATATCCATTAAGTACAGACTTCACCAACATACTAATGGCCACCATGGGGAGCACTGGCTGCTGCTCTCTTTTCTAATCCCGCTTCCTGCTTCCAAACCAGGAAAACCAGCAGAGGTGGGCCCAAGGCCATCGGACCCTGCAAACACACGGCAAACCCGGAACACACTCCTGGTTCCCACCATCACAACGGCCTCAATTTGGCTGTGGTTTGTGTGGAGTCGGGCAGAGGATGCAAGCTCTCTTGGCACTTCTCTTCTCTGTGTGACTCTGCTACCTCTCCCCTAAACAGCAGCTACTCTCTAAAACACAAACACACACAAGAATCCAGAAACCCAACACGCAGCCCACACACCCCTGCCGCCTCTTCCCTGTAGCCCTGCTTTTCAGGTAAAGAAAAATGAGCCTTACCGAATAACCAATTTCCTAAACAAATATGCCATGGCTTGTCCAACGATACAGTGTGTGAACGTGCCCACTGCGATGCCATCACCTCTTACGCCATGCCATCGCAGCCATGGGCACACTGATCCAAGGGTCCAAGATCGCCTCTGACCCTCATGCTCACTCTCATAATGCTTGTCCGTTAAATCGTACAACCGACAACAACACAACAGAAACCCAATATGGCCACCGGATCTCCGCATGCTTCCCACGCCAATACACAGCCTTTCCCGAGGGAATCTCTTATCAATGTTTTCCTTGTCTTTCAAAAGTTCTTCCTCTTGTCCACTCACCACGGATACCCACATACCTAGATTGACCAACTTCAGACAGTGCCATGAGGCTGTTGAAGGAAATGAGTGATGGGAAAACAGTAGTTTGGCTCGGGACATCTTAGCCAAATGCAAGTAGGACTGGCTGAAAGGTGGGCAAACACTTGGCTGCATCCAAAAGTGTATCTGAAAAAATCCCCAGCCCCTTCCACAAAACTCATTTTCCTTGGCCTTCCATTTCCAAAGCACGGGCAGAAATGACATCAGACAAGACAGTTCACGGGCCTTGGCCCAGCATTTGTCACACGACCGTTCATGCTCCAGTCACCTGGTTCTTTGTGAATGGTAGGTGAGAAGAGTCAAGCAATCAATTTCCCCCAGCGCCACCCACCCCACAGCTTTCTCTTTGTTTGTTGCTTATCTCAAGTTACCCACAAAAGCCAAAAGAGTCAGGAATAATGAGGCCAAACAGGATCGAAGCAGCCTTACACTCACTAGGTAGTAAATAGACTAGGACTGTACAGCAGCTGCTCACGAAACACCATTTCACCGAGTCCTTTTGTGGACAAGGGAAATCAGGATCATCTTCAGTAGCAGCCAGCATAATTGGTTTCTATCAACTAATAGAGAGTGAAATAATGCCCGTGTTAGTGTAAGAGGGAAAAAGGAGGCAAGTGGTTTTCTCAAGTATTACAATCTGTATGCAACTGCCCCTCATTCAGGTGATTCACGTTAAGGCTGTCTATGGCTGGCTGGCTCCCTTCCCAATCTGAAAAGTCAAGCTTCATTCCCATGGCATTAGAGCCAAATCTTTGGCTCTTGCTTACCCTCTTGTGACTAGATGAGCCACGGTCAAGTGAGCATCTCCTTCACGTACAAAACTAGTGTTTCAACTCCGTAGCTTTCAAGGAAGAGGGGGAAAAAAAGCCCTGACAAACCAAATCACATACCTCCTACACGCGGTGGTAGTGGCCCTAGGTCAGGAGCACCCGTAGGCAAAACTGTGGAAGCATGGGTGGCTGGCCACGTTCCTGCAGGGGGGCGAGCGTGAGGAGGCCCTACCCTCCAGAATGGATTCGCAGGACCGGTTGGCCCTTGGGGTGGATGAGCCGAAGTTGTTGCTGCTTGGACAGCACCTGGTTCTTTCCCCTCGCAGGGAACTGTTGATGCACTTATGGTGCTGCTCTGTAACAAAATCACATAAATCCCACATCACTAACAAGAAAAAAATGCAAAATTCATACACAAATAGTTAGGGACAGAATGCAAAGAAATCCATGATATACAGAGAAAGTGCTCCAGAGAAACATCAGATGGGTTTTAGCGATCGCAACTGTGTGGTGAAAGAACAGAAAGCAGGTTTCGTCAACACAGCAATATTCTGGCTAAGGAGAATGCACAGACACAGGCCAGGAGAACCCCGATGTAGACTACCTAGCACGCTTATCCCGAGAAGGCAAAGAACAAGTGGGCAGCTTACTCCAGATGTGGCTGAGGAACAAACTGAGAAACTCAGGAAAGTAGATTCTCAAAACATTACGCCCAATGATTCCAATGTACATCCGAAGGGGGGAACCAAATGCCCTGCTACACTGGTGTACTCCCTGAGAGGTGTTGACTCAGAAAAGAAACAGATTTCTAGAGAAAACAAATGACCAGGGGCATGTCTGTTCTGCAAAAAAAGGAGGGATCACAAAGCTCCCGCACACACACGGGTAAGATTACACTGTCAGGACTTACCTCCAGTTTGTCTTGGTTAGCTGCTTGGTTAGAGTCTCGCTCGGAAACTAGGTTTGGACCTACACATTATTAAAAAGAAAGAAAGAGAAAAAGGAAACCATGAACATCGTGGGTCTTAGCATTTTGTTCTTGGGACGTTTCTGGATCGCAAGGGACACTGTGATATCTCCCACATCCAGGTCGGTGCATAAGCCAGCTTGACACCTGCCTCCTTATCCATGGCCTCAAGAATACTCTGAGGCCGCTGGAACTCCTGCTATGCCAAATGCTCTACAGCCAAATGAAGTTGAGGTCTCTGCAGCTGGCACTTAGCAACCCACCTGCTGCAGCAGCATTGAGAAGCTGTCCAGAGAGTAGCACCTCTCTTCTTCCTGCCATTCTGCTCCTGCTTCCTGATTCTTCCTTCAATGAATACTGGCCAACACGAGACCCCACTGGGCAATACGTGTTCCTGGACTCTATGATCGGGAACTGCTCAGCGTCCGAGGACATCCATTCACACATCCCTCCTGGGAATACAACTCTTTGACCCTTCCCTTGCTTTCTCGGCTACTCACTCACACTGCAGCTCACTTGGTGCTCGCACCAAAGTGCTAGTTCTCCGACCTCTCAGCGTCCTCACTTGCTCAATCCTCTCCCGATTCACCAGACTCCACAATCCGTCAGGTCAGCCAGTTGCCAACAGCCTTGTCCTAGAAGTCCTGTTCATTTTGTACTTGACTGACACCGTGCTAAGCCTACATCAATCTGGGGCTCACACATCACTTTACCTACACCTGAGCCACTTGGACAGCCAGAAGAGATGGAAAACTAAGAGCCCTCAAGCTCCCCGCCCTGGGAAAACACACTCATTCACTCACTCACTCACTCACTCACAACAGCCCACATCGATGACAACTGGAACCTGAACATTTCAACCTGATCATCTCCTTCAACATACTGCCAGCTTTGTAGTGCCTGGCCTTCCATCTGTTGACATGGAAGCAAGGTTCCTCCTCAACAACTGACAACATCCATCCTCCTGAAACGCACCTACACTCGCTATGTGGCCACTGAATGGTGAAGAGTGTGAGGTGGCACATTTTGAATGCACAACGTGTCAGATGCTTCATATCCATTAAGTACAGACTTCACCAACATACTAATGGCCACCATGGGGAGCACTGGCTGCTGCTCTCTTTTCTAATCCCGCTTCCTGCTTCCAAACCAGGAAAACCAGCAGAGGTGGGCCCAAGGCCATCGGACCCTGCAAACACACGGCAAACCCGGAACACACTCCTGGTTCCCACCATCACAACGGCCTCAATTTGGCTGTGGTTTGTGTGGAGTCGGGCAGAGGATGCAAGCTCTCTTGGCACTTCTCTTCTCTGTGTGACTCTGCTACCTCTCCCCTAAACAGCAGCTACTCTCTAAAACACAAACACACACAAGAATCCAGAAACCCAACACGCAGCCCACACACCCCTGCCGCCTCTTCCCTGTAGCCCTGCTTTTCAGGTAAAGAAAAATGAGCCTTACCGAATCCCCAATTTCCTAAACAAATATGCCATGGCTTGTCCAACGATACAGTGTGTGAACGTGCCCACTGCGATGCCATCACCTCTTACGCCATGCCATCGCAGCCATGGGCACACTGATCCAAGGGTCCAAGATCGCCTCTGACCCTCATGCTCACTCTCATAATGCTTGTCCGTTAAATCGTACAACCGACAACAACACAACAGAAACCCAATATGGCCACCGGATCTCCGCATGCTTCCCACGCCAATACACAGCCTTTCCCGAGGGAATCTCTTATCAATGTTTTCCTTGTCTTTCAAAAGTTCTTCCTCTTGTCCACTCACCACGGATACCCACATACCTAGATTGACCAACTTCAGACAGTGCCATGAGGCTGTTGAAGGAAATGAGTGATGGGAAAACAGTAGTTTGGCTCGGGACATCTTAGCCAAATGCAAGTAGGACTGGCTGAAAGGTGGGCAAACACTTGGCTGCATCCAAAAGTGTATCTGAAAAAATCCCCAGCCCCTTCCACAAAACTCATTTTCCTTGGCCTTCCATTTCCAAAGCACGGGCAGAAATGACATCAGACAAGACAGTTCACGGGCCTTGGCCCAGCATTTGTCACACGACCGTTCATGCTCCAGTCACCTGGTTCTTTGTGAATGGTAGGTGAGAAGAGTCAAGCAATCAATTTCCCCCAGCGCCACCCACCCCACAGCTTTCTCTTTGTTTGTTGCTTATCTCAAGTTACCCACAAAAGCCAAAAGAGTCAGGAATAATGAGGCCAAACAGGATCGAAGCAGCCTTACACTCACTAGGTAGTAAATAGACTAGGACTGTACAGCAGCTGCTCACGAAACACCATTTCACCGAGTCCTTTTGTGGACAAGGGAAATCAGGATCATCTTCAGTAGCAGCCAGCATAATTGGTTTCTATCAACTAATAGAGAGTGAAATAATGCCCGTGTTAGTGTAAGAGGGAAAAAGGAGGCAAGTGGTTTTCTCAAGTATTACAATCTGTATGCAACTGCCCCTCATTCAGGTGATTCACGTTAAGGCTGTCTATGGCTGGCTGGCTCCCTTCCCAATCTGAAAAGTCAAGCTTCATTCCCATGGCATTAGAGCCAAATCTTTGGCTCTTGTTTACCCTCTTGTGACTAGATGAGCCACGGTCAAGTGAGCATCTCCTTCACGTACAAAACTAGTGTTTCAACTCCGTAGCTTTCAAGGAAGAGGGGGAAAAAAAGCCCTGACAAACCAAATCACATACCTCCTACACGCGGTGGTAGTGGCCCTAGGTCAGGAGCACCCGTAGGCAAAACTGTGGAAGCATGGGTGGCTGGCCACGTTCCTGCAGGGGGGCGAGCGTGAGGAGGCCCTACCCTCCAGAATGGATTCGCAGGACCGGTTGGCCCTTGGGGTGGATGAGCCGAAGTTGTTGCTGCTTGGACAGCACCTGGTTCTTTCCCCTCGCAGGGAACTGTTGATGCACTTATGGTGCTGCTCTGTAACAAAATCACATAAATCCCACATCACTAACAAGAAAAAAATGCAAAATTCATACACAAATAGTTAGGGACAGAATGCAAAGAAATCCATGATATACAGAGAAAGTGCTCCAGAGAAACATCAGATGGGTTTTAGCGATCGCAACTGTGTGGTGAAAGAACAGAAAGCAGGTTTCGTCAACACAGCAATATTCTGGCTAAGGAGAATGCACAGACACAGGCCAGGAGAACCCCGATGTAGACTACCTAGCACGCTTATCCCGAGAAGGCAAAGAACAAGTGGGCAGCTTACTCCAGATGTGGCTGAGGAACAAACTGAGAAACTCAGGAAAGTAGATTCTCAAAACATTACGCCCAATGATTCCAATGTACATCCGAAGGGGGGAACCAAATGCCCTGCTACACTGGTGTACTCCCTGAGAGGTGTTGACTCAGAAAAGAAACAGATTTCTAGAGAAAACAAATGACCAGGGGCATGTCTGTTCTGCAAAACAAGGAGGGATCACAAAGCTCCCGCACACACACGGGTAAGATTACACTGTCAGGACTTACCTCCAGTTTGTCTTGGTTAGCTGCTTGGTTAGAGTCTCGCTCGGAAACTAGGTTTGGACCTACACATTATTAAAAAGAAAGAAAGAGAAAAAGGAAACCATGAACATCGTGGGTCTTAGCATTTTGTTCTTGGGACGTTTCTGGATCGCAAGGGACACTGTGATATCTCCCACATCCAGGTCGGTGCATAAGCCAGCTTGACACCTGCCTCCTTATCCATGGCCTCAAGAATACTCTGAGGCCGCTGGAACTCCTGCTATGCCAAATGCTCTACAGCCAAATGAAGTTGAGGTCTCTGCAGCTGGCACTTAGCAACCCACCTGCTGCAGCAGCATTGAGAAGCTGTCCAGAGAGTAGCACCTCTCTTCTTCCTGCCATTCTGCTCCTGCTTCCTGATTCTTCCTTCAATGAATACTGGCCAACACGAGACCCCACTGGGCAATACGTGTTCCTGGACTCTATGATCGGGAACTGCTCAGCGTCCGAGGACATCCATTCACACATCCCTCCTGGGAATACAACTCTTTGACCCTTCCCTTGCTTTCTCGGCTACTCACTCACACTGCAGCTCACTTGGTGCTCGCACCAAAGTGCTAGTTCTCCAACCTCTCAGCGTCCTCACTTGCTCAATCCTCTCCCGATTCACCAGACTCCACAATCCGTCAGGTCAGCCAGTTGCCAACAGCCTTGTCCTAGAAGTCCTGTTCATTTTGTACTTGACTGACACCGTGCTAAGCCTACATCAATCTGGGGCTCACACATCACTTTACCTACACCTGAGCCACTTGGACAGCCAGAAGAGATGGAAAACTAAGAGCCCTCAAGCTCCCCGCCCTGGGAAAACACACTCATTCACTCACTCACTCACTCACTCACAACAGCCCACATCGATGACAACTGGAACCTGAACATTTCAACCTGATCATCTCCTTCAACATACTGCCAGCTTTGTAGTGCCTGGCCTTCCATCTGTTGACATGGAAGCAAGGTTCCTCCTCAACAACTGACAACATCCATCCTCCTGAAACGCACCTACACTCGCTATGTGGCCACTGAATGGTGAAGAGTGTGAGGTGGCACATTTTGAATGCACAACGTGTCAGATGCTTCATATCCATTAAGTACAGACTTCACCAACATACTAATGGCCACCATGGGGAGCACTGGCTGCTGCTCTCTTTTCTAATCCCGCTTCCTGCTTCCAAACCAGGAAAACCAGCAGAGGTGGGCCCAAGGCCATCGGACCCTGCAAACACACGGCAAACCCGGAACACACTCCTGGTTCCCACCATCACAACGGCCTCGATTTGGCTGTGGTTTGTGTGGAGTCGGGCAGAGGATGCAAGCTCTCTTGGCACTTCTCTTCTCTGTGTGACTCTGCTACCTCTCCCCTAAACAGCAGCTACTCTCTAAAACACAAACACACACAAGAATCCAGAAACCCAACACGCAGCCCACACACCCCTGCCGCCTCTTCCCTGTAGCCCTGCTTTTCAGGTAAAGAAAAATGAGCCTTACCGAATCCCCAATTTCCTAAACAAATATGCCATGGCTTGTCCAACGATACAGTGTGTGAACGTGCCCACTGCGATGCCATCACCTCTTACGCCATGCCATCGCAGCCATGGGCACACTGATCCAAGGGTCCAAGATCGCCTCTGACCCTCATGCTCACTCTCATAATGCTTGTCCGTTAAATCGTACAACCGACAACAACACAACAGAAACCCAATATGGCCACCGGATCTCCGCATGCTTCCCACGCCAATACACAGCCTTTCCCGAGGGAATCTCTTATCAATGTTTTCCTTGTCTTTCAAAAGTTCTTCCTCTTGTCCACTCACCACGGATACCCACATACCTAGATTGACCAACTTCAGACAGTGCCATGAGGCTGTTGAAGGAAATGAGTGATGGGAAAACAGTAGTTTGGCTCGGGACATCTTAGCCAAATGCAAGTAGGACTGGCTGAAAGGTGGGCAAACACTTGGCTGCATCCAAAAGTGTATCTGAAAAAATCCCCAGCCCCTTCCACAAAACTCATTTTCCTTGGCCTTCCATTTCCAAAGCACGGGCAGAAATGACATCAGACAAGACAGTTCACGGGCCTTGGCCCAGCATTTGTCACACGACCGTTCATGCTCCAGTCACCTGGTTCTTTGTGAATGGTAGGTGAGAAGAGTCAAGCAATCAATTTCCCCCAGCGCCACCCACCCCACAGCTTTCTCTTTGTTTGTTGCTTATCTCAAGTTACCCACAAAAGCCAAAAGAGTCAGGAATAATGAGGCCAAACAGGATCGAAGCAGCCTTACACTCACTAGGTAGTAAATAGACTAGGACTGTACAGCAGCTGCTCACGAAACACCATTTCACCGAGTCCTTTTGTGGACAAGGGAAATCAGGATCATCTTCAGTAGCAGCCAGCATAATTGGTTTCTATCAACTAATAGAGAGTGAAATAATGCCCGTGTTAGTGTAAGAGGGAAAAAGGAGGCAAGTGGTTTTCTCAAGTATTACAATCTGTATGCAACTGCCCCTCATTCAGGTGATTCACGTTAAGGCTGTCTATGGCTGGCTGGCTCCCTTCCCAATCTGAAAAGTCAAGCTTCATTCCCATGGCATTAGAGCCAAATCTTTGGCTCTTGTTTACCCTCTTGTGACTAGATGAGCCACGGTCAAGTGAGCATCTCCTTCACGTACAAAACTAGTGTTTCAACTCCGTAGCTTTCAAGGAAGAGGGGGAAAAAAAGCCCTGACAAACCAAATCACATACCTCCTACACGCGGTGGTAGTGGCCCTAGGTCAGGAGCACCCGTAGGCAAAACTGTGGAAGCATGGGTGGCTGGCCACGTTCCTGCAGGGGGGCGAGCGTGAGGAGGCCCTACCCTCCAGAATGGATTCGCAGGACCGGTTGGCCCTTGGGGTGGATGAGCCGAAGTTGTTGCTGCTTGGACAGCACCTGGTTCTTTCCCCTCGCAGGGAACTGTTGATGCACTTATGGTGCTGCTCTGTAACAAAATCACATAAATCCCACATCACTAACAAGAAAAAAATGCAAAATTCATACACAAATAGTTAGGGACAGAATGCAAAGAAATCCATGATATACAGAGAAAGTGCTCCAGAGAAACATCAGATGGGTTTTAGCGATCGCAACTGTGTGGTGAAAGAACAGAAAGCAGGTTTCGTCAACACAGCAATATTCTGGCTAAGGAGAATGCACAGACACAGGCCAGGAGAACCCCGATGTAGACTACCTAGCACGCTTATCCCGAGAAGGCAAAGAACAAGTGGGCAGCTTACTCCAGATGTGGCTGAGGAACAAACTGAGAAACTCAGGAAAGTAGATTCTCAAAACATTACGCCCAATGATTCCAATGTACATCCGAAGGGGGGAACCAAATGCCCTGCTACACTGGTGTACTCCCTGAGAGGTGTTGACTCAGAAAAGAAACAGATTTCTAGAGAAAACAAATGACCAGGGGCATGTCTGTTCTGCAAAAAAAGGAGGGATCACAAAGCTCCCGCACACACACGGGTAAGATTACACTGTCAGGACTTACCTCCAGTTTGTCTTGGTTAGCTGCTTGGTTAGAGTCTCGCTCGGAAACTAGGTTTGGACCTACACATTATTAAAAAGAAAGAAAGAGAAAAAGGAAACCATGAACATCGTGGGTCTTAGCATTTTGTTCTTGGGACGTTTCTGGATCGCAAGGGACACTGTGATATCTCCCACATCCAGGTCGGTGCATAAGCCAGCTTGACACCTGCCTCCTTATCCATGGCCTCAAGAATACTCTGAGGCCGCTGGAACTCCTGCTATGCCAAATGCTCTACAGCCAAATGAAGTTGAGGTCTCTGCAGCTGGCACTTAGCAACCCACCTGCTGCAGCAGCATTGAGAAGCTGTCCAGAGAGTAGCACCTCTCTTCTTCCTGCCATTCTGCTCCTGCTTCCTGATTCTTCCTTCAATGAATACTGGCCAACACGAGACCCCACTGGGCAATACGTGTTCCTGGACTCTATGATCGGGAACTGCTCAGCGTCCGAGGACATCCATTCACACATCCCTCCTGGGAATACAACTCTTTGACCCTTCCCTTGCTTTCTCGGCTACTCACTCACACTGCAGCTCACTTGGTGCTCGCACCAAAGTGCTAGTTCTCCGACCTCTCAGCGTCCTCACTTGCTCAATCCTCTCCCGATTCACCAGACTCCACAATCCGTCAGGTCAGCCAGTTGCCAACAGCCTTGTCCTAGAAGTCCTGTTCATTTTGTACTTGACTGACACCGTGCTAAGCCTACATCAATCTGGGGCTCACACATCACTTTACCTACACCTGAGCCACTTGGACAGCCAGAAGAGATGGAAAACTAAGAGCCCTCAAGCTCCCCGCCCTGGGAAAACACACTCATTCACTCACTCACTCACTCACTCACAACAGCCCACATCGATGACAACTGGAACCTGAACATTTCAACCTGATCATCTCCTTCAACATACTGCCAGCTTTGTAGTGCCTGGCCTTCCATCTGTTGACATGGAAGCAAGGTTCCTCCTCAACAACTGACAACATCCATCCTCCTGAAACGCACCTACACTCGCTATGTGGCCACTGAATGGTGAAGAGTGTGAGATGGCACATTTTGAATGCACAACGTGTCAGATGCTTCATATCCATTAAGTACAGACTTCACCAACATACTAATGGCCACCATGGGGAGCACTGGCTGCTGCTCTCTTTTCTAATCCCGCTTCCTGCTTCCAAACCAGGAAAACCAGCAGAGGTGGGCCCAAGGCCATCGGACCCTGCAAACACACGGCAAACCCGGAACACACTCCTGGTTCCCACCATCACAACGGCCTCGATTTGGCTGTGGTTTGTGTGGAGTCGGGCAGAGGATGCAAGCTCTCTTGGCACTTCTCTGTGTGACTCTGCTACCTCTCCCCTAAACAGCAGCTACTCTCTAAAACACAAACACACACAAGAATCCAGAAACCCAACACGCAGCCCACACACCCCTGCCGCCTCTTCCCTGTAGCCCTGCTTTTCAGGTAAAGAAAAATGAGCCTTACCGAATAACCAATTTCCTAAACAAATATGCCATGGCTTGTCCAACGATACAGTGTGTGAACGTGCCCACTGCGATGCCATCACCTCTTACGCCATGCCATCGCAGCCATGGGCACACTGATCCAAGGGTCCAAGATCGCCTCTGACCCTCATGCTCACTCTCATAATGCTTGTCCGTTAAATCGTACAACCGACAACAACACAACAGAAACCCAATATGGCCACCGGATCTCCGCATGCTTCCCACGCCAATACACAGCCTTTCCCGAGGGAATCTCTTATCAATGTTTTCCTTGTCTTTCAAAAGTTCTTCCTCTTGTCCACTCACCACGGATACCCACATACCTAGATTGACCAACTTCAGACAGTGCCATGAGGCTGTTGAAGGAAATGAGTGACGGGAAAACAGTAGTTTGGCTCGGGACATCTTAGCCAAATGCAAGTAGGACTGGCTGAAAGGTGGGCAAACACTTGGCTGCATCCAAAAGTGTATCTGAAAAAATCCCCAGCCCCTTCCACAAAACTCATTTTCCTTGGCCTTCCATTTCCAAAGCACGGGCAGAAATGACATCAGACAAGACAGTTCACGGGCCTTGGCCCAGCATTTGTCACACGACCGTTCATGCTCCAGTCACCTGGTTCTTTGTGAATGGTAGGTGAGAAGAGTCAAGCAATCAATTTCCCCCAGCGCCACCCACCCCACAGCTTTCTCTTTGTTTGTTGCTTATCTCAAGTTACCCACAAAAGCCAAAAGAGTCAGGAATAATGAGGCCAAACAGGATCGAAGCAGCCTTACACTCACTAGGTAGTAAATAGACTAGGACTGTACAGCAGCTGCTCACGAAACACCATTTCACCGAGTCCTTTTGTGGACAAGGGAAATCAGGATCATCTTCAGTAGCAGCCAGCATAATTGGTTTCTATCAACTAATAGAGAGTGAAATAATGCCCGTGTTAGTGTAAGAGGGAAAAAGGAGGCAAGTGGTTTTCTCAAGTATTACAATCTGTATGCAACTGCCCCTCATTCAGGTGATTCACGTTAAGGCTGTCTATGGCTGGCTGGCTCCCTTCCCAATCTGAAAAGTCAAGCTTCATTCCCATGGCATTAGAGCCAAATCTTTGGCTCTTGTTTACCCTCTTGTGACTAGATGAGCCACGGTCAAGTGAGCATCTCCTTCACGTACAAAACTAGTGTTTCAACTCCGTAGCTTTCAAGGAAGAGGGGGAAAAAAAGCCCTGACAAACCAAATCACATACCTCCTACACGCGGTGGTAGTGGCCCTAGGTCAGGAGCACCCGTAGGCAAAACTGTGGAAGCATGGGTGGCTGGCCACGTTCCTGCAGGGGGGCGAGCGTGAGGAGGCCCTACCCTCCAGAATGGATTCGCAGGACCGGTTGGCCCTTGGGGTGGATGAGCCGAAGTTGTTGCTGCTTGGACAGCACCTGGTTCTTTCCCCTCGCAGGGAACTGTTGATGCACTTATGGTGCTGCTCTGTAACAAAATCACATAAATCCCACATCACTAACAAGAAAAAAATGCAAAATTCATACACAAATAGTTAGGGACAGAATGCAAAGAAATCCATGATATACAGAGAAAGTGCTCCAGAGAAACATCAGATGGGTTTTAGCGATCGCAACTGTGTGGTGAAAGAACAGAAAGCAGGTTTCGTCAACACAGCAATATTCTGGCTAAGGAGAATGCACAGACACAGGCCAGGAGAACCCCGATGTAGACTACCTAGCACGCTTATCCCGAGAAGGCAAAGAACAAGTGGGCAGCTTACTCCAGATGTGGCTGAGGAACAAACTGAGAAACTCAGGAAAGTAGATTCTCAAAACATTACGCCCAATGATTCCAATGTACATCCGAAGGGGGGAACCAAATGCCCTGCTACACTGGTGTACTCCCTGAGAGGTGTTGACTCAGAAAAGAAACAGATTTCTAGAGAAAACAAATGACCAGGGGCATGTCTGTTCTGCAAAAAAAGGAGGGATCACAAAGCTCCCGCACACACACGGGTAAGATTACACTGTCAGGACTTACCTCCAGTTTGTCTTGGTTAGCTGCTTGGTTAGAGTCTCGCTCGGAAACTAGGTTTGGACCTACACATTATTAAAAAGAAAGAAAGAGAAAAAGGAAACCATGAACATCGTGGGTCTTAGCATTTTGTTCTTGGGACGTTTCTGGATCGCAAGGGACACTGTGATATCTCCCACATCCAGGTCGGTGCATAAGCCAGCTTGACACCTGCCTCCTTATCCATGGCCTCAAGAATACTCTGAGGCCGCTGGAACTCCTGCTATGCCAAATGCTCTACAGCCAAATGAAGTTGAGGTCTCTGCAGCTGGCACTTAGCAACCCACCTGCTGCAGCAGCATTGAGAAGCTGTCCAGAGAGTAGCACCTCTCTTCTTCCTGCCATTCTGCTCCTGCTTCCTGATTCTTCCTTCAATGAATACTGGCCAACACGAGACCCCACTGGGCAATACGTGTTCCTGGACTCTATGATCGGGAACTGCTCAGCGTCCGAGGACATCCATTCACACATCCCTCCTGGGAATACAACTCTTTGACCCTTCCCTTGCTTTCTCGGCTACTCACTCACACTGCAGCTCACTTGGTGCTCGCACCAAAGTGCTAGTTCTCCGACCTCTCAGCGTCCTCACTTGCTCAATCCTCTCCCGATTCACCAGACTCCACAATCCGTCAGGTCAGCCAGTTGCCAACAGCCTTGTCCTAGAAGTCCTGTTCATTTTGTACTTGACTGACACCGTGCTAAGCCTACATCAATCTGGGGCTCACACATCACTTTACCTACACCTGAGCCACTTGGACAGCCAGAAGAGATGGAAAACTAAGAGCCCTCAAGCTCCCCGCCCTGGGAAAACACACTCATTCACTCACTCACTCACTCACTCACAACAGCCCACATCGATGACAACTGGAACCTGAACATTTCAACCTGATCATCTCCTTCAACATACTGCCAGCTTTGTAGTGCCTGGCCTTCCATCTGTTGACATGGAAGCAAGGTTCCTCCTCAACAACTGACAACATCCATCCTCCTGAAACGCACCTACACTCGCTATGTGGCCACTGAATGGTGAAGAGTGTGAGATGGCACATTTTGAATGCACAACGTGTCAGATGCTTCATATCCATTAAGTACAGACTTCACCAACATACTAATGGCCACCATGGGGAGCACTGGCTGCTGCTCTCTTTTCTAATCCCGCTTCCTGCTTCCAAACCAGGAAAACCAGCAGAGGTGGGCCCAAGGCCATCGGACCCTGCAAACACACGGCAAACCCGGAACACACTCCTGGTTCCCACCATCACAACAGCCTCGATTTGGCTGTGGTTTGTGTGGAGTCGGGCAGAGGATGCAAGCTCTCTTGGCACTTCTCTTCTCTGTGTGACTCTGCTACCTCTCCCCTAAACAGCAGCTACTCTCTAAAACACAAACACACACAAGAATCCAGAAACCCAACACGCAGCCCACACACCCCTGCCGCCTCTTCCCTGTAGCCCTGCTTTTCAGGTAAAGAAAAATGAGCCTTACCGAATAACCAATTTCCTAAACAAATATGCCATGGCTTGTCCAACGATACAGTGTGTGAACGTGCCCACTGCGATGCCATCACCTCTTACGCCATGCCATCGCAGCCATGGGCACACTGATCCAAGGGTCCAAGATCGCCTCTGACCCTCATGCTCACTCTCATAATGCTTGTCCGTTAAATCGTACAACCGACAACAACACAACAGAAACCCAATATGGCCACCGGATCTCCGCATGCTTCCCACGCCAATACACAGCCTTTCCCGAGGGAATCTCTTATCAATGTTTTCCTTGTCTTTCAAAAGTTCTTCCTCTTGTCCACTCACCACGGATACCCACATACCTAGATTGACCAACTTCAGACAGTGCCATGAGGCTGTTGAAGGAAATGAGTGACGGGAAAACAGTAGTTTGGCTCGGGACATCTTAGCCAAATGCAAGTAGGACTGGCTGAAAGGTGGGCAAACACTTGGCTGCATCCAAAAGTGTATCTGAAAAAATCCCCAGCCCCTTCCACAAAACTCATTTTCCTTGGCCTTCCATTTCCAAAGCACGGGCAGAAATGACATCAGACAAGACAGTTCACGGGCCTTGGCCCAGCATTTGTCACACGACCGTTCATGCTCCAGTCACCTGGTTCTTTGTGAATGGTAGGTGAGAAGAGTCAAGCAATCAATTTCCCCCAGCGCCACCCACCCCACAGCTTTCTCTTTGTTTGTTGCTTATCTCAAGTTACCCACAAAAGCCAAAAGAGTCAGGAATAATGAGGCCAAACAGGATCGAAGCAGCCTTACACTCACTAGGTAGTAAATAGACTACGACTGTACAGCAGCTGCTCACGAAACACCATTTCACCGAGTCCTTTTGTGGACAAGGGAAATCAGGATCATCTTCAGTAGCAGCCAGCATAATTGGTTTCTATCAACTAATAGAGAGTGAAATAATGCCCGTGTTAGTGTAAGAGGGAAAAAGGAGGCAAGTGGTTTTCTCAAGCATTACAATCTGTATGCAACTGCCCCTCATTCAGGTGATTCACGTTAAGGCTGTCTATGGCTGGCTGGCTCCCTTCCCAATCTGAAAAGTCAAGCTTCATTCCCATGGCATTAGAGCCAAATCTTTGGCTCTTGTTTACCCTCTTGTGACTAGATGAGCCACGGTCAAGTGAGCATCTCCTTCACGTACAAAACTAGTGTTTCAACTCCGTAGCTTTCAAGGAAGAGGGGGAAAAAAAGCCCTGACAAACCAAATCACATACCTCCTACACGCGGTGGTAGTGGCCCTAGGTCAGGAGCACCCGTAGGCAAAACTGTGGAAGCATGGGTGGCTGGCCACGTTCCTGCAGGGGGGCGAGCGTGAGGAGGCCCTACCCTCCAGAATGGATTCGCAGGACCGGTTGGCCCTTGGGGTGGATGAGCCGAAGTTGTTGCTGCTTGGACAGCACCTGGTTCTTTCCCCTCGCAGGGAACTGTTGATGCACTTATGGTGCTGCTCTGTAACAAAATCACATAAATCCCACATCACTAACA